>NC_135356.1:24641200-25939563 GCF_051622035.1 Arctopsyche grandis | reverse complement strand
CAGGCGTGTGTGATTTTTCCTATGCAAACTCACAGCGCAGTCAACTTTTATTTATTTTCAAGATTACGCTTTCGTATGACAGTGTCGTTCGTGTGGTCGGTCGTTTGTAAAAAATCGTAAAGTTTAATTTCACACAAAGATGTAACCGTTGAAATCGAAAGTTTCATCGTGCACATCGTCCGAAATTGTTAAGAAACACCGACGTGTAGTGAAGATGAGTGAGAGAGACGGATGTATGAATTTCGAATGCGGTTAAACTGCGCTAATGATGTCATAACGTTTAAATGCCGGCCGCTGGCGCAACGCTTAACATCTCAGCGAAACCTACACACAGTCTCCACAAACAAGACAAGACACAATCACAATAATATTGGCCGTTTCAGTTTGGAGGCACTTCATGTACACTTTCGAAAGTCCTTCCTGACATTTCTCGCAAAACTACCGTTCGAATCACTTTTCAAATCTAAGATCCGCATTGTGCACAGCTCAATCCTTAAAACGTCACAATTATAAAAGCTTAATTTCTTTTGTTGTAAAAAATTTCATTTCCAGCCCTTAAAATATTTACTTAACGCTCGACATGTTTATTGCGTCTATAAATCATAAGAATATTCCTTCTAGCTTAGTAGTATCGTCGATAACATCAGGTACATTTCCTTAGAAAGGTATAAATACAGTACAAAAAAGTTTTTTGTATAACGTACCAAATCTTCGACCGTTTTCGGTGTTCTTTGTAAACTAACTGTACATAAATATTGTTATTAAAATCAAATTTGAAACAAATTTAATTTGATTTTACTACATAAGTATATCGTCTTATTGAGTGTGTTTATTTTATTATCTCGGCAAATTTGTGCTTATCTTACAAATATAATTCCGGATCAACATTGATAAATTTCCCTGCTAGATGTTTCGCTTAGAAATATATCGATAATTCCAGATACCGAATTTTCGTTAGTCAATAAATCGTAAATTAATGCCAAGTTACGCGTTGTTAATACTCCAACGTTGATTGATCTAGATTATATATATACAGTCCCATGACAGCGAATTACTAACACCATGCGGATTTTGCAAATTCTATGTTTAGAGCTATATATTGAAGAGTAGGTTCGTAAAATTAAAACAAAGATGTGTTTATAATGATTATACATAGTTTATTTACAATATTAATACAACATATATATATATTATTAATATTTTGTATGTCCACCCTTATTTCGGAGACACGATGCTATTCTTTTGGGCATACTCTCGATACAAGACGCAATGGTTGACTTTATCTCAGGATCTCCCTGCCACACAGAAATTATGTTTTGTTTTAGGATATTTTTATTGGTACATTGGAGCTTATTTAATTTCATTTTAAGGGTATGCCAGACATTTTCTATAGGATTTAGATCGGGAGAATTACCGGGCCAGTGAAGGAGCGGTAAATTGTGGTCGGACATGATTTTTTTCACAATTTTGACTTTGTGGCAGGGTGCAATAATATTGCATTAAGTGCAGGCGATCCCTTTTGTCAATTTTGTTTTGTATAGAGTGCAATAGGGTGTATCGCAATACCGTTATATATTGCGAAACATTCATCATCCCTTCTACAAAATACAATGGCCCCCGACCTTCCGCACTAATTGAGCCCCAAATCATGAGTGACAGCGGGTGTTTCACATTTTTTATGACACAGGACTCATTATACCGCTTGCCGACTCGCCTACGTACGTATTGGTGAGTCGGTGTCATCAATTGAATTGACGACTCGTCAGAGAAGTGAACCTTAAAAATGTTAAAAACATCGATTAATTCAATTCATTCAAAAAAAATTAAACAAATAATTTAATTTCAATTAAATTACCCCTTTCCAATCGTCGAGGGTGAAGTGGCGATGCTCATTAGCCAAATTGAGCCTGGCTTTCTTCATTTTTGGCGTCAAAAGCGTTTTTTTAGCTAGCTGCCTGCCTTTCACCCCCGCGTCTGCGAGACGGCGTTGTATTGTCCGAGTCGATATTTCGGTTCCGCTCCCGTAAATTCGTCTGGATTTTTTTATTTGTGGCAAACCGATCCTTCTCAACAGTATTTATAATATATCGATCGACTCGAGGACCGTATTTTCGAGTGCCACAACAATTCTTACGCTTGGTGACCGTAGGATTTTCACCTCTTTTTAGTTGGGTGCTAATTTTATGCACACTGAAAACGCTAACCCCCTGATCTTTAGCAATATATCGTATAGAATACTTCCCAGTATTTAATAATGTGGAAATATTGGCGATTTTCTCCATAGATAAATCTTTATTTCTTCCCATCTAAAAAGGAAAGGGGGTTTTTTCACAAGCAATTTAAACAAATAATTAAGTCACATTTAAAAAATTTAAACACTTTAACTTACTTCAATGATATCGATAATATACAGGAAAGCAAAAATCTCTTCAAAACTAACTTTTCTCCCAGTGAAAGCACACGTCTACACCAAACGAATTTCAAAGCCAAACTGTGTATTTGCACTTGTTCGGTTTTTAAACTATTTGTATAAACACTACTCATCCTATTCTTCTCTAAATACATAGAATAGGATACAATGAATGGTCTACAAAAAAAACCAACCCAAAATGTTACTTAAGACGGCGCAGGTACACAAAATAGGGTAAATACGCGGGTGTTAGTAATTCGTTGTCATACGACTGTATATAAATGTTATATGATGACTAAATTCGAATCGAATAATTTTTGAAGAGTGGCCATATACATGCGATTTAATATTGAGTTGATGACGTGTGGTTGTAAATTATGTGAACGGCTAAATCGATTTGTATGAAGAAAGATATATCGTGTACGGTATGGTATTAACTAAAGTGCTCTTTTTTAATATGAGACATATGTATATGTATATACATATACGTATGTAGAGGATGAATGAAAGAGTTTTTTCATCCAATGTATTCACTATTTTTTCTCAGTAAATTAATAGTTGAGCCTCATTTAGAATCTTGCAATTATTATGACTATATGGGGAACACCTAATTATAGGCATATTCAGTTTGAATGAAGGGAAACTGTCGATAACAACTCAAAACACCTGTCAATATCGTTTTGGTTGGTTGTTTCTTGAGCACTAGGACGCTTATCGAAGGTTGCGGAACGTCATGCATATTTATGTCGTGGACTCGATAATTAAAATTTTAAGCAAAATAATTACGAATTTCTGAACTTGTTTGTCGGAAATGTTGAGTAACCACCGGGTAGAGCTGGCTGCTTACAATCGATAATTTCACTAATATAATTTACATAAAAGAATTTTCCATACGTATTGACCAACGCACTGCAAAATTGTGACCCACCAAGATTTCAGCACGGACGCTTGAGAAACATCTGGAGTTATTGCACGCGGACTTAAAATCCCCTTTTAATGTGCAAAAATTCCAACTCCCTTAACACTTCAAACGTCTATTCTTAGAATGAAATGTGAAAACTGCCGCACATTACTATGAATAACCGCTGCAACTTCATTTACATCTGCTGCTGCACATTTACATCGAAAATGATAACAATAATTCTTATTTGTGTAGTGTTTTCGTGTCCATCACCTTGGTCATGCTGTGTACACTAAGGTGACCAACTTTTCGATAGAACTCAATCCTTGACATCGCGATTCTTTCGATTTAGGTGCTTCTGAGTAAACTATGTGTATCCGCTTTGATGCAAGCCTTAAATTGTGGTCTGAGCACTGGTGTGGTGCAATTTTTATGTCTAAACATAGCTTTCCGAGTGCGCTAATAATGATCGAGCGTAATTCTTATCATTCTCATTACTGAACGGTTAACCAAGCTCATTTGACATTGCAACAGTACAACATAGTTTGCAATTTCACCACTACTGGGTGCACATGTCCAACGTGTAATTGGACCATCGCTTTGTTTTCGTCGATTCGATACATCCTTTTCAAAACTAAAATTTCATCAATTCTTTGATAATATTTCAATTAGACTTTTGAATCGTTCGCTGTGGAATCAGCGGTCTGTTTTGTATAGAGGCGCTTAAATTCCGTTGATAGCTCTTGTGAAGTATGCATTGCCCCGTCTTTTCACGCGTAACTTACGCATAACCCAGAACATGTGTGATATGTATACATAGGTCGAAATTCCCGATTGCTTTTACATATAAAAGAGTGTAGTAGTATAATATAATTTTAATTGAAAATATTTAAAAAGGAAAAAGTCGAATTTATTAAATATGTTATATGATTGCGTTATTGTTTAATGCTAAAATATACCCAAATAGAATCTCTGTAGGTGGTTACTAGGGATTAGTACAATTTAGCTAGAGTGGCTTGTAAGGGGGCATAGATACTGGACCGATCGATCTTGAAGGAAATTTCAACTCCTTGAAGGAATTAAATTTTGCTCTATTCATTTCCGAATTTTGCTGTGTGTATTTCGTGTTTTGTATTTCGAATTAATCTTGTTTGTGTTGTATGTTCGTTTCTATGTAATAATGAGTTATTAATAATTCTAATACATTTGCCGAGAAGTCGGATTACCCTTAACGGAAAATTGTTTTTTCGATATACATAATTTAATATATACATAATATATATATAATTGCTTTAATTCCAATCGATTTTCCGTTCATTTGCCATTTACATAAAATAATTGCGTAGGCGGTACCAATAGAATATAAACCAGCCTTTTCAACATAAAATTTTAAGTGTATTATTATTATTATTATTTTTAAACCGAAAATAATAATTACTTGAAATAATAATAAATAATTCTTTGCCCTTATCAATGATTGTATTTAGATCAGAGGACCTATGTTCTGCTACTACTGTGCAATTTAATTCCAAGACTTTTATAGATTTAGTTAATATGTTCTTCTTTTCTTAACTTCTCATCTATTTTGTACGATACGAGAGTTAGAATATGAAAGACAGCATTTTTGCCAGAATGAAGTTCACTTTAAATCATAAATCTTCAATGTCAATAACTATGAGCTGAAATTGTCGGTTGATATTACATAAAAATAGTGATATTACATACAAACTATTGTGTTATATAGTAACATGTCAGATAACCTATACATGATTTTCATTGTGTCAGATTGAGTTTGTTATTTCATATTATGATATTATATTCTGGAAAACAATAGAGAAATGAGTAACATATACGAATATTGTCTGGTGAAACCATTAATAATACACGTCCCTTATTTTCGACAGCAGTGTCAGGGCTCAGAATTTGTAACACTATTGTATGGATAGTCAGTTTGCAACATTATCTTTGAAACGAAGGCTCGGAAATATGAGCATGTATAATATCTACATGTAGTTATGTGGATGGCTGTGGCGTAACACGGGTATTTCAAAAGATTTTCGTCAATTTTTGCCGCATATCGATACGATATGCATATGTATCTTGTTAGGTTTTTTATTATTATAAAAAATATGGCAAATTTTGGTTCATTGCAATATACAATTGAGTTGATGCCAATTTTTCAAAAGTCCACCTTTCAAAAGCTTGCTTGTGAGAAAAAATACACAATAGTATAGTAGTTACATCGAATTAATTTGAGCTACCTGGAAAGTCAACAACTTTTATTCGGCTTTGATTTTCTCTTGGAAACTACCTGTTAAAAAAATCAGTGCATCAATACCTCGCTTTACTGTCTACTTTTTTGATGTACTGCCAAATAAATACATTTATCAGGAAACACGGCTATACTGTTTCAAAAGTAATGATTCCGAAGATGATTCTCCTGAAATTTGAGAAAATATATTGAACTTGGTTTTGAAGATTGGTCGATTTGCTAGACGCTTATGAAAGAACGATTCAAAATTGTCTTACCAATACCAAAAAATGTGCAGATCCGAGACGCATCTTTGTCATTTTCTCGTGTTTAAGCTAAATTCAAGAGAGGATCGATATTTTATTTGATTTTTACACTCATATGTGCTATGACAGTATTTACCCCAAGGCGAAACAACAGTATATATAATACAAATAGAGACATCAATAGACAATCAACAAACTTTTGACACATGAAATTTGCGGAAAAAAAATTATGTAGGTAGCTTTATCGAGATTCAACAAATTCGAGATGCTAATAACTGAAATTTGCGGATCCGCCACAACGATTAAGCTATAAAAATCGGAAAATTCTAACAGGAGACGGTCGATCTATGTTTTTTCAATAACCACAAGATCTATCTGGTATGCAATAGCTCCACCAGTGCACTACGCTGTGGCTATTTACTAAGTCCTTCACTATATTAGTTCGGAAGAGATTTAAAAATTAATCCATTCTTCTCATTGGTTGGTGAAATTACGACAGTATTCACATACCTGGAAATACATGGTCTCACGTAAAGAGGGCAAACTACAAAGCTAGAGAGCAAAAAAAAAGGTTCACCATAGAAATGGACAATGGGGCGCCGGGCTTTAATTATGGGTCTACCTCACGGGACCGAAAGTGAAACGCCCGAAAACGCAAATATCGGAAGGCAAAGATCGAAAATCGAAAGATCTTAAGTCGAAAGATCAAAAAAGAGGGTGCATGGTAAACGGTACTATGTATATATAATATATCGGTCTCTGACGAGCCCTTTTTCTTGCCTTCCGTTTCACTTTCGGTCCCGTGAGGGAGACCGTTTAATTATAACTAGTCTTCGGCGTTGGCTGGGTACTCGTCAAATAACAACTGCTTCATCAGTACACAAGCAAAAAGGGTGGTTGACAATTCTAAACCATCTCACCGCCGGTCTTTGGTTATTACTAGGGATCGGCGGTCGAGTTGCCGCCATAAAATAACAATAGACCTCTCCATAGTCCGAGAAAGCAAGAGATCAAAAAAAAAAATTGATTGACAATAGTGAACCAATTTTTTAGCCGTCGAGCATCTTGACAGTTGTTATTAAGCCGTCATTCTTCTATGCAACGGTATGAGCATTCGATAAGCGACATGTCTTCGTACCGCCAACGTGCGCCCTCACGAATGGTCGCCAGTTCCACGTCAAAGCAGCGCTGGGATTCGGTCGAGGACAGAGCCCGCCGATGTGTTCCCTCGACATTGTCGGCAAATGGTAATTGTGGTACAATAGTAAATGTAGTAAATTCGAAATCCAATGTTTGCGATTCGGCTACGGTGTGCGCGTATTGAGGTCGACTCCCGCGCCGGTGACACAACACTACACTGCCAGCGTTGCGACATCGACTCTTGAGCACGCAACACGCACCGCAACTTGCTGCTTGCCATTGCCTACCATTGTTGCTGCTCTTGCTGCTGCTGCTGCCGCTGCCCACAGCCACTCCCGATACTCCCGATCGTCACTCGAGCCCGGTTTCACCACATCAATCCGCAACGTTACCCAACCGGCGACTCTGACGAAACGTCACGTGACTGACTGCTGCGCGGCCGCCATCTTGCTGACGTGCTCTGGCCGTTTGATGCGCCATCACGTTCACCCACCGCACCTTGACCGCGTTTCATTTTCAATTTTGACACTGCACCGTCGACCACGGCAAAATTCTAGTCCAGACACACAGAGACACGTCACAACAATGACACTCGGATAAATATAAATCCACCGTACGACAGGAGGTCCAGCCAAACATCTGCATCCTTATGTATACATGCTTCGATTGCAATAGAATTTCTGCTTAGATCAAGCCTTACATAGCTATAGGCGGTTGAGGTTTGCTTGTAGACTTTAAAGGCCACGGTTCAGACTGTTCGATCTTCTCGTTGGACTATTTTCAATGTTTTGCCAAATCATATCGATTCTATCTATGTACATGGTTGAGTTGTTGAAACAAGCAACATTTGATTTGATTTTTAAATGCTTTTTATTATTACAATAATACATCTTACATCTATTTTAATAGCTACTGATCTACTGATCATTTTTTATTTTACAATTTTAATTTAATTTTGTTAGTAAGCATAGTATTATGCTATTCTAATGTTAATGTACAGCTTAATAGGAAAAAATAGCCCAAAAACCTACATAATTACAATTCTTAAAATTGCTCATAATATATCTAATACATAATATTAATTAAATTCGACGATCTAACGCAGATTGTGTTTAGGTAATCGGTGTTTATACCTGTAAGGTATAGAAAATTTGTTGTAATCACCGAGACTAACTAATATATATAAAAAGTGCTAATTTTTACACTTCCTTGGTCGTTTCGGTGAATGTAAAAATCCTTGCAAATGTTCCAGCCACGTAAAATCGATACTGGAAAGCGTGAGCATACATTTTTAACGATGCGTTAAAAGTGACTGTGATAGGAGGTGGGTGGAGGGGGGGGGGGTTTCCAATAAGCGCGAATTCTCACCGTGAATTACGTATGGTATGTATTGGTGTCAAGGTGAAGATGTGCGTTCCACGTATATGAATGCGTTTTTCCTCTTTTTTTTGGCTTTAGTCATTTGGGTGTCCGTACAGAGATTGTTGCTATTTTTAGAGTGGCTAGTTCGATTCGCATGAAAGTGCGTGTGCGTTGCGCACCGTCGTCGTGTTCTCTCACTTTCAGCTGAAGTGACCCAGTTCGGCTCGGCCTTGACCGAATTCCGTTCGTAGCCGTTCGCGCTTTGTTTCTCTGTGTCTGTGCGTTTTTTATCTCGACTGACACGATTGCCCAGTGTCGGCGGCCCTGACACATTTACCGAAGGTCTTATCGACCTTACAATTATTGTCTTATCGTCTTCGTCGCATACACCTCGCATAATTACGTACGCATACCCCCCCCCCATCTATTCCTCTCTTGAAAATTTCCTACGTCACATCTCCGATCATCGTCATGCCAACGATAACGTCACAAATTCACCTGATAAATTTTGCACCGCTTTCGGAACGTCAGCTTAATTCTGGCATCATTTTTTTTCGGTACTATATATGTACATACCTATGTAATCTATGAAGAAGACATTTTAATTAGCACTGATTGTACTTAAATATATGATTTCGGGAGTGTTTGCAATACAAACATACGACACGGAATGCCCAGGTTAACACCGGCGGTGAATGGGCGTGTTTTTTTGTCATTGTTAATTCGTACGATCTCGATATTTCGACATGTTTTTCCTGTATTTCTTCGAATATGGAAATCAGTATGTCAAGACAAGGAAAATATATCACCGACAACACTCCAGAGGGTGAGTTTTGGCCTGGCATCGATAATTTTTTACATGTAGAAATATCTAAAAAAAAAATAAGCCGCGTACCACTTTGTGTGTCTGGGAAGGGCGGCTATTCAGGTCATTATTAATTCGTATGGTATTAAGTTTCTCCTACATGTCTTCAAATATGAGAATCACCGTTATCGATCACTAGCTCAAACCTTTGTCAATACAAGGATAAAATATCACGGGGTGGGTTTTGGGAAGATTGCGACGGCACAGACCAAGCATGCCAGCGTTTTTTTTGCACGTGCAAATGTATCTAAAAAACAAATGCCGTGTACGATTCTGTGGCGTACCTTACATCGATTGTAATTATTAGTACCAAATTAATGGTCATCTTATATTTTCTTTGAACCACGAGGACCAAAATTCATTCTTAATAAAATGTATTTCCATGCCGAAATAGCTTATTGCTGGGAAATATATCGTCTACCAGTTTGCCGATTTTATCTGACCTGATATATTCAATGTTGACCTGAACTATCGCTACCAAGCAATTGTTGACAAACATTGTACAAGTTTGTAATATAATACTACTTGTAAGAAAATTCATTATCAAACTATTGAATAAACCGCCGATTTGACCCAAATATTTCATGTTCAAGTTCAAATAATCCTACTTATCTTCATCCATCTATCGAGTGCCCCAGCTATTTAACTGAAACCTTTCAACTCAGACTTGTGTCACTTGTTCTTATAGCAAGCGTTAAGTTTTATTGAGCACGTCCATTTGACAATGTTGCTAGTGCAAAAAAAAACATTTTTAATATAATTTATTTCGAAAAAAATATATACATATATTTAATCAATTTTATTACTTAGATATTTTACATACGGTGCAATTTTTGAATTACGTCAGTTGATTTTCTTGCCTGAGCGCTTGTGTTCATACCTGTGTGTGTAAGCGCGTACGTTAGTATGGCCGTGTGTAATAAATACGCAAAGTACGTCGTATTATTTACGCTATTGTTTCGTTTTTTAAACGCAACAGATAAAAAAAATCACTTTCTATCAGCGTAATCTGCGCTTTGTTTTTGTGTGTGTGTTTGTGTAAAAATTAGCCGACTTATCTGTTTTGTTGAGTTGCGCAACTCAACTTGACCCACTGACACAAATACCTGAGCTCTGTTTACTGATCACACTAGACAAATAATGTATTCATTCGGATGCGCTCTCGGTATTCATTAAGTAGACACTTTCTGTTTCTATTTTTTTTTTTTCACCTTTACCTCATGACTATTCAGGAAATTTATTCGGTTTTTTTTTCATTGAGGAAATTTGTAGAATCTTCTGTATTCCGATCGGCTACTCATTGCTTATGTAAGATTTCATTTCTAAACTGAAACCATATAGAAACAACACCAACGCAAAGCTATGCCTACTTACATAATGAGGGTCATCCCCTGATATTATCGATAATAGTAATGATTTAAAAAATATATATTTAGAAAACAGCGAGACTCTTTCTGAACTCTGGGAAATCTAGGTCAAAATAAAGCATGGCGACCTTGTGATTTGGCAGTACCGTAAAATTTTCTGCAATTTGATTCATATTATATTATTACTAACCAATCAGTTATATAATATTTGCTTACTATGATAAAAAATTGTTATCTGAGAAAAAAAAATTATTCTAATGAAACCAATTCATATTTGATGACAATGCAAAGTCAAGCATTCCTTTTTTTTATTCCACTTTCTTACTTATACAAATATTCGAGTACATTACTCATAGTTCCCAAACTAACATTCATTGCTTTCATCTCATAAGCATTGTCTTCGGTTTTGACCTAACTTAAAATATTCCTTTTGAACTGATTCGGTGCCCACCGTAGTGGTAATAATTCATTTATTTTGGTCTTGGCTTCTTTATATTTTGGAGCTATGCAAATAAATCGCCTTTGAGAAAAGTGCTCAATACATAAAATATAAACGTTACTGATCTATTATACACGTACATGCATTATACTATGGTAATAATCCGTTATCGGTTCTTTTCGGCGTCGTTAGTATAATATTATGAAGTCACCCAATTTTTAACATATCTTGCACACACTTCCTCTTGTTCTCTACGCAATTTAGATTAGTTGTAAATTTAATGATTTTGTACTAACAAAAATTAGATTTTCTTCCTAAAATGATATAATACTTTGTTCGACGGGTTAAATGCAATAAACGTACATACATAATCATCGCATCGACGTGAAAGCACGTTCAGTTTGTATGCATTTTAATATCTGCGTCTTCTGCGTGTCGTTTCGAGATGAGCGTGAGAAATGCATAGATTCCATGATTCGTATTACTAGCTTATACATGCGTGTATATATATTTATATACAAAAAAATATATATATCGGATCCAAAGTTCTTACAAGTGGGACGAGGTCGTCGCTGTGTTTGCCTCCAAGCCTCTATTATTGTGTTCGCTATGTATGTTTGTGCTCGTTTATTCTCTTTACCATGTATTGTCATGCTAAAAGAAAACTTATTTGTGTAAAATACACATACAAATGGCCCTAAATGCATTAGAACCTCAATTATAGGAATTTAAATTGTCCGAATAATCGACGATAAATCTTGTAATCCGCTGTTAGTTTGGTCTTATTCGGACGATCGACTGTTTCAAATATCGGTATATTCATCTAATGAATATGTATATGTGCCACTCGGTAATCTATGTATGTGGTTTTAGCTCTGAAATTAAATTAATATGTAATTTTCTTGAGGTTAAATTTATATTTCACTTGTCAACTTTAATGGTACGCTGGAATCTGGATTCATATGGTTTTCTCAAAAAATCTACGTTCAGTTGATTGATCACCCACTTTACAAGATGGATAAAATCTATCCACGTTCACAGACTATTGATGTAAAGTGTAAAAGCACCTTTAGACACTTACACTAAACATTGTAAAATATTTTAATATTGATCTAAATCTTAGATTATTTATAATCAAATTATCGCTAAGTATTCCATTTTTTACGTTTAAACTTTAGTCATCTTAATTTTGACACAAAAAGTATTTCAGAAATTAACTTTGCATCTAGGGAAATATGTAGGATTTTGTTTTATCTTATTTATCTAATACAGCAATAAAACCCTTAATGTCGTTTCGTTGTACTATAATAGAACTATTTTTGTTGTTATTTTGTGACTTTCTAACACCATTTATATCTTCTTACTGAATAAAATATGAGGTTGAACATTTTAAACCGACAAACTGAATTATGATGTGATGGGCGTATCCTCATGTCATTGTTTATTCGTAGGATCTTATTATTTCGACAAGTTTATTCTACATTTCTTTAAATATGGGAATCACCGTTATCAATCACTGTCAAACCTGTCAATACAAGGATAAAATATCACAAAAAACACTCGAGGGGATGAGTTTTGGCTTGGATCGCCATATCATAGATCAGGCGTGCTAGCGTTTATTTCACATGTGCAAAACTTTCTGGGGAAAAAAACACGTGCCGTGTACCTCTCTGTCTGCGACTTTAAAATTGTACCAATGACGACAATAATACTAAGGATTTTCAATATCGATTTTATTTTGCTCCTTCTTGATTGATTTAAATCTCTACATTTATATTATACTTGTATATATAATTTGCACATTATTATTTAGCCATTTCATGCACGTGTATTGTATAATGTTTACATTATTATTGTATTCGCGCTTAAGTCTTTAATTCTTCACGTGTTCTGCAAGATAGATATTGAATGGTATTTTGAAATTGTTGCATTTGCGCACTCTACATATTTTCAAATAATAGCACGTTCATACAATTTTTGCACGTAATAATGTTTGTATATTTTTCCGTTGACAAATGGATAGTCTCACACTTTCAATTATGATACAGTATTCTGTCATATTGGATCCGCCTTTATCTCTCAGTGAATGGTAGAGTCGATGACAACTTTTATTTCATTCATAACAAACCTAATAAAAAATGCTTATTCAAATTGGTGAGATAATTTAACTGTTATTACTACGCTTTTTATCTGAGTTTTACCACCGCAAAATTGCCGTATTATACATTTTATACGTAGATTACGTATACGTATGTACAATGCGTAATTTTTATCAATGAGCCTATTATATTACTAAAGATTTCCTTATAGGCTTGTACTTAGTAAGTAGAGTATAATGCAGCCGTGGACAAATGCTTTAGGCCACTTGTAAAAAGTATAATATTTACTGTATATTTAATAACTAAAAAATCCTGTATATTGGTTTCCGGAAAATGCCATCGCCGTAATATAATTTCCTTGGCTTTTGTTTTATTCAGCCATTTTCTCTTCACAGTAATGAGAAAATTTATGATGGGTCACTTTTTTTTTATGTATAACCCGTCAAAATTGTCCAAGAAAAGGGTCACGCGTATAAAAATAATGCTGTTTTAGTTATTCATAAATTCAATTCACTTTATGAATTTGTGCTTTTAAAAATTCTATTCTACCACAAATATATGTATGCATTCGAACAGCACTAGTGAACAATAATTGTAAATATCCTATACGTGCATATATAACACATTGGGTGCATCGTGAGATAAATTCATACATACATTCAATGTATAAGTCGCATTATTATGATTCTTGTGCAAAACACAATTTTATTATCAATACGTTTCATCCTCCTTGATTTTGTTTCATAATTCATCTTCACTCGAGGGAGTCCTCGCCGCCGAGTTAGCCTAGGGAGATTAAATGTATTAAATTTCGCGAATTCGATACGTAACTTTAAACGACTATTTTTTTTAATTAATTCCGTGAACGATCAATAGGCAATATTTGTTCAACATAACGACTCGTTAAAATCAGTATTTTATAGTTGATAATAGACTTAATGCTTTTAACTCGGCGATATTGAATGTGGACCCAATCACACCAAGCTGATTTTTATTGAAATTTTGCCAACATAAATATTTCCAATGACAATACAATGTGTATTCTATCAGAAATTGAGTTGACCCCCCCCCCCCCCCCCCTCCCACTCGCTTGTGTACAAAGTCTTTGAATTGATAAACTATGCTGAATAAATTGTATGTTTTCACTCTGCTACCATATCAATCCATCAACGTTCAGTCCTTTTGCTATTTAAGTGTGTAAATACGCCATGTTTTTCCAATATTCGAGAGATTAAAAACGAACCATTAAATACTGTATAAACCAAACGTTTTTATGTGTGATTTTTTACTACTTAAGTTTAATTATCCATTATTTAAGACCGTGCAAAAAGACAATCAAATATATACGCAAACGTTTCCATTTTACATATAACGATTTTATTTTCGATTCGTATAATGTAATTTATACGAGATTGATAAGAGTTTTTTCCGTTGTTATATTGAACATTATCACGGTATCTTGCAATATAGGTTGAAACATAAAAATGTGGGTCAACCGGAAGCGGTATTTAATTAACTCGCAATTACACACGTTTTCCATCAAATTCGTACGCATTTTTTTTGTACGTATAAGAAATAACTAAATCCACACAATAGCTTAGGTGTGTGTATGCATAATAATTATAATAATAAGTGTAGATTTACACCGGCGGTAGTTGATTAGACAAGTGTTGTATGTTGTGCCGCGTGCCGGCTGCATTATGCAACCGCCCGCACCCCAAGGACAAAGGAAAGTTGCTGTGTGCCACAAACCCGTGCTCCTTCAATCGCTACTAAAAACGCTCTTATACATATATTTATATCTAAAAGACGTCTTTGGCTTTCTCAAAAAACGCCCGCGTGTCACACTAAACGGCCCAATGTTTTTGATTTCTAATATTTACCGAACGCTCTCGGTGATTGTTCAAAGTAATGCAACACAAATTATAAAATATATTAATTTTTTAGATTGTTTTTCACTCTACGCGATTGTGAGAATGAATTGTATGCGTCATCAACATCATATATCTACAATTCAAAAGTGTCGAGTTTCGATTTTTGGAATGTTGACTTAATCAGTTTGTGGATCGTTTCCGGCATCCTATGGGTTGGCAGCGATATTCGTTTTATGGCTATATATATATATATATATATATATATATATATATATATATATATATATATATATATATATATATATATATATATATATATATATATATATATATATATATATATATATATATATATATATATATATATATTGTATACAATATATATAATATACCCATTGAAATACAATATATATATATATATATATATATATATATATATATATATATATATATATATATATAAATATATATATAAATATATATATATATATATATATATATATATATATATATATATATATATATATATATATATATATATATATATAAATATATATATATATATATATATATATATATATATATATATATATATATATATATATATATATATATATATTGTATTTCAATGGGTGATGGTTAATAAATAGGTACTTGCAAAAATAATAAGGTGCTTTTGGGTTTGTAGTTTTTAATTTACGCTCACGCAAGTGTATATTTAGCTTTGCGTTTCGTTTTAGATTTTTATGGCTGTAAATTTGCACTTCGCGAAACCTTTCTTACGAATTTATCTTCTAAACAAAGTGAATATATTAGGTTGATTCATAAGCAATTTCGTATTTGTATAGACCGGCATACTATTTGTTATATGCATTCCAACGTTTGAAGAAACCATAATGCCACAAAGGCAGCTAAAAATATTTAAAACGTACTCTCGATTATCCGAGTGTGGGTAATCCGTTTAGTGGACTCTCTTATGCTAACAATTTTTTTTATCATGTTTAATTCAAATCTTGGATCATCAATTACGTGTTACTGTACTGGTACTGGAACGCCTGCAAACGAAAGTTACGATACTGATATGTTTATTTGCTTAGGTCCATCGACTATGTCGCCTCTCCCAAGTTTTTTTTCAAATAAAACACTGATTAAATCAATGTTGTTCTAAAAGTAATGCCTAATTCTCGCGATATCTACACATGTAGTTCATTATTTCAATGAGGATTTTATTTTCAGGCGTAGAAAGATATTTATTTGATAATATCGAAGCCGATTTGAAAATGTCGACAAGGAAAACTCTAGAAATGGTTAAAACGCGAGTAAGGTAGTAAGGTTTCGATATATGTGAATAATAAATAATCAATTAACTGCACGATTCTGACTTTTGTTAACAATTTATTGAATTCAACCAACGGGGGTTCAAATTTAACAGTATAAAAAATCCTTATTTAACAGCATAATCGGAAAATTCGTATTGATAAAAGAAAATTGAAAGAGGAGATTCTTAAATTCATACAGAAATCACAAATTTTCTCAATAAAAAATACGTATCAATCATGTACATTTTATTAAATGCTAGTATACATATGTACTTCAGTTGTACCGGGTTGATACGATGCGGGTAACTTGGACAATCAAAAACGATTGCATCACCTGTTGCCACGCTGCGAGTAACATCGTGTCAACCCGATCCGGTATTAGTTCAAAACGACTCCTCTGTCTCCTCATTTTTATTCATTAATATATTAACCGATGTTATAATCTAGATTATATACCTACCTACCTGGTTGTGGTATTATATACGTAAAATTCAGCTAAACCTGAGCTTATCTCTAAACTGAAAAGCATTCCCGGCTTCTAAATGCGCAATATTTATTTCCGATAAAATATTACAGAAATAAAACCCGTGTATGTGCATTAATATTTTCAGAACAAGCTTCCTGGTGTATCGCATCACCTAGCTGCATTCGATCTAAGTCAGTCGTGTCTTACTCGGTTTGCGTCTTCTGGCTCGTATCTTGAAGTCGTAACCAACTACATAGCATGGTTTATAGTAAGCGGTTGACCTGGTTAAATGGTCGTAACAACCAGAACGTATACCAAAATGTATGAACATTCTGGTGATTCGTTCTTCACGTATTTATTGTACTCGCACCTTACGTCTCCTGTGCTCATTTCGACATATTTTCCAAGGGAGAGTGCTTTCTCGGAAAGCGAGTACTCGATCTTTTGGGTTTTACAATTTAAAAAAATTGTAATGTGTAAAATGACAGACACCGACGCTTTCTTCTCGTAACCATTGCGATCGAAGATTTTTATAACACACGAAACAGACGTATTTGGGTGAGAACCATAATCATATTTTGCAACTCTCACCATTGTCAGACTCGACCTTTTAAGTTGGTTTCAGAGCTGAACGTCATGCATGTACGATTATATTCGATTTCAATAACAAAAATTCATATTTGATCGCTTTAAATTTTGTTTTTTCCTTCTGGCAGATTGGAAGAAAAACCATTACAAATCAACATCTCAAAAGCTCAAAAACCTCTTCATATAAAACTCAAAAATAGTGTACTCTCGATTATCCGGATAATAATGGAGAGTACGGGTCCGGATAATCCAAACTATCAATTTTTGATGTCGTCTTTTATTTGAGTGACAATATGTATTGAAATCCCGGATCATTTGACTCGCGTTCAAACAAAGCCTCGATGTTTTCCCGATCCGCCATTTTCAAATCATTTTAAATGTTCAGATATATCACTTGCCTCGATCTCTTCACAATCCGATAAATCTATTTCCACGTTAGGACGAATATTTCTCCCTGATTAAACCAGTGTTAATGGTTCTAATTTCGACCAAGATTTTGCTATTCCGTGTATGGCATCCAATATACTCAAATTGATCAAGTCATGATCTTCTTCAGCAAGAGTTTTGAGAAGATCAGCACGATTAAGCCGTTTAATTGATGATATGACACCTTTGTTGAATCAGATTTGTAATATTAGACAGTAATATTTTAGCTATTATAAGACTGTCTTTTCTTTTTAATATATTTTCTTTCGGATAAGAAAGAGTATCTCTATTAACAATACTGCTTTCTGTGGCAACTCTTTACTTTTTAAAAAATCTCTCACTTCAGGAACCCATTTATCTTTGAACAGATTTTCGAAGATCTCTCTATCCATCCTTGCTCCTTTCAGATTATACAAATCAATAGAAAGATTTTTTATTTCAGTCAGTATGATTTTTTGCTTTTCTAAATCTTCATATGATGACATTTTCATAATCTTTCGTTTGGAAGGACATGCAGTACTATCACAATCTTTTGTGAACGCTTCCAACTTTCTTTTTGTTTTACCATCTCGAAAAGTTCCGTATTCTTCAGCGAGCTTTAATGTGGATTCCCCATTTTACAATCTCTCAATATTAACTGAGTTTTTGTTTTATAGTGAGTACAATTTTCTTGCGCTTATTTGTTACGTAAAACAAAATCTCACCGATCAACCAATGCTCCAAATCTAATCATTATTACGTATTCTCATTCAAAATAAAGAATTTATTTCAAGCACTGATATTCGATTGTATTAGAAAAAATCGGTTCATCCGTTCCCGAGCTAAATAACTTCAGAATAGTTATATATGAAACGTTTCTTCGTCAACATATTGGTTGGATAATTTAGTGAATTTTCTATTGCATTTCTATTATTGTCTTAAAATAAAGACCAATCTCATTACAGACATAGCAACAAATCGATAGACGTATCAACAACTACCCATTCATTGATTTCTAAACCAATGGCGTGTCACGCTGCTCATTCCATATTCTCTTCGTAAACAACCGAACCACTTACATAGAGGTTCAAGGTATCGCTCCCATTACAGTTGTTTTTCTTATTTATGTTCTTTTTTTTAAAGTAAACTAAGGTATCTAAAGATTGATTTATAGTGTGGATTTAATATTCGAGTTGAAAAGTGAGACGTTGGGGCATTCGCGCTAAATGCTCGCCGGCGCGTGTAACGAATGTGATACGACGACTGTGTGTTTCTGTGCATTTTACGTGTTTGTATGCACTATTTGTATGTGTGTGGGTGTGTATGTATGCACTTTATTAACGATTACGATTACGTAAATATTAACAGCGTTGCACCAACTGCATTGCTCTCTCGGATATGCGCGCCTCACTGCCATTGTTCGTATTAATTGCATTCGATACTTGCAGTATTGCATATGTACGTGTCATATTTAATAAACTCGCTTTTTTCCATGTCTTTTGACGGGTAATTAATCAGAAGCTGATACGGTGAATGTTCATCGTATTGTATTAGATAGCGTACCAATTCCATTTACATCTCTTGTGAAGAGAACAGATTTTCCACATGGTTTTTCGGCGAATCAAAACAATCAACGATATCAGATGACAATTTATCGCTTGTAGTATGTAATGGGTAGCTAATTTTTCCGAATGTTATTGTTATAGCTTTATTATTGTCAACATCTTTTGGCGACGTAAGAAATATTTTTTTTACATTAAAAGAAACTAGGCAGGCTTTCAATTTGGTGTAGTAAAATCGTTTAAGATACAGATATCAACAACAACAAAAAATCGGGGAGTTTACATCTTAGTTTGTGGCTTACATAGCAGGCATAAACCAGTATACTTAAACTTTTTTGTACAAACTCTCGGACACTATTTTTACTTACCTCTTCATACGTTGTTCTACCTGCTACTAATTTTCAGTTATTTTCAAATATTTTATTTCAATTTGAGATTTTTCCCACATGAATTAGTAATTGTTTCTTGCTGTGATTCCTTTCCATCCCCTCCAGAATGTAACCGTACACGACCGGAGAAATATTCTCTCTCCAAAACACTTTGCATATAAAACTATCGAAATTGAGTTTAGTATTTTGAAGATAAGATTCACGTTGCGTGTTTATTTGGCGTGTGTTTATTGTTGAGCGCAACGTGCAAACGGCGCTTTATTTGGTTCCTCGTGCAAATATTGAATTCGTTTTGGATTGGATTTGTATAAATTTCGTTGTTGATTTTGGCAATTTGTTCATTTCGGTTCATTCACATACATAAAATGCATTCAAAACGGTTTTGATATTACACGAGGAATTCAAGTTACACATGTTGCGATTTTAAAATAATTCATTTACTTTGCGTTGTGTACAATGTAAACAGGAGTGACCCACTTACGACTTTTGAGAGCCACACCACTTTGGAGGTAATATTCGTTGAGTTTATTCTGAAATTGAACTCCTCAATTAAATGCCAACATGTCACTTTTTTTCTATCGAAATTTCTTCTGTTGGAATGAACAATTCTGAAATTACACAATTATCGAAAATAAACGCATTACTGTTAGATTTGACAGACTGTCTTGTCTTGCTGCAGAGTTTTGCTAACACGATTAAATCTTCGTGAGTAATATCTTGACAACCTGTCAACAAATTTTGACACGGCAAATATTTTTTTTGATAGTTCAGAAACAAAATTACATATTTAATTTGGCAGTAGGCGACATTAGTAGAAGAACACTAACTTACTTCTTCCGGTTCTTACCTGTGCACTCTTAAAACCAACACTGTAACGAAAAAGTTCTCAAAAATTTGGAATATTTTTTTTATTAAAATGATTCTAGATGTGGAATTTATATTAATATTTGAAATTTCACTTATTTCAATATTAATTTTTTAAACTTGGCACCATTGTGGCATTACACGTAATCACAATGATCAAAATTACAGATACTTATTCCGTGCATCGAGTATACATACACGCACAAACAAATACACGGCAGTTACATGAATGGCTTCTAGAAGTCGCAAACAGTTTTAGTTAAGTGACAGTACGCAATAGTGATACATAGAATATCACTATTGCTTACTGTCGTTACATAGAATACTGATGTAAATCGAAAACGCATTTCCTAAATCGTTTTATTATACATATTATTAGTATATGAATTTCACATGTGTATGTTCTGGTGGAGGCTAGTATTGTATTGACTTGTAGCAGAGAGGTTCTCTTCAAATGGATCTTTACAGGTATGTAAAATAAAATTATTTTGGAAATGCGTTTTGATATTCGATATAACGTCAATCACTGGTTGCATACTGTCACTTTACTTCAACTGCTTGCGACACGTAGTGACTATTCATGTATTTGTTTGTGTGAGTGTGTATGTTACAGTCGAAGTGTATTTTCAGTTGTAATATATTCCAAATAGCGTTTTGGGTGATTCATATTTGAATACAATTTAACTAGTTAATTATATATCTACAAGTGCAAATGCACTTTCAATAATGTGTGCCAGTTCTAATATAACAGTTTTGTTGATGTTTTTACGAAAACTTTAGAATTCAATAATGCGTTAATATTTTCAAGGTATTACGAATAAAGGTAATGAGTATCGTATTACGA
The DNA here is from genome assembly GCF_051622035.1 of Arctopsyche grandis. Lineage (NCBI taxonomy): Eukaryota > Metazoa > Arthropoda > Insecta > Trichoptera > Hydropsychidae > Arctopsyche > Arctopsyche grandis. The sequence continues at coordinate 25,918,152 of NC_135356.1, read as the reverse complement.
TAACTCCTAAGAATGTATTCAAAACAAAAATGTGACTTTCCAACTCAATTTACCAGTCAAGTAACGTTTTCACGAAAACCTAAGCTCTCCGTCTAACTTATAGTTGAACTGTATTTTCAGTTGTAATATATTTTGACCAGTTGGAATGTAATTCGCTATATGATTCAACTTACGTGGGTTAAACGGAATATATTCCAACTAGTCAAAATATATTACAACTGAAAATACACTTCGACTATAACGATAGTTGATACCTTGTGGACTTTTGGATGCTTCCTTGATTTTTCGCCCAGGCAACTTTCTTCCCGTGTATCATTTTCCTTTGTGTTTTTGTTATAAGTAAGCAATAAACCGTTGCCTACTATTATAATATATGACACCAAAAAAAAAAATCAAGTGGCTCTCATTAATTGGTCCAAATTTCGCTTAGCGTTGCAGCGTCGCTCCAACTTTTCAACCACATAATCGGGATTTGCGCGATAGATTGAATGTAATAATATACACACACACACACACACACAAATATACACATACACACATATTCAAACACACACACGCACACATTCACGTGTGGTGGTTGGTTTGTGAAATAAACGGTGGTTAGTAACATCGAGTGTGTGTTTGTTGCAGCGGTTCGTGCAGACAGGATGCGCGGCGGACGCAACAAGTTCGGTCCCATGTACAAAAGGGATCGCGCGCGCAAGCTTCAGATGATGCGCCAGAGACAGATGGCCGTGCAGACGCTGCGAGGTGGAGATTGCAGCCTGGTGCTGGGTGGCTATGGAGGCTACCCGGCCCTGCCCATCAAGCAGGAGATCCAGATCCCTCAGGTGTCATCTCTGACGTCTTCGCCAGACTCGTCGCCGTCGCCTGCCGCGCTGGGGGCGCCGGCGCCTCTGCCCGCCCTACCCGCCCTGCCGCCGGCGCCCCCGCCCGACAAGCCTTGCTACGGACCCAACTCCACCACTCGATCCCCACACTCCGTCTCACCGGAGTCGTTCTCGTTCGATGGGGGCGCAGCCACCACGACGACGCCGGATGCAGGCCCAGCCCCTGAGCCCCTGCGTGTCTCACCCATGATCCGCGAGTTCGTGCAGTCCATCGACGACCGCGAGTGGCAAAACTCACTCTTCGGACTGTTGCAGAGTCAAACCTATAATCAGTGCGAAGTTGATCTGTTTGAGTTAATGTGCAAAGTGTTGGACCAAAATCTGTTCTCGCAAGTCGACTGGGCGAGGAACACGTGCTTCTTCAAGGACCTCAAGGTGAGTTCTTCCATAATTCGAAACTATCATATGTATATGTATGTATGTGTTGCGCGCGCGTACTGTTTTTTTATTGCTACCATGCTGCTATGATTGCGATTTTGTTTGCTACATTTTATTCTGCGGATGTGCTTTATATCAAATGTGACCCATGTTTTTGTTTAGCGTGTAGTTGCTCAATTGAGCCACGTTTTTTGGATACCTTCTTACTTCGGAGGTTGCCGATCGACTCTATCCTGTCCTGTGCCATGTTTGTTTATCAAGAAAGCTTTTGTCTTTCTAAAGATTAGATGGTTAGAGATCGTTTAATTTATATAAGCCAACCCCTACTCCCGGAAGAGGCGCACAAAAGCAACGATTAGTACACGATCTTAGCATGAGCGTCTTTTCCGTTAAGTAGGGGTAGGTCTTTATAAATAGAACGACCTCTACGATACATTTTCGTTAGTGTGAATGTTTTTTTATACCTACCTAATTGTAATTTTTATAACTGATTATATCGCTTGATAATTCGTTTTGAAAATATTAAGCGATTGGATATTTATCGTTGTTAGGTAGAATTTAAAAAAAAAACAACATAGTAACTAAAGTGTCGACCTAGCAACTATTCTTGACAGAATTTGAACATTTCTCTTCACTCACATCAGTCAAGTCACAAACTATGATTAACAATCGGAGTTTGGTTCCGATTTAGCGTTTGTTTTCTGTGTAGACTTCGGCCACTCTTCTGTGAACAAATGATTCCGGATTTGTTTTAAAATCGTCTAAGCAACAGTATGTAGTAGTGGAGCAATCCTTCAATGACAGTTGATATGTTCAACTGGCTATACAGAACAATAATACGTTGGACTGAGTCAGTAAATTCTTTTATTTTTTCGCTCCAACTTTTGGGTGACTGTTCTTCGATTCCTTGGAACGTTGCCCAACTTTTCCGTGCAATGCGTCCGAAAAACTGCAATATCTTTTTCGAGCAGACGTGGACGGGTATATCCTTTAAGCTCCTTCAGAATTAGCACAGATCGTTACTTTAACTTGGGAAATCAGAAGTTCCAGTGCAAGATTCAGTCACCAAAGGTTTTGTAGGTCCATTTCAAGTGGTATTGCGTACTCGATTATATAAAATGTGTCGCTCGCGAATTTTACCTCGCTTTCAAGGTGTGCTGGAGCGTGGTTGGAGCACGTGGTTGACGTCATCCAGCCCAGCTTTGGTGCACTTGCGCACCTGAAACTCTCCTTCCCTTAACATATCTCGTAACAGCAAATGCTGAAAAACATGTTGAATAACGCTGTGTGAAAAACATGTTGAATAACGCTGTGTGAAAAACATGTTGAATAACGCTGTATGAAAAACATGTTAAATAAAGTGTTTTGTGTGTTTGTAGTAATAATAACAAGCGTGGTGGGGCACCACGTCCGCTCGGACAATTACCGGTATATCATTTTTACGCTGAAATTACTGCAGTTATATATTTTTTTCACATGTACAAGTCACGCTAACTCCATGTCAGTTGGCTATGTTGCCACGTCTATGTAAATGAACTAATTTTTTTAGCATGTGCGATAAATTAGCCGATATTTTAATACTTGTGCAAAAGATCCGCGGAACTCTCCTCGTGAACCTCGTACTTGAAAATGTCGCCTATTTGTCGTACACACCCATTTCACACACAATGTTATTGTTTTACTACACTCTTGAATTTAGCAACGAATTATCAGTGTAACGAATGTGCAGACTCTTCAAGCTTCGCTGCAACCCATGGAAGTGGAAACATAAAATATGCTTTTAATTTGAGCAAAATATTGTATTTTTTAAATTATTTTGTCTTGTTTTGCAAATGACAAAACTTTCTGGATTGTGCGGTTAAATCGTTCCATAAAACCCTCAACATGAGGCTGAAAGACCTTTCCGCTGGAGAACGAAACAGTCATGTATCTATTTTGCACCAGATCAATTTCGCATCACTACTTAATTATAAAAACAACAAGGGAAGGTGGAGACATTAAAAGAGCTTAGTTTAATCTGTGGTTTTGCATCTAGGCACAATTCTAATAATTGAGTTGGAGTGCTTGGAGCATTGGTTTCTACACTAAGCACTTGCTCATTAGTTAAGGGAAGATTTTCTCAAGATTGTCCGGAAACTGATTGTCGAAAAGTACAATGGATCGTTCAGTGGGACAGCGCGCTAGCCGAGCGTGACTCAAAAAATGCATAATAATTTAATGAATATACACAGTGACCGACTGTAGTGGTTAAATAACGAGAGGAGCGAGCGAGCAGTATTGAGCAGGCAGTTGTTGCTGCTGCTGCTGCTGCTGCTGCTGCTGCTGCTTCTATCTAGCCAAAAGAAGAAGTCACGCTGGTGGGGCGGCGGCTGCTCGCTGGAGCGTGCTCTCGACGGCGACGTTGCCGACTCCGACTCCCTTTCTCCTTGCTGTGGTACGCTGCTGCTTCACTGCCCCACTGTTGCTCTGCTGCCCCACTGATTCTCCTCACACCCAAGGAAGACTTGGTTCCAAAATCGACGATCTATTTCGTCTACATATGTCTCGCTCCACAACTTCTAAACGCTCAAGAGTGGCTATGCATACTTGAAAAGCATCTGTAGAGGAGGGCAAAGTTAGTCCAGGCGGCTGTCGGCGAATTCGCGTTGCTCAACCTCGTGCCGCCCTACTTACGATTGCGTTGCGAAATCGCCACATTTTAGCCATCACCGTTCAGATTATCGTGCTGACACGCTTTTTTTGTTATTTACAACAGAGGCCAATGCTGACTTTTTAGAATGATTTTTAAATAATAAAAAAAAACACCAAGTTTTATATTATATTTGTCACAATTATATGTTTCCTTATATTGGATAGCATATTTCCAGTCATAGCTAAAACTATTTACTTCTTTAATACTTCAATTCTTATAAAAAAAGTTTAAAAAAAAAAACACCTGAAATGTACCTCTGGGCTTAGACACTAGGATGGAAGCATTATATTTCAAGTCTTTTGAAATACGTAGTTCTTTAATTCTTATAAGAAATGCAACACCGAATTGGAAATATTTCAAGTTCTTATTAGAAGTCAAGTTAAGAATGGTTAAAATTTAAGGAAATGGTGGTTTGGATTATAGTATTGGTAGTACTCGACGAGTGTGAACAAAGGAAACGCTTTGGTATTTGCTGTCCAGCTGGCTGGCGCATGTGCGTGTAATCAATCGAGCAGCATGTCTGTGGGAATTGTGTCGATGGCGTAGTGTTGCGCCACCTCCTGATCTTCAACTTTCTCTATCCGAGTTCATTATCAGCGTCAGTCGGTTGAGGTCTCTCTCTCTTTCTCCTCGACACTATTACGCCAGATGAAGTAACAAAAGCAAACACTCGACCTCGACCACTTTCACTCGCCTCGTGTTGCTCGGTTGCCGACATCCGCTCTCTCCGTTTATCCACTGTCGTGATTCGAGGGCTAACGCCTTGGTCTTCCTAGTCGCCGAGGATTCACCTCGTTCTTCGCCTACCAAACCCAAAACTTTCAGAAAGTCGTCTCTCAGCATAATATTACACTCACCTCTCAGCTAATATTGCTCATTTTTTTCGATCCAGTGCTACATCTCAAATGTTTCAAATCTTCCGAAACCTGCTGCTAATATATGTATATGGTATCCGAACTGAAATAAAGTTGTATTTGGGAGTTTGAAGGTTCCCTCTTCTTTTTATCGAAAATACGTAAGAAGCAGCGTGGGTACTCTTGACACGCTAACAATGACCCACTGAGCTAACTGGGTCAACGCTGATCGCCTCTGGAGAAAGTTATAGAAATTATGTGAGCTGTGCGTTCACTGTAATAGGCTGACATAACCGGCACTGATTGAGTCTCTATTTTAAATTGGTCACTTTCATCCGAGTTACGATGCTATCATGTGCTACTTCTTGCACCGAATTCTTCTACTCTATGATCTTGGGACATTTTCAACTATTTTTATATGAACTTTTAAATTAACGTTAAAAGACAGATCAACTGTTTTATAAGATGTTCTCTCATACGCATATTTCGGCATAAAATAATAGAGAAATTTATTTATTGTTATTCTGCTTACAACACAGTTCAAAGGTTCGCGAGATTGAGGATGATGCTAGAATTTGTTTTTGCACACGTGTTACCTTATTTGCTTTGTACGTTTTGGCAATTGTGATTATTTTATGTGCAATCGAAGCAGCATTCGTTTGTTTGTTTGAAACTAACGTTCGATTTTGTCCAGGTGGATGATCAGATGAAACTTCTTCAACACTCTTGGTCAGATATGCTAGTATTGGATCACCTGCATCAGCGCATGCACAACGGATTGCCGGATGAGACGACGCTACACAACGGTCAGAAATTCGACCTATTATGTTTGGGACTGCTGGGCTTGCCGTCCATAGCGGAATACTTCAACGAACTTCAAACCAAACTAGCCGACCTCAAATTTGATGTGTCTGAATATATATGCGTCAAATTTCTATTATTACTTAACCCAGGTATGATATTCACGTTGATTTGTTGTCTTAAATATTGTATGTGAATTTGTCATTTTCTAAATGATTAAAGAGTCGAGGGTTTCGTTCAGTGCATTTGCTTTGACATTGTTCAATTTTTGATTTTCAGAAGTGAGAGGTATCACCAACAAAAAATGTGTTCAGGAAGGATATGAAACCGTTCAAACTGCGCTTCTTGACTACACACTTACGTGTTATCCTAATATACAGGTAATTACTATTTTTCTACATTTATCCTGATTAATCGTATAATATTGAATTTGCCAGATACATTTTTAATGTAAGTAAAGACTTCAGATTTGAAAAATTATGTCAATACGAAAAGCGCTCGACAAATACAGTGCATGAATTTATTTCAATGGTTTTGTTTAATTTTAAATTCTACATTAAAATATAAAGAATTAACGTAATCTTAACGTGTTTTTCATTTTGTCTATAGAAGAGTCTTTCTCAGTTCAGTTGATTGGTTACTTTTTTTTTTTATTAATATGTTTTTATCGAAATTATAACCGACTCATATTATTGAATATATGCCAATTTCGTCTATTGATTATTAAAATTCAAATCAAATTTTGTTTGTGTTTATTCATTGTATTTTTGATATGTTTGTAGAATAATCTAAAATATGTACAATTCAATGCGTTTTTACTTGAGTAATAATGATATTAATTTGTTATTTGTATTGATTTCAGGATAAATTTGGTAGGCTGGTAGTTTTGGTACCAGAAATTCATGCCTTAGCAGCTCGAGGTGAAGAACATTTATACGGAAGACATTGTGCTGGACAAGCGCCGACGCAAACGCTTCTTATGGAAATGTTACACGCAAAACGAAAATGAACTTAAGTATGTATCTCTTCAGTGTTAATATAGACATTCATCCATTATTCGCTAAAAAGAAAAAAAGAGATTTATTTTATTAATTAAGAAATGGTAACGGATGAATTTCGACATTCTTCCGAGTGCTTAAAATTGAAATTTGAGAACTAATTTTTTTTCTTGAAAGATTGTATTCACAAATTCAAAACTATTATTATATTCGTGTTGTATTATATTGTATTGCATAATTTTATATTTATTTTCACTTTTATTTACTTCCAGATCTTTTCAAGTTTAAAAATAGTATAAATAAATTAATAATAATCATGCTGAAATTGGAGTGTCTACTTAAAAAATATAGTGTTGTTAAATTTTATTGTTATGTGAATGGATCTCTGATTAAAAAAAAAACTCTAAAATCATTCTAAATAATAAAAAAACTGTATTACAACTTTTGAAACGAACAATGAGTGGTATTAAACATTTTGTGTTACTATATTATTGTTGAATAGAGTGACAATTTGTGTATAATTGTGTTAGGGTACATTATTTGTAATAAAAATGAATGTTGTCTTACCATATAAACCACCAAAAAAAGATTTTGTTTTTGTGTACAATACGTTACCATTTGTCTCTGAATTCAGTGCCACTCTCGACTTCTTCAACGAAGGCTGTCAGAATTTCTTTTTATTATCTATCGTCTCTCAGTTAGATCAATTTTTAACCTTTTTTTTTTGGTTTGTCTTGTTTTACGTTCATGCGAAGCGAATGGTACACTCGGCACAGGTGATGCAAAAATGTCTTAGAAATACAAGCTAAGTATGAATACAAACTAACCGGTGGCCATTTATTGGTAATATATGAGAAGTGGGAATTGATGTAGGATAGGGAAAACGTTTGTGAATATTGTACCTAATTGAGATGCCTTCATATTGAGTACAAAAGCTGGAATTTAGAAGAGTGTTATGATGGTTGGTGCTGGTAAAGGACAATTTGCGATTGTGACATCCTCTACACGTCATCAATTACATTGCATATGTATATTGATTAATTTATATAAGCAAGTGTATGTGTGTCGCTAACCTGCTATATTTCATATATATGTATATTATGAAACTTTAATACATTTTGTAAATGTGTATATGTACATGTATATAATATTTGTGTTGTTACTGAAAACTCTGTACATCGGTAAATCGCAAACAGAACTTTGCAATGACTTACAATGCATATGCAATTTACCAGAAAATATTTGATCTTACAGTTGTATTCATGTATATATACATATATTAAAAAAATTCTATTTCGAATATAAAACTATTTTTTATGCAAATACACACATATATATATATATATATATATATATATATATATATATATATATATATATATATATATATATATATATATATATATATATATATATATATATCTTAACTATATTTCAAACACACACTCTTACACACATACACATACATATGTACATCACACGTGTATTTAAATATATACATATTTATTATAGTCAATTTAAAAAAAAATTATTGCATAATTTTTTTTTTCGAATCCTAATATTCAATTGGCATAATTCGCTTAAAGTAACAGAGTCTGCACTTTCTTTATCATAATAAAATTTATACCTCAAATTAGTATGGATATTTCATCACTTGTCTGAATTTCTGTTTGAATTGGACCGGTAAATAAGTTCACAACTTGACTTTTAAAAAGGTTTGAATGATTATTTTCTTAAATTTATTTTAATTTTTACTCCACACTTTGATATTTTCGATGTTAAATTTAGCATAATTATTAAATTGAACGACTCTTGATTGTTGAACAGATTTTAAACATGAATTAAGGCAGTTGATTAAATAACATGCACTTCCTTTGGGTTCCAAAAAACTGAAAATGTTCAATATGCAATTTTAGGTTCTTGTTTCACCTGAGTGTGAAATAAACGAGTGCTAAAATTTGCCATTTAAACTGTCAAATCTAGTACAATAAATGCGTTAAAATGAAAAAATACAAAAAGGATTAAATAATATATATTTATGTAATTTGAGATCATTAGTTTTAATTTTACCACCGAAACTCATAAAAGTATAATAAATATTTTTTTATGTATGTAATTTGAAGTTTGAAAAAATTTGAAAGTTATTTTCATATATTTATAAATATTTTGTAAATGCACATACATATATATTATATATACCAAATTTTAATAAGTGCCTTTTTAATTTTGAGTTTTCGAATAGCTCTTTAAAATGATTTGAAAAAACACAAAAATTTCACAGCTCCTCCTTTGATGATATTCCACTACAATTTGTGTTTAAATTTGTAAATGGATCTTCGCATGTACCTTCACTATAGTTCTAATATGTATACACACATATATATTTTTAGAAATAACAATACACGTTGTAGATGGATGCCACATCGAATCACTTTGATATATTGCGTTAAAGATGAAAAAAGTTAATGTTTAAAAATTGAGTTTAAAGTTTATGAGAGAAATATATTTTTAAAAAAGGTTGAAGATATGTAGAAGTCTATGTGTATGTATTATATATACATACTCACAAAGTATATATGCGCATATATATATTTATATGTATATATATGCCCAAATACACTCACAGGTGTATAAATTTTATTTTTAATTATGGATATATGACATAGTAATATTTTTAGAAAAGTTAATTATCCGTAAAATTTATGCAAAATCAAAGTTTATGTAAGTTCTATTTATGTATCGATGTAAAGTAAAATAATTAAAAAAAAATAACATAATGTTGTGTTAAGTAAAAAAACGATGGACCACAATATCTTTGTTCGAATACGGTTTAGTTGTTGTTTTTGTTTTTTTTTCTTTTATTATTATATATTAGATTAATTCGTCTGAATAATAGCGCGTGATAAGTAACGTCCTTTTGCTATTTATTTTTGTAAGTTTTTTTATAGGGAGCAGAATGATGGAGTTACATTCCAACTGGGATTTAAGGGCATATTATACTTTAAGTATGTTTTTTTTTTCGCTAACGCCATTTCTACTAAATTTATGTACACTTTCAGTTACAATTTATTGCTTTATTTGTATATGTTACTACGAATCCGTGAATTTGCCACGAAACTACACGTAATCGGCAAAAAATTGTCGAATTCGTGAAAAATGCAAGGAAGATAATTTAATTTTTAACGTGATTTCTTGCTAAAAATTAATCAAAATTTACAAAAAAATAGCTATTATTTAAGAATTTAAACATCAGTCATGTGAGATAATCGAAACCTATGCAAGTACTCATATAATACATAATATTATATAAATCAAACTAAATTTAATATCCTTATTTGACAATTGGATACAATATAACACGCTGTCGATTGCGTGTGATCATTAACCGCTTAGCTGCCCAAAGCGCCTTAAGGCGCAAATAGCCGTATCTATTACACGCTCTGCGCGTCGGCTGGGCGTCTAAGCGGTTAAAGAATTTGTCGAATACGTGAATTAACTACAATGGTCTTGAATTTTTCATGAATACGGCAATTTTTTTTCGATTACGCGTAATTGGCAATTTCACAGATTTGGCGTAACACATATATGTTCTAAATAATAAATAGAATCGAATAATATATACCAAACATTCCAACCAGTGGAACCAGAGCCATTTTTTTTTACTTTCATTAGACAATTTCATTGCCTTCATTTTATTTAAATTTAAGTCTACACTCTCATATAAACGCACACATATACACACACACACATTCAATGATACAACAGGGGCAGGTAGATGTATACTTATTAATTGAAATTTCAAATAAATAAAGAGTTTCATCATTTGATTTAAAAAAAAAGTTTAGTCAAATATCTCATTTTTTGACAGTATGAAAATTCATATAAATAAAAAACAGCTTTCCTTATGTTTTTAGAAAAATTTTTCAGCATAAAACTTATTTAAATATGTAAAATGTGAGGCGAAATGTACATACAGACTATTTATACAAACACACACACGTACACATACATTTTCGTATTAATGTACAAGTTAATTAAGTTGTTTTTTTTTTTTAATTATAGTAAGTTGCGCAATAAAAATGCATAAGAGCAAAGGTTTTGTGGTTTTGTCTTACTACCTAATTGTGTTATTGTTTAATAGCTGTACGTTAGATTTAACTAGTTTGTAAATGAAAAATGAAACCAGTGTTTAACAAAAATCTAAATGGTTATTATGAGCACACCTTGATGTATCCTTTTTTTTTATTATTTTTCGTTTAAATTTTGTGTTCATTTAAAACTGCGTGGATATATGCTTTTGCATTGTAAATAGATGTTCGGAGTGAAATATGTTGTCTTGCATTATCCAATATAAATTTGCACAACGTTTTTTAAAACATTAAAATTGATATGTAATCTAATGAAACAAACAAAAAATGTTCGTTTCCTTTAATTCAGATTCACGATTCGAACTAATTTCGCCGCGAAATGGACATAATTGGTCTTAAAGATATTGGTGTTCATTAATATTATGAAACTAGCATAGTATTATGTTGAGAAGTATTGCATAATTATTCTATTTTCTTCATAACATTTCACCGTTCATATTCGGCGAGTGCTTATTGTTGTTGTTTAATGTAATAGATGTGATTTAGACAATGTTTAAATCGAAAATGCAAACGAAATACCCAACAACGATTCACCGTGTATGATATATAAATGTGACAGCAAAACCCCCTTATTTTGAAATTCAGCCTCAGTAAAATTTTCACTTTAATTGTTTTACCAAAGACTTTCTATCGATTTAAAAATGTTCATTTTATCTGTATATATTCACAGTTTTAAAGTACACTTTATTCAAACGACTTTTACATCATCTTTATTATATATGTATATAACGTCCAATCATTGTCATTACTTCTACTCAAACATAATGGAAACACCCTTTGACACTAGAAGCTATTTGCAGCTCATAAATTAAATTTAAAAAAATATTTAATTGTAAAACAATGCATGTGTGATGTATTTACTTAAGAATTAGATTTTATAACCGTAAATAAATATCTATGTAAAATTAGTAACCGTTTTCTAGTGTGAAAGAGTAAAGTGAATTTCAATCTAAGTGGGTTTTTGGACAATTAATGATTTAATTATTATTTTCAAATTACGCTATGAAGAACAGTTTCTTCAGTGTAAAATGAATGTATAACTATAGTTCTCACTTGTGTGAATGTTGTCTCAAAATGAAAGTTGATGTATGTTTAATGTATATGAGCGCGTGTACGCGCATATTTGTGTGTATGTGTGTGTGTGTGTATGTATGTGAAAATGATATAAAAAGTGATCATCATTTGTTCTATCTACCTATATATATGTATGCATACGTATATTCTGTAAAATTGAGAAACCGAAACCAATATATTTATAATTTTTTTTAACATATGTGACCATGATGTATAGAATAAAGTATATAATTCAATCTTACAGTGTTAATTTCATTTTAAATTCCCGTTTATAAATGTGTTAAAAACTTAACCTTTATTAAAAAAATATATAGAAAAATATACCGTGGACCAATACTTTGCCGTCTACAATCTACGTAAGTATAAATTTAATGAAAGGAACTATATATTTATTCTTGAATTGGGCTGTGGAGTCACTTCAAAATTTACCAACTCCCACTCTGACTTCTGCCTTATGCTTTGACTCCGACTCCGACTTGAACAATTTTTGTATGTAAGATCGACTTTTCTTGCCAACGTATTAAATTACACTGAGCAACAAAAAAAATTACCAGAGCGGAGACTAACCAATCTTTACTAAATTTGACCCACTGAATTCGAATATGATATTGATTTTTGTTGGTGGGTGATCGTTTACGAGATATAAGCGTTTAAAAAAATGTGCGATTTTTACAGTTTTTTGGTTTTTGCGGTCTTAAGCTTAAAATCTAGTATTGCTGTGCTCAAAGTGAGTATTGGAATCAATAGTTAGATTTTTTTCCTATTGATTGTGATATTTCATTGCTTTAAAATACTTTTAATTAATACTTATAATAAAATAAACGTTAAAAGTAAATTATTTAACTATCTACAATATTTTGAAAAGGACCAGTCTTTTTTTAACTCTTAATAATCTTCGTGTTGTGCCATGTCTGTGTTCGTACATAGGCGACTACCAGGATCAGACATTATTGGCAATCTGTGCGAACTCTTTTTTTATATTGGGCAAGCTGAAAGAATTTTTCGAGATCCATCCATGTTTTGATGTTCCAGAGCCAAGAGAGCCTCTTTCTTCCAATCCACAATTTTCCCTCTGCTTTCCTTCCATTAATATTGGTAGACGGCCATACTTGAGGATACGAATCACTAGCTTTCAGTGGTTTACGGTACCCAGAAGCTCTTTATTTTCGTGAAGCAGCTGGAGGACAGTTTCATTCTTCACAAGGACAGTTTCATATGTAGCTGAATCAAACCGAGCTATTTCATAAGTGACTGCCGAGATTTTGTTACAGCCGTATTCTTATCAACTGCACCTTTTGTATAGTGTAACAATCGATGAAACTTTCGAAGAATCTATTATGCGCAAATCTTTTATGGGTATGTTCTATAGCAGGCCTGGGCAAACCGCGGCCCCCCGAGTATTTTGGTACGGCCCGCGAGCAAAATTAAAAAAAGTTTATTTTCTTCTGATCTAAAAAAATTTTGTTGATTTGTTAAATGGTTTATCGTTTCTGACATAAGATAGAATTCAATTTTGGGCCAAACTAGAATACAAACTTTAATAAGCAATTATCATCAATATTAGAATCGATCACATGGTACTCGATAGCTCTCGACGAAAGTAATGATCGAAAAGATACCGCACAGCTATCAATTTTCATACGCGGATGTAACTCTAAATTTGAAATTATTGAAGAGCTTTTGTCATTGGAATCACTTAAAGATCAAACAACAAGAGCTGATATTTTTGAAAAAGTTGTTAATTGCTTAATAAAATAACAACTGACAGAACACCAAAATTGACGGGTAAAAATATTGGACCATTAAAGAAAATCCAGGATGAATTTGCGAAAATTGTCTTGATTACAATTAAATTATAATTCATTGTATTATACATCAACAAGTATTGTGCAAAAATGTGTTAAAAGTTGAACATGTGACATCTTGTATTATTAAACTTGTAAATTTAATACGATCGAGTGGCTTGAAACACAGACAATTCATTGCTTTTCTTCAAGTTATTGAATCTGAGTTCACAGATATTATTTATCATTATCATATTCGATGGCTTAGTCTAGGAAAAGTACTTCAGCGAGTATGGGATACAAAAGAAGAAATCGTTCTATTTTTAGAAATCAAAAATATTATCGACTTCCCCGAATTAACTGATAATGACTGGCTGTGTGATTTTGCATTTACTTTGGACATCTTGACACATTTAAATACTTTCATCAAAGTGTTCCAAGGGGAAAATTTATATGTCCATGATATGGTGAAAAGTTTGAATGCAATTAAATTAAAACTTCGACTGTTTCTTCATCATTTATTGATTAAACGGGTAGACCACTTTTCAACCATAAAATTGCTGAAGATACCAGAAAATAAATTTGAAGAATATGCTGAAATTATCAACGATTTAAGTGGTGAGTTTTCATGAAGATTTGGCGACTTCCGAAAAATCGAGATAGACTTGGCAATTATACGAGATCAATTGCAATATATATTTATAGCGTATCGACGGAGTTATAAATTAAGATTATATATTTATAGTGGGATGCTGATATAAGGGAATTACACCGTCATGAAGAAATTTGCAAATTTTACAACGCCCTTAATACGGATAAATTCGACAAACTTAGAGATTTTGCTCAAAAAATGTTGGTGGTTTTTTGATCAACCTAAATATGTAAACAAACATTTTCAATCATGAATATCAATAAAAATTCTCAACAATCAAGCATCACAGATGAAAATTTACAAGCAATTTTTAAGAATTTCAACTACAAAATTTTCTCCTGAAATTAAAAAACTGTAAAAATTTAAAACAGTTTCATTCGTCAAATTAAATTGTTTTGTATGAAATTTAAAAAAAAATTATGCTTTAATTTCTTTCACGATAATAATGTATATCTAAAAATAGTATTTTACTTGCGGCCCGCCGCTTATTTTTAATTTCTAATGTGGTCCTTCAGTTAATCTATAGCAAGCTCTTCACTGAATAGAAGGTTCAGTTATTTTAGCCATACGGGGAATTGAAAAGATACACCGCTGACACCGACTTTCAACAATTACTAGAGATTTTTTGATTAATCATTATTGACTTTGCTAAACGAAAAGTTACATTTGTTAACCATTTGAATTTAAAAAAAATACGAATCTTGTGTCGGTGCTTAGAACCTACAAATTTTAGCCTTGATTGGGCTCCTGTTTTATTAGTTTGTGTTGTTTTATGATAAAATTTTCATAATAAAAATCGAGTAATTATATGTACATATGCATATTATACACGTGTATAAAATATAATGTATAAAATTATACTTTGTAATAAAAAAGTTATTTTATTTCATAATTTTTCACTGTATTTATGTATATAATATAATTTTTTTAAAACAATATGTAAGATTCATTAAATGAATGAATTTTTGTTTTATACTGGCAATATTAAAATATGATATTATATTATATTATAATTGGCAATATTATAATATTGAATTATATAAGTGACAAGAAATTGATATGATAGGTGCTGCAGACACACTAACACTTGCCAGTTAATAAACTTACTAAATTTGTTGCTGATATTTTAAAATATAATATAGAATATAATATATTTAAAACTACTACTCAGATTTTTAAGATCTCACAAAAATCAAATCCAATTATTATGAATTATCACATTGATGCTCAAAATATCTATCATATTTATAATAAGTTTTGTTTATACATAAAAGTGGATTGCCATCATTTAATTAATACATTTTTATCGTTGCAAGAGTATAATATAGGAAAACTAAAATTTTCATGTTTATTTCAAATTTAAATTTTACGATCTAAAGATACGAAACTGTGATTGAAAAAAATTGATTGAGTGTTCGGATTAATTTAATAAAAACAATACATTCAGATGTAACATTGCAATCGAAAATGAGTTCAAGATTATTCGATAGCACTATCAATACTGATAGCATCTTTATGTTATTTAGAAAACACAGCTCAAATCACAAATTCCAAAAATTGTTTAGATACGTTTGTATTTCAAAGGCTCATTAATTTTTAAATAATAAGATTGGAACGGTCAAGCTTAATCTGGATATTAAATTAATGTTTGGAAGATTCACTCCAAAAATCTAATTGGCAAATACAATAAATACTCCGTCACAGTTCATATTGGAATTATCAAAATTCATTTTATCTTCGACAACATATTTACATAAGATACTTGTATAAAACATTCAAGCATACTGACTGTGGCTTCTAAATATTAATATGTAGTAATTTCTTAGGCACATCTTGATATTTTTGAATTTTTCAAATTTCAATATTCTACCTTCTTGTCTTGAACTAATTTGGTTTACATTTTTGAAGAAATAAATAGCATCACATCTATCGTATGAACCAAGTGAGGTTTGAAACGTGTTGTGGTGAACCTACAAACCTCTACTATGATAATAAACAACGGATAGCCAATCTTCAATCATTTAATAAAGCGAGCGATCAATTTATTTTAGGATAAATTCTAGTTACAAAAATATCTATTTATATTTATTAATTGATCTATTTGTGAGTTTGAACCAGGGTTGCCAGACGTCCCTATTTGAGTGGGACTGTCCCGAGTTCAACAGACAAATCCCGAGTCTCACATTACCTCTGAAAATCTCAACTTAACAAAGTTTTTATATGTACAAAAATGTACGTATATAGTTAGAGGCTCGCTTAATTTTTGTACAGAAATGGTTCGACTTCAAAAGTAACCAATTTCAATCATAAGTTTTGTCCTTAAAATCAAACATGAAAATCGAATTTTCGTCAATTGAAGAATTAACAAAACAATATTACTTGCGATATTGACCTTCTATACGAAGATGTCTGTTTATTTAACAAATTTTCACTGAATATGGCTAAAGTAAATTCGAAGAAAACAATATGTGAGAAATGGATAACATTTTTAAAGATCATTCCGCTGGCATTAATTTGTATGAAATTGTGGCCCATATCCTCTCAATTCCACATTCCAATGCAATTTTCGAAAGAATGAGTGCAGCCTGGAGAAAGGAGAGAAACAGATTATTATCAAAAACCGCAGAAGCTGAATTAATGATGAAATAAAATTTCGATAACGATAAAATTGTGATGACTTTAGAAAAATTTTATAGAGCAAAGATGGCGAACATATTTTGAAACAAATAAAAGCTCGGAAAAATACTTTCAAGAAAACAGCTGTATACACATGTATGTCCGTTTTATATACGTATAGCATAATTTTATTAAAATATGTATTTTTTCCTTATTTCTTAAACATTTTTTTTTGATCGATCGAAATGGTGAATGTCCTGATCTGTGATTTTGGAAATCTGGCAACCCTGGTTTGGACACACATTTGTAGCTTGACTTGTTTATTATAGACATCATATGTAGCAGCTCTGCAAGATTTTCTTTCGTGAGTTAGTTGTCTACAGTGGTTTGATTTGATAGATATCATTGATAGATAGAATGTTGGAAACCGAAATACAAAAAATATGCTTCCATTCTTCTCTGTTCTGAGCAACACCCATCCATCTAACCCACATATTTCTCATTTCGTCCAGCCATCTCATTTGTAACCTTTCTTGTATCATTTTATTATATTTCGAGTATCATTTTTGTCTATTATTTTCACCTTTCACCTCTCGCCTATTATTGTCACATGACCCAATACCCGTTTAATCTATTTCGTTGCCTCTTTTTAGAAGTAAACTGAACACACATTGTTCGAATTCAATCGGTTTTTAAACTCTTCGAGGAAGTAAAACGTTTATAAAAATAAATGGACTTTAAATGAGCGTTGCTTTGGAAAACTCTGAAAATAGAATAAATATTGTGAATAAGCAATGGTGATAATAATTAACCTAATTATATTTACAGTGATAAATGGCGATGCTTACTGATTTTTAATTGTAACAGTGCCCTCTTTAACTTTATTTGTACTTAACAGCTGCTTTGTTACTTACATAATATTTCAGTGCTATTCTAAAAGTTTCATGGATCGCATATCTTTTTGACATACCTCTTCTTACTTCGCCTTTCGATTACTATTATTTTAATCTATATTTAAAATTAACGGCTCTTACTTAATATTCGACTATTCAATAAGAAAATTATTCGAGCAATCTTATCACGAGGTCAACAATTCACATCAATCGGTATTAACAACTATTATCAATTTATTGGGCAATTATGCAACAGATATATATTTTACATCGAATTGTGCAAAACGAGGCTTGTTCAGTTACGCCAATATAATCTTATCTATTATCAATAAGCTTAAAATACAATAACTATAAAATGGGACAAATTTTTGAACGTAGTTGTTCCAGATGGAACTAACCCAAATATGTAACTTTTTGACATCTGCAACTTTCATGAAACTTTTTGTACAACATAAATTCAAAATTGTGAAATTTAATATTAATAAATAATAGAATTTATTGTTGATGCTGATTCAACTAATAGAAAAACAATTGGCATGAACATTTTTTTTACGAATATTGCTGCAAATCAAATCAACAGCTTGCATTTTAACAGCTCGTTCGTTCACGTTTCAACTAGAACCTGTTCTAGAAACTAGCTTGATAAATAATGTGAAATTTTCAAGGAAACTCGTTATTTTTTATTTTATATACATATAATATGTACGTATAGGTTGCTGCATAAACATATTTCTAATAATTTTCAGATCCATGGATGTACATATACTTTATTTATTTATTTTATATACGGCCGCAAGGACCATTGAACAATAATACTAAAGAACATACATAATAATAATACATAGAACAATAAAACAAAAACAAAAAAACACAATATTGATATAAGAAAAGAAAAAATATGATTTTTAAAACTAGTTGAAGAAATAAATGAATTAATTAAAAAAATAAAATGAAATTCATTTAGCATTTGTATAAATTAGTAAAATGATACAACAATTTTTTTAAATTATTTTTACTAATATTAAAAAAATCAAATTGGCTAAATATACACATAAATATGTGTTATGCAAATGATACGTAAAACTCAAACTAAACACAATTTTATATATGTATTTATTCATGAATCCATGGATCATCGATTAAAAATCCTTGTATTACATATGTACATACATACATATTGATTTCACGTCATGAGAGAAATCTATGCATATAAACGTGTTTATTTTTTAATTCAATACGTTACATTTGTTTTATAAAATGTGGAGATCCCATGGATTGATGTTTCAAAGGCGGTGCGAATTAAAGTCTCCTGGAATAAACACATTGAGGCGTTGGCCAACTGTGACAACTGTAGCAAAGAAGAATAATAAAATGAAAATGTGAAAAATCAACGAAGGGAACATGAAGTAGTTCTTAGTTCTAGCAATTGTAGAACTTCATCTTCTAATCTGGGATTTCCAGAGGTCATTAGAAAAGTATATCTTTAGAAAAGCTACGATTTAGCTACATATGTAGTATGTACAGACCCACGACAGGAAGTTCTTACCACTAGCGTAAAACTCGTTTTTTGTCGATTTTGTTAAATTTTAGAACAGCAAATGAAACAAAATTTTTTATTATACACGCATAATATATTCATCAATAATATTTACAACAATAAACTGTAATTAACTTAATATTTAGTTGTTCCTCCCCTATTTGTTATAACAGCCCGAATTGATCTCTATGCATGACTGTATTGTTTTTTTGATTTTTGAATTATTTTTCCATGTATCTATTATTTTTTCTTTTAAATTATCTAAAGTAGTATTAGGGCTGTTTTATAAAAAATACTTTTTAATACCCCCAACAATTTTCAATCGGATTTAAATCCGGTGAATTACCTGGCTATAACAAAATTCGAATATTTTTTGTGGTCAGGTAGTTGTTAATTGTTTTGGCCGTGTGACATCTTGCATAAAAATGTAATTATGTGCATCCATCCCCTCTGATTCAAAATAAGGCAAAAATCCTTTCAAAAATATTTTTTTGTGTTGATCCTGCACCAATGTACGGGTCCAGCCCCTTATGGGTCCAGCCCCTTTTCCGCTAATAACGGACCACACCATACAGATGCATTATATTTTGTTGTTTGAATGATGCATTCGTCGCTCAGCTTCTCGGAAGGTCGTCTTCTGATGTATTGGACAACATCTGTCATTGTCCTTAGAATTGTTTCGTCAGAGAAACAAACCTAAAATGAATGAAAAATTAGTACATAGGAGGTTATCAAGTATTTTTTAGTTTAATATTAATATTTAAACAATACCTTGTTCCAATCATCAACAGTTCATTGCTGATGTTCCTGAGCTTTTTTTTCATCGTTGGTGTCAATTTTGGCTTTTTTATTGGAGTTCGGCTCTTGACGTTAACTTCACAGAATCTACGTTGCATCGTCCTTGTGGAAATATCGATACCCTCTTGGTTCAGAATAGCTTGAATGCCTTTATTAGGCACCTTACGGTTCTCCAAAGCTATGGTAATGATTTTTCGATCCGTTCGCGGTGTGGTTTTTCGTTTTCTCCCACATTTGTCGTATAATGTAGCAGTTGGAGAAACTCCCGATTGCACCAATAGTGCAATATGGGCTACCGTAGGGTGAGAAACATGAAATTTTTTGCAATTTGTCTGTAACTACATGTCTTTTCACTAATAAGCCTTGCAATGGCCACTTTCACATCTTCTGAAATGGTTTTTTTGGAGCCATTTCAAAAAAAAAGTTTTTTATTAAAAAATCAAAAAATATATTGAAGCGAAGGTAAAAACACAATAAATTATACACAATAATATTAATTTACAACTTATATTTAAAATATTTAAAAATAATTAAATCTTAAGTCTATTTTTAAGTCAATAATTCTTAATTTACGCAGCATGTTAACAGGGCGAAAACTGACCGTGAACTGATTCTTTGTTTCTTTCATCCCCAGTTTCAAAAATTTCGGTTTTTTTCACCACCACATGTGGGTTGCTATTCAACCTATCTACCAGTGTTAAAATAAATAAGTGTTTCCCACATGTTTGTCAAATTTTTCACAAGTTTCGCAAATTACGCTAGTTGTGAGAACCTGTCATGGGTCTGTATATGGTGATTTAACAAATCAATCGTGCATGTGACCCAACCTAAACCTTTCCAATCATTTTTTTACATCTCCCAAAATCATTTCAAAAACCAGTGCTTGCCAGTTTTTTTTATTTTTTCCATATTTCGACTTTCCATCAAGTCACTTCCCTTGCAGTGACACAGACCCGTGATTACTACCATATTATCTATCAGCCAATTGAATAGCTTTGCTCAAATTCGTGACAGTAAATGAATATGCTTTTTTTAAATCACTAATAGGATTGTTTTCAATTTCAAGCCAAATTAACCATGTACATTTTATACTATAAATTCGTCCGGAATTGTACCATAGCTTACCTTTAATCATTGAATGAACTGCATTAGAATACTTACAGTTAGAATTTAAACCAAATTACCATTTTGTAAAACCGCTATGGAAAAATAGTATGTATGTATTGTAGCGTAGGAAAAGAGGAGCCGCCATTTTAATTGGATTCCAGAATTATCTCCCACCTTAAGTGCAGTCGGGGGGCTAACAATGGAGACCCCCGAATTGACTTAGTGGTCGGTAACAGCACTCGGTCAGTTCCCACTAAAGTTCTCAGAACTAAGAGTGGGAATTGACACAATAGGTAAACAAACGTGTCGAGGCAGATTCAGTGAGCGACCTGCCCTTTATAAGCAGGTACTTAGGCCATATCAGATCATTCTGGAAGGACCACTGGCTGTCCGTGGATATCCTTAATCACCTAATAAATGCTGTGAAGCGCCTTTGGCCTTTCATTTGGATCCTCCACCTAGTGCCGGCCTTAAACCCAATGACGCCCTCGGGTAATTTTTTCTAAACACCCTTAGAAAAAAATTTCGCCTTTGGCACCCTAATCCAAAATTTTGTATGGCTTTTGGCGCTCTAATTTTAAATTTTAAAGCGCATTTGGCGTATCGAGCGGTGCTCTAATTTATTTGGCGCCCTCGGGCGCCGCCCAACCTAGCCCCCCCCTAAAACCGGCACTGCCTCCACCCACCCCTACGCAACACTAGGTTTAGAAGTGGTTAGTAAATGATCGAGATTTTAGTGACGTGCGTGAGATCACTTTTTGCGAATTAATCACCAAACCGTATATACATACGTACATATAGTCATTGGCTATGCAATAGCTGCTAGGCTTTTGTATTAAAATAATACGTTAAATCACATAGTACAATTATAATACTATCAGATCGTAACAAATAATAAAACTTAAATTTTGTCAGACGAAAAAGCGAAAGCAACTTAATATGAGGCTTGTAAAAAAACACCATAGAAGGCAGAAAGGTACTACGGCACTTTTTTTTTACTTAAGGTTTTTATGAAGACATTTGACAACAGGTTTCTGGAAATTTTGAGCAAAATATTTCAGAAATTCCATTGGATGTGCACCGCTCTTATAAACAATAGTAGGTGACGATAGAAATTATAATATATTATGTAGAAAATACAATTACTTTTGGAGTATGGAAGTGACTGCTGCTTTTGAAATTATCACACCTCTAGTAGAAATGTTTGAATTGTTAAGTTGACAGTTTCAGTTGGTACCACGTGTTGATTCGACCGACTCTCCAGCCCACTCGATCCTAACAATGAAACTAAAATTACAATCAATGTCCACGAATGCACAGTGGTAGCCATTCCTGGTCCGTTTTGGATATATGTATGTATGCAGGGATTTTTTCCTCATGTAACGCGGTAGAACGGCGTTTCGGCACCTTTTTATCTCAGCATTTTTATGTTTCAAACGAATATTCTAAATAAAATAATTTGAATAAACATAATTTTTGTCAATAAAAATCTTGACAAAAAGTGAGTTCCGGCACCATTTTTTTCAAAAAAAGCCCTGTATGTATGTATGTACGTTATTATAAATTGATAGTATTAATTACTGAGCGATTACGGTAATGCATCCTAAAAGTGGATAATAGTTGTTTTTCTTTGGATAATTTGTTGACACGACTCAATGATGGATCAAACAAACAACCGCTTCTTCTAATATAGTGAATGTTGATTAAATGACATGATAACCAAGTAAACATACCATTTATCAAATACAGATTCTGTAATATTATTTCTCGCCAACAATTCAAAAGCGTTGTAAATAATTTAAATTTCGCTAGAATATGATTTTGTCATAAAAAAAACTAAAACGGTTCGGTGATTACATCCCAAATGTGAATAGCTACCAGGATAATCGCCTGCCACTACTAAAATCGCTCGTGGGGGTCTCCTGTCACACAGGAAAATTGCCGTACAAAAAACGGCCCAAATATTGATCAAAACTGCTCAAATCTCGGAAAAAAAGCATTTGCTTATCAATATTTGGGCAGTTTTCTGTACGGCAATTTTCCTGTGCGCCGAATTTTTGTGCGACAGGAACCGCGCAAGCGATTTTCATAGCGGCGGTTATCCTGGTAGCGATTCACATTTGGGATGTAACCCGTTTACCCTGTAAAACATAATCAATGATCGATTCGATCGATTCATGATAAATCAATGATCAATATGTATTTCGTCGATACGTCGTATATATTTATGTTGGTAAACGGACTACTAGTCAAATGTGAACCGGTCACAGGACAACCGGTCGCTCTAGATCGGTCACACGTGATCACCCGTCACACTAAAACTGGTCACGAGAAAACTGGTCACACCCAAAAATTAAAAATTCGTTGAATTTTTGGGTGTGAACAGTTTTTTCGTGACCAATTTTCAGGTGTGACCAGTTTTAGTGTGACGGGTGATCACGTGTGACCGATCTAAAGCGACCGGTTCACATTTGACTAGTAATCGCCGAACCATTTATGTAGATTAAAAAGACTACATGTTTTTTTATAATATAATTTGGTCAAAACCCTTGACAAAGGGCGACGACTCTTGAATGGCGCATGACCTTGGACTTTGTCACGGATGTGCGCGCCGCGTTTTGAGCATCGCAGCTTACAGTTTGAGAAAGCATGGATGCAAGAAGCAGTACAGAGCCACAGCTATTCGACCAGTAGTCGGCGCTTGGTCGTCAGTGACAGTTCTTGTTATTGTTGTGTTCGCGCTCGTCGTCGTACATCCGTTTCCGGCCAACACAGCCGACAAACACTTAAAGACAGGTCAGTGCGTTGTTCCAAAATCCATCGAAAAAGCCTGGCACGTCAAATGGCTCTCGCAACGCCATTTTACATTGAATATCTCGCTAAAGTCGGTCACACGCACGCACGCACACAGTTGTGTGTGTAAATCTCGTACATATTTTCCAGGCCGCCGACCGGTGGAAAGTCGGCAGTGCTACCAGCCCACCTTTGAATTAAATTCCATCTCGACTTTTTGGTCAAGACTCTGCGTCTTTTCGGCCATCGCGAGAACTCGCCAGAAGAGCGGACGTTTCTTAATTGTGTCAAATTTGCCGCTTCTCATTATGTAACGTCATTGGGTCACTTTTTATGCGTTATCTGTTATTTCTGTTTTTTAGGTTATGTATACACAATGTTTTTCATTCGCAATCCCCCTTTCAGAGATTTATCGTCTGGTGCCTCCCCTTAATTTTCTATCCTGTCAAATTTAGGTGGAAGATATTTCAGGATTTTTTTATATTGTTCCAGTATCCGACAGGAGTCATATTGAATATTTATAACTTGAATGAATTTAAGTTTGTCTCATACACATAGATAGATATTTGTCATGTTGAGAAGTTTTTTTGGGAACAGTTTTTATTTCAAGTGGTTTCTCGTTAGCCCTTTAGAGCGAAGCTATTGGCAAAATTGGGAATGGACTACGATTGTGGTGGGTTAATTGGATTTTTAAACCTTGTCAATAATTCAGGTAAAGTTAGTCAAAATCTACAAAACCTGGAAGAAGAAAATCCAGATCTTGCAAGCAGCGATATGTATTCTCTCAATCATCGGAAAGTTTAAACAAATATTTCGATTTAGCTTAATCAGTGAGCTACCCTTTAACTATTTGATTTTAATTTATTCTAATTGGGATCTTCTGTGCACAGTTATAATTAGGGATAGGCGGTCAGGATGCTTTTGCCCAAAAAAGGGTTCACTATTGTCAATTTCTATTGTCAACTTTTTTTTTGATTTCTAGCTTTGTAGGACAATGGTAATTGACAATAGTTAACCCTTTTTCTTGGGAAATGGAAATTCCACCGTCGAAGACTAATTATAACTTATAACTAGACTGCGGATAGACCCCGTGCTTTTTCCAGGAATCGGGGCGGTTTAGCTCTATTTACAAAGCTAGAGTCCAAAAAAAAAACGTTCAGCGAACCTTTAACAATGCATTTACAACATTTGAACAATACGCGGCACCCTCTGGGTCCGGGCTTTAGTTATAACTAGAGGTAGGACCGGAAGCGCGCCGTCTATTGTTCCATTATTGTAAATGCTTTGTAAAAAAGGTTCGGCAAACTTTTAACAATGCATTTACAACATGTGAACAATGAACAGCGCGCTCTGGGTCCGCTCTTTAGTTATAACTAAGAGACGGATACTCCTTAAGGCAATCTCAAAATATAATAAACGTTCCAACAGTGTTGCAAGCATGAGAGTAAAAAAGGTTAAAAAGTTAAAGACTGGTTTGCACAATGTATTCCCTTGAACCCAAAGTTTTGTTTTTTTTTTTCAATCATTTATGTACGATAGTAATTCAATAGCTAAAACATTATGTTTTGAAATTACTGTAGAAGTATGTCCATTGAATGCACTGATAATTAAATTATTCTTTTTTGCGTTTGGCAACACTTAAATTTTGAAACAATGTTGTCGGTGTACATAAATTGCGATATACTACAAAAATCGCAATAAAAATTGTACAAATGTGGTAATCCGAATATTGTTCAATAGTCATGTGTGCTGTTATATACATACATAGGTGTGTATTCTCCTCCCATAATATTTGACCTACTTGTCATTATATTATACACAAGTTTTGCCTTTTTTATTTCAATTAAATTTATATAATTATTTTTAATTTTTTCTTTAGATTTTCTTTTTTAACTAAGAATTTTATATATGTAGGTTTTTCATTCTAAATTGACCTATTTTCATTTAAAATTGACCATTTTTCACTTCAAATTGAACTTTTTTCATTTCAAATTGACCCCATTTCAATTTTGATTTGAAATGGAACAGGTTTAATTTTAAATGAAAAAGAGTCAATTTGGAACGAAAAAACTGTAATCATCTTCAAAATATTAGTGTCAATGAACTTGATAATAAGTATGTGTAGTTATTTGCAATTCTACAAATAACTTGCAATTCATTGCATTACAATGTTGCATTATCAATAATTTTATAGCGTACAAACGCAAAACGGATTCTTATCATTTAAGAATAGAACAGCCAAGCTATGTAAATTGTACCGTAAATGGAAAAGCAATAAACAAGTGTTGCAATTAGTATTTTTCTACAAATGATTTTACTTCCATCCATGATCTTTTCATCATCCTACACAACGTTAAATATATGCATATAACAGTGCATATATATGTACATACACGTATAAGGAAAATTTTAATTGCAATTTTAATTTATGGCAAATGTGTCAACCCAAGCAGAGCTGGTTGCTTTAGCTATTATATGTAAATATGTATATGTATGTGCATAGTTAAGATTCCATTGTTTACTATTGTACATCGACATATATTTGATGTTTGTTGAGATTTCGTAATGATGGTTAGGTTAGGTCAGGTTAGTTTATCTATAATATGTTTCTATATATTTTCAGTTTTATCAATATTGTGTGGCAAAGGCCGAATTCAAATGATATTTGTCATTTTAAACTAACCTAAAATTGTGCACTTCACCGGTTACAATTGTTCGTCAGTATTTGTCACTTGAAGAAACATCGCTATCAATTAGTAGTTAACGGAACACCGTCGAGGGTGTAGGGGAAGACATGGTCAAGTTTGGGTCACCATCCTGTGAGGTTAGGACCATGTTGGTGGCCACTACTTTACTTCCTTCCCGGCCGTCGTATTAAATAGTGTGCATAAAATCACACCGTCGTTTTATTCCTTTTGCCCCATAAGGGTATAAAAGGTTCTGGGCAACGTCTCAGGCTGCGCAGCGGCTAATAACTGTTGTGTTTTTACAAGGCTCTTTTATTTATACCTATCGATAGCAGTATTGGACGCCAATGCTTGTTTTAATATTTGCATGCTATGGAAACTACTAAGTTATCAATTTATAAGTTGAAGTGTAAACCCAATGCGTCAAGTAGACCGCGTGTGGATCCATTAGCTCGATATTCTACTAGTTTCTTATATCAATGCTTTGATTTATACAGTAACACGTATAAGGCAATTATTCTGTTCGTGACTTGCTATTATACTTGTCGATTGTTGATTATTATTCAAAATTACTATGATCATTTATGAGTGTTTTCTGAGATCACGAGAATATTCTATTATCTTTGTACATAATGTATGTGTGTATGTATGTAGGGCTTAAAATAATAAATTGATTAATTTTTACCCTAATTTCATTATTCGATTATGTGTTACTGTAACCAATCGGCAAATATTTGATTACTCGGCGTCACCCAAGCCAAAATTAATTGTTTATGAATATCTTTCGTTTATTTGGTATAAATGTCTAGTAGGTATGTGTATTAAAATCTTCACGTGGTTAAAACGAGGGTTTACTGTAATGTAGTTTTCCACTTAATTTCTTTACGCAACCTAAATTTTTTTTGGCTTTTTCCCAATTTATCTATACGGGTTGTCAACTATTTTTTTAAACTAAAATCTCAATTGTCAAATTAAATTACAAATATGTAGGAAAATGTGTACGTATTTGTTTATTAATAAAATATCTATTTTGGAAATCAGTAATGGAAAAAAATTGTATCTATTTTTGTATTGGTATGTTATAGTAAATGCAAAATTATCCTTACTGGTCGAAGTCCATATGTATTTATACATACATACATGTTATACCTTGATAAGGAAATATTATACATACATACATATAATTTAGTTCAGAAGTAATTTTAATTAATTTATTTTATTTTATTTTTTATTCAATAAATCATGCACACTCGTCTTGCAGATCTATCCAATACGAGTTTACTATACAGATAAAGAAATATCAATACATAATTATTATATATTTTACATTAAACACGATATAAATGGCCAAGCATTTTAAGCATTATACAAAGGAAAAACGATCAACATCCACAGATACATTTATGGAGAAATTCGCGGCATTTATACAAATCAGCGAAAAATCAAGGTGCTAAATAACTCGAATTATGCAAGAGAGATAGGACAGGGATGCCAATTTGTCGGTAGCGTTTCAATGAAAATCAGATATATTGGCAAACTCTGATAGGAAACGATCGATTTGGAGTCCATATCCAAGGTCTGGCCAGCAGCAACCAGTGGGAATTGAACCCGTGACCACTTTGTTCGAAAGCATTATTGCTAACCACTATTAACCAGATTATATGTTAACCATGCTGCTGGTGAAATGTAAATTCGATAAAATATCTTTCATTTCAAAATGTAATAGTTTATAAGTAATGTAGCGATACATACGTATCATCTATGTACTACATAATTTTAAATATAAATGTTTGCTTGTCTGTTACACTGTTATACTTTCGTACAGTACTGTAACTTAGACCGCCAGAGCAACGCCATGCAATTCATACGTATATGTTATATAGGTATACAAATTGTGCTAAAGTACATTCGATGAATTATACGAAATTTTTCTCATGAATTTAACTTTATTATATAATCAAGAATGAGTAATCGTTAACTCCTCATATATTATATTTGTATGAGGGGTTAACGAACGTCATACAGCGTGTTGATTTACAGCATGTCGACCAAGTAATTAAATTAGTTCGTGATGATCCTGTGGGCATTCCCAATTTATTGGAATTATCATTATTTTTTGTTGTTCTTTAATTATGTATATTTCTTGTTTGTAAACAATACAAGTCAAAGGGGGAATAGGTTAAGGCCTTGTCGAAATTTACCGGTATATTACCGTATGTGCACATTTCTGTTGTTTTAAACATCATATGCATACGAAATTCTATTGTTTATCGAAATCATACGAATATGAATGCTCATTTTTGTCGGGACGGCGGTCCTGTAGTTATTTTTTGAATTTTTGTGGACTATCGCAACTAATTAATCTAAGTATATGTACCTATTTATTATACATATGTACACAAGTCAAGGTCTACAAAATTGACCATCAATATAGTTCATGGCAGAAGTACGAGAACAAGCATTTATCCATTTGGTTTGTTGTTGTTTTTTTGAGTTCATACGACTTTGACCGGTCTGAAAAAAATCTTCTTAAGATTATTTATAATGATTGTTCTTAGATCGTAATTTGATTCGTGTCATCCTGTGATGACTTATACGTAACAATTGTAATCACGGGCTTGAATTTAGTTTCTGGATTTTTATTCTCGTGTATACGTCCTTCGATCTATGAAAATTGTATATGTTTTTGTTTTTAAAACCAAAATGTAATAACTTCACATTTACATTACATATTATATTAAATATAATTAATCAAAGTTGAATATTTAATTCAAATATACATATGAACCGTTATATTTGAAAGTGGCATTAGTCCAATTTTCTTCATTTCAAGAAATATTTCGCAAAACATTGAAACATTAACAATTTGTGAATTAAATAGAAATAGTGTTCTTGAAACTGAAAATTGGACTTCCGCCACTTTCAAATATATCGGCTCATATTTCGATATTTAATTGAGTTTTTGTTAGTTAAAAGTTTGAAGTTTCCTCCTCTTTTTGCAAACTTATTATGAGCCTTATTCAGTTAGTTCCATGAAAATCGTACTTGTAAAATATTTTTTTTCTTGATTTTGAATCACTTCCACCCTTTAGTTTGTTTTGATATGTGAAGTAAGTTAATGTCTCCGACATGCAACTAGAGGAGTTAAATCATCAACGAACTCATTAGAAATTACATCGGAATCTTGTCAGATCAGAGCAATGACAGCTAGCTATACAAAGGCGGCTTTCTAACGATTCACCTAAACAGTGGTAAAAGTAATTTTTTTCACTCATTGTATATATGTTTAATTTTATCTGTTTGTACAATGTAGTACATATGTAGGTAGTTCTAGAGAATATGAAATTTGATATTTTTTAGTGAACTTGAAAGGTTTTTGTACCTAAACTAATTCTAATGAAAGCTATCGAGTGGTTATTTTTTGGTGTCTTTTTATTTTCAACTAATTCTTTTATTCCACTATTATAAAATAAGGGAAATTGAAGTCAAGCCAATTCACTCTTAAGGGATGAGTCTTTTGACTTTTAAATAAGATAAATATTTGATGAGACGAACTTTTAAATAAGAACAATCAAGTTGTTTATGTTACGTTTTCATTTACAGCAAAAGTGTAACTAATCCTGGATCCAATTTAAAAATATATGATTGGTCTTCTCATCATTGAAAATCTTCTAGATAGAAATTTTCATTCCTAATTTTAGTTTTTATCTCTTAAATAATTGGGCAAAAAACAAACGTCATTCGAAACTACACATGTAAGTCGATTGAGAAAAACCTTGACTTAGAACTGATGGGAGCTAATATATTTGAGTGGTTTTTGAATGATTCAATTTTAATTGTTTTTGTATGATTCAAAGTCCATACGAAAGTGTAGAAAGAGTGCAGTATTGAGTAAATGATGCAAGCAATTTGTTCATCGAAGTTGTTATCGCACTTGCACACGGAAAGCGGTTTGAGAAATACTAGATTCTACATAAATATTTAAGTGTCGAAACATGGGCAGGTTGCGTGCTTAGTTTGTGAAATAACGGACTAATCCATCGGGCAGAGACCGACAGAGAATTAATCCAAACTAGAACTGATAATTTTCTATATATACGCGAAAAGCATTTTTTGTATGGCTTTCACGAAATCAGAGAAATCGAGTCCGCGTTTGAACCCGTTTCGGATATTTCGTTTCAAAAGAGCACAAGAGAAAGTCGCGTTTGGGTTACAAACATCTTCAATCTGGGTTTTAGGTCATCGCATCTCTTGGGTCACTCGCCATGGAAAGTATGGCACTTCAGTTATGGCTGCTTAAACCTAACCACTTCGAATTTTGCCCTACCGCTACCCAAGGGATTCTCATACATGACCAGTATCAGTTTAATGAATCCAGATTTCGTACTCTGCTCGAACTGTTGGTTTTTTTCCCCCTCCTTTCGATATGCTATCATGGTTTGTATAGCTTTGAGTTAGGGCTTCGATTATACATATGATAGTCCAATGTTTATGTGTGTCGAATGACAGAATCGTCTGTGGTCTCCAGTCAAAACATAATCGACCCAGAGTTCAATCGCTATCTTCTACACAGACGGATGTTTAAAAACCAGTGGTCGGGAACTTGGGGCTGCGAAGCCGCATGCGGCTCTTTGCATAATTAACTGCGATTCTTAATATTGCCTACTTTTTAAATGTACTTTTATTCTGGGCTGAGGATTCGGAGTCGGAATCGTAAAAAATCAACCAACTTTTTATTATTTTCTTTATTAACTAGACTCCAATTTTATTGAAGTAAATCCACTAATGAGTTAAAATTTAATAATTTATTTATAAAAATCATGATTTTAAATTAAATTATAAATAAATAGTTAGATTTTTGTAGCTAAAACCGATTGTTTCCTCGTCTCATACCTTTTTATTATTATGATTTTTACTCATTTTTTACATTTGCTCTAAACTAGAGTTAGGATAGCCAAGGTGCCGCTTATTGTTCAATAGTTGTAAATCCTTTGTAAAAAAGGATCGGCAAACCTTTAACAATGCATTTACAACATTTGAACAAAAACGGCACCTTGGTTATCCTACCTCTACTCTAAACATCCTTAACTCTTCGAATGCTGACCAACGCTGATTGGCGTTTTGCCAACAAGTCCGTGAACTTGAAATATGCCGATAGGCGTTGTATTTTAAGTATGTATGTAAAAAATAAACAAGAATACTACCCGCTAAGCCTTTCCAGGTAGCATTGAAAAAAATGCATTGAATATGAGTCGTGTAATCCGTGTCAATGTTTATAAAGACTGGTTTACACCGGAATTTCTGAATTTATAACCATAGAAGAATTTCCCGATGGAAATCCCTACTTGCCGAGTATTTTAAATTGTGCCTTGGCATTTAGATTGTGAGCATAGTTTCGGAAAAATACATTCATTAATGGACTTCTTTTGTTCATTTTATATTGTTGCAAGATATATTAGAGAGTCTAAACACACCTTTACAAAACTCGAAATCCTCGGCGGTATTTATCTATAGTAGTTAGATTTCAAAATAATTCTTGCTGGAAATGTTAGCGAAATTTTCAGCGTGGCGGGCTTTCAACAGAAAAGACGTCAGCACTCATAGGGTTAAATAAAATCTTATGTTCGTATATATTTTTTTGTCAAAAGTAATATGTACAATTTTAGCATCTTTAAGTAAAACGTGATTTTTTTTTTTTTAAATAAATGAAATCAAAAAAAAAAAAACCCGGAAATTACAGCACATAATATATTTCTATTCTTCGTAAATTTTTATAATGGTATAAATTTTCAATCCAAAACTAGTTGAGTGTGTATATATTTATGTAAGTCTCAAAGCTAATGTTCCCTTAAACTGTACACAAATAATAACAATAACTTTTTATTCAAGGCGATAGGGAGAATATTGCAATCCCCAACGCCCATATAAATAATATATAGATGATAACATTATTGAAAAATAATAATTGTAATAAGAACAATCAATCAATTCAATTTTCCAAGTGATTCCAACTCACTAATTGGACAATTCTTTATAGCGATACCGGTTCTGGTACTTTGTACTGTGCAGTTGCGGCACATTGTATGTAGAAGTAGTTTAGCAATTATTTACACGTACACGAGTTACATACACAGTGAGAAGACCAAGTGCAAAGAAGATGGCGGTAAATTTGATTGGCGTGATTGGTTTTGGAATTGTCATTGGGATTGACATTGGAGCAGAGTTTTAAGTCAAATTAGACGTAAAGAGATCTTGAAAGAAGTATACGTGGGCGAGAATCGTGACCAACGTTTCGTGTAGTAATGTAGGTCAGATCGGGAATTTAGTAATTACATATATACAGTTGAACTTGTTTAATGCGAAAATGACTGGTACGAGGAAGTAGCCAAGAAAGCATTTGCCAACACCACTGCCGGCAAAAGCACTGGCTGTTTGTTGTTCATAAATATCATTTTTCCACAGTGGGTTCATAAAAAAATAGTACTCACTCAAAAAAATACCACTGAAAATCTCACTTAAGGCGCTTTCTGTTTAATCGATGCATGTTAGATATGTATTATTGTGATATATTTCCAGTTTTCCAAAATTTTTCAATCAAAAACTATAAGCATAAGCGGTCTCCGTGACGAGACAGAATGTTAAATTACAGAAAACGCAAATATCGGAAGGCAAATATCGAATATCGAAAGATCTTAAGTCGAAAGATCAAAAAAAAAATGGTACATGGTAAACGGTACATACTCACTTAATTTGCGCGAGCAGGATACAACAGGAATAAGAGGAACAAGCTTTTCCTCCCGTATTAATGTGCGCGCGCAGAATACGGGAGGAAAAGCATGTTCATCTTTCGACTTAAAGATCTTTCGATTTTCGATCTTTGCCTTCCGATATTTGTGTTTTCTGTAATTTAACATTCTGTCTCGTCACGTAGACCCGAGCATAAGAGGGTTCGTCTTCTATGACCCCCAAAAGATTAACAAGTTTGCCACATATGTAGCTCACTAATTTGGGTAACACTAGATTAGCCGCTTGGTATCCTAGTGGATGTAGAAGATAGGCCATTGGCCATATAAACTTTCAAACACAGTTGATGATGATGATGGTGGCGTGGAATGCTGCTTATGTAGTTATTTTTCTTTTATTGATTTTTTGTTTCAAAAAAAGCATCATTGAATGAACAAAAACGGCTTGGATGGTTTCATAGTTTATTTTTTTGCTTTTTCTTTTTGTGGCTTTGTGATTCATTGTAGTTAAATTATACTAATAGCAGTATGTTACATCTTTTATTTATTTAATTTTATATGATAGTCATAAAAAATACAAAAAAACAAGAATAATGAAAAAATTACACAAAAAATACGTACGAAGATTTTTAATCTTCATAACCAGCAGCATAGATCAATGGTTAGCGGGATTGTGAGGCTTTCAATTGTGTGGTCACCGGTTCCATCCCTGGGTTTGTTGCCGACCAGACCTTGGATATGTAACTCCAAAGTCATTCGTTTCCTTCCAGAGTTTGCCAATTTATCCGATTTCATCGGAAACGGTTCCAACAAATGGGCAATCCTGTCCTATTTCTTACAGAATTTGAATTTACAGCATCTCAAAATTCGTTGACAATGAAAATACTGCAAAAATTTGTCCATAGATGTCTCTATGATTGTTAATCGATCTGTATCATTGTTTTTGAATAATTCTTTGTTTGGTTTTAATAATACAATGTTTGACCATATATGTCATGCAAAATGAAAATGGGTGTATACCTCTATAAATAAATAAATATAATATAATATCTATAGACATATGTATGTACATACATACATATACATATATTGTATATTGACATCAAGCTCGTCAACCAGATTTACATATGTTAACTAACATAGATTTGCTTTATCTAAAATATGCAGATCTGGTTGAGGGATTGTTCAATTTGAGTTCGTAAACGTGAACGTGTAAAAGTAAAACTTAAACGAAAACCAGACAAAATTTTAATTATTCACAAGAAAACTACATGCATACACTCGGTCGAACTTACTAAATATGAATACTGCTGTGAGATCTCGCTTCGTATAATAACCGTTATATTAAAACGAGTTTGCTCTCGGGGCGTATAGTATGAATTAAAAAAATATCACATTTTAAAATTTTACTGTAGAAATAATTAGTCACCGGAGCCTGAGGGGGCCGTGTATTGTTCAAAGGTTGTAAATTCATTGTTAAAGGTTTGCCGAACAATGGATAGCACTGTGACTATCCTACCTCTAGAAATAATAGTCATTACGAAATACAATTATTGTCAGCGAAAGTACCGTCTATTGTCCATAAATATATAGTATTATTTTACGGATTATTCCGCAAAAAGCCATTCAAAGTCAAGTCACTAAAATCTCGATCACGGAACATCTGGCACTCGAGTTCTTGTTATTACAATATTTGGATGCAGTTTTTGGGTGCCAGATGATCCGTGATCGAGATTTTAGTGACTTGCGCGAGATCGCTTTTTGCGGAATTATCGCCTTACCTATTTTACGATGGGTATATAATATTAAAAATAAACAACAGAATGACACTATTGTACTTGCAAATTTTTGCTTGTAAACATAGGAAGGTTTGATTATCGTAGAATATAATACATACATAATATAATACAAAGGATTACGAAATTTATTTGAATTCGCTTAGTATTATATTTCTAAAATGTTATCAGTAGAGGTAGGACCGGAAGTATTCTTTTTCCAGGAAGCAGGGCGTTTTGGGCAAACTACAAAGCTAGAGAGCATAAAAAAGGTTCATCATAAAAATGAACAAAGCACGGTGAACAATGAACTGCGCAAAGCTGGTCCGCTCTTTATTTATCTGGGCTCGAAATGGAAATTTTCACGAATTGGAGTGCTCGATAATTTTCAAAAGATGATTAAATTTTTTTAGTGTACCTATTATAATACATTTTATGCATACTTACCAGAGCCGGTACTAGACATTTTGTTACCGGAGGTAAAAGGAAAAATTTGCGCCCCTACTTAATTTATTTTTTAAATCAGAAATAAAATATTATCTTCATTCATTATTTTCAATTTAAATAAGCCATGCGAATTTTTTTTCGGTGAGAAATCCTGTTATAGAATACGAGATTAATGGGCCATTGTTCGAAGGAGAGTATCTTCAAAAGTTTTCATATACATACATATATTACATGCATTCATAATAGAGTGACATTTGTGTGTGATGAGTAGACTCGGGACCCAAAGCACGCCGTTTATTGTTCAATTGTTGTAAATTCTTTGTTTAAGGTTCGCCAACCTTTTTTTTTTTGGACTCTAGCTTTGTATTCCTGGAAAAAGCACTCTCTCTATCCGTAGTCTAGTGATGAGTCTAGGTTTCTGAAATTAATCATTACTGATTTATTTATGTTCCCTAAATTCAAGCATTCTCATCAGAAAGACATACAACTTGATTTTCATACAGAAGGACATAGACTTTTAAATTTACGAAAGGGTACGGAAATATTTCATTTTTCACGAGAGGGAACGCTCTATTTCTGGATTTCATGAAAGGGAGCGGTGTTCCCATGCACTCCCGCACTGGCTCCCGTCTATTTCGAGTCCTGAATGTTATCAATAAAAATAAATAAACTTCGTTAGAAAATCTACTATAAAAAGCTCCTTAGACCATGAAAAAGTCGGAATTATTCATTAATTTAAATAAATTTTATGTTTTTTTGTTAGTGTTTATGCAATCGCATTATAACGGGTAATTACACGGTCAGCACGGAAGTTTTTATCGAAAATATTTGTCGAATCTCAAAGTTCGATTTATGGCCAAGTTCAAATATCGTTCAAATGACCATGAAAGCTTCATTTACTTTATCTGAATGTCAAATTTTCGATTATTTTTCGAAATAAAATTGGATTTATGTAAGTTCGAATATTGTTTTTCAACAATCCAAAGAAAGTAATACAAATTAAATTAAAACGCACGATATTTGAGATCAATCATCGACCTCGTCCTTTCTCAAAATGAACTTGAAGCACAATAAATCGATTGTTTGTTGACTTGGGTAGTATGTGGCGAAGTCTTCTTAGAATGAATGGTCCAATAATCTACTATATGTAGTTGCATAAGCATATTGGTACTCTCAACAACCTGCATTGTACAAAATGTATTTTTTTGTAGAAATTTTAGATAACATTAAGAGTGAAAACACACTGAATCTAATGGCACGGGTACGTTCTTGGACTCCCGTTGTGAAAAATCCGCATGGGTTATTTTTACCGACATGTTTCTCCTACGTTTTTTCAAATATGGGATCGCTATTATCGATCACTGTCAAACCTATGTACAAGCCAGCAGTTTGGCTTAGTGATAGCGTATATATTTAGCATCACTGAGGTCATAGGTTCGTGTCCTCGCCACTGCTGGTTAGATTTGGGGGTTTTGTGACTCCAAATCGATCGTTTCTCTATCAGAGTTTGCCAATTTTATGTGATCATTGCTGGAACGGTTCCTGAAAATTGGTATTAAATCTAATCCTGTTGTCACAA
Source organism: Arctopsyche grandis (assembly GCF_051622035.1). Classification (NCBI taxonomy): domain Eukaryota; kingdom Metazoa; phylum Arthropoda; class Insecta; order Trichoptera; family Hydropsychidae; genus Arctopsyche; species Arctopsyche grandis. The sequence goes on along the minus strand of NC_135356.1, from coordinate 25,880,906 downwards.
AAATCTGCCTGTGTATAATTTGTATTAATTATACACAGTAATCTGAAATCCATAGATGTCACTATGATTATTATTTCTGATTAATTGTTATATTCTGATTGTATATGTATGTATTACTGTATTTCTGATTTCTGATTGTTTATGTATTTCATTAACGTACACCCGTCGCATTGGAGCAAATCTGTAATGGCGAGTGTGTATTGATTTGTGACAATAAAATAAATAAAATAAAATATGTATGTCAATACAAATATTTAAGCCTGGGTGCCATAGCATAGAATCAATGCTATGAAAAAATTAAACAATTTAAATCCTCAATTTCAGGGGAAAAATAAAGATGAATATTTATATTACAGCTTTCAAATACAGTTCTGGATAAATAATTTGTCGAAAAATTCTCTTGTACATTTTCCAATGATGAAAAAAGTGAGTGGTGAGAATATTTTTGATCAAAAATTATTTATTACTAGTTGTTTTACCCGGCTTCGCTCAGTATTTGTAATATAAACAGCGTAAACCTGGCGAATCTAATAGTAAATATTCATTTGTTGTTTTATTTAATTTATTTGAATCGGAAAAAAAATCGACTCGTCATCATAGAAATTTTGACATGTTTACGAAATTCCCAACCAACAATACCTACATACAAAGTCTCTATTGAAATTATATATTAGATTCATCTTAAAAAGTTTTTGGGGGAAGTTGAAAGTAAATTCCAGCAAGCTAACTCAAGCTTACAAATTCTATAGCGGAAATTCTTCTAGAAGAAACATCAAATATTAAAAAAAGACGTTTTGGATGTTCAACATGTTTTTTGAACGTCAAAATTTTTTAAAGAAAATCTTAAAAAAATCGAACGGGCCGAATCTAGCTGCACATAAAATGCTCCCGGAACCGCAAGAAGGTTAAGAACCCCTGGCATAGATTATGCGTGTAGCGATTTTTTTTACATGTGCAAAACTATATTAAAAAAACACGTGCCGCGTGCCCGTTTCTGCTCCATTAATCGCCTTTTTTTCGTTTTTTGTTTTTATTTATAAACAGCTTTATTACTTAAATTACCACAGATCGTATTTGACATATGTCAAAAAACATATTCACTGTGCGTGCGTAATATGCCAGATAATGACAATCAACATCCGCGAAATCTGTTGGATCATCATTTACATATAAACAGGAATTAAATGTTGGTATGATTTTTTTAAATGTAGATATTACGAGAAAATTTTGAGTCTCGCAATAGCCGAATTAGACTGGACTCACTTACTTGGAAGAAAATTTATATTGGTGAATGATTTTTGAACCAAGCAAAAAAAAAAATAATTTATCATCAATATAATTCAAATATTACTAGAGGAGTTATGCATATACATACATACATACATACGTAAATATATACATGATATAATTGTGGCGTACGTTCTCGACAATGTCCGAAGTCCAATCTAAACTGACTTGAATACGTACACGGACAGCTACTTGGGAGTAAATAACGTCACGCGCCAACCACTTTGAAGCGGATCACAATTATGTACGATCTTTGAAATTATTTATATCTTCTATAATATCTTCTGTTTCAGTATTGTTAATGTCACGGCAAGTGACGAACAATAGTTACCCTATGTCCATATGTACATATGGCATTATTCTGTTTTATTTCGAAATGTCTTTCAACGGATAGCATTTTTGCCACTTGTTTATCATGGCGGCTCCACGCTTGAAAACCAATTATTACGTTTCGCTGCGACGTTGCGTACGCATTTTAGCGCATTTCGACGCATTGTTTAACAGATAACGTAGTAACGCTTTATTACATGGCGTAACATATAATTTTTAAATCCAATTCTTACCGTACAGCGAAAACGAAAATATGTCTTGAAGAATAGTCCCGAAGGCATCAGCAAAATACGAAACAAGATATCGTACTTTTTAAAATCTACTTAGGTTGTGTTGTTGCATACTTGTGAATTGCTGTTGGAAGTTTCAACTTGTAACCAACCCGAACTGTAATTCGAGGAAATAACGGGATAGCAGGTATAGTTTGGGTCCGCATAGAGCTAGGTATTTTATGTTCTATTATCTTTGCGACTGCCAGATGTATTTCTTCAAGAAAGTTGGGTATTGGTTGGTCATCGAAAGAACAATGTCCTAAATGTGGAACTGGGGGTAAAAACACAATTTTCATGAATGGACTTGAAAAATTTCATTCTCTCTTTTCGTCTAGTCCTGTTCGGAACTAAACGTTTTGGTTTTGTGTCTGTTTTTCTGGTAAATTTTTATTGTGATTTTGAACACCATACCCCGAATTTATATGATTTATACAAATTCTGATCAAATTAAAGAGCGGCTGATTTAAGTTTGCACACAGGTGGCCAAACTCTTGGCGCAGCCCTGACCACTATTTGAATATGATTTCAAAATTTATAATCTATATCTGTACAAGTTTAATACCATAGATGTCGCTCAAGGGAAAAACCCGCAAAGACATCATGGGGAAATATAAATAAAAAAAAGGATAATGGGTTCAATCCCTGACCCGGTGTTGTTGGTCACACCTCGGTTATATGTCTGACGTTTCTTATCAGAGTTTGCAAAATGATCTGATTTCATTGTTGAAACGGTTACGAACAAATTGGCAACCTGTCCTCATTTGTCGCCGTTATTTGAATAATATAATATCGCTATTCCGTCTGTCTGTCTGTCTGAGATAACGCTTGCCGTACTATAATAGTCGTTTCGATTCGACATACATATGTACGTCACTGCTAAAACGCATACGAAGAGGTAATTGGAATATTAGTCAGATTACGATCGCCCAAAAGACAAATTTTTGCTATGATAATCGCGAATATGAAATATTTGGTGCTCGAGTTCTTGTTAGTATGATGGACTTTTCGGCTGCCATGATGTTACGTTATAGAGATTTTAGTGACTTTTGGGCTAGCGCTTTGTGACCAATAATCACCGAACCATACGAAGATATGATAACAAAAGAAAAAACTTCTATATACACTAATAGATGCCAATCTTTCCGCTTGGCTGAGAATTTACCGCCATCTATTGAAAATTTATTTATTTAATTAATTAATTAATTTTTCTATCGGTGTTTTATATTGTTTACAACCGTAGCGCGGGAGTTAGGTTTCAAATTATTTTTGCGTCAATTTTTTTTTCATTAATTTACGATTTTCGTATACGTTTACGATATATGTAAAAACGAAAGCGTCGAAAAATGAATTAAAACTTAATTGTTTAATTATATCGGGTACAAATTCCGACATACAAGACCGACACATTTCTTTTGATTTTTTTTTTAATCGTCACACTCGTGCGATGATATTTCATCGGGTACAACACTAGTTTGAATATGATTTCAAATATATTTGTCGCAAATTCGGCCTATATTGAATTTGTTTATATTAAAAATGTATATATATCGAATTTATTTGATTATACTAGTTTGTCCATAGATGACGCTATTGTATTATATAAAAATAATTGTATTGTAATGCTTAAAAAAAATGTAATTGGCAAGGAAGGCGCGTTGGGTTTACCTGGCATTCCTGGTATATAAAAATAAATATTTTGATTTTTTTAAATATATATTATATATACATAAATAAAGTCCAATTTTGAATTTAAAATGCTTACAAGGATATGTTATAGTTCCGCTGTGACGTTTTAACATTGATGTTTTGACATTAACATTTCAGGTCAACGTGCTTTAATATTGACCTGAAATACACCATACCTGAATATACATACGTACATATATAATTTTAAGAATGCTACAGTGCAAAAAAAAATGCTTTGAGATCGCCAGAAGATTTATGATACGTCACCGCATTTTCAAATCGCAGTCTACTGAAATTTGTATTTATAGTAGTATGAATTGGTGGGACGAAAAATCAGCGCAAACCAACTTAGCGCCGACCTTTCGGCACAGACAACTCAGCGGATGACAATTCAGCGCAACGACAATTCAGCGCAAAATCAATTTTTTCGACAAGTTTTAAATGCATTTTCGAAAATAATTACTCTATTGAAATTGTCGGCCATGTCTACATGATAATTTCATAAATGCGAATAAATTTATTTGATACTCTGTGCCTTGAAATATTACGCAAGCAGGGTTTCTTAACTAAGGCCGCAAAAATTTATTTTTAAGCAAGGTTTCTAAACTGGGCAGCAATTTTTTTTTTCATATATTTTTTAGCTATCCAAACTTTTACGTATGCAGAGTTTCTAAACTATTCGGTTCGCAAATGGTCATTATGAACTTTGCATTTGATAAAAAATGGGAGATTCTTTGGTTTTCGATTTTTTCCCCAAAAATTATGTTTTCAAATCCTACGTACTCAGGGTTTCTCAACTGAGTTCCGCAAAAAATATTTCTTAAGAGTAAAATCTTACGTATGAACGGATTCTAGACCAAGGTTCGCAAGCCCGTCTTCATGGGTTCTGCTTTTAATATCTAAAATGTACGCGTATACGTATGTATGTATGTATGTATTGACGTATTTATCTGCCAATGATTTAAATTATCGCGCATTTCAATGAGTGACCATATCGTGCATGTCAACCAATTGAAAAAAGATGCATTTGCTGTTCGTACTACATCTTCGGGTCAGCATGTTAAATATACGAATAATAACAATTGTTCCATAATTTTAAATATAATATGCATTACTTGGTAACGTCTTTTAGACTGTTTGCCGAACAGCTTTTATATCTACCACACGAACCGTATTTCCGAAATTTCATTCATTGAAAGCATTGACGATTTGCGAACCTTAGTTCAGAAGCCCTGCATACGTAAAAGTGTGGATAGCTAAAAAATTGTATTTTCAGTTGTAATATATTTTTGACTAGTTCTAATATATAACCCACGTAAGTTGATTCATATGGCGAATTTCATTCCAACTGGGTCAAAATATATTTCAACTGAAAATACAGTCCAACAAGCCAAGTTTGTACCAGGTTAGATGGAGAGGTAAGGTTTTCGTGAAAACGTTACTCGACTAGTAAATTAAGTTGGAAAATAACATTTTTGTTTTGAATACATTCTTACTGTTATCGTAATCTCATCAACTTTTATTCGTAATACCTAGCAAATATTAACGCATTATGGAATTGTAAGGCATTCGTAAACACCAGAGCTTTCAAAACTCAATACTTTCAAAACTGTTATATTACAACTGGCTCACATTGTTGAAAGTGTATTTGCGCTTGTAGAGATATAATTTACTAGTCAAATTTTATTCTAATATGAATGACCTAAAACGCCAGTTGGAATATATTACAACTAAACACACACTTGAGAACTTGAGAACTCAATATCAAAGTTAATGCAAGTTAAGCAGTTCAAATAAATTGAAGAGATACATCATTTGTTCATTTCTAAATCCAATGATAAGGTAAAAGTTATCTAGAGTTTTCTCAAGCATGTATTAAGTAGTAAACAAACATTCGATCAGATCAAAGAATGGGAAAATGAGTGTCGTTTTAATTGGATTTGTCATCAGAGGTAATTAATCAACGATTCTGGATATTCCAAGGTCAGTCGATATCTTTCCATTTTGTAAATATTGGATGAATTTTTATTCAGTTGATGTTATTAGATATATTTAGTTTGTTTTCAAATTTCATAAATCTGATCGATCTCAAACTATATTTCGTTGATTGAAGTGTGACGTCGATTTTTCGACGTTCGTAAATTGCTATTCGCATATTTTGATAAGCAACGATCGATGAAAAAACAATAGTTAGCTAAATGATAACATCATAGAAATAATGAATTTACTCAGATCATTCTTGTTTATTTTTTCCCGTCAAACGTAATAGGTGATTTCGAAACAATCAAACTGATTTATCTGTATATTTGAATAATTTGCACAAATGAATCATTTTCTATGAGCTCTTTGACCAAGTTCAATAACACAGAGATGTTCTCTCTGTGTTATACTTCTTTTTAAAAGCTTTTATTTATAACTTTCTCCATATGCGATCGCCGACCCACTTGTCTACATAATTTTGAATTTGTGTTTTTGATAGTGGGTCATAGACGGGCAAAATACAACTATTCACAACCATTCGAAGTAGGAAAACTCATTATAAAAATGGTATTGGTATCACATAACTTACTTACAGCAGCATAGACTAGTGGTTGGCATTTAATGCTTTCGAAGAAAGTGGTCACGGGTTCTATCCCACCGGTTGCTGCTGGCCAGACTTTGGATTTGTGAGTCCAGGTCGATCGTTTCCTACCAGTTTGTCAATTTATCTGATTTTCATTGAAACGGTTCCCACAAAACCTTTACCCATTTTCTTGCAAAATTTCGAGTTTTTCAGCATCTTAAATTTTGCTGATTTGTATAAATGCTGCAAATTTGTCCATAGATATCTCTGTGGATTGATGTATAATTTGCCTTGTATAATATTACTTACAATACTTCGTTACAATGTTTGACCATATATATGTAGATGTCGTGTATAATTAATAATGCTTAATCTGTATACCACACTCGTCGCTTTGGAGCAATCAATTAAGACGAGTGTGTATGATTGATTGAAATCGATTGTTTATAGCCAATTGATTTCGAATAATTTTTCATAATTGTATGTAGACGAGACATGTGGCTCTAACGACAACCTTCAAGTAGTAGTGTAACAATTTGTAAAAAATTAAGTTGTATTGACCAATTTACCACATAGAGGGAGTGAGGATACAAAAAATACATTTTAATTTTAAAGTTTGTTTTTGTTTCTTTTGGCATCACATTATAGAATTTTTTTGGGATTACATAAAAAAATATGCAAATAAAAAAAAAAAAGAATCGTAAAAAATTGTGTCTACGTTAGTAAATTATGAAATAATGCAATATATACGTATATTTTTGTGGAAAAACGTTCGAGAATCCATTCATTAGGATTTTAGGTCTATGCATTGAGAAACAAAAAATTCCGTTTTTTACTTATCGTAGCGGATACCATTCAATCTTTGCTAAGTTTGACCCACTGAATTAGAATATGACAATGGTTTTTGTTGGTTTCATCTTGTTTGTGATGTATGGGCATTTAAAAAAAATTATAATTTTGAATAAAAATACCAATAATTTTATTTTACTACCGCCATCTATGTTTAAAACTAAAAACTGGATAGACAGACGTCAGTCACTTTTCAGAAATTGAAATTTCAAACGCGTCTTACATGATATTTTTGCACCATCGTAATGGCGGAGGATCCATTTACTTATATTGATGACCAAAATGAGCAATATGGCAAAGTATGAAAACGATTGGATAAGAGGCAAACTTTTTCTTGAATTGTAATCGTAAGTGAAACGTAAAGGAGGTACGGTACATATGTAATATGTAATAAAAAGCGGCAATTTTTACAGAATTATAACTTTTGCAGTAAAACTCAAAATCTAGTATAGCTGTGCGCATTGTGAGTTTTGGAATCAATAGTCAGATGTTGATTTTTTTTTGCTTTAAAATACTCAATTAATTATCTAGCGAATTTTAAAAGTCAAAAATATCCATTGGGTCAGTTTTATATTTCACTGCGTTTACAAGAATTGGTTTTTAGTCTCAATATTTTTTTTTTTATCTAAACCTACTAATTCGAGCGGTAAATATATATTTTTTAAACGCTTATGTCATATTCGAATTCATTGGTCTTCGAAGTCTCCGCTCCGCTCTTCTTACCTCACTTTCGATTTTTCTCAGTGCGTTTATTCTACATATGTATGTATATGTATACTTGAAATCCAAACAAAAGTATTTAAACCAAAAAAATAATGTATATATATAGCATTATTTTATAATTCATCAACGCAGACACCATTTTTTATGATTGTTTTTGTATATTTACATATTTTTTGTAGATTTACATTTTTTGTGGTTGCAAAAGACTTTCGTCGTATGGTAAAATCCCAAAAAAAATTTCCAAAAACTCAAAAAAAAAACTATATTAGGTACCATCACAAGCTGATTAAAATTGCAGTTTGCATTTGAAATAATAAAATATGAGCAAGCAATATTTGTCTTATTAAAAACAATAGAACATCTGTTCTTTGCCTTCAAATTGTTTGTTATATAACATATTGCAACACTGTATGCTTTTCCAAGTTTTAAACAAACTTTTTAATCAAATTTAAGAGGTTTCAATGTCCGTATTCCTATTTTAGTCATAATTAAGAATGTAACGAAATACTGACGTGACGCAACGAGGCAAACAAGCACGAATTAGCAGTACAAATAAAATAGATGAGACCACTTGAAATACATACTCTTATGTGCGACCTTTGGTAATCGATCGTTGTTTTAGTAGATTTGATGATATATTAAATGTACATACATATATACGAAAATAAACGAGTTATTTGGACTAACCAAGTGAGGAAAATACGCAGAGAAAATTAAAAACCAGACTTACTCTGGATCTTTTCATACAATCGTCACCTCCTACACCAGTTCACGAATTTTGTCATCTAAAAATCTTTTGGGTGCTTCCATTGCGTTATCTATGTATGTAACATTAGCATCGTTTACTTGCCGTTTTATGACTGCAAAAGTCCTCGCTTTACGTAGTTACTTGTATCGAGCCGATGGTATCTGACGCATCTCGTCTTTCGCAAAACCAGTTCGATTTGGATAAAATGAATAAGAATCAAGGGTCACTATGACGTGGACACGTCGCGATAACATACATACATGCAATACGCTGTGTTTATTATTGTATCGTCGATTTGCGAGATAGGATCGATTGTCTGCCAGATTTATAGGTGGGCGCCAGTCGCTCTCAAATATTTTTGCTCGGTAATAATTGTGGCTCGTTTTGTTACAGACGGTGCACATACAGGGGTACCAACCAGGTGAAACAAGATGGCGGAAGCGCACTCAGCTGTAGCGTTCTCTTTCGCCATCACGCATGAAGGCTGGGACGTTAACTTCGACAGAGAGGTGCTCTACCTGGTGTGGGAGTCTGGACTCAGATCTTGGAAGAAACGCATCGCCAGATTTAGGGTAATTGCTATACTATTTCTTGATAATTTATCTTCATTGGTGTCATCCAATTGAAGTTACTCCAGGTTTCCAACAACAAAAAACCTACCGATACATATTTTAGTTGCGAAATCATTTTTTCAACAATGTATGTAACTATGCGAGTAATTATTTATTTTTGTTATAAAACTATTTTCCAATAATTCTTTAAACACTTAACATTTACAGCACAGGATTCTTTTCCGATAACTTTAAGAATCCCGCTGATGATAGTATTTATCTTCCTTTCAATGGCCAAGTGATTGTAATACCAATTCCACTCATGGGTCAAAAGGAGATATATTTAACTAATGAATGTTAAGGTTTTACAACGTATTGATGGCGGCTCGTCTATATGGGCTGCGGGGCTACAGCCTCCCAGTATAGTACAAATGCATACTATTTTTGCCGTTTATATGAGCAGCAGGGCTGCAGACCTCCCAGTATAATACATATGCATGCTATTTTTATCTGCATTTGATCACCAGTACTCAGTATTTTGTTTAGAACCATTTCAAATTAAGTTAGTTAATTTCAGTAAACCGTGACATGAGGTATTCAATTTGGTTTATGCAAACATGCAATGTCTCAAACAAATGTACATATGTATATCAAAATAGTCCTTGATAAAATTGTTTTTGATTTAATTCGCGACCAGGGCTTAAATTCTGAATGTCTTAGTATCAATTTCAAGAAATATTGTGACCTCAGTTCTGAATCAGTTTGTAAAAGAAGGAAGGTTTTGGAGATATGTCCTATAATCGAAGAACTTTCATTTAACAGCTATTTGGCTAAATGTTTATTCGCAACGCCAAAGAATTGAGAACGCGATATCAGGTATTATAATCGAGTATTGCTGACGCTGTGAGACTAAATCAGAAAAAAATCAGCCTATTATCAGTTGATTACGCAAATATGTACCTATATTAATAGTATCGTTTATTAATCGAATGATGGGTAATCATGATTTTGGATTATGTGAGTCGAGAGAATACGATCAGATTCGTTTGTGTAGTGTGTCGAAACAGGCATTTTTGAGCTATAGTTAATCGTGACACTCGGAGTGATTTATATTTTATTTTAACATGGGAATACCGGTGATTAAGAGATTAAAGGTTAATCAACACTCTAATTGATCCTTAAGCTAAGTCCGATTGGGTGATAAATCAAGTGCATTGAAAATTCAGTTTTAAGCTTGTCCAAAATGCAATTTTATTAAATCGTTCAAAGAGATGAGCTAGAAATAATTGTCAGTGAAAATCTGCCCTGCAATAAAATGAAAATAAGAGGCTTTTTGCTGTTGACATTGCTAAGATGGTTTAATTATTCAAAATAAGTTACTCCATAATATTAAAACAGGGATATCCAAACTTTTCAGGACAAGGACATTTAATAGAAATATTTTAGCACTAGGAAGACGTGATCAGGGCAGATTCTACATTTAAAGTTTTTTTTTTAAATCGACGAGTTGATATTTTCAATTTATAATGTGCATTCGTTTATTTATTTATAGAAAATAAGTGGCCGTGGCTTGTTTACCTTAGTTTGGGGATCTCTGATATAAAATGTTGATGACTAAATCGAACATTTTTTTTTTTAAATAAGTACTCTTTTCATGATAAATTTGGACCCTGAGATTTTTTTTCCACGCAATCACCTCATCATTAGATCCAATCATAAACACTTAAATTTTCTCGTTACAGAACAGTGTCCATAATGGAGTATATCCCGGTCATCTGGAGTCATTGTGGGCTATATGGGGTGCCCTCATCCTGTGGCACTTCAGCGGTTACTCGATGCCTTTCAACCTCGTCAACAGGATACAATCTCATATGCCCAGGTTTTTACCACATACAGTTTTGCAGTTTTGCAATTATATCAGTTATAATAATACAAATGTGTGTAGGACGTGATTTTTATAATTCATTGACATCTTTTTCATTTTCAGTGGGGCAATGGTGTGGCAGGTGATAGGATGCGGCGTGGCGGCCCTCTTAGTATGGTTACTAGTGATATTCATTCTTAGATATATCCTCAAACTTTTATTCATGTACAAAGGATGGATGTACGAATCGAGGGGACCTGGTACCAGAGTATCCCTCGCCACGAAACTTTGGCTCGGCATCGTCAAGGTTTTGTCAGGATGGAACACTCCCCGTCTGTACAGTTTTCAAGGATCGTTGCCAAGATTGCCATTGCCCAGTGTCGAAGATACCATGACTAGGGTAATTCAATTTTGATTATTTTCACGGTTGAGATATTCCCAACTTCTTGGGAATATGTGTAGACCAAAACTTTTCATTCCAACGATTCAAAATTCAAAATTTATATGCTTCAAATTGCATATAAATTCTCATCAATAAATCAGTAGTTTTAATTCAACTTACATATGTATGTATGTACATTAATTTATTCCATTAGCGTATGCGCGTTCACGGATTCATAATGCGTCCATATAGAATGTACCAAAGAATACTTTCCGTACTTGCTGGTTACGTGCAGTTGCTGGTCGGTCTGCTGTGCTAATATGAATAGACCTTAATACGTATTTTTTTTTAATAAATTTTGTGATTTGATCATCCTGCTAAACTGTGTGTCGTTCTTAGGCGATGTTCAAAATGCCGCTCTTTCTAAAAATATGTTTTTTTTTCACAATTATAATATTATAAATATATTTTTTTTCAAATGATGTTATTTGTTTGTGGAGTCGTGTTATAGAATGAATTTACTTCAACCTTCGACATGGTCGAATTTGATTCGACCGTGTTGGTACATGCCACTTTACTTCCTTCCCGGTACATTAAACAGCGTGCATTAAACCACACTCGCTTCGCCCCCATAATGTTAATATTTTAACTATGTAGCATAGATTAGTGTTTAGCAACTAATTCTTTCAAACCGAGTTGTCACGGGACCAATCCGTTCCCGGTGCTGCTGCCAGACCTTGGATATCTGACTCCAGGTCAAAAATTTAATTCCAAGAGTTTTTCAGCATCTTGAAATTCGCCGATTTATAAATTGAAAATTTATCCATTGTTGTCTCTATGATGCTCTGTAAAAATTATTCTATAAATTGTTTATCGATGTTTATAATTGGCCAGGAAGGTGCATTGTGGTTTACCTGTTGGGCCTTCCTGGTATATGTATATTCCTTTTTATTTTATTTTATATACGGCCGCAAGGACCATTGAACAATAATAATATAGAACATACATAATAATACATAGAACAATAAAACAACAAAAAAAAAACACAATATTAATATAAGAAAAGAAAAAAAATATTTTTAAAACTAATTGAAGAAATAAATGAATTAATTAAAGAAATAAAATAAAATTCATTTAGCATTTGTATAAATTACAAAAATGATGATGCAACAATTTTTTTTAACTATTTTCACTAATATTAAAAAAATAAAATTGGCTAAATTCGTTTCCCAGTTTATGAAGTCGGGGTAACTTAACTTCACATGTCAAATCAAATAAGATATGAAATATTCTAAGACATATTGAATCTCGTACCATGCGAATAATTGTTTGGTTTTGTTTTTTTTTTTAGTATTTAAGAAGCGTACGACCTTTGTTGGACGATGCAAACTATAAGCGTATGGAAAATCTGGCCGAAGAGTTTCAGCAAGGAATCGCCGTCAAACTTCAGCGTTATCTGTTATTGAAATCATGGTGACTATTATTAATAATATGTTGCGTAATCAATGATATTTACTGCTATGCGTCGTTCGTCTCTTGTGAAATGAATTGCGAAAGTGTGTGTTCAAATTCTTCATTTGATTCTTTCAGGTGGTCCAGCAATTATGTGTCTGATTGGTGGGAGGAGTATGTGTACCTCAGGGGCAGATCACCTCTAATGGTGAATTCAAACTTTTACGGCATAGACGGCATTCTGTTGAACACAACTTTCGTGCAATCAGCCCGTGCCGGAAATATCATATATTTGTGCCTTATATTTAGAAGGCTTATTGAAAGACAAGAACTTGAACCGGTATGTGTATATATATATATATAGATATGTATATTTTTTGATGCAATAGTTGCATATCTTTTATACGATTTCAATCGTTGAAAATTTGAGACTCAAAATCCAATCTGGAAATAATTGAAATTACTCGATTTTTATCAATCTAGATGTTTAATTCAATTTGATGTTGTGTTTTGTATTTAGATAATGGTGCAAGGGATGGTGCCGCTGTGTTCCTCACAGTACGAAAGAATATTCAACACGGTCAGGATTCCTGGCGTGGAGACTGATAAAATTGTACACTATCAAGATAGCAACCACATAGTTGTGTATCACAAGGGACGCTACTTCAAAGTTAACATTTACAATCGAAATAGGTTGCTGAAACCGGCTGAAATTCAAATGTAATTATTTTTTTTCATATGATCAGAATTTGAGATGAACAATTTTAGTCTTTATTCACCAATATTTAGTATAACGAAGCATCGAGAAATTTTAATCGGTTTGCTGCCCATTAATTACATAGTTTCAATTATTTGTGTATTTGTTGATGTCATCCGCCTGATACCAATTATATATCTATATTTAGATATATAATTGGTAGCAGAAATAAATATGAATTATAAGTCAGTCGCATATGTCAGTAAATATTATACAGCGTCACTTGACTTGATTCATCCGAATACACCATCAATTAACTTGGTACAATTCATGTCATCTTGTACGATAAAAATACAATGTCTATTATTGTTACTTATTTAGATTGAAAAAATTTATACATAGAAAGGTGCATATGTCATTAATCATATGGAATGGTTCCATTAGATATAACCACTTTAATAGTGGTGAGTCAAGTGTAAAAGATGACTGGTAGATATTATATATTATACAATACTATAGATAGTCTCTGAGCCGGTGAATATTACATGTACATATGTACATAGTAAATCGGTAATTACATAATATGTACGTACATACATAAGTCGTAAGCAATGAAGGTTTTATAAATATGTATTAAGATCAAATGATTTTTGCCGCGTGTTCGTTCATCTTATTTTTTGATTATGCTAAATTGTATGTGATTGAATTTTTTGCTAATTTTTCTTGATTCTCTTCCAGGCAAATTCAGATGATTTTGGATGATAAGTCGGAGCCGCTTGAGGGTGAGGAAAAAGTAGCCTCCTATACGGCCGGAGAGCGGTCTCATTGGGCACACATCAGACAGACCCTGTTCAATAAAGGTCACAATCGGACTTCGCTGCACGCAATAGAGACCTCCGCTTTTGTAGTCGCTCTCGGTCAGTTACACATGAATTTGCAAACTTTTATTTTTAAATATTGCGATGTTTTCTAATCATAATTATTACATTTTAATTTTTTAAAATTTCAATTTGAACATGAATAGCGAAAATTTTATTAAAGCGATAATTCATGTATGTATGTACTATTTTAATAAAAAAATAATGTTTTATTTTCAGATTATTTGTTTTGTATATTTTAAATAATTATATGTTTTTTTTTTTTTTAATATTTGCGTTGCTGCGTTTTATACAATATTAACTGTAATACTGATCAGTCAAACGGTTCTTTAATTTGGCTTATATAAAAGCATTCCAGGTATGTTCGTGTATACATACATATTTATTACTGATTATCGTAGCATTGCTTTGCAGCGTAGGATGGGTTTCACAGGGTCCAATCATATGCTCAAACTATCATATGTATATTGCAGCATAATCAGCATTCATATGTTAATTTATTTAGTACATTACTATTAACTTTGGTTAAAAATTCTCGTATCAAAAAGCAAGCGCATTTCACAATGAAAACATATGATAAATTTGGCTCAATTTTGCACTTGACACTTGATCGATGACAAGTGCACATTTTTTAGCTAAAAATATTTTTTATTTGAGTCAGATTTATCATGTTTTCTTATTTGATGGATCTAGGAGCAAGATCACCCTGTCGTTGTGTTGGAATACTTGGATCGCTCTAATGTTCAATCACGAAGTCTACAATGAGTGTGAAAAAATTTGTTTACAGATGACATTCCGTATGAGTTTGATGAAAATGACCCTAGCAAATTGGACAAATATGGAAGAACTTTGTTACACGGCAACGGTTACAATAGATGGTTCGACAAATCGTTTACGCTCTGTTTTGGTTCAAATGGAAGGGTGAGTTTGAATTTTTTTGTGTAATGCAAATAATGTGTTCGAAACCTGCTTAAAATATGAATATGAATGCAGTGTGGAATGAATGTGAATGTACAAGGATGATAGATAAGATGTAAAAAAATATGTGAATGTTTGAGTAAAAATATCACATGATGGTAATGTTTAATAATATAACGTGAAAAATTATTGTTTTTTTTTTTAATGTAAAGCATATATATTTTTTACAGGTCGGATTTAACGCTGAACATACATGGTAAGTTTTTTTAAATACTACTGCATAATATATTTAAGTTATGTGTATGTAGGTGTATTTACGTTATTTTTTTTTATATTTCTGATTCATACTTTATTGATGGTGTTTAGAAATGAGTGAGCTATATATATATATTAATATAATCTGTTGCTTAATTTTAATTACTTAATTTAATTTGAAGTAATAATAGATAGCGCATATCTACTGACATGCAGTAGATTTAGAATGCTGGATCACTATGGCGTTTTAATGACATCAAAATGCACATATTATAAACATTCTAATTTATACCATAGAGTGATTTATTTCTTAGATGAGAACATATGGCTAGTTGGACGCAAACGAAAAGCAGTAAATCTTTACCTATTTTATAGGAGGGCTTAGTTTAAATTAAAACATTCGGCGAATTTTTATGATTGGAATATCAAAAACAAAATATTCCCCGTGTTCGATATGTTTATAATATTTTATTTTTAATAAATCAAATAAACAGTAAAAATTCTATAACCATTTTAATTTTATATCAAAATGGATAAATTTTGGTAGTGATTAAGGCCCAAAGCTCCCGTTTCTCATAGAATCAATTTGAACTTATTTGCGATATGTTTTCTAAAGCTCTAGAAACCAATGTTAAAACGTCATAGAAAGTCTACCACATATTATACAATATGTACATTGTATTATATAAAAACTTTTATGTGTAAATCTATCATTATATCTAGAAAAGTTAATGTCGGCTATTCTTCTATTATATTTACGTAATATCGTTTTTTTTTTGTATATTTTGTAGAGCGATAAAAATTTCTAGACCATCCATACAAACTATTCATGATCTTTTTGATAAAAAATGTCATTGTATTTTTTTTTAACCTATAAATATAATGACGGATTTATACTTGTTTTTTCATATACTAGTTAGATTTATGTTTTTTGTTAGATTTCATTTTTTACTAGAATTAATGTTTTTCTACATTTTTTTGTTTTACACAGTTAATATTCAAATGATTATGAAAGTTTACTTCTAAGTAGTATAGTCAATTGAATATTTTTTTTTATTTATCAATCGAATCAAATAAGCATAAATTTTCAGTATTGCGTATGTTATTTGTGTTTTTTGTGATTTAGTATCTAATATGTTATACATATATAAATAAAAAATGGTATTATTACACAATATACATATGAAGGGTCTCCATACCATATCCTGGTTGCTCTTATGAACTCGAATCACACGTTCCATTTCAGGTAAAAAGTTTTGTTTCGAAAAATGAAGTGAAGGTTGTGTTTGAAAAATGAATTTTCCATATTTTGTCCTTCACATGTAAGTGTCTGTAATCTGTATTTGAAATCTCTAGGGGTGATGCTGGAGTGATGTCTCATCTATGGGAAGTAGTAATCATGGAAGAAGCCGCGTCGATACTGTGGGTAACATGTTAATAACCGCAGCATCTTTGCATTATCTTATCATCTAATTAGACTTGATCTATTATTATTGGTGTCGAGACAATCAAACGCTGCTATATCTATTATAATGTCATCGTTGAAGTCCAAATGTTGGTAAATCCTACTGTTTTCGAGTTTGCTAGTTATGATCTGCTGTTGGTTTGGTTCATAATATGAAAGCCATATTTTTTCACCGAATTGGGTTTTTTTTTTGTTGTACATCTATAATACATTTGATGCTTTGTGAAAAAAAGGTCAAACAAATAGTAGATTTCATCCAGTTTGTATTACTTTGTAGGCCCCTCTGCAACCACACAGTAAAGTGCAAGATTGTAACCAATCGATAATAAATTTTAAAATTTGCCAACTAGCAAACATCGACACTGCAGTGAATGTTAGGATTTATCAAGGATTTGGCGTTCGTAATCATACTGGGGGATAAGCTCGTGCTCTCGCTTCACTATGCTTCTCTACAATGTTTTTTATGTGCTTTTATATAATATAATATTTATATATGATGTGTACATACATATATAACCTAGTTATAATAATATGACAAAATCTAAATTTCACTACTATCATGCTGATTATTACATTTACATTTATTGAAAAGCATGTATATATTTAAGTAATGTTTAGTATATTTTATAAATGAATGAACAGAACAGAAGATGATATATTTACACGGTGGAAAGAGAAAAAATTTCCTCTTTTATGCAACTTATACAAGTCGAAATAAAATTCCATACTACTTGTAAGCATACTTGTAGTGTATACTTTTAAACTCCAAATAGTTAATTTAAAAGTATTCTACATATCAATATAGAATTTTAAGGTGATAAAATATTTAGTAACCGTCGAAGATATAATTTTTTCTGTCATTAGTATGTATTGTAATGTAATAACAATTATCAACAATGTCTTAATACATACGTGATATATAAATGTAAAGGCCAAATTGTGTGATTTATTTTATGAAGACATTGTGGATAGTTGATTTATTATGTCTGCATTTTTTATTTTATTATATTTTCATAAATGACAGTGCATCTTTGATATTTTTTATACATATGTATATGCGTATGATTATGGAGAGTCACTCTTGATTTATTATATTTTCTATATACATGCGGGTAATTTTTTAGGGCCGATGCTCCTGTGATGGGGCACCTCTGGGAATACACAATATGGTCAGAGTTGGATTTAGGGTAAACTCTTCTAAATTACTTAATTAAACTTAATATCTAAACATTTTCGTCTCAGTCTGCATTTTAATCTTGACACTGATCGTTTCATTGACTAATATTTTTATTTCATCATACAACTTTTTTTCATTATTCTTCTGCTAACTGTTGTGATAACCTTTTTTTTTCATATATTGCATGCTTCGACTTCGCTTAGGAAGTATAATATTATAGTTCTGACATACTCTTTCTTATCTTGTAAAATTTAATTAATATTTTTTTCCGTGCAAATAATCTTATTTTTTTATTTTAATGCTGTACATAAAATCCATACCATTCCGCCAACACAGTTGTTTTGATCGGTTTATTGTATTTTTTCTATTCGGAAAATTTTCAGTTTAATTTGTATTATTATAAGGTTTTGGCTATTTGCAGGTACTATATCTGCGTATTATTGGCTATTTGCAGGTACTATATCTGCGACAGGCGCAAAGCCTTCTGCGCATGCGAGTGAACTTGTAATCCGATTATAATTTCTTACATTTAATGAATGCTAGACTTGTTTAATCAATCGTTCATTAAATATGAGTGCAAATAAATTTCGCACGTTATTATAATAGATTTATATCATTTAGCTAGTTCGCGGCTTGTACTTGTATGTAGGTATTATACGTTGTATATGATAATAATTTTCTAACAATTAATAATATTAACTAATTTGGATTATATTTTTTACTCTACGTCACTTTACGGTTTAAAACAAAATTTTAACAGTAAACACGCTGACAGTGACAGTTCACGCGCATGCGCAGAAGGCTTTGCGCCTGTCGCAGATATCGTCCCTGCAAATAGCCAATAATTCGCTGATATAGTACCTGCAAATAGCCTATAATTTGCAGATATAGTACCTGCAAATAGCCACAACCTTATTATAATACTATTTGAAATAGTACTTTTCTTGTAATAAATTCATATATATGTATTACCTTAATCGCTTTTCTAAAATACATGCATATATATCGTTTTGACGTATGTACATACAGTAAAACTTCGATTTATCTGACAAATTCTTTCTGTTAAAATTTACATATTCTTTTTAACTTTAATTTTTTCATAATAATAAGTATAATTTCCAATTTTTTTGTTTGTTTTAAGGATCTAGTGCGTAAAAAATAAAGTAAAAATCATATTTCAACTCCTTAATGGGTGTGAATATTTGTTTTCTTCAAGAAACATGAAAAATATTGAGCAAAAAATTAAGCTTTTTTAGAATTAAGATATATATTTCTAAAATAAAAATAAAAAGATTCAACCATGTGACTTACATTAAAAAAAGAAACCATTGTTCAGTATAGACATACGGTACATTATAATTGAAAATAGCATAACTCCACTATTCTCGAAGTGATAACAATTTGTGAATTAAGTCAAACAGAAGTAGTGTTTTTGGATCTGAAAATTATACTTCCGCCACTAACGGCTCATATGTCTTAAAGGTATATAATAGTATAAACTAAGAAGCAGCTCAGCCGGGATTGGATAGGTTGTAGTTTAATATGGAAAAATACCGTTAAATAAGTTATTATTTGTTAAATCGAGGTTTTCCACTGTATGTACGTTCACAATTTTCTTTTTCATTTAAAATAACAACGCGTATCATAGAATATTATTATTATACAAATATCTTATATTAAATATAATACCATAGTTGTTTGAATCGCTAAATGGAAGTCAGTTTAAATTCATTTAATTTCATTACACACATACACATTGCTATTTTAAATCGTCAGTTGTTCACGCGCTCTTAAAAAATTAGCAAATTTTTCAATTGATACCGTGCTTTTGCTAATTCAAATTCACCTAGTAGCTTTGTTCACAATATAGTCACATATTCAAGTCTTGATGCATACGTGTAACAGTCGGTGTAATTAGTTTTGTTTTATATCAGATACGACGAAAAGGGAAACTGCTTGGGTGAAGTGACCACGAAGCCGCCATCGCCGATTCGATTACAGTGGGATTTGAAATCTGAAGAGTACAATGATTCTGTACAGATATCTTACAACGTCGCTCAAAAGCTAGTGAATGATTTGGACTTGAGAATTCTCATGTATTCAAAATATGGAAAAGGTAATGTATTAGTTACAGTCGAAGTGTATTTTCAGTTGTGATATATTCAACTAATAAATTATATCTCTACAAGCGCAAATACACTTTCAATAATGTGCGCCAGTTGTAATATAGCAGTTTTGTTGATGTTTTTACGAATGTTTTAGAATTCAATAATGCGTTAATATTTGCTAGATGTTACGAATAAAGATAATGAGTAAGTACCATATTACAATAACTGTAAGAATGTGTTCAAAACTAAATTGTGACACTTTCACGAAAACCTAATCTCTCCATCTAATCTGGTACCAACTTATAGTTGCAATGTATTTTCGGTTGTAATATATTTTGACCGGTAAACGGACTACTAGTCATATGTGAACCAGTCACAGGACAACCGGTCGCTCTAGATCGGTCACACGTGATCACCGTTCACACTAAAACTGGTCACGAGAAAACTGGTCACACCCTAAAATCGGTCAACCAGTTTTCTCATGACCAGTTTTAGTGTGACGGGTGATCACGTGTGACCGATCTAGAGCGACCGGTTGTCTTGTGACTGGTTCACATTTGACTAGTAATCACCGAACCATTTTGACCCGTTGGATTGTAATTCGTCGTACGAAACAACTTACGTGGGTTAGACGGAATATATTACCACTAGTCGAAATATATTACAACTGAAAATACACTTTAACTATAACGATAATTGGTACAAGGTCAGATAGAATATATTCCAACTGGAAGATTATTTTGCTTTATAACTTTCATGTAGTACATACACATATACACCTTTTCACATTTCTCCGAGTTTATTAAATTTTGTGGAACAGTTTGGCATTCAATGCCCAGTGGATTTGAGTGGAAAAGTGGAATCAATCAGATATAAGAACTATTCCGAATATATCATTGGCACTGTTCTGTATGATTGATTTATCATTCTATCTATTTATTTTTTCCAAAAAGGATTCATGAAGAAGTGTCGGATTTCGCCAGACGCGTACATACAAATGGCGCTGCAGCTTGCATATTACAGAAACGCTAACCGTTTCAGTTTGACCTATGAGGCCTCCATGACTAGACTTTTCAGGGAGGGCCGAACAGAAACGGTCAGACCGTGCACCATCGAAAGCGCGGCTTGGGTCAAAGCGATGGACGATAAAAATTCAACGGTAAGCAGATTTTTAAACCGCAGCAATTCAAACTATTTGAAAAAAATAATATTTCTAACTTAATTTTTTTAAAGGTGGAAGAAAAGATGCGACTGTTAAACCTTGCAACGTCCCAACATCAGCTCGGATATCAGAATGCGATGTGCGGCAAAGGAATCGACAGACATCTGTTCTGTCTGTATATTGTATCTAAATACCTCGAGTTAGATTCACCGTTCCTCCAAGAAGTACTCAGTGAACCATGGAGATTGTCAACTAGTCAAACACCACATGGTACGTCTGTCGCAATCGTGCAATAATCGATAAAAACGGCTCATACCAGGCCCCATCTGATATTTCATTTCAATGGTATTTACAATAAGAAAAATCAAAATATATATACAGTAGAACCTCGATTATCCGGACTAATTGGGGATAATCGAAAAATATCATAATTGACACGGAAAGACGTGTGCATTCAGTATGAATAATTTTTATGTCTACATTTGCATACATATATGTATAATAACACGAAGATCAATATTAAATTAGTCTTTATTAAGAAATTCAATTATGGATTTTTTCTTAAAGTTAGCTGTTCTTTTTGAAGCTGCCAAATCGCTAATACTTTTCATACAATAATGGACCAGATATTGGCTGTCCAGACGATCGTCTTTGAATGAACCACATAAAAATACACTCTTCAACTTCTACATTTCCTGATTTTTTCAAAACCTTACGCTCTGAGCTTCCATCTTCTGACATTAATCAGTAAACTTCATAATTTTTTCACTTTATATCCGAGATCGTTGACGTTCCAACACCATATTTATTTGACAAAAAAACGTCCTAAGACGCCGCTTTTTAAGGCATTAATTATATCTGATTTTTCTTTTAATGATAATACAACACGTTTTCTTTTTTTTTCCATATTGGAAATATTAAAAATAAATATTTAAATCGCGATCAAATTTTGAAGACAACTGAGTCATTTCTCCGTCTTATTTTAGAACTTTTATGATATGCATTCCAACGCAGCAAAATCGTAAAATTTGTGTTTGTTTTAACAATCCCGATAATCGAGGTTCTACTGTATGTATGTTTCATATTGGTCAGAACATCTTAGTTTTTCACTTAATGTTAACAGCTATGAAATGAAATATAGAAGAAAATTGATGACTCGTTCTAAAATGTAATTGAATATTTGAGTCTAGTTATATTTTATCAGGTCTATTTCGAATTAGCTTGTCAATGCAACTACATATAATAGTTTGAATTTGGCTAATTAACTTTAATATGCCAAGTCAGATAGAAATTTTATCTCACTATGGGCCGTAAACACCTACGTTGTGTTTTTAATAAACTTCATTCAAAAGTCATCAACACAAGCGTGTGTTTGTAAATCCTCCAAACTTCATACAAACAAAATTATAATTTAAAAGATTTAGTTTCAAACTTCCATTCATAGACATCATACCAGCATTTCTTTATCCAAAATATCGACAAATAAATTAAAAATATATATATTTCGATGGTTTAAAGTTAGACGTTTCTTCCTAAGGAAAATTGATTGATAAAATTTCATAATAACAATATCCATGAAAACATTTCAAATCCACAGATATTGAATTTGACTGGTTTTTTCTCATGTAGGATACATGTTTCTCAAGTTGAATCTTTCATTCAAACGAATAATACAATGATCTATCAGATAGATATAAAATATATATGAATTTTACATAAGATTAAATATTACAATCACCGTAGTTTGAGAAATACTGATCTGATAATTTATATGATCGAAGACTGTAAAGAAGCTGTATTCCAATTTTTAATTTAATTGATAAATTTATTTATTTAGAATAGCTTAGAAAGCTAATTATAATACACATAACTTAGAGCTATAATATAAACTAAAGTTATTATCTAATATCACTCAAAATCACATAAAAAGGTTTAAGACATGTTGAATTTACAAAACCTATTATTTTTGCCGTTATTTTGCGAAAATACCTAAGATCTAGTTTTTGGAAAGTTCAATACAAACAGTGAGCCAGAAATTTTTAGTCCGACTATGTTTTACAACTCGGAATAGACTTGTCTCGAATGAGCTTATTAATGCTACTTTCATTTTAATCAATACGCTATCTATATATTTATTTCATGTTCAGGTCAAACGAATAAATTGGATTTGAAGAAGCATCCAAAGTGTATCAGCGCTGGAGGTGGATTCGGTCCAGTTGCCGATGATGGCTACGGCGTGTCATATATCATCGCCGGTGAAGATGTAATATTTTTCCATATATCGTCCAAGAAGAGTTGCCCGATCACAGTCAGTCTTATTATTATTAACAATAAATTTGCGTACCGTATGTCACATATGTAATGCATATTGTTTATGTCGTATTTCAGGACTCTTCGAAGTTCGCCGAGCACATCGAAGAAGCCTTAGCTGATTTGAAAACATTGTTCACGGATTATAAAGCGTTGAATGATAAGAAGCGTTAAGTTTAAAATTTTTATATTTTCTAGGTATTCTTTTATGTTTTATTCTTAATGTTTAAGAAATAAACAAATTTAGTTTGGGTTGATTGTGGGTATGAAATATATTATTTAAAATGTACAATCGAGATAGACGTGGGATTTTTTATCTCGTATTAAAAATAATATATACATATATATGTAAATATAAAATATACACAGTGGGCAAAAAGTAACATTTTATTTTTTAAACCGTTCTATGTTTTTTTTTATTTAAAAGAATGTTCCACATGTTATACGTTTTTCTCAATGATAAAGTTTTGAGTTGAGAATACGTACTTTTGATGTAAATATCAATTTATAGTGAAGTTTAAGTGTATTTTCTAGTTATATTATGTTCATTCGAGATGTTGGCTATTTGCTCATTGTGTGTTAAAAATTTTAACAAATTTTCCTAGTTAAATTGGTGATCTGATTGAAAAGTACAACAAATCCTTTGTAGCTACTATGTGTGTATGTATAGGCAATTTTAGGCAGCAAATTCATTTTATCGGAAAGGGCTATTTGTTGTATTTTTTAGTGAGATGTTTTATAAATCAATTGATTCACAATACGAAATTGAATTGTTTCTTTGTATGGGCAAATTATTTCCCTGCCGGCTTGTTTTCGACGATTGATCGTCCGTATAGCTACAGTTCTAAAACAGCTGTAATTAAATGTTGAAAATCACTGTGTGATGATGTGTAAACACAAGTGTATATTTCTATTTCTCCATTATGGACAACGTACTCAGAACTAATCTATATTTTATTATTATAATCTATATAATATATTCGATATATTGTGAAATTACACACCGTCTATGTTCTGGCGAAATTACGTCATTTTTCTCCAGCAACATTGGAGTTTCGCAAGAATGACTATTTGTATGTATGTATATTATACCCATTTCTCGATTTACGCAGAATATACTTTCCGTGAAAAATCATGTTTTTCTTCGAATCTCGAATTGATTTTAACTGACAACACAAAATGATAATAATGGTGTTTTGTAGTCTTGAAACTGAAGGAAAAGTACGGTTTGTTGTTTAATGTACTTGCCGCATATGTCAAAGACGGGTGTAACATATTTACATGCATATTTTTATTATGTGTATTTGGTTTTGTAAATAAATTATATGTATATGTGTATGTGTGCATATATATATATATGTATTTGAAATTGATTTTGATTAGTTTTATTATTGCTCTGTTGTCAGATTTCCTCACAGAAATGAATGTATGTATATAAGCTTTTGACAATATAAATTTGTTGTTGTTATAAAACAATTATTATATATTTTCAACTTTATTTCGTTAATACTTAATCCATACTTGTCCCTTTGAACACAAAGATACAATAAAGCACTCATATTCGGACGTAGACTTCTGCAAAAATGATGTAAGTTCTAACAGCGGAAAGTATTTATTTTGTGCAGTATCAAATTTGCAAGTTTATCATACTGAATGTGAAGGATTGTCAGTTATTAAGGTGCCGTTGTTAAAGTGTCACTCATTTTTGCAGAGTTGAGCCCATTTACACAGTGAAACCTCGATTTAACGGACAAACGGGTAGAGATAAACCTGCACATAGAGAATAGCACAAGACAAATGGTAGTCACTGTCAAAAGATATGACCAAGTATTATGTGTAAATTGAAGGAATCTATTGATTAACGGAAAATTCGGTCAAAACGAGGTTTTACTGTATTTATTAAATTGACTAGTATGACTATACATTAGAACCAAATGAAAATTTATGCATCAGCTTTTATACGATTTTCCATAAGATAAAGTTTCTATTTAGAATATATAAAAAAAGCTTTTACAAAGAAAAAAAACAGCCTCTCTCCTCTCTGGATGATGCTGACACACCGTTTATCCTTTATTAGCAAAACATTCACTTGCATATATTACAATGATTATAAAAAAAAATTCACAGGTACATTACAGATAAACAAGAATATCAGCTGTTCGTTAAAAATTACAATTGATTTATAAATAAACAAAATGTCAATTCATCACTTTTAAATCAAAGATATGCAAATTAGTTTTGAACTGAACTATTGAATATAAGTCAAACAAAACATTTTATTGCTAAAGATCTGCTAAACATTATAGTTAAAAACATAGTAAAAGAGTTGAATATTTATAACTGTAATTAAAAATTATATTTCATAGATAATACATACATATGTAACATATGTATATGGTTTCAAAAGCAAATACTGTTGTGGTATTTTATATCGATGTTACAGTCGAAATGAATCTTCCAGTTGTAATATATTTCGACTATTTGAAATATATTCCAACTAACCTAGTACCAGCTACCGTTATAGTTGAATTGTATTTTCGGTTGTATTATATTGTGACTAGTTGGAATATATTCCGTCTAACCCACGTAAGTTGATTCATATGGCGAATTACATTCCAACTGGTCACAATATATTACAATTGAAAATACAGTTCAACTATAATTAGGTACCAGGTTAGTGAAAATGTCACAATTTAGTTTTGAGCACATTCTTAAAGTTATCGTAATATGGTACGGTACTCATTACCTTGATTCGTAAAACCTAACAAATATTAACGCATTATTGAATTCTAAAGTATTCGTAAAAATATCAACAAAACCGTTATATTAAAACTGGCGCACATTATTGAAAGTGTATTTGCACTTGTAGAGATATAATTTACTAGTTGAATTGTATTCTAATATGAATGACCTAAAACGCCAGTATATATTAAAACTGAAAATACACGTCGACTGTAACATCGACGTAAAATTTCTTCTTAAATCACAAAGTTATTAAATCTTTAAGTCATAAATTTAATTCAAATTATTAAAACCAAATATTTTTATTTATTTTTGATCTGCATCTTTGCTTTCAAAATTCATACATTCAATACAAAAATAAAGAACAATTTGATTGTCAAAATAACATAACTTATTATCTATAACAACGACCGAGTAAAAAAAAACTTACCATTATAAATGTCATAATTAAAAAAAATTATGAAACACATGAAAACGAATATTTAAATACATTTTCAATAAGACCAATTTAAATACATTTTTAAACACAAATTAAATACATTTTCAAACACAATTTAAATACATTTTCCAAGACCAATAACCATCATATTTCATTTCATATTGCTGGGTATATGTGTACAGTCACCGTAACAATGAACGAATTGAATAAGCTACGATTAAACATCTCATACTCGAGTGTGAGTCGATGGGCACATCTCATACGTGGTGAATGGACGTTGTGATTGGCAGTTTATTGCGTGGTGGCGTTTCTTGAAGGAACGTCTTCAGGATGTCATGGTATCCTCGACACGTCCACGTGTCATTGTGACCCCCTCCGGCCACCCGCGCCAGTTTCTTGTGCGTAGCGTTGCAGTACGCGTACAGAGATTCTCCCATAATTGGCGGGACGAATCCATCAGCTTGACCGCATATGAATAAACTAGGCACGCCTATGTGACGGACTTTCTTTATCGACATAAACTGAAACATTCAATATACACATATGTACATACGTATTACAAATCCATAACTGATATATGTAAGTATTTCAGAGCGTCAACGAAAATTCATTAACTTCATAAAGCATTAATGTTTTCTTCAAGGACAAAAACCGGAACGAAAATGAAATAAAAACTAAACATAATTTCTAGGATTGAAAACAAAGCAAATAGTTTTGGTTGTGGATTAAAAATAATATTGCTTTTAATAAATTTCAGGT
Source organism: Arctopsyche grandis (assembly GCF_051622035.1). Classification (NCBI taxonomy): domain Eukaryota; kingdom Metazoa; phylum Arthropoda; class Insecta; order Trichoptera; family Hydropsychidae; genus Arctopsyche; species Arctopsyche grandis. The sequence continues at coordinate 25,853,289 of NC_135356.1, read as the reverse complement.
ATGGAAATTTTAAAAAATGTAGAAGAAACATAATAATATTATATACAAAACTTTAAGGTTTGTTTTTAAAAAACTATTTTTACCAGTGTTTATTTTCTAATTTTTAGTTTACAAATTAATTCAATTGTTAGTTTATTTGAAATATATGACTGACGTCTAATTATTACCTAGAAGTGTCAAATATGTGCCGAGAGTTTTGGCCGTTAAAGCAATATGGATCGATATTTCGATCGACAAGGATATCGATAACATTCATTATTAACACTTTGAGTGAACTAATTAGTTTTTTATATAATATTAAGATATATAAATTATTATTTTGAATAAAAATACTAATAATTTGATTTTACTACCGCCATCTATGTATGAAATTAATGACTACGAGACGTCACCGAGATTAAAAATTTTCGAACTTGAAACGCTTCTTAAACGATATTTTATCTCTATCGTAATGGGGGAAGATCCATTTACTTATATTAAGAGGGCTGTACACCCAAATTCTTAATTTTGTTGCCGTTCCTTTCTTCGATATATGTATTGAGTGAATGCGACAATATATATATCAATATATATATTGAGTGAATGCGACAGTTGCGCTTCGACCAGATAAAACGTATTTTAAATCGACAAAATCGAGGTTTCGTATTCTCCTATTTTCTCCTCCGAAACTGGACCAATTTAAAAAAAAAAATCATCATCGGTATGAGAAAGATATTTTCTGTGCAACTATGCGCGTATTTTTTTTTAAATCGACCGTTAAATAAGCACGCTGGACTCTTTTCGTGGGGGTAAAAAAGAGGCGATTTTATAGATGTTTGGCGGCTCCTAGCTCCTATAAAAAATAACTAAGCAAAAAAATAAAACGATAGATGCATCCCAATGGTGGATATCCATAGTATATTAAAAAATAATTTCTCTAGTGCCATAATTGAGGAAGGGAGAAGTGTAATACGTTTGTATAGACAAGGCGGTGGTGTCCAGCCCTCTTAATGACCGAAATGAGCAATATGGCAAAGTATGAAAACGATCGGATAAGAGGTAAATTGTCCTCTGAATTGTAATCGTAAGTGAAACGTTAAGGAGGTTTGTAATAAAAATAGTAAATATTGAACATTCAGTCGAATATATGAACTTAGATATGGTAATAAAATTGACTTCCATGTAAAATATACTATGCTATGAACAATGTAGACTTTAAGCAGATGTTTCAAAGTCCTTATTATGTATGTTTATAAGTAGAAAATACGCATTGTAGTTTACTGAATAAACATTAACAGCTAATAGACCAATTGGTCGATAAAAAGGTAAATAATGTCGGAATATAATGCTAGGCAGTGATAAATTTTAAATTGAGAATTGCGTTTTTCACTTATCTTTTTATGGTTGACTGAAAAAATGCACTCGCGATAGTTGCACACTCGAGACATCCAAACTTTCAAAGATGCTCAAGGAGAACTCACGCAATAGGATTCCACAAAAAAGCGTCAAGGGGTATTTGTAGGTTATCCGAGGGTGCTAACCCTTTTTTGTGGAATTCTATTGCGTAAGTTTTTTTGAGCGCCATTGAAAATGAAGACTTCTCGAAACTGCGCATCTATTCTATTCAGTGCATCTTTCCGAGAACCCTTTTTATGATATAAAAAGAAAATATAATGATTATTATTTCTATATATATATATATATTTTTTTTTTGGTACGTTTTCATACGTCATCATGAAATTCAATTACTGTAAAACATACTAGTCGATAAACGTAAATATTATTTGATGACCAGTATAATGTCTGTCGATATTTCAATGGATAGTTTTAGAAACTAATTGCAATATATGTATTGTATAAAATATTATATAATTCAACATAAATATCCGTCATGTAAGAATTTACCGTAGTATAAAATGTGCATGCACAAATAAATTTTCATCTTTCAATGACCCTGCAACCCAGTAATTCATATTCCGTCAGACATCTTATGATTTGCAAAGAGAATTTTAAATTCATTCCCTTTTCACTCCTCCACTTTTCTAATTTTGGGATTTTTAAATACTCCAAACGCGTGTACGTGAAAACTGTCATCGTTTAAGTGATACAATTATCAGAGCATAAACATTTCAAAATGGCATACTTTTACCGTAATTTCTATGTCAGTAAATAATTTTTTCACAAAAAGTTGATGGAGTACTGTTTAATTAATAACCATCCGATTCACATGGACCACCATGTATTTATTATATGTATGTATATACGAGTCTTTTTATGATTTTGAAAATTAGCTGAACCCGGCATGCGTTGCAATGCGGTCTCCGTCACGGGCCCGAATGTGAAACGCCCGAAAACGCAAATATCGAAAGGCAAAGATCGAAAATCGAAAGATCTTAAGTCGAAAGATCAAAAAAAAAAGGGTGCATGGTAAACGGTACATACTCACTTAATTTGCGCGAGCAGGATACAACAGGAACAAGAGGTACAGGCTTTTCCTCCCGTATTAATGTGCGCGCGCAGAATACGGGAGGAAAAACCGGTTCCTCTTGTTCCTGTTGTATCCTGCTTGCGCAAATTAAGTGAGTATGTACCGTTTACCATGCACCCTTTGTTTTTATCTTTCGATTTTCGATCTTTCGGGCATTTCACATTCGGGCCCGTGAGGTAGACCCGTTGCAATGCCACAATAACGCATGCAATTCCCATTCCCAATTGTCGGAAAAATACAGGCTACACATTTGAAATTATTCAATTGCTTGTTTATTTTACCCTAACAACGCAGGTCGCGATGCGAAAACATTTGAAATTATTGCTATGCCACTCATTCCCGTTTTAGTTCGCGTTTTTGGGCGATTTTTTTTTACAGTAAGCTTCCCAGACATGCATACAACAAATCCTGAAAGTTCCATCATAATCGGTTGAATGGTTTAGGAGCCTATACGAGACATACATTCATTTTTATATATACATATATATAGAAAACCTTGGAGTTTTTAATCATGAAATCGCATACGTATACAGCACAAAATAATCGATTTACCATTAGTATGCCGATACGATTTAAAAGTTTATATTGTTTCGTTCACGTATTTACTGAATTTGATTATATGCCAGTTAATGGATATTCATTGTATGCTGATGATACATGTTACATATATGCATAGCTATGCAGATTGGGTAATTCCAATTGTGAAAATTTTGTGTGTATCATATAGCTTAAATCAAACAAAACATTCGACAATGTTCTATACCTTATTTTTATAGAATAAATGTGGCACGACGTTGAGAATTCGCCAGCCTAATAAATGTTTGGCCATCTCTGGAATACTTGTAAACGTGTTTTCGACTATCATACACCATATTTTGTTAGCATACTCCTGCCTCGATACAAGATCGATAGCAACTGCTCCACCTAAAACCAAAAAAAAAAAATCAAAAACAGACAAAAATAATATTAACAAATAAAAACAAACAAACAACCAATTAAACCTACCGAGAGATCTTCCGAATATTATAATGTGGTTTACATCAATGTCGGTCCTCGTCAGCAGGTAATCAACAGCCGTTCTTGCGTCCATACAAAGACCCGATTCAGACGGCGAACCATCGGATAATCCGTATCCTCTGTATTCCACCATAAGAATGTTAACGCAAAGGTTGTGATAGAGGCCTGCTGTATTTTGTAGTCTGGACAAATGTACAATGTGTTTAAAATACATTCTATAGCTTCTTTAACAATGCAGTGCTCCATTTAAACACTGACCTGTGACCCATGTTTCCGGCGTTGCCGTGGAAAAACACAAGCGTCGGAGTGGTGTCACCGTTGATCGGCTGTCGGATGAAAAACATGTGCAGCACGGTGCCATCTTTGCTCGGACACCGGACACTTTCGAACGGCAAATTATAGCCGCTTGGCCGTGGGACGAAGACACGCGAATGCGTCGGCAAAGTCGGATGATACACCAGCTGATCCTCAGCATAGTACAGACTCACTGAAAAATCAAAATATCACATAAATACATATATTGGATTGCTCCCCAATGGAGAAATTGATCTGAGCTCGAGTTGAAGTATCTCGTATTATTCCTTTTTTAGTAATGCATCTATAAATATATGTAGTAAGGGATTGAGACCGATTCGACCACGTTGGTGGCTACCAGTTAACTTCCTTCCCGGCCGTCATATTAAATAGCGTGCATTTATCTTTTATCTCAGATCTCGGAAACCCCTTTTAGGCAGGGAGGTGTGTTGATGTTAGTTTTGTACTTTCGTACGTTCCGCATCGCTTGACCAGTAGAGGTCATTTGCTGTGTGGCTGTGCGATTTGTGTTTTTCTTCACGTGCGGAGTCGTGCTTCTATCGGTCATTTTCTGTGCTGCTGTGTGATGATATTATTGTTTTCCCCCAGGTACAGGGTCGTGTCTAGAAGTCACTCGTCTGGATGTATAACTGGTACAATGCAGATACAATGTGTTCCTACACTCTCTACACGTCCACGCTACAGTAGTATAAATAGATGAAGTTTTGTGATCACGAGAAAATTCAAGCTTGGGATTTTTATTGCACTCCAATTAACTGTTTCGTTGGCTTTTATTTCTTACTAGCGTTTTGAATGAATTAACAAATGATTTGAAATTAAGAGGGCTAGACACCAGCGCCTTGTCCATACAAACGTATTACACTTCTCCCTTACTCAATTATGGCACTAGAGAAATTATTTTTTTAAGATGCTATGGATATCCACCATTGGCATGCATCTGTGCTTTTATTTTTTTGATTAGTTATTTTTTATAGGAGCTAGGAGCCGCCAAACATCTATAAAATCGCCTCTTTTTTACACCCACGAAAAGAGTCCAGCGTGTTTATTTAACGGTCGATTTAAAAAAAAAATACGCGCACAGTTGCATAGAAAATATCTTTCTCATACGGATGATGAAATTTTTTTAAAAATTGGTCCAGTTTCGGAGGAGAAAATTGGAGAATACGAAACCTCGATTTTGTCGATTTAAAATACGTATTATCTGGTCGAAGCGCAACTCTCGCATTCACTCAATATACATATATATCGAAGAAAGGAACGGCAACAAAATTAAGGTTGCGGGTGTACAGCCCTTTTTTAAGTCAAAATTTATAGCTTTACATTGCCAAAAAAAAAGTGAAGTTATGGTTTTTCATTAGCAAAACAATTGAATCAAACGGTGGACTCGTCACCATTACGCTCTGAGGACATTGATATGTGTATTGTTTGTAAATACTTACGCGAAAGTGACACCAGTAGTAAAACGCAGGCGGCTATGCCGCTGTAGAAAACGTACATCAAGATGCAGATGAGGGAGATCAGGATGGCGACGCGCCACAATCTGTGCGTGATCATCACGAGCACGTGGAAAAACTTCAAATCACCCGTCGTCATCTTGATGTTCAATTCGAACTGACCGGATGAAGCTGAAACGGAGGCAAAAGTGATTTGTCACTAAATGACGGCTTGACAATGAGGAATTGTTGAACTTTTGACGTGGGATGTTAGTACCTGATTTTCCACCTGATATTCGCTATCGTTGAATGTTATTTAGCTTTTGATGAAGCGCACCCAATCCACTTTTGATATTTCATTCTGGAAATGTTTCACTATTTTCTCAAGCATAGCACTGAATGCATGTAATAGAAAGAGAAATATAAAATTTAAATTTCTTAATGTGTACACCTTTCTGCAAAAAGGTACCAACTCGCATTAGAGGCATTACATTTAAAAACGCGCATATAGAAAAATATTTCAAGATGTAATCATTTATATGTACATCCGGGCAATGAGTCTACCTCACGGGCCCGAATGTGAAACGCCCGAAAACGCAAATATCGGAAGACAAAGATCGAAAATCGAAAGATCTTAAGTCGAAAGATCAAAAAAAAAGGGTGCATGGTAAACGGTACATACTCACTTAATTTGCGCGAGCAGGATACAACAGGAACAAGAGGAACAGGCTTTTCCTCCCGTATTCTGCGCGCGCACATTAATACGGGAGGAAAAGCCTGTTCCTCTTGTTCCTGTTGTACCCTGCTCGCGCAAATTAAGTGAGTATGTACCGTTTACCATGCATCCTTTTTTTTTATCTTTAGATTTAAGATCTTTGCCTTCCGATATTTGCGTTTCACATTCGGGCCCGTCACGGAAACCGCCGGGCAAAATATATTATATTATATATCAAGGGTTACAATTCTCCTAGTGCTTCATATATTCATATTCGGCCATCTTCCTAAAAAGTTTGGAGACCCCTATTGAAAACAACAGTTCTCATTACATAATAAATTTGAATTGGGAAACGCCAGATATTGGCTAAATAATAAACAATTGCATTATCGAGCAATTAAATTATAATAATTTACATTCAAAATTAAATACGATAAAGTTTAAGACAAACAAACATTCAATGTGTATGATAAGATTATGTTGTTTACTTTAACTTCAATATTGTTATACATTTATACAATAGATTGAATACGATTTTGGTAAGGTTTAAAATCGGGTCCAATTCAAAGTTATGAACCATTTTTTTTCAACATAAAACTTCATATACAGACAATTTTACAGTGAAATTCGCTTTCGCAACAATCGCCGCTATTGACCGCAAGTAAATGAGTCTCAACGTTAAATTTACACATCAACACAAGCGCATTGTATAATGCTGCATAACATGAGATACGAGGAGCATCGCTCGCTTGGAAGGAGTGCTCGAAGATAGACGGTGATGGATTGATAATCGAAACATATAGAATTAAATTTGGCGTAAGATACTTGATATAAAATGCTATTTGACAACGATTAAAATTCTACCAATACGTTGATTTCCAATTACGCCACAGTGTATGCGAAATTAAGTATCATAAATTTTGTCAGCATATTTGTTTCGAGTATTGAATTTCGAGTACGAAAATGTGTCGAAAAATGCATTTTTTTCATGAAAGATCTGGAAAGAAGCAATGAAGCCAATACGATCAGATCCAGTCATAGTTCACATCTGGAGTTCATATATAAATAAAAATAGCAATAATATATTTATATACTAAACTGATTACGATATTATAACACAATATATAAAACAATGACAATTTCGAGAGGTCAGTACGAAATGGAGCATAATAGTAAAAACATAAAAGAGAAAACAATGTAAACAGGAATAAAATAAAGATAACCCAAAATGATTTTCATTGAAACTAAATTGATATACTCACCGCGACCGTTCGACACTTCGGTAGCCGACTCACTGACGTTAGCTCTTCTATATTTGGCCGTAACCATAAAATAAACAAGTTAACTGTAATTTATATAAATTGTTTACACTACTTTTTGTTGGAATTAAAGGAAGCCGATAATAAGATAAACGATAAAATTCCACTTCAATCTTTTGATAAAAAAATACGAATTTTTTGTTTTTTTAGATACCAGAACCTTATCATTACATATCCATCCTCTTTTTATAACTGAAAATACTGCGTCTATAAACTCATACCAAGTATTTACGGGAAGAATGATTTCATCGCACACGTATCCAAAAATGACCTCAAATGTCCCCGTAGAAGCAAAGGAAAGGCTCGATGCCTGTATCATGAATTCATGAACATTGAACATTGATCCTTTGATGAGTAGGAAAATACGTCATCGATGTTGGAATCCACTCTAGGCGTCAGAATGATATACCCTTATATCAAACTTACTCCAAAGAAGTCACTTTTTGCATTTGTGTTTAAATGTTTAAACTTGTAGCGGCTTTACGATATGGTCGAGTTTCGGTGACTATCCTGTGAGCTGGGACCAACTCGGTCCTATTGAATTGCCACTGCTTTACTTCCTTTCCGCCCATTATATTAAATACTGCCGTGTCTTCAAAAATTCCGTCATTTCACTCCATATGCCCCCCATAAACTTATAATTGTAAAACAGAAAATAAAAAGACTTAAAATTCAGGTTTGGTGATTATTGCTCACAAAGTGGTCGCCCAAAAGTCACTAAAATCCCTATAAAGGAACATCTGGCAGTTTAAAAGTCCATCATGCTAACGATAACTATCATACTAACGAGAACTTGAGTGCCATATATTCCGTATTCGCGATTTTCATGACAAAAATTGTCTTTTGGGCGATTTCAATATTCATAATAATCCAATTACCAAAATTCAACCGGGTTTTATAAATACTGGAACCCTGCCAATTCAATCATCTTTTTGCTTACAGCTGGAGACACAATGTCTATAATTTCAGTCAAAAAATATTATTTTAAATTAAAAACTAAGAAAAATAAATGAAACGTTTTAGAGGATGCTCAAGCCCCAGATTCTACCCCACACCCCCTCCCATCAAACTATGTCTATTTATATGATTTCTTCTTCTAGAGTCTTATCTATTACCGGACGTCAACAATCTCGAATCCCCGGACTAAAGTGTAGAAATACAACACAACTTGTGCTATTTCGAATAAAAAACAGTGATTCCATATATCCTGTACAAACATGCAGAACTCGACGGCAACGTCCCCTTTTATTAGCCCAGAAGGAAGAGTTCATCGCTCGATCGTAAAACGAACGAAACCCAACAGTGATGTCATCAGCCGACTGCAACACACGCCTTGAAAGACGTTTACACGCGGCATGCGTTTACACGTGGCATGCGTTTACACGAGGCACGCGTGTACACGTGGCACACTACAGCATTCGGAAATGAACGACGTCGCTGATGTCAAAGCTATAAAACAAACGAGGCCAAAGCTATAAGACACGTGTCCCGAGAACACGTGCCCTGAAAACAAAGACATCTCTGCACACGGCACGCCTGGAGCTTCCTTATATAAACACGCACAGCAGACGCAGCGGCAGTCCATTCAACCTGTACACACACGACATACCCACTCCTACACATAGGTACACAAACATCGCACAGTATGCCGATGACACTGCCATCTTAGCGAGCTCCGTCAGCCCCAAGGGAGTCTCGCTCGCCCTCCAGAAGTACTCGGACCAACTGGTAGCGTGGTACGATAAATGGCTGATGAAAATCAACCCGGACAAAAGTCAGGCAATATTCTTCTCCAGACGTAAAAATCGGTGCAAACCAGCCAAGCCAGTAATTATAAACGACCAAACAGTCAACTGGACCACGTCTACCCGCTACCTTGGGGTAATAATCGACCGCAAATTAACCTGAAAACCCCACATCACTAACGCAGTGCGTAGAGCTAGGGCAGTTGCGCCAAAGCTTTACCCACTATGCAAACCAAACAGCAAACTGTCGCTTAAAAACAAGTGCTTGCTGTATAAATCCACCATCCGCCCACAAATCACGTACGCGAGCCCCGTGTGGGCTCACACTACCATCTCCAACAGATCCATACAAGACTACAGACAGTACAAAACAAATTCTTGCGTGCCGCGGGCAACTACGACTGGTACACAAGAAACACTATAATTCACAATGACCTAAACATTGACTACCTTGAAAAACACGTACACAAACTTGCCGTAAACTACTTCAAGTCTCTCGGCAAGGTAGACAATCCCTTAATAAATTCCCTCAGCAAGACTAAACTAATAATTAACCAAAGGCCCATCGACATTCTGAAGATGGGTATAGGCTAAAATTAGCATCCATTTAACTAACCAGACTCAACCACCTCCAAACGGTCCATACCCGTTAACCACCCACTAACACACTAACCCCGACAGTATCCCACAGATGTTGCACTAATTTTGCTTAGTGTTCCAGATTGACAAACACTCCACAAGCGAGCAGCCGCCAGCCCGCACCACAGACATCACCGAGAGTCCGATCCCATACAACACGTTCGATAGATAGGTTAAGGGAGTGTCACTACCCTATAAACTATCGATAAAACGCAGCCACAAAGAACAGCGGCAGTCCAGTCCAGACTAGCAGGCAATTAGCCCACTTCCCGTGAATTTTCTGTACTGACAATAAACTCACTGACAATAAAAAATAAATTTCCTCTGTTATCTACAACGAGTTTCCATAGGCCGGGTTTCGGTCACAACATAACCTCCCGTCCTATAACAGTATTCAAGTTTTTGCCTCTTGATAACCTTGGCGATTTTTTAAGTTTAATTAATTTGAGACATAATACAATCGTTTTTGATTAATCATGTACATATATCATAATATGATTTAACATCAAATCATTATGCAAGCTCTTGACCTGCTCGTTGATCCTACTTTGTGATAAAAAATTAAATCACACGTTTCGTCACGAAGTATTCTATGCTACTTGGCCAAAGTTGAGGGGGCCGTTACAGTTTGTTGCCATGTTGTGTGGCTAATAATGATGTTGGCGACACTGATCGTTGTTCCGCCGGTCAATTGACAGGTGACGGAGTGGGGTGAGGTGGGGTGGGTTGGGTACGTCTCACGTCCCATCTGTCAAACTCACTGGTTATTCTTCGATTGCTGGTTATCACTGGTGATACGCCTCCACCACGGGTTAGTTTCATTCCGCCATTTTGTCTCCTTTCAGTTACGCCCACATACATATTAGCATATGATATTTTAATGCACACATGTCATGACTTTCTTTCTCAGCCCACTTAAACAGTCGACACTAATGCCTCACATATATTTTCATTTCAAACCATATATGATCAAATACGTGTCGAATTCATACTAGAAAGTTCTTCATTTGTATGGGGAAGTTATTTCAAATTTGTATTTTCAATTAGTTTTATGATATATGTATATACATATTTTTTTATCAAATCTCTACAAATAGAAAACTTCTAATTTTTACACTATTTGTACAAACATATGTAGTTTTGCCCAATAGAACAAAATCCAAATGATTATTTTTTTTTATTTATGAATTTTTTGTTCAATTTATAAATGTATCTAATTTTTTTACAACCAAGATGGTGTGTTTTAATATATTACGATTCGTATTAGTAAAAGGGGTGTATTTTCAATTTACATATAGCATTTTTTTATAATCATTAGTCATTAATACAGTTTTAATGTATTTACTTGTATTTGTTTCGGGTTTGCTGCAAATGATTGCAAACCACCAGCCTGCATGCTCTTTCGATTGCATTTTAACTGTTTGAATTTCAGCATGTACGAAAGACGAGATATTCATGGGGTTGCGCAGATGACATTTCAATGTACATTGATAATTGCTAATTCTTAAAATTGAGTTGGATCTTTCTGGCAAGTTTAAAATGGCAAAAGCCGAGACAAAAGTATGAAATGAGCATGCGTCCGCTTGGTTTGCAATCGTTTGCAGCGCAGGGATTTGTTTCCTATACATTTAAAATTTGCCTACTAAAATACACCTACATGACATAAAAACATTATACGTATGCACATACATACGTATGTATACGTCTATATACATGTATAAGAATGAAAATATTTGTATGTTTGTTCAAGGTTCAATACGTTAATGGAATTATAACGATCCTATGTAAGAGCTTTTCGAATTTCTTATATAAATTATTATGGTAATTTCAATATTCAATAATGGACTGTACACTGTATATATGTATGTAGTTGTTTGGCTTTTGGCCGTAGCAATTAGGAGATATATATATATGTATATATACATATATATATATATATATATATATATATATATATATATATATATATATATATATATATATATATCCAGCGGAAGTCCAATTTTCAGTTCTAAAAACACTTTCTGTTTGACTTAATTCACAAATTGTTATCACTTCTTTTAGTTCGATATGTCCAAAATCTCGAAAAATTATAATAAACGTATTTTTAAATATTTTTAAACGCAAAACATTATATTTATAAAATTAAAAGGCTGTGGGACGAAATTGCGTTATATTGGAAAAATACACCAAATGACATAACCATACTGGTCTTGTTAAATTAAAAAAGGTTTACTATTGAAATTGTCTTTGGAATATAACACTGCTAGTGAGTTCTTAAAGTCTGTATTCAAAATAATTACAAATACACTGTAAGAACAACTATTTTTGAACATTTTACAAACAACATCAGAAAATAAAATCAAACCATGTAAATCTTTCACAAATTTTTGGTTTGATTAAATGAGTATTTTTTGGTGTTTTGATTTTGGTTTAATAACATTTTCCATGATTAGGTGATTTATTTGATTTGGTTTATAGCTGGTTTGCATTTCTGATAAACATAGGCCTAGAAAGTCTTTCATATTGTATGTAATTGTAATCACATTCATTTTGATTAGTTTTTAGTGACAATCATAGTCTTGTAAATTACTCCGTAAAGGGATAAAAATAAAATTTTTAAGGGTAATCAAAGTTCGGACCTATCATCATATACAATACATTATTTTCCATATAATACATGTATAAGTATTTAGATTCAACGAATTATTACGGATTTAAACCGTTTTCACAAGCTCTTTTTGTTCCTGAATGTGTAGAATTTAGAAAACTAAATTTTTAATTCAATTTGAGGTGGTAATATGCATATGTACCAGTGGAAACTTCCCTGTTTTTATTGCACAGCCTTACTAACGTATGCGTGAGTAGAATAGAAGGGAACTGGTGACGTCATACAAATATAGTACATATGTAGTTATAAACAAATATACAATTTTGGGTTAGCCCTTAATACCTTTCTATTCCCTTGCAAACTGAGATGTCATGAAAGTTGTGGACATCTTCATATTTAGCTCTTTTTAGAAGTACATACTATATACACTCGAAATATATGTGAATTAATATTGCTTTTGATGATTAATAAAGTCACTATCCTTTTTCAGCGTGAGTATATCAAAAATGCCCGCGACTCAGTTCAACTTGAAAGAAGAAGATGTCGTCAAAATGGCATTGGAATTCCTCAACAACCGCGATCTACATATTTCTCAGGTGGCACTGGAGCGAGAAACAGGCATAATCAATGGTAATCACTCTGACGACATATTGTTCCTGCGACAGTTGATCATCGACGGCCAATGGGACGATTGTTTAGAGTTCATTCAACCGTTGAAAGTGCTCGAGGCTTTCAACGTGAACAAAGTAAAATTTCTGATATTACGTCAAAAGTACGTAGAGCTATTATGCGTGAGATCGGAGGCCGGCCAAAACGTTGTCAAGGGCACTGTCGATGAAGTCGTCAGAGTACTCGATCAGTTGGAGCAGTATGCGACCAAAGAGGAGCACTCCAATCTCTGCCTTCTCCTAACTCTGCCCAGATTAAACGACCATCTCGCATTCAAAGACTGGAATCCTGCCAAATCCCGAATGAAGTGCTTCAGCGAGGTGTGCCCTTTGATCGAAAACTTTCTGCCGGCCGATAAGAAAGCTGCTACTGAAAGTAAACACTCCCGCAACGATCGACTCATACAGATAATAATCAAAGGATTGCTTTACGAATCGTGCGTGAATTATTGCCGAGCTAAGGCGACAGGATCTAAAGATTGCCACTCGATGGATATAAACTTGACTAGTTTGTTAGATGGCTCTGGCTTCAGCGAGTCGGATCTCAGTCTACTCTCGTGGTTGCAGAGTATACCCGCAGAAACGTTTTCCGTTCCGTTCGAGCAGAGGACTCTCAACGTAGATGTTGAGCGACTCGAGCGACCTTCGTTGGAGACGTCATGGACCGAGCACATGTTGGTCAGACCTATAAAACCTAAGATGTTCCCGCACTCGGCCATATCGTTTTCTAGGCCTCGTTCTGCTGCCGATATGATGACGCGTTCGTTGATGCCCGTTCCAGGTGCTTCAGCTCCACAGCACCTCACCACGATGGCTCTGTCGACTGGCAACATTTCACCGTTGGTCGGCGCCGAGCCGGGATTCCATCTCTCCGGCGACAACAAGAACAAACTGATGCTCACTTCCGTCGATAGGCTATTTAACAAGAATGACCAAGTGTTCCTTAGCAATAGTTTAAATGAACATAAACATCTGCCGCAGATTTTAGAGAATACTCCCGGATCTGGAGGCATCACACCGGACAAAGTGTTGCAGCAGCCGATAACTCCTGTTGTGCGAGATACTGCACCGAACATTGACAGTCCGCTAGAGAAAGCTCTGAAGAATATTCAGATCAAAGACGGACCCGACGCATTCATCAATAATAAAAATAGTAATAGCGGTAGTATACTTTATAGAGAGTTTCAATCGAGGAAGAAAAGTATGGGCTCTTCCAGCGAATATCCCGACAACGACAATCTTGTGCTAAATGCGCTTCCGTAAGTTGAAAGCAATTTATTTTTTATTATTTATTTTAATTATAGAAGAAAACACATACATATATTAACCAACGGTCTATTACAATTGACCATTTTAATTTTAAGGTTTAAAAGGTTCATATTGTACTGGTATTGAATAGATATGAACAAAAATAAGAAAAGTTTCCAATTATATTACTTTTTAACTTTAAGAATACAGGTCCAAATAATATAGTCTCTTCATTGTATGTCTTATTTAATCAAATATCATTTTTTTATGGAATTACAGATCACCTCCTGTAGAGCAGTGGTTAAATAATAATTCGAATAAAAATCAAGTCAATCCTCAGCCTTTCAATAACTACACTTCGCCAATTAGCAACGACGATAAACACAACAGGTATATTATTTGATCTTTTTAACTTGATAGAAAATGAAAGACCTGATTCCTATAATATTTTGTATCTAATCTAAATCCTACTTCTGAGCCGAATTATTTTTTTTAATTTTTATAGTTTGCCATGTAATAAATAATATATCTAAAATAGTTTTTCATGTCTTGGGAAAGGGATGGAATACATATATGATTGGGATTTATAAATAGTGCAGCCAATTTCATACAGAACTATCCCAATAACCTAAACATATCAAATCAGCAAAATTTCATAATATGTATTATTTTTTATAAAACAAACAAACCTCCTTTTTTATAATAAATTTCATTACAATTTGAAATTAGAATGTTAATTTTGATGCTATTTAGTAATTGCTGTTATTTTTTAATAAAATAGAAATTACTAAATTTTGATATTTAAAATACATATTGTAATTGTATTTCATTATAAGATAAACCCAACAAGGAATGAAAAGTACGGAATTCACTTTTCATATTGAAATATTTTCAATGTTAAATAAATTTATTATTTTGATTAATTCGGTCAGTCTGATTCGGAAAAATTCTTAGTCGTAGTTACATATATGTAATAAATGATACAATAATATTGAGTGAATTTAGTTTTCGGACAGTTGAAGGTTTTTCCCATAACCAGCATAAAATGAATGGCAATTAAACAATTGTTTCCAATTAACTGTCTGTATAATCCGATTATGTACGTGAACCGATATTTCCAGTATAGTCTATCCAACTATTCCCAAAACCCCTTCTGTAATTAAGAATTATTTTTATTTTATCCATATATAACATGTACATAGTAACAATAGATGAAGTTTTGTGATCATGCGAAAATTCGAACTCGATATTTTGACTGATTCAAACTCAGAATTGATCACTGATCTCTACTGATCACTACTCTAGAGAATTGAGGTTGGTTATGTTTTTCTCAGAAACCTTTCGGTGTATTGAACTGAAATTTCATATCTTGAAGTTTAAGCTTAATACCAAGTTATATATAAAATTTGGTGAACACTCGTCAACCGGCAGTGGCAGTTTACTCTTGAAATATGTGTGCTCTAAATTTAATAAATCGGACGTGGGATTTTTTTCCTCTTAGAAAGGTCAAAAATGTTGTAACCACACGATTGTTTCCACTCTAACAAAATGTATCGAGCTGAAAATTTATATTTGTATTCTTTATGTACTAACTTAGAGTTGATAAGATTTTGGTTAGAATTCATAAACCCGAAGTAGTAATATTTTTTAAAACAATATTTCATTATTTTAATTTGAACTTTTAAATTATTTTTATCTTCTTGATATTTTTTTGCTTATAATATTTATGGTGATATTAAGTAATAAAAAAATTTTGAACAAAATCCGACAACCGGAAGTAGAACTGTTGTTTTTTGTGAATTTCCCTACATTAGTGCTCAAACTTGTATTAAAAATGCTCTCATAGCCGTATTTGTATCGAATTTTGTTTTTTATTCAGCTGATGTTCCTTAAATACATAGGTAAAGCCATGGGTTGGTCACATCCGAATTTATTTATTAGTTTTCTTTTTTTATTTATTTATTTCGAATAAAATTTATAGTGTATTTGTATGCTTGTCTGGAGTTTTTATTATAATCAGGAAACACAAATATAAATGTACTAAACGTATTGATCTTACTTAAAGTTGACTGTAGTAATGTGAGTTGAGAATATTCTTCAAAAGATTATTCTCAAGTATTTTATAATGCCAAATGATCGTTTTTATGAAATCTGACAAAATAGATTGAACTCGGTTGAGAATGTGAAAGAAGATAATTCTCGTTTTGCAAGATGTTCATAGAGAATCTCTTTCTAATGATCTGAACATGTCGAACAGTTGACTGAATCTAGCCGTTGGTTGGTGGCTAACATTTAATTTGTCTCTTGCTTCTTTATTTTTTACGATTTAAATTTTTTTTCCAAATTTAGAACGTACAATAGTTCAATTACCTGATGTAGTTGTTTATTTTTTGTATACTTTAGCAACTACAGATATGTACATTACATGCAGCTTTTACCAGTTTAAAGAAAATACATTTTCAATCATCAAAACTGCTCCCAAGGTAGCTCACTCATTTATGCATACGATTTCTTTTAGCCATTCGTCTGACATTTTTATTTCAGTGACTTGAAAGGCAATCCCATATTTCGTCTTCCACTTGAACATTATTTCATCAGCGGTATTAATTTCTCTGCCAGATTTCAACCATTTTCATTTCATTTTTGAAAACCAATTAAAAAACTTGACTTTTTATTTCATTGCTCGTTTTGACTATATGATATTTAATATTTGTGCACAGCGCACTCTTTTAATACAAAATAAATAAAAAAAAAAACATCACCATATGCATTTCAAATTAAACATAAGATAATGTCTTTAGTTTCATCGCTCCTCAAACTTTGTAGCTGGTCATTGTATGAGTTTCTCATTTGATTGCCAGTAGCTCGATCGCCACTGACCACTCCACACCTCATGTTCCCGTCTGCTAATTGTCCCTTCTCGATTGCAACATTCGATATAACAGTGTCGTGTAACATATACTGTCAACAATAATTAAAAAATCCATTACACATATCGAATTTATCATATTCAGATACGTTCTGGTATACTTGCAGTGTCAGTGAGTCCAAATTTTAATGGGGAATGAAATTAGCCGGGCATATTCGATCAATTTTAACTGGCACTTAACCTTTCGTCGCTAAATATCGCGCATGACGCAAGTGCCGATGGCATTGTCAGTAAAAGACTCATTCTTCTTCGGTGTATAGCTTTCCTCATTCTGCAGTTTGTGTTGTGTAGTATGTGTGTGTAGTTGTCGCAGAACCGATTCGTAATCCTCAAATCAGTATGCATGATTTCATTTCAATGATAACAATGTGTTGCGGTCGTGCATGACTGAGGTTTTCGAATCGGTAACCCTTCCCGCACTAATGTCGTATTGAGTTTGATACTGTACAGAGTGTGACCAAAAAGCACGGGAAATAAGAATCTTATCATCAGATTAGTGTCAGTTGACTTTCAACGTTTTTGAAATGAATGTTGTTTGGCAAAAATATTGTAAACAAAAGATAATAGATAAAAATCTAAATTCGGTTGTAGAAAATTGTTAATTTTGCACATCATAATTATTTGTTAAATTACAGTTAAAATTTTTCGACGACTCTTGAAATTAAATTGTTATTTTCAAATCCTGTTGTTAGTTAAGTTTAGTTTTATCCACATGTAAATTAGAGGCATTAAGAAAAATCGCTCAATTAAAATGTTTAATAAATGCGATAAAATTTCAGTATACAATGAATCAGCTTGCAAATAATCTTTTATTTGGATATAAAAGTAAAAAAAAAACGAATTGTTATTTACCATTCAAATCAAAGTACATACGTAGAATAACAATCTTATTGATTATCTTCCGAATACAATACATCTAATTCATTCAGCGATATCTTAGAATCTAAATTTAAAATTGCAAATGTTATCGACTCTTCTGAAAAATACAAACAAAATATGTAAACGCCACAATAAATAATATTTTAGTGTGGTGTTTATCTGATTTTTTTTTAAATTGCTAATTGACACCGCCCACGGAATTTGCGACTTGGTTTTTTTACTTAATTTAAAAAAAAATCGTTTTAAAAACGAAATATACTAATCATCAACAAAAAAATATTTGAATTCTTAAAATTAAAATTCCTTCTTTTAATATTAATGTATTTTTTTTTATCTTTGTGCGACTTTAATTAATTTTTTTGTCTTAAATTATGATCAAAATACTCTTTTAAAAAAAATATTTTTTTAAGAGTATAATTTTTGATGATAATTATGTAGTTTCATTTAAATATTCCCACTTGGGTAGGTGTTTTAAATTATAATCGATTTAAATTTCGAAAAAAAGAAAGAAATATTGCATTAAAATAGGCGTAAACACATTGAATCGTACGGCACAGTGTTGTTTTGGCCTCGTATGGTGAAAAATAAATAACAGCGGTTTGTTTCGATAAATTTCGACTAGTTTCGTCTACATTTCTTCAAATATGGGAATCACCTATGTCAATATAAAGTCAAACCTATGTCAATACAAAGATTTTTGGCCCGGGTACCATAGCATAGATCAGACGTGCTATCGTTTTTTTCTACATGTGCACAACTATTTAAAAAAACGCGTATCGCTCACCTTTTTGTGTGTCTGCGCTTTAAGAATCCTTTAATTTTGTTTTTATAAAAAAACTTAAATTTGCTATCCAATCCAGCACAATTGGCATGTTAGGGGTTACTTTTTATGACTTTACATAAATTACGTTCATAACTACTCTTATGCACGCTGTGTTTGTTGATCACACCCTGTACAGTATTCAGTACCTATAAATAATAGTTGACACAGTTTTCCGCGTGAGCTTATCACATAGAGCAGTGTAAATCATACGTGCCGTGACCGTTTTGCATAGGAAACCTCGCGAAGCGAACGAAAGAGACACTTTACCATTCGGGTCGACTCAATCGAATCTGTGTGTTGGAATGTAAAACACGTGCGAGCTGTTTACACGCTATACACTCTGATGTTTTGAATTCTCAATAATGCTTAGATACATGTGTGCAGACGGACTTGTGATATTTACCCTCAGATAATAATCCAACTTACGTAATACGTTCACCTTCTTCAAATTTTGTCTGATTCCAAATTAATTGCACACATCGGGCGTGCTCCAATAGTTTTTTTTTGTCTTGAACTCGTTGACGAAATGTATTACAATAAACACTTGCATCCGCCGTCGAGGATTGTGAAAATGTTCAATAAAAAGCACGAAAGTACTCAACACTTGCCAGGATGTCCCAGTTTTGGTAGCGCTTCCTCGTCTGCCTCCGTCGATCCTTCGCAGATCAAACACAAAAGTGGGTATGTGTGAAGTATACCGTATTTACAAAGTTGATTTGTTTTTTTTTTTGTATGCTCTACCATACACGTGAATCAATTGTGCATTAATAATCATCTATTTTTATTATACCTATTCAAAACTTTGAAATTCTTTGTCTCCTGACTCAAACCACTAAATTTGAGCCGGCATCTTATTTTCTCTACTATTGAAATTTTATTTGTATAGAATTATTTTTTCATTATTTAAAATAAATTGTAGACAAATTTTTTCACACAAAACCTATTTTTTTAACTACACCTATCATTCATTTTTGTTCAATAGTTTTCAATTATTTTAAAACATATATTAATTTTTATCAATTATAAGAAAATATATTACATATTTATTGAGTTTGCCTCCGTTGTCCTAGTGTAACGGTATTTATTTTATTTTATTTTTATATACGGCCGCAAGGACCATTAAACAATAATAATATAGAACATACATAATAATAATACATAGAACAATAAATATAAAAAATTATATATATTGTAAAAAAAATGGTATATAAAATATATATGGTATATAAAATATATATGGTATATAAAATATATATGGTATATAAAAATATAATACATGGTATATAAAAAATTCAAGAAAATTTAGGGTTCGCTATAATTAAGATGAAAGATTGATTTGTTTGTAACACAATATAAATAAAAAATAAATCGTTAAGAAGTCTTATACATTTAATTGTTTTTTTTTTTTTTTAAATTAAAATAAGAGTTTCAATCAGGGCTGTGGAATCAGAGTCGGAGTCGTAAAAAATTGACCGACTTGAACTCCTTTTTATAATTATCTTTAACGAGTTGATTGTGGAGAAATGATGTAAATTTAAATTTTATTTAACGTAGAATATGTATGTATATTTTTATTTTATTTATTTTATGTACTTTTTTACATATCGATATCGAATTTTTTACATAAGTATATCGAAACGTGAAATGATACTTTTTTTGCTTAATGATTTTTAAAAATACTTCTATTTTTATTATAATTTGAAAATAATTGACATTATTTTCATTGTCATCAATTGTATGCAGACAAAAAATAATATTACTAACCCTTTTCCCATGGCAACTTTTGCGGTACATTTTTAGCGAATTTGTAAATCGAGTTTTAAATCATAAATATATTTTGTAAGATTTATTGAAGTGACCGAATATGTCAGCTGATATTTTAAGAATTTTTTTAAAATAATTAATCACGCCTGAAGTATTTTGTTTATACAGTGAGTCACGCCATTCTCGCTACTAGCATTTTACACATGACTTCTATAGCAGTCAACCGCGGCAAAGGGTTAAAAAATGTTAAAATCGGAGTCGAGGTCAGACCATGAGAAAAAGTTGGAGTCGGAGTCGGTAAAATTTTAAACAACTCCACAGCCCTGGTTTCTATGGTCACTTGACCTATTTTTAAGATCATCTTGCTCAAAGTCAGACAGATTTTTTACATCAATAATATCTGTATTAAATGCTTTTTTTGAAATTGATTTTTAATATTCACTATGATATGCTTCTTAAAAAAAAAGAAGATTTTTGAGTGTATTATTAGGTTCAAATGTCAAAAATCTGATAATAAGGGTCAAAAATATTACAATATATTTATAAATTTCAAAACACGAATAGAGCTGAGTTCTAATATTAGTACTACTATTGTTCAATATTTATATCGCAGTTCCTATTTTTGATTCCGCCTTCAATAGAAGGCAAAAGAGAAAAACAGTTAGAATGTTTATTATGGTACATTACATACATTTATGTACATATATATGTTCAAAATCGAGATAATTAAAACGCAAATCTATAGTAAAAAAATTATTATTTGGGGAATTATAGACTATTTTTCTATATAGCATTTTTTGGCAACTTCCTTATGAATTGTAAATAAAGATGGAATTTCTTTTCAACTTTGGCCTATACGGTAGTTATGCCAGTCATCATTCCATAATTGTGATAATAGATATAGTACCTTAAAATGTTTTGTTAGTCATTGCCTACTAAGTATAGTATTTTTTACAAAATTTATCCTTATTTTTTTTTTCCAGAAACACCAAAGTTGCGGACGGTTCAAATAATGTCTACGATCAAGTACAGGTATTTATACACATTATTTTCTCCCTTGATTTTATATTTGAAACGTTACAATATTGGTTCACGTAGCGTTTCGCATACATGTGTCTTAAATATGTTCAATATGAAATATGAAAATAATTGCTGTTTTCCATATTCATTTTGTTGTCATTATTGCTATGCATTTTAAATTATGCATTCATGTATAATAATTTAGACATTTAAAACAACCTCCACTTGATCGATCTGCAGTTGGATTGCTCTGTTGATTGATCACTTAAGTTGTTATTTAAACCACTTTCAATAATTATGACATGTTCTTATATTTGTAATGACATTTATGCATGTCGACATGCCTATAAATTTTTACCATAAACATATGCAAGTTTGACGACCACCGTATAGATGGCAGTGATTTTTTATTTTTACAAACTTCTTATTAAAAATCATTTTCTGCTCATATTCGACAGTTTAGCTTTTCTCGACATCGATTGATGGAAAATATTCGAATTATTACAAATATTTTTGTATTATTATTTATTGCTACCGAATGAATTAAACATTATGCTTTAGATTCAAACTGTATTCAATTATCCTTGATGCCTGCCTTCTTAGCGATCATCGGATAAGGTTTGATTGAAGTATAATTGAAACAGTGAGGAAATTAATTATTCCCAGTAAATGCGCCCACATGTTTACGTTCTACATCGAAACATAATTGGAGTATGTACATACCATTTTTTATTATATATACAATTGTATCTACATATGTATGTATGTACATACATATGTATATGCATACTTACATATGTTTATATGCAATATATGTACGAGCTTTTTTCCGATTCGGTAAATTGTTGATGATTCAGTGTTATATATGTATATGTATAGGGTGTTTCGAATGAGCTGGACTTTTTACTTCAAAGGTCGTTAGATGAGGTCATGATCATCATGTGTGATCGTTATATGCAAGTGAAAGTTAAAAGTTGAAAGTCGAACTTCCACACGCACTCAACTCATCATGCAACTTGTGTTGTGTTTTTTTACATTGAGACTTTTTAGTAAAAAAATGTTGGAATTCGTGGAGGAAGAATTAAATAATACCACAATCGAATTTTTAAATGAAAGTCCCATTTGTTGGAATTCGTCTACTAATTCATCTGTGCCAAATTTGTGAAGGGTTTATGAAAGAATTCAATTTTATTTTATAATATTTGAGTATAAGGGCGGTCCGTCTGCCCGAGCGGAAAAGGTTAAGGGCAATTGGGGCACTACCCTACAGTAAACGGATTATTGCGCAAATTGCGATCGTGCGCACGACAATCGTTGCCACAAAAATCGCGAATACGGAATATCTGGCACTCGAGTTCTCGTTAGTACAATATTTCGCGTGGGTAGCTTTCCATTTGTTGGAGTTTTTGGATGCCAGATGTTCCGTGATCGAGATTTTAGTGACGTTTAGTGAATAATTACCGAACCCTGCCCTACACACATTTAACTTAATCAAAAAGTTAAATGTGTGTAGGTTAATGTGTCCCGTGATCGCCAACTTCAGTTTACAGGAGTGTAGACAGTCAACCGAGGCAGGGAAAAAAGATCCGTATTTCCGTACACAGAAGGTCGTTTTTGGTCGGCTGCGTAAATATCTCTTCGGGGCAGAATACGCCAGCCCCTATTGTCTATATTCTCCATACGAATCGTTACCGTTTACGTTTTTTGACACTTCAACTATATTTTTAAGCTATGCTTAAATTGTCGAACACAATATGTATGTCAATTCTGTCATATTTATCATTACATATTTTTTAGCAATCACATTTTTTCTTTTTTAGAACACAATGAACGAAGTCAATAATTTGTTAAAAAAGTCATTTTCCTTGCATAGAATGTTACTAAAATAAATTAAGTTCAAGTTTTTGGAGAAAAAAAATGTAGGGCTTTAGCCTCCTCGTACCCCACCTGTCTTTGAAGTCACGAGCCTGTTCACCGATAACAGACGGTCTGTGAAAGAGATGGCTGCATACGTAATGGCATAGTAAAAGAGATTTTGGTGAACAGACGGGGTGAGAAAGAGATGGCCGTATACGTAATGCCCGGAGCGCATCCTCGGTTTATGGAAAATCTGTGAACGAGTTGTCGTGTCACCGTTCAATCGGGTGCTCTAATTTCCTGTCGTGGGGCTGTAGAGTACCCCATAAATAAGTTTCTCTAAAGTCAATACTTAGTAAAAACCCTTGCGTCTAGTTTTATCAAATTCCTTGAGCCCGTTTTCAACAATTGTACAAAAATTTCTATATAAAAGTAAGTTGTCGTCGTTCCTGATTTAATAACTGAACCTCCTCCACCGCTAAAACCCTGCTACTGGTACATACATACATAGTTGGAACGTTCGAAGTATTTAATCATATGTAAATGGTTCTGTGAGTACTTTCGATTTCGTTCTTGGGTCATCTTTAATTCTTTCACCAGACGCCCGAGGCAGTCCTCATACATTTTGTATGTAGTAGGTGCTGCAATAAAAGAAGCAGCAGTTGGGCAGAGATGACGTGAGTGAGTGTACTCCCTCCCCTGGCACGTCCTGCCTTATAAGGAGCACCTACTTGAGGTCACGTTGATGTAATCTCACCTCGATTCAATGTCACGCGGCGTTCTCTTTCGTTCAGTCGTTGGTATTGAGAGTGGTGGTGTGGTGTCGTGTACCTGTCGACTTGTGGTATCCACATAGGAGATACGTAATAATATTTGGAGATGGTCAGCAGCCACGCAGCCGCGGTTCGAAGCCTCGAGCTGATGTTCTCCGGCTTGAGTGCTGAGGCTGCACCCCCGTCGGTGGTGGTGGTGGAACATGACGTGGACAAAAAGTGCGACGTTCACGGCCGAAGGGGCTCCATGTCCATGTCGGTGAGGAGGCGGGACTCCATGCCGCCGATGGTGATCTCGCACGGAAGGTACGAGACTAACACATACAAGTCCCATTTAACACGAGACGGGGTGGCCAAAAGAAATCTTTTAACAACTTAATCCTCTTAACACTGACGTCTTCTCCTCCTTGAGGTTGGGCCACTCCTTCGCTAATGAGATGACTGATATAAGTGGTGCCATTTGCTAAAGCTCTCGAGCCTTGCTGGCCCGCCGACGAGACTCGCTGGGGTTGCCAGCATCACCGCCTCATCGGGAGATCGACCACCCTTCTGCCTTCCCGAGCTTCCTCAGGCGAGACGATGTCTCCAGGAGGGACTCCAGGGCCAATCGCAACTCCATCGCGGGCTTCCCCACCAGTAGCAGGAGGGACTCGTTGGCCAGCAACAGCAGCTCTATTTTCCCCATCGGTGGTCTGCGCGACTGGAACAGGGACTCCATGGGGTCTGTAGGGTGTCTATTCAGGAAGGTGTCCGGAACTGGACGCAGATTTTCCATTGACTCGCTCGACAGTCGTCGAAATTCTTGGGATCCCGAACGAAGAGCCTCCGTTACGTGGGAGGATTATAAAGAAACCAAAAAAGAAAAGGTAAAAAATCATTATTAGAGGAGAGTACATTTTCATAAGTGATCGCCAGTTACCGTATTGTTCCGATGAACTTTGAGTGTAGTTCTGTAAACGAGATCTACTACATGATTTCACAAACCATATTTGTACTACATAGTAAGTTTGTCTTTGACATACATACATACATTGTTCAAAATATTATTCATATGTGGTTAGATCTTGTGTGGTGAATATCAGTGTTACTAAACATTTGAATTTTCGAAAGACTGGTTTATTTTTCTTAAAGAAAACCAATCTTCCAGCAACAGCTTCCTCGACTCATCATTCATCCCCTCGATTTATTTTATTATGGAATTAAGTAATAGCAGGCTGCAGGCGATTTTTTTGTTTAAAAAGAATCCGTTATTTTTTAAGTAGTTGTAAAAAAGTACTATCTACTAATATATATACTACATATGTAAATATGTATATGTATATACATTTTTATTTTCGTTAGGTTTCTTTTCAAATCTTTTATTTTAATAAAAACAACCCAGCAACATAGCTTAATGGTTAGTGTATAATACTAACAACTGAGGGGTCACGGGTTCGATCCCTGACCGGGTCTTGCTGACCTTGGATATTTATGTGACTCCAGGTTGATCTTTTCCTACCAGGGTTGCCAATTCATCTAATTTCATTGTTGAAACGGTTCCAATTAAATTGGACACCTATCCTCATTTGTCACCATTATTTGAATTTTATTTCTAATTAAGATAATATTATTATGTTGCAATGGGGTAACCCGTAATTGCACCATAATATATAAATAAAAAAAAACATCAAAAGGCTTTGTTCAAAATTTTCGGCACGAAACCGTTCGGAATTTATATCTGTTCAATTCAAAATTCCGTGGAACCTTGACGAATCTCGTTATTTTAAATAATTGCATAGTAAATAAAACCTTTTTAATAGCAAAAATTGTACTGCACCTTTGACTGGTTATTTTATATACAACAAAAATTGTTTCTGTTTCAACATCGCTGTCCTACATCTAGTGATAAATAATAATTGAGTGAATTATTATAAGCACTTTTAGAAATCATTGTATAATACTGGTAATACAGGCGAAAGGTCGACTAAATTCTATTCTGCATACTTTCTTGTTTGCGAAGTGATTGTTAGCACGATGAAACTTCATATAATACAATACATTCATAATGTCAAATAAACTGTGGCCCTGTACTATTATTTTTAAAGGTAACTCGAATCGCAAAAATCTATGAAAACAGCACCCCAAGTTAAACTTTGACATTTTGATTTCTATTTTGTTGAATGTGTTGGAAAAAGGATGACACACGTCGTAAACTTTCATAGCTGGTGTTTATTTTGCCATTTAACTCTTTAGTGCAAAGCTTGAGCAGTTTATATTATGATACTATCGAAAAAAAATCTCTCATTGTTTATGGAGAACTCTGTATTACCTTGAAAGTCTCACCGGGCCCCCAATGGTTTATTTTTTAAATTTATTATTCAAGTGTCGCACTCGAACCATTCTTTGGCAAACATTTAATGTCTCGTACAGTGTTTTTCAATCGTATTTGATCAATACAACGACAAGCTTAATTCTTACGAATAATCGACAAATTATCACCTGTGTTAAAACAACAGACCAGAAACTAAAATATGTTTACTGATTATTCCAATTCATTACATATGAATATGATATTGAAATTTATTCATTTAGAGAGGTCTTCGAGGTGTACATTTACAAAAATACACGTACCAAGTACATACACATGTCGTGAATTTTTAAGGTTCAAAATTGGTGTATCAAATCATAAAAAATAATTCCATTAAATTTGCCGATTGCAGTATTATTTGTCTTTGTTTTTATTATTCTTGCTGTATGAATCGTTTTTTCGTTCGTAGACAATCGTTAGAACGATAAACTGATAGATAGTTCGCACAAAATCTTTTAAGAGGGCTGGACACCAGCGCCTTGTCCATACAAACGTATTACACTTCTCCCTTCCTCAATTATGGCACTATAAAAATTATTTTTTAATATACTATAGATATCCACCATTGGGATGCATCTATCGTTTTATTTTTTTGAATACTTATTTTTTATATGAGCTAGGAGCCGCCAAACATCTATAAAATCGCCTCTTTTTTACACCCACGAAAAGAGTCCAGCGTGCTTATTTAAAGGTCGATTTAAAAAAAAATACGCGCATAGTTGCACAGAAAAAATATCTTTCTTATACCGATGATGAATTTTTTTTTTAAATTGGTCCAGTTTCGGAGGAGAAAATAGTAGAATACGAAACCTCGATTTTGTCGATTCAAAATACGTTTTATCTGGTCGAAGCGCAACTGTCGCATTCACTCAATATATATGTACATATATCGAAGAAAGGAACGGCAACAAAATTAAGGTTTCGGGTGTACAGCCCTCTTAAGGATTGTAATTATTTTTAAATAATTATACAGTCAAGGTATTTTATTATAACAAACGTATATTGTATAATGTTTTGTTTGAAATCTTTTCGAAGTTGGTCAATAGTTTATAGTTTGCTATGATAGTTTGCGTGTGTAATTCTCGATGGATGGAATTTTCGGGTGCCAGATATTCCGTGATCGATATTTTAGTGACGTGTGCGAGATCGCTTTGTGCGGAATAATCACCGAACCATGGATTTGCTACAATACGATCAGGGGCGGCCCAGGACGCCCTAGTTTTTTTACTTTTTTAATTACAAATTCAATAGTCAAGGATGCGGCATCCGATTTGGGGGGGGGGGGGCATCAAATCAAATCAAAATGAAACAAAAATGCAGATTTTATGATTTATTTGAAATATCAATAAATGAAAATAAGTATCTCCCGTAATTACTGTATCTTATGAAAAATTTATATAAATTTTTGTATATAGATTTTCAAACTATTTTGATGAAGATTGATTTTTTTGTTGTGAGGTAATCGAATCGAAAATTTGGTACTGGGCATCACCAACATTCTTCGATTTGTAATTATAAAAAAAATCATGGAGATACCCGTAACGTTGGAACCTAATTATTTTCTTCTCAATATTTAACTCGCCTTTCAATTAATTGTGTTTACGTTATCTTTGACGTTACATGTTCGCCACAGATGTTAAGGTAATTATGAAAAATCTGCTCCATCTGTTTGAAAAGTACTGGTGTGATCATCTTGGTTGAGTTTCTTAGAATAATATACCAGTACTTTTCCGTCATTTGTCGAAGGAAAAGAAAACCGTTTTGTATATAAATGGATAGTTGAATAATTTTATTACTATATATTTATTTAGTTTTATAGCAATTGAGCAAAACACTCTGTACACGTGAGCAAAACACGGTATCCGTTTTCCGAACGTGTTTACAAGTTCCACTGTTATTAAACATTGAAAACACATAATACCTATTTATTTTTCATAATTTCTAATATCATATTCTTTGAAACGTAAAAAAAAATCGTGTCACTCATGTACATACATATTGTGTTTTTAAAATAATAAATAATAAATCATTTTATTTGATTATAATTTAATCTGAAATTATTTTCTCTGATGTTTATTTGACGATAGCTTATTTATTGGTGTTTAATCAATATTTTCCGTGATCAAAACATGTTTTCCTTATTCGAAAATTCAATTTCCGTTCAATAAATAAACATCGTAGAAGATTAAATTATAAATAAAATTATATATGAGAATATTCATTCGTACAATTTTTTTTCTACATACATACATATATAATTATAGTTACATATTCTGCTCTGTCTTTATATCATAATTGAAGTGGACAAAAAAGGTAGTGAGTGAGGTGGTTTCCGAAATCCAAAAAGTGCAGATTTTTTTTTCTAAATTTGTAAACTTGTATAATTTTGTATCATTGTGAAGAGAGATTTTTTTTAAATGAAAAGTCAACGCATCAATTGATTAGATTTGTTGTCATCGTCAAGTGACGTCATCGAAAATAACTATGACGTAAAAATAATACTTTTTTCTTAAAAAAAATGAATATATCAATGGAGTGCTAGCTAGGACTTTTGAGCAGATCATACGGTCACGAGCAAAAAACAAACA
This sequence comes from Arctopsyche grandis, assembly GCF_051622035.1. NCBI lineage: Eukaryota > Metazoa > Arthropoda > Insecta > Trichoptera > Hydropsychidae > Arctopsyche > Arctopsyche grandis. The sequence goes on along the minus strand of NC_135356.1, from coordinate 25,824,132 downwards.
AGAAATAGTGATTTTTTTTTTAAATTTAATTTATTCATCGCTTAATTTGTGTGTATGTACAAATATACTAGAAACCTGATGTATATTCTTGCATATACATATATTCTTACATAAGAACATACATATATTCTTACATAAGAACCAAACTGTCAAGGCATTGCAATTGGGACAATTTAAATGTGCATTTCATAAAACTAATGCGCATTTATCGTAAGCATTTCATAAAATTTGTGTGAATTAATAAAATATATTATATCATTTAAAAATATAAATGTAAATGCAATTTTAAAATATTTTCTAATACTAGTGGTTTTACCAGGTTTCTCTCGGTATTTGTAATATAAACAACTTAAACATGGCAAAACCATCTAATAGTTAACATTCATTTGTTTTTTTATTAAATTTATTTGAATAAAAAAAAAATATATTCAACGATGTCGACATCGCCGTCATAGAAACTTGGATTTGTTTTCGATGTTCCCAACAAACCTTACATACAAAGTCTCTTTCGATATTATTTATTAGATTAAAGAAAAAAACAGCAATAAAAAACTTATTTGATTATAAAAAAAATTATGTTTCTGTAATAAAATATTTGTACAATTGGAAATATAAAATAAGAAATAAGACCCTTTTATAAATGAATAAAAAACTAATCATTTTAAAAACTAGAAATCAATTATTTTAATTAGGTCACCATTTTAATATCAAATGTAGGCATTTGATATTAAAATATAAAGCAACTTAAAATGAATGCAATGCGCATTAACGCATCCTGTATGCGCATCTCGCATACATTCACTTTCGTCGTCACGTCTCTCGAGCGTTATAAATTATCGCTTTAACCTATAATGACCAAGCAGCATATTTTTCATTTTAATTTCATGTCTTTTAACTGTGCAATTTTTAATTGTTTTTTTTTATCTCATACTATAAATAAAATATTGCTCAGCGTAACATTTTTTATTTAACAGAAACATATTTTTTCAATGCGCAATTTGTTTCATTCTAATGCGCAAATGATTCGTTCCAAGGAACAACATTATTTTTCTAAATGTAGCGGTCAGTTCATACCTATCCAGCACGAACCGGCAGCGGCAGGTATCCTGCAAGTACGGACAGTATTCTTTGGTACATTCTACATCATACAGTGGGGGGTGGGCTTTCGTGAATGGATTGACTTGTACTCTGCATGATGCATGCATAGAGGTTTCGCCTTTATGTAGCATAAGTCTTGGTGTTGCTTATTGACTCGCTCATCGCTCGAACGGTGTGAGAATGTACGTACGGTGATGCACGTGTGTGAACAGTGACCGCCCCCACGTATATTTGATGGGTCTCCCGTTTTGGAGCGAATTGAAAACAAGCCGTTATGGAAAAAAGTAATAAAATGATACAGTTTCGGAGCGGTGGTGTGTGTAGGCCCGAAACAAGTTTTGTTTGATCGCCTCTGTCGGACCGATCGGGCAGATTTTGATGGCGCGCGTGGCATTTGGCGTGTAAACTCGACATCTTGGATATGTCCGTGTTTGGTGTTTGTCGAATCACTCATATCTATTATATGTCAAATGACACAATCGATATTTTCGACACGATCGACCTTGTCGGCCATGGCCGCTTTTTTGCCGTCCCAATTTCTCTCGAGCTCAGCGATTCGCGAACGGGGTGGCCATAGGGTTGACAGATGTCCTCATTTGTCTGACACTATCGGTCAAAAAAAAAAAAAACACATCAAAAACGACGCGTCATTATACTACATAAGTTATAAACCGCGTAAATCTGAAATCATCTACATTTTTTCAGGGGAAAATGAAAACTAGTTTATCAGTCTTTATATTGTATCACTTTTTACATACCTCCTTTACGTTTCACTTACGATTACAATTCAGGAAAATGTTTGCCTCTTACCCGATCGTTTTCATAGTTTGCCATATTGCTCATCAATATAAGTAAATGGATCCTCCGTCATTACGATAGAGATAAAATATCGTTTAAGAAGCTTTTCAAATCTGCCCGGCGAGATACTCGGTGACGTTTACCGTTGACGTTTGTTTATTAGTTTTAAACATAGATGGCGGTAGAAAAAAAATATTGGTGTTTATATTCAAAATAATAATTTTATATACAAATTATAGAAGAGGTATGTTTTTAAAAAAGTTTTTTTTACTTGATATTTTTTTGACACAGCTTTTTCACCAACAGATAGATATTTTCTATACATTTGAAAATGATTATTTGAACTTATTTTTGCAGTTAACATTTTTAATAGTTTGAAAAAAAAAAGATATTGTTTCTAACTAATAGTGGGTTTGCAAATTATAGTCGATCCGATTAGCGTGAGACTTACGAAAACCGAGCATGCTGTCGCATTCGTGCAAATGTCTCGTAACTTTGTAGGTATTTTACGTAAAATAATTTCTTTATCTTTTTTACTATTTCTTATTTAACTATATAGGAATAAGAATTTCTTGACTTTCTTGAAAGGCACCGTCATATCCTACCTCCAGATATAACAATGTACTTTAGATGCAGCATTGTGACGTGTAGTAATGTAGTGAAGTCATCTTGGAGAAGTTTAGTTTAAGACGTGTAGTTGTAGTGATTTCTTTTTGCCTTCTGTAGGGGACAGAATGAAATGCCAGACGAGGATTTTGGTTGAATTGGAATCAAAAAAATAATAACATAATTCGATCGCAATATATGTATGTATGTATGCATGTAGATAAAGATACTCTGCTATATAATCGATTCGATGTAGCGTGAGGATTACGAGAACCGAGCATACTGTGGCATTCAATATGTTGTAAAATTATAAGGTCGTAGAATAATTTCATTTTTTTTAATTATTTCTTATTTAACTATATAATATTATTACAATATAATTCAATGCAAGGTCTTTCATAATATTACTGTAAGTTTTGCTGTCCATAACATGACGTTGACAATTATATTGATCGTATAAAGCAGAGCATCGTAACCTTTGGATATTCGCGACACACATTGTTAACGACTCGTAGAGTTTGTCAGCTACGTACATATGTACATACATATGTACTTCATCGGCAGTCGCTAGTTATTCCGTATATGTGTAGGGACAAAACACTAACTATCGTCGGTTTTCTCCCTCACACGCGATCTCACTCGCACGCATTAGGCCGAAGTGCTGTTCGGAGAACACATATTACCGCGGTGCACAGGTTACAATGCTCTGGTCTAAAGAATATAAATTTCCATTAATATAAAAGATATACGTATGCCATAAATAAATTAATTATATTAACAACTCAAGTATTTTATATTAAAATTTTATTTATGTATGTAAATATTTAAAAATACGAAACACAAACTAAAAACTAGCTAAAAATAAAAGTCAAATTCTACCGACCGCTATACGCACGAACAATGTTGAACAATGAACAATTTCTTGACCAAAATGCAATGCGAAACTGAAACGAAATGTAAAAGTGGGGGACAAAACATGATCGGATTACTGGTAAACGGAAATTAGGTAAATTTGACTCCCTAGTACACTGACATTTATTTGTAAAAAAATATTTTATTTATGGCTTTAATTTATTTTAAATAAGTTTTACGTATTTTAACGTTTTTTACATCACATTCAATAGATTTACTTCAAGTACTTTTTTACATACATATATACATATAATAGCTCACGAATATTTTTTTCTGCCAATCGAGTGATTTTTGATACTTAAGTTTACTATTAACGTTTCTAACTCATGTATATCATTTCAAAACAACCTAAGTGAATTCAGAAAAAAAAATCATTGTCTTGTCTTATTCATGTTACGATGATACCGTATCCTATGTAGTTATTCTTGTGAACAAATTTAAATTTGAAGATATGGTTTTGTCAATGTATCGACATGTGTAATATAATATCTTCTAAGAAAGGCATGTTTTTAAACGATGTCTATTTCACAATTAAAACTAATTCTCCGAAAATTTGTGAGCTTTATCCGTAGAACAAGCGACATACTGTTTGCAGAACAACAAAAAACTATTCTAGGGATATTGTAATCTACGTAAACATGTGGTTTGCAACCCTGGTATTTTGTACAAAAATACATTTAACGAATTGTTATGCGACTTTGGAAATGATGTCAAATTTGAATTCATTGCACCAATAGTGAAAGCATATGCATCTCCATTGTAAATTGGCGTTATCGAATAAATTTTAATACGTTTGAATATCGCTGTTCATTCCGATCAACAGATTTATCTCGGCGTTATCGAATTTTTGAATTGATGCGATCGATGACTTTCGACACTTGAGTCGCCAATCTCCAAATTTCCAAGAGAAAGTGCCAACACTTTAAATGGAAATATTTTTGAATATCGATCTAATTAGAAAGTTTGGATCAGTCGTCGTTTGACATTTCCGTTTGACATTTAAGCTATTTTACATATAAAATAAACAAATCGTTTAAATAAAATAAAAAAACGCTTGTTTTGTCATCGTACACATTGTACGGGTATATTATGTAGATATGATGCATTATTAAAATCAACAGTTTCTATTTAAAAATAATATTGATTGTATGTATGAATTTGGTTTTGTGACGTCACGTCACCGTTTTGTCATCGAAAACTGGTGACAATTCATCGCATTCTGCCATGTAGTGTAATTCGATTCGTATTCTTACTCAATCAAAGATGGTTGTATAACGTCCTAAAAAGGATATCAGATATATTATTATCATGAGCTTTTGGAAAAAGGGTTTCACACGTTCCAATCGTTGGCATCTGAGCTGGTGGAATACAAATGTCTGCCATTAACAACAGTTAATTTTGATAAATTTGATTGCTTACATTTTGTGTGTTGGGTTCAAAAAGTTTGTTTGTGAAACATCAATTTAGCGGTATTCTTCTTTTAGAAATGAAGCAATTATATCATGAGAAATAAATTGCTATCCTTATTTAACACGCGAAGTTGAGAAATACGGTTGGAATGTGTGTTGTTGCTTTTCAATTTTTTTCGAATATATGGCTCAATTGACCTAGAAATGAAAATTCTAGCACTGAAATCTATTGCGTATAGTCATTTTCGATGGACTGTCCAAAATATGTACATACATATGTATGAAGTTCGAAAATGAAAAAAAAGAACGACTGAAATAATACTGTTGCCTCACGAAAGTCCAAAATTTAAGCAACGTTTTAATAAAATATAAGACATAACGCAATGCAACTCTTTATTTCTATTATACATAGTCGAACCTATCTAGCATGAGACTTACTATCGCATTCACCCCTCCACTCGACCCGTGATGGCCAATTACATTTCGTTTCAGTTTCGCATTGCATTTTGTTCGAGAGATACAACATTATTCGTGCGTATAGCAGTATAACAGTATAGCATATATAAACTAATAAGCATTGATGTATAATACACTAGATGGGCCCAGACGTGTTATCTTGGTCGGAGATCTTGTCTTCACTGAGGGGTGCGGGGGGTTTAACTACCGGGGAAGTTGGGTTTTTTTCCCTACGACGCAGCGGTACCTACCTACCTACTAAGAGAAACGCCATGTATTTTGCATGCGCCAAAAGGGAGACAAGTATAACACGTGAGGGCGGATCTAGTATATTCTAGATCTATGCTAATAATGTTCGGTGAAAACATTAGAGGAAAATATTTTTTTCCATTTTTTATCGTTAGGCAAATCGAGCGATTTGATGGAAGGAATTAGATATTTTTAAGAAGGCAGATATCATCATACAATTTATCGAGATCTAATTCTACATTAACGAATTTTTGCAGCATCTAAAAAATCTTGGTATTTAAAAATTTCGTTCTTAAGATTAATTAGTGAAAAATATTTGAATGGGCTGTTTTCAAAATTATAAAACTTTACCAAGTAATCAATTATATTTTATTTATATTTGTTACTAAAACGAAGTAGGTACTTCGTTTTAGTAACAAATTTTTTTACATGAGATATCACCAAAAATTGAAACACGACACATACGCCGCCGCAGACCTCTTTATATGTACGCTTTGCATACAAATTATGAATTTCTTATATACGGTTTTATTTATTTTTTATAATTTTGCCGGGCATTTACTACACACCTGGAGAAATAACACTCAAACTCAGAGCCCGGGTACGACTAGCTGAAACCCGGGTTAAAACCGTAGTAGGGGTGGCAACCCTAGTCTGAGTGCACTCGTATCGTCTCAAATCGGTATTAAGGATATAAAATAACGCTTACTGAAAATAAAAGGAAGGTGAACCAAAAAGTGTTGGGAAAGTCTGATGAGCTGAATCAGTGGAAGCAAGTTTCTTTTTTGTGACATTTTTTTATTGCTGCTGACGTCAATAGGGAAGTAGCATAATATTCTCCCGATCTTGAAAACTTCCGAGCTGGCCTACATACATACATGCTGGAAAGTACCTATGAACACCAGACTTAGGCGTTGGCTTTGTGCTTTTCAAATAACAATAGAACTCTCCATTAGTCAACAAAGCAAGAGAGCAAAACAGCATGGTGAACCATTTTTGTGCGAAAATCATCGTCCCAACACGATATTTGATCATCACATTTCACTATGGGAGCACGCTGAATTCAGAAAAATGGTAAATGTCACATTGAATTTGTAGAAATAGGAATGTCGATGAAGTGTAAATGTTTTGTTTTGCAACGAAATGGGCGTCTCTTCCGTTTCCACCGTCACGCCGAACGCATCATAACGAACATCATTTTGCGCTAGCGAAAGTTTTTTTTACCAAATATTACCACAATAATTATCGTAATCCAATTAGAGTGGTGCTGGTTTTTGCGCAAACACTTAGTTTGGTGTACATCGTCGTGGCGACAAGTTCCCTCGGAACGATGATATCCAGTGTGTGCATCTAAACAGTGTCAACTCGGAGATGTTTTCTAAGGGTGTTGCCGGAAGACACTCCCCCTGCGACTGCTTCTCTTCCAGAGACACCAGCGTCTCGGTCGTGAAGAAGAAGCTGCTGAAGCCGAATGTCGAAGAGAGGGAAATGGTACACGAGCCTTGGGTGCTTTACAGATACACAGCAGAGAAGGCCGTATCGAAGGAGTCCACCTTATTCGGCAACGAGACCAAGTATGTGTTCGATGTGCCAAAAGTAGACGAGCACTGGGTGGAGGAGTGCTCCTCGTCTATCTACGAAGATTCTTCTTTTTACCAAGACGACGCAGACTCTGGGTGCAGGTACTCGTCCGACTGCGACAACTCGACCATCACCTGCAAGTCTTTCGTGGCTCTGAAGCCGGACAGGAAGAAGGCCAACAAGCCCTTCCACGGGGATCTGATCACGCGCTGGATCAACCAGTTGGAGACTGTTGAAGAAGTCGACACGGATTTTCATTCACCTTCGTCTACGGTACGTCACCACTTTTCCCTGAATTGCGTTGCACCATTTGAAAGTTAACACATGTATGCTCGTCCAATTAAAAAGTGTGACGTAAAGGCGATTGTACAACGAAGCGCATTTTTGCGCCCAAAATGAGATTGTACAACAACAAAAACGTAACCGTTCACCAATTATGCACATATATATGCGGCTCGTCTTCAATTTACTTTAATAATGTCACCCAGTGACAGTGCGTGGAGGGAAGTAAGTGGGGTTGCTAAGTATGTACTCTCCATTGATTGAAAATATACTTTAACGTGGTGAGAATACGTGGACAGGTCCACTACACATCAAACATTTCAAGAATTTACTTATTGGAAGTACACTCTTGAAGTAACTGTGTGTGTACATACTTCTAATAATCAAGTACAAAAAGTACTTGACCAATCCATGTACTCTTACCTCATTGAAATAATTTTGAAAAGACTGTGTCATGACCTCATTAATGTTGCTTACATTGTGAAGTACTACCGATCTTATCATCACAAAGGACTTTTTTTAAATAATTTTGCATATGTAAAATAAAACGCTAGCACGCCTAATCCATGCCATGTCAAAACTCACCCCCTGGAGTATTTTCGGTGATATATTTTCTTTATATTGACAATGATCGATAACTGTGATTCCCATATTTGAAAAAATGTACATAGGAGAAACTTGTCGAAATAATAAGATCGTACGAATTAACAATGACATAAGACACACCCAATCACATCTGGATTTTATCTAGGCTTGCCGTGCCATACGATTGTGTGTGTTTGCGCCTTAACTCATCGTTAAGTCTCCAAAGTATCATAATCTTATCTTATTTTGGCACAGTCCCCTTCAATATAAAACGCTACTGCATGATTCATTCAGAATTTCCCATATAGCACGTTTCCTGCAACGAGTGGCGTTCATCGTATAGCTCGATCTCATATGTATTACTCCTAAGATTTATTTTATGCATGTGTATAAAATGTCATTGTAAATAAAGCGAGGACTGTAAGAAAGTGGGATATAAGGGCAAGAATAAGATAGGATATGGAGAAAAGTTCTATAACATGATTTCTTACTAATTGTAACAAATGCCATTGATAATTCGTACGATCTTATTATTTCGACTAGTTTCTCCTACATTTCTTAAAATATGGAAATCACTGTAATTAATCACTGTCAAACGTATGTCAATACAAAGATAAAATATCACCGACAACACTCCAGGGGGTGAGTTTTATGTGGATGGTCATAGCTTAGATTTTTTTTACATGTGCAAAACTATTTACAGAAAAACGTATCACTTTGTGTATGCACCCTCAGTTTAGTTGGGCTTAGTGGTCAACGTCCATACAACGTGGTATATGTATGTATGTATACAATTTTGGCTCAATTGCAATATAATAGAACTGATGGACGTTGGCTTTTATTGTTATCAAATTCGCTTAATACAAACATGGCTGTAGCCGCTACAGTGTAGCGAGATCTCGGCTGTTATAAGGAAATTTCCACAATCAATTTGGTTCAATCATTTTCCCATACAATCACTCAACTATAAAATGAGCTCGCTCCCTCGATATATCGTTCACATATTCGTACAAAAATACGCTAATGGGTAAAAAATTCCAATTGAAAAGCCCAGTTTTAGAAAAAACAATTTCGGAACAAACATCGCCAATAAAAATACCGACTCTTGTTCATAAACATCATTTGACAATGAGTTCATAAAAAGTCGACCATTTTCAGTAAACAGTCGCTGGCTAAGTCGAAGTAATGTAAAACTTCTTCAAGCGAAATCTACTATAAAAATAACCATCAGAAAAGAAATGGGTTAGGTTTGTGAAATAATTAAGTGGAAGGGGGCGCCTTCCCATCGTTCCATTTTATCTTTGTATCACGTTATCCTATTTATCTTTGTATATGTTAATTAGGTCAGTGGTTCTTAACCTGGGTTTGGTAAGTCGGTCTCAGGGGTTCGGCGGAGGTCAAGACACACACCCGAATCATATGATTCGGGTGCCAATTAAGAAAGGTTTGGTGAATACGCATATGAAACTGGTGGGGTCAGTACCTCCAACAAGGTTAAGAACCACTGGTTTAGGTATATCAAAGAAGTTGTACTTAACCCTAATCCAAATAAGATGGGTTCGATGGACCCACTTGGCTATTCAAATTTCAATAACTTAATTAAAGAAAAAAAAATATTGTCCTTCTGCTACTTTCTTTATTGACTAATATAAAACAGAAAAATATAAAACAAATTTTTGCAACGCAACCATACATACATACATACATACATATGTAGGTCTATTGGACCCACTTAAGGCAATTACTATGGGACTATGCATTTTCAAAGTTCTGCTGCATTTTATTTTATTCAATAATCAAAATAATACATGTAAATTAGAAAAAAAAAATACAAAAATATTACTATCTCGGATATTTGGTAGAAAATAAACTATAAAATTTAATATGGCTGTTCGGTTCCTTAATGTGATAGGTGAGCATTTGGACCTGTTTGATTGTCATGTTGATGAACTGGTCAATTTCAAGAGATTCAACACGAGCCTATTTAAATGAGATGAATGATTGCTAATTCGTTTTTTGTTTTTATTTCCTTTTGTTTTTTTAAGACTGGTGGGATGCATGGGGGCAACCTGTCAGTTCATATTGGTCACCGACTTGCTATTTTTATAATTTATCCATTTTTTTATGTATTTATTATAATAATAAATCATATAAATATCAAAAGATAACTTTATATCCAAACATCAAACGACCGACCAATCACAAACGTCTTTGACCAATCCACCCAATCAGAAACGACTTTGACGGCAGCCAATCAGAAACGAATTGCAGACGCTGTTTCGGTTTTATATATTCGATTATTTTTCTGACGCTCTCATCGTGTCCGTTTGTACTAGAACATGGTAGTACATATGCGTACTAAGGTTAAAAAATGGAGATATTATATTTGTATTGATATTGCAAGGAAATGTCGTCAGTACATATGTACTTTGAATTTCGTAAAAATCACGTCGTATTGTATATTATTTGATGTTGTGTATATTTTTGACATTTATTATCATCGGTAAGGTAGTGTAAAGTGTTGCAGGGTCCACTGGTCCGGAAAAGCGTAACTTTCAAACGACTTTGGTATCGAAATGTAACTTTCCGATTTCACTGATGCTGCTTCGCTGTGCAGTGGAAAGCGCACCGAGACCGCCTGCTGCACACAGAACATTTGACATTATTTTAACGTTTTAGTAGAGCGTTTGGAAATGTCGATCATCATAATCATCATTAACATCAACAAGGCCAATCAACGGTTTTTCCGTTCACAAAAGTGACTATTTAAAGTTTCGCACGATTTTGATTGAGATCGACTGCAGTGTGTGTGCCCGCGCGCGCGCGACGAAACAATGAAGTGTGTTGTTTTTCTTTTTTCCTCCAAAAATGGAGATTAGAATCTTTCGCGTGGGACGTTCTCGAAACGTATTAGAAATAATGAAGGATTCTGCGATAAAACAGAGTCGAACGCCGATGGAAAGTGTGTTTTTTCACGTTTATTTACAAACATTTGACGCGCTCGACTGCTCGATGCTCCACGCGATGATCTTGAAAACAAAGCGGTTCGTTTTTTCCTACCATTGTTTTGCATTCTATTCATTTTTATTAACGCTGACCATCTCTCTCTCTCTCTCTCACTATCTATTATAATATATCTGCTAGGTCGAAAATACGGTGAATGCACGCACTAACTTACGCACCTTTCAAGTTTAAAAAGTGTTACCAAAATCTGCGATGCGATATACTGCGATAAACCAACAAATTTTGGTTTCAATCTCCGTTTAATTTTCGTATGTGCTATGAGAATATTTTTCGGCTTTCTTTGTTTTGTGCCAGTGTAGCATCTCGAATGACATGGAGATCAGATAAGATAGTTCTATATGTATGTATTTGAATACAAACTTAAAATGTGTCTTCACTGGGTTTGCTACTTTACGTCGTAAGATCTTGTACAGTTTCTGGAGCATCATTTGTCCTATCACATTTTTTTTTATTATATACATTTTGGAATAAGACATCGGGTCATTATGTTATAATATATTGTATATTTCGGTAACACATCTTAACATAGCATACTGGTAATAAATCTATTGTCAGTTTGGTTATATATGTACATATAAGAGTCTGGTCATGATTTATTGTCGAAAGCGCACTGTCATATTCTACCTCTATTATTAAGTCATGAACGGAGTCTTTTTTTTCATAACCGAACTGACATAAAATGTATCTACATACATACATATTATTGAAACTATTAACCTTGAAAGTTAAACGATTCTTAATAAGTTTTTATTCCTTATGCCTTTAATTCTCTGCCATTACAGAGTACTTCCAATTCGTCACTATGGCTTAACAAAAAAAAAGCAAAAAGGATACAATAATAAGACAATAAAACATAATAAAAATAATTATAAACAAATTACACTGAGCAACAAAAATCACGTTTATTACTTACCGGAGCGGAGACTCATCAATCTTTACTAAGTTTGACCCACTAATTTGAATATGATAATGATTTTTGGTGACTTGCTCTCTTTTAAGAGATATGAGCATTTAGAAAATGTGCAATTTTTACAGATTTTTGGCTTTTGCAAATTACAGGCGTAAGTGAGCGTGCGCGAGTCAGATGGACTGATGCGCTCTCCATTCTTCATCTCGCTCTTGCATCATACATGTAACAGCATTAACTCAATTTAAAATAATTGAGTACGTTTAGATAGTAAAAAAAAATATTGAGATAAAAAACCAATCCTTATAAACGTGGAAAAGTGAGGAATTAGCGAAATAGCTTCATAATACTACGGAAAAAAATTTTAAGGTACAAGTTTATTTTTGAATTTTAAAATTTGCTAGATAATTAATTGTATGAATTTCAAAGCAATAAAAATCAATAGAAAAAACATGTGACTATTGATTCCAATACTCACTTTTGGCAAAACATTACAAGATTTTGAATTAAAGACTGCAAAAGCCAAAAGTTTGTAAAAATTGCCGTAAACGAAAAAAAAAATTGTTAAACGAGAGCAAACCAACAAAAATCATTGCCATACTCGAATTCAGTTGGTCAAATATAGTAAAGTCTCCGCTCGGATATTTTTTTTGTTGCTCAGTATAATCAAAAACAAATACAATTATGATATTATATACACGTAATGATCTCAAATTAAATAATCCCTCAGCCAGATCAGCATATTTTAGATTATATTAGATTAAAAAAATCCAAGTTAACAGAAATCAGGTTGAGGAGCTTGATTGCAATGGGCGACGAAACTATCAAATTTATGTATTTACTTTAAAAAATATATTTAGTTTGAAAGGAAAAATTTGACTCATCGCTATTTATATTGCCAAATTGACTTTCTGTTCTCATATTTATCCAAATTTTAATGTGTATTACTGGAATTATTAAAATAAGTGACTCTTTGCTAATTATAATAGTGCACCGTCATATCCTATATCCTCCAGATATAACAATATACTTCAGATGCAGCATTGTGACGTGTAGTAATGTAGTGAAGTCATCTTGGAGAAGTTTAGTTTAAGACATGTAGTTGTAGTGGTTTCTTTTTGCCTTCTGTGGGGAACAGAATGAAATTCCAGACGAGGATTTTGGTTGAATAGGAATCAAAAAAATAATAACAGAATTCGATCCCAATATATGTATGTATATGTATGTATGCATGTAGATAAAGATACTCTGCTATAGACTTACGAGAACCGAGCATACGTTGTTAAATTGTAAGGCCGTAGAATATATATATATATATATATTTTTTTTTTTTATTATTTCTTATTTAACTATATAATATTATTACAATATAAGTCAAAGCAAGGTCTTTAATAATATTACAGCAAGTTTTACTGTACATAACATGACGTTGACTATTACTTTTATCATCTAAAAAATATAAACTTCCATTAATATAAAAGATATACGTATTCCATAAATAAATTAATAATATCAATAACTTAAGTATTTTATATTAAATTTTATTAATGTAAATATTTCAAAATACGAAACACGAACTCAAAACTAACAAAAAATAAAAGTCAAATTCTACCACGAAAAATATTGTATTTCTTGGCCAAAATGCAATGGGAAACTGAAACGAAATGTAATTGGCCATCGCGGGTCGAGTGGGCGGGATGAATGCGACAGCATGTATATTTTATGCAAGTCTCATGCTAGATCGGTTCGACGTGATACAAATATAAAATGGAACGATGGGAAGCAGTATTAAAATTTGAAATACTCATTTTCTTTTAAATATAGTTTCATCAATACATATATTGAGATACGTATGCTCGTGAACAGTAACTTTGTGTATTATACAATATGAAACAAGTTCTAGCTCTCTCCTGGACAGAATTCGATTGCGGATTTTGCTAGTTCCACTGACGATATGATAAGCAAAAAGACAAAAAAGAGAACTTTCATCAAAAAGTTGATGCAAATTTAGACAAGCTCATGCATATGCATTTTAAATGTGGTCAAACGCGTTTGTCGATAGAACGACCGACTGCGCCGCAAATATTGTTTTGAAATTTCAAGGTCATCCTTGTTATGAAAGTCAATCTTTCTTTGAATAATTTGACTGGTTGTAGTAGTCGTTAGCGATTTTCTCGCATGATAGTATTATAGTTTGGAGTTAATCTGGTTCGGTTTTGCTTCGCTCAACGCAGATCGGCAACCTTTTCAAAATTCGAATCAGACCATCTGATATTCATCGGCATCTACATATGTATATACATACACAGTAGTTACTTCTCGGCATGGTTGCATTGAAAAACAGGTTGTTCGTCACTGGAAATGTGTACGTATACTCCGTCTGTTCAATTGGTTACATATCCTGTCCATTGCTATATGAACGTCTTCACTTGCTCTACTTTGTACGGTCGTTACAGTTGAATAGATGACCTTTGATAGTCTGAGAGTAAAGAGTTGACGAAGACTGCTAGTCATCTTACGGTAGACCACTTACTGTCTCAAAAAGTTCTGAAGATTGGTTTGCATGAGATTGATAGGTCAAGGGACGTAATTCTTTTAAAACTGTAATTTTTTCTTAGTTACATTTTGCCTATAATCTTACAATTATACCAAGCAAAAAGGTTAGGCTGCAGCGAATGAGCTCAATAGTTTCGAATCAAACATTCTGTTACATAACATTTAAAGTTCATCTCAAGTTTTAATTGGAAATGATTATTCTAGTGTTGGCATCTTTTCTGTAGATCAGAGCTGGACCCTTGTAAATTGGACGAATTTTTGGCAGCTTACGATAGCTTTAAATTTAATATTGCCTTCATGGTGTTGATTTCTGATTCCCGCTGCTCTTTTTCTTTCCCCGAGCTTATTTTGTGGTCCTCTTCTGAAATAGACACTGAGAGGGAGGTGGTACTTAGTAGTGTTAGACTCAACTAACGGTTAATAGCTTCCCTTACGGAACCCTTTCATCACGGTGATCTGATAGGTATAGGGTTGCTTTAATAGGTTTTGAGAAGCTCTACATACATAGAACTGCTTCGGAAGGTTTATTATTTTGCGTGTTAACAAATTTTTTTTTTGTATGTGTGTGTGTGTGAACGTAGGATTTGCAATTACAATAGATTTATCTGATTCAAATCAGCTGGACATTCGTCTCGTTCTATGATGGAGAGGTCCTATGTCTACAGTGTTTTCCGTGATATTTTATCCTTGTATTGACATAAGCTTGACAATGATCGATAATGGTGAATACCACATTTGAAAAAATGTATGAGAAACTTGTCGAAATGATAAGATCGTACGAATTAACAATGAACTGGAAACGCCCTTCCTTGACTGAAAGCCACGAAGACGTACCGTGCCGTTTCTTTCATTGTGTTTTCGCCTTAAAGCGCAGACACAGAGAGGTACGTGGCATGTGCGTTTATTTAGGCAGTTTCGCACAGGTAAAAAACTCTAGCACGCCTCATCTATGCTATGGCACCCAGACCAACAATATTAATATTAACATATGTAGGCTTGACAGTGGTCGATAACGGTTGGTTTCCATATTTGAAAAAATGTAGGAGAAACTCGTCGAATTAACAATGAACTAGTAACGTTAGCCCTTCCTTGACTGGAAGCCACGAAGACATGCCGTTCCGTTCCTTTCAGTGTGTTTTCGCCTTAAAGGTCTGAATGCAATATGCGTCAGTCGACCGCTACGACACGACACGACACGGCAAAGTTGATACAAAAGGCAACTGTGATGCGTAGTGCGTGATGTTTCAAACACTGTCATACAAACAATATTTGGTCGCGTACTGTCGTATCGGTCGACAGACGCATAGTGCATTCAGACCTTGAAGCGAAGACACAGATGTACGCGGCATGTGTTTTTAATAGCTTTAGGCAGATTTCGCACAGGCAAAAAAACACTACCACGCCTGATCTATGCTATGGCACCCAGGCCAAAAATATGTATATTGACATATGTAGGTTTGACTTGACAGTGGTCGATAACGATTGATTCCCATATTTGAAAAAATGTAGGAGAAAAAAATACCTCCTGCGGTGTGAGCAAACTTCGGCGCGACAGTGCTATCTTCCAGGAAAGAGGGTTTATCTATTGTCAACCTACAAAGCTAGAGATCAAAAAAAAGGTTAACGATTGACAGCAGTGAACCCATTCTGCACGCTGAGCGTCGATCTCTGGGTGTGACACATGATTTTTCACCACAGGAGGCCAAGAACGTGCCTTTTTGCGCGAAAAGGTTTGCGCCTTTATGATCTCACCCAAGTGTTTCTCCTTCGATTTCTTCTCGTTTGTCAGAGCGATCGTTGATTGAAAATGTTGTCGATGTGTGTCGAGTGAGATGTCGGTCGGCAGTCGTGTCGGAGAAATGGCGATCGCCCCTTTCTCCACAAGTGGGTCGCGCGCGCGGCTGTCAGTCGGTGTTGCGCTCTTGCCCATGGCTGACCTGATGATGAGGCAGCAGCCGAGGCCGTGGCCGCCCCTCCATCGGCCGCCGGAGTACTTGCGTCGGTACGCGGCTTCTCCTCCGCTCCAGCTTCCGCTTCCTCCACCAGCCCTATCTCAAAAGGGCCGAGACTACTACTTCCTGTCTCCGTACTACCGAACGCGTACCCCGAGACACGTTGCCTCTGCCTGTCCGTGCAGCCGTTCTCGCTCCATGGAAGATGTGAGAGGAGATGTGGTGTGCGAATGGGAGCCAGCTGCTGCTGCCAGGGTTCCTACTGCAACCCCCCACCCTTATGCCAGGAGATCGGTTGAAAATCTCCTATCCCGCGATCACTACCACCATCGCACCAACGGAAAACGTTACAACTACCCACCTTTCGTAAGTGCGATTTTCACTCGGAAGACCCGACAATTACCACTCTTTCACTATCTTTGTGCTCGGATCTCTATTCTTCTTGTTTTCTTTCTCTTTTTCAATTTTGAGCGTCTGCTCGAACACGTCTACTGGCTGCCCAGTAGCCAAGTGCCTCGGTGAACGTTTTTCTCTAAGAAAAGTTCATAAATGACACCCTAAAATGTGGGGAAAAACTGATACAATGTGATGATTTGTGACGAATGGAACGGCTATAGAAATTGTGACGTTATAAAACGGAGAATAAAATATATTCCGTGAGAAAATTATACTGAAAATTAATCATTTTCACGTAGAATTTTTTTACTCAAATAGAAGGGAGGGGATGAGTAGGGTCAAAATCCTTAGCATTTCAGTGGTGGAGAATCTTTTGGTTTGTTGATATAAAAAATAGTTAAAACAATTCTGAG
Organism: Arctopsyche grandis; assembly: GCF_051622035.1. Classification (NCBI taxonomy): domain Eukaryota; kingdom Metazoa; phylum Arthropoda; class Insecta; order Trichoptera; family Hydropsychidae; genus Arctopsyche; species Arctopsyche grandis. The sequence goes on along the minus strand of NC_135356.1, from coordinate 25,806,908 downwards.
AATTTTCTATTCTATTCACATTATTTTTACAATTTTTTTTTTGTAACTCCACTACCATCTGTGTATGTATTTTTATGAACAAAATATTTTGGTACAATCTTTTTTTTTTAAGTTTTTCTTGATTATTTTCAGATTTATATTTTTAAATAACCTATTCTTTTCATTTTTATACCATATCTTTTAATCGATCTTGCTCATTAATTAACCAAATGACACATTTTTGCTTCAATGTCAGATTCGACTAAAAATCAATTTAAAGCCACCTATCTATTCTAGGAATCTGCTTTATCAGTTATTATTGCCTAAAAGTTTCCGTTTTTCATTTGCATTTTTCTTTTATTTTGCTTTTTTATAAAATAGATTTTTATTTCAAAATCATGGCGTGCCAAATAAATTTCTCCTGCGTGCTACGATAGAACGTGCCATGTTATTACTTTTGCATATCACTGTCAAGAGAATTTAATTTCACACCGTATAAACCAATTAATCCATGATTTTGAATATTTATATATTGTATCTGCTGGTGAGATTTGAAAATTTGGCGTCTGCCGCCAAAGTTTTAAGACTTTATCTGCCTTAATTATTCCATACAAAATCTTAGAGGAGTATTTTCTCCTATGTCATAATCAAGTTTCTCCAGGACTTTTCCTGTTTGTTACAGTTTTTTTCCACTCATTCTTACAGCGTGCACCAATCTTACATTGTCTATAACATCTTCCATGATAAATTTTATGTATGCTGCCTCTATTATTGATCTGACCCTGTTAAAAATTGATCTCCTTGAGCGAAGTCGACATATTACATAGAAGTAAAACTGTCAAGTTTCTAGCTGCAGTGCAGTTTTCCAATGAACTATTTGAGAAAGTGTGCAGGTTTGGAGCGCTACATAGCGTACTCCATAACGAAGCAAGAAGCATACCCTACCGACATTGCTCTCAATGTCGGTAGGGTAATACAATGAATTGTTTTAGATCTGAAGCAATAATCGTGGATTAGAATTGAACGGTAGTTTCGCATTAAAATCGATTGGCCGGCCTCAATTCGCGCTTTAATTCCACTGCTCCAAAAATTGAAAGTTTTACGGTTCTTTTACTGTTTTTCTTGCGAGCCAACTGTTCGATGAAAATTCATTTATTTTTATTTTGTCGACATGTGCTGCCACTGCATGCTCATTTTCAATTTTAATTTTTATATCCGTTTAATTGAATCCATCTCTTCTGTGTGAATTCATCTTGGATAATTGGACTAAATGGCGTTTTTTTTTTTACATTAAACCACTTCTACTAATATATTCTATTTTGCCATAGAAAGCCAAACAATAACTCAAGCGCTCCTCTTTCGAGGCAATTAAGTTAGTATTTCTTGTACATGACACATACATTGAAGATAACCCTAAAGGCCTATTCATTTAAAGATTTTTCTGCAGATAAATCGTCACAAATTTTTAGCAATTTGTCTGTCACGGCGTTTTATAAGAGGTCAGTGACTTGTCTGCCAATAGATAAGGCTAGATAGATAACTAGATCGGGTGATCCTAATTGCATCGCTCAAGGACTCAAAATCTCATGAACATTATTATAATCACGATCGATTCTTAGAGATGAGATCGAGAATTTTTTCGCTCAATAAGTTTCTCGTAGCATATGCAGCTTAGCGCTGCCATAATTCAACCCTTACTTTGAAAGTCCCAACTAACAGTTAAAACAGTTGCAGCAACCCTCTCAAAATAAGGTAACGAATTGTCGAGTGCCGACCGGGGCATTTGGGAATTGAATGATAAATGGTAAAATTTAAATCATGAGTCATTGATGATCTTAAACAACTTTTGATTATTTTAAGTTTACTGGAAGATATTTCAACTGATGCGGCCGATTACTGAAAAATTCTAACTATTTTTTTTATATTTGCTGTCAAATTAAATCTACCAATTAATAAAATAACTTCTAATTGGTTTTGGTAAGTTTTCATTCAAAAGCGGAAACGATATCTTTGCATTTATTATTTCACTCAAAAATTCGGGGGTTGGTTTTTTGATTGTATTCAAAAAAAAAAAATTGCATTCAAAATTGAAATTTGTGATGACGATTTTGGCGCCCCTAGATTTTTAATCCCGGGACCGTTGCTCCCTTCACACGGCTCTGTATATACGACGAAGTAATCGCAGGTCGCATGGTGAAGTGACCAGAAACCAAGCGCAGGGACGAGGTTAGTTTTGGCGACTCGAAATTCGCACTTGTCCTTGAACCCTTGCGGCTCTTTCTTCTGTTTACCTTTCATTCTCACATTTACTTATTTTTTGTCAGACACAATAGGCTCGTGAACCGGGATATAGGGACACAATTCTATAAACCAGGACATGTCCCAGTCTAGCTGCGAAAAATGTCACCAAATGTAACCAAGACTATAACAAATGTAATCAAGTCGTTCTAGTTGGGTAGTTGCTAAAATTTGGAAACGCAATAGCGTAATTGAACATGTAATGAATAATCAACTGACGGTTTGAAGCCGATTTACCATATGTTTTTAATTAAAAAATAACACTTTAAGAACACGCTTGTTGTCAAGCTATTAATGCCAGTTCATTGAGACGGCTCGCATTGAATCAAACCCATTTGTTCAATCATCAACTGGAGACTTGAATGAAAGTCGTGTCTTAATACAGACAACTTTATATATTTAAAATCTGGCGAAACGAGTGGAGGGGGGGGGGGGGGGGGCGGAAAGCCAAACATGCATAGGCGATCATCCGAAAGTAATCGAGAGCTGTCATCGTCTCGAGATTACGATTATATTTCACTATCGACATAGTGGACACAATTGAAATCTCTATCGTGGACCAAACCTCGCAAAGTGGCAAAGTTTCGAAGCGATCGGAAGAGTTTTAGGAGGCTTTTCCCACAACGATCGCAAAGTGAAAAAACTAATACAAACCTTGTAATAATAAAAAGTACATTATCATTTACAGCCATTCGCTATCCACTGCTGGATGAAGGCCTCTCCAACACGCTTCCACTCGTCTCTGTTTTGCGCAACTCTCATCCACCTCACCCCGCACATTTTCCTAATTTCGTCCACCCATCTTCCCTGCGGTCTTCCTTTTACTCTTTTGCATTCTCTCGGGTACCATTCAAGCACTTCTTTTGTCTACCTTTCGTCCATTCTTCTAGCCACGTGGCCCGCCCATTGCCATTTCAATCTCTTTACTCTATCCACTATGTCCACTACCCTTGTCATGCTTCTCACCCACGTGTTCCGCTTCCTGTCTTTCCTCGTTATGCCAAGCATACATCGTTCCATACTTCTTTGAGTGCATTGGATTTTGTGTAGCATCTTGGCGTTCAGTGTCCAAGTTTCGCATCCATACGTCAACACAGGCAAAACGCATTGATCTAAGATCATTTTCTTCAGACAGAGTGGCATTTTTGAACAGCATTCATCCGTCCAAATGCACTCCATCCTAATTTCATACATATAAATTCAGACACTGCCCGAGCACCATCGTCATGAGACACTTTCACACATGAAATTGCGTTATTCAGATTGTTAATATGCACTGGCATTCGCTGATTGATGTTGATATGCTAATGGTCTACATCCTCCAGACATTGCACTCTGGAAAGTGTCATCAAATAATACAATTGCACTGTGGCAGTGACTAAATTGACACACTATAGACTTGTAGTGCACTGGAATACATGTACATATATATTCCAGTGCACTACATGTCTTTAGTGTTTCGACTACCAAACATTCTCCAAACTCATTATAGTTTGAGTTTGTGTCGCGTTGTCGATGTAAACACTTAACTAGAGGCTAACTAGCCCGTGAGATTGGGGGGGATTTCAGTATCTTCAAATGCCTGTTTCATTAAAGCACTGTTCTGTTTTGACTATGGAAACCATCAAATTTGATATTGTTTTTGCAGCCTGCAGGCGAGATGGGAATTGGTGGAGCAAGCAGTGGTGGTGCAAACGCCAGACCCAGATTTGTAGCAGTTTCTGCTCTTGAAGATGCCCAAGCCGTGCGCTGTGCGGAATTCCACCCAGCTGGTGGTCTTTACGCCGTCGGCTCCAACTCTAAAACACTCCGCATCTGCGCATACCCAGACACTTCCCATCTCAGGTATGCTTCCAGTCTTTTGGTTGAGGGGTTTCTTTGTTCTCTCGCCTTAATTGTAATTTGATTATTTTTTTTACAGAGAAGATCACAAAACGTATCAACCCACAGTTGTATTCAAACGAACGAAACACCACAAGGGCTCATTGTATTGTTTGGCGTGGAGTCCTGCTGGAGATCTCTTAGCTACTGGTTCAAACGACAAAACTGTAAAATTAATGAGATTCAATGCAGATACGACGAATTTAGAAGGACAAGAGGTAATATTAAACAAACGTATATAACATTAAACATCATTTGGTCAGTTTACAAGTTAAAAATTGAATATTTTTTTGGTGTGTTGCGACCTTTGAATATAATTAGCCAATACAATTGTCAAAATAAATTTTGATCAACAGACAGAATTCATATCATTCTAATCGAAGAACACATATCTAGAAATAAGAATAATTTTGAAACACCATTGATAGCAAATAAAAACAGCTATATTTCCTGTAGCATATAAAACTTAAAAGAAAAATATATTTTTAATTAGTATAAATACTTTTTTTTATCACAGGATTAATATTCCTTAGGACAGCACAATACTAAGATATATAATAATTGTCATACTTTTAACTTGCCAAAATCTTCAAAACCCAATCAAATAGAAACATATCTGATTTTGTAATTTTGGAATTTAAATATTATGCTGTATAACTTAAATGTGTTGTTTTATAATTGATTTAGGTTGAACTTACAATGCATGATGGTACTATACGAGATTTATGCTTCATAGAGGACACTAGCAATCAATCTAGTCTCTTAATTAGCGCTGGTGCTGGTGATTGTAAAATATATGTTACAGATTGTGCTACGGGTAATCCATTCCAGGTAAGACAAAATCGAATCGATTCAAACAGAAAAATAACTAAAATTTATCGATTTATTTTATGTTATGTTTTATTTTAGGCTCTGAGTGGCCATTCCGGACACGTTTTATCTCTTTACAATTGGGGTGGAGCTTTGTTCGTCAGCGGATCGCAAGACAGGACAGTTAGGTTTTGGGATTTGAGAACAGGCGGCTGTATAAATGTAGTAACACCGGTCACTGCACCCGGAACACGAGTGAGTATAATCAATTGATATTATCCAGAGTCTATCTTTCACATTGCAAATCTAAAGTATTTCATACGTTTTTATTTATATTTATAGGGATCTCCTGTAAGTAGTGTAAGCGTGGAACCATCAGGAAGGCTTCTCGTCTCGGGACACGAAGACGCCACGTGTTGTCTGTATGACGTACGGGGCGGACGCACCATCAAAAGCTTCCAGCCTCACACTCAGGATGTGCGATCTGTTCGATTCTCCCCAGCAGCTTATTATCTATTGACAGCTGGCTACGACAGTAAATTAGTACTTACCGACCTTCAAGGTAAACAAACCATTGTAATGATGTATAAGTTTTCGGGCATCTTGTTCCATTTAAGATCATAGTCAATTTCTTTCTGATAATACAATAAGAGATTTATTAGTTCTTGAAATGATAGAGGAAAAAATCACTTGTCTTCTAAATTTTGGCGCTATCGGTGTTGAAAAACATACCAATTTTTATTACTGTACTGGCGGTACAGTGAAATGAAACTAGTTGGGCAGTCACTACTTGGAGAGCCACAACGACATAAATCCCACATTACAATAGTAATAGAGGGATTTAGGCAGTCTTTGGATATTGAAAAATATCACAGAAGATGAATTTCAACTTAGGATAGGAACCTAAAGATTTTTTTTATCAATTCGCTAAGAATCTATTGGATGTTAAATGTTTTTTTCTTCAAAGTGCGTGATAATTTTCAAAATCTTTTTCACATTGAATTGTGAAAGGAGATTAAAAATAGATAAAATGACAACAAGATTTAGATATTGAAGATCTGATTTTACTGAAAACAATATATTTGGTAGGGCTTGAGAGGAATTTTTTGAAGCAAGTTGATCTAGCCAAAATATTATACATAGAACATTACGTTGAAATGTTGCTATTAAAAAATAATACAATTTGAATGAAGTTGGCATTTAAGTAACTTCACTCACTTCATTTGATCAACTTTCTGTGTGATGCAAGTCTGAAGCTTTGAATTATTCAATTCACACTTATGTATTTTGGATTGCAGGTGATCTAACAGCATCACTTCCGAGTGTGGTTGTTGCCACGCACACGGACAAAGTGATATCAGGACGGTGGCATCCGAGAGACTTCACCTTCCTGTCAACATCGGCAGACAAGACCGCCGTACTTTGGGCTCTGCCACCCGCTTAAAATTCATAAACGCTTAAAAAAGATACTCTTAACTTTCATCCCTCGTTATTGAATTATTTTCTTTTTTTAATTCCTTTACACACCCCCTCCGGTGGGTTCTTACCGGGAATTATTACGTATTAACAACGCAAGTGCTATTTTATTTCACGATTCGTTTAAAATACTCCATTTAATGTGTGCGAGACGGTCTGCGGAGATGTGACCCCCCATCTGTATGTACCAATTATTTTCAAATGAACAATTGATACTGTTTGTAAATACATACATATATTGGGCGTATTTTTAATTGATTTTCAGCATACAATCCAGTCACTCTTCCGCTGAACGTCTCGCTGTTTATTATAATATATATGTATATGCTATTGCGTATATGTATATTGACAAATTTTGTATTTTTCTACTAAATTAACATTATTTATTGATTTAATTTTAAGAATATTACTTTTTAACCACATTTTTAAAACCGTCGACGCTCAAATAGAAAGGAATATATATATATATATATATATATATATATATATATATATATATATATATATATATATATATATATATATATATATATATATATATATATATATTTAGAGAACAAAAAGTCGATTTCGATGCAACGATGACACAATCATGTGAATTGATTAAGTTTTGACAGAAATAGGTACATTTTTATGTGTAAACGATTTTAATATTAACACGCATTGATACGTTCAGAATCTCTATTATTATTATTATATTATATTATATATCATATATATTTACGGTTGTATCGCGTTTTTAATACTTTTAACAGTTGTATATGCATAGTTAAAACTTGAATTAGTTTAATATTGTTGTCATTTTATATGAAAAAAATATTTTCAAAGTTGCTTAGTGATTTAAACGTGCACAAATAATATTTTTACTCACACAATTGTTTACATTTGTGTCATAAGACTAATAATGCTTTAAAGTAATTTTTTTTTTATATAAACATATGTACATGTACATTACAAACTCAACGTGTTTTTTGTTAAATTTGATTATTCCTTCGTATTATTTCAACGATATCAGTGCCAATCGATTTTAGTTTGTCAGCACCGTAGTGTCCCAATTATCCGACTGTGCATATTATAACACAGTTTGAGGCATTTGACGTATACTTGATCGATATCTGACATTTAAGCAGTTAGTTTATAAGCAGAGAATCAGATATCGGCTAGAAAATTGTCAAAAATGTAGCGTAAAACGAAACTTGTCGATTTTTACAAGGCTTTTATTAGTTTTTTGATCAGTATACTACTGCTGGTGCAACGGATTGATTAAAAAACTGCATTCTTCCTGTAATATGAATTGGTTCTATGATGATGAGATTGAATTTTTTGAAAGCTTCAGTCTTAGAAGGCCCACAAATAGAACGATCTTTCCCAATAAATCGCACAACGTAGTTCTGGAAATTTGTTTCGGAAAAGAATTTTTTTACTGTACGCAATTTTGAAATTATGTAGATTGTAAGAATAGAAGATCGGCTGTTCCAATCGTATTTATGTAAATAGCAGCTGTTATTAAAAGTAGCTAAAGGCATGATATTACACCTACAGGGTAAGGATTTAAGACCAAAAAATTATTGCGTTTACATACATAGAGATTTTGACCACTATAAAGTTAAAACATCTAATAAAATATTTTGATTTTTTAATGATCTACCATCGGCTAGTACGAGCGACACCTTCGTCTTGATAGTTTGTACCATAAATTGGTAGAGGAATTGCATCATCAGTTTTTAAATACATACATACATATATAACATCATATAATACTATTATATTTACCTGGTTTATGCCCAAAATTTAAATCTTATACAGGGTTTTGTGTTTAGAGAAACACCGTCACGGTGTCATGGCTGCCGTTCATCATGTTGGGATTTTGGTTGTTTGGTTATTTCCTTGGCATCTTTTGATACAATGGTAGATCTATAACGTTCGTCCAAATAATCCGACGTTAGAGTATCGGGTAGTTGAGACTCTACTGTAAAAATATATTTTCTTTTTGTTATTCTTCTTTTTTGTAATATTTTACAGAAATATATGTGGTTCGATTTTATTTCGATATAAAATCAATTTAGACGTCACAAATATTTTGTGAATATAATTAATACAAACAATTGAAAACGTTTTTTATTTGAATCTTTTTTTCTTCATGTATCCTTGCTATACGAAATATTAAATTAAGCATATGGTAATTTGACAAATGGTAAAAATTAAAAAATAAATAAAAATAAACACTGTATTATTGATATGTCATAAATACCGTATTGATCCGAATACAAAGCGAACTCCTTAATATTTTTTTTTCAACATAATTAATTAATCTTGCTTCAAACATCGCTCAACATTCGAAACAATACGGTTTTTATTATTTTTCGCATTATATACATATACTTACGCTTGCAATGTAGCGATTTTCATGTTATATTATAGCGCAATGCAACATTTGATAATAATTAATGAATATTATTTACGCTTGTTCGCGCATATTGTCTTGGGTTTTAATTTTTTAAACATACACATTTGTATGTTTTGCCGTTTGCGATTGGCGTTTACGACCATGTGCGAATGTTTTTACATGTTCATCGAAACTTGTGTACTTTATGTACTGCATTATATGTATTGCGATTGATTTTTTTTATCTAAACTTGTATTATTAAAATTTGTTTTATGTCCTGTAACTATATATGTGTGTACGGGTGGGGCAAAAAGTCGTTATATGTCATGTTTTATCGATTGCGAAATTTTGCTCTTTTCATTTATACATATGTATATACGATTCGATTGCCTCGCCTGCATAATTGTGTATGCGTATATAATATATGTCAAGTATCATTTTTTTTTTTTAGGAATTTCATTTGAATAAAATATATTGTAAGCAGTAATATAATACACACATACGTATATCATTATATAGAAAATTATTTGAGAAATTAAATTTAATTGTTATCAGTACGATGCACGTATATGTGTATGTATTCATGTGTATGTACACATAAATATATATATATAATAAACTAATACTAATGCATATTCTTGTTTGAATGCGTCCTGTTGTTTTGCTTTGGAATCAAACTAATTGATGTTGAATAATGTGACTTAGATTTTCAGATTATATCCAATTTCACCAAGAAAATTTGGATACGATTCACCAAATCATGCTGAAGCGGTATAATTTATTAGTTTAAAACATCAAAAATTGGCTCTATCTACTCACTGTCTTATATGGGTTACAAACTGTGCATACGCTCTGCGACTTTCGATTGACTTCAGAGTATTCTACTGTCTATGTGGTTGCAAGATAGTTTCGTTGTGATTCTGCTGGTGGTTTATTTCCGGGTTTCCTTTTTTGTAGTTCTGCCTCAAAGTCATTTGAAAAAGCTTGCAAAACTTTAAACAGGAGATAATAAGCTACACATATTATTATAAATTAATAAAATAAAATTAAAAAATAGAAGATATGTTGTTTGTGATAAAGAATTGTTTTGCTGTAAAGCTATCGCTGTGTTTCAAGATATGCGGTGGGCACGGTTCAACCGATTTAGGTTTTTTTGACTCTCAAATTTCTCATCTGCTTAGTATTAGAGATAAAAAAAAAATAAATGCAAATATGTTTTGCACAGTGAAATACTTATTTTACCAGGTAAACATTAACTATTGAAAATATGAACTAAAAATTTATGTACAAACATTTTTTAATTATTTTAAGGTGTTTTAAAAATAATAATTTTGGAAGTGATTTAAATAGACTATTTTATTGAAGTTTCTAAATTCATATTTTAAAATATTTGCTTTGTAAAATATGATATATAATGTTTTGGAATTAAACTATGAAAAGAACCAAAAATCCATCAAAAAGAAATTTTAGATGGAGAAGAGAGCGATTTAATTGAAAAATTAATTTGATGTAAAATGAACTAAATTTAATCATTATTGATCTATAAAAAAATAAAAAGTATTAAAAAATTTGAATAGCTTAAAAATCTATACATTTTTGTATATAAATAAACTCTTGTTCTAGCAGACAAGAAATTTAAAAAATTAATCAAGTTAGGTTTAGTCGAGAAAACGAGAATCGGTCAAACGGAGTAGACCCCAAGATATGTATGTACAATAAATTTTCTATTTTGAAGTTTTGCAAAGGTAAATATACTAAATAATTTTTGGATTTTTTTTGATGGCTTGAAAGTTACGCCATTTTTAATAATAATATATATATAGGGTTTTGTTGAATTAAATAAAGCAAAATACAATATCTTTATAATGAACCTATTGAACTAAAAAATAATTATGTCTAGAAATGGTTCGTGATTATGAAACTAGAAATTTTTGTTGAATAATATCGTTTAGTACCATGAAAATGAAATTTTGTTATTTTGGTATTCGTTATACATATGTAGAATTAGACTGTTTTTAGTATACAAATTGCAAAGAAACAAAGTGATAACATCTTAACTTCTTTATTCTGAACATATCAATATATTACAAAAAAATCAAAGTAAAGGCATTCATATTATTAATGTAAATAACGAAAAAGACACGAAAGGTCATGTATAACAACGTGAATAGAAAAAGATGAGCGAATGATCTGCCCACGGCTTTCTTTCCTATTGTCTGTTTTTATCCGCTCTCTTTTGTTTCTTATCGTCTGCTTCTGTCTGTTTCGTGTCCTGCTGGAAAAACCATGGCGACAGCACGTTTCTCCACAAAATGAAGAATGCTTGAAACGGCGCCAAAAACAACAACAGCCAAAAGTACGTCGATATTATTGATAGCAACTGCGTAATCGCCGTCAGAATTATCATATCTTTGACATGCCTAAAAATCATAATTGAATACAAGCGCTATACATTTTCTGCTAACAATTGAAATTTTAAGTACTGAAGCTGGAGCATTTCAGAATGTTCACCTTAAAATAGTTTAAACTTTAACTTCGAACAGTTCAAAAGCTATCACCGAATCAATTGTTCTATTATGTTTAAACCTTCACTACATCTACATACATATGTATTATCTAAAAGGTTCGTTTCATTGTTGAATGATTATATTACAATAACTGTAATATTCTTTTGAAATATGTACATATGTAGTCAAAGTAGATGGTAAAAAGTCACATATCATAATTGTCGATGAAGTTTGATTTAATAGCTATGAAAGAGTAGAACATTTTGAAATGTATCAACCTATGACAATATGTATATATGGAGTAAATCGCATATTGGTAAAATGGAGCGCGTTTCATATAAATATACATACATATAAAAAGTGGTGGATACAAATCTTTAATAAAATGATTTTATAATTTTAAATTGTAACAATGTTTCTCAACATTATTCAGCTCAACCCTCTCCTTCATCGCAATTTCAAAATTAATCCAATTCAATATCAAATATAATTCGCCATACATGTTTTTTTTTTAAATATATAGCAAGAATTCAAAATCTGCATCGAATTGTATGGTAGAAGCAGTTTCTTCAGAAAATATGTTCTCGGAATCACAATGTAATTTTACAGTTATTAGAGCGCTATAAAAACCACATAACTTCTTGAACAAAAGAAAATGAATCTACCTTAACACGTTCAACCCGGCGTGTACCACCGGTGGCCACGCGGATAGTGCTATAGCAGACTATAATTTTACGGTTCCAATTCATTGAGCACCCCAACACTAAAATTCTAAAGATTTAGGTACAAATCATTATATAAATTGATTTAATGCCGTCACACGTAATTGAGTGCCGATACGCGTGACAGTGTCGCCACATGTGCAAATGTATGAAATCATGCGCCGGGCTGAATGTGTTAATACAATATAAAAAGTTTAGCCACCAGCATATATTGGTAGTTGCATTAATGCTAACCACCGAGAGGTTTGCCGGGTTCGATCTCGTAGGTTGACCTCGATTGAAAAGAATTTATTCCGAGTGACTCCAAGTAAAATTGGCAAAACTATCCTACCCAATATGACACCGCTATTTGAATATGATTTCAGAATGAACAAACTATAAATTTATATATATAGATTTCGCTCAGGGACAACCCGAAAATGGCATCATGGGAAAATATAAAATTGGGTCCATCGACAATTTAATTTTTTAATAATGAAAAGTTGCACTTAATAGCATTCATGTTTCGATTTCTTAAAATATATAAAACAATGGACTTTCATCATACGCTGATAAAATGTTTACTATATATGTATGTGTTACAATCGAGGTGTATTTCAGTTGTAATATATTTCAACTGGCGTTTTAGGTCATTCATATATTCAATACAATTCAATTAGTAAATTATATCTCTACAAGCGCAAATACACTTCCAAAAATGTGTGCCAGTTGTAATAAAGTTGAGTTTTGACAGCACTGATGTTATTACGAATGCTTTATAATTCAATAATAAGTTAATATTTGCTAGATATTAAGAGTAAAGGTAAGGAGTACCGTATTACGTTAAACAAAAAAAAAATGTGACCCCAACTTAATTTACTAGTCGAGTGATATCTTCACGAAAACCTAACTAATCTCTCCATCTGACCTGGTAGCAACTAATAGTTGAAGTGTATTTTCAGTTGTAATATATTTTGACCAGTTGGAATGTACAAAATTCGCCATATGAATCAACATAAGTGAATCAGACTAACTGGTCAAAATATATTACAGCTGAAAATACACTTCAACTATAACGGCAGTTGGGTACCAGTTTAGATGGAATATATTCCAAATAGTCGAAATATATTACAAATGGAAGATACACTTCTGTAACATATGCATATACAGATAATAAGAAATACGCTATAAGCAAAAATAAGCGTTACATATCAAACGCTCTCACCCCTGTTGAGAAACACTGCTCAATATAAACAGACTATTATTACAAAGGCATCCACCAAAGTACATACATATACGAATAAAAGGAGAGAAAGACTCACTCGGCAATGCCTCCTTCCATATTCAAATCAGTTCCGCTGTCTAGAATTTTTCCGTCTTCGGAATACACAGCTTTAGCCGCATAATTCAGTAAGTTAAAACACACTAAGTAAATAGAGATCGCCGTGCATAGTAAAAACTAAAATAAAAAAATGCATCGAATCCATTAGCCATTTATTACAACGACTTCAAATCATATATGTAAAGTGAAATTTTTAAAATCGTTGAACGGACAGTTCACCGATATATTATAATAGAACTTACGACACTAGTGGTGGTATGCTCGGCACCTATGATGAATATGACGAAGGCATAAACTGAGAATGCTCCTAAGCACATGTTTCTATAGAATTTGATTGTTGCGACATTGTCTTCGACGATTTGTTTCGAGCCTTTGGTGGCCTGCTTCTTCTTGGGAGCCTGCAATGCAATTTTAAATTAATTACGAGTGTATTTGAAAAGCATTCGCTGGAGACAAACTTTTTGAAGCTTGAGCAAAATTAACTTGCGATATTTTTTAGAAGTCCACTACATATATTAGACTTGTACATAAAACTAATGATTTTGGGACCCTCGGCAAATATCAAATAAGCGCCTTTCCGTCATGTTTTTAATAGCTAAATTATTAAATTCTAATGCGACAGAATTTATGTAATGAATTTAAAATCCATCTATAAAGATTTATCTTTCTTTAGAAATAGCTACATGATCAACTTTAAACTTCCAAAATAGAAGCTCCCCTTAAATGTTAATACTATAGCGGCCGAGCGGTTAAACTATTGAACTGTTAAAAAAAACTTTATATACATATATTCGCATGTACATGCATATAAATCCGTTTCCGTTCCCCTTTTGTGGGCAATTTTTTTCACAGTAATCTCTCTGGACATGCACAAAACACGGTCTCCGTGACGAGCCCGAATGTGAAAAGACGGAAAACGCAAATACCGGAAGGCAAAGATCGAAAATCGAAAGATCTTAAGTCGAAAGATCAAAAAAAAAGGGTGTATGGTAAACGGTACATACTCACTTAATTTGCGCGAGCAGGGTACAACAGGAACAAGAGGAACAGGCTTTTCCTCCCGTATTCTGCGCGCACACATTAATAGCGGCCAGTAAGCGTTGGCACCAACATGATGCAAATATGAGTCAGCGGCCACCATTGTGTTAAAGCAATAATTTTATTATGACAGCTATTTATTGTATTGAAATTACGTTAACCTTTGAGTGTTGACGTCTTTTCTGTTAAAAGCCCGCCATGCTGAAAATTTCGCCAATATTTCCAACTAGAATATTTTAGAAATCCAATAGAAAGCAGGTATAAAGAAGTGAAAGTGAACACGTAGGAAAAGTATTCTTTCTTGCTTTGGCTATATTTCCATTAAGAATGTGGAGAGTCTAGAAAAGCTGGTGGTCACCGGAACACTGGGGGGGAGCCGAGCGAAAGGATAGTCTCCCATAAGACGGTCAGACCAAATTAAAGAACTGACAAGATTGTATATAATGATACTAAACGCCGTTTTCAACTCGGCACAGGACAGATAGCGGTCGAGGTGGATCGTGTATAAGACTCTAGATATCAATGACCACGACGCTCAGCATTAAGCAAATGAGGAAGAAGAATATTTGTTTATAATGAAGAATGATTCACATATACGTGTTATTGGCAATATACACCCAGCGCAAAGCGAAGCTTATCAGTTGCATCACATGCAAATAATGATATATTTTAAAAGACTAGGAAAGGAATTTAAAATAACAGTTTTCGTATTACTTTCTACAACTCCTCTTCATCAATATGCAGCAAAAAAAAAAAAGTGATTTCGTCAATAGATAATATTATGAGGGGAATCATTGTAAATTTGGAGTAAAAATGAACTTTTTTTTATACCTGGAGTAGATTTCATAAATCAAAAAATCGATAAAAACGGATTTTTTTTTCTTCTTCAAGCTTTTCAACATATCAAGGGGACTTCAAATAATAGTAGGGAATACAAATAAAAATGTTTTTTTATTTTAATATTTAATGGGACCCCCTTTGTTTTTAATAAATAGTTTTATTCGTTTAAGTAGTGATTCATATTATTTTTTTAATAATTCATCACTAATTTCATTGTAGCATACATCATAAATAATGTATTTTAATTATTTTATGGTTTTTGGTTTCTTATCTCTAATTTTTTTGCCTGTTTTGCTTACATATTTTCGATTATATTTAGATCCGAGCTGTTTCCTGGTCATTCAATGGAGTTTATGCCTAAACTATCTTTATCTTGATCGATATTTAAAAAAAAAACCAAATGGTGATATACCAATGCATTAAAAATAATTGTGAAAACAATTTGAATACTCTGAAATTTTGAACGATGCGCCGGTGCTGAATCATCGTGAAAGACAAGATCCTTAACCATTTCCGGTAAGCCTTCAAATGTAGGAATAACGCTTTTGTCGATGATTTTTTTATACTCCTGTGAGTTGACTATCCCATCTAGTTTAATGATTGACCCAACACCATACCGTGTGATGGCCCCCAATACCATACCATGGCGAATGTTAAACAGTCAGCGTTTAGCACGATTCTTTATTAGCGTTAGCCTGATTTTCGTCGTACTAGCGCCATCCCATCTGATCCAATCAGGTTGAATTTGGATTCATCTGAAAAAGTAATCGTCTCCCAATCTTGAACTGTTCAATTTTTCTTCCATTTGGCCCACAAAAGACGAGTATCCTTCATTTTCTTCGTGGGGAGGGTTTTTTTTTTGCACGGCGCCGTTAAAATAGACCAAGTTCATTTAGTTTATATTGAACTGTTCTAAGGCTTACTGTTTTTCCAACTTCAATGAACTCAGACCTAATTTCTGACGCAGTTTTGAATCTGTTTTGAAGTAAAATTCTCTTTAAAATCCGTTTGTCTCGAGAAATCAGTTTTTTTGCCATTTTTCCTCTTTCGACAGGTGTTATGTCCATTGTTCTTTTATACTTCTTAAAAAATATAGTTATTGTAGGTAGAATGTGTCCCTGTTCGTCGATAAATTTCCGCAAAAGAATAATTTTCCTCCCAGAAAGTGACAATTTTTGATTTCTCGGCGATCGACAAAAATTCATATTTTACGCTCAACGCTCACAACACTAAAAAAAAAAACACGCACTACTTGAAAGTCTGGGGGAAACTGACTTTAAAACTTTTTGGCAACAATACGTTGAGGTATGCTGAAAACAACTGTAAAATTATAAAAACAAAATTGCCAAAAAAGTGAGACCCAATAGGGCGAAAAATGGGCCATTCCGGTAAAATTTGTGACTGATAAGCTTCGCTTTGCGCTGGGTGTATGTAGGTACATATGTAGAATAAAATGTTTGATTTTATTTTTTACTCGGAAATATATTTTGAACAGACCCACATAAAATTATATAATTAAATTTTGACCTGGGTGGGGCGCGAGTGGGGTCAAATAATTTAATGGTAAAGGGGAGATAATTGCTTCGATGGAGTTAAAGAACACTGCCTTAAATGAAAATGATTTTTTTGTATCATTAATTTTGTCGAATAAATAAAACAACACTTACGTACTGTTATTGTGAAATAGTAAGGTTGATTTTGGAAAAAAAATTGATCGCATCACCATCTCGAAGAGTTGGAAGAAGACCAGAATGAAGTACCTTCAAATCCTTAGACATGGTTGCGAGAATAGAAGTCTATCGATGACACACAGCTACTAACCAAACCGCCAACTCGATAGTAAATTAATGACACTTCATTACAGTGTTGCTAGCCGTAAAATTTCAACGCTGGCTATGTACTACATTCTTAATTTTCGTAACAATCAACGCGTCTATCAATTATTTGTGCTTTAATTAATTAAATTTACGTCTTCTAAGAAAATTAAATGAGCTAAAATTTTCTCAGAGCAAAATTCGAATTTTAAACTGGTCAGAAGTCGATGATGCGATGGTTTTTTTGGATTTACCCCAATGTGAATTCCATTATAAAAAATCCCCGAAGCAGTTTTCTGTATTTTATACTAAATTTATATATAAATATATTGATTATCGGTTGACGTTTTATTTTATTTATAATCTTCGGAATAATTGGATTTTGAAATTATTCAAGTAGTTGTGGCAACACTATTCGTGAGTGCCACGTGCGCATGTTTCTTTGCATACACGCTCTTCATTTTTCGATGATATTCGTACGCACATTGCGATGGTTCGGTGATTACTAGTCAAATGTGAACCGGTCACAGGACAACCGGTCGCTCTAGATCGGTCACATGTGATCACCCGTCACACTAAAACTGGTCACGAGAAAACTGATCACACCCTAAAATCGGTCACGAGAAAACTGGTTGACCGATTTTAGGGTGTGACCAGTTTTAGTGTGACGGGTGATCACGTGTGACCGATCTAGAGCGACCGGTTGTCCCGTGACTGGTTCACATATGAGTAGTAGTCCGTTTACCCATTGCGATCTCCCAAAAGACAATTTTGAATGGCAAGTTTAAACATTGCCATTTCCATTCCATTTCCATTAAACATTGCCATTTGTTTTGGTGAATGTCCTTTGTTCCAGGAAATCCTAACTGATTCACCCGTTGATCGGGCTACTCACTGCCTCAACCTGATAGCGAATCACGTCGACGTTTTTTCAACGAATGTTTTCAATTGTATTACTAATTTTTTATTTTAAAATTTGCTTAGTTGTTTATTTTTTCTTAATTTGTTTATAATTTTTAAAATGTTTATCATGTTCTTTCTGGTTTTTTATCTCTTATTTATTTATTTTTTCTTTTCACGTGAATTATTTTTTTGTTTAAATTTTTGGTCACAGTTTCATTTTGGAAAACTGTAACAACAATTTTTTTAATATTTTTTTTGGTAAACGGACTACTAGTCATATGTGAACCAGTCACAGGACAACCGGTCGCTCTAGATCGGTTACACGCGATCACCCGTCACACTAAAACTGGTCACACCCTAAAATCGGTCACGAAAAAACTGGTTAACCGATACACATAAAATAGCTTATTGATACAACTATCGTAATCATATTATATAACTAGTAACATGTTTAGACTAGGGGTGTCGAATGCAATCTTGTAATAAAACAATTTTTCTTTCAAATGAAATTTAAGTACGGATGCATCAAAATTAAAATTGCATTGAGTCATAATGGTTCAAAAATCCAGATACTTTTTCATCAATATTCGAGACAGTTTATCAGATGCACCATAATAAAACACATGTTATTCGAAGAGAGACACAAGTTTTATTCATATTTTTAATACATACTCGAATACACACATATTTTCAACTTAACTTAAACATAGTAATTTTGTTTTTATTAATATAAAAAAAAACATAAAATGAAAAAAATTCAATGATAAATCACTTATTTATACACCCTTAATGAAAATGTATCTGGAATATCCATCCAGGG
Organism: Arctopsyche grandis; assembly: GCF_051622035.1. NCBI lineage: Eukaryota > Metazoa > Arthropoda > Insecta > Trichoptera > Hydropsychidae > Arctopsyche > Arctopsyche grandis. The sequence continues at coordinate 25,788,113 of NC_135356.1, read as the reverse complement.
TAAATAAAATAATAATGGAAAATAAAATCACCCATTTTCTCTGGGGAATTCTTTGTCATTTTTCATAAATGACTTCATTTATATTTGGACTCCATAGTAGACCAAATAAACCCGCCGCGTGCTTTAGAAACAAGCTGAATTTCGGTTGGTGGATACGGTGTATTGTTAGACTTGTAATATTCAGATGGAGCATGCATTATAAATTCCATGCAACTCAATTTTCTTGGAAGGTCTTCCTCGGGACCTAAAATATAAATGAAGCAATGTTACCTTTATACAAACAAAATAGTTAAATTAATTTGATATCGACAGTCATGGCCCAGACATCGGGGGGACAGCCATGGCTTTAGCCCGGGGGCCCACCACCGAGATCATTTTTTTATATTTTTTACGAAATTGAGAAGTTTTTTTCGTAGTTATGTTCAAGTAGTAACTTTTTGGTGATATCTTAGCTTTCACAACATGACTTTTATTTGAAACTTGTGAAAATACATGTAATCATTTGTCAGGTGATCCTCAATCTTATTACTCCTTATTGTTTATTGTGAAAAATATTGGGGGGGCTTAAGCACGCTAGCCCAGGGGCCCGGCTTGGGATGTGCGGGCCATGTCGACAGTATTCATTTGAATCCATCCGATAGTTCATAGTTCACAAGTAACCATTTGAATGCTAAACAACAATATATCGTTATTTATGAAAATGGCGAGAATTGATAACAACGATCGTTGTTGACGTCGAAATGATTGTATTTGAATACTTAGATCATTGGTATGAAACATTTTATATAAATATATTTATACCGACACAAACTTTTTATTTGCGCTCGGGTGAGTTTTCTAGTTCAACTATTTTGTATCTATAATGATATAGAATATAGAATAATAACAATAGAAAAACGTTTTCTATTATAGAGGTCAGGAGCCGTCGCACAATTAGATGCAACTAAAATGTTTACAATACCCTTTGAAAAAAAGATAACAATAGAAAACCGTTTTGTATTATAGAGGTCAGAGGCTGTCACACAATCAGATGCAACTGAAATATTTACAATACCCTTTGAAAAAAAGATCACAAGATTATAAATTGTCACCTCCGAGTGCATCTCACTAGCAACCATGAAAGAAAGAGGGAGAGCGAACTACAGAATACCCACTTTAAATGTATTACACCTATAAACAGTGCTAATCATAGATCTCAAAATAAAATCCTGATAAGCATCCACATTTAGTGCATCTCACTCGCGCGCTCGCATGTGAAAGCAAGAAAGAAAGAGAAAGCGATAGCAAGCACCCCTTTCAAATAAAATGTACAATCAAGTATGGCACCCCCGGCCAGTGAAGTATGTTAAATAAATAATACATAATTTATTTAATCGATAGAATTATAAATGTTAGCATATTTCGCTATCATTTTGAAAAACAGCTAGCAGCCAAAGGGTTACAATTGTGTACCAGTTTAAATCTTTGAAAAATTTCCATTTGTTTCTACTCTAGAAGGCAAATGAAAACCTTTCTCAAAATAATTTCACTACATAGAAAATATAACAAATGTTGGACATAGTGAAGTCTGCCATGCTTAGAATTGAGTATGCATTGGTTTTGGGAAAAATATTATTTAATTTACCAATGATATAAGTAGCAGGATGAAAACATTCTGCTGGCGGAGGACTAGCTGTAGTCGGCAATAGCCAAGTGACAACGGCGCTCTTCTCACAGTATTGATCAGTCATGAAACCTCGGATTTGAGCATAATAAGTATCTCCGTCTTCATCCAACATTGATACGATATCACCAATCTGCATATATTTACCCTGAAATGAAATGGAATAAGAAGTCAAAACAGTGCACTCTCAACAAGTGAATAAAGTCATCATCGTCATAATACATTGTAGTAAATAGACTCCGATGTGATGATTGTGGCAGTAGCAGACGGCGCTTTAAGCGGAGTCTTTTTAAAGAAAGCTCGTCGACCCCGTCCTCTCATGTTAGCCGCGCCACGTTGAGCATTGGCCGAACCTGGTGTAGCAGTTGTAGCAGTTGCTCCAGCACGGGCACGAGTCCATCGATTGCCTTTCTTGGTCGTTTTGGCTACCGGAGCTGGTGCAGAAGTTGAGGCCGAATTTGCATCAGTGCTGGGTTCGGCTTTTTCAATGATCTCTGGTTCATGAGATGTGATCGGTGTTACGCCATTCTCGGTCTCAATTTTATAGCAATGGTTACACAGATAACCACCGCCACGAATTCGCCACAGCAGTGACTCTCCAATATTGCATGTTATACACACCGGTTTAGGCATCTTCTAAATTAACAAAGAAATTATATATGTATTATTATTTCAAAGAGACAACGATAAAATACTAAGTTTTATTCAATTGCTATACACGGAATCCGCTATGGAACAGAATAAATTATGATGATTATAATAAATTATGATACTATACAGAATATATTATGGAACAGAATAATAAAAGTATACGATAAAACAAAGAAAAAAGTAATAATTTAAAAGACCATATTGATATTTTATAAGTACGTATGCACATACCGAGCTCATGATTGGTATTGATGTCTGAATGTATTACATCAGCGTTTCCCAACCTTTTTTGACTCGCGTATAGGGTTGCCAGATGGTGTCCAAAAGGAGGACATGTCCTCCTTTTCCATGTTTTGTCCTCCCGTCCTCCCTTACCTACTGTAAGTCCTCCTTTTTGATAAACATCGGGCGGGACTGGCGGGAGGCGAAAAAGGGTGTAGAGATTGAAGATGTTAAGCTACACGATCAATTTTGTAACTTGATTTCATTTCTTAAATCAAAATCAGATGAGGATGAAGCATATTATGATTTTAAGTTGCACGAGCAGTGGACAATCTACTTCAAAAGTGTTAAAAACATTGAATGTTTCTCAGAACTGCTCAAGATCTGCGAGTTTTATTTTTTTATAAGCGCACATAACGCAAATGTGGAAAGAGTTTTTTCACTGATTCATACTCAGTGGAGCAAAGAGAGGAATAGACTAAGTGTGCAGTCAGTTAAATCTTTAATTCTTACTCAATACAACTTCAAAAACATGACATGTGAAGATTTTTATAATTATTTGTTAAAAAACGAAGAACTTCTTTCCAAAATTGACAGCTCAGCTAAATATGATTAAAATAAAGTAAAATAATATAAAAAATTCGTTTAATTTCTGAATGTTCTCCTTTTTTTACAGAAAATCCTCCTTTTTAGACCCATCTGCCCTCCTTTATCAAATTATCATCTGGCAACCCTACTCGCGTACCACTTGGTAGTACATAACGCTAAATTGTACCACCATATAAAAATGATTGTATTTCATGTAATTATTACATATAGTATTTGCATTGTAAGGAATGTGAAGACAGGATACACGCAATATGTATGTAGATCTGTTTTGGTGCGAAATTTTATGGAAATTTATTTTTTTGCGGAATCACAATTATAATATGCTCAAAGTTTGATATATTTATCTACTATCTTGTCATGCTTCTATTATTGATAGTAAAAATATTATTGATTGTTTAAATAAAAACACACAATTACAAAGTAAATATAATATGTTTTATTAAATCTCCTTACAAAATAAATTTATTGAGATCCTTGTACTTAGTTTTTTTAAATTTGGTTCAAATGATGCGAGATTTACCCTTAAGTCTGGAGCTGGATTCAATCAATTTCTATATTTGTCTTATTAAAATATATGAAGAGAAAGCTCTCTCAACCAGTTCAGTGCTAGTAAACGGTTACAGAAATTTAAGCGCTATGTCATAAAATTAATAACCTTATTTATTTCGAATTCAGTTTTTAAATGCTATAGTTTTAAGGTTCAATCAAGTTCTCCGTTTCCTTGGTAGCTGTCCGAAAATGATCATTATCAAAGGGGCTTGAAATCAAATTGTTTGCTTCTAAAAGGTTTGGGGAAGCACTGCGTAAAAGACGAATTCAGTCCTATTAAATATTCAATTATTTTTCCACGTATATCTCGAGACATACGACTCTTGTTTTCAGATAAGAAATAATGTAAAGTTTCAAATACTTCAATTTGATCATTTTCGATACATAAATTCCAAAAATCTAATTTTCTAATCATATGTACTTTCAATTTTATCTGCAACATTAAAGATTATTATACTATTCTCAAGTATCAGTTATATATTTATTGGAGCGTGAATGCGGTAAATTTAAAACTGCACTCCAAAATCCATGCCGGATCTGAGTATCGATTGCCAGATTTTCGATCATCGACTGTACATATTGACGTCAACGATGACTAATTAACATAAAGTTTATTAATTACTAGTTGTTTTACCCGGCTTCGCTCAGTATTTGTAATATAAACAGCTTAAAAATGGCGAATCTAATAGTAAATATTCATTTGTTTTTTTTTTTTAATTTATTTCAATCGAAAAAAACATAATATTCAACCAATTGAATTGTCACCATGGAAATTTTTTTTTTTCAAAGTTCCCAAACAAAGATACAAACTTACAAAGTCTTTTTCGAAATTATATATTAGATATAAAAAATATTTCTATTTGTATGATTTTAATCATTCATTCCTGCATGTCCGCTATTAGTGATTTTTTTCGCGTACCACCAACCATCAACCGCGTACCACAGGTTGGGAAACGATGTATTACATGCATGCAATCATATCAGAGACGGCACGACCTTTTGCAAGTTTAGGTTTAAAAATTGTGCAGAGACAATCAAGGGGGGAAAGGGAGGGCATAACAATATATTAATGATGCACAACTTTTCATCAGTAGAGCTATTTCTTCATTATCCAAGTTCACAGGTCACAGAGGGTGCAACAGTAACTAGCATTTCATAGAGATTGTACATACAAGGTTTCAATTTTGACTCTTACTAATGTTTAAAAAAAAAATAATATAACAAATACAATATTACATCATCATAATTAATATTTTTAATGATATTATAGTATGTCGACAATATGGAAAGGTCGAACAATTATATAATAAAAAAACGCGCCGCAGGCTTTAGCTTTTTTATATACAAATATTATATATATGCATTTGATATATTATTTATTTTTATATATCAAAAACAATACAATAAAAAATCATAAATTTGTACCGCAAGCGAAAGTTATAAAAAAGAAACTTATTTTTGTTTTAACAAAATTTATAAGTAATTTTTGAAGTAAAAATTATTTGCATATATAATATGTATGTATTAGCAACGCAAGTTGACGCTGTGGAATGCAAAGTGGCTAAGAACATGTCTTAGCTTGTTTGTGGGGCTGTCAGTTAATTCCGAGCCCTACAGTGTTTTAGTTACCAATCGTCGATCTCGTCAACTATGAGGTGCTATTGGTGAAATTTCAAATGCGAAAAGCATTCGACCGGCTGAAATTTAGTGGCATTGTGTGAAGATGTGATGATCGATGCAAATGCTGGTTACTCAACGAAGGGAAGACATGTGTGCATGATGAAGCAAGACCAGTTGAAGAACAGTTGCAAAAGTTGCGATAAGAGGTATTGGATCATCCTCTATATGTTTGGATCCATCCGATTCTTGTATCGTCTTAAATCAATTAAAATAATTTTAGAGTGGAAAACATACGCCAGCCATTGTTGAAGTCTGCAAAACTGTCACTGATTGGGCCGAGGAACTGGCGGCAGAGTTCTTCACCGAGAGATTGTCAAATTCGTCCCACAATCTCAAAAATGCTTGAATGTCTAAACAAAGATATTAAATCTCAATAAATTGTCATCAGTTTAAAACAAAACGATATCTATTTAAAGAAATAACCCCCGTAATTAAAAAACAAGCATTATTTTTATAACAGCGATGCAGGCAAATTTTTTATATCAGTGTATATATTTCTATTTCTATAAACAGTAATGAAAAGGGATTATTTTTGGGGGCGAATAGCCCCCGAGGCCTCACCGCTTTCATTAAAAAAAACGCTTATTTGCAAATGTAAGTACTTTCGAAATGATTTTCATGCAATATGGCATTCCTACGCATGTTGCGAAAATTATCTTCAGAAAGACCATCAGATTGCAGATCACTTTCTTATTACAAGCTTTTTATTATCTTAATATTACGAAATTTGTGCAAATTAGTTTCCATCTGTCGCCATACATCTAGAATAATCCATAATTTTTGTTATGCTTTGAATCCATCTATATATATATGAAGTATAGATGCGCCTTCACTCTTCAGATTTGGATCCACAAAAGGTCTCCCAATCTCTCCCAAAACTCAGGTATAAAAAAATGTTGTTCATTGACTGTCAGTGCCTGATTACATACTTGAACCCCTCGAATCCCCCGCCATATCGTCCGTTTTCACCCGACAAATTCGTGTGGAAGCGCTCATCTAGATATTTCTATATCTTTATTATGTGCATACAGACGACTAGTTTATAAATGTCGCATCTAGATAATATGAATATGCGCATTGGAGTCGTTGAAATTATGTGCAGTTTATGAAATATATGAGTAATTGATTGTCTGTAGGCAATGAAAAAGAACATTAAATATAATGAAGCTAATAAAAAGCTTGTAAATATGGTGGTTATTTCATTCAAGGAACAATATGTCACCATTTATTGATTTTCGGCTAAAATTTTTTTTGGGCCTAGAGGACCTTTTTAGCGTCGCGCTGGATGTAAAGAATGTATAACATAGCTAAGATTAATTATTAACTAGAAACAAACATCGCTAGTGCAATATATTCATGAATATAGGTAATATAAAACATTGAGGTTATATATCCTTATTGTTTGAATGTTGGTTAAAATTTCACAACTAGGATATACACTTATCAGGTTTAAATTGTTTTTAAATGTGCAAATTATAGGAAAAAATATTATATAAATATTTATGATAATTTATTTTAAAAAATGCAATAGAATACCGTTGAAATACAAAGGCTGCTGTCAAACCACTAACGTAGCGAACACACTCCCTTGTGTTTACGAACACTGCTCAAGGTTTGTACAATGGTGCGCACATTCATTCATTTTAAATGTTGAACGGATTATTTCGCACATTGCGATCGAAAATCGCGAAAACGTAATATCCGGTACTAGACTTCTCGTAAGTATGATAGTTTGCGTGTATTACTCTCGATGGGTGGAATTTTCGGGTGCCAGATGTTCTGTGCTCGAAATTTTAGTGACGTGTGCGAGATCGTTTTGTGCGGAATAATTACTGAACCGTGTAATGCTCATATATTATAATACAATAAAAAAAATCGGAAGCAAATTATCGAGCGCTACCATTTGTCAAAATTTTCATTTCGTGTTCTGTATGGAATGTAGAAAATGTGTGTGTATGTATACCAAATGTGGTGCTCCTAAATTGAAAATATTGTAGGTTTGTATAGCGGAGTGGTAAATAAACATTTTATTTTTTTCAAGACAACGGGTAAACGGACTAGTAGTCATATGTGAACTAGTCACAGGGCAACCGGTCGCTCTAGATCGGTCACACGTGATCACCCGTCACACTAAAACTGGTCACGAGAAAACTGGCCACACCCTAAAATCGGTCAACCAGTTTTCTCGTGACTGATTTTAAGGTGTGACCAGTTTTCTCGTGACCAGTTTAAGGGTGTGACTAGTTTTAGTGTGACGGGTGATCACGTGTGACCGATCTAGAGCGACCAGTTGTCCTGTGACCGGTTCACATTTGACTAGTAATCACTGAACCAAGACAACTATATATTTCGTTCTTATTTATAAGATGTTAAATTACTAGCTGATTCGGAAAATGGTAAAGGGGGGCATTTAAATTGAAAAAATTATACATAAAAGAGGTCTTGGAACACTAAGCTATAAATTTTAATGATTTATATTTTGCACGGATACATATTTAAATTTAACTTAAATTATATATGTATTAGATTAAGGATGGGGTCTGGCACAAAAAAAAACCGTGCAATTATTAAAAATCAAGGGTAAACAGTGAAATAGGTTTCGACCTAATTTCGTATGGTACAAGTCGTGCTATATCCCTACATATAGGACTAGCATTGTGCCCGTTGATATTTATATGCATATTTTTTTTTTATTTAAAAAAAATCAATACCAGTGACTTGACAGGTATCCCCAAAGCGTCACTGTGGTCATAATACAAATATATATACGTATAATAAGAGAATTACAAAATTAATACAAATATGTTACAAATAAAGCATGTAAGAAATATGTATATAAAAATAGAGCCAGAATGGCTATGTCCACACTACCGATATCTACACCCGATACACCCGATATTTAGGAATTTTTCCATAGCCAGTTTCTAAATAGCAACCACAGGTTGCAATATGGGAGCTGGATATGGAAAAATTCCTAAATATCGGGTGTATCGGGTGTAGATATCGATAGTGTGGACGTAGCCAATAGGGATCCCAAATATTCGTCAACTTCAACTATTCGAATATCGAATAGTAAATCAAGAGCTATTCGAATATTCGAATATATTCGGTTATTACATATGTATGTATGTACCAAGCATAAATTTGAATGAATCGTCTTATCATAGTTGCCATTGAATTCCACCTCGTTTTTACAGCCAATAATTATTTCAATTTTTTATTTTCTTTTTTCATTATGATTTCTTGTAAAAATTTATATTTCGCCGGTGACTTCTAAAATATTCGTATTATTTTTCTGATGATTTCTAAAATTTCGTAGAGATTATTATCGATCGAAAAGTGATTTACTTCAAACATTTCCGTATTTAATGAATAAAAATCCATATCATCACAAATAGACATTTCATCTTATTCATTATCTTCATTTTTATCACAATTATCCCCATTATATATTTCATTTTCTTTATAATCGTCGGCTTCTTCGTCATCACTCTTTTCGTGTTGATTTTGTGTATTTAATTTATAAAAAAATATATACACGAATAATATTCGAATAGTTGATGAAATATTCGAATAACGAATGGCTGAAAAATCAAACAAATAATTCGAATACACGAATATTCAAATATTCGATTGGGACCCCTAGTAGTTAATGAGGGGTCAATGATACTGTCGAAAGCCTTCTCCGATGCCACACTGATTATGTAAGAGATATTAGAGCTATATTCTGTAGGGAGATAGGTGAATCAGTGATTTCAAGCTCTAACAAAGGAGAGCCATTGATGTTAAATCTGGACGCAACGAATGAGCGTAGAGAGTCTTTAGTTATACCATTATCCAAGTATAAAACTTGGAGATCGTACCTTTTCTTGTAATAATAATTACAGATCAGCGCTCAGAGTTCTAAATGAGATATTTTCCAGGAAAGTGGATTCATTACTATTGTCCCTACAAAGCTAGAGAGCAAAAAAAAAGGACAACAATAGAAATTGATAGTAGTGAACCCATTTAGCACTGATCCGTAATAATAATAATAACAAAAAACAATTTTCGGAATCGGAAATCGAAACTGAAATAGGAATTGGGGGAATCGGAATTGAAATTTGAATCCGGAAATCGGCAATCGGAATCAAAATTATATATCAGATACGTGTGAATTTTGGATTGGCATTGAATACTACGCTACAGTGCTCAATCTATTTAGTGGTTTGTGTATTGATAAACTGCAGAAAGTGCAGAATACAGAATACAGCAATGCGTTCAATTTTGAATGTGAGGAAACGTAAGAATGTAAGAAGTATGTTAGATGAATTGAAATGGTTGGACATTAGAAATAATCTTAAAGTAAGCACTTTAAAGTTTATATACAAGCTAGATAAGAATCTATTACCCAAATATTTTAATAATCATATTTTATTTTATTTTTTTATTTAATTTACACCAAGAAGGCCTAACAGGTAAACCCAATGCACCTTCCTGGCCAAAGACAATCATATAAACATATATGTACATCATCCATATATACACAAATTCTTACACGTATACACAAATACACATACATACATTCATAAATATAAAAATACACATATATACATATACATACATACACACCTACACATATATATATATATATATATATATATATATATATATATATATTCACATATACATACATACACATATACATATACATATACACATTCATTATATACAAACATTATACATGCATATACACATAAACACATAAATTACTCACATATATATATATATATATATATATATATATATATATATATATATATATATATATATATATATATATATATATAAATAAAAAATAGCATACATATATAAATAAAGATAAAACCAACATACATACACATTATGCTAAATAATAAAATTACAAAATGAAAACATGTGTAAATATGTATGTAGCTAGAAGTCATTTAAAATATGCTGCCTGACAGAACTGTATGATGAAGTAAAAACATCAAGGCTCCCATATGGTTAGGAATAGAGATATACATAATTATAAAACGAGAAATAGGAATAAATTGACTAAAGGTAGAGTTAAGAAAGCTAAAACTGCAGGAGGTGTTTTTCACAGAGGTGTTCAAATGTATAATGCCCTTCCTGAAAGCATTAGAATTTCTATTAACATTGATGCTTTCTTGAAGGGTGTTAATGGATACCTTTGTGTAAGATGATTTATAATTTTTTGTTGTTATGTTGTGTTATATGTATTAGCAGTTTGCTATATAAATAAATAAATAAAATAAAAATATATAGTATCGTTCACAGTTTGCGATTACGACCCATGTTTATCGGTCATGGCTCAGCACGTGGTATCCCTGTTCGTCGGCGAGCGTCACTTCGCATCGAATTTTCGCTCGTCTATTTAGTCGTTGTGTGACGTCGAAACAAGATGTCGTCTCGGAACACCGGGTCCGCCGCCCTCGAGGACTTCTCCCACGTGGAGTTCGACACCAGCGAAGATGTCGAAGTGACGCCCACGTTCGCAGACATGGGCCTCCGCGACGAGCTATTGCGCGGTATCTACGCCTATGGCTTCGAGAAACCGTCGGCCATCCAACAGCGCAGCATCAAACCCATCATGCGGGGACGTGACGTCATCGCCCAAGCCCAATCTGGTACTGGTAAAACGGCCACCTTCTCCATAGGAGTACTCCAATCCCTGAACACTTCCATACGCGAGACTCAAGCTCTGTGTCTGTCACCCACCCGAGAGCTCGCCACTCAAATTCAAAAAGTCATACTCTCCCTGGGCGACTTCATGAACGTGCAATGCCACTCTTGCATTGGAGGCACCAACCTCGGAGAGGACATTCGCAAACTGGACTACGGCCAACACGTTGTCTCCGGCACACCCGGCCGAGTCTTCGACATGATACGCCGCAGGGTCCTCCGCACACGCTCAATCAAAATGCTTCTCCTCGACGAAGCCGACGAGATGCTGAACAAAGGGTTCAAAGAACAAATATACGACGTGTACCGTCACTTGCCGCCAGCCACTCAGGTCGTTCTAACATCGGCCACACTCCCGCACGAGATCCTAGAAATGACTTCCAAATTCATGACCGATCCCATACGCATACTGGTCAAACGCGATGAGCTCACACTCGAAGGTCTCAAACAGTTCTTCGTGGGCGTCGAGCGTGAAGAGTGGAAGTTCGACACACTGTGCGACTTGTACGACACTTTGACCATCACTCAAGCGGTCATCTTCTGCAACACCAAACGCAAGGTAGACTGGCTGACGGAGAAGATGCGCGAGGCTAACTTTACGGTGAGCTCAATGCACGGTGACATGCCGCAAAAGGAGCGGGACAACATCATGAAGGAGTTCCGCAGTGGACAGAGCCGAGTGCTCATCTCCACCGACGTGTGGGCGAGAGGAATCGACGTGCAGCAGGTGTCGCTCGTCATCAACTACGACCTGCCCAACAACCGAGAGCTCTACATACACAGGATAGGCAGATCAGGCCGCTTCGGACGCAAGGGTGTCGCCATTAACTTCGTCAAATCAGACGACATCAGGATCCTGCGAGACATCGAGCAGTATTACTCGACACAGATCGACGAAATGCCGATGAACGTCGCCGATCTGGTTTAAGTACGTTCGTATGATTACATTCGTACCATTCACTAATGTGTAAGCGACTGTTCCATTTAACCGTAGAAAAGATTTCTACACCAATCTCGTAGTTGGTTGTAATTTGATGTTTCAAGAAAGAACTTGTTTATACCGAGTATTATTTAAATATAACATATTTTTAAACTGTGGAATAGTGGCTTATACTTCTCCAAATTTAATTTACTTATCTAATACTATGGCTATATATATATATATGTGTCTGTATACTTTTAAAATAAATGCTATTAGCGATGTGATTGAATATATATATATATTTTATTTTTTTTCATATAAATGTATGTTTGATGTATTATTTTTGTAGCCCAACTTTGCTCATATGTATTCAAATTGAATTGTACCTTAATTGTATTGCAGTACTTTTCATTTTGTGTTTGGATAATTTCTCTTCACAGCTTAAATCTAATTTTTGTTTAGTTAACATTTTATTAATTCTTATTATATTACTATCTTCATACTATGTTCAAATTTAAGTACCTAAAATAAAATCTTAAGGTGTTTTTATAAGCGATTTTTTTATTTATTTCATATTTTCTACAAATACACTTGCAGCGTCATACCATTCAATCACACACAGTACACACTCGTTGCATCTAATGCGTCAATGCGATTTATTTCCATTTTCATAGCATGTTTTGCTGATGTTTTCAGCATATATATATATGAATATCTTTCCATATTATTTACCAGGAAATTTAGTGAAACTCCTCAGAGCTGGAACCACATGCGACCACAGAACTTTAAGTGTATTTTTGCCTTCCGAAATGAAATTTATATTTATAAAGACTTAATTCAAATGTATGTCGAGTCAATAAAACATACAAAAATGGTCACAAAATATAAACTGGATTGTTTTTTATTTTTTTATTCGAAGAATTAGTATAGATCACTACAAATGAGCTTTTCAGAAGTCATATAGTACCAAAAATCTTCACAAATTTTTGATTTGATTTTTTTTAACCCTTTGCCTGCGGCAATAAATAGCGAACAAGCCCTGTACTCTGCACCTTTTTCTTGAATTTAGCAATCGAGTTTTCGACCTTAAATACAGATTTTAATATTTACTCAAGTAACCAGATATGTTCATTAACACACAAAGTATTATTTTAAACAATAAAATACATAATATATCTCATAGTTTTCGCTTAATTATCAAATAATCATTCTTCATACATTTGAGACGTATCGTCTCAATTGTATGAAGACGTGACGTCACATAAACGAGGTTTCAGCATGGTTCCACAAAAAACTAATTTTGATTGGTATATATTCATTTTAAACAAATTGAATAGATGGCATTCAACTCTCAGTAATATATTCAACCAATTTTGAACCTTAAAACGGTTGAAATAGGCGCATATAAGCCTCAAAATCCCGTGCAAAGTTCAGAAATTGTATGGAAAACAGCCGCGCTACCGACTTGTCGCCCAAAGCTTCCATAGAAAATGGCCGCGGGCAACGGTTAATATCTTCTCGGTCGCTCAATAACGAGCATCATCGTCTTGTACCGGGTTGGCACGAATCAAATGCACTCAGATTAAGTGTTTATTTGGTATTATGGAACGTCCGGAATCTGATGGACGACTCTCCTCCACTCCTCCCAGTCCTGAGCCAAGCTGATAGTTCAGAAAGGGAATCCAGCTGACTAATCAAATCCATCCATCGTATGGGGATCTCCCTCTTGCGCGCGTCCTCCACTAATCCTATTACTATCAGCTTCTCTTGACTCCTGACATGTCTGAAATACAGAAGGAATCCTTTGGCACGCACATATTTTAAGCTTCTGGAGGATGAAGACATTCGTTTGCTTCGCATTTTGAGCCGCCTCCCGCACCAAATTTCAAAGGCATCTATAGGGTATTTCTCACCTTCCTCTTCAACGTCTTGATTTAATGTGATCGAAAACATAGATTTCACCCGGCCAGTCTTCATTTTATTCATAATGGACCGGCTCTTCAGTATCAGACTAGTCACTGCTGATTTTGTCATTCCAAGTCTTCAGATCTTGCTTGCCAGTGTCCATCTTTTGAGACGGATGTACCTACATACACTCAGATATGCAAATTATTTGATAATATACATATAGTATTCTATATTCAATAGTATTGTTTGAATATTTCGAAGGTTGGGTCATTATTTTCAGCATCACCATGGCTAATAGTTGTTTCTTATTCGTAAAATGACTAAATATGTACATCAATACCTATGTAGTTTTACGACTGAGGTGTCCTTAGAAAGTTTGCCATATATAATAAACCATTTCCATATAAACCCATACAATTGATTCCCATTTTAGAAAAACACATTTCCGTTATGGGGTGACATTTTTTTAATAATATTAAAAAACATTTCATTCACAATTGTAATTTAGATACCGGAGGCCAGCAACTTTTATTGCAACTGAAAGTGACTCGAATACGTCTTCATCACATTGACGTTTAGAGACTTGTTGTCTCCGAATAAACACAGTCATATACGAATTTAAATGATCGGTTTTGTTTATTACACCATTTGGCAGATCTCTACATTCTTTCGACTTTTAGGGTATAAACTAATACGTCAGAATCTACGGAATTACAGCAAGATCGACTTTAAAATGATAAAATCCAGCCTCTTCCAGTTCATCTGTCATTTAGGCGCGCCAACTATCCGAATAAACTAAAGCCTTCTACTAAAATTGCCGTTATTAATGTTTTTCAACTGCGATAGTCCACTTTGACTAAGAAGTATTGTTGAAGAAGCACTCAAACCAGCATTTTTCTTCTTGGCAAATAAGCTCTCGTCGATGATTCAGATTGAGATGTGTCCATAGAATCCGATCTTCTGTTTAGGCTGTTGGTTGAGGTACTCCGCACAGATTTCTCTCATGTAGTTGCTCCAATCGATGGTTGTATTTTTATTCATGGACAATTCCTCTTTCCTAAACTTTATAGATGTCAACTCTTTCGACAGCGAATGGCTGTCAAACAGTAGACCAATTTCTAGTTTGCGTAGCAAATTCTCAAACCAAAGTAGATCCTCATTTTGTGATTTATTTTACAAGATATCCTGTCTGATAGTATACTTTTCTCTTGCAAAAAAGCAGAGTGAAAAAGGAATACAATGTTTTTTTTATTTTATTAAATAAATCACACTAAATAACAGGAAAGTATCCTTGTTTGAAGTGCTTTAGACAAACGCTTCGACATTAACTGTGAGCCGAGGGCTGGTTTGGACTTCTCGTCAACTTGTCGGATTATTCTTAATCAGATTAAATCCTTATTGGAAAGGGTTTCTTGCGAAACATTGAGCACATCTTCAAAACCAAGTACATATGAGCCGTTATATTTGAAAGTGACCGAGTTCCAATTTTCAGTTCCAAAAACACTTTCTATCTGACTTAATTCACAAATTCACTCGGAAAGCAGAATAAACGCATTTCAGACCACCGGTATTTTTAAATATTGTTAAACGCAAAACATTATATTTAATGTTGTGCGAAATATTCTTCGAAATGAAGAAAAATGGACTTTCAAATATAACGACTCATATATTGATTAGGTTTCATTTTCAAATATCAGAAAAGGTATCAATGTCGTTTATATTATTTTCCAACTTATGAAAAGCTTTAATTTTTGACCATATATTGAAAAATTTTGAGGTGTAAATTTAAATTGAACTACATATTATATATTCACAATATATAAACAGCAGCCTCAAAGCAGGGTATAGGTGGATATTTTACAATATACAGATTTCGAAAGCCTATAATTTTTGGTGATCACTTCCATCAAGAGCCATGTTTTTATACTGTTATAAAAAAAGAACGAAAAGCACATTACACTGAACAGTTCTTAATCGTTTATCTACAGATAGGTTTCTATTGCAGAATATAGAATTCATATTAGGCAATTAGAATGGTATCGAAAAATTACTCGATCGGAGGAAGGTTCCAGAAAATAATGAAAGCTACTTTTTAGAATAGATTAAAAGAATTTTTCTTCCTCCAAAATGACTTATTCAGAATATAAATCGACTTTTAGCTGTCTAAGTGGGTTTTTGAACAAAAAATTAGTAGTTTAGTTATGTATCTGTATAATCGAGTATCAACATTTGCAGATAAGAATTTCTCTTTTTGACAATTTGGAAAGTTTCTATTTGCAAATGATTAGTAAATTCATTGGTGACGAATATGGATTTCACTTCGTTTCAAAAATTGAATAGTTTTCACCCTATAAGTATTGTATTTGTATTTTTTTCGATGAAAAACTTACATTCATTCCTCATATTGATTATGTCACTAAAAGTTTTTCAAAAATTAGGCTTAGCTGATGCCTTTTAGGGCTTCGCCCCTCCGCGCCCCCATGATTGAATGCCGTCTAGGGCTTCGCCCCAATGATCAGTTGCCTTTTAGGGCTTCGCCCCTCCGCGCCCCCATGATTAAATGCCGTCTAGGGCTTCGCCCCCATGATCAGTTGCCTTTTAGGGCTTCGCCCCTCCGCGCCCCCATGATTGAATGCCGTCTAGGGCTTCGCCCCCCTTAGTTTATGCCTTTTAGGGCTTCGCCCCTCCGCGCCCCCATGATTTAATGCCGTCTAGGGCTTCGCCCCCCTTAGTTTATGCCTATTAGGGCTTCGCCCCTCCACGCACCCATGATTGAATGCCGTCGAGGGCTTCGCCCCCCTTAGTTAATGCCTTTTAGGGCTTCGCCCCTCCGCGCCCCCATGATTGAATGCCGTCTAGGGCTTCGCCCCCATGATCAGTTGCCTTTTAGGGCTTCGCCCCTCCGCGCCCCCATGATTAAATGCCGTCTAGGGCTTCGCCCCCCTTAGTTTATGCCTATTAGGGCTTCGCCCCTCCACGCACCCATGATTGAATGCCGTCGAGGGCTTCGCCCCCCTTAGTTAATGCCTTTTAGGGCTTCGCCCCTCCGCGCCCCCATGATTGAATGCCGTCTAGGGCTTCGCCCCCATGATCAGTTGCCTTTTAGGGCTTCGCCCCTCCGCGCCCCCATGATTAAATGCCGTCTAGGGCTTCGCCCCCCTTAGTTAATGCCTTTTAGGGCTTCGCCCCTCCGCGCTCCCATGATAAATTGCCGTCTAGGGCTTCGCCCCCCTTAGTTAATGCCTTTTAGGGCTTCGCCCCTCCGCGCTCCCATGATAAATTGCCGTCTAGGGCTTCGCCCCCCTTAGTTAATGCCTTTTAGGGCTTCGCCCCTCCGCGCCCCCAAGATTAAATGCCGTCTAGGGCTTCGCCCCCATGATCAGTTGCCGTTTAGGGCTGCGCCCCCTTTGGGGGCCCCATGGGGCGGCGCCCCATAAGGCTGCGACCCATAAAGCTGCGCCCCATAAGGCTGCGCCCGATAAGGCTGCGTCCCATAAAGCTGCGCCCCCTTTAGGCCCCATGGGGCTGCGCTCCATGAGGCTGCGCTCCCTTCGGGGCCCCATAAGGCTGCGCCCCCTTCGGGGCCCCATAAGGCTGCGGCCCCTTCGGGGCCCCACGGGGCCCCATAAGACTGCAGCCCCTTTGGGGCCCCACGAGGTTGCGCCCCTTGTGGCGCCCCTGGCGGGGCCCCATGAAACTACTCGCCTTGTGCCCCCGCGGGGGTGAATCCATTGAATCGAAAAAAATCAAATCGGCGCCTATGGATCGAAAAAAAAAATAAATCGAATCACGTGTTCGATGACGTCACCGATCTACGGACTACGACGAACGACGGATACATACATACAAAGTCTCTTTCCAAATTATATAGTAGAAGAAGATTGTTAAATGGTCCTTCCGGCCGTGTATGTATAAAAATAAATAAACAAGGAATATCAATTGTTGAATCTGTAAATGGCAAATCAGACAAAAATAAACCAATCACTATTATTTCAAAAGCTTCAATGTGACCGTCCACTATATATAGTTTAGATTTTACTACATTTACATCAGTAAACACATTCAAATTACTGCCGATTACATCATGGGTTATGGGTTCTCTGTGGGGCAGCCAACTAAGTCAATAAACTGAAGAAAAAAACTGATTAAAATGTAATTTTCATTTTAATCTAAGTGTTTTAATACTTTTTATACATTAAAATTGTATTTTTCAAATGTATTCAAGTCGTGGGTCACTTTGCTTTTATAATAAAAAGAGGTTGCCACCTGGAAAAGGTTGAAAGCCTGTGGATTAGACTATTGAACAGAAGGCATAGCTCATCAATGAAGGAATCATCTTCTGTCAAAATGCTTGAAAATCAAAGGGAAATGTTAAAAAATGATTGAAAATTAAAAGATATAGTTCAATTGTATAAACAGGATTTTGAATTACAATAATTTCTTATGACAATTGATCAATAGTTTTTCTTTTAAATAAAACATTTTATCATGGAATATTATGCAGATTTTTTTTTGTATTGTAAATATTTCTGATTTTGACTTATAAAATATGGTTTATATAAGAAAAACTTCCGATGTACTGTTGGAATAACTGATATTTTAAAATTTTCAAGCTTTAACCAAATTTGGTTCACTTTTATGAAAGTGATGTACAGGTAAAAAGTTCTGGGTCTTATTTTCAGCTCTGAGAAGTCCGCTGTGAATCGAAAATTAAGAAATAGTTACATTTAAGTATGGTAAAGAAATTAGATTCGCATTTATGAACCTGTCAATTTTCGTGTAATAATTTATACATACATATGTGTGTATGTATGCATTTTCGTAATTTTTTTAGACAACATTGATTTGAAAAAAATTTAAACCTTCTGTGATAACATACAAAATGATTTCATTGAGTATTTACAGAGATAAAAAAAAATTGTTCCAAAGACGATATCTACATATATGTATTCATTATACACTCATAGATAAAAGGGTAAGTATTTTTTTTTAAGGGAGATTTAAGAATATTAAAATGTTCGACCTTAATCGGAAGATAATTATGCGGCGAAGATATCGTCAGTATGTGATTTGCAGAATTACAAAATGCTTTGCTGAAGGATACGTTACCACGTGAGCGTGTTTTTATTTACCCAAATACATTGAAGTAGGATAACGTGTATTAAATAAGATGGAAATAAAAATGGTAAGAATTTTTTGAAGTGTTATCTATGTATTTTCATAAATACTTCGGAAGTTTTATTTCAATTCAGCATACTAAATTGAAACTTCCCACCAGAGAAATGTTATAATAACATCTAATATATAATTTCGAAAGAGACTGTTTGTTTTTATGTTGTATGTATGTTTGTTTGGTTCGTATAATCCGTGACGTTCAATTTAATAAAAAAACATAAATATTCAAATAAATTTAAATAAAATAAAACTTCAAATAAATTTAATAAAGTGTTGAGTATTGACCATGTTTAAGCGGTTTATATTACAAATACCGAGCGAAGTTGGGTAAAAACACTAGTGCATAATATTTTTAATTAATATTAATCGAAAATCGGGCTTTTGGGGAGGGGGCCCCTATCTTATATATATTTCTGTATACATATATACATCGTTGTGTCTAGATTAGGAATAGATTGTATATTCGGAAACTGTTTAAAATTGTATATATATGTATAAGGATTCTGTCTAGAGATAACCCAGGGTTTTTCGCTGTCTGGAGTCCCGGTAATTTCTAAAAAATTAAACTGAAACTCGAGATTTTCCTAACATTTTATAAAATCTGCATACTCCGAAGCAATCCATGACTGATTTTTATACAGCGGGTAGCAAAAAGCATTTAAATAAGAGGCAAATCTTTTCCTGAATTGTAATCGCAAGTGAAACATAAAGGAGGTTTGTAAAAATACAGAAAGTGAACGAGTGTTTTCAACGGAATGCATATTTGTTGCAAAAATAAGAATGAGACTTTCTGATTCCTCTTTAAATGCTTTGATATTTTTATAAATTTATTTTGCACTGCAAGTGTAAGTTATTTTTATTTTCATATCAACTATTTACAATGGATGTTTATATTATAAAATTCTACATGCCTAGTTGAAATCGCTTATTTACATATATTTCATTTCTTTCGATAATTTTATATATACATACATATAATATTATGTATTTATATCTATGTTTTTTACTATTAATATTTAGTCAAAAGTTAATTCTCTTAACATAATGTATTTCCAATGATTTAAAACGAAAAATTTGTATTTCGGGTTCCAGGAATCGAACAAATACGAGACTTCAAAATCCCTATTGTCTATGCATGTGAGATTTCACATTAGAGTCGAATTTCGGAATTTTTAATAGACTGTCCATCTAACCCCATGTCTGTACTTTGATGAGGTATTCTCTTTTCATATATGTAAGCATGAACAGTATTTTCCAAACTATGATGCTGCATGTAAATTTGATATATGTACATATGTATGTAAATATACATACATATATGTATAGTAAATATATAACATATGTTTGCTTATATATACATATATGCAAACTTGCCGTAATTGCGATATTAACGTGCAACGATATTTTGATATGATAAATAGAATACAATACTAAAATATTGTGGGTCCGAAATACTCCAGTGTTAGCTTGAATTCGAAATATGTAGAATACTTCTTAATATTTCGGATGCTATTGATCATTTTCTATTTTGCAATTATTTTTTTTTTAGTGTAATCTTAATAATTATAATTATGTTCACAATTCATCTTATAAGTATTTACAATTCTTTTCCCATAATATCACTCCGATCTATACTAGTTATTCAATTCTTATCTACTGGAAGTCCTCATCTCCTGTAGGCGAATCATGGGTAGGATAATTTTGTTTCATACCAGAATTTATCTAAAATGTGTGATCTTAAGTCAAAAGGCAGTTATATCAACATTTGTAGGGTAAAAAAAACAAATATTTTTTTTTGTAGGTTTGTCCGTTGTTCAAATTCACAAGGGTTCACCTTGAGACCACTGAATTAGGAATATGTACTATTTCATGGTACCGCAAGTTATATCGAAGACGGGCCCGGAGTCTTTGGAAAGACTATTTTTCATCTTTCATCCAGCGAGTGATACATAAGCATTAATAGTAAAAATTTCAAAAATACGAAAGTTGTATATTCTTCTGATGTAGATTCATATAATAGAAATATTGTATAATTACAATGCAATGCAGATCAAACAAAGTTTGCATTGTAATTATACAATATGTTTATTTTACAATATGTTGTAATGTTTTTAGTTTAACTATATAAATATGAAATATTAATGATTTTATTCACTATTAATTAAATTAGAAATTTCTTAATTGAAAATAAAGTTTAATTTTATTATTAACAATAATAAACCTCTTTAATACATAATCTTTAATATTATAATTTAATGCTTATTAAATACATAATCTTTAATACACAATCTTTAATACATAATTTAATAAAGCACCTCTTTTTTTTGTTGCTATGTAAACAAATACATTTGTATACATATATGTTGGTTAAGAGATATACATATGTATGTAGTTGTGGTGAATTATTATGAAATAAAAAGAATCAAATTCAAACATTACCTAATTTATTAAAACTATACGCATTATAACACTTAATGACAATGGGGAAATATCTTTTCATACTTTCGAACGATCTTAAACAATTCATACCAAAATTATATTTTTTTTCAAAATAGTCTGTCAATTAAATACACATATCAGTTATCAATAATTATTATATTGTTTAATTATTGAAACACTATATGCAAATACTGCAATAAAATGGATGAACTCTTTGATGAAGTGGTGATTTCAAAAGGTTTTTGGCCTGTTAACTATGTGACATCTGGGAAAGTTAAGAAAATACAGCTTTTCAGTAATTTTAAAGAAATGAACATTTCGGTGTCGAAACTTGACCAAAATATAGAATATGAATCAATTAAATCTAATCTAATTATACATATGTATTAAAAGTTATATATTAAGTGAGTGAATTTAAATTAAAGCACAGGATTGTGGTGATTTGGACTAATTGGTATTAATAATAATTAATATGTATGTATTACAAATTTTAAAAATCTTCTCTGTCGAAGATTTCCTTTATAATTGGAGACATTTCGTTCAATATTGCCGCTAATTTGTTTAGTTTTGATTTCAATCTTTCTAAGCTTTCACTAAAAACAATAAAAAAGAATATTAAAATACACAAAAGAATATAACATCAACCAATATTATCTTTTAAATGTCATAATGAGTCATACCGGTCGTCTGTATTTAATTCAGAACGTGATTCCAAGAACTCAGTCAGTAACGATGACAGTGTGTTTTCCCCTTCCAAAGACCCTGGCGATTCTGAATGATCAGCCGCTACAGCTGAGGAAGCCAAGGGATCCATCGTTGATGTCGACGGTAACGACGCCAGTGTGGTTTCCGATTGCAAATTCTCTGGCGATTCTGAAGTATTAATTGCTACAGCCGAGGAAGCCAATGGATCCATCGTTAACGTCGACAGCAACGACGACAGAGTGGTTTCCGCTTCCAAAGACTCTGGCGACTCTGTATTATCAGCCGCTACAGCTGAGGAAGCCAATGGATCCATCGTTAACGTCGACAGCAACGACGACAGAGTGGTTTCCGCTTCCGAAGACTCTGGCGACACTGTATTATCAGCCGCTACAGCTGAGGAAGCCAATGGATCCATCGTTAACGTCGACAGCAACGACAGCAGAGTGGTTTCCGATTCCAAAGACTCTGATGATTCTGTATTATCAGCCCCTACAGCTGTGGAAACCAATGGATCCATCGTTGACGTCGACGGTAACGACAACAGTGTAGTTTCCGATTCCAAAGATCCTGACGATTCTGAATTATCAGCTACTACAGCTGTGGAAAACAAAGGATCCATCTCAATCCCATGAAACCTTGATTGGCTTCTTGTGAAGGGTCTCTTATGCCGATTACTGACAGTTCGATATTCATCGGTGCTTGACTTGAGGATGACAATAAAAAGTATCAACAAAACATTATGTATAAATTTAATATATGTATATGTGTGTAGAACTACTACGTTCAATCAAATGTTAACTCATGGGCACCTTTTCTCCGAGTTCGACGGCTTGGTATGCACATGTCTTACATACATAGCCATGACGAAATGAGGGATAGCTGAAAACGTTCATCATGGCTACTTCAATATGTTTTGCCTCGATGAATTCCTTCCTATAAATTGAGAAGTACATATTGTAATGACAAGTTACATACATAACAAAGCTTTTAATAATAGTTTATGTTTATGTTTGGTTCATTCGCTGTACTTACACCGACGATGTCTACCTGGACGTTTTGAATTCGATCCAGTTCTGTAACCCGGACCTAATTCTAAATGTTTCATATTCACATTACGAGATTAATATGTATGTGAAATAAATGTAGTATTACAATATCGTCGATGTAAGTGGAATTTTTATGCAGAGTACACAGACACTTTCGCAATCTTGGCTCGCCGGGGACAATTTTCCGGCAATACATTAAATCAATTTCGCTGTTGCTGTCGCTTTTGCTTAAAATCGCCTTGAAAAATACCCATAGAGCATACCTCTGAGGCATTTTCAAAACACATGCGTGAATACTGTGAACTCGGCTTTCGTTAGTTACAATTTTAGATTAAATACCTGTCCGCCACATATGAGCATATGCAACACTCCCTCTTACCCTGAAGGTTCCTCACCGGTAGCATTTTATTATCTGAAAGTAAAATGTAAAAAAATCCATTCTTTACTTGGTCTAATTGATGAAATTTCTTTTTTTACTTTCATTTCCTACTATTATTATTCCCGTTGACATTTCAAAAAGTTAAAACTTAAAAGTTCCATACTATAAATGTACATATGTACATACACATGCATTACCAAAACTAAAAAAAATATACCGGAGCACAAAAATGAAAAATATGAAAAAAATGAAAAATATGACAAAAATGAAAAATATGAAAAAAAATGAAAAATATGAAAAAAAATGAAAAATATGAAAAAAATGAAAAATTTCTTTCAATATATGTACATACATGCACATGCATTACCAAAACTAAAAAAATATATATATACATATATCACTCCGATAAACTTCATTCTGAAAATGTCACTTTTGAACCATTTAATTTGCCACCCCCCTCCCCCCACTACATATGTACATATATAAAAATAAATAAAAATGATTTTGATATAAATAATTGATGCTAAATTGGGGGGTGGGGGGACGGGGTGGAAAATTGGGAAAACGCCCCGAGATGACCGCGCTTAAGGTCGGCCATCTTGGGGAGTGACAATTTTTGGGGCTCCGTACATTGATGGCTCCCCGGTTACTAATGGGGCCCCGAGAAGTGAAGATGAGATCAAAAGCGGATAAATGACGGGGAATTTACAAAAATATGAATTTCTCACAAAACTGAAATTTGAAATGGCGTGGATTTTGTGCCTTTGCTGCAGCCGGTGCTACGAAAATACGAACTCTTGATTTTGGGGCCCGGTTTTCTCGACCCCACTCCTGTAATATAAAATGATAGTATTAAAGTTGCGTATATGAAATGCGTACAAGTTTTAAACTTTTGTTTAAGCTCGAACGTAATTAATGCGTAATTATAGTTGCGCAATGCTTTTTCGGGCGTGGTTTCAACCAATATTGAGAACATATAAACTCAGACGCAGCAAAATTCACAGCAAGATCCCTCAACGCCAATTAAGCCTTTTTCGGTTTGAAAATTGCGGTCGTAAGAATTTGGCCGTAATCGTACAGTGTCTGTCGACCAGGAAGAAATATTGCATATCGTTGCGCAAAAGATCTACAAATATGTACAACAATTTTTCACTCCCTCTATTATTTAAAACATTAAAATTTAATATTATACATACATGTATGTATGCATAATAAACACATATGTATGTATGTATGCACCATTTTATACTTACCATACGAAATCATGCGAATTTTCGTACTGCAGTGAATATTGTTCTCAGATCTGTATTGTTTTGTGGAATGTTACACTAATGTGGAGTCGTCTGTCGACGTTTCCCGCATAATTTTAGTTTCCTTATTTACATAAGAGTATATGCAGTGGCGGCTCGTGCATAGGGTTTATTTGGTTTAACCGGTTTATTGGGAATATACCGCGTTTTTTTCCTGGGAATTTTGGGGAAATTGAAAAAAAATGTATATCAATCAGATTTTCAAATCGACACATTTTTAGATACTCGTATTGATTCAATGCCATTGATATATGCAGGGCCGGCGCGTCATATTTTACTTATATTAGTGGTTAAATTTTTGGCGCCTTTTCTAAAAAAAGTATTTGTTTACAATAAACTCATTAAAACATTGTGAATAAAATCATTAATATTTCATATTTACGTATTTAAACTAAAACATTACATTTTCACCAAACTGATCTGCATTGCGTTGTAATTATACAATATTTATCGGTCTCCCTCACGGGACCGAAAGTGAAACGCCCGAAAACGCAAATATCGAAAATCGAAAGATCTTAAGTCGAAAGATAAAAAAGGGTGCATGGTAAACGGTACATACTCACGTACATACTCACTTAATTTGCGCGAGCAGGATACAACAGGAACAAGAGGAACAGGCTTTTCCTCCCGTATTCTGCGCACGCACATTAATACGGAAGGAAAAGCCTGTTCCTCTTGTTCCTGTTGTATCCTGCTCGCGCAGATTAAGTGAGTATGTACCGTTTATCATGCACCCTTTTTTATCTTTCGACTTAAGATCTTTCGATTTTCGATATTTGCGTTTTCGGGCGTTTCACATTCGGGCCCGTAACGGAGACCGGTATGTATGTAAATATAAAATTATAGAAATAAATGAAATATTACATATATTTCATTTTTTTAAGCGATTTCAACTAGGCATGTATGTATGTAGAATTTTATAATATAAACATCCATTGTAAATAGTTGATATGAAAATAAGAATAACTTACACTTGCAGTACAAAATAAATTTTATAAAAATATCAAAGCGTTTAAAGGGGAATCAGAAATTCTAATTCTTATTTTTGCAACAAATATGCATGCCGTTGAAAACACTCGTTCACTTGAAGTCTTTTTTAAATGCTTTTTGCTACCCGCTGTATGAAAATCGATCATGGATTACTTCGGAGTATGCAGATTTTATAAAATGTTTGGAAAGTCTCGAGTGTCGGTTCAATTTTTTAGAAATTCCAGAGACAGCGAAAAATCGTGAAATTCCTGGGTTGTCTCGAGACAGAATCCCTAATATTAAATAAAAATATTGTTGTTGCAAAAAAGGTTAAGAAACGATGTTCTATGGAGATCAGACCCAATATTTTTTAGATTTTTCCAAAATAGCCTCTTTATACAAGGTTTATAGTTTTTCATTAATTAAAAGTAAAGAGGGCAAATTTAAGATAAGTATTGTATCATGTGAACAAATACATATATACCTAATAGTTTTCTCTATTATGTATATATTATTGATATCTATATATGCTAATAGTTAATTGGTGCAAGAACACAAGTTCATCAATCTGAACTCGTAATCTGAAGATAAAAATTCCACTCATACATCGCATTCAATTATTATGAAAATAGTGATGAGCACTGCCATACATACAAATAGGTTAAAATAATCTCCGATAACCTACGCTTATGACATTTACTAGTATCGAGACGAAAATTAAATAAAACGAAAAATATTTCGGTTTTGTATTAACTTATGTTGTATTGAAGATGAGGAATGTGGTAAAATAAAAAAAATACCTATTTCATTAATGTGTAAATGACGTTTGGATGCCAAACTGACTTATCATTTATTTTTTGTTTCAGTTATATTTAAATTCATGCCTACTCAAGAGTAAAAAACTATATTTTAAGTTTCCTTATTCAAAATTTCGTTTTAACCCTTAAATATCAAAGAATGTTTGACTTATGTATCTAATATATAATTTGGAAAGGCGAAAATTGGAAATACAATAAGCAAGCAAATTTTCATCTCGTTTTTGCAATTTTGAAAGATTTGGAAACTGAGAGCATTCCCCCTCAACATTTTTTGTAACAAACGCAGATATTACACTTTAAGTTTTGATTAAATTTAATTGATTAACTTGTAGCTTCAAATTGGTTTCGTTTAATTTGGTAAATAAATCAGTCATATAAGCTATGTCAATTTTTGAATTAATTAAATTGAGCCGCAAATCATTGTCTTTACTTTCCAGGAATTCCATCGCTGAATCAAAAAGTTCATAAAACCGATCCAAACATGCACTCTTAGACAACCAACGAACTTCGGTGTTAAATAGTGAACGATCACAGTCTTTATCATTTTCCAAATCAAGTTGACCAAACAAACTCACATTTAAAGAACCCCTTTTGATTTTATTAACTGCTCTAATGACATAATCTAATGAGCTATGCTAGCATTCACTAAGTGGTGTCGATGAATTACACAATGTACAGATATTTTTTTATATTCAACTTTTCGCGGACCCTCTAAATTTTTTAAAATTTCCACAGACCACCTCAGTGGTCACAGGAACCTCTAGGGGTCCACAGGAACCACTGATGTAGAAGGGCTTCTTCGATATTTTTTATCCGACAAAGAAATACCACATATGAATAGATTTAATCGGTATTTTGACGCATGTGTTTTTGTTTGATATAAATAATTATTTTAAGACAACTTTGTTTTTGTATATGCATGTAGACATTAAATAAAATGTTATCAATTTCAAATAGGTACAAATTACGTGTTCAATTATTGATATTGATCGTATTGCATCAATTTGATACTAATGGTATATGTAAATAATAAGCAGTTTGAAATAACAAAACAGTTTTATGTAAATTAAAGTTGTCAACCAAAATAGATGCCGATGAATTAGGCCAATTTATTCAATATTATTTTTGGCACATATTGTGAGACAAATATTACTAATTTCGATGAATTAATTCATCATCATTTACCATTTAAGCTTTTCTCAAGGGGGGGGAGGGCAAATTTTTTGATTTTGAATTTCTAGGAAAGGAGGGTGTATTATATAAAAAAATGAGTGTATATGAATTAAAATTTTTATTAATTTTTTCAGTAATATTCTATTCTATTCATTTGAGTTTCGTAGGATAAAGGAGTTTTATTTGAGAGTTTTTAAGATCTTTCAGTGCGTGAATATTCCTTGGATAGTTCGTTTTTCAACATATTCTCAATCACATAAAAATTTTTTTGTGCTATTTTATAGACATCGTTCTGGAACAGTACAAGAAGACAAAATTAACAAAACGTTTGCTATATACATGTATATTAATGATTTAAAAAAATAAAACTAACAATTGTTTGGTCCAAATCCTTCGACGTAGCTCTATTTGTAATCGGTAGTATACGTAGTTCATTGTCTTTAGGGTGGAACCATTTAGTAAACTGAAAATGCATATTGATATTAGTAATTTGTGAATGCATATTAAAGTTTTTTTATGTATGATAAAAAAAAATTACCGTATCCATCAATACTCTAACATCGTTTGACCTGAAAGTAAATTGTCAATTTAGTTGATTTTATAGTATTTTCAATAATACAATCGCTAAGTAAAGATATAGCTTACTCTGAACGGGCCAAAGACAAGGCCAAGAAAGCAAGAGACACGAAAATCACAGAAAAGAAACGCATTTCTGGAAAAGAAACATTATTTTAAAGTATGTACATATGTATGTAAGTACATACATACATATTTATGTATAGTAAAAATATTACTGAGGCAGAATACTTACTTGCTACTTAAGTACAAGTCAACGTCAGGTCGATGAAAACTCGTGTGCAACTAATGAAAATTTCAATGTGATCCTATCTTTTATATGCAAATAATGATTAGTTGACATATTTTCTAGATGAGTTTGTAAAACGTTATTATTGCTGGCGTTCAGTGTTAAAAGTCAACATGATGTATTAATTACTATTCAATACATTTAAATGTATTAAATAGATCACTATTTTTATAACGATGTTTATGCGATGGTAGAGATCATCAAAAAAGGTCAGTAATACGCTGATACTTACATACGCTCTACTTATGATCTTACATCTACTTTATGATCTCAATACACATTGTACATGTTATATCATTATTTCTATATTTGAATATGGTTTTCTAGTACTAAATTGGATGGAATACTACATATAACTGATTTTATAATAAAATAGCGGCTTTTACCTGGCGTTGCTAGGGACTCTGTGAAGATAGACTTTAAGCGATTGTGGACTGATTACATGTTATATAGTATTTGTAAAAGAATTGTAAAATAAATAGGTACGTTTGTCTGAAGTTATTCGTAAGTATTAGTTGTAAGAGGGTGATTTAAACAATGATATTAACAACTCAAATAGTCGTGTGTATAGATCTTGGTTACTTATTGAAGTAGTTTCTTCGGTTAATTTTTTTAAAATGCTATTTATGTACATATATTTATTGTACATATATTTATGTACATATATTTATATAAAATGCTATTTATGTACATACTCGGTCTCCGTGTTTTGACAGAATGTTAAATTACAGAAAACGCAAATATCATAATGCAAAGATCAAAAAAAAAAATGGTGCATGGTAAACGGTACATACTCACTTAATTTGCGCGAGCAGGATACAACAGGAACAAGAGGAACATGCTTTTCCTCCCGTGTTAATGTGCGCGCGCAGAATACGGGAGGAAAAGCATGTTCCTCTTGTTCCTGTTGTATCCTGCTCACGCAAATTAAGTGAGTATGTACGTGAGTATGTACCGTTTACCATGCACCATTTTTTTTTGATCTTTCGACTTAAGATCTTTCGATTTTCGATCTTTGCCTTCCGATATTTGCGTTTTCTGTAATTTAACATTCTGTAAAGTCACGTAGACCCATATTTACTCTCCTCACTACATATGTACATACATACATATGTAAGTAAGGATATGCTATCCTAAAACGTGTCAACCGTCTAAGTTTGAAGGATAGTAAACATCGAAGGTAACGCGAATCTTCGATATGATTACTGGTATGTTGTATATACATTTAATAATTTGGAAGCACTCCAGACGATTTTTATTTGACACATATGTGTTTAAGTTGGTTAAATTCTAGATGTTGCACGGAAATGGATTCGTTTCCTCTGAATGCCCGTCGAATGACATGAAAAAATATGTATACGTGAAAATGGATGTGAAAACTTTTTCCTTTCTCATATACCTTTTTATTTTATATATGTATGTACATACATATTTCCAAAAATATACCTATATACATATTTTAAATTTTCATGCAGCTTTCCAATGTCATTAAAATTATCTTAGTATTCCTTTGGAGTGCAAAATATGCATAGCGGATTTTATTTTGTCAGATTCCATTATCAATGACCTTATTTTTAATTTTAAAATCTGCGAAAAATATAACATTGAAAAAACATGTTTTTTGCATAACATGTAATGGCATATGCGTGTAAACAATCCAACGTTAAATCTGTAACTCTAAGTTCGTTTTAAAAAATAAACTGTTTTTTTAGTGTAAAAGATTTAAATGAATATTACATTTACAATTCAATCATTTGAAATTTTACTAGTCAAAATCCCAATACCTCTCCAGATACAATATTGAACAAAGATTATTAATTTTAGCCTTTAATACTCTTAAATATTTTTGGTTATTTAAAAATCACGTTAATTATAAGATTGATCCGCAGCGTAGTTCGATGGTTTACTAATAGAGAGGTCGTGGATTTAATCCGAGAGACCATTTGATCACATTTTGCCCATAAATCAATCTTATAGTATCGAACTAATTTATTTTCGTGTGCGCGGGTGACTGATCCACTGGGGGGGATTCACGAAATCGGGCACGTGCCGTGTTTTTGTCGTGAGTCTCGAATATCAAGGTGAACGAAGTTCAGAAAAAAAGCACGTTAATTTATATTGTATGAATATCTACTTAATATTATATGAACTTACTAGAAGATCGTTCAATGTAAATTTTCTGTAATTTGGGTAAAAGCATTTTTACTTTGTACTGTAGCCAAATTTATCTGTCTTCACTCTGTTTTGCAGGTTAAAATGAATGGAGAAGGGTTGTATATTTTGAAAAAATTGATTGTGGTTAAATTAAGCAAGGCAATGGTTTTTATATGATAGCACCTTTTGGACTTTTTACATACCTCCTTTACGTTTCACTTACGATTACAATCCAGGAAATCCGATCGTTTTCATACTTTGCCATATTGCTCATTTTCGTCATCAATATAAGTAAATGGATTACGATTGTACAAAAATATCGTGTAGGACGCGTTTTAAATCTGCCCGGCGAGATAGTCGTTGACGTCTATCCACCGTTTGCTTATTAGTTTTAAACATAGATGGCGATAGTAAAATAAAATAACGGTATTTTTATTCAAAATAATAATTTTATATACAAATTATTAGTATGGGCACCTTTGGACATCGTTGGGCTGGAAGATAAATACTAAGAACAGCATCCCCTGGCATTTCCATATAAAAAACGTTGAGTATATGTGTCACTGTTATATGGATCCACAAGGTTGTCTAGGTGAATCACAAATGAATGTATTTACATATATTCCGTTGTGGATGCGAGTGAAACGGAAGTTGAAACGTCAACTCGTGGATTATTTACAACGTATTTGCAAAAATTTGTTTTTATAAATTCATTTCAAGAGTATTTCTGACGATGATTGCAGAGATGACAATATATGTACATATATTGTGTCAATCTCTAACATAATACCTACATATTATGTACATAGGTATTATGTTGGATCTCACGTCAAATGTCAGGCGACGCTATTCTTGGTGTTTACCTTAAAAACTATTTTAAAATATATTGTGGAATGAGGAAAGGTGTTATTAGAATCATTGTCAAAAAAAAAAAAAATTGACAAAATATAACTAGGTAAAGCAAAGCTGACATTATGCAATTATAAATCTACCTGCATGCACTGGTCTGGTCGCCCTCAACCAAGTTGTTCGCGAGTTGAGCGGTGCGGCCCGGCCCATAGAGAGAAGTTGAAACGGATCCAGGGTTTGCTTGCAGAGCTACAGCCAGCACTGGTTCTGTGTTATGCCAAGCTATTTCCGGCACCGAACATTTCATTTCGAAGATCTGCCGAAGAGACTTCCACACCAGATACTTACAGAATACACTTCAATTGTCACCCGCGTCAGTTTCCCGCCACGATTCGACTAAACACTTAACTTTACGTTTACGACTATTTCGTTAAACGCATACAATATGATTAAAAAAAAATGACATTTTAAGATTTTAACATAAACAAACATAAGTAGTATTTTTTGTAGCTTAGATAAACCTCAGCGTAGCCAAAACCTCTTGTAACGGTAAGGGAAATACTCGAGTCATTGGTCACATAGTAAAAAAAGTAAAATTTTAGTGTTTAATTCAATTGTCTTGCCACATGTGGTTTATTGTGCCACTGTGCTTAATTTGTTTAGTGGCCAAGATTTAGAAAAAATGCAAAAAATACAGAATAAAGCTATGAGAGGTATTTTGAATGTGAGTAGATTTAAGAGTATTGGAAGTATGTTAGATGAATTAGGATGGATGAGTATTAGAATTAGTCTAAATATTAGTACATTGTCTTTTGTTTATAAGTTAGATCATAAGTTATTACATAAGTATTTTGATGATTATATAATAAGGAATAGAGATAAACATAGTTTTTATACTAGAAGTAAGGAAAAACTAGTTGTAAGTAGAGTAAGAAAGAATAAGACGGCTGGGGGTGTTTTTCACAGGGGTGTGCTCATGTATAATACCCTCCCTGAGTGCATCAGGTCTGCTAAAAACATGGATGTATTCCTGCGAGGTGAGAAGAGACACCTTTGTGAGGGACAGTATATATAAGTTAATTATAAATTTAAGAGTTAAGTATAATAATTAAGATGTATTTTTAAATTAGCTTGAAACAGCCCGGATACACTATTGGGTATCACGATACTAACCTAACTTGTGAATATAATTAAAATAAAAAATCAGATATTTAACAATTAACATACTCATTATTGACGAGTATACCAAATATCGAAATGCAAGTTGTAAATGCGATTTTTTCTGAACGCGTTGCAGCGACGCAGTTCCTATGCACGAGCCGCCACTGCATATATGTATGTATGTAAATGAATTAAAATTATGCGGTAGACGTCTGCAGACCACTCCATATTAATGTAAAATTACACAAAACAATACAGATCTGAGATCTCGTCTCAGATCTGTATTGTTTTGTGTTGTTTTGTGAATTCTCTATTCACCGGAGAAGGACGAAAAAACGAATGATTTCGTATGGTAATTATGATATGGTTCATAGATATATATACATGTATGTATGTACATATGTATAACATTCAAATCCCACAATAAACTGTTTTAAATAAAAGACGGAGTAAAAAATTGTTGTATATATTTGTAGATTTTTTGAACAACGATATGAAATATTTCGCCCTGGTTGACACACTGTACGATTACGGCCAAAACCGAAAAAGGCTTAGTTGGCGTTGAGGGATCTTGCTGTGAATTTTGCGGCGTCTGAGTTTATATGTTCTCAATATTGGTTGAATCCACGCCCGAAAAAGCATTGCGCAACTATAATTACGCATTAATTACATTCGGGCTTAAACAAAAGTTTAAAACTTGTACGCATTTCATATACGCAACTTTAATAATATCATCATTTTATATTACAGGAGTGGGGTCGAGAAAACCGGGCCCCAAAATCAAGGAGCCAATGCCACAAATAATAAGACCAGAATTCATTTCATTAGCCTCCATAGACGAATCATTGGAGCCCGTAGGTTCAATTCCCGATCCATCGTTACCCTCGACATCAGAGATGGATACTTCGGAACAGTGGCGTAACGTGAATTCCAGGCGCAAAATATTTTACGGCGCCTTACGCCTTAAATACATACCTTTTTACGTAGAAAAATCTATTCTTCTGGATTTCGAATTGGCAAACACTTCGATTATTTCGTTAAAATTAATTTTATTTGTGCTCTCATGTTCAATACTAATCAGCGCTAATCCTTTGAGTCGATGTTGTGACATAATTGACCTTAAGTAATTTTTAATAAGTTTCAACTTAGAGAACGAGCGCTCAGCAATGGCTACAGTTACTGGAGGTGAGGAACAAGATGATTAAAGTGGCGATATCAGGAAATGACGAATTTATAGTGTAAAAATCACAAATGAAGAGCTTCGCCAAATTATGAACACTGTCGATCTTCTCTATTTTTCTCTTAAGCACGAACGGAAATCAAGCACCTGGTTAGGTAATGACTTGTCAAAGTCATTGACATATTGGTCGGCTAAAGATTTGGCTTCCCGATATAAGTCGTCATCTGATAATTGAATGAGATTTTTACTTTGTAGGAAGGCGAACTTTGAAATAATATCGTTAAAATATGTAAAACGAAACTTCAATTGCATCAAGGCTACGTCTAGTGCCGCATTAAAAATTGTTATTTCAAACTTTTTCAATGAATCATGGAATCGTGTGTCATTACTAAGTTAATCGAAGTGCTTTTTGACAAAAGATTGACGATTCGATGTCAATTTTGGCTCCAAACCCCATTTGTTGCAGTCGTTACAAATTATTCAAATGTATTCCTAAATCGATTGAGATTGTCGTATGCATTTTTGATCGTCGACTGAGCACTGATAACATCGACGTTTTTTGATTGTAGGAGCTTTGATACAAAGTTGAGAGGCTGAAGAATGTTATCAAAAAGCACAAGTAGGAGAATAAATTCGAAACTTTCCATTTTCTTTTTTAGTCCCTTTGCTTCTGATTGTTCATCCTTTCTTTTACTTTTTAAAATTATTTCTGTAAGACATTTTAAAAAATCTGTATATGAATATCGAAGTGCATTGATGGAATCTAGTCTTGAAGACCAACGAGTAGGGTTCAATCTTTTTAGAGTAACTGATGGTGAATTTTCCTTAAAAACTTCCCACCTGTTAATGCTGACAGCGAAAAATTTATAAATTTGTTCAACCACATCAAACAAATAAGAAGCTTTTGGCACATCAGATACGGTATCTTTAATGACGAGATTTAAATTATGAGCTGCACAGTGAACGTAATGAGCGTTTGGTTCGAGTTCAGTTATCTTCTTTTGTAGACCGTTGTATGCACCACTCATTACTCTGGCACCATCGTAACCCTGTCCTCTACATTTCGCAATATCTAGTCCTTTACTTGTCAACTAATCCAAAATAAAATTTTTTAAACCCTCTGCACTTCTGTTTTTAACATTAAAGAACCCCACGAATGATTCCTTTATTTCAACATCAATTGGACGTTGAATGTCATCTTTTTGAACAACAATGTATGGAATATAACTTTATATAATTTTTAAACTGAAGTATTATGAATATTACAAATTTTTTTTCGTATGTCAAATGTATCATAACAAAAATATTGTGTGTTGAAATATTTCTTCTGAGGTGTCCACTTCATTTTGTCGGGCACTGTACATACATTTAGTGCATCCAATTTAATTAAATTAATTCAACATTGACCTAATACTAGCTTCCCTATTTATGTAAATCTAAAATACTCCTCGTGGCTCTATTATGTAATTTGTGTAACCGATCTATAATTGACGCATTAACTAATTTCAGAATATATCCATAAAACATAAAATAATAGTAATCGTAAGTGAAAGTAAGAAGAGGTATGTAATGAGGTCTGACAATAACATTATATATGTATATTATGACTTATGTATATTAGTAAATTGTCTTTTGTTTATAAGTTAGGTCATAAGTTATTACCTAAGTATTTTGATGATTATATAATAAGGAATAGAGATAAACATAGTTTTTATACTAGAAATAAGGACAAACTAGTTGTAAGTAGAGTAAGAAAGAATAAGACGGCTGGGGGTGTTTTTCACAGGGGTGTGCTCATGTATAATGCCCTCCCTGAGTGCGTCATGTCTGCTAAAACATGGATGCATTCCTGCGAGGTGCGAAGAGACACCTCTGTGAGGGACAGTACATATGAGTTAAGTATAATAATTAAGATGTATTTTTAAATTAGCTTGATAGCTAAAATATATATAAATAAATAAATAAATAATTATGTATTTTTAAACAAAATTTTTCTTATTCTATAACAGCGTTTCCCAACCTGTGGTACGCGGTTGATGGTTGGTGGTACGCGAAAAAAAATCAGTAATGGCGGACTTGCAGGAATGAATGATTTACAATCATAAAAATATAAATATTTTTTATATCTAATATAAAATTTCGAAAGAGACTTTGTAAAATTGAATCTTTGTTTGGGAACTTCGAAAACAAAATGAAATTTCTATGACAACAATTCAATTGGTTGAATATTATCTATTTTTCGATTCAAATAGATTTAATAAAAAAAAACAAATGAATATTTACTATTAGATTCGCCATGTTTAAGATGTTTATATTACAAATACTGAGCGAAGCCGGGTAAAACGACTAGTAATTAATATACATTATCTTAATTAGTCATCGTCGATGTCAATATGTACAGTCGATGATCGAAAATCTGGCAATCGATACGTTTTCCTCAGATCCGGCATGGATTATAGAGTGCATTTTTAAATTTACCGCTCCAATAAAGAAATAACTTTGACACTTGGGAACAGTTCGATAATAATCTTTAATTTTGCAGATAAAATTGAAAGTACATATGATTAAAAAATTAGACTTTTGGAATTTATGTATCGAAAATGATCAAACTGAAGTATTTGAAACTTTACATAATTTCTTATCTGAAAACAAGAGTCGTATGTCTCGGGATATACGTGAAAAAATAATTGAATATTTAATAGGCTGAAATCGTCTTTTACGCAGTGCTTCTCCAAAAACAAGCAATAATATTTTTACTATCAATAATAGAAGTATGACAAGATAGATATATTAAACTTTGATCATACTATAATTGTGACTCCGCAAAAAAAAAATATATATATATATATATTTTTTATATATATATATAAAATATATATATATATATATATATATATATATATATATATATATATATATATATATATATATATATATATATATATATATATATATATATATAATAATTACACTTGCAAAAACAAATTTCATGAAATACAATAATTTTTATATGGTGGTACAATTTAGCGTTATGTACTTGTTAGTGGTACGCGTGTCAAAAAAGGTTGGGAAACGCTGTTCTACAAAGTACTCTTTTTATCAAAATATCTCTGTCTATTGTCTCGAACGCTCTTTTGAAATCTAAGAATACTATACATGTAATATGATTGTTATATTCTAGAGAATGCATCCAATTTAATATTACCAATTGAATGACAGTCTCCGTTGCGATAATGAACCAATTGAATTGTCGTCATGGAAATTTTATTTTGTTTTCGAAGTTCCCAAACATAGATACAAACTTACAAAGTCTCTTTCGAAATTATGTATTAGATATAAAAAATATTTATATTTTTATAATTGTAAATCATTCTTTCCTGCATGTCCGCCATTACTGATTTTTTTTCGCGTACCACCAACCATCAACCGCGTACCACAGGTTGGGAAACGCTGGTCTACGGTAACCAATTTCTCGAATATACCTACATACATAATTCTCAACTTGATCTAAATTTTCAAATGTATCTAATACTACTTCAATATCATCAATATTTTTAATCTCAACTTGTATTGAAACAACAATATCATTCACATAATACTTATTCAAATTATCAACCAAATCTACGCTATATATGTATGTAATTCATATTCAATTTCTATTCATATTCTCATATTCTCATATTTCATATTCATATTCATATTCATATTCATATCATATTCTTTCATATTCTCTTTCAATTTCTATTTCATTAAGTCCCTAAACTCTCTATTCAAAATTAGCTTTTTAATTTACAATTATGCCACTTTGCAGGGTAGAGTTGATAAATATCCTGCAAAGAATATATTAGATAACATACATATGTACATAAAATATACCAAACTGTCGTTTGATCTGCATTGCGTTGTAATTATACAACACATATGTATATCTTTTATGCGACTACATATGCAACTATCTCATATTTGATTTTTTTACTATTAATGTTTATGTATTACTCGTCCAAAGCACGCAAAGAAGTATGGAACGTTGCATGCTTGACATAACAAGGAAATACAGGAAACGGAATACAAGGTTTGTGGATATAGTGGATAGAGTGAAGAGATTTAAATGGCAATAGACGGGCCACGTGGCTAGAAGAATGGACGAAAGGTGGATACAAAAAAAAGTGCTAGAATAGTACTCAAGAGAATGCAAATGGGTAAAAGGAAGACCGTAGGGAAGATGGGTAGATGAATTTAGGAAAATTCAGAAAAGTGAGTTGCAGTAAACAGAGACGAGTGGAAGCGTACCTCAATAGGCCTTCATCCAGCAGTGGATGGTGGGCGACTGTAGATGATGATGATATGAAACAATACATTCCTTCCCATGATTCCCTAAAAGGAAATAAGAATTGAATAGGTAAGTATAGATCTGGATCATATTATGGGATTTTAAATTTGTATGCGTATCATATATATAAAAACGGTAATCTGTGTGTGTGTGTGTGTCCCCTAACTCTCGCCGAACATAATGAACGAATCGATAAAAAAATCGATAAATTCATTTGTTGACGAGACGACTTTGTCGCGACTCGAACCGATCACCCCTCACTCAAATACCCTCTTATAGGTGTATTCAAGGTTGGGAGTTAACCAATTATGCCACGGTCCAATTTGAAATTCTCTTTTTTTTTTTTTAAACATTAATTGAAAATTTTCGCTATCGCCATATAAAAATACGTAATAAAATTATTTTATTTAGCGAGGTTTTGAACCATTTTTTTATATATTTATTTTTAATTAAATTGCAATTATTTATATTTATATTTTGACGATATTCGAGAAAAAAATTGATTTCATTCACCGCGGGCGAAGGGAATAGAACCTCAGACCTTCCGATTCCAAACGCGATGTGCTCACGAGCCTGCACCGTACGCCATATCCTCGCCCAGGATACGTGTTGTAAATACACATCATATGAATATGCACTTAATTTGTTATGTGTAATAATAATATTCAACGTTATGAGGTCAATGACCGTTTGTTTATAATAGGAAACTTTTACATTTTGTTAACTTTAATTAACATTTTGTTAACGTTAACTTTAAGAATTGAAAATTATTACAAATAAAGAATTGAAAACTATCTATGAGAGTCTATGAAAATAACGGTTCCGGTTCCGGATTTTTTTTTAGGTTTATACGAGTATATAATAATTTTATACCCATGCGATGATGTTTCATCGGGCTATTCACTAGTTTTATAAGTAGGTTAGGTTTCTGCTGACATGCTTTGAATTTGAAACCAATGTGAACAATATGGTGAATATAAACAAAATGTAGTATCAGCATTTAAATATGCAACGCAAAAAGCGTGTCTCGTATCTTCGTCAGTTTGAAGGCGAGTTTTCCAGAGTGAAGTCTACATCTACGGTAATATGTATGTATATTATTTGCTTCCATATTTTGCGTCCTGAGGGCACGATGGTGGTCAATCCCTTAATTTCTTCTTCTTGTTAATGCCTTGTCCGCATCCGGACGTTGGCGACCACCTCGTCGATTATTTGAATATATCCGCATCGGTCTTCAGCGGCTCGGAACAGTTCTTCGGCGCTCACATCGGTCCACATGCGCATGTTTCGAAGCCAAGATAACTTTTTCCTGCCAATCCATTTTTTTCCTTCTATTTTCCCCATGGTTATCAAACGGAGAAATTCGTATTTTGGACCCCGTATCATGTGTCCGAGGTACTCCATCTTTCTCCGCTTGATGACAGAAACAAGTTCCCTGCCTCTCCCCATCATGCCGAGGACAGCTTCGTTTGATATCTTTTTGGTCCACGGAATCTTCAGCATACGCCTATAGACCCACATCTCAAAAGCTTCAATGCGGCTGATCATCTTGGTTTTCTGAGTCCACGTCTCACATCCGTAGTAATACTGTCCAGACGTAGCTCTTCGCGAATCTCAACCGCGTATGAAGATTGAGATGCTTGTTTGTAAGCGCCGCCTTCATTTTTACAAATGCTGTTCTAGCCATCTCGATGCGGATTATTAAATCTTCATCTGGGTCCATCTCTTCATTCAGCCAGGTACCCAGGTATTTGAATCTTTTTACTCTTTCTATCACCTCTCCATCCAAGGTTAGATTCCCGGTGTCTGTTTGCATTCTATCTACTATCATAAATTTTGTCTTCTTTAGATTTATGCGCAGACCTCTTCGATTGCTTTCTTGATGTACACGGTCTAGAGATCTTTGCAGGTCTGCTAAATTTTCAGCGACTAGTGCCGTGTCATCAGCATATCTTATATTGGTGATCGTCTCGCCGCCCACCTTGATGCCCTCCGCCTCTTGGAGAGCATCGTGGAAGATGGATTCGGTGTAGGTGTTAAAAAGAGTAGGTGATAGGATGCATCCTATCACCTATTAACCCTTAATTTACTCCTATAATATCTTCTAATATATAATTTGGAAAGAGACTTTGTATATACATATGTATGTATCCTTGGTTCGTCGTCCGTAGATCGGTGACGTCATCGAACACGTGATTCGAAATTTTTTTTTTCGATTCATAGGCGTCGATTTGATTTTACGGATTCAAGGGGTGTAGTCCCATGGGGCCACGAAGGGGGCGCAGCCTTATGGGGCGCAGCCTTATAGGCCGCAGCCGCATGGGTCCCCAAAGGGGGACCAGGGGGCCGCAGCCTCATGGGGCGCAGCCGTCATCGAACAAATGATTCGATTTTTTTTTTTCGATTCATAGGCGCCGATTTGATTTTTTTCGATTCAATGGATTCACGGGGGCTCAGTCTTATGGGACTCAGTCGCATGGGGCCCCGAAGGCAAAAAAAAATATTTTTTTTAGATTTTTTTTTATTATTTTTTAATTTAAATTTTTTTTTTTTAATTTTTTATATTTAATTAAAATGTTAACTATTAGAATCGTCATGTTTAAGCGGTTTACATTATAAATACTGAGCGAAACCGGGTGATACAGTTAGTAATATACTATATATAAAAACGGACTGTCGCTAAATATATTTGTATATTTGTATATTTGTATGTGACGGACGATCAACCATCAACCAGTATGGGGAACAATTTTTTTTTTTAATTTTTTTCATAATTTTCTTTTTTTTCATATTTTTCATTTTCTTCATATTTTTCAATTTTTTCATTTTTTTCATATTTTTCATTTTTGTCATATTTTTCATTTTTTTCATATTTTTCATTTTTGTGCTCCGGTATATTTTTTTTAGTTTTGGTAATGCATGTGTATGTACATATGTAAATTTATAGTATTGAACTTTTAAGTTTTAACTTTTTGAAATGTCGGGAATAATAAAAGTATAAAATGAAAGCAAAAAAAGAACTTTCATCAATTAGACCAATTAAAGAATTGAGATTTTTACATTTTACTTTCAGATAATAAAATGCCAGCGGTGAGGAACCTTCGGGGTAAGAGGGAGTGTTGCATATGCTCATATGTGGCGAGCAGGTATTTAATCTAAAATTGTAACTAACGAAAGCCGAGTTCACAGTATTCGCGCATGTGTTTTGAAAATGCCTCATGGTGCGTACGCACCAAGCCAACGAACGGCCCACAGGCCAACTTTTAAAACCAGTAGCGTACAAAATATCGAAATAAAAATTAAATTTAAAAATTGAAATTAAATATCAAAATTAAAACTATTATTATTATATTAAAATTAAATTCAAGTATCAAAATAAAATTATAATCATTATATTAAAATTAAAATTAAATATTGAAAGTTAAAACAGAACATGCACAATTTAAATAAATTTTCGAGATTGACCTAAAATTAGATCATCAACAATCACATACAGGTAATCCTCGACTTTTTTTTGTCGAAGATGTTTTGACTTACGAAGATACGCACTAAGATCGAAAAAAAATCACAGAATTATTATTTTTACTTCCCCGTAATGCGCAGTTACTGAGAATATATCATGTATTAGTATGGGTGATCCAACGATTTTTGCTAACCCGGGGTGTTGTCGGTCACATCAAACGGATTTTTTTATTCTTCAATTGTTTCTCTCGTCGAAATAAATCAAGTAATTAAATCATTTCAGAGGTAAAATTTATCGGATAATGTGTGATTATTAATTTTATTTCGACGAAAGAAAAAAAAACCCTTTGACAAATCACCGACATCCGACACCGCGTTTTTTTATGAATCGTTTTTTTTTTATCGATCATCCACGTGGAAATACAGTAACATCTCGTGACGACATTAACAATATTTTTTTTCGCTCGTAAGCAGAGAAATTATAATATTTCTCTGGTTTTAAATGCGTATCGTCGTAATTCAAAACATTGTTGTAATTCAAAACATCAACGATGATTTAATTTTAGCTCAATCTCGCTCTTTAGCTTGATTTTGATATTTAATTTCAATTTTAAAATTTAATTTTTATTTCGATATTTTGTACGCTACTGCTGGTTCAAAAGTTGGCCCAAAATCGCCGTTGTTTTAGTCCGTAAGCACCATCAGAGGTATGCTCTATGGGTATTTTTCAAGGCGATTTTAAGCAAAAGCGACAGCAACAGCGAAATTGATTTAATGTATTGCCGGAAAATTGTCCCCGGCGAGCCAAGATTGCGAAAGTGTCTGTGTACTCTGCATAAAAATTCCACTTACATCGACGATATTGTAATACTACATTTATTTCACATACATATTAATCTCGTAATGTGAATATGAAACATTTAGAATTAGGTCCGGGTTACAGAACTGGATCGAATTCAAAACGTCCAGGTAGACATCGTCGGTGTAAGTACAGCGAATGAACCAAACATAAACATAAACTATTATTAAAAGCTTTGTTATGTATATAACTTGTCATTACAATATGTACTTCTCAATTTATAGGAAGGAATTCATTGAGGCAAAACATATTGAAGTAGCCATGATGAACGTTTTCAGCTATCCCTCATTTCGTCATGGCTTAGTATGTAAGATATGTGCAAACCAAGCAGTCAAACTCGGAGAAAAGGTGCCCATGAGTTAACATTTGATTGAACGTAGTAGTTCTACATACATATACATATATTAAATTTATACATAATGTTTTGTTGATACTTTTTATTGTCATCCTCAAGTCAAGCACCGATGAATATCGAACTGTCAATAACCGGCATAAGAGACCCTTCACAAGAAGCCAATCATTGTTTCATGGGATTGAGATGGATCCTTTGTTTTCCACAGCTGTAGTAGCTGATAATTCAGAATCGCCAGGATCTTTGGAATCGGAAACTACACTGTTGTCGTTACCGTCGACGTCAACGATGGATCCATTGGCTTCCTCAGCTGTAACGGCTGATGATACAGAATCGCCAGAGACTTTGAAATCGGAACCCACTCTGCTGTCGTTGCTGTCGACGTTAATGATGGATCCATTGGCTTCCTCAGCTGTAACGGCTGATGATACAGAATCGCCAGAGACTTTGAAATCGGAACCCACTCTGCTGTCGTTGCTGTCGACGTTAATGATGGATCCATTGGCTTCCTCAGCTGTAACGGCTGATGATACAGAATCGCCAGAGACTTTGAAATCGGAACCCACTCTGCCGTCGTTGCTGTCGACGTTAATGATGGATCCATTGGCTTCCTCAGCTGTAACGGCTGATACTTCAGAATCGCCAGAGAATTTGCAATCGGAAACCACACTGGCGTCGTTACCGTCGACATCAACGATGGATCCCTTGGCTTCCTCAGCTGTAGCGGCTGAACATTCAGAATCGCCAGGGTCTTTGGAATCGGAAAACACACTGTCATCGTTACTGACTGAGTTCTTGGAATCACGTTCTGAATTAAATAAAGACGACCGGTATGACTCATTATGACATTTAAAAGATAATATTGGTTGATGTTATATTCTTTTGTGTATTTTAATATTATTTTTTTTTTGTTTTTAGTGAAAGCTTAGAAATATTGAAATCAAAATTAAACCAATTAGCGGCAATATTGAACGAATTGTCTCCAATTATAAAGGAAAGCTTCGACACAGAAGATATTTAAATTTTGTAATACATACATATTAATTATTATTGATACCAATATTGATACGATCCTGTGCTTTAAATTAAATTCACACACTTAATGTATAACTTTTAATCAATATACATATGTATAATTAGATTAGATTTAATTGTTTTATATTCTATATTTTGGTCAAGTTTGGACACCGAAATGATCATTTCTTTAAAATAACTGAAAAGTTGTATCCATTTTTTTCAAAACTTGAACTTTTCCAGATGTCACATAGTTAACAGGCCATAAACCTTTTGAAATCACCACTTCATCAAACAGTTAATCCATTTTATTGCAGTATTTGCATATAGTGTTTCAATAATTAAACAGTATAATACTTATTGATAACTGATATGTGTATTTAATCGATAGACTATTTTGAAAAAAATTATAATTTTGGTATGAATTGTTTAAGATCGTTCGGAAGTATGAGAAGATATTTCCCCATTGTCATTAATTGTTATAATGTGTATAGTTTTAATAAAGTATGTAATGTTTGAATTTGATTCAATCAGAAACTTTTTATTTCTTAATAATTCACCACAACTACGGGTCTGAGTGGCATCGAAAGTGACTTGAACGAAAATCGAAAGAGCGTAAGTCGAAAGAAAACTGGAATATCTCAAGCACGTGAAACTACTGCCAGTTGCAAGGTACCGTAACGTTACGGCGAGTTTCTCTCTCGGTGTTATGGCTAGTCTCATATTCGTATATTTTTTGTTATGTAGGGTGAAACCATAGGCGGATCCAGAAAGTGGTCAAGGAGGGTGCCATTTTGAAATTGAACATAAA
Organism: Arctopsyche grandis; assembly: GCF_051622035.1. Classification (NCBI taxonomy): domain Eukaryota; kingdom Metazoa; phylum Arthropoda; class Insecta; order Trichoptera; family Hydropsychidae; genus Arctopsyche; species Arctopsyche grandis. Next base: position 25,743,152 of record NC_135356.1, on the reverse strand, counting down.
AAAAAATTAAAACTTACGTGATTTAACATTACGATATAAATAATAGTAGATATGATACTTATACTGTAGTGTTTTTTTTTTAAAGAAAACTATTCAGGAAATATGAAAAATTTACAATATATAAGAAATAAAATTCATCCCAAGGGGGGGGGGGGGTATGGCACCCATGGCACCCCCCTTGGATCCGCCTATGGGTGAAACCAATATTAGCAATGAATCGAACGAATCTTCACTCATTCTAAAAAGGTTCTGGTAATCGTTCATGTCATCGCCTAGAACCATTTCTTCAGCGATATTCAAGTGTGAATATCGATTCTTCTGAAGCATCCACTGCTTAACCCACTGCTTAACCCACTGCCTTGTATGTTTAGGCGTCCTCAACGCATCCTCGAGTATGATCGCCAAAGCCGCTTTTCTTCTCACCTCCATGTCCATCCCAAGCGCGAGAACGCGCCGACTCAGACTGACTGACAAACTAACGAATTGATGAATTGACGAAATATTGGTGGGGCCGTGTTTTCGGCCATGGATTTACAACAATTCATTATATCCTATGATGAGACACATCCAGCATTATGGAATCCCAACGATAATAATTATTTAAATAAGTAAAAAAAAATGAATACTTAGATGTTCTACATATTACGAAGCTGCAAGAAAATCAAGCCGAACGCGACGAAAGATGGTATAAAAAATAAAATAAAAAGCTTACGCAGTAATTACAGATCGATTATAATTATTACAAAGTTGTATTAATTTATTTGAACTCTTAAAACAGATACTTTGTACATAAAAATAATTTAGGTTTTTGTTGGTGTAAATTGAAGTTTGTATACGTTTGTGTCCATAACCTCATTTTTGTTAAGCTGAACTTTGTTAATTTTAAGTTTAATTTGTTTTTATTGAACTGGTTATCGAATTTATACATATAATATGGTAAACGGACTACTAGTCATATGTGAACTAGTCACAGGACAACCGGTCGCTCTAGATTGGTCACACATGATAACCCGTCACACTAAAACTGGTCAAGAGAAAACTGGTCTCACACTAAAACTGGTCACGATAAAACTGGTCACACCCTAAAATCGGTCACGAGAAAACTGGTTGACCGATTTTAGGATGTGACCAGTTTACTCGTGACCAATTTTAGGGTGTGGCCAGTTTTCTCGTGACCAGTTTTAGTGTGACGGGTGATCACGCGTGACCGATCTAGAGCGACCGGTTGTCCTGTGACCGGTTCACATTTGACTAGTAATCACCGAACCATATAATATATGTATATGGTAGCCCCCCAGGTACTGGCCGTAAACCAAGGTGCAAAGACCGTAAACGAGGTATATATTGCTAGTGTTAACGCACTTATGCGTAAAATCTGCGGTATTTCTGGACCTAGTAAATATCGGTAGTGTTAACGGTGCCATTGATTATATGTATGTTATAAGTAGAGACACGTATTTTGGGCATTTTGCTATTAATGCTTAATTGATGCTAAAATTCGGAATAGATGCTAAATTCGTAAAATATGTGAATAGATGCTAAAATAACAAATAAAAGTGAAATTCGCATAAAATTTATAAAATTAATAGACACTTTAGAAGGGTCTTCCTATCCCTTTGCTCATTTATTATGTGAAGAGATTGAGGGGATAAAACAGAGCTTGCAGTTTACCATAAACGGTGTTTAAGCTGTCGATACCAAGCAACTGCTTTTGTCTACTTATCGTGAAGATGATTCAGCACCGGCGCATCGTTCAAAATTTGAGAGTATTCAAATTGTTTTCACATTTAATTTTAATTATTATTAATACATTGGTATATCACCATTTGTTTTTTTTTTAAATATCGATCAAGATAAAGATCGTTTAGGTATAAACTCCATTGAATGGTCAGGAAACAGCTCGGATCTAAATATAATCGAAAATATGTGAAGCAAAATAGGCAAAAAAATTAGAGATAAGAAACCAAAAACCACAAAATAATTAAAATACATTATTTATGATGTATGCTGAATAAAACTATTTATTAAAAAAAGGGGGTCCCATTAAATATTAAAATCAAAAAACCTTTTTAATTGTATTCCCTACTATTATTTGAAGTCCCCTTGATATGTTGAAAAGCTTGAAGAAGAAAAAAAAATCCGGTTTTATCGATTTTTTGATTTATGAAATCTACTCCAGGTATAAAAAAAAGTTCATTTGTACTCCAAATTTACAATGATTCCCCTCATAATGTTATCTATTGACGAAATCGCTTTTTTTTGCTTCATATTGATGAAGAGGAGTTGTAGAAAGTAATACGAAAACTGTTAAATTCCTTTCCTAGTCTTTTAAAATATATCGTTATTTGCATGTGGTGCAACTGATTTCGATGAGTTTCGATTTGCGCTGGGTGTATGTACATACATACATAAAATATATCAAGCTGTCGTTTGATCTGCATCTATTATACAATGTGTCTACATCAGTGCTACTCTAACTATTTAAATTGGCGGACCCGTAAATATTTATCAGTAATTATCAAGGACCAGCATCATATTTTTAAATGAAAAGGTTTTATTATATAGTATGTATATGAGTGAAAACTTGTATAACAAATAAAAATAAAATAAAATATAAGTAGTAAAATGTATTTTTTTTTAATTCAAAGAAGTACAATATGTATGTATGTATATACTTAGCCATATGTATATGAAAAAAAAACTAATGAGACATATGAGCTTGTTATTACTAATAATAACTTATTAGACAACTTATTTGGAAATGGTACCTCCCCTTATAGGTATCCCCTTTTTTTTACGTTTTTGAAATCAATTATCTCCCTAACCGCTAACTGAATCCAACTGAAATTTTTTCACATGTAATAGAAATTATTCGAGATAAAAAAAATACATTACTATCCGAAACAATAATATCCGAGATAAGAATTGAATAGCTAAGTATATATCTGAATCATATTATGGGATTGTATATTTGTATGCATATTTTTTAATAAGTGGGTTGATAATTTAGAAAGGGTTCTACTGACATGCTTGAATTTGAAACCAATGGGAACAATATGGTGAATATCAGAATTTAAATATGCAATGCAAAAAACGTGTCTCGTTTCTATGTACGTCAGTACGAAGGCGTGTTTTCCAGAGTGAGGTCTACGGTAATATATCAGTTCGTCGTCGATCGTTGTCGATCGCTGACCCATTCGCACCACTACCGCTCTACCATAAATAATTTTTAAAGTACCTAAACGGTCTTGAAAAAATCTATCAACAAAGTTTGTTCCTTTAGTGCTATTTTTAATTCGTACTTATAAAATATTCTCAATATACTCATAATAATCACAAAAAATATCATTTCAAGTTTCAAGTGGGTAGTCCGTACATTCACGTTCGCAGAGTGAATTTCATAGATTGTCAGCCTTTAGTTCAATTCAATTTGGCAATCATGCAGTGTTGCGCATCTTGTGAAACGCAATTTTCTAATGGTGTTCAATGTGGTATTTGTAATAGGCACTACGATTTTAATTGTGCCTACATTACGGAAGGGGGCTACAATAAATTGGGAGCTCGTAAAAGGGCTACCCGAAAACACAATAATCTCACGGTTAACGATATACGATATAGGTGTTAACGATATAGGTGTTGGTGTTGATAATACCAAAATCTACATAAACGATCAATTAACCATTGCCAATAAACAACTTTTGACCAAAACAAAATTCTATGCTAAAGATAAGGGGTTTCAATACGTCTGGGTAAGAAATTCGAACAAACTTATAAGAAAAAACTCCACTTCAAAGATACTGAACGTAAAGACTTTGAACGATTTAAAAAAGATTCTATAAATATACTATCATCAATAATTATTATTTGATAATTAATTCTATATCTTCATTTATAATTACATATACTTAGGCATGCAATTACATTTTTTACTATATTTTTTACTGTATTTTCTTCCATACTTGTTGCTCTATTTATAACTATAATTTCACTTCTATTACTAATTATTATCTCAATATAAATATTATTATTAAAGCATACAAACTAATTAATTCCATATTTCACTTTATTAATATATATTCAAATTCATTTACTACCATCAATGATTATTATTTGAACAATACTTCTATATCTTTATTTATAATTACTAATGCATGTTCATTTATATACATATGTCTATGTTTACCTATGCACGTAAGCTTATACGTCTATCTTTACGCACTCTATCAATTCTACCTATATATAATATTATGGTTTTTATTTTCATTTTTAATTATTGGTTCTTTCTTATGTTTCTAAACGCACTTTATTTTCAATTCTAACGTCAATTGTCATCTAAATCATTGATTATCATTGTTTATTATTATATTATGAATAAATACTTGATGTATTTATTTTGTCTTTTTGTTTTTTGTTATATATTATATTATTTTTTTTGTTTCATAATTTTTATCATATTATTATCGTTTTATTATTCTTATTATTTTGATATTTTTATTATACTGTTATTTCTATTTTTTTTTTCTTTTTGTTTTCTCTAATTATCTTACTCTATTATTATTTTTGTATTTTATTTTAAATGTTTAAGCTTTTCTTTTTTTTACCTATATGCGAAAATTATTAATAGTTTACTTAAAATAATTATGTTTTTTTTACTTTGACTTTGACTGACTTTTCTGAACATATACAGACGTATGACAAAATACATACATACATTCATATTTAATAATTGATATAAATTACATTTCATTTTCAGGTAATATGGTGCCTGTGACTAAAGGAAGGATGCACTTTTCAAAGGGAGGTTGCTTGATCTGCAGCCGGAAATCGATTAGGTAAATATCACACTTATTTAACTGAAACGACAGCCGAGTTCACAGATGTGCTTAAAAATGGCCCAGACTATATATAAATAGGTATTATTCAAAGCAATTTTTAAACAAAGGCTGCAGTGAAATTTACTTTATTTATGTAACACTAACAGATGTACCCGGCGAGCGGATATTGCGAATGCACCATTTTTAAAAGTATTCTGAATATAAATTGCGCTTGCAATGACGATATTCTACAATTATGTACATATAATACATTAATATGTATGTATTCATATCTATTTAACTACACTTGTATTATACATAGATGTACAATGTATAATATTTTGCGAATTGACATCGCGTTGCAGATTCTGATCGAATCGGATTGTTATAACAATATTTAATATGTATTTTGATTTGTAGGTTCCCTTTCACGAGGATATCGAAAGTTCAAAAAATCGTGAAAGAGGCGTATAAAATTGAACACCTCTCCCGTGGTGTACTCTGCTACTTCTGCCAAAAGCGAGTAAATAAGATCACTGGAAGAATAATCGTCAGTGATTGCTTGTTTAAATCTCCACTGTTTTATATACATTTATTTATATTTTAGATTATTTTTTGTTTATGTTTTTTTATTTTGATCTTCAAGTATGGTTCTGGATTCAATCGAGCCCAAAATGTCTACTATAGAACCCGAAGTGTTGCCCGAAATTTGCCTATTGATATGATAGGGTCGACCTCACAGATGCTTATAAGCAAACCGAGGTACGAAGTTGATTCCCCATCGCAAGTTTTACTGAAAGAACCTGAATCTGACGGCAACACAGATTGTTTGACTCAAGTGGACGTAGACGTACAGGTAGATGAGTCAAAAACTGTTCCCAATACAGCTGCTCAGTTACCAGTGAGTGTAGACGAGTCAGCAACTGATACAGATATGTCGGAGCGTGCTTTGTATGACTTTTTTTCATTAAAAATATAATCTTTGTTGATGTAATTTTGTTGTTGTTGTGCATGTTGCTTATTTTTTTTTATTTTTCTTTTATAGAATAATGCAAATGTTACTGAGAGCCCAAGTTAAAAATGTAATAGTGGCGTTCGTTGATGTAATGACGGCGGTATTATCTAAAATCGACGAAATACGTTAACTTTTAAAATAAAATTTAAGATATTTTATTGTATCTTCACTATCTGTCTTTAATAAAAAATCTGAAAAATATATTGAGCATTTTATTTAACACTTTAGGTACTGACGACTCTCCTGTCATCATCTCAAAATTTCCGTAGCCCGCGCGTCAATTATTTTTATTTTATTTTATTTTATTTTATTTATTGAAAAATCAACAGACAGGATGTACATAGATATGTATAAAAAAAACAAATAGTAAATAAATAATATATGTAACATCCGAGTCCAATAACAGATTTTTACAAAAATGAAAAAGATAAATATAAGGAAAACAAATTTAAAAGTAAAGAATAAAGGCATGACAAAATATGTAGAACATTGCATAATTAAACTATAGTATTAAAATATTGGGAAAAGGTTTTAAAATAGAATATAAGAAGAAATTGAAATTTAAAAATATAAAACAAATGAAAAAGGTAAATACAAAATAAACAAATGAAAAGGAAAAGAATGAAAGCTATAATATGATTAAATAGCACATTACATAACTAAACTAATGTATAAAAATATTGGAAATATTGGAAAAATAGAATAGGAGAAGAAATGAATCAATCGGTCAAGATTCTCTTGATGTTAGACCTGAATTAGTAGGGAAATACCAAATAGATCAACCTCATTCAGCTCTCCGTTAAACATACGATAAACGCGCTGCAGATAAGAATATTTTTGGGAATTAGTATTGAAAGGATCAAGTAAAAAGAGTGCAACGCGTCTAGAGTACCGAACTGGGATTCTGAAATTAACCTTATTCAGTAAATCAGAACAATCAAGGAAACCATTTATGAGCTTAAAGAAGAATATAGCATCAGTATGTCGTCGCCTGACAGAAAGATTGTTAAAAGAAAGGATTTTTAAAATGTCGTAAACAGTAGAATAGGTATAGGTAGGAAAAAGGTAGCGTAAGGATTGAATAAATTTAAGTTGAACTTTCCCAATACAATTAATATGGGATAAATAAAATCAATTATATACCTAGCATATAGTTGTAATAATTGTCGGACAAGGATTGTAAATAAGTTTTTGAGCTCTTTTTCCTATTATGCTGTAGATTAACATTGCAATAATATAATACTATGATTACTAACCAAATTAAATTAAATTTTAAAATAGAAAATGATCAGTAGATCAGTAGCTATTAAAATAGATATAAGATGTATTGTGAACATAATTTCGTAATAATAAAAAGCATTTAAAACAATAAAAAAAATTTATTATATTTTTTGATAGTTTAATTATAATATTAACAGATTGTAATTGAATCATTTAAATTAAACTAAATATCCTATTTAAACATTATCCTAAGCAATTATTATTCCGAAGTTATCACAAATTGTCTAATTTTCAAATGTGTGAAAAATGATTTTATTCTTCACATTTTTGGAATTTTGATTTACCATGGTCTGTCTATTACTGTCCACTACTACAAACTTCAGTTTTATGCTATTTTTATATTCAAAGTCTATTCGGATGACATTTACGTAATTTATTATTTTTTAACATTAATTCGCGTACTCCAGTTCAAAATCCCTGGTTTTAATTTTTAGATGTTTGCAGAGTGATATAATGAACACTGTTTCAAAATATCACTACAATACGTTCATTATTCTAGAAGTAATCAAATGCACAAAAAAGGCTTTTTTTCTATTGAAACTGAAATCGGCCCGGATTTTGGTGAAAATAGTCTGGCACATTTCCGGACATGGGTGAAAACAACCCGCGCGTCAAAGCGGGCGGTAAGGTGTTAACAGATTGTAATTGAATCATGTTTAATTTTATTTTATTTTATTTTACTCATTCTCTCTTGTCTTCACTCTTCCCCAACTTCTGGAACTTAATCTTCATTGCTTTTCGTTGCCCAATCATACTTTTCTGACTTTTTTGATTTTTGAAGGAGTTCTTTTTTCCCTTATACATAATTATAAAATTCGATGCATGACATTTTATAATTGAAAACGCACTGAATTATGCTTTCTACTGTGTCAATTGAAAGCTTCTTTCGTTCATCTGTCCACAGAGTATTAACTAATGAAAATACACGCTCAATGTGTGCATTGTGTGCTGAGATAGCGTACAGGTATTGGCACAATTAGGTAGTAGGTTAGTTTGGCACGATAAGAGGTTAGTTTTTCTTTCTGTTTCTTTAGTATTTTTAAAAAAGCATAACCATTTATCATGTACATCTTTGGTATCCCATCCTTCACGTGTTTCATTTTCAATAAATGATTTCACGTACAATACTTCCTCGTGAATTGAATCCGTGAAAAATATATCGATGTTACTTAAATATGCAATAGTTTCTTCAACTCGTTCCCATTTGAATACATCATTGAGAAGCATCCATGAAATAAAAACATCATATTTCGACATAGGAACAGACCACTGTTCCAAATATTTAATTCCAACTTAAAATTAAGAAATAAAATTAAAAAATAAAGAAATTATCCACTTCTTCATCAAACACTTTTAATTGTGTTATCGTAATTTCTTTGCATTTCTTCAGTTAAAATTAAATAAAATTAAACAGCATTTCAATAAAATTAAACATGATTCAATTACAATCTGTTAATATTATAATTAAACTATCAAAAAATATAATAAATTTTTTTTATTGTTTTAAATGCTTTTTATTATTACGAAATTATGTTCACAATACATCTTATATCTATTTTAATAGCTACTGATCTACTGATCATTTTCTATTTTAAAATTTAATTTAATTTGGTTAGTAATCATAGTATTATATTATTGCAATGTTAATCTACAGCATAATAGGAAAAAGAGCTCAAAAACTTATTTACAATCCTTGTCCGACAATTATTACAACTCTATGCTAGGTATATAATTGATTTTATTTATCCCATATTAATTAAGTATTGAGAAAGTTCAACTTAAATTTATTAAATCCTTACGCTACCTTTTCCCTACCTATACCCATTCTTCTGTTTACGACATTTTAAAAATCCTTTCTTTTAACAATCTTTCTGTCGGGCGACGACATACTGATGCTATATTCTTCTTTAAGCTCATAAATGGTTTCCTTGATTGTTCTGATTTACTGAATAAGGTTAATTTCAGAATCCCAGTTCGGTACTCTAGACGCGTTGCACTCTTTTTACTTGATCCTTTCAATAGTAATTCCCAAAAATATTCTTATCTGCAGCGCGTTTATCGTATGTTTAACGGAGAGCTGAATGAGGTTGATCTATTTGGTATTTCCCTACATCAATTCAGGTCTAACATCAAGAGAATCTTGACCGATTGATTCATTTCTTCTCCTATTCGATTTTTCCAATATTTCCAATATTTTTATACTTTAGTTTAGTTATGTAATGTGCTATTTACTCATATTATAGCTTTCATTCTTTTCCTTTTCATTTGTTTATTTTGTATTTACTTTTTTCATTTGTTTTATATTTGTAAATTTCAATTTCTTCTTATATTCTATTTTATAACCTTTTCCCAATATTTTAATACTATAGTTTAATTATGCAATGTTCTACATATTTTGTCATGCCTTTATTCTTTACTTTTAAATTTGTTTTCCTTATATTTATCTTTTTCATTTTTGTAAAAATCTGTTATTGGACTCGGATGTTACATATATTATTTATTTACTATTTGTTTTTTTTATACATATCTATGTACATCCTGTCTGTTGATTTTTCAATAAATAAAATAAAATAAAATAAAATAAAAATAATTGACGCGCGGGCTACGGAAATTTTGAGATGACGACAGGAGAGTCATCAGTACCTAAAGTGTTAAATAAAATGTTCAATATATTTTTCAGATTTTTTATTAAAGACAGATAGTGAAGATACAATAAAATATCTTAAATTTTATTTTAAAAGTTAACGTATTTCGTCGATTTTAGATAATACCGTCGTCATTACATCAACGAACGCCACTATTACATTTTTAACTTGGGCTCTCAGTAACATTTGCATTATTCTATAAAAGAAAAATAAAAAAAATAAGCAACATGCACAACAACAACAAAATTACATCAACAAAGATTATATTTTTAATGAAAAAAAGTCATACAAAGCACCCTCCGACATATCTGTATCAGTTGCTGACTCGTCTACACTCACTGGTATATATAAAATAAAAAAACATAAACAAAAAATAATCAAAAATATAAATAAATGTATATAAAACAGTGGAGATTTAAACAAGCAATCACTGACGCTTATTCTTCCAGTGGTCTTATTTACTCGCTTTTGGCAGAAGTAGCAGAGTACACCACGGGAGAGGTGTTCAATTTTATACGCCTCTTTCACGATTTTTCGAACTTTTGAAATCCTCGTGAAAGGGAACCTACAAATCAAAATACATATTAAATATTGTTATAACAATCCGATTCGATCAGAATCTGCAACGCGATGTCAATTCGCATAATATTATACATTGTACATCTATGTATAATACAAGTGTAGTTAAATCGATATGAATACATACATATTAATGTATTATATGTACATAATTGTAGAATATCGTCATTGCAAGCGCAATTTATATTCAGAATACTTTTAAAATTGGTGCATTCGCAATATCCGCTCGCCGGGTACATCTGTTAGTGTTACATAAATAAAGTAAATTTCACTGCAGCCTTTGTTTAAAAATTGCTTTGAATAATACCTATTTATATGTAGTCTGGGCCATTTTTAAGCACATCTGTGAACTCGGCTGTCATTTCAGTTAAATTAGTGTGATATTTACCTAATCGATTTCCGGCTGCAGATCAAGCAACCTCCCTTTGAAAAGTACATCCTTCCTTTAGTCACAGGCAACATATTATCTGAAAATGAAATGTAATTTATATCAATTATTAAATATGTATGTATGTATGTATTTTGTCATACGTCTGTATATGTTCAGAAAAGTCAGTCAAAGTCAAAGTAAAAAAAACATAATTATTTTAAGTAAACTATTAATAATTTTCGCATATAGGTAAAAAAAAGAAAATCTTAAACATTTAAAATAAAAAACAAAAATAATAATAGAGTAAGATAATTAGAGAAAACAAAAAGAAAAAAAAATAGAAATTACAGTATAATAAAAATATCAAAATAATAAGAATAATAAAACGATAATAATATGATAAAAATTATGAAACAAAAAAAATAATATAATATATAACAAAAAACAAAAAGACAAAATAAATACATCAAGTATTTATTCATAATATAATAATAAACAATGATAATCAATGATTTAGATGACAATTGACGTTAGAATTGAAAATAAAGTGCGTTTAGAAACATAAGAAAGAACCAATAATTAAAAATGAAAATAAAAACCATAATATTATATATAGGTAGAATTGATAGAGTGCGTAAAGATAGACGTATAAGCTTACGTGCATAGGTAAACATAGACATATGTATATAAATGAACATGCATTAGTAATTATAAATAAAGATATAGAAGTATTGTTCAAATAATAATCATTGATGGTAGTAAATGAATTTGAATATATATTAATAAAGTGAAATATGGAATTAATTAGTTTGTATGCTTTAATAATAATATTTATATTGAGATAATAATTAGTAATAGAAGTGAAATTATAGTTATAAATAGAGCAACAAGTATGGAAGAAAATACAGTAAAAAATATAGTAAAAAATGTAATTGCATGCCTAAGTATATGTAATTATAAATGAAGATATAGAATTAATTATCAAATAATAATTATTGATGATAGTATATTTATAGAATCTTTTTTAAATCGTTCAAAGTCTTTACGTTCAGTATCTTTGAAGTGGAGTTTTTTCTTATAAGTATGTTCGAATTTCTTACCCAGACGTATTGAAACCCCTTATCTTTAGCATAGAATTTTGTTTTGGTCAAAAGTTGTTTATTGGCAATGGTTAATTGATCGTTTATGTAGATTTTGGTATTATCAACACCAACACCTATATCGTTAACACCTATATCGTATATCGTTAACCGTGAGATTATTGTGTTTTCGGGTAGCCCTTTTAAGAGCTCCCAATTTATTGTAGCCCCCTTCCGTAATGTAGGCACAATTAAAATCGTAGTGCCTATTACAAATACCACATTGAACACCATTAGAAAATTGCGTTTCACAAGATGCGCAACACTGCATGATTGCCAAATTGAATTGAACTAAAGGCTGACAATCTATGAAATTCACTCTGCGAACGAGAATGTACGGACTACCCACTTGAAACTTGAAATGATATTTTTTGTGATTATTATGAGTATATTGAGAATATTTTATAAGTACGAATTAAAAATAGCACTAAAGGAACAAACTTTGTTGATAGATTTTTTCAAGACCGTTTAGGTACTTTAAAAATTATTTATGGTAGAGCGGTACTGGTGCGAATGGGTCAGCGATCGACAACGATCGACGACGAACTGATATATTACCGTAGACTTCACTCTGGAAAACACGCCTTCGTACTGACGTTTTTTGCATTGCATATTTAAATTCTGTTATTCACCATATTGTTCCCATTGGTTTCAAATTCAAGCATGTCAGTAGAACCCTTTCTAAATTATCAACCCACTTATTAAAAAATACGCATACAAATATACAATCCCATAATATGATTCAGATATATACTTAGCTATTCAATTCTTATCTCGGATATTATTGTTTCGGATAGTAATGTATTTTTTTTATCTCGGATAGTATTGGAAGGATAGTATTTTTTTCATACTTGGTATTAAACTTAAACTGATAGATATGAAATTTCAGTTAAATAAACCAAAAGGTTTCTGAGAAAAATATAAAATACCTCGATTCTCTAGAGTAATTTTACTACTTCCGGTTCAGATAAAAATATTTAAAAAATATTTGGTCATAAAATTTATAATTTCTATTACATGTGAAAAAATTTCAGTTGGATTCAGTTAGCGGTTAGGGAGATAATTGATTTCAAAAACGTAAAAAAAAGGGGATACCTATAAGGGGAGGTACCATTTCCAAATAAGTTGTCTAATAAGTTATTATTAGTAATAACAAGCTCATATGTCTCATTAGTTTTTTTTTCATTTATTTTTTCATATACATATGGCTAAGTTTATACATACATACATATTGTACTTCTTTGAATTAAAAAAAAATACATTTTACTACTTATATTTTATTTTATTTTTATTTGTTATACTAGTTTTCACTCATATACATACTATATAATAAAACCTTTTCATTTAAAAATATGATGCTGGTCCTTGATAATTACTGATAAATATTTACGGGTCCGCCAATTTAAATAGTTAGAGTAGCACTGATGTAGACACATTGTATAATAGATGCAGATCAAACGACAGCTTGATATATTTTATGTATGTATGTACATACACCCAGCGCAAATCGAAACTCATCGAAATCAGTTGCACCACATGCAAATAACGATATATTTTAAAAGACTAGGAAAGGAATTTAACAGTTTTCGTATTACTTTCTACAACTCCTCTTCATCAATATGAAGCAAAAAAAAGCGATTTCGTCAATAGATAACATTATGAGGGGAATCATTGTAAATTTGGAGTACAAATGAACTTTTTTTTATACCTGGAGTAGATTTCATAAATCAAAAAATCGATAAAACCGGATTTTTTTTTCTTCTTCAAGCTTTTCAACATATCAAGGAGACTTCAAATAATAGTAGGGAATACAAATAAAAATGTTTTTTTATTTTAATATTTAATGGGACCCCCTTTTTTTAATAAATTGTTTTATTCAGCATACATCATAAATAATGTATTTTAATTATTTTGTGGTTTTTGGTTTCTTATCTCTAATTTTTTTGCCTATTTTGCTTCACATATTTTCGATTATATTTAGATCCGAGCTGTTGCCTGACCATTCAATGGAGTTTATACCTAAACGATCTTTATCTTTATCGATATTTAAAAAAAAACAAATGGTGATATACCAATGTATTAATAATAATTAAAATTAAATGTGAAAACAATTTGAATACTCTCAAATTTTGAACGATGCGCCGGTGCTGAATCATCGTGAAGGACAAGATCCTTAACCATTTCCGGTAAGCCTTCTAATGTAGAAATAACGCTTTTTTCGATGATTGAATTGACTATCCCATTTAGTTTAATGATTGACCCAACACCATACCGTGTGATGGCCCCCAATACCATACCATGGTGAATGTTAAACAGTCAGCGCTAAGAACGATTCTTTATAGCGTTTGCCTGATTTTCGTCGTACTAGAGCCATCCCGTCTGATCCAATCAGATTGAATTTGAATTCATCTGAAAAAGTAATCGTCTCCCAATCTTGAACTGTTCAATTTTTCTTCTCTTTGGCCCATCAAAGACAGAGTATCCTTCATTTTCTTCGTGAGGGTTTTTTTTTTAATTTTTTTATTAAAAATTGAACTGTTCTAAGGCTTACTGTTTTTTCCAACTTCAATGAACTCAGACCTAATTTCTAACGCAGCTTTGAAACTCTTTTGAAGTAAAATTCTCTTTGAAATACGTTCGTCTCGAGAAGTCAGTTTTTTTGCCATTTTTCCTCTTTCAACAGGTGTTATGTCCATTTTTTTTTATACTTCTTAAAACATATAGTTATTGTAGATATAATGCGTCCCCGTTCGTCGATAAATTTCCGCAAAAGAATAATTTTCCTCCCAGAAAGTGACAATTTTTGATTTCTCGGCGATCGACAAAAATTCTTATTTTACGCTCGTGTGTGTGTATGTGTCCTAACGCTCGCCGAATTTTTTTTTTCATATTTTTCATTTTTTCAGTTTTTTCATTTTTTAAGTTTTTCAGTTTCCCAGTTTTTTCAGGCCCCGGGGTGCCGAAGGCATCGGGGGCGCTGGGGGCGAAGCCCCCGGGGTGCCAAAGGCATTGGGGGCGCTGAGGGCGAAGCCCCCGGGGTGCCGAAAGCATTGGGGGCGCTGGGGGCGAAGCCCCCGGGGTGCCGAAGGCATCGGGGGCACTGGGTGCGGTGCGGCCGCCGAGGCGTCGGCGGCGCTGGGGCCGAAGGCCCCGGAGGGACGGAAGCGCCGGGGGCGAAGGCCCCGGGGTGCCGGAGGCGTCGGCGATGCACAAAATGTAATTCATAATTCGTAATCACTTCGTAATTTGTCATTCGTAATTCGTGCATCAATTTCTTTCCGAAACCAGTCGATTCAATATCTTTAACTTTATTTTTATTCGAGTTTCAATTCCTTTTCGAAACCACCAGTTGAAATCAACGGGTCCAACAATAGTAATATTATAATAGTATTGCAAATTGAGTAGTGTGCTTCGTATTCATTCCTTCCTTTTTACTTTATCTATGTACGTAGTAACAATAGATGAAGTTTTTTTAATACATGACCACTCCTTTGTGTAGTCGTCAGAAAAATGACACTTTCTTCTTCCCATGGCTGTAAAATTTTTGCAAGTTTAAGGAATCTAATATATAATTTGGAAGGAGACTTTGCATGTATCCTGGTTGGTTGGTCGTTGGTTGGGTGGGAACAACACGTTCGATTTTTTTTTCGATTCATAGGCGCCGATTCGATTTATTTTTAAAAGGGCAAAGGCTCAGGGGGGCGCCGAGGGCGAAGCCCAAGAAGACAAAGGCTCAGGGGGTGCCGAGGGCGAAGCCCTAGGAGGCAAATGCTCAGGAGGCGCTGAGGGTAAAGCCCTAGAAGGCAAAGGCTCAGAGCGCGCCGAGGGCGAAGCCATAGACAACAAAGGCTCAGGGGGCGCCGAGGGCAAAGCCATAGACAGCAAAGGCTCAGGGGGGGCGAGGGTGAAGCCATAGAAAGCAAAAAATAAAAAAATAAAACAATTTTTTTTTTTAATTTTGAAAAAAAAAAAATTTTATATTTTTTTTAATAAAATGTTTACTTTTAGATTAATCATGTTTAAGCGGTTTATATTACAAATACTGAGCGAAGCCGGGTAATACAGCTAGTCACCTATATTGTGAAATGAATAAGTAGGTAACCTGGTAACTTGAAGATAAAATTGGAAAAACCTACTTGTCTTCCCGAATCTCAACGCAAATAGATGAAAACACCGAGTCCCGTCCGACTTTGACAAAAAGACAAATTATGATGCAATCCACGAATGAAGAATGGGCGGGCTAGTGACTACAGTGTTACCATTTGACAAATATAGCCACTAACCGTGTGTTACTATTGTGAATACCCACTTAATTTTATATTATCGAAAAGATATATTTTTAAATTATATCTATGGAAAACTGGGGCAAATATCCTTCTGAAAGGGACAATGGGACGCAAGCCTCAAAACGGGGACATATGACATATGGGGTCCCCGTAAACTGGGACGTATGGCAACCCTAACCTAGCAGCGTCAATTATGGCAATTCTACTTTCAATACTGGGGAGTCGATATGGGAAGCCTTTTCTGATTTCTTTCATTCAAATTTTATAGATTCCTTGCACTCCAGTCCAATTCTTGAACCAAAAGCGGATAAAGTATTAGCTGATATTGCTACCGTTTCGATAGACACTGATGCTGTTTTTGAACTTCTCAATAAGCTCGATCCTCATAAGTCCGCTGGACCTGATAAGTTACCAGTGATACCATTACTGGATATCAAAGACGTTTCTGGTGGAATGATGTTTTAGCGAGATGGTGACCCATAAATCTTCTGCACTACTGAAAAAAGATGGTTGTTGAGAGGCAGTAATATTTCGTAACATAGCGATAAGTATACCTCCACCCTTATTCTGGTGGGTACGGGCATACTGACGATCACGGCGCCATACAACATACCGACAGTCAAATAATTCTGAATCCTTGATACCATCCAACAACCATGTCTCCGTAATTATTATAATAGCATAATAATTAAGACATACGATCCGGTATAAGTTAGCAGATTTAGTACGCAGTCCTCTAGCGTTCTGGTAGTATATTATAATATTATTATTGGTACTGATCGAATTGTCCATTGAATGAAAAAATTAACCAAAATAATATAAGAAATAATATTGATACTATCTGATATCTAACGAGCATGTGGCGAACAAAAGAGACTGATAATATGGCACATGGCAAAGTGGGAGCGTAAAACCTTTTTAAAATTGAAAAGAACAAGCAAACTTTTATAAAACGTTCATTAAAGTAGGAATTATAACTAAACAAATAAGTTTTGAAAAAAAATTTACATAAATTGCATAAGAGATAAATTAAATTAACTTGTTTAAATCACTGCTTTTATTTATGATCAAAACTTTGGAAGTGTCGTTCTTTCTTAAATTAATTTTACCATGTTTGATCCAAGTGTATTGGTATTTTTACTTTATCTATGTACGTAGTAACAATAGATGAAGTTTTGTGATCATGCGAAAATTCGAACTCGAGATTTTGACTGATTCGAACTCGGAATCGATTGTGAAAAAAATGTGTGTGTGTGTGTGTGTGTGTGTGTGTGTGTGTGTGTGTGTGTGTGTGTGTGTGTGTGTGTGTCTGTGTGTGTGGCTGTGTATTTTGGGGATTTTTTGAACACCGCTAGCCCTATCGAACTGAAACTTAGTATCGGTTACTGAAATTCTTATCGACACGACGTAACTGTTTACTTTTAATTAGATATTATTTATGGAAGAGGTAATACCGGTGCGAATGGGTCATCGATCGACAGCGAACTGATGCTATTTATAATAACAAAATATCCATATTGCAATTACTACAAGTTTACATACCGGTCTACCTTGCGAGACCGAAAGTGAAAAGCCCGAAAAAGCAAATATCGGAAGGCAAAGATCGAAAATAGAAAGATAAAAAAGGGTGCATGGTAAACAGAACTATGTATATATAATATATATGAGTGGCATGCGGTGAAATTATCTCTCTGTTTGTCATACAGCCTTGTTTAATGTGCACGCACAGGATACGCGCACAGGATAACCTGTTCCTCTTGTTCCTGTTGTATCCTGTTCGCGTAAATTAAGTGAGGATGTACGACGGGGGGAGATTTACCGGACTTTTACCGCACGCTACTGATATGGTAAACGGACTACTAGTCATATGTGAACCAGTCACAGGACCAGTTTTAGTGTGTCGTGTGCTCTAGATCACGTGTGACCGAACTAGAGCGACCAATTGTCCTGTGACCGGTTCACATTTGACTAGTAATCACCGAACCCACTGATACCGAATACCGAATACCACTGATACTGTTACCGATAATCACCGAACCCGCTGATACTAACCGTTTTTCGTATGTATGCATGGTAAACGAACATTTTCGACTTTTTAACATTCAGTGCGGTGACGGTCACCCAAGAACATGTACCGTCTATGAAACATATCATAATTCGACACTAATTTGAAATCTCAATCTTACATAATTCAAATTAATATGAGTTATAAATACTATTGTAATAAATTACTTACTGCATGAAAAAGATACCTTAGAAATATCATTTTCAATATGTAAAAAAAAACTATTTTTACTATCAAGATCTGTTGCCTCTTCATAATTTTATATTAAAAATAAAATAATACTAAAAAGTCTCAACTTGACCTCAATTTATATTTCAACATTATAATAATTAGGAATGGGAGCGACGCGTCAGTAAACGAGATATCGGTGAACGGACGGTCTGTGAAAGAGATGGCCGTATACGTAATGCCTGGAGCGCGTCCTCAGTAAACGGAAATTCTGTGAAAGTGTTGTCGTGTCGCCATAGTATCTATAATATAATAGACTCTGACTGTGGTGCCAAATCCTTTGAATTAATTGTACAACAGGTTCAAAGGTCAATCGCATAATCATTGAGCTCAACCGCAGCGACCTGCTTTACCGACGCTAATTTTACGAGGTTTTCAGCATGCCGAATGCTGTTTGGAGATTTTCCCAAATCAAAAATATGTATTCTAAAAAGAAAAAGTGACCCAGAATACAAATAAACATTGTTATACATACATATATGTATGTATGTATGTATGTATAGCACGCAACACATAATACATATAATACACATAATACACATAATAGTAATGAAATCGCCACAAGCTGAATGTCACAGATCAATTAAATAACAGATTTTACTTTCAGATAATAAAATGCCACCGAAGAGGAACCTCTGTGCTAAGTTATAGTGTTGTTTATGCTCTCTTAACACTTTGTCGTCGGGTAACGGAGATTACAGTCTTCAGTGAATTGTTGCTAAACGTCAGGTGCCTGTAATCTACGTTTTGAAATCGTGTTCACCGATCGTGATTTTCGTGAACCAGGGCTAACCAACATTTTTTATACAAATAAATTTTTAAGGAGAGATTTTTTTTTTTATATTTGCCCATCGTCTATATAATTGCAAAATTTAAAATATAATGATTTTTGGACAGGGTGACCAACCTTTTTTTATACAAAAAAATTTTTAAAGAGAAAAAATATTCCCATCGTCTTTATTATGTAAATGATTACAGAATTTATAACATAATAATTTTTGGACAGGGTGACCACTCTTTTTTTTACAAAAATTTTTTTAAAGAGAAAAAATATTCCCATCGTCTTTATTGTATAAATGATAACAAAATTTAAAACATAATAATTTTTAGAGAGGGTGACCAACCTTTTATTATACAAAGAAATTTTTAAAGAGAAAAAATCTAAAAATATTCCCATCGTCTTTATTATATAAATGGTTGCAAAATTTAAAACATAATGATTTTTGGACAGAGATAACTAAAAAAATATATAAAAATATCTTATCACATACATTATCTTGAATTTAAGGTTGAGTAAATGAAAATAAAAAAAGCTAATTTTTACAAATGCCATAAACTTATCAATAATTCGGTAATGAATGATATCTTTCAAAACAATCTCTTTTATGTAAAGGCACCTCACAAAATGCACACATGTATCTTGTTTCACCACGTTTCTTGTGAGCCGTGCATACCCGACATCTTCTTGTCGGATACTTTGACTTGCTGCTTGACTCTATTTGTTGTAATTTGTACTTCCGCAGATCGCTCTAAAGTCGTAATGGATGGTCAGGTTTTGAAGTTGGCCTTAGTGTGGATGTTGAAGGCCCAGCTTCTTCTTCAATATTTTGTGTAGTATTTAATGCCCAGTGACGTCCGATCAAATACATAAACTTCTTGTATTTAATTCTATTAACATTCAATTTTTTATAAATGCAATATGCATTGAAAAAGGCACAGTTTAACATAAACATCACAACCCTCTTTGTCCACTTTGTTGTTTTCCGCATAATGGAGTAATATGAAATGTATTGGTCGGTACGATCAACACCTTTCATAAATTTATTGTAATCTACATATGATGCTTGTTGGTTTTTTTACTTTTAACCCAGTTTTCCAATTTGTTTTTTCAGTTTCCGAAACTTTTGCTGAATGAATTGTAGATATATATATATATATATATATATATATATATATATATATATATATATATATATATATATATATATATATATATATATATATATATATATATAAATTTACGTCGTATCGATAAGAATTTTAGTAACCGATACTAAATTTCAGTTCGACTGGACGAACGGTGTTCAAAAAATCCCCAAAATACACTAACACACAATACACAGTTTTCTATATCATGAAAACGTGATCAGTGATCGATTCTGAGTTCGAATCAGACAAAATATGCATCAAATATTATTACAGTTGAGCACAATATCTGCGACACAATACAGGCCGTTCATACCATTTCGTGGAAACGGCAAGCCGGCGTCGAAACGGGTTAGAGCAAACGACTGGACTATGACTAGAGTACGGACCCAAAACGCGCTGCTCATTGTTCAATTGTCGTAAAGGTTCGGCAAACCTTTAACAATGCATTTATAACATTTGAACAATGAACGGCACCCTGGTTATCCGGGCTTTAGTCATAGACTATGACTGTCATTGCTCATCCCACCATTGTTCATTTTATAATGTTGTTTTATGTTTTTTATTTATTATTTCTGTAAAAATAATATTTTTAAAGAAATTTTGTCAGCACCGTAATTCCGGTATTCAGATTAGTTTCAGCACCGGGATTCACGGTACCAGAAAACACCGGGATCCCGGGATTGGAAGCCTTAATTCTAAGCAAAAGCGAAATTGATTTATTGTAAAAACAATGGATTACACCCTGCGAATAATAATATTGCGAAAGCATCATTTTTAAAAGTATATATATTCTGGATAAAAATTGCACTTACATCGACGATATATTATGTTACATGCATGTGCGTATTTTATTCACATACAAATCCATCTCCGCTCTCCAACTACTATGTATGTAAATATAAAACGTTTCGAATTAGATCCGTTTTGCAGAACTGGATCGAATTTAAAACGTGCAAGTAAACATCGTTGGTGTAAGGAATATACTGCGAATGAACCAAAAATTGCATACAAAAACAAACTATGAAATTTTATATGTACCTTTGGTGTTGAAAGTTTGAACGATTTCTTAAATATTTGTCCTAAATATTTGGATGAAAAATTTTGTGGAATTTGTACCCCGTTGATAAAAGTCTGAAGGTTGATATCATTTCGTCACAGTGTAAATGTGACTTGTATTGATTTGTTCAGTTTTATCTTATGAGACCTTACAGGCGAAAAATAAAGTAATTTATGTAAATACATGAAGATAATTAAAGGGCTTAGTTGAGTGGAGTAGGAATCCAAGAGATTCATATGCTTTATTAGTAGAGGTAGGACCGGAAGCGTGCCGTTTATTGTTCAATTGTTGTAAATCCTTTGTAAAAAAGGTTCGGCAAACCATTAACAAGGCATTTACAACATTTGAACAATATACAGCCCCCTCAGAGTCCGGGCTTTATTTATTAGTGATGAAGGAAATATGTTCAAAGTAATAGAGTTTATTATTAAGTACGTATTACACCAAGATCCTTAATAGAAGATAATGTATTTAGGATTGAATGGTTTAAATTGTAATGATAAGTGCTAATAGATTTATTTCTAGTAAAATTTAGAAAAAGCTCGTTATCATCAAAAAGTTCATCGACATAATGTCGGAAAAACTAATAGAAGCTGTACGACAGTACGAATCTATTTATAATTAAAAATCAATACACTACAGAGATCAAAACATTCGAATGAAGCTTGGGAGGAGATATCGAAAAAACTGAATATACCAGGTTGGTTGATATTTATTTATAACTTAATAGTTACAGTTCATAGTATACACATAATCATAGTAACGATTTATAAGTTTTACAATACTTTAAAACAGAATATACTCTTTTAAAAAATAATAAAAATATGTTTTTGCGCTCGTTAAGAGAGAAATTATAATACTTCTCTGGACGTAAATAAAAATAAGAACTACCTATATATTATTATCGATTATCTAATTTTAGCTTATTAGCTTAATCTCGAAATTTATATAAATTGTATATATTCTGTTTTAACTTTCGATATTTAATTATATTTTTAATATTATAATTATAGTTTTGATTTTGATATTTAATTCAATTTTTTAAATTTTTTCGATACATATACATATATGTATAAGTATATCGGAAGTTAGTCGAAATGATCAAAGAACTAGAAATATGTATACCGAAAGGAGAGGATTTCGTTCATTTAATAGATGGTTGTTCAATATAAATGTGGTACGCAGTTTTGATGGAGCTCGATGGCCAGACTATTTTTCAGTAGGAGAGCAGATGTACAACCAAAGCAATTTGAAACCCAGAAGATGGTTGAAAATTTAAATATGATCGAAAACGGATTCGCTGGCAAAGTGGCTCAATGCCCCGATCCCAAACGATTTGTGATCATATCAATAAGTGAAACGTCAACGAGGTTTGTAAAAAAGTGAATGAATGTATTGCATGCTATAAATTAATTTATGAAGAAAAAATAAAAGGCTACAATACTGGACCAGTATTTTAATGAGTAGTTTGAACTTACATAGTATTTGCGCTTTTGAACAATAGACATGTATGAACGTTCGATGTACATATTTGAATAAACAATAATTTATTTTACGTTTTGTATGTATGTTTGAATTTTATTTTCATCTATCCTTTGAAACTAACATACATATGATTTAAAAAATTTCCCAATTTTAGGTTTTCTTCGACTTACACGAAAAACTTTTTGGATGGTAGCTTTTTTCAAACCCTCGTTTGTACAATTTGTTTCTAAAGTGCAAAAAATATAATATATATAATATACTAGCTGTATTACCCGGCTTCGCTCGGTATTTGTAATATAAACCGCTTAAACATGACTAATCTAATAGCAAACATTTTATTAAAAATATTTTTTAATTTTTTTGCCTTCTAGGGCTTTGCCCTCGGCCCCCCTGAGCCTTTTGCCCTCAAGGGCTTCACCCTCGGCACCCCCCTGAGCCTTTGCCTTCTAAGGCTTCGCCCTCGGCGCCCCCTGAGCCTTTGCTGTTTAGGGCTTCGCCCCTCTGCGCCCCCCTTAGCTATTGCCGTTTAGGGCTTCGCCCCTCTGCGCCCCCATGAGCAATTTCCATTTAGGGCTTTGCCCCTCTGAGCCCCCCTTAGCTATTGCCGTTTAGGGCTTTGCCCCTCTGCGCCCCCTGAGCCTTTACCGTTTAGGGCTTCGCCCCTCTGCGCCCCCATGAGCAATTGCCGTTTAGGCCTTCGCCCCTCTGCTCCCTCCTTAGCTATCGCTGTTTAGAGCTTTGCCCCTCTGCGCCCCCATGAGCAATTGCCGTTTAGGGCTTCGCCCCTCTGCGCTCCCATGAGCTATTTCCGTTTAGGGCTTCGCCCCTCTGCTCCCCCCTGAGCTATTGCTGTTTAGGGCTTCGCCCGAAAAATCGAATCGGCGCCTATGAATCGAAAAGTCTCTTTCCAAATTATATATTTGGAAAATATATAATTGCGATTTGAGGGGCGCCGCAAAGCGGCGTGCCCTTTTCAAAGATTTTTTAATTTGTTCTGTAATTTCTTTATAATAATTTTTTTAAAAACCTGTTATTTTTCAACCTATTTGCATCTCGCTTTATTGTACATATACATATGTACATATAGCTGAGAATTATCTCATATTCTTGTATATATTTTTTCGGTGTTAAAAACAATAAAATAAAATTATACGAGGCGTTAAAACCAATAAAATTTACAAATTTATACATTTTTCGCTGTCAACATTAACAGGTGGGAAGTTTTTAAGGAAAATTCACCATCAGTTACTTTAAACAGACTGCACTGCTTGTTGGTCGTCCAAATTAGACTCTATTAATGCACTTCGATATATAGGGATATATATGTACAGATGTTTTAAATTAAAAAAAAAGTAAATGATGAACAATCAGAAGAAAAGTGACTAAAAAAGAAAATGGAAAGTTTCGAATTTATTCTCCTATTCTTGCTTCTTGAAAAATTCTTCGGTTTCCCAACTTTTTTTCAAAGCTCATTCAATCAATAAACGCTGATGTTATCAGTAGATGTAGGACCGGAAGCATGCTTTTTCCAGGAAACAGGACGTTTTGGGTCTATTTTCCAGGAAACAGGGCAAACTACAAAGCTAGAGATCATAAAAAAGGTACATCATAAAAATGAACAAAGCACGACGAACATTGAAAAATGAACGGCGCAAAGTTGGTCCGGTCTTTAGTTATCAGTGCTCAGTCTATGATTAGAAATGGATATTGCGAGATCAGTAATTTTAAAAATAAATTTGAAGAATTCGTAACAATATTAGGGTTGAAGCCAAAATTGAAATTGAATCGCCAACCTCTTATCTAAAAGCATTTCAATGAACTTAGTCATATACACGATTCCAGGATTCATTAAAAGAATTTTTAAACAATTTTAAATGCGGCACTAAACGTAACCTTAGTGCAAATGAAGGTTCGTATCACGTTATTTAAACATTGTTTCAAAGTTCGCTTTCCTGCAAAGCAATTATCAGATGACGATTTACATATATGTACTCGTATATCGTGAAGCCAAATCTCTAGCCAACTAATATGTCAATGATTTTGAATAATCATTGCCTAATCAGGTACTTGATTTCCGTTCGTGCTTAAATGAAAATAAACCTTTTAAAAATAAAAAAATCGACAATGTTCATAATTTGGCAAAGCTCTTCGTTTGTATTTTTTATACTTTAAATTCGTTATTTCAATCGTCTTGTTCCTCACGCTTCCAGTAACTGTAGTCACTACGGAGCGCTCGTTCACAAGTTGAAACTTATTAAAAATTACTTAAGGCCAACTACGTATGTGACAATATCGACTTGAAGTATTAGCAATGATTAGTATTAAATTTTAACAAAATAGTCGTGTTTGCCAATGAGAAGTCATAAATTTATAATGCCAATTTCGCCTTTATAAATTTATGACTTCGGGTTGAAGGGTGATACCCTGACTTACTGCACCAGGTGACACTAAGCCTAGCAACATCACTGACTGTCAGTTTACATTTGTACACAGACACGTAATTGGAGTGTATTCGCTAAGCCCAGGTTTGTCATAAAATGCACGTACCAAACAGCGCTTAAGCTGAGAGCTATTGTGGTGAGTATTCCAACGGGCGCGGTTAATGCCCACGGATTGTTTGTTTAACTTTAAAACAATGTAAATCTCCTAAAACCTGATTAATCTTATTTACGCAGGATTTATTTTATTTGCAAGACTCGGTGCGCATTATTTGGCACGAAGTCAATTCGCCCTCAAATGCATTGCTCTGCAGAAAACCTACCATTGGTTAAACACTTTCATACACATTTACAATGTTTGTATGTGGGTTTTCCGATTGCTTATAGGTTGATCCGAGAATTTATAAATTATAGTCAGCAGACAAATCAGAAAACTAGTCTATAGTTTCCACGACTTCTTCATATTAAAAACTAGTGGTTTTACTCGGCTCCGCTGGGAATTTGTGATATAAACCGCTTAAACATGGCTAATCCAATAGTCAACATGATTTTTTATTAAATTTGTATGATTTGTAGCCCCTTTACAGTACTAATATGCGTCCGATGTTTACGAAAATTGGTGACAAATTTCGACAGGTTCGAAATATTTTTGGTTGAAAATGCGCACGAACTTATGGACTGACCTGATACAAGGGCGTCGCGCACATTAATACGGGAGGAAAAACCTGTACCTCTTGTTCCAGTTGTATCCTGCTCGCGCAAATTAAGTGAGTATGTACCGTTTACCATGCACCTTTTTTTTTGATCTTTCGACTTAAGATCTTTCAATTTTCGATCTTTGCCTTTGTGTTTTCTGTAATTTAACATTCTGGCTCGTCACGGAGACCGCGCACCCTAAAATCATTCAACCAGTTTTCTCGTGACCAGTTTTAGTGGGTTCGGTGATTACTGGTCACAAATTACTCGTCACAAAGTCACTAAAATCAACAGGCAGCCGAAAAGTCCATCATACTAACGATAACTATCATAGTAACGAGAACTTGAGTGCCAAATATTGTGTATTCGTGATTTTCATGGCAAAAATTGTCTTTGTGACCACCCCAATGTGACGAATAGTCCAATCACCTTTTAATGTGACGGGTGATCACATGTGACCGATCTAGAGCGACCGCTTGTCCTGTGACTGGTTCACATATGACTAGTAATCCGTTTACCCGTTGTCTTACTTGAAATAAATAAAATGTTCATTTACCACGCGGCCCTATGCAAACCTACAATTTTCAATTTAGGACCACCAGTGACTGGTTCACATACGACTAGCAGTCCGTTTACCGAAATGAGCATGCGGGCGCTTGGTTTGCAATCGTTTGCAGCGCAGGGATTCGAGTACGATGGTCGAAGTTGGCGCCGTCAAGGCCGTCAGATTTGGTGGCGCATGTTGGCGGCAGTGCGCCAAAGGCCGCCCATTGTGCAGGTGCGCGCTATTGCGAGCCAGAGCCTCGACCGGCCGACGACAATATGTACGTAACGCACCACCCACTCGGCCACACCACCCCACACACACCACACGCCACAAACGAACGCCGCTTACATATATATATATATATATATATATATATATATATATATATATATATATATATATATATATATATATATATATATATATATATATATATATATATATATATATATATATATATATATATATATATATATATAAAATATACTATTTAAAAATCTATACGATTGTATCGTACATATACGAGGCGGGTGTGCGCGGCGTAGCGTCATGCTCGGACGAGCGGCTGTCAGAGCCATGTTTGCAAATGTCAAACGTCGAGCATATCACTCTGGCAGCCGTTCAGGCCTTCGCTGCACTCGCCCCGGATGTTGGTCGAGATCTGCTGTCAGTGTCAGTATCCGTCACCCCCTCCACCCATCCCATCCTATACCCCTCCCGCACCCCACACCCCCCCCCCCGCACTGCGTTTAATTTCAGTACGAGTTCGATAGCTGAAAGCTCGGTGGGGGGAGGAGGTGGGTGAATTTGCCTGTGTCGAGTCGGCTTTAGACCAAAGCTGTCATCGTCGATCGAAGCGTGTCGATAATAGAGTTCGTTCGGTGTAGGTACGCGTTTTGAAACGATACACATTATATATATACTTGTATACAATATATACGTAAGTATCCACATCTACATCTACATACCAACCTTCGCATTCACCTCCTGAAACAAATCATATCATCATATTTTGCCATATAAAATGTACATAATGACGAAATAATAAGTATAAAATTTGATTGTTCGTCATATGGAGAGTTGAGAAGTGATAAGATAAACTGGTCGTATAATAAATAGCATTTTTTTTTTTTTACAAATAGGTTCAATTGAATTCAGTTTCCTGCATATAAGGTGACCATTTTTTTTTTCAAATTCAAACACCGGACATTTTTTTTTCAAATTTTTTTATTTATTTGTAATATACAAAAATGGGTTACATTAGTACATACAATGTTGCAGGATATAATATTTAATTTCATCGTTGGTCATGTATACCTTATCAGAAAAGAGGAGCTCTTGTGCCTGATAAGGGAATATATTTCTAAAAACAAATTTAGAAAAATATATTTCTAAATTTGTTTATTTATTTTTTATCCATTGATCATGCACACTCGCCTTACAGATCGCTACAAAGCGACTAGTGCATTAAACAGAAGAAAAAATATGTCATTAATAATTCTTACAATAAAAACATAAATATAATGACGGTAAATTTGTTGAATACAGCCAATTTAACAGTTTTCAATTAAATTACATCTAGTTGGTTACAACCCCCCTCCCTCGTAACCGAGGTTTAAAGAATCACATTTATAAAGAAATGAATTAATTTTCTTGAATGCTCTTATAAAATTCGACACGAGGCTGGTTAAAATTATGCTTTGCAACATTCATCACTGGACTATGTATTGTTCATTTAAGTTAAAAATCGCTCGCCTAGTGCATTTGTTCGTGATAAACGGAGATTTTGCCGAAGAATTTGTATATTTTTCCATCTATTAGATTAAAAAAAATTCATTACATAAAAAGTGTACTGGTTTCATGTCTCACGTCTTGCCAAAACAGATACCGATTAATCCAGTACTGTCATTATGTAAAATCAGTATGAAAGGTCACCTTAAATTTGAATATTGTTTTTTTCATAAGCAAGCTCGAACAAAATTCAAAATTCAGAGAATCGATGTTGACAAACGATCCAAAGCGAATTGACACGAGCGTTAATGCTAATCGACAAGTTCTAAACAAGGTTATATGACTCTTCGGCTGGAGTCTAGACTACAAATCCGATTTTGCGTTTAAATTCCATTTATGTTTTAAATGAATGTTTTATTGCTGTCAATCAATCACTTTGATCGTCGATCGATCAATCATGTTTCTAATCGTCCTTTTCTCGTGTTGAGGTCAAGCTGAGGAGAGATCTTATGTTTCTCACCAATGCGTATTAGTTTCGTATTCATAAATGTCGATTTACATGATGGGGAAATAGTTTCATTTACATTTTCGAAATCGGAGTTGGAGTCGCGTTTTTTTTGTTTATATAGTTTCCACAGACAGCCCTTGTTACTAACATTGTTTAAATATATATTTTTTTTATAGTTTCTTTTGGAGTGAAATTCTTTTTACTTACCTCTTATACAGTTCTTATGGTTTCGTTTTAAAAGTTTTCGGAATATAATTTTTAATTTCGTTACCGCAATGTTTCGTAATGTAATGGATGTACATATGTATAGTATATTTATGTATTTATCATTATTGTTTTCCACTGGATGTTATCAAATTCAGCATTCAGCGTAGCGTGTGGGGCAGATGACCCTGGGCGCAGAACGCAATTGGTAATATTGGAGGGTTTTATCACATGCTTTTTAAATTGTTGGTTATTATCTGTAATTATACAATCAATGTTTATTTAATATGCAAACGAGCGCTACAAGGAAAGTTGCCATTTGCCCTATCCACTTACGAAAATGACAATATTCTCCTTTCAATTAAATTTATTATTTTGAATTTCATTTATTGCTTATTTAAATTTATTAAATGAGTAAACGGTCATTTTAATATTTCACTTTATGGACGTGTTCAAAAATTGTGAATAAAAAAATAGATAAATAAACCACCTGGCTAGGGCTCTGTTTATCAGCGATCTTTTTCTATTGCTGGAAAATTGTTTGATCCTATGAGAGAATTGCTGCTTTTCGTAGAATCAGTAATTGGTGAGGCAATTTACCGAAAACTTACATATTCGTATATGAAACTATAGCTCGTTTCAGTTAACTTAGCAGTGAGAAGAAAAAAATCGCGATTCTTATTATCAGCCAAGATGTTTTAGCAGATAAAAATCGGATATTTGGATCGTCCAATAGGAATTTGCCAACTGCCAAGTAAACTGAAATGAGTTATGTCTGCAGATTTTTCAGTCATAGAACGTCGAAAAACTCTTTGAAGATTTTGCCAACAAGAACAGTTTATTGTATAAGAAGTAAAAAGTCAACCATTCTTTTATTTTGAATCTTTTTTGTTGTTGATGTTTTTTTTTTGGTTGATGGGATTAGTTTTGAACAACATTTTTCGTAATGCATATACAATATACTATGATTCCTTAATTTCTTTTAAGATTTAAATAACAGTGTAAGCACATCTTCGGTGACATAATGGGAAATTTTTCGTAAAGTTTTCAAGGCAAACTCTCGCCAATCGGATTATTTTTAAACACTTGGGTGTTGATCAAAAATTTTTATTTACAACATTAAGTATCGTCATTTACAGCCATTAACCACCCACTGCTGGATGAAAGCCTCTCCAATGCGTTTCCATTCGCCTCCACTTTGCGCAACATTCATCTCGCCACATTTTTCTAATTTCGTCCATCCATCTTCCCTGCGGCCTTCCTTTCATCCTTATACCATTCTAGCACTTCTTTTGCCCACATTTCGTCCATTCTTGTAGCTATGCGACCCTCCCATCACCCTTTTCACTCTCTCCGCCATATCAACTACCCTTATCATACTTCTATTGCAATAATTAATTAGCAATCACCTAGCATCGATTACTAATTCTTTAAAAAATTATGATCCTCTCATAGGTAGGATAAAAAATTCCAGTTATATTTAAAATATTCAACTTTTAATGTTCTCTTTCAATTATGAGATATAATGGCAAAATTTTTATACTGAATATTATTGTTATTGAATGTATGTTTTTTTTTTAATGGAATCAAAAGTTATTTTTACAAGTCTTTTAGTAAACTTATGAAATTCGGTTAGTATTATTTTGCTTTTTTTTATATCATATTAAGAGGTTCGAAAATTGCGCGTAATAAAAATAGATTTCACACTTTTTATTACGTCATGTTGCAATATTTTCAGATATATGTTTAATGCAATAGTAACAGAGACAAAAATACATCAACAACTCCAGTGGTGAATATTAAGCTTCCCATAATAATAAAATCGATACTGAAGGCGTAAATTCACCGAACAAACTCTACGAACTGCAGTCAATCCTAGTGCAACTTCAATCCATCAGACGCTGTATTTAATTTGAATTATTTCATTTTAGAATCGTAAATGTATGTAAATTCGTTTAGGTCGGAGAATTATTGCAAACGTGTGACATTGACAGCGTATAATATATCGATATTTTTTCCTTGTTTACACTCGCTTTGTATTAGACGTGATTGCTATTTATACAATAGAAATGGTGTTTTCAATGTGAATTTGTTTTTTTTAATTCCAATAAATGTTTTGTTGTTCGAGTTATCGGTACTTCTTGGTTATAAGGGCGCACCGAGCTTATTCCCTCTGCTATAAGGCAATACTGCTCTCCACCAGGACATGTGTATGTGAAATTCATAGACGTAGTACATATGTATAGTTAAAATAATTGGGAGAAGCGTTTTCGATTTTTTTATCGATATAAATAACGACAATTTCTGCTTACATACCACTTGAAAATGCCGTCTGGTTGTAAGTATGTGTGACAGCCGCTCGATGAAACCGTATAATTAAGGAGTACCGATTTATTTAATAGTATAATATATTTACAGAAAGCGTTTAAATTTTGCTATCAAGATTTCATGTCTCCAAGAACACCGTATTGGCATATTTTTAATGACTTTCAGTAAAATATGCTGTGCTGATGGAGTTAAAGTGCACAAGTTTTTCCATTTTAGTCATAAAGCCAATTTATTTTTCTTATACATATGTATATATACATACATATTAAATGAAAGCTTTTAAAAATATTTTTATTTTTAAAAATACTTTTTTCCAAAGATTTTTATGTACCAAAAAGTTTTACATGAAAAATCCAAACCCATAATCGTGCAAAATAAATTTTATTTTAAATTTGAAACATACTCAAACACACTCATACATACATACGTTTGTTTTATTTATTATAGTTTTGATTTCGATTTTTAAATGTATGTGTATTAATTGTAAATTATTTGAAATTTGTTTCTATGGTGTGTTGAATTTTTTTTTAGGAAACATCTGTTAGTCTATATTTCAAGTTGACTCTCGATGAGTCTTTGTGTAATGTACAAATTTCGAGAATTTGTTACGGTTAAAGTGGGATTGTTATACATAATTTAACTGTCACGTACATATATGTACGTGTGTATTCGCTGAATTCTATCACTAATCGAGCGTCGTATTCAGCAAATGGGGAGTAGCAAATTTTACGATGAAAGGTAGTACTCGTAGTTCTAATAAATTATCACATAGATGAGCCCAATGCTAGTAATCTCACTCGACTTCTTTCAATGACTTGCAAACGCATGGTTTTTGAGTTGACGACTGTCCAAAATACACATTTTTTTACCTTCTCTCCTCACGTTGATGAATTTCCAAAGATTTTCTCCTTTTTATTTGAGTTGTTTAGTGGAGCTGGATGAGACTTTTTGTTTTAAACGATGTATATTTTATTTTTTTGTTCAAGTTCTTATCACTCATTGTGTGCACAACTGATTTACTTTTATTGGCATTACTATTAATCAATTCAAGAACACTTTCCAACAACACTGTTACCCCCTGAAATATTCTATTAACTAAGACTATTAGTGTGATTTTTATAAATACATTTTCAAATATGTTGTGTGTTTTTCGATGGCATTTTATCATGAGAGCGTGTCGGTCAGTGTAAACATTTGATTTTACTGTTTTTTGATTGAATTATTCAAGATCTGTGAGACTAATCTGTTTAATCATTCTTTGTTTATATTTTATTAAATCTTTCTATGAAAACTTTTTTCGAATAAAAATTGTTCTAACAATTTAAATGCTGTGAATTTTTTTCAACTTCAATTCAATAATGTGAAATCTAATTATTTTCTTGTAGCATTTAAATAGTTACCGATTCATAAATATTTGAATGTGTAATAAATGAAGCAAAATTTTAATAAAGCCTCACTAATGAATTTCTTATGATTCATTTTTAAGTAAGTTTTTTTTATATACATATACTATATATTCATAAATTCCATTTAATGTGATATTGTGATCGTTTCTTTGTTGTCTTTTTATTACACCTCTTTTTAAAATATTATATTATAACATTGTATTTTGTAATTTTAATTTAATAATTTATGCAATTATGGATTTAAAAAAAATATATATCGATTTTCAATTATTATATACAGATTGAAAACCATAGAATGTTTTGCATGTAATTTTGAATTGAAATAGTGTATAATTTACCAAGTTTCTCACTGTAGAATATTTGTAATATTTCATTTTATTTGTTGTACATAAGATTTTGTTGAAATGTATTCAAACACTTCGAGAGATTTCAAAGAATCACAGCCTGAAAACTTGATTTACCGACTGGGGAACACTAACAGGTGAGTTGTTTCTAAAACTATCGATTTAAAACTTATTCTATTACAATTAAAATGAGCGTATTAAATTATTAATACATTTTTGTATGAAATACATAATTTTGAAATTTAAAAATTTGTAATAATGTTTTTCTTTTCTTTTTTTTCAGCTTTTCTGCTCACAAATGTGTAACTGAATTGCTGTATAAATATTGTAAATCACATTATGTAACCGGTTGAAATTTCTACAAAAACTTGAAGTAAGACATACACATATTTATACATTTATAACATCAATGCTGCTCGTTTATTATTAGGTAGCCTAATTTAGACAAAGCAAAGAAACAGATGAAAATTTAAATTAAATTCTGCTTCTGATTTAGACATACGTTAGCCCTATATATATGTATATATATATATGTACATAATGTTGAAAATACATTTACGTACGATTGCTATTGTGCTACCTAATAATCTGCAAGTGGCATCTTGACATTTCAATATTTCTCTCCTTTATATTTAGTATCACTATTGTGAATAAACTTGAAATATGCATATGCATGTTACTTATAGTGCAGTGACCTGGCGTTCTGGATTGGGGGGGGGCCGATAAAGTGTGTTTGTTTTGCATTTCGTTTTCCTCTGGTTCGGAATCGCAACGAGAAATATGTAATATAGTCATGTTTAAATTTCATTATGCATGCTTTTCCAAAATATGTTCTGTGCAATATTAACTCATCATGAGCCGTAAACACATGCACTGTGTTTTTAATCAAATTTTATTCAAAAGTCGTCAACACAGCACAGCATGTGTTTTTAAATTCTCCAAACTACATCCAAAAATAAGATTTATTTTCAAACTTCCATTCATAGATATTCATATCGACATATCTTTATCCAATATACAAAATATCGATAAACAAATTTAAAAATTTACATATTTCTCTAAGTTAAAGCTTTGGTATTTGAAAAAAAATGTTGAAAACCCCCGGCTGATAAAAAAAACATTATTATTTACTCCTATTTCCATGTAAAATTCTGGCTTATCTTTTATTTCCAAGAAATTTATCGATCGAAAAGATTTCAAATCCTAGATATCAACATTGACTGTTTTTTTCTCACGTAGTATTCCTCTTAAATTGAATGATCTATAAGATAGATATCGTTTATTATGTGAAAATAAAATACATTGAAATGTATATAAATTTTATTCAAAATTGAATACAACATCACCTCAATTTGAGAAATACTGATCCGATAATTTATAAAGTTGAAGATAATAATTGTAAAGTAACTGTATTACAATTGTCAACTTAATTGATAGACAAGTTTTGAAATTATGTTTAATTTACAATTCCTATTATTTTTACCGTTATTTGGCAAAAAATCATTTCCAATTTCGGAATATTCGGGCAGTCCATAATGAGTTATTGTTTTCGACAAACAATTATGTAAATGTTTCGCCTGCAACACCGTTCTATAAATGTTTTATTAAATAAAAATGTATTCAAAAAGTTTGGAAAACACTGTTTATTATTTTTCTAGTATTATTATGTTATAAGTAGAGTACGGACCCAAGGCGCGCCGCTCATTGTTCAATTGTTGTAAATGCTTTGTAAAAAAGGTTCGGCAAACCTTTAACAATGCATTTACAACATTTGAACAATGAACGGCGCGCTCTGGGTCCGGGCTTTAGTTATAAGTAGACTGCGGATAGAGACAGTGCTTTTTCCAGGAATCGGGGCGGTCTGGTTCTATTTACAAAGCTAGAGTACAAACAAAAAGGTTGGGCGAACCTTTTACAACAATTGAAAAATAAACGGCGCGCTGTGGATCCGGCCACTACTTATAAGTAAAGAACGGACCCAGAGCGCGCCGTTCATTGTTCATATGTTGTAAATGCATTTTTAAAGGTTTGCCAAACCTTTTTTACAAAGCATTTACAATAATTGAACAATAGACGGCGCGCTCTGGGTCCGCGCTTTAGTTATAAGTAGAGGTAGGTAGATAGTCACAGTGCTATCCATTATTCCATTGTTGTAAATCCTTTGTAAAAAAGGTTCGGCAAACCTTAAACAATGCATTTACAACCTTTGAACAATACGCGGCACCTTCTGGGTCCGGTGACTAGTTATAAGTAGTCACCGGACCCAGAAGGTGCCGCGTATTGTTCAAAGGTTGTAAATGCATTGTTAAAGGTTTGCCGAACCTTTTTTACAAAGGATTTACAACAATGGAACAATGGATAGCACTGTGACTATCCTACCTATAGTTATAAGTAGTGGTGGATCCACAGCGCGCCATTTATTGTTCAATTGTTGTAAATACTATTGTTCAATTGTTGTAAATGGTTCGCCCAACCTCTTTTTTGTACTCTAGCTTTGTAAATAGAACCAGACCGCTCCGATTCCTGGAAAAAGCACTGTCTCTATCCGCAGTCTAGTTATAAGATGCTTTCCTTTATTTCAGTTAGGCTATGCTTCTTATATATGTTCATCAATAATCTGGAACTAAGCATATGATATAAATATCGGCATTCAATGTTGTTTATTGGAGAAAATATCGAATTGTTTCAAAACTTAATGACTTATTACAAAAATATTGCTGTATTGTATGTATGTATGTGCGTCACGTTAATCTCAGATATAGTGATTTTTTTCCTTTACTAAGTTTGCGGGCGTTTGGCAATGAATTGGCGTCAAATTGAATGTAAATAAATAATTTCATGTCATGTGTATTAAGTTTACTTCAATCATTGTTACCTATATTACTTTTGGTATTAACAACTTACGTTTTCTTTTCCAGACCAACATGGATCTCAAGTTAGATCTGCGGTGATGTGGAACTAATTTGATTGATCGAAGGTAAGACATAAAATCATTTATCCACAACCAAAATTCGTTGATTTACTTTTGAACGTTTATTGGATAATTTTTACAACCTTTTTTTTTACTTTTCGTTATTGTCTATTTTTAAGAAAGACAATATTTGTAACCAAAAACTATATTTATTTAGACCATAGGTTCCCAAACTTTTTTCCCCCGTGGACCCCTAGCCCAGTATTTTATCCTTCGTGGACCCCCTCCCCCAGGATGCCTAATAGTGAAATTTTCTAATTTTTTAAAAATACAAATATGAACACACTGTGATAGGTTTTTTTTGTATAGTGCACAATTGTAAAAAAAAATATGTATATTTTTTATTCTTATATTTATTGAATTTTTTTTAATGAAAATGAACAAATCAAAACACAATAAAATTCTTACATAAAATAATAAATTCTATTAATGAGAGGGATGAACCTGATGCTCTGATATCAATTGGTCAATATTTGGGTTCAAATTTGTAAGGTACAGTCATAAATCTCCACGTTCAGTGATTTGCAACCGATTTCTTTTTATCGTAAGAAAATTGGTAACTGCGCTTAAACCTCTATCCACGAGGTACGAAGAAGGAAATGCTATCAAAAACTTTCTTGCGATAGCCCACAATACAGGATAAGCAACAGGGAAATCTTTCAGCAGCCAGAACTGCTGGTAACCCTTTCTAAACTGTACCTTAAGTTCTTAAGTATTTAAACCCGCATTATTTTGATTAAATTTGATTCCATTGATTCCGGTCCGCGGACCCCCATTATTTTTTCCTCCTGTCAGGGACCCCCTGGCAATCCTCACAGACCCCGGGGATCCGTACGGACCACTTTGGGAACCTCTGATTTAGACTAATAAATGATGAATTAAATTTTGTATGGAGATCCTGGGTTTATTTGTCATTTATTTACTTAATTCTTCTAGTAAATTTATTATATATGATAGATGCAATTATTATAAAAAAATATTCTTTAGTACTTTACATACAGTTGAAAAGTTATAGCATTTTAATAGCAATAACTGTTATCCTTTTTGTTCATGTTTTTATTTATCGAATTTGGGATTGTTCATTACAGTTTATAATTGTGTTGTAGCTTTTGAATGTTATAAACAGTATTTCCTAAATACACGTATTATTTACATACATTGTACTCTCAATTATCTGGGCCAATGCTGGGGAGTACGAGACCGTATAATGCGAAGTATCAATTTTTTATATCGTTTCTGTTTGTATTGACGATAGAAACAATATCTGCATCACTCGTGCATTGAAAACCCGGATCATTTGAGTCGCAATCAAACTACTTCTTAGATGTTTTCCCAATTATTATTTTCAAAGCATTTTAAATTTTCCATTAATCTGTATATTTCAGATTTATCACTTGCCTCGATCTTTTCACAATTTGAGAAATCTATTTCCACGTTAAGAAGAATCTGTATCCATGATCGAACCCGTGTTATTGGTTTAACTTTCGACCAAGATTTTGCTATGCTCCAATACACTCATCTTTTTCCAGAAATTGATCAAGTCATCATCTTCCTCAGCAAGAGTTTAAAGAAGACCATTACGGCAGTACTGTTTAATTGATGACATGACATGGTCCATGGGTTGAATTACACTGTTCGACACGAAAAATGTTTCAGAGACAGGATATGACTTTTCTTATAGATCTATGCCCAGTGAACACGAATCTGGTAATAAAAAGTGTTGATTGGCTCGAGATTCGGAGATATATGTGTTTTTTAAATCGCGCGATTTTTCTATATCTTGGTGTTGTTCGGTCGATTTCTCAAAATCTGTTAATTTTCTGTTCAAAATGAATATTGGAATCTATAGTCGGGTATTTTATCTTTTATTTTCATTTGTAGTACTTTTCAGCTTTCAAATCTCTCAAACTCAAACTTCAAAGTAATTTTGACTTTTGATTTGAACTGGACGACTACTTAGAGAGATTTGAAAGCTGAAAAGTACTACAAATGAAAGATAAAATACCCGACTCTAGATTCCAATATTCATTTTGAACAGAAAATTAGCAGATTTTGAGAAATCGACCGAACAACACCAAGATATAGAAAAATCGCGCGATTTATAAAACACATATATCTCCGAATCTCGAGCCAATCAACACTTTTTATTACCAGATTCGTGTTCACTGGGCATAGATCTATAAGAAAAGTCATATCCCGTCTCTGAAACATTTTAAAAGTCGTCATTTGTCGAACAGTGTTATTAGACTTGCAACATTAGCCAGTAAAGATTTTCTTTGTTTTTAATATAGTTTCATTCAGATGAGAAGGCGCATCTATTAACAATACTGTTTTCAGTGGCAACCCTTTATTTTGTAAAAAACCTCTTACTTCAGAAACCCATTTAGTCTCGAACTAATATTAGAAGATCTCTCTATCCACCCATACTCTTTTTGGTTATAATAATCAACATGAAGATTTTTTTATTTCAGTCCCCTTAAATGATTTAGGTTTTTTTTTGGTTTTGCAAATTTATAAAAATTTTACTTTATGAGTTCCTGATGTACGTACTTCCTCAACACATGACTGGTAATACGCTCTTTAGATGATTTGTGTCTGAGAGTGGAGTTTTATTTTGACGAAGCAAGCTTTTTCGTTGAAAACACTTCCTATATAAGCCTGTCCCATCTGCATTATAGATTTGATCGGGTTGCAAATATTATTGAAATTCGATGCAGAATTTATCAGCGGCTTCAACGGTATTGTACATAAGTTCCAAAATACCATATTGTTGCTAAAATGTAGGTTTTTGTTTTATAGCGTGTACAATTTTACATACGTATGATTCTTGCGTTTATTTGTTACGGTACCTTCTGAATTTTTGCAGAGTATAGATCTAAAATTTTGCGTGATTGCTATAGTTTATAATGTAATCAAATATATAACTGAATACGTATCTAATAAAAAAACCCTGTGAAAAACTCCCACTGATCAACCAAAGCTCCAAATTTACGCGTTTGCCATTTGAGTTTGATTTATATGTTGCAACAGACGCGTATTTTTATTCAAAAATATTAAAAATTAAAAAAACATATATATTTTAAGCACAAGTAATCTGCACCCCGATAATCGAGAGTACACTGTATATATATATATGTAATAGGTACATGTGTAGTAGATGTAATATAAGTTAAGACTCAATTCTACTCGGCATTTTTCTGCTTTTGAACTCAATAAATTAGTTACAAATCGAAAAAGTATTCTATATAAAAATATAAAAAAGCTTATTCGCTATTTCTTCGTCGTCCTTGCTATTCTCCCATGTGTGTTTATTTTCTAATATTGAAAAAAATCTTCTTGAAATTGCGATTGCGTATATCGAAGTTCATAGATATATTTTAACTATTTAAGCAATTCATAGATATATTTTAACTGAATTTCCATTTTCATTTAAATTTTATATAATGTAAGACATTATTTAATATAATTTAAATCAGCAAACGCTAATTGGTGGTCTGTAGAAAAGTCTGGACATTTTTTTCATTTTTTATATTCCATTAATAATAAGATAAAAATAATACTTCGAATTAATATTTTTGCCTTTTCTATTGATTGCACGATATTCAACAAACTGTATTAAATACATATGTAGATGCAGCGTGATGTCAGGGTAGTTTTATGTAGTAAATTTTCATTCAATTTTCAACAACATACTATAGGTATATTTATGCCAAAAGACATTTTCGCCTGTCAGAGCAATTAAACACGGTCTCTGCTTTAAATAAAAACTGCTTCAATCATATTGCTCAATTATAAGTTCACGTTGTGTTATAAAATCTCATAATTTCATAGTTCCCAGGTAGTTTTTGATTTGGAGCATTCGTTTCTTTTTATGGAATTTATGAGTGTTAACTATAATTTACATTACACTATTTTGTATAATAAAATGCTTCTCACTAGGTAACATATTTTAGCTTCTCAATAGAAAAGTAATGAGATATTAAAAAATTTCGTTTGCGGCGCTCAACACAATATTATTTTCTGGCCACAATTTTTGAAAATTTCAGTTTGTACTAATTTAAACTAGCACTTCATATGGTCTGGAACTATTATTGTATTTAAAATATACATTTAGGCGTGACCAATTTCGAACTTTCCATCAAGGCTTACACCGGAAGTTATATGTTCATTATTTTACAAATGTATTTTTTTTTTCAAAAAATTAACATATAGATATAAGTGGTCCGTGGGATTTATAAATTATAAATTAAGTGAGGTCCGAAAGGTGTCGATCACTAAAATCATACCATTAGTACCATCAAATGAAATAGCAGTTTTCATTTTATTTGTATTAAAAGATAAATTTTATGTTTCCATTTATAGTAAAATTTCATAGTTTGCTGATGAAAAGAAATCACCTGAATAGCTTTGAATAGCTGATGATTAGCTTCGGTGACTTCATCGTTACCCACTCTCTTTAATAAATAAATTTGATTATAATCTAATAAAGAATCTTTTACAGTCAGCCTTACACTCTGATAAGATCAAATTAATATATGGACAGTAATATTAATAATGCTGGTTGTAGGAAAAGCTGAAGTGTTGATTAT
This sequence comes from Arctopsyche grandis, assembly GCF_051622035.1. Classification (NCBI taxonomy): domain Eukaryota; kingdom Metazoa; phylum Arthropoda; class Insecta; order Trichoptera; family Hydropsychidae; genus Arctopsyche; species Arctopsyche grandis. The sequence continues at coordinate 25,702,497 of NC_135356.1, read as the reverse complement.
AAATCTTTTTAAACGTGTATGTTCAAACCTGGATTGAAAAAATAAATAAAATTAAAATTTTTACATCAATGAAATTGATAAAAAAAATTATCAATTTAAAAATAAAGTTCGATTTTTTCGTCGTAATGTGAAGACTTTCATTTTGTAATAAATTTTACTATGCATATTTTCGTATTATAAATAAAAAACACCCTCTAATATTTATACCGCTTTTAAAAGATATATATATATATATATATATATATATATATATATATATATATATATATATATATATATATATATATATATATATATATATATATATATATATATATATATATATATATATATTATATATTAAAAGCTTTTATTTAAGATTTAAGCATGTGTATCTCTTCCTCTGGTAACCCTTTGTTGGGAGACCAACCCCTAATGTGACGGTAACTACACCACCTCTTCACATACATACATACTCGTAGGTGTATATATTTTAATTTAAAATTTGACACTCGTTGCTGTGAATATTATTTTTTCTGGTCTCGTTAAAATCTCCCAGAGGAGACTCACAACAACCCCTCGGCATTGCAAATACCTTCATAATTGGGGGCGAAATGAAAATTAAAGGGAAAATGCGCGCATATACATACATATTTATATGACGTAATATACATACATATGTATATGACGTCATATACATACATATGTATATGATGTCACAAATGTATATACATATATGTAAATATGTAAGTCATATATGTATGTATATACATATATTTAAATATGTACGTCATATATGTATTTACATATATGTAAATATGTACGTCATATATGTATATACATATATATAAATATGTACGTCATATATGTATATACATATATGTAAATATGTACGTCATATATGTATACATATATGTAAATATGTACGTCATATATGTATATACATATGTATATGTAAATATGTACGTCATATATATACGTCAAAAAGTATCAAATAAATTTATTCGCATTTATGAAATTATCATGTAGATATGACCGACAATTTCAATACAGTAATTATTTTTAAAAACGCATTTGAAACTTATTGAAAAAAATGATTTTGCGCTGAATAGTCCATGTGCTGAATTGTCATCCGCTGAGTTGTCTGCGCCGAAAGGTCGGCGCTAAGTTGGTTTGCGCTGATTTGTCGTGCCACCATCATAGAGTGCACCACGGTAAAATTCTGAACGGCATATATAATGCGAATAAATGCTGACCCTCAATTTGTGGAAGAGCTGATGTAGAACCGTCCAATTTTCCGGCAAATTTTCAATTTTCGCTCTGCTTTTATGTATATTGATACTTTTTTTTATCGCTATTGTATATTTCCAGCGAATTTTCAAAGCTACATAAAACGATTTTCTCCAGTCATTCTTCCTGCGCCATTTATTCTTGTTCGCGCGATAAAGGAGGAAAAGTTCGATTGATGATGTCCGAATTGTATAATTTCAGTTGCGGTCGTTTATCATACAACTTTTTCATCCATCGTAATATAAATCAGTGTTTGTGGTTGTAACTGTCCTATGTGTGGTTCTTTATTTTGCTACATATAATTTCCTTTTGATGAAATGTCGTAAATGGTGGTGGAATTGTGATTCGAAACTGCGCAATTTCTTATAGAATTTCCCAATATTAAATTTTCGTAGCGTTCGATTTTGTTTCAATAGTTTCTGAAGCATCTACATATATGTATGTTTGTCTGTAGTAGCTTACGAGAGTTCAGATTAAAATTTTAATCTATGTATGTATTCCGTTTAAAAGAACATTTGGGTGTATTTTTTCGATTATAGCTTTTCCCAAAGATAGCACTCCTTTTTTATTTTCTCTTTTCAAATTGACAAATATGAATTACCACTCTTGTTTCATTTCGGCAAAAGTGCGAATAATTTTTTGTAAAAATATTGCTCACCCATCTGTAATGTTTTCTGATTGTAATGTTCTTTCTGTCGTGATATTATTAAATATGCACACGATATTTGATTAAGATATTTTTTTTTTCGTTGCTCATCTTTCTAAAAATGTACCAAAATAATAATATTATGATAGCTTAAAATTATTGCGTGAAAATTTACGATATAAAACCGTATTAAAATTGTTCAGCCATTCTGCTGTCGATCACAGAGATATATTTAAATCCGCATTTTTGTTTCAATTTACTTTTTTAACATTTGATTTTTTTTCCGTTCGATTTCAACGTGCACTATTCAATTATGGATATTGTATTCGAATGACGTATGTAGACTTGTTGACAATTCGAACTTTGTATTGGCATTCCAATATAATGCAGTATTGATTCTCATTCCGAACGTGTCGATGGGAAGTTTTGTGCATTTAGTAAAAAAAACACGTTCGAACAAATGCATTTGTTCGATGAGTTTTCGTAGCGTCCTTTATGAAGAAATTGATCGACCCCTTCTACTGGGAATTGATTAAAATTTTAAACTACCTTTTGGAAATTTGATACCTCTATAAGCAGCACAGTGGATTCTTCTTGGAAAATAAAAAAAAGGTGTATTGCTTTGCGAAAAGCTTTAGGATTAACAATTTTATTACGAAACTTCATACAAAATTTTTGGACATCTTTGACGCAATACTGTAATTCACCGGGCCTACTTATTATTATTGAAGGACGTCAACAATATTTGTAATTCCAACCACATTCTATTTCGCCATCTCTGATATGTATGTATGTACTCTCACTGTATGTATTACCTGTAGTTCTTCGTCAAAAAACACATATACATATGTGATTATGACAGCAGTGAAATCATAATTAATCTGACGTCTCAGTGTATTCATATCCAATTAATTACACATTCATTGAGTATAGTTATATTTTCACTACGGAAATTACATATTCGCTGGCCCCTATTAGTGAAGATTATAATTAAATGATAGTGAAATACCAACTTAAGATTTTTTACGGAATCCTTTATGATTCAATAATCAATTGGTATTACGTACCATGAAAATAAAGTTTCTGATTACAACGACCCGAATGACGTTTTTTCATTCACCCCATACTATTATATATGAAACACATATGTACATGTATTATCGTCGAAATAGATGACTTTAATTTCATTTTAAATTTTGAGTTCACTTATTTTAATTTTTTTTTTCAACTAGTTTTAATAAATTAAGTTATTAATTATAAATATTATAATTTCACTGACAATAATAGTTTCATAAAAATATTTTTGTATAAAATACTATTGGTTTTACCCGCTTTCGCTCGGTATTTGTAGTACAGAGTGTCTCAAAAGAAAGTTTATAATTGAATTCAGAGCGTTATGTGGAGATGTTAGACGACTTCTTGGTGCCTGAACTGCAAAACTTTCCTGGCTATAATCAAAGAACATGTTTCCAGCAGGACGGAGCAACGTCACATACGTCCAATACGTCTCTGCCACGAGTTCTTGAAATTTTCTCAGGCAAATTGATCTGGAGAGGTGACAATAATCTAATAGTAAACATTCATTTGTTTTTTTATTAAATTTATTTAATTCAACGACATTGGAATCTGTTTTCAATGTTCCTAACAAACCTTACACACATATGTAGTTACAAAGTCCTTTTTGAAATTATATATTAGATACAACCTCCTGTTCAAGCGGATGAAAGTTCGAGAAAACGAGTCTAGAGACATTTGAAGTCGGTTGAACGGAGCGCACCGATATAAATGCATGTATATACATATATACATGCATTTATATCGGTGCGCTCCGTTCTTCCGACTACTATATTATGATATACTAGTTTTATGCCCGTTGAAATTTCAACGGGTGCTTTCGGATTGATACATGATTTAAAATAAAGTTACAATATGAATAGTAATAATTAATCGGAATCGGAACTGAAACAGTAATTTTAAAACTAAACTAAATAATTCATGTGTAAGGTCGAAGACAACTGTAAAGCTGCTTTATTCTAATTTTTAATTTAATGCCTACAAAAGTTTAGCTATTATAATAAGTAAACAAAATGTAATATTTTCCGGTTATAAACAAACGATCATTGACCTCGTAACGTGGAATATTGCTATTACACATAATACATCTATAATGTGCATTTAGGCCACATTTTCTGGGCGAGATGGTAGCCGACTGGTAGCCAATTGGCGACCCGGGATCGACACCTCGTCGCGCCTGCGAAAAATAAAATCAATTTTATTTTTCAAAAATACAATTAATTTGAATTTAATTAAAATATATATGTATATTTATGAAAACAAAAAAAAATGGTTCAAAACCTCGCTAAATAAAATTATTATAATTACATATTTTTATATGGCGATAACGAAAAATTCAATTAATGTTTTAAAAAAAGGCCAATTGAAGAAGTGACTTTGGCGTCGTGGTTGAGACCGTGAAACTCAGTTAGACCTATATGAGGCTATTTGAGATCGCGGGTTCGATACGCGGCAAAGCCTCGACGAAACGAATTTATACAAAGCTTAGGCTTTTTATCGATTAATTATGTTCGCCTAGCGTTAGGACACACACACACACACAGATTAGCGTCTTTATGTATATAATACATATTTTTTTAGTAACCTCTTAGTTCAGAATCGATTTTTTTTATTTTAATATCGACATTTAAAAAGCTACAGTCTTTTTTACGGCCTGCTAGCGCTCGTATCTTTCGACACCCCACCCCTTATCGATGGCTCTTAGGGACAGAATTCCCGTTGAGTTTTCCGTGCTCGTCGTCGACCTCTCCCGCTCGTGATGGATCCGGGTGCGTTAATACTTGATGAAAATGATAGCGACCTGGATCCGGATTGGCGCCACAACCTTCCACGGCACATTATTGCCGGGGGTCTCCCCGTACCCCGCTCGATCGATATAGCGTGAGGGCCCAGCCCTTGGCCTCCCCCTGTGCCCACCGGCCGCCTGCCCCTCTGTTGGGTCTCACCATCCCGCCCCTCCCCATCCACCCGCCCACCCACCCTCGGCTCGCGTTAAATTTGCCACGCCGGTTCCGTTCTGCACTTGCACAATCGTCGTGGCTTTATATTAATTCCTCATGTCACGCAGCTCCAGCGACAACTTATCGCGGTGTGCCGGTAGATGGATGGATGGATGGGTGAGGTGGCCATACCAGCTTCGAGATAAAACCGCATCAGCTCTACGCCCAGAGCCATTCATATGTAGAAACATGCTAACATTTATCTATGATCGTTTTTTTTTTTTTGCCGCCTTTTTCGCCATGGCCATGCTAGGCCACTGAACCTTTTGGGCCACTAGTCTATAAAATAACTGGAGGTCACAAAGTTTATTATTTTTGGAAAATCTACTTATTTATTTATAAAAAATGTACATGCAGTATTATAATATTATACATATCATCGACACCAAAAAAGTTCCTTAAAATAAATTTTAAACGGGTACCATTTATCGGCCCGGCAAATAAAAATAATGCCCCTCTCTAAAATAGCTCGCACGGCAGATTCGGTTTTCGCCCGGCAAATCAAACGTCAAATGGGTTGATAAATACCGACCCTAACAACCTAATTTTACATGAATTGGGCCAACCCTTACTTAACCTAACCTAACCTAACCATTGAATAAATAAGTGTTGGCTGCTAAGATATTACGATTACCCAGTGAAAATGTAACTGGTTATGTTTTCACTGAATCGTCAAATTTTATTTTTGTTACTGGCAATCTGTTTGACGTTTAATTTGCCGGGCGAACGTCGATTCTCTCGTGCGAGCTATTTTAGAAATGTTAATTTGACATTAAATGTCGTTTTGACATTTATCGTGTAATTTATTTTACAGCCGTGCCAAAAATATTGTCTCATTGTAAACAGTAATATTAATTTAATAAAAACAAAGATTAAAAGGTTTGAATATTGAGAGATATGGGACATTAAGAATGGGAATTTTAAATTAGGCTTGTAAAAATGACCTAATGATAAAAACTTAAAGGAAGACAAGTTACAATGAAATTTATCAACATGGGGGAATGTTATTAAGAAAATGGGGGGGCGGGGGGCTAAATACTTATTAAAAAATATATTGTTACAATCCGTGTGTGGTATATTTTACAATCCCGTTTAATTTATGAATTCGGCTAGTATTTTATATTACATATATATATACTTGAATTATAACTCGCCCGTCTTTAGTAATACCGTAAAATTTGGTCATATATGTACATATGTTGTAAATGGTTTCCTTTTACCTATGAACTCTGATTTTCCAAATGTGGGCTTGCCTTAATGAAAAGTGGACCGATACGAATGTCCCGATTTGAAAGGCTTGGGATTGGTCAGTGGCGTCGAGAGGTCTCTCGCTTTTAACTTAATCTGATGGTAGAAAACACAGTAATTTAAGTTGAGTCAGATTCATTAGTAATTGGCGTGTAAGTAGAATTTTTTTCTTCGTACTTACTGCCTATCCGATTCGATAGGCAGTAAAAGTATTGAAAGATTTTTATACGTTATTGAAACGAAAAATCGGTTCGAATTATTTCTTAGACTACTAAGACTATTTTAATCAATATTTATGTACAATAGACCGTTGACTGTACGTACATATATGTATCTACTATCAACATGTATTGTATACTTGTGGTTTTGCCCGGCTTCGCTCGGTATTTGTAATATAAACCGTATAAACATCGCTAATCTAATAGTAAACATTTTATTAAATTTAATTGAATAGTTTTATTTTATTTAAATTTATTTGAATATTCATTTGTTTTTTTAATAGATTTCAAGTCACGGATCCTAAGAACCAAAAATAGTTACATACAAAGTCTCTTTCGAAATTATATATTAGATGAATTTTAGACCAAGCACAACAGTATACTTTCGCCAATTTATACACATGGCTGGCTGAATTAATTACATATTTCGCTTTTCATTGCCGATTTGTAATTACGCCCTGTCATCACTTCAGCACTTTACGACCCAAACGCTGCTTATCAATACCGTATTACATTCGGCTTGGTACTCCGGGATAGACACTTCGGTCGCTCCTAAACCCAGTAAAATATCATATCACTCGCCACGTCCATACGAAATGTGCAATCGATATTTTATTCGACGGTTGCGAAACTTCAAGGTGGCGATGACGTCAGCCACAGCGCAATAAACAAAGCGTTACATTATATTCGCCCCGCGGTTCACCGTCAATCATTCCGCAAACTCCAGAGACCCGTCCCACGCTGAATTATCAAAGTGCAGAGAGAGAGTTTTAAGTGCGGTCAAAATTGCATGAGGGACTAGCTCATGCATTTGCCATGCCCGCAATTCGAATCCGGGTCGGCTAAGGGTTGAACGCTTAGGGGTCGCGGCTTGTGTCGGTGTTGGGTATTAGCGGCGATTATTGCAACGTTCGTAAGCGCATTAGGTATATTGCTTGGTTAAACGCGATAAATTGCTCCACCGTACATATGTAGGTGGATTTATGAAAGCTGGCCGCAAGCAACTTACGCGTATACGGGGAGCCGATGCACTGCTGTCATATGGGGGATTAAATTTATGTGGAATAATATGACACGCAGTCGTTTAACACTGAAATTTGTAGTGATATTACACGTGTGTATTTTAATAATATTATTATGTACTAGTATTGTGCCCGTTGATATCTCAACGGGTGGTTTCGGAAAAGGAATTGATTATATGTCATCGCAATATTGTAATATGGCACCAATTCTGTGCATTTTTAGTCCGTCTATCACTAAGAAACATTATTATCAAAATATGATAAGCCCGATGAAATATCATCGCTTGGGTATATATAGCCAGTGATGTGCTACTAAAATTCTATAAACCGGTTCGAACCGATCCAATTTTTTTTTTCAAATTAAAAAGGAAAAATATCTACTTAATCGTCATTAAGTCTGATATGTATCTAACATTTAAATTTGCCCTTTTTTCTGAACAAATAGTATTCATGAGCGAAAATCCTCGTTCCGCCTCTGCAGAGCTTATTGCGATTGTATTAATAATATTTTTATCAATTTCATCGCGATTATCTCTTAAAATATTATCAATATATTCTCTGAAATCATTTACATTTATTTTGAACTTAATGATTTCACTTAGAATCCTAATTTTCTCTTCGCCAGCCCTAATAAAGAAAAATATTTAAAAAAGTATCTTTTGCGTTTTTTAAGAACCAGCTCTCTGAACCCAAATTATTTTAGCAACCGGCTCGATAGAGCCGGTGCGAACCCATAGCAGCACATCACTGGTAATAGCATATTAGGTTATTCAATTAAAAAAAAATTAAAAGAAATATGTCGGGCATATATTCGATTTGCATCGCGGTCGTATGTTTTTTTTTTTTCAAATATATTTATATGTATTTGTATAATATGAAAAAAAAGCCTCCGCTGTTAAAGTCCACGCCGCTGGTTATATATTTGTACCAAAATCTTAATCTTTTTACTTACCTCCTTTTTATGTACATATACATATATATCCATCAAATATAAATTCTAATCTTTAAGATATATGTATATTTGTAATAGTTGCCGAGAAATAGTGTTTAAAAAACGCGAATGTCTGCTGTGTTGCATCGTGCTGGTTTGCTTGAAACAAGACCTTAGGCTGATGCTCAGTGATGCGACTAATTATTGTCTTAAGACTCACCTATAAGTCCGTTACCTTCTGTCATATAGCATCGCTCCACCAATATATGTACATACATACATATGTATAAGCACGAAACGGTTCAGTGATACGAAGGGGATCCCATTAGACATCCGATCAGACTTTTGAATTTAATTTATCATTAAAAATTTTGTAGAAATTCTTAGATATTTCGCATAAAATGCGTTGTTTGTAATACGCGTGTTATTTTATGCATTTGTCGTATTTTCTTTATATGTAATATATATTTAGAAATTTCAATTTCATCCTTAAGAGGGGTGGACCCCAGCGCCTTTATATCCACCATAGACATGTTTCAATTTTTTTTATTAATTGATTTTTTGATTAATCAAAAAAATAAAAAAATTGAAACATGCCTGTGGTGGATATCCATAGCATATAAAAAAATAATTTCTCTAGTGCCATAATTGAGGAAGGGAGAAGTCTAATACGTATGTATGGACAAGGCGCTGGGGTCCACGCCTCTTAAGCATACTTCTTACATATACATATGTATGTATGTACATAGATACAGACAGCTCAAGTAAAAATGTTTGTATAATAATTGAAATCTGACATAAGTGTATGTAATGTAAAATGACTTTTCTGTATGGATTACAAATGACCACACCATCCTGGCTTTTGATAATTGAAAATATAATTGCTTATTGTGGGAATATTCTTTATAGTACGGCTTTCGGTGTAGTTTTCAATTTTGTACAGTTTATTGCGACCTACATTGACAGTGTAAACATTTCTCAAGTTTTTTTTTTTTTTTATTTTTTTATTTTTTTTTTATTTTTTATTTCATACCAGGAAGGCATTACAGGTAAACCCCAATGCGCCTTCCTGGTCAAATTACAAACAATACAGCATTTTTTATTATATACATAAGTCGCTAGATTACGAGACACTGACTTAAACTCGACAATTAACGAGACATCTATGAATTGTACATACATTTTTATTGTAATATTTACATTAATCATACTCAAATAGTGGTGACATAGTGGGTAGGGAGGATTTTTAGCCAATTTTTAATCGGGAATCGTTTCAACAATGAAATCAGAGAAAATTGGCAAACTCTGATAGGAAACGATCAACCAGGAGTCACAAATCCTGGTCTGACCAGCAGCATTACAGATATACTCAGAAAAATTCTTTTCAATCGAGGTCAGCTCAAGGGATCGAACTCGGCGCCTCTCAGTGTTAAGCAGAAGCTTAACGACCGAGCCACGCTGCTGGCTAAGTTTGATTTTCAACCGCAAGATACATACGTCAACCGCATGCGATTGCTTTTATATCGACTTGTTGAAGCTCGGGCTTTGCAGAGAATGCAACAATTGCATTCGTTTCGCATTTGGTCCGCATCGCTTAAATTACGTTTAAAATTAATAACGTGTGTAATGTCTGTGTGAAATCTGTGGACGTTTTCTTCAATTTTGCGTTAGTTAGAGAGCCATCGACGACATTTTTCACGGAAAATTATTCATTGCAGATCAGGGATGCTTATGGCTAATTTCGGATGGACGTTTTGGATGCGTTTTTATTTTAATAACACTTAACAACTAATAAAAATTACAGGGACGGAGACTTATCAATGTCTACTAACTTTGACCTACTAAATTCGAATATGACAATGCTTTTTGTCAACTTTCTCTCGTTTAAGAGATGAGCGTTTAAAAAAATGAGCAATTTTTGCACATTTTTAACTTCTGCAGTCTTAATTCAAAATCTAGTATTGCTGTGCCAAAAGCGTGCTCGGAATCAATAGTTGGATATTTTTTGTATTGATTGTGATTTTTTACTGCTTTAAAATACATATTATTATTGTCAAAAATATATATTTTTTTACGCATTTGTTTCCGAAATATAATACTAGGAGCTGATTTCGCTAATTTTTCACTAACCGCGTTTATAAAGATTGGTTTTTAATCTCAATATTTTTTTTATAATACAAGGTGTCTCAAAAGAAAGTTTATATTTAGTGGATCGATTAAAAAAAAGTAAGCCGTGTATCGGTAATAGGTTTTTGAGCTCTTTTTCCTATTATGCTTTAGATTAACATTAGAATAATATAATACTGTGATTACTAAACAAAATAAATTAAATTGTAAAATAGAAAATGATCAGTAGCTATTAAAATAGATATAAGATGTGTTTTGAACATAATTTCGTAATAATAAAAAGCATTTAAAAATCAAAAAATTAAAGCCGTGTATCGAAAAAATGTTTATATAAATATAAAGAAATAAATTCCCAAATTGTGTACTTTAATAATAATATTAAAGTACACAAATAATACCGTCCAAATGTAGACCCTCGCGTTCGCGGCACTCATTTAATCGAACAGTAAAATTACTTATGATGGCTCGGCAGGTGGACTCGGTGATGGCTGCCATTTCGTGACGGATATTTTCTTTCAAATGCGCCAGGGAAGTCGGTTTATTGACGTAAACTTTAGATTTAAGATAACCCCATAGGAAAAAGTCCATAGAGGTTAAATCAGGACTGCGTGGAGGAAAATTTATGTCAACTCTCCTGGAGATCAATTTGCCTGAGAAAATTTCATGAACTCGTGGCAGAGACGTATTGGACGTGTGTGAAGTTGCTCCGTCCTGCTGGAACCATGTTCTTTGATTATAGCCAGGAAAGTTTTGCAGTTGAGGCACCAAGAAGTCGTCTAACATATCCACATAACGCTCTGAATTCAAATATAAACTTTCTTTTGAGACATCCTGTATATCGAAACGTACTAATTTGAGTGGAAATGATAGGGTTTTTCGTGAAATTATTGTACAGTAATTAAAAAAAATTTAGTACAATGTTTGTAATTTTTTGAAATGTATATATCTGAAGAATGTGTTTATTTAAAATAATGCTTTATGGGTTTAAAAATTTAGTCTGCGGCCCATTTTATTTACATACATAGTATGTGTATTTTTAAAATCATGTCCTAGAAGCGCTTGTGGACAGCTTTAGAGTGAAATCTTCATCCAGATTCTAAAAGGTCTAAAATCATTGATATGTATAAACGATTTATATTCATGAAAATCGAAAAGCTGATGCATATTTACCCAAGTATTTTCAATGAATATTGTAAAAATCAACAACTGCATTCATATGTACATATTTATATGTAAAAATCAACAACTACAACTACATATATATGTATATACATACATATGTATACACAGCTACATAAATTTTATCTTTTGTATTTTCTCTTTTTCGTTTATTTTTTCATTATCCTATTTAATATTTGTATTTCTGTAATACTGTTTGATTATCACATCCTTTGGGTCCATCGGCTTTGTCGCCTATCCCAAGTATTCTTAAATGAATAAAAAAAAAGATATATATATATATATATATATATATATATATATATATATATATATATATATATATATATATATATATATATATATATATATATATATATATATATATATATGTATATATAAGTGGACTTGGGAGAGTCCTAAAGGAGACAGAAACGAAATCGATTTCATCCTAACAAATGCCCTGCACTCCGTTAAAACTAATGTTCAATAGTTATTGCATGCCTGATAGCATCCCCTTAGATGATAAACCAGTAGAAGTAGTAAATAATTATTTATATTTAGGTCAAATAATTGACATGTCTGGTAGTAAAGATGAAGAGATAAAGAGACGTATGAAATTAGGATGGAGTGCATTTGGACGGATGAATGCTGTTTTTAAATCAAAAATGCCACTCTGCCTGAAGAAAAGGATCTTTGATCAATGCGTTTTGCCAGTGATGACGTATGGATGTGAAACTTGGACACTGAACGCCAAGATGCTAAATAAAATCCAATGCACTCAAAGAAGTATGGAACGCTGTATGCTTGGCATAACGAGGAAAGACAGAAAGCGAAACACGTGGGTGAGAAGTATGACAAGGGTAGTGGACATAGTGGATAGAGTGAAGAGATTGAAATGGCAATGGGCGGGCCACGTAGCTAGGAGGATGGACGAAAGGTGGACAAAAGAAGTGCTTGAATGGTACCCGAGAGAAGGCAAAAGAGTAAAAGGAAGACCGCAAGGAAGATGGGTGAACGAAATTAGGAAAATGTGCGGAATGAAGCGTGTTGGAGAGGCCTTCATCCAGCAGTGGATGGCGAATGGCTGTAAATGATGATGATGATGATGAGAAATTTTATACGCGCAATTTTATCTTACATATGTATATGCAGTTTAAATTCTGAAATTTGTAAGATAAAATTGCGCGTATAAAATTTCTCACTTATCGACGTTGCCTTTTCATTTTTGATGAACTAGGTCGTTCAGCATTCAATAATCGATGAAATAATAACCGTTCATGAAAAAATAACATTTCTCAGAATTGTCAGTCGAATCGTATATTCAATGTATTATTTACGGTGTCATAATATAATACAAAGTCCCGCTTATTGTTGAAAGTTTTGCTTTTAAATAAAACATAGAATATAAAATATTCTGTATATATTTCAGATGGTTAATTTTCTTAACACTCGTACATATTGTATGTAGTTCATTATATCGATTTTTATTAGTCATGAAATTCAAATTCGATCTTACCATTTCTGCACACTTTGAATGCTGCAATATATACACGTTCATTCGGCTAGTCTATATGTACGTATGTATAGTTTGTTTGGTTAGGTCATCGGACGATAACGAAAGGTGGACTTTTGCACTCCAAAGGATGCCACTTTAATCCCGGCCAAATCCCCTCCGGATTCATCGAATTCGGCACACTTGTGATAGGCCAAGTAACAGTGTATGTATTGATTCTACAATGGGTCAAATTGCACATTCAAATACGAATTAATCACGAAAACAGATGTAGTGACCCCAATATATGTACGTGTATTCAAAGCGCAAGTATAAACGTGTACGTGGTAAGTACATATGCAGGTGTCGGTCGAGTGCTAGGAAACTAAGATAGATAGTGAAGAAAGTTTCGCTATCTTTAGTTTAGACCCGAGCTCTTCTCGAGATGTTTTTGCAAGGGAACTGTAGTAGTAGGGTTTCCAACAGGTCTCTTGTCAAGGGAATAAACATGTGTTTTTTGCAAAAAATATAATATTCTATCTCTTTTCTGGCAAATATGTTCAAAATCTTTGATTTATAAGACTTTTAAATATTTTGTGATGATTAAATAAGCATTTATGATTTTTTTACAATTAAATGCGCAATTATAATAACGTCTACGATGGAGCGTTCGAATTGCGTCGTTCTAAGATTATTGAAAATTAACGAACGCGTAATTTAACTGTTTATTAAGGATATTATAAGAAAATTTGACTTATCTAACCAATATACATACGTAGTAACAATAGATGAAGTTTTATGATCATGCGAAAATTCAAACTCGAGATTTTGACTGATTCGAAGTCCGGAATATCCGATCACTAATCACGTTTTCATAATCTAGAAAAAATGTGTGTGTGTTTTTGGGGATTTTTTGAACACCGTACCGGTTACTGAAATTCTTATCCACTCTTATCGCACTTATTTTTTTTTTATTAATACCTGAATTTTATAATTTTTAACCGTTTCGAATTTTTCGTATAATTGAAAATTGCAATACTCATGTTTTCAAATCACGCGCCGCTTATGTTTATTAAACAGATTTAATGTAAATGATTCTTAAAAATTACCTAAAAATGATTTCATATGGGATAAATTTATTATTATAGGATTTGCTTGTCAGGAAACAAAGGTGGTACATCAAAATTAGACTCTTTGAGCGGTTTGAATCATTTTTATTTACTCGGCGGAGTGTCGTTCAACTCGTTACATGTACAATATGAAAACTTAACCTTTCTTCAACTCATGCATAGATGCATTCTTCATGCATTCTTCTAGGCTAGAAAACTAAATCCCACATTATTATATTGAAAAAAATCAGGGGGGGCCAAATTTTAAGCTTTGCACCAGGGCCTACACCGTTGATGATACGCCACTGAGTGTATCCTCATATAAATAAAATGGAAGTTTTCTAATAATTATTTTAATAAAGTAAAAATGTATTTTATATATCTTTTTCACAAATCCATGATCCACGGGATTTAAAATTATGAAATTAGCGGTCCGTGAAGTACGGGTTGGCTACCGCTGTTCTTAACGATCTTCTGTTAAATTTTGAACGACATAGTTCTTTATGATGAGACTTTATTATGATTTTTTGATAAAATTGGATATATTATTTTTTTTTACTTTCCAATAAGCTAGCAACCCTACTGTAGACCCCCTTGTTGACCTATTTATTTCAACAGTCTCCGTCGTGTGGCCATGCACCAACTTGTTCTATACTTGTACAGTATATGTACATATGTACATACCAATTCCCTACATCTCTATGTGTTTGTCAATTTCATCTTGTAAACAAGCACAAACATTTTCATGAAATGGAACGAACCTAGCCTTTCGGCGTTTCATATGTATTTTAAGTCTTTTTGTGAATTAATTAAGGGTTGGTTTGTACAAACATGTATTTGAATCAATTAAGAAAACGAACGAAGTAAAATTTAAAGAAATAAAATTAGCTCCCCCCCTCTCCGTCATTGAGATGTGCGAGGGGGTATTTACTTTGCAATTTTATACATTTTTTTTTGTAATTATTATAAAGTTTCTAAACATATGTATGTAGATTCAGTTGTGTCTTACCCCTAAAATATTTTTTTTGTTCAATTTGTAAATTCAATGTACCTGTACATACACACATATACAGTGCCCAACAGAATTAAGTGGACACTATTTATGTATTTAACATACTCAAAAAGCTTTATAGTTTTCATAAATTAAAAAGGTATTATTTTATAATCATAATATAGACATTTCGTTTCTTACAGTTTATAGCTGTTTCGTTGACATGTCGCTTTCGTCTCACTTCAAAAATTGGGTCGTGGGTTGATGCGGAACGAATGTATTTGGGACCGTGTATTTCAGTTATTACTAATACGATTTCTTTATTTTATTCTGTTTTATCATTCCATTCTTTGAGTTGGTGGGAGACAGTTGTTTCGTTTATATTGTTTCCGTGTAGTGTCGTTAAAATAAAATGTCGAAAAAATCTGAAATTCCTATTCAAGTTCTTTTTTTTTTAATAAACGGTGTTTTTTCAAAATATTTTTGTTTAATTTTTTAAACCTAAGTTTCATGAATACTACTGATTTGTTTTCTTATGTAAAATGTATCATTACAAAAATATTGTGTATTTACATATATAGTACTACATAGTTGTTTTACCCAGCTTCGCTCAGTATTTGTAATATAAACAGCGGAAACATGGCGAATCTAATAGTAAATATTCATTTCTTTTTTTATTAAATTTATTTGAATGGAAAAAAAATATAATATTCAACCAATTGAATTGTCGTTATATAAACTTTGTGTTGTTTATGAAGTTCCCAACTAAAGATACTTAAATATGTACATACAAAGTCTCTTTCGAAATTATATATTAGATTTTTTCTGAAGTGTCCACTAAATCTTGTCGGGCACTTTAGCTATTTTCCAAGTAATGCTTGGTATTTCAGGTAATAATTATTTTATTCGAATGTAGTCTGAGACAAAACGGAAAAATTGGAATGTAGGTTTTTAAGTAACAAAAAATGCATTGTTTCGAATGACAAATTCATCATAAATTTTGAAAGAAATAAACATTTTTGTGATAACTGATAATGATATCGTTTGTTTTCTGAAGTCTATACATATAATATGTACGTATGTATGATGCAAAACGGAAAATATCCTTAATAATCCGATCCTTTGGTCAGGATTTCGTGAGCGTGTCGAAAAGGGAATATGACTTCCCCTCCTATTTACCTGTATAAAATGATAATAAATTTCGCTCGGATGAATTTCGTGGTTTTCATTACGTCGACCGCCAACGGGCAAATACACCAGTATCCAGGTAGTGATAATAAATTCGTATTCATACTAAATATACTGGATATAAAAAAGTGGAATATTGGCTGACAAATCTCTACGTTCATGAGAACGTTTAGAACTAAAAATCTCATATACGAGTCTGCAGGCAAGTCTAGCAAGATGTCTGTCGTAACGTTTTCTCATATACTAATAAGTAATTACTAGTCTGCCAGCAGACAGGTCTTTTATTCACAACACAATATGTACATACATACTATCAGTCGGCTAATCCTAGTTCGTCGCTTTTAAAAACTTAGAATATTATTAAGTACTTCCAACTGAACATAATATTTTTACAAGGTTTTTATTAATAATAAATTTTGTGACATTCATATGTATGCATGCAGAATCTCTCCCCAGTTAGGGGATGCTTATCTAATTGGTGGTAACACACGCTACCCCCACTAAACTATGTGGATTACCAGTACCATTTCCCAATCAAATTTTGAATGTCAACGGACAGTACACTGCTACAGAATACAATATGCTATATTTCGTGGTACACGAGTATACTCGACCAACCGTAAAGATTGATAGCGGAACTGTAACGGTTCGGCGTAATGTCTTCCTATCTACCCTAATCGATCCGGCGTCTGTTGCGCTATGGCCGGAGAAGGGGGTGGGGGGCGTTAGGAGTTCGACGGGGGTGAAAGTGGCGTAGCGGAAAACGGGAGGGAGATAAAGGGTGGACGGGTGGGGAGTTTCGAATTTATGTAAATAGCGTTCGAACCGCACGCATTTCACCCTTTGTGTTTGGGTTTTTACTTTTTTTTCAATTGGGCGGGTCAATTCAACGGGTTTGGGGCGTATTTGGTAAGGGGGGAGGGTGAGTGGGTGGCTTTTTCAGGTCGCGTCTCGAACTTTTTCGACATTTCGGCCCGAAATCGGTCAAGAGGACCGGCGAGCCGATTCTCGCACGTGGTATTTTGTTTTTGTAGGTCAGATCGTGTAGCCGTGCGAACTAAACGCTCCGAAATGATTTAGACCTACGCACATACAGTGTGCTATGTGTATATAGATACATGTTATCAGACATAAGTCTCGCTAGTGTCAAAGTCGTCAATGCACAAGTTGGTCTCGAGAGGCGGGTGTTTTTCTCCTTTTGTGATTAAGTAAAGGGACGTTGAAAGGAGGTTGCACCCGCGAGACTAATGGATTGGAAACTTGGTTGTTTCTGTATTTCAATGTGTTGTTCTCGTATACGTCAAAAACGTGCGGCCGCATGCTGCTTGTTGGAGATCTTCTATGACTCGATATACCTCTTATAAAGAGGCAAAAATATATTGCACTTATTTATTGTAGCATCCTGACAGAGATTTGTCTTCAGCTACAAACGCTCCTTATCGAAATTTGTTCCTCGACGACTGCCAATTTATAAATACAAAATACAATATAATTTTTTGGGCAATCGGGACAAAATATTCTTAAAAAAAAATTTATATTCCGCCTTTCAAAAGGTTTCAAATATAATCATTGTGAGCTGGATAAGTTAAAACAAAAAAAAAATAAAATCACAACTTGTATTTCAGGCGTTAACATAAACTTTCGCTGCAATCGCAATTTTCAATTTTCAATGCAATTTTCGCTTATTACAAGGCTCTTTATTAGCTTCACTTCGCAATCGATTCATTATCTATTCTTACAGTCTTCCGATTGTTTTGAAACTTGGCCATTTTGCGCATTTTTCTATTATATTGATTAATTTAATTTAATAATTTACACATACTTGTAATATAATTATACATATAAAAACGGACGGGGTGTATGTAAGTATGTATGTATGTGCGAGTGCGTGGACAAGTATAGAAATGTCAAAAAACCAAATTTTAGAATACCAGGAGTATACGTAATGTATAGGGATGTGACGTGGCGACTGAGCGTGTCGCGGGGGAGTGGGGACCTGAGCGTCTGACATGTGCTCATGATATTGAGTGAGTTGGAACGGGTGGCGTCAGCGTCAGATGCGCGGGAGCACATACACACATACACCAATCCACGAAGACACACATGCATTCATCATTTCGACGCCGGCGAACGGCCGGCGTTTAATGAGCCCTCGACTTTTTACTATTAATACGCGCGCGCGCCTATACATTACCTTACAATATATGTATATATATATACATAACATATAACTTTATTTTAATTCGTGTATCAATTCCTTTCCGAAGCCATCCGTTGAAATCAACAGGGCACTACACTTCATAGTTTATGTATAATTCTTATGATACCAGATAAAAGTCATGCCCTAAAAAATATAAATATGGAGTTGCAATATTTTCTAACGATGTGAATTCCGAATATCCAGGAGCGAATGTGTTGGTATTTATCAAAGTAATTTAACTTGTTTACTGTATGTATTTCTGTTTGCAATTAGGAACATTTGGGGACACAAACTTTTCAATTGTGCGGTTTGAAGTCAATCAGTAAGGAAAGTTGCCGTCGCCTTAAATGAGATCATGGCGCCTAAAACTTTTCTCTTAATATTATATTACAATGTTTTTCCGGTTCTATATTTGTTTATATTTCATTTCTACCGGATAATAAACAAATTCAATCACCCAAAAACTTTATCAATAACAAGGTCGAACGTGATGTTAAATAAAAATAAATAATTATATACACGTCTATGGTTTGTTGGTTTGTCGCCCATCGCTTAAATTTTCCCGCCACTTAAGGGGATAAATATTTCGTAGCATAAAATAAATTTCATAGACTAAGTATTTTACCATCAGCGGGATATATTTTTTGTACAAATAAATTTGTTCAATTTTATTTTTCTGTGAACCCTTGATATTGACCAGGCCTGGGCAAACATTTTGGATTAAGGGCCACATTAGAAATTAAAAATGAGCGGCGGGCCGCAAGTAAAATACTATTTTTAGATATACATTATTCATTATCGTAAAAGGAATTAAAACATCATTTTTTTTAATTTCATACAAAAAAATAATTTAATTTGACGAATGAAACTGTTTTACATCTTTAACAGTTTTTTTAATTTCAGGAGGAAATTTTGTAGTTGAAATTCTTAAAAATGCTTGTAAATTTTCATCTGTGATGCTTGATTGTAAAAGTTTTTATTAACATTCACGATTGAAAATGTTTGTTTACATATGTAGGTTGATCAAAAAACCACCATCATTTTTTGAGCAAAATCTCTAAGTTTGTCGAATTTTTCCGTATTAGGGCGTTGTAAAATTTTTCAAATTTCTTCATGACGGTGTAATTCTCTTAAATCAGCATCCCACTGTAAATATATAATCTTAATTTATATCTCCGTCGATACGCTATCAATATATATTGCAATTGATTTCGTATAATTGCCAAGCCTATCTCAATTTTTCGGAAGTCGCCAAATCTTCGTGGAAACATAAATATCATGGACGTATAAATTTTCCCCTTGGAACAGTGTTGAAAGTATTTAAATGTTTCACGATGTCCAAAGTAAATGCAAAATCACACAGCCAGTCATTATCAGTTAATTCGGGAAAGTCGACAGTATTTTTCATTTTTAAAAATAGAACGATTGCTTCGTTTGTATCTCATACTCGCCGAATTATTTTTCCTAGGCTAAGCCATCGAATATGATAATGATAAATAATATCTGTGAACTCACATTCAATAACTTAAAAGCAATGAATTGTCTGTGTTTCAAGCCACTCGATCGTATTAAATTTACAAGTTTAATAATACAAGATATCACATGTTCAACTTTTAACACATTTTTGTACAATACTCGTTAATGTACATATGTACAATAATACATTGAATTATAGTTGAATTTTAATCAGGACAATTTTTGCAAATTTTATCCAGGATAAAATTTGATCTTTAAGTGATTCCAATGACAAAAGCTCTTCAATAATTTCAAATTTAGAGTTACATCCGCGTACGAAAATTAATTAATGTGCGGTATCTTTTCGATCATTACTTTCGTCGAGAGCTATCGAGTACCTTGTGATCGATTCTTATATTGATGATAATTGCTCATTAAAGTTTGTAGTCTATTTTGGCCCAAATTCGAATTGTATCTCATGTCAGAAACGATAAAACATTTAACAAATCAACAAAAAAAAATTTAGATCAGAAAATAGTAAACTTTTTTGAATTTTTGCTCGCGAGCCGCACCAAAATACTTAGCGGGCCGCAGTTTGCCCAGGCCTGATATTGACTATACTTATTTGGTTGAATTATACAACACGAACGTGACGGACAAACGAGAAAATTATTCAAAGAGAAACAACACTTTTCCCTATCGTATGTATGATATGTACATATTTTGAGATGAAATATAAACGTTTTGGACCAGCCGATGTATTTGTCCTAAGGTTTTGGTTATTTTCGCAATCACGTTGTTTTCAAATACACTATTGCGACAAGGCTTTCTAGTGTACTTGAAAACGAGGAGGAAATGTAATAATATGTAAATGTTTGTTACGTCTTTTCGTATGTGATTGTCAAACGGGTGCCTACCATGTCACTTACTTTCGCCTGAATACGTTTTCGGAAATTTATTTATTATTTTTGTTTTACTCTAAGGTCAAAAAATGTCAAGCCGTTAATCTGGAATATGTCGAGACTAGCAGTTCCTATCAGTGTAACGGTTTAGTACTGTACACATGTACACATAAACGTACCTCCTACATATTATAGTATTATATATATATGTACATATGTGTATATATAAAATAAACAAAAACATTTCGTTAATAAATTCAATATTATATTCTCATATTTACCAATGAAATATTTTGAATCAAATAAAAATATTCAATTTTCTTAATGGTTTTATGAATTTGTAGGAGCCTAGGATATCGTCGTATACGGTAAATTGTTTTTCCATTTTTATTTTCCTCGGATATCTTTTTTTGCCACTTTACAAAGAAATTCGTTTGATATCTTTTTAAGACGTATATTTTGTACAAGGATATAGAAACAATTTTGTGTGTTATTTTGTTTTTAATGTAGTCTATTTACCTGAATTTATTTGTCTATTATAATAGAATGTTTTCCACCAAATATAGACACAAATAGCTTATTCTAAAAGTATACACGTTTAAATATAATTAATTTTTACGACACTTTCCTTACAACCTATGTATCCATGTAAATACACATTTAGCATAAAATGTCGTTAGAAAATGTACTCCCCCAGACTCGGAACTATGTACATAGTCTAGACCGTTTTAATACAACGCACATTGTAAGTGAAACCATAATTTTCATAATTAAATCATATTCCAAAGTTGCTCTCTACCCTTAATACAAATAAGGAAATTTCCGCATGGTGGGATGTGTTCGAAAAAAAAAACAATTAGTGTGAGTGAGTGAGTTTCAATGGCATTTTTACCAGGGCTGTGGAGTCTGATCAAAATTTACCGACTCCCGACTTTATTTTATGATTCGACTCCGACTCTAACTTGAACAATTTTAGTAAGATGGACTTTTCTTGCCAACGTTTAAAATTATTAGTAATAAAAATGATTTTGTAGTAATTAAAGTGATTTTCAAAACATAAAAAATTAAAGAAATGAAAAAAATCACTAATAATTGACGTGTAAATCCAATTTATTGAATTATTGATAATGAAATAGGTATAAATAAAAAGTACATAGTATATGTGTATGAATTTCAAACACAAACAAATCAATTTAATAAAAAAAAATGAGAATAAAAAAGTGATACCGAGGAAACATCGGTTTTGCGCATTCCGTATTATTATTGATTACAAAAAATAATAATAAACAGGAGTTGGAATCGGTTGATTTTTTACGAAATGCTCCGACTTCCCAGCCCTAATTTTTGCCGTATGCTGATAGCATTTTTATATGCAGTTTAAAGTAACCTAAATTAAAGTGAGAGAACGTCGAGTTAATTTTATTATTTAAAGAAAATGTCTTATTATTTATATCCATATAAATGCAATACGTACATTTTACTATTGCTATATTATCATATTATATGCACATTTAAATATTTTACATACTATTTATTATACGATACGTATATGCATGCATTGCTCGGAATATAATTTTTTTCTTTTAACTTTGAAGTTTGCAAATTATGCAGTCCTTTGTAATTTAGTCCCAACACGCCCCAGCCAATCATGTAGCATCAAACAAACTTTAATTTGTACTAAAATGTATATATAATATATACATGTACATATGTATGTATGTACGTACGTGTGTGTGTGCTGATTACATATGCAGTGTGTACGTCATTTGAAATAATAGAAAAGATGAAAGTAATATGAAATATCGATTTTATATTAATTTATATAAATTGTGTTTGTTAATATTTTTAAAACTAAATACTATAACAAGCACGGTGGCATATTTTTTAAAAACATCAAAAAGACTACCATAAACGACTATTAGACGGGTTAGTGTTCAAAAGTTCAACTTGAAATTATCGTATATATCTATTTTGAGATTGCAAAAATTCACATATTAATTCTTATTGGATAAATGATTGAACATTGTAATAAGTTATTAATTATGATAGACGATGATATTCAATAATTGAGACGGTAACCCAAGGGACTCTTGTGAATCGAAAGGGTGAGTTGTCACACTGCTAATTTCGATCATCAGTCTCTCATCCGGGCACCTATCAAAACATGAGTAAACACCTACGTATATACCCACATACCTTTATAATTTATTTACATACCTGTTAGCTTCATAGAGTAGATAAGCGGTCGAATTGACCAATTTACCGGAACCTAAATTTATTGAATTTAAATTGTATCCCGTGATCTATATATACATATAAATATTTAGTATGTATGTATATTGCACCATTTATATTCGTAGATAAAATATATATCTCACTAACCAACACCGGAGATTTAATTACGGACAATGATTACATTTGTGGGTATAGGTATAGTAAGGGCGTAAATTTTCATGCATAAATAAAAAAGGTAATGGTTGAGCCCTTCCTCGTATTTCAGGGCAGCTTCAACGTATCATGTGTGTGTACACCTTAGTTTTTATAGTTTTTATATTAATTGGGCCGTAGCTCGGAAGTCTTGCAACCCCATAAAGCCCCCCGTAGTGGTGTCGTATAATATACATATGTAGGTGTGGAGAAATGAAGGGGGGTCTGTCTCAATGAGCTATTATCATTCGAGATTTTTTCACTAAGACGGGAAAGACGCCTCAGGGTGCCAATTGAGGGGGTGAGGGGAGGAAAGGCGCCTCGTCGGCCATGAATGTTATCGGCCATAATCGCGGCCGCTGAGTCACCGCCGCAACGTCATGTCGCCAAATTATAGGTCACCATATACCCTGTACTTCGTGGGTATGTGTTAAAACAAAGGGAGGTTGGGTGTAGAGGAGGGAGGACAGTTTGTCTCAACCGGTGGGCCACAACTGATTGTGAATATCTACACGGTATTGTGGATTGGAAAGCGTGATGGTATGAATCGTAAAACGTGGCTGCCACCAGATGATCAAATATTTTGCTACGGGATTGTCACTTTTGAAGTTAAAGAATTTTTTGAAGTTTCCACTATTTTGTTGATTTTTTTATATTACATGTTTGTGTATGTAGAGAATCTCACTAGACTGCCACGCAGTTTGTTTTTTTTGTTTTGAAATACTCAGATAATAATTATAAATAATAATTTACATTCAAAAAATCAGTACTTATTAGTTTTGTATTAATGTTAATGTGTAAACTGAATTCTATAACCAATAAGTACCAAAAAATCGCTCAGTGTATGTAATATAAACCGCTTAAACATGGCTAATCAAATAGAAAACTTGATTAAATTTGTTTGAATAGTTTTAATTTATTTGAATATTCATGTTTTATTTTATTAAATAGAACATCACGTATTCTACAAACCAAACATACAAAGTTTCTTTCGAAATCGTATATTACCAGTGTTTTTACCCGGCTTCGCTCGGTATTTGTAATATAAATCGCTTAAACGTGGCCGATCTAATAGTACACATTTTATTATATTTATTTGTTTTTTTATTAAATTTAACGTCACGGATTTTACGAACTTAACAAACAAACATAGATACATACATACAAAGTCTTTTTAGAAATTACAGCAGCAGTCACATAAAACGGAATGCTAAAGCGAAACATGTTTTTGCGTGAAATTTCGGTAATCTTATATAAAACCAAACCGAAAGTCATTTAAATGATAGGTTGTACCATAGTGCATTCTTGTAACACCAAACGTGACAAGAAAGGTCATAAAAATGAGTTGGGGACAAATTTAATGGAGGGCAGATTTTACGACCGTGCGTTGACTTCACGGTTAAATGAAATTTGAAATGAAAATAACACTATACATATACATTTTTAATTTTATTACAGTCACATATTATTATCTACAAATTATAAAAAAGAAATTAATATTCTGTAGCGGCTCCTTTCGATTTTATAACTTCTTTTATTCGGTTTGACATAGAATCTACTAAAGTTTTTAAATTTTCGATTGGGAAGTCTTCGTACCATATATTTTCTATTATTTCTTTCAACGATTTAAGAGTAGTAACATTGTTCTTCCTTATTCTGTACACATCCATAAATTTTCGATTGGATTTAAATCGGGACTATTGCCAGGCCATGGTAGTGTTTTAACACCCATTTCTTGTAAATATTCCCGAACCTAAAAAAAGTAAAAAAAAATATTCCCGAACCTAAAAAAAGTAAAAAAAAATATTCCAGTTTTTTTATTGAAATTTTGTAATTTATATTCAATGCTATCAAATAAAATGAATACTCACCAATTTAGCTCGATGACAAGGGGCAGAGTCATCTTGAAAAATTATATCATCGGAATATGAAAGGTGGTTTTCCATCGATGGGACAAAGCTTTCTTCTAAAAATTTTTTATATTTTTTTCCGTCGATGGCACCTTGTAGAAACTCCAATTGTCCAATGCTATGGTACGAATAGCATCCCCAGACCATTTGACTTGGAGGATGCTTAACAGTTTTAAGGGTACAATTTTCATTATACCTTTCGCCAGCTTTTCTTCGGACATACGGAAAACCATCAGGACTATAGAGGCTAAATTTTGATTCGTCGGAAAATATCACTCGTTGCCAATTTGATGGACTCCAATTTTCATGTGCTTTCACCCATTCCAATCGATTGTTTTACATTCTCTTGGTTAGTATTGGTTTTTTTGCAGCTTTCCGACCGTAGAGTCCAGCTTCTCTGAGTCGCCTTCTTACTGTCGAGTCGCTGATTTCCATGGAAAATTGTGACTATACATCTGTTCTTATTTCTACAGCAGTTTTGAATCGCTGCTCTAAAGATAATCTGGTTATTACACGGTCTTGCCTCTTCGACGTGCATCTTTTCAGTCCGGTCCCCTTCTTACGATCAAAACTTCCAGATTATCTTTTTTTTTCAGTATTCTCGAAACAGTCGATATAGAACATCCCATTTTCTTGGAAATTGACCGAAAGGAAAATCCTGAACTCGCTAATGTCGTGATTTTTACAGTCTTCTCCAATGAGAACTGAGCGCGTTTTGTCATGTTGACGTGTTAAAATTCGAATTTGATGCTTTATCCTCGAAAACCCACACTAAACTGAACTCAAATCTAAGAAAACAATCATATTTAAAATATTTGGTCGTTAAAAACCTTACACATAAAGGGATAATTCTTATATTGCCTCGAAGTCGTAAAATTCACAAGCGTTCCGTTTTATGTGACTGCTGGTGTATATATTAGAGAAAATACAGATTTCTTATTTTGGGATATGCGCAAAACGACTGAATAAATTATATTATAAAACATTTAAATATGACTAACAGCTAAAAATGACGAAAAATGTATTAATTTATCAAGTTAAACGCATTATATTTTTCCTATTTCAAATATTTCCATGGAATGGAAGTCTCAAAGATATCCAAAGTCGACTGTTTCATTATTGAAATTACAAAAGATGAAATGGTAACCATTTCGAATTGAACGAGGTGGGTGGGGGAGGTTCGTTCGAAGTTGGAATGTTTGAGAATCGTTGATTTGGAATAGCTGCAGCAATTCAATTGAACGCACTGTTGGAACGCGACTGCGTACCATACGTACGTACGTATATATAGGTATATTGTACACCTACATATCACCTCCCCCGTGGAGCACGTAATGCATTTCATTAACAGACGGCTAATTTAATTAAGGGTGCATTGTGAATCACGCTGCGAGACGAACGGGTAAATATCGAGGACACGGGATAGTCGCAGTAATTACATAAATTGAGCTGCATTCCGTAATTTACGACGTTAACGTTGGCGGGGTGCATTCCTGATTACGTGCTTACGTGTCGATTTGAGTCGTACAATGCTTGCAATTTGTTTGATTACATCGTATGTATGTATGGACGTATCACAGGCTGCAATTGGAATTGCTTTAGTGATGTTCATATATGTATGTATGTATGTATGTAGAGGTACATACATACATACATGTGTCGAATAATGATTTGCAATGTCAATTCAATGACGTGACACCAAACGTATGTCATATTATACTCTAGTCTTGTTATATTATAGAAGTATTTCCAACTTTCATTTATACATATGTATGTACGTAGCTTCATTATATGCATGATGTATGTATGTATGTATGTTAGTTTTAGTCATTTTTTTCTTTTGATAAAAAATATCAAGAAATCCGGAGAATCCTCACTTTTTTATTATTATAACACACACATATTTGTTTGTGTTAAGTATTTATCAACCAACATCATCAGTTATTGTACATTTTCCACAACTTAATGTTGTGGAAAATGTGGAGGCTCAAACAGTCATCAATCATCGTTTTGCCGAATTGGCAACAAATGACTGTTTCTTCGCTTTATTAGTTTCAGTAGCCTTTCATGCAACGGTTGATGTTAAATTAATTTACCCTTTTCGAAAATATGAGCATTATCAAATACATACATGCAATGTGCATATTTTATGGAATGTAATGTCATAATAGGATCAATTTTAATTATTTTTTTTTATATTATATTGATTAATTGAATTTAATAACTTACACATACAAGTAATATATATATATATATATATATATATATATATATATATATATATATATATATATATATATATATATATATATATATATATGTATATATATGTATGTATATAAACGGACGGGATTTACGTACATATGTATGTGCGAGTGCTTGGACAAGTATGGAGATTTCCAAAAACGAAACTTTAGAATACCAAAAGTATACGTTATGCATAAGGATATGGCGTGACGACCGATCGTGTTGAGACGCGGGGTAGCAGGGAAGTGGGAACCTGAGCGTCAGACAGGTGATCTTGATATTGAGCACCTGAGTTTGAACGGCTGACGTCAGCGTCACATGCGCGGGAGTGTACACACATACACACATCCGAGAAGACATACACATTCATTCATCATTTAGACTTGAGCGAACTTGACTTTTTATTATTAATTAACCCACGCATCTATAAGTTGCCTTATATTATATATATATATATATATATATATATATATATATATATATATATATATATATATATATATATATATATATATATATATATATAATTCCTTTTCGAAGGCACCCGTTGAAATCATCGGGCGCAACACTAGTATGTCTTAAAAGTCGTCTTGAACCAACTCGTACTGTCTCGTAGTATTTATTGTATCGCGTTATATTCACCCGTTTCGCAATTCAAAGTTTCATAATTGTATTTGCAGCGTTTTATTCTTATTGCACTTAAATGCACTCGTTTTCTAGTGATGCAATTACCCCCCCTCCACCCCCATCACGTCTAAAACGGTATTTCTTAACTGGGAGATGTAATTATGATATAAACTTTCAGTTATTATTACACTTGAATACCCCGCAGTTGGTAGACGCGGATTATATTTTATATACGGGGTGCGCAGTAAATATATCCCACGATTTAGAGATTACCAAAAAAAGGAATGGTAAAATGTTGTTCAAAATTTTATTCCTCTTTTCTTTTTTTCCTCGCCATTAAAATGTAATATTTTTCTATTCATCCAATCCTGTTTAACATAAATTTCCCTTGTGCTTTTTTAATTAATACACGTACGTAATACGTATGAATATATTTTTGGTTTTTCAAATGAAAACGATTGCATTGTTTTTATTCGGTTTATAATTTTTTTCTTTATTATTATACGTAAATATATTATAGCAATATACATATAAACTCGTGCAGAATAATTAAGTCCGAGTATTATTAACTAATTCAAAGAAAAAAATGTTTTTTTATTGCGTTAATTTATTTAACTAACTAACTGAAAAATAAAAGGTAATTGCTAAATATCAAAATCATTTACAAATTTATAATATTTTGCAAAATATATTTTTAATATCTTTATTTAAATTTGCTTACTTAAAGTAATTTCCAGAATACACTTTCATGACTTATTTTTATTTAAATTGTTATGCACATATTTTAGTTTTTAGAAATCCGTATCGCTAGTTGCATTATTAACGATTAGTGCAGAAATTAATTTAAAAATGCTTGGTGCTAAAATAATATGAGTTAGAAATATGTATGTATGTATGAACATGTGTTGAACGCCTCGGAAATTGTATGTATGTACATATGTATGTACATGTATGTATAAAATAATGTATGTAAAAAAATAAGCAAAGAGTGTTAATTCTTTTTTACTAATTTTATTAAATTATTTAATTTTTTTTTTGTATCCGTGTCGGCACAATTGTACGCTAATTATACTGAAAAATTAAATAACCCTTACGATACGGCCGCGCTATCGAGATCGTTTTGCATATCCGAGCAGTAGAATTTCTAGTATTATTATTACTAGTTTCGTTTATAGCTCTCGGTACTTTTCGATTTTCCAGATTTTTCTTTGTTCCGCTTACACGCCACGCTTTATCGCGACAGCGTATTTTCACGAAGTTTTCACGCTATCTGACGCCAATTTTTTCCACTTTCCCGCTCTATGTTTACATTTTTTTTTCATTTCGTTCTTTTAATTTTTATTCCTTCGTTTTGCTCCTCTTCGGATTACGTCTGCGGCCTTTGCTTGACCTCGCCTTAATTAGCTCTTCCGTATTCGCTTGCTTTGCTGCCGTTTCACGCTTCGGATGAAGTATTTGCTTTTTCCTCGTCGTGTTCCATCGTTCAAATTTACTTTATGGATAGCGAATATGTAAATATGTATATGTAAATACTGTGCAACTTTTCCTATTTACTTAAGCCAGTAATTTTCTAAATGGGATGCTATATGTATGCATTTGTTTCAGATGTCCAGACTATTTTGAAATATTCGTTCAGTTTTATTTTCATTAGCATATCCTATATATCACAATATTTACCTTAACCATTAAAAATTCGAATATACCAGCTTTAGAATACTGCCAATTTAATCTGAAAAAGTATAATAATTTACATATTACTTTTTCCAAAACAATTTTTAAAATTCTGTTTGAATTAATTGCTATCATTTTTAATTTAGAACTGTTCAACTAGTCGACAAAACACTAACACGGCGATTTAATTAGATAAATTTATTAAATATTAAATTTTTAATTAATATGTATAGGAATTAAATGTGTTTATTTTTTCGTTTTTCCTCAAATATTATGCCATTTATTTATTAAACCACAATGGATATCTTTTGAAAAAAATCTAAAGTTTGTCCATGCCAATCAATATATACATATATGTACAATGTACATTTATTCCAGATTGAAGTATAATATTTTCTATGATAAAAAAATTTATTACATCGATTAACTGCTATTTCGATTAAAAAAAATACCCCATTTGAGATTTAATCTATTGCTATCCGGAAGTCCTGCTTTTTTCATAAAGGTTTACTTTTAATAAAGCAGTAATATAAATGGATGTTTGACAAACAATGCGAAACATTTTAACAGGTAGCTAAAAATAATCTGATCTTTCGTACGAACTGGAAAAAGAGAATTCATTACAAAAAAAAAAAAATTGTTAGACACATGACTAACAGCCATTTTAGCTCAAATCTGGAATATATTTATAATATTATATAATATAGACGACTTTTTTTCCGTTTGTAGTAATTTAGAATTCATTTGAAATTAGTTTTAAATCAAATCTACCCCAAATAATTACTCAAATAACGATTATCAGTCGATAGTTCAAGTCGTGTTGCTATTTTTTTTGTCATTTACTATTTCAATATTTTGCTTTATTCCTTTAAACTGGGATTTTGTTAAATATGTTTATGGGCTTCTGGGATCACGACGGTCTGAGCCATTTTACATTCGTGTTATTACTTTATTTGGCTATTATAGCTATTCATATTAAGTGCTTAAAATTTTAACTACAGAAATGAAAATTGCTTCGTTACCGAAAGAAATGAAAAAATTAAAATTTCATCCCGGGCGCGCTTGAAACTCAATGCTTACCTTCTCACATTACTTTGCAATTTAAAGAGTGTTCAAAATTTTGTCTCGTTTAATCACACGCTCCGTGATTTTATTTTCGCAGGTTTTATTTTTAAAATATGCCCACAGAGATACGTACGTATCAAATTTGAAATATGTCTTTATCAATCATTGTTATTTCGATTTTTTTACTCTGCTAAATGCTAAAATGCGTAACGAATATGTATAGGCTTCGATCAGTATTTGTAATATAAACAGCTTCAAAAATCAAATCGTCGTCATAGAAACTTTGGCTTGTTTTCGATTCCCAACCAAAAATACTTACATACATATATAAAAAGTCTCTTTTGAAATTATATATTGATATTAGCCAGCAGCATAGCTCGGACGTTAAGCTTCTGCTTACCGTCAAGAAGGTGCCGGGTTCAATCCCTGAATGAAAATGAATTTTTCAGAGTATGCTGTTGGTCAGACCTGGACTTGTGACTCCAGGTTGATCGTTTCCTATCAGAGTTTGCCAATTTTCTCTGATTTAATTGTTGAAACGGTTCCCGGAAAAAAAAAATTGGCTAAAAATCCTTCCTACCTACTATGTCACCATTATTTGAAATTTGATTGATGTACAATAAAAATTTATGTACAATTCATAGATGTCTCGTTAATTTGCGAGTTTTTTCAGTGTCTCGCAATTCAACGACTTATAATAAAAATGCTGCATTTGTATTTGTAATTGGCCAGGAAGGCGCATTGGGATTTACCTGTAAGGCCTTCCTGGTATATATGTAAAATAAAAATAAAATATCAAGTACATTTATAGAATTTTTAAGAAGTAAGAAAATACGCCTTATTATACGTTATTAGAAAAGTGACAGAACACGAAATACTGCCGTAGTGGTAGTACCAGACCAAGCTTCTAACTGCGAGCCCCCCTCCCCGCGCCCCTCCTTCGCCCACTGCAGCATATTCCATCGAAAACGGTACTGCACAAAATCATAAAGATGCGTCACTTTCTGATATAAGTACCGCGGTATATGATAATTATTGGATGTATCGGTGCGCGGGCAAGCTTAATACACGCTTAAATAATATTGATATTTTCATATAATATACATATATTCATGTATATTATAATATTACATTTTTAAATTGCTAGCCGCCACTGCATATACATATTACCAACAAATCTCTCAATATAGTCGAGGAATACCTATATTAACAATTTATCAATTTCCCGCCACATCTCTTTGACCATTAGTCATGTACTGTCTATTTCCACACGTGGAAATCGAGCGAACGATATGATTTCGAAAATTTTATTCAAACTTAGAAACACTCACAACAGTTAGTGCTTCAGTGTAATACTATTATGTGCTTTATAAAATGTTTTTCGTGTATGTATTATATATTTTCGTGTATGTATTATATATTGTTTTGCCCAACGGATTCCGTGTCCATTTTGTGCCATCTCAACGTTTAGTCACACTTTTCGGGGGTCCCGTTGCGTGTCGAGGGGTTTGAGACGGGGGACCAAGTTTGGGTACCACTGCCCCGGGTATAACTGCGACCTCGCTTCGGATTCGAGCTAATGGATGCGAATGAGGGATGGGAGGTAGAGAGGACACACCCTCGCGGGAAATTTGACAAATGGCATCGTGTATTCGAAATTCGCTATAGAAGTGATTCGCAATAATAGAGGTTGTGGGTTCACGCCATTGAATTATAGACGAAGGCGCCGAGAGCATAAAGTCAGTTTCACTCTCTCCGGATGAAACAAACGCATCAATAAAACAATAAGGCTCCGAGATGAAAGGGCGCTTGTGTACTATATACATTTGTATGTATGTACATAGCGTGTCTGTTGTATTGTCGGCTATGCTTCAGCTGTCGTTATTACTACATATGTATAATGAAAGTCTGTAGAAAATAAATTTTCCGTTTATTATTTTCAAATGTGTAATTCCAAATTGAGCTGTCGAATTTAATACGTAAATTCGATGCGTCAGGTTTCATACTATCGTGTAGAAAATATTTCTTCGTTGATTAAACATAATGTAACCTAATACGATTGTAACCTTACCATGAAAGCACACAATTTTTAATAATTTAGAGTATAATACATATATTTAAAAACTGACGCGATGTATGTACATATGTTTGTGGATATGTGGCGAACGCCTCAACCAGTCGTGTCGAGGAAACGCGGGGAAGTGGGGGGGGGGGGTTGGAGCGTCTGACATGTGCTCCTAATATTAAGCGCCGACCGACCGGTGACGTCAGCGTGAGATGCGTGGTGCGGGAGCGTACACACATCCAAGAAGACAAAACATAATTTCGAACGGGTGAAAGGGTTGGATCGGTGAGCGTGTAGTGCGCGCGCCTATAAATTATATTTATATATAACATAACATAAAATTTTAATTCCTGTATCAATTCCTTTCCGAAACCACTCGTTGAAATCAACGGACACAACACTAGTATGGAGTATTATGAAAATCAATATTTTTTTCCATACACAAGGCCTTAGCTCCCAATGTTTACTGTGTAAAGAAAGTCCAAAATATTGGCTTTATCTTTTTTATTATCGTTTTTGAAAAGATCTAAGGGTGATTTAATAAATGTATGTACATACATATATACACTTTTCGCCACACGAAGGCTCATTTTATAAATGATTTGGTCCGGTTTTAAATGTATAGGAAACGAATATGTAACGTGTAAGTTGGAATTACATACATGTACGTGTATGAGTGGCCAATAATTGTAAATATCTTGTAAGTAGGTACATATATCAGTGGAACAAATACGCACTTTTTACAATTACGAATCGTGATTTAAAATACTCTTAGTAAAAATATAGTATTATGTAGTTACTTTAGGTTCGTTAATTGACACGATACTTTTTTTGAATATTTAAAGAGAAACCATTTCTCATGTGGACAAAAATGTAAGTGTATTGTTAATAAAGTTCCGACAAAATGTAACTTTTTAATTTTTGATGAACCACAAGATGAAATAAATTAAATAATAGACTTAAAGTTTTATTATTAACCAAATGTATCTGTTTTCCTCGTAAACATTTAATGGTCATAGCTGTACTGAATTTTCATCGGTTCACCATAAACTATTATTGGGGAAATTAAAATATACATACAAATATATGTATATTTGTTTGTATGCTTATGTATGTATTTATAAATATTTTTTTTTCTTTGTGAATCTGGTGAGGGGATAAAAATGATACAATAGGTAAACATATACCCTGAGATTTCTGTGTAAAGAAAACATATTTTTCCATTCGTCCTAGGGAACGATTTGATTGTACAATGTACCGTATTAGTCCGAATATAGCGCGATGTTTTTTACCTAAAATATATTTCTGCAAAAAGCATTCGCGTTGTATTCGGGGCTTAGTGCAACACAATACCAAATCACTTTCCCTTTCAACCCTGCTCCAAATTTGTACATATGTATATGGGTCGCCTTATATTCAAGCTAATACGGTAGTTAATTTTGCTACTTGTGCAATCAATCGGTGAGATTATGTACTGCAAATTCTCGTAGTGTATATAATATTTGAGCAATAATAATACCAATTGTAATGTACATATGTACATACATACATATGTATGTATATGTGGTATTGTAGTGTGTTCTGTTTCAATGATCGTTGTTTATTGTTGATTGTTTCGTTCTCGGTATTTGTATTTCGAACAGCTTTTGTGTTAAGATACGCTATTCCTTGCTATGTATTTCTAACTTGTTTTCATAAGCATTGTTCAAACGAAGTTACACTTGGATCCTTTCCATAGGACTACCCACAATTATCATTCGAGCACACGATGATGTAATGTCACACGTATTGCGTATATTAATTACAGCATACATATATCGTGTCCAATTTGCTCTTGAATCACAAGCTAATTACGCGACCACATCCGGTCCGGGCGAACTTTTCTGACATATTTACATGCGAGTACTTCAGATACATCTTTTTATTTTGCATATGTATGATAAAAAATAATGCTCTAAGTATATTTATTTATTTATTTGGAAAATTTACAGTTTATTAAGTTACATAGATTGATAGTAAAAAAACATAATTATGTTAACTAAACCATTAATAATTTTCACATATATGTAGGTAAAAAAAGAAAAGCTTAAACATTTAAAATAAGAAACAAAAATGATAATAGAGTAAGATAGTTAGAGAAAAAAAAAGAAAAAAATAGAAATAACAGTATAATAAAAATATCAAAATAATAAGAATAATAATATGATAAAAATTATGAAATAATATAATATATAACAAAAAACAAAAAGACAAAATAAATACATCAAAATAAAAATTCATAATCACCATCGTAAATTTTCAATAAAATTAATCATCGAAAAACAAGTTTGCAATAATCACTCTAGTTTGTATAGCATTAATATTAAATAAGTCAAACATAGAAATTGCAGAAGTTAGTGTATTGACGGTGGAGCTTGCACGCCAGATGAATGAGCTTCTTCCATAATTAGAAAAAGTATTAGGTATGTAAAGGAGCTCATTACATCTAGTCATTCTATTTGGCACACGCAATGATAGTCTGCTCAATAATTGAGGACAGTCGATTGAGCCGTTAAGGATGTTCAAAATTGTTGAGATGTCAGCTATCTCCCTTCTTTTGACAAGTGGAAGTAGATATTACACGTACCTTTATTAGCCTAAGCTCCCGTTTGTGCCGTATCTTCTTATTTTTCTTATTTGTTCCTTTGTCGTCCTTTTAGTCTCTTTCGTCTACTTTTTCTTTAGCATACATACATGTATGTACGTGTGCGGACTTTTTTATTTTCTTTGCATACGAGAGTTACGTGCGCACTCCATATATCTCGTATTTGCTGTGCACACTTATCTTCGAACTCCTTTTGTTACAAATGCTCTCGCACAAACGCTAGTATATTCAACATTAAGCTCTTTCCTCCCTTAGAGTGGCTTGGAAAAATGCGCACGAGCGTTCGTGCCGTGGCAATGTAAATTACATTCATTAATCATAATTGAAAATCTCTGAAAGTAAAACAATAATAAAAAGGAATTTTCGAAATGCGCGCGTGCAAAAACGATCAAAACGCGTGTTTTGAAGTGTGCGCGCGCCTTGTTTGAGTTTATCATATATTATTAATGGGCGATAATGTGTTAATTCCTTTTTTCTTTCATTCTTCATGCATACATGTTATTATGTTTGTGCGGTAAAATTATATGCAAGTATTTGTATATAGTTTTGTCCAATGAACACATTTGAATATATCGTGTATTTTTAAAGATGAAAAGAACAAAATACTGCAGTAGAGCAGTACCTTTACTACATACATACATACATAGATGTACATGTGAACTTACTTTGTGTTCCTAAGACGGCGAGGGATGATACGTGTGTTATCTCTTTATTGAATACGAGAGCAGGTGGTGCACGTAAGATGTTGTAAAAATCTTACAGTCGAGTAAGATATTATTTGATAAAATTGAGCTGTATGTATGTATGAATCGTTAGACCACATCGAATAATAAATCGAAAACTTTTTTGTATAATTTCTCGAGAATTCAACCCCTTATTCTGTACAACTTTTAAAATTTTATTAGCGTATTTTTATTTAACATTGCTTGTACATAGTTAACGACCCGTCCCCACTAACTACAAACATATTAACGTCCTTCAAAACAGCCAAAAATTTTAAATTTCGATCTGATCTGTATATACGTACATACATACATATGTATGTCCCTGCGCTGCAAACGATTGCAAACCAAGCGGACGCATGCTCATTTCGCTGCATGCTCATTTCATACTTTTGTCTCGGCTTTTGCCATTTTAAACTTGCCAGAAAGATCCAACTCAATTTTAAGAATCTCCAATCATCAATGTACATCGAAATGTCATCTGCGTAACCCCATGAATATCTCTTCTTTCGTACATGCTGAAATTCAAACAGTTAAAATGCATTTGAAATGAGCATGCAGCCGGGCGATTTGCTATCATTTGCAGCAAACCCATCAAAATCATCAACACTTGTCTACAAATTTATGTACTACCATCGCAATCCGATATGTACACTATCTATGTATGTATGTATACTATGTATACTATCAATTATCCATTTCGACCATTTAAATTCAATTCTACTAACGAATTATCGAATCGATATCTGTATACGTTCATGTGTATATACATATGTAGATATCTATTGTAATGTGTCGGTAATCGAACACCGATATTCAGAATTGATAAATGAGTATTCGAAAACACCGCACATTGAATTACATGAACCAAAAACAGAAAGATATGAACATGTTATTGTTAACAAAATGTTATTTCCTTTATTTTTCGACTTGTAAATGTCTTAACCTTTTAATCATAAGCTATTTTGCGTAGTATGTATGTATGTACATACATGCGAAGAATCCCTAGATATTTTTCCAAAAAAGGGGCAGTCTTTATTTTATTATTCATCTCAGCTAATATTCAATTCTCGTTATTAATTTTTTTGTGAAGATGCAAAGTGTTATAAATAATATTTATATATTGGTTGTAAGCAAGTAAATGAAAATAAAAATGAATGAATACCAAAATTTAGTCATATTAGTGATTTTTAAGTTTGAGTGTTAAAGGACTTTTTAAGTAATACTGAATATTATTTGTAAAAACAATGTTCAAAGGAGGTCAAAAATTCGAAAAATAAACTTTGTTTATCCTGCAAGCAGTTGCTTTAAGGCGCAGTGCATCAAATTGCTTCGAATTTTTTTTCGGAATACAATAAAATACTTGACAACCGATATCTAGTTATCTTGAGATGTTCAATATACAGTAAAGATATCATAGCTTTAAATTTAACAATTTTCGCCGATAGTAAATAAAAAAATATAAGCGTCAAAATGTGTTCGAAAACAGACGGCCGATAAATGGGCCCCGTGGAATAAAAATGGTTAAATTCGTAAAAGACATAATAATCAAGATATAATAGATTGTTTGCAATTACTGATGACATGACAGTGCCATTTTTACATATGAGCCGTTATAATTGCAAGTGGCATAAGTCCACTTTTCTTAATATCAAAAAATATCTCACAAAAGATTAAATATATTTTTTTGCGTTTAAAAATGTTTAGAAATACTGGTGGCTTTAAATACGTTTATTTTGCTTTTCCGAGATTCTGGACATATCGAATTAAAATAAATGATTTGTGACTTAAGTCAAACAGATATATTGTTTTTGGAACTTAAAATTGAACTTCCGCCACTTTCAAATATAACGGCTTACATTATTTCAAATTTAACGGCTTATATACATACATATGTAGCTCATATGTTAACACCTGTTAACCCTTGCTCCAATTCGTTATATAAGTTTTTTTTTATTCATTTTTTTTTCTACAAATTTACTTAACTTATTTTAAATTTCAATTTCAACTTTCCACACTACTAACCATATACCACATTTTCAATACTAA
This sequence comes from Arctopsyche grandis, assembly GCF_051622035.1. NCBI lineage: Eukaryota > Metazoa > Arthropoda > Insecta > Trichoptera > Hydropsychidae > Arctopsyche > Arctopsyche grandis. The sequence continues at coordinate 25,664,037 of NC_135356.1, read as the reverse complement.
ATTAATTTTCCCATTAACTCAAAAGGTCTCGCACTCAGAAAATATTGCATATAACATTGTGCGTATGAAAAAAATGTCGCATTAATAAATTTCCAAACAAATTAATTGAATTTCAAACATTTTTAAAAGCTTTTTTTTATTTAAAACTGAAAACCTCAAAATAAAGTTGAACATTATATTTTTATGTATAAATATGTATATGTTATTTTTGTGTATGTAATTTATATGTTCGCAAACTATGAGTATGGTATCTTAGACTACTGTTATCATGGAACTAACTTGTCGTATTACAGGTGACTTTTTTTCGTCTAAACCTTCAGATCTAGACGTTTCCGCGATATCGTCGATGCGTATACGTACATTTGCATAGCTTGTTTGTTGTTCTTACAAAAAAAGAGTCGGTGAACGAAAGGGGGTTTTGAGGGGGGGGGGGGGGGTCACGCAAATTAACGTCTCTCGACTAGCAGTGCCGTTTCGCGCTAACGATTTTCGCGTGAACCGGAGTCGGGTCGTTAACGTCACGATTTCCGGATGTTAGGGGTCGAGCGATCGATAACTCTTGGGGGGAGGGGAGAGGTGGGTGAGGGATGTTGGGAAAATCAGCTACGATCTAGCCCTCATAGGTGATTTGGGCGACGTCCATTTCTAGCTCTAGGTGACATGCCCAAAGTTGTGAAATGTCTAGGGCTATTTTAAAGTTTGAAATTGTCGTAAAAGTGTTACTAACAATTCTTGTAAAGTCATCTCTTCTGAAGGGGTCTACGTGACGAGCCAGAATGTTAAATTACAGAAAACACGTATATCGGAAGGCAAAGATCGAAAATCGAAAGATCTTAAGTCGAAAGATCAAAAAAAAGGGTGAATGGTAAACGGTACATACTCACTTAATTTGCGCGAGCAGGGTACAACAGGAACAAGAGGAACAGGCTTTTCCTCCCGTATTCTGCGCGCGCACATTAATACGGGAGGAAAAGCCTGTTCCTCTTGTTCCTGTTGTATCCTGCTCGCGCAAATTAAGTGAGTATGTACCGTTTACCATGCACCCTTTTTTTTTGATCTTTCGACTTAAGATCTTTTGATTTTCGATATTTGCCTACCGATATTTGCGTTTTCTGTAATTTAACATTCTGGCTCATCACGGAGACCGCTTCTGAAGGTACGCTTTATTATCCAAGAGAAATATTTGTCGGATCAAAAGTTGATTAAATTTTTCTAAACGTTCAGCCGGCTTCTTATTTATTATTATTATTCTTAATTATTTTAGTTTATACGTTTTTCATTTATATGACGTAGATTTTTCTTTGCGTTTTATTATATTCGAGATTAATCACTAAAGAACAGTAGATGCTTCGCAAATTTAAATACAAATATTTCTTACGCTGCCCTGTAAGCTTCCAATTCTGGCGATAAATTAGTATAGTAATTCGCAATTACATAGGTCGCTAACGCTGGGCTCTGTAATAATTTAAAAAATTAAAAGACTAATGAGTGAATTTCAATACTTAGTACATAAAATAGGGAGAAGGGGCATTCTTTGACGATTTTTATGTTTTCTCCGATTTACTGACTAAAGTAAAGTAAACTAAACTAAACTAAAGTAAAAAAAACAACTTATTTTTTCTTGAAACTTTTATTGTATATAATTTATATGATTTTTTTAATGTACGTATCCTTCAACAGTATTTGATAAGTTAGTAGTAGTTTTAGTCGTAGAAATTTTTCTCGAGGAACGGCTTTCGTATGTAAGACTCATTTTTTTTTTTAAATATTTTTAAACTTATAACTACATATATACCGATGCGGTGCAAACGATCGAAAAGCGCCAGACAGACTGAACCACAGATTAACGACGCGTGTACCTGATGCGTGCGCACTGCTCGCACTTACACTAAGCGAAATCTACCCGAAGTCCCGACATACCTACCCTGTATACGTTCTGTGCTTCTGATACTTTAGTTCCGAATTTTTCCTTATTAAATTATTAAAAACTCGCCAGAAAGTTCCAACTCAATTTGCATCTGTGTACATCGAAAGGTTACTCGTCATCTGATGTGCAATTTTTCATTCGTGAAGTCGAGAATTGAGTTTAAAGCAGCCATCCAGTTAATCTGTGGTTCAATCTGTCTGGCGCTTTTCGATCGTTTGCACCAAACCCCATATATACATATGTATTTATTTTTAATCAAGACAAACTTTCCAGAATTTTTTATAGAAAAATTTTGACCGTATCCTTTAAATTTTTCGAATCTATTGTATTTTTAACGAAACGTGCATATTTGCTTAGTTTCCAAAGCTTTCAAATACAGTTGAACGTCATCACAAACAGATACATACATACATATGTATGTACTAATATACCAAGCTTTCAGGTGTATTTTTGAAATTTTTCGTATTTTTTCCTTTTAACTTTGCACTGTATGCACGAAAATGGCGCACTAGCATTGGGAATAACATATCAGACTTTCAATTGAAATTGAAATCCTATATTGTGGTGGCACGCGTCGCGGATTTAATTCCCGAGTCAATCCCCGGATGGCGTACAATTCAAATATACCAAACGGGCACCTGAATAAAGGCGGGGCGAAGGGATGAACATGGGCTCAGCCCTGGCGTCTACGTCATCGCCCCAACGTCCCCTCTCCCTGTCCCTGGAGGCCCCCCTATAAAACAAACACGTCAATGTTTGCGCATAATCAATCGTAAAGCATTTTTATTTCTTTTCGTTTTTCAGCATTTCCCCCAGTCGTAGTGGAAATTTTAAACTTTCCGAGGTGCTTTATTCGACTCCCTTTTTCCAGCTCTCTGCTTTTTAAAATTTTCAGTTCGTAGTGAATAATATTTTTAAATAAGCATCTGATTATGTTAACGTTTGACGCAATACTGAGTTACAGTGTAACAGAACCCTAATTGACAGTCCCGAGAGTAGCAGATTCTGTTCATAAACGATATTGTTTGTTAGTTTAGATCATTATTTATTTTATTTATTTATTTATTTATTTTAAACAGACCATTGTGGCATAACAGGAATTCCTAAAGCGCCACAATGGTCAAAAAATATAACACAAAAAAGAAAAAAAAAAACAAAATAACAATTAAACATAAACATTTATTAAAGGGGCTTTTCTGTTTTTTTTTCTGCTGTTGATATTCGAGTGGACGATTGTATAGTTGTAGAACAGTATCAAAAATTCGAATAGCTTAGACCTACGAAAGATCACTTTTCTATAAAGATGACTTTTAATGTAAGGATATTTAGAAAGAATATTCGTCTTCGGCGCATTTTTTCATTTTAAACATATTGAATAAGGGAAATTTTTTTTTTTTTCGATATTCTAAAGGTAAGTAAAGTATGCTTAAGTACCCTGATAAAAAGTACATAGTTCCTCTCCCCGCTCTCAAATGAAATTCAAATTGTTCGCTCAATGGGCTATTTCAGTCTAATGCGTTTTAATCTTGTAATGTTTCTTACCAGAAAACACATTCACACGCGCGTTCACAGAACGCCACACGCGCAAAGAGAAAGTTTGTGTGATTCTTGAACCGTTCTATACGAACGTTCATAACTAATTAAACATTTCGAACAAGTACTACCCACGTATTATATATATATTATGTAGACGACAATTTCTCAAATATTAATAGCATTGCAGAGCGCTTCCACTTGGATGTGTCAGTTTGTTCGTTAAATAATTAATGTACTACGACATCGTTTCGTAGACTATTCACCATTGCATTGAATGGAGGACGAAGTCAATCCTAGTGAACAAATGTCGGGATTTTGTAAGCTTTTAATTAGATTTATTTGATCTCGTTACGGGGTGAACTTTGAAGTAGCTTGAATCAATTGCTGGTGTTAATTTTTAATCCAATTCCACGTATTCTCAACGTTTTTACATTCACGAAACCTTTTTAGAAGTAACGTGATTGCGCCAAATTAAAATATTGTTGAAATTAAAATCAAACGTGAATCGCAATGATACTTGGCTCATACATAAATGATGGAATCCTTTTGTCATTTATTAAAAACATTTCCACCCGGCGATAAAATGTCAAATTCCTTCTCCCATTCAGGAAATCGGAAAAGAAACTTTCTCGGACAACGATTGTCACTTCTTCGAATTCCAAGAGACCGGAGCCTACCCAAGGACTGTTCGATGCGGAATGCAGCATCCGGGCACTTGTTGCTCCCGTTTATCCGGCTCACGCTGATTTGTATGCCACCCACCGATCGGTCGCCAACATCTCCCACCACCCTGGGATCCTCCCTCTACCAACCACCCACCCCCTTCGTCATACAACCCTACCTTCCCACCATGTAGAGGTAGACGCGGTTACTTCGTGATTTTGTCGGGCTGCTTTTCAAACACACATTCATACATGTCGAATGACGCGAATGGAGCTCACGACGATAAAATCGAAACGACTTCTCACTATCTACATATATATTTCCCAAAATTGTATCGATATGTGGGTCAAGTCCAAAAACATTTATTTTCGAGCGACAATTGTATTCAGCATTTTGTGTGTCAAAAGCGCGGACAACTTATCAGAATGTCAAATATTGTGTTATTTCGAACTAACGAGAGTATCCAACTCTCATTTAAATAAATCTAATGGAAATGAAAATTAAATTGCGAATTACTGGGGTATTTGATGACGACGGTTCGATGTATGGGAATGGGTGATTTTTCAATTCAATGCCATATAATTTTTTTTCCAAAAGCTATCGCTCAAACGAGTACGTACTAAAACAATAATAACATAAAAATTCTATTATCGGGATTCTACAAAAAAAAATGATTTTAACAGACAAAAATAACAGATTATACGAATTTATAGTCTAATGGCAGCTCAGAGCACAATTTTACGAAAAAAAATCACAAAATGAAAAAGTCGAAGAGTGTTTTTTGATGTATTCCACTCAAAAGCGATTATCCGGACAGCCAATATCTTGGCCATTATTATGTGAAAAGGCGGGTTTTTTTATCTTCGAACCATCTTTATCCCCATTTCGCTGAAATAATCGATATTCTATTGTGTTTTTTTCATACCAATTATATTATAAATTTGTCAATAAGTAAAGCACACTCTTCTACCTGAATTTGAATAAACCTTTGAGAGCAAAGATTCAAATTTACCTGGATATATGTATGTATAAATGTACATACATAGGTCTCTTTACGACTCAATTTCGCAAAATAGATGGATTTTCGATGTATTCCACTGATGCATAAGTTAAAGATCATATGCATATTCCCCGAGTGTAATAAAATGCATGCTTGGTATGAAGAGCAACTATAATTACCAAGTTGGTGTGTGTATTATTAACATATATAGCGAAAATTCCAGTGGGATATGTAGTCGAGAGTGTATGTCTGACGGATAAAAGAAGCATATGAGAGGATTCGGTCGTGGTGTTGCTAAACCCAACATTAAGTCGCTCATATTTATTTAATATGAGCTGCCATATATGTATGTATATATTCCATTCATGTCGACAGATTAAACATAATATTATTGCAATGAAAATATGATAAATTCAAAATTCCTCGCCCATGACAACTTATGACAAGGTTGCCCAACCCTGCTCTATACAGATTGCAGGAGGTCGACGAGAGTTTCATCTAATATTCAACGGTCCTCTTGACTTGCGTCGTCTCTCTAATACATTCACTCCCTTGCCTTACCCCGCTCTTCGCATATGATTTTTGCGCCGTTTTTTTTTCTTGCTTAAACATTTACATATATGTAAGCAGTTGATTGATTTGAAAAATCTCTCGTGCTGTTTTATTCATCGATGAATTCCAATTGCAATCTGATCTAAAATTCTGATTGACATGCGGTATAAAGCTCGGGGCGAAAGGCAGTCTTTGTTCGCTTGTACTATTTGTACAATACTACGTACTGGCGTAATTGATTGCAAATATGTATGCAAGATATCAATGTTGCGATCAAATTTATCGACGTCCTAAGGATGGCTCGGATGACTAGTATTGAATTTAATTTTTAATTATAACTAAAGTTACATTTTTAATGTAAGTTTGTTACAGCTTGTATTACTGGGGATATAATATTGTTATAAGATGTATTCATAGATTGAATGGTCGTCTTGTTCTATACTTATGTAGGTATATCGTATTGAAGTCTTACATGTAAGTACCATTCATACATATATGTATGTATTGTTATATGTATTATATGATGCGTAATTAAGCTATGATGAAAATTGAAACTAAATGTATGTAGCATGTAAAATATTTGTGTTGTTTACATCTTATTATCTTTATTGTATACATTATATTTCAAAAATATTATTCCGAGAATTTCCTTTTTTTAACAAGTCTTCGGTTTACTTTCATAATACATTCTACCAATATTTGATTATTAACCGTGTTCATATTTTTCTTTGTTGGATTTTAAGATTATTATAAAGTACACCTACGCAAAAAAAAAAAAATGGTCGCTAGGGCAAAAATTTAAATGAGTTTCTTTGGAAAATTGAAGAAAATCTCGTTGGTTAAGGAATTATTTTACGTATTAGACTTTTTTTATGATAACTAGTACAGTGGAAATCAGGGCTGTGGAGTCTGACTCTGAATTTTGCCTTATGCTTCGATTCCAACCCCCGACTCCGACTTGAATGATTTTAGTAAGATCGGCTTTTTAGCCAACATGTAAAATTGTTAGTGATAAAAATAGTAGCGATTTTGAGAACCTTGCCGCTCAAATTAGTACGTTTCGATAAAACAAAAAATATTAACATAAAAACCAAACCTTATAAACGAGATAAAATGTAAAATTTGCGGAATAAGCTCATAATATTACGAAAAAAATATGTAAAACGAAAGTATATCTTTGGCTTTTAAAATCCACTAGATACTTAAATTATAATAGTCTCCGTTCCGATATTTTTTTTGTTGTTCAGTGCTATATATGCAGAGGATATATGTACATATAGTGCTATGTATCCATTTTCGTCGAGATTTGTTTTGGTCGTAATAAAATATGAAAGCTACGATATTTTGAACAAATAATAAGTTGAACAATACCAAGCTGCTCCAAATTGATAAAACCAATTATATGTTCTAATTTCATATAATTAATTCGTCATAATCTGTACAAATGAAGTTCGTGGTATTCGATTCATACGTACATATAAACCAGCATCCCACATACATATATACGTTCAATAGATTCACATTGCCATTAATAATCAGCTTAAATTAACCTAGCTAAGTCTGCTTACACATTCCAATCGCTTGCGTACAGGCACAATCCGATTCCAACGGCTGCATAAAATTATGGATAATGTAGGGGAGGCTTTTGGAAATAACGTACAGAGGTATGTGTACGTATTATTTTAAATTTACATATCAAGCTCCCTTTGTAGTGCCATCCGTCATTTCATATGTATCATTATATATCTATGTATGTATGACGATAGATACGATATTTATATTTACGTGCAAATTTTTTTTACTCAATAAATTTTTTTGTTACATACATTTCAATAGAAATGCTTCAAGTCAGAAGTGAATACCCTTGTAGAATACGGTAAAGGAATTAGGTTGTTTGCAATCAACAGTGATGAGACTTGAAAAATTAGTGAAACAAATTCAGAAATGTCTATATGAAATATAATACCTATTCAATGGTTCAATAGGTTCAATTGAGCTGGCGCGCTCTAGCGATCGTTGAAAAGATGTTTTCGACTGAAATGTTGTTCCTTTCTGAATAACTTGGGATCATCAATTCGTAATTGGTGGAAGGTTGAAGAGCATGAAATTTTGTCTATACTCAAGTAGAATGAAGAGATGGAAACGTGCTATACATTAAAATAAAACAATAATCTATATTTAAATAATATTCATTTGGCGTACAAACAAAACACTTCCGAATAGAAACCACAACGTGTGACTTATCGGTTTTTGGGAATAAACACTTGGCGCTTTCGCAAATTTTCAAAACAACATAATTGAGACGAGTAGGCTTTATAATAAATCTCTGTTTGCACATGGTTCGATTATTAAAGCTTCTGAATCATTTTGCGGAAATGGACAGGCAGAGAGCGTTAGAAATAGGTAGAGGTCTGAATGAAAGTCTGAGATGAGTGAAGTGTGTATATGTGTGGGATGAGGGTCGTTTTTAGGGGTGGGTGGAACTGGGAGGCGCCTCTTGACGCCTGCGCCCCTTCACTCGTGCTGGCCCCCTTTTTCACCGGGAGAACTTAGGTCGTGCCGGTTGACCTGCCATATTTTGCAAACTGCCCGAAACTTGTTGACATCTCATTACACTTGGACCACAATGTGAAAAATAAGGAGAGGGAAGCAGCGGAGATGAAAGAAAGCTGTCGCGTCATGCTTGAAATAATCATTTGATGAGTGATGATAAAAGTTTATAATTATTTTTAATATATAATATTGGTACTCACATGTATACATACAATGTGTGTACGTATGTACTAAATGTTCGACTAAAAGCTCCTTAATTATATTACAACTCGGTGGTTACCCCTTCATGTGGCCATTGGTGTTCAAACATTTCATCGTTTTCTCTTTTTTATGAAAAATTTATTAGCCACAGTAATATGTACATCATGTGTGAACATATTTTAATTTCGTTCTTCAGTTTCCTATGCACGTTGACCGAAATATTATGAACAGCCATAAGTGTTTTTTTGTAATTTAAATTAATTCTTTTACACACTACATATACAATATGAAGAAAATGTAGTTCAAAACCTCATGTATAGAAGCAGTCTTGTGCCATCGCGTAGATCCAAAGTATACTTTTATATTATTCAATATTAATATGGCTAGATTCGCACTTTTTTCACATCTATAGATATATATTATACCATAATTCTTGTGCTAGAATTTGATCCCTATATGAATTAAAGAAGGGCATTTCGATTTCAGTCAATATAAGTACAAACTTCTGGAGAAACACGCCTTATATGTAGATATATGTATGTATCGTTATCACTGTATCGTTCGTATGGATATCCTGAGGAAACGCTTTGACATGAGATGTTACATGCATACGTAGTTTTACACGTAAATCACATTCACATACATGCATTGATTTTCCCTCACATATAAACTTCTACAATTTTGTCTTGTACATATATGTATGTGTAAGTGGCCATCTCGTTACCCTCTCAACAATTTCGAAAACCATTGAAGCATAGGCAAACTGTAATTAAACTAATCTTTAGCCCATTTGGGAAATTCTAGTGAATCGCTCCAGGCGTGCTCACGATTAGGTGTACGGGTAATTCGCACATGCAGTTAAAAACATTTTACAGCTTAATTTCAATTTTACGGTGTCGAAAGTTCGCTGTATTGTTGTCCCGTGCCCTTGCCTAGTTAAATATTTGTATTTCAGCGCGTAAAGGGTTAAAGTCGACGTCGTTTCATACGCGTAGGCAACCACGTGAATGTGAATGAAAGCGTAAACACAAATAAAATATAAAATTCCGATTCACACACTCCCCTTGCTTCTCCTTCTAGTGTGCCTTTGATGTGTGCTAACCCTGTTTTTCCGCGTCATAGTAGCAAAGATTTTTTAGAGTCGTTTGAACGAAATTTTCAAGATCAAATTCGCGTCCGTTTTCCGTATGACTATAAATAAAGGGAAATCTTTGGAGTCTGCAAACGGTACTTTTTTTTCAACATATGTATGTATATGTACATACCTCATGTAGTTTGTGAACTTTCATGGTAATTTGGAGACCCTTTTTATCCACTTTGACGAAATCGATGGTCGTTTTAAGCAACATTCTGAAAATCTAAAAGGAAATACCTTTTTTTTATTTTTTTCATTCAAATAATTTCTGAACTTTATTAATAAATCATATGGAACAGAACAATACAAGTGGAATAGAACTCAAATTGTGTAATATTTAAACGAGTTGACTTAAAATTTCTGGTTAAATCAATTTGGGGAGAAATCGAGGAAACTCTAATCCGCTTAAAAATGGTGTAGGAATAAAAATCAATTATTGCAACACATCTCAAAAAAAACCTTTGGATTTTATGAATTCATTATACCCAAAATTTATTTAAAAGTAAATATACTCGATGCAATTGAAGAGCATTCAACCTTACATTTAGAATATTATTCTGCGAATAATAGTTTCTAAAATTAAATTAAAAAATTCGTAATTTTCTCGGATCACTGCGGATAAAAAAATAGTACCCATTAGTAGAATTCATACACGTTTAATAATTTAATTGAAATTAAAATCTGATGTCCAAAAATGTACGCACCAAAGTCATTGTTCCTTCTTGCTTTGAAATATATCTTACAAATGTCGATGGTAAACAATTGAAGAATAATATTTTCCGAGAAAACTTTCCTGGAGGAAACGTTAAATATGTATGTAGGTTTTACGTATGTACATATGTATGAATATATGTATGTAGTTGAATAGTAACAAGGGATAATGTGTTGCGAAATGGATATTTTCTATAAATTATAATTTTAAATTACGGTTTCAAAGTCCGATATCGTTTCGCTTCCTTTTTTTTCGTTTCCTTTGAGTACGTATTTTTTCTCGTTTATTTTTGCACGTCTATCGAATATTTACATACATCGACTCGTCCAAGTGTACATTTCCGTTGTTGATTCGGATTGTCGTCATTGCATTTTGCTCGCACGTAATATATTATGCATGCCATAATGTACATAAATAAGCGCATTATCGATAACTTTGATGCGCTTAGCTATTTTCCTCTGCAAATACATATGTTCATTTCATTAACTACATTTCATTGTACCATTTAAGTCCTCATTAAAAGCTTTAATCAGCTTAGCAGCGCATAGAATACGGCTTATTTCCTTGTGCAAATGCATTCTCTATAATGGAGAATTATATTGATTCAACATGCTATGTAGTTTAATTGAAATGATTTAACGTTGCTAAAGGCTTACGAATTGTTCTTTCTGTTTTTAATCTATAACTGATTTATTTTTATTAAATAAATTATAATCTTCTCGTCGTTTGTGCAGTAGTCATATTTTGTTGAAATCACATATCCATATCCAGATTTTCAGCTCAAAAAGTTCTATAGTGAAATCTACTTATGTACATATACATTCCATTCGGAAGTTTCTCTAACCATTTTTATTCTCTTCATAAAAGTGCGTGTAATGCTACTGAAAAATGCTTTCCTTATAGAAAATTCTGCTTGTTTAATGTAAAAAAACCAAAAAGATTACTTCGTCACTTGTTTACGCTTGTTTGAACATTTAAAATTAGATTGGTAAATAATTCAACCTATAAGTTTAAAAATAAATGAAAATATTGCATATTACTTCATTTTAAATTATGTAATACCATTGTCTTTTTTTATCAATCTCCAAAATACAGGTGATTTTTCTGCCGCAACCATGTGTCCACTTACGATACGTAAATACGATTTTTTTCAATTTAAGTTAAATAATTTAACAAATAGTTGTCTCATGTGGGATGGGATATTTCGACTTATCATTGTGGTTTATTTATAGGGCCGGAAGAATAACGTATTTGTATATTATTTGAAATATTTTCTGGACTCACATTTCACACGTTTATTCTTTGTCATGGTTATAATGAATTTCATCCCACTTGCTCGTTTCCAATCTTTATATTCTTCACTGATTTTCAATTAAAAAAATATTGTTTTTGCAACGTTGTGAACAAATTTATATTCACATACATTAATGCATTAGTGTAGCTCCTGGCGGAGAATATGTATGTATATATATGCATGTATGCATGGGTACATACATATATGTAAATACATCCGAGTGTAAATAGCAGTTACTTTAAAAACTTTACTATCAATAAATTAACAACTTTTCAAACAAAGTCTTCAGTTTTAAATGAATGTACATACCTACATACTTCATTAAAATCAAGCAATTGCTAATTTATTAACCTCTATTTAAGATTCACTTCGCGCTATATCTTTATAATTCAAGAATGTATATGCATCTTTCTTACGTATGTATGTATACACATTATTTTTATTGTAAATAAAACTTTGTATATACATACATACATGTGTATGTTACAGTTGAAGTGTATTTTCAGTTGTAATATATTGCAACTGGCGTTTTAGGTTATTCATATTCGAATACAATTCAACTAGTACACTTTCAACAATGTGCACCAGTTGTAATATAACTGTTGAGTTTTGACAGTTCTGGTGCTAGATATAACATACAAAATAAAGGTATTACGAGTTTGCTAGATATTACGAGTAAAGGTGATTCGTATCGTATTGTGATGGCTCTAAAAATGCCTTAAAAGCAAAAATGTGACTTTCCAACTCAGTTTACTAGTACATAGAGTGATGTTTTCACGAAAATCTAACCTCCCCTAACCTGGTACCAACTTTGAGTTGAACTATATTTTCAGTTGTAACATATTTTGACCAGTTGGAATGTAATCCGCTATATGAATCAATTTTACGTAGGTTAGATGGAATATATTCCAACTAGTCAAAATATATTACAACTGAATACATGTACAAACATACACTTCAACTGTAACATCACCCTATGTACATAATAACTAGCAGTAATGCGTTCAATCTTTTGATAACTTACATAATGACACCACGTTTTCGTGTGATTATTTTCAACTTTTCGCTGAATTGAATCTTCAAAGAAATATTTTATTAGATTTTCTTTTTTTTTTGTTTATGAAACGCCCATCGAAAAAGATTCAGGCGATAAGTTCTGGATGTCATAAATCATGTCTCACAAATAACTGCTATTCAGTACCCGGTAATATATCGGCTTTAACGCCCAAAATCGTTTTTTTCGTGTGTCGTTTATTTAATACGTGAACTTTATTCCGATACGCCGGTCATTTTTCCGGAAAGTATCCGGAAAATCGATGCCACACCGGCCGAACTTGCGAGCAAAGAACGACACTAGTTGCTCATATTTATGTAACACATACCGCGATCATGTTTATTATATTATATTTTGCGCATTAAATATACTATAAATATACTAGAGATTAGAGCTGCAGTTATTCTACAAAAAACATATGTACGTGCGACTGTACGTATACATAACCATAATTTACATAGAATTTATTCTATTGTAGAAGTATTCTTTACGTTAATGGCTAAAACATACATATATTGTGTAATCAAAACCATTTATATTTCGGAGCGCTTTAATTAAAAATGATTTATATTTATTTTCAATCTGACCTGTGACCTGACTAACTAACAGTCGAATGATAACAAATGAGTTATTTTATTAATTTTTTAAGTATTTATCGCTATTTAAGTAATCACCATATATGCGTATATCAATCGGTGAGTACTTTAAATGAAGTATCAGTTTATAGCTGATAGTCAGTTTACTCAACTCATATCGTGCTATTATAACGAACAATGAACAATTTTTTTTTATCGAATGAACATTTTGATGAGTCAAATTAAAGTATCTAGTGACCAAATTCGTTTATATGTACATAGATACTGACAATTTATTTCATAATATTGTAACGGACTTAGCAATAATTACATATGTTGCCTTGCGTAAATGTAGCATTTAAATGTGTTTCATCAAAAGTTTGATTATTTCACAATTGAAATTCAACCGTTATGCTTTGTATGAAAAGCACGATGGAAAAAAACACGAATGCGAGCAATTTCGACGAGTCAATTCAGGAGGATTTTCCATACAAGATTACAATACCGTGCATTTTTCATCACAAACTATTTTCATATGAATTTTTGTGAAGTAGGCATTTCATTTTATAAATGAACTAGCGTGGTTTTTCCGGCTTCGCTCGGTATTTGTAATACAAACCGCTTCAACATGACTATCCTAAGAGTAAACATTTATTTGTTTTTTTATTAAATTTATTTGAATCGATAAATGAATTACACACACATAAAACGAATGGTTTTTTTTATATATATATAAAGAAACCGGAACCGAAAAAAGAATGCCGATCCGGAACTGAAAAAGGAATCGAGATCCGTAACTGAAACAGGAATCCTCAATTGGGACTGAAAAAGGATTCCGGATCCGGAAATGAAAAAGGAATCTGAATTCGGAAGTGAAAAAAGAATCTAGATCCGGAACTCAAATAGGAATCCGGATCTGGAACTGAAAAAGGAATCCGGAATCGGAACTGAAATCGAAATCGATATCGATAACGTCAAGGATTCTCAAGCCTTGCATTAAACTTTACAAACCTTGCATTAAAATCTCTTTCGAAATTATATATTAGAATCTAATATAATATATATTGAATATATATATATATATATATATATATATATATATATATATATATATATATATATATAGAAATATTGTAATCTAATAATTAGATTATAATATTTACATAAAAACTTTGGCGAACCCCCGCAAAAGTGCACTAAATGTATTTCAATAAAATCTTTATGTAAGTGAAGGGAGGAGGCTTTTCGATGAATTTTCTGTTAGACCCGCAAGTTAGTTACCGACCAATATGTGGCCTGAGTCTCTTAAAAGTTTTGCCGTACATACATGTAGGTATAATATAATATATAAACATATATGTATATATCCATCGAAATTGTGGTAGAGGACCGGTAATGGTTTTCAAGTGAAATCCATTTGAACGTTCGTTGGTTTGAGAAGCTTCTAACTAAAGGCTTCGCACACAGACGATGTGCATACATGCATATATTTATGGATGTACATGTATAAATATATTCGAATATATATTACGGTTGAAATCCCAAAGCTGGCCCTTCGTGATAAATGGCGCCCTTTTCTCGCCTCGAAACCTGTCCGAAATCCCCGGTCCGCGCTCTGCTAATTAACTAACCTATTTTTGCGGAGATTTATCCTCTGCTTAATTCTCGCAGACTTGTTGCCGATCGCTTGTTGAGTTTTTTTTTTTTTGTTTCATCTTATTTTTCGAGTTTGGTCTTCTGACATTTCGACTTGCTTTCTTTCACAAACGTTCATTGGTTTATGCATGAAAGTTGTCATGTTTGTCAACAGTGTGCGATTCACCTTTTAAATAAGTATTTTCGTTTTTGATTGTTTTCATTATTTCAGAATTTTTTTATCAATTATGTACATATGCCGGGTCTTCTAATACCTATGCAATGAAACGAAGAAAGCTCACAAAAACTATATCGTAAAAATAGGATAGAAAAATTATTAGGTCCCAATAGGAATCGCAATAAGTATAAAAGAAATATAAGATATATGTATGTATACAATGTTGTACCTATGTGCTAATTCCTCTTCATTTGAAGTAATGAGCAACAATTTAATTTAATGCATGTATGTACAAACGTCTTATTTATTTATTCAGTATAATTTATAAAATAGTTAACGCCATATGTAAAAGTAATAAAATATCAGTATTTTTATTGAATGATATGATTAGTCGCAACCTTTTTATTAGTTTCACTATTTTATTTTGACAGATGTAAAAATTAAATGATTTCTGATCAATTTGTTCGGTTGACATACTTTTGGGATGTTAACAAGCCGATAGTAACAAATCGAAATAATTGTCGAATTATTATTTTGAATTCCATAATAGAGAAATGGTTAAAATTGTACGTTATTTATTGTAACCGAAAATATAGGTACTCAAGTCGATATACATATGTACCTACCATTTAAAAATAAGTCATTATTTGATATTCATTTTACTGTCTCAGTCGTAAATTTTGTTTTTATTTCATCCAAAAATTATTTTTTCATCATTGCATAAATCCTATGCCGAAATTGCTCCGCGTCTTTATTTTTTTAATAAAACAAATTTGTAAATCGCCAATGAATCCTTACTTATACGAACATTATTATTTTCTTTCGCAGATCGCAGCGTAAATTAAAACCTGCTGAAGACTCCAGATGGTTGACGGTTGAAATTTGATGATCACTTCATAATAGACCACAATGGAACACGCACATGTATGTATTTTCTTCTCTTTAATATATTTTAATACAAATCGCTCACCCCACAAAAGACAAAGCTCCATCGTGTGATATAATGTATACACATGTAAAATTAATATTTCATTAAAATACACGCAATTGTTATACATGCAAAAACTTACATACAAATTTAATACATTATATTACGTTTTTTTACATCCAATTTATAAAAATCCCTTTTTGAACTTAATCCTTATACATTTGAACATATAGTACATGGGTATATTGAGAGTGATGCGAATTAATAATCCTCTAGATTAAATATCCTATTTGTATATGTAATATGTACGTATAATTTATTTATTTTATCCTTGTTAGTTCATGTTAGGTAACGTTAATGTTTTATTAAATGACACCACTTTTTTTTAAGTATTGTAAAAATGTTTTTAAAATGAATAACAGAAGATTAAAATTTTTATTATGTTATTTATTTCGGTATTAATGATTTCATCTATTTAATTATTCATACAAATTATAGAAAAATATTATTACTATACAAAAAAGTATAGAAAAATATTATGTAATACTAAGTAAAATTTTACAATTATGATTTAAAATATAATTTCCTCCTAATGTTCCTCCTACATATATTAATAAAGAGATACTACAAACGAAATAAATAGAAATTTAATCAGCATCATGACGACTTCGTATGTAGATACGATTTTTCATATAATTGATATTTAATAACACGACCCCTAATCAAGACATTTTTGCACAGATCTGCTTTCACGTATACAATAATCGTAATAGACTTTATTTTTTATACGAAACTTATCAAGGCAAAGCGATTCTTACCGGCAATTAATAATACAGTTGAATGTGGTACATTTACATACATAGTTTGCGTGCCGCATAAACCGTCGTGTTTTTGCGCTTTTACGGCTTTAATTATAATATTAAGAGCACTACGCGTATGCTTTATAGCTCGCTCCCTTTGCAAATTTTAGTGAAATTTATTATTTCGAATGTCGAGCTTTTCGCACAAAGCTCTCTCGGCGCAAGCATCGAATGCATTGGACAAAGAAACACGTATTTTGCGACCGTTCTGTCAGAGGGCACTCGAGTGTTCATCTCTAGAGCTCAGAAGAAACCCTTTCACAAAGCAACCAAAAAGGTCGAACTGAAACGATATACTATATGACTCGGTGCTTCATTTTAACCAAAAGCTTTTTTGGTGCTAAAATTCGTCGAAGAATCACTTGTTTATGTGGCCTAGACGGGCTATCGGTGACCCATGTCACGCGTGCCACCAGGTGGCACGTGAGAATTAATCATGTAGACACGTACATATGTACATACATATATGTATTCATATAAACCACATACATATGTACTTATCATGTATGTTAATAATTAACAAATAGAAACTAACTGCATTGCGACAATAATGAGTATGTTAAGCCAATTTTACATGAAATTGTTTCAACGATTACGTCAGTTATCTGACGGGAGATGGTTGATTTCATTTTATGATATGTATATACGAATTTCAATGGATTAAATTTTTTTTCCATTGCCGCCAGGATTTGAACCCAAAACCTTTCATTTATTATGAACGTACCCATCAGAATTGAATAAAAATTTTGTCCCCGAAATCAATTTTCAAAGGAAAATTTGTCCATTTAAAATAACAAATTACATAGACCATTTATTGAAGGTTTTGTAATAACATATTAAGATTATTTAAATTACAACTTCGACAAAATTTTAATCGAACTTACGTTTTCACATATTATTATGCCGCTTAAATAAAAATTATCTTTAAAAAATCTGTCTGGCAATTATTTGTTTTTTCAACTGCCATTTTTAATATTTTAAATATTTTATACAAAAATATGGACGTCTAAATATTATTTATAATTTTCATCTTATTGTATAGATTTTTAAATACATATTCTCAGCTGTTGTTTCCGTTATTTTGTTAATTCGAATAGTGCTCTAACCTATGTAAATGGGGTCTACCTCACGAGCCCGAATGTGAAACGCCCGAAAACGCAAATATTGGAAGGCAAAGATCGAAAATCGAAAGATCTTAAGTCGAAAGATAAAAAAGGTGCATGGTAAACGGTACATACTCACTTAATTTGCGCGATCAGGATACAACATGAACAAGAGGAACATGCTTTTCCTCCCGTATTCTGCGCGCGCACATTAATACGGGAGGAAAAGCCTGTTCCTCTTGTTCCTGTTGTACCCTGCTCGCGCAAATTAAGTGAGTATGTACCGTTTACCATGCACCCTTTTTTTTGATCTTTCGATTTAAGATCTTTCGATTTTCGATATTTGCCTTCCGATATTTGCGTTTTCTGTAATTTAACATTCTGGCTCGTCTCGGAGACCGCTTCTGAAGGTACGCTTTATTGTCCAAGAGAAATATTTGTCGGATCAAGAGTTGATTAAATTTTTCTAAACGTTCAGCTGGCTTCTTACTTATTATTATTATTCTTAATTATTTTAGTTTATACGTTTTTCATTTATATGACGTAGATTTTTCTTTGCGTTTTATTATATTTGAGATTAATCACTAAAGAACAGTAGATGCTTCGCAAATTTAAATACAAATATTTCTTACGCTGCCCTGTAAGCTTCCAATTCTGGCGATAAATTAGTATAGTAATTCGCAATTAGGTCGCTAACGCTGGGCTCTGTAATAATTTAAGAATTTAAAAGACTAATGAGAGAATTTCAATACTTAGTACATAAAATAGGGAGAAGGGGCATTCTTTGACGATTTTTATGTTTTCTCCGATTTACTGACTGACTCGTGTTCCTGTCGTATCCTGCTCGCGCAAATTAAGTGAGTATGTACCGTTTACCATGCACCCTTTTTTACTTTATCTATGTACGTAGTAACAATAGATGAAGTTTTGTGATCATGCGAAAATTCGAACTCGAGATTTTGACTGATTCGAACTCAGAATCGATTACTGATCACGTTTTAATGATCTAGAAAAAATGTGTGTGTGTCTGTATGTGTGTCTGTGTGTGTGTCTGTGTGTGTGTCTGTGTGTGTGTCTGTGTGTGTGTCTGTGTACTTTGGGGATTTTTTCAACACCGTTAGTCCTATCGAACCAAAACTTAGTATCGGTTAATGAAATTCTTATAGACACTACGTAAATTTTTTTCAAATTTTTAAGTTGACCGGAAATGGTACCTCCCCTTATAGGTGTCCTCTTTTTTTTAAGTTTTTGAATTCGATTTTCTCCCAAACTACTAACTGAATCGGACTGAATTTTTTTTGCATGTACTAGAAATAATAATTTTTATAATTTTATATTTTTTAAATATTTTTATCTGAACCGGAAGTAGTACTTTTACTCTAGAGAATCGAGGTTTTTTATGTTTTTCTCAAAAGCCTTTTGATTATTCGAACTGAAATTTCATATCGATCAGTTAAGGCTCAATACCAAGTTATGTATAAAATTTGGTAAGCGTCCGTCGACCGGAAGTGGCAGTTTACTCTTGTTCGATTTTTCTTCCACTATTTTTTTCGACCCCTTAAACATGTGTGGTCTTCACGAAAAAATGCAAGTATAATTCTTGTATCAATGTGATTAAAATAAAAAAAAATCACTAATTTTAATAAACCGGAAGTGGGATTTTTTCCCTTCCGGAAGCATCCGGAAGGAAGGTCAAAATGTTGTCGCCTGGATCCTGACCACACCCCTGAACGTATTAAGCTGAAAATTTATATTTATATTATTTATGTACTAACTTAGATTTGGTAACGTTTTGGTCAGAATTCGTATACCGGAAGTAGTATTTTTTTTAAAAACAATATTTCATTATTTTTTCATTATTTTATTTTGACCTTTTAAATTATTTTAAGCGTCTTGATATTTATTGTGTATAATAAAGATAGTGATTTTAAGTAAAAATAAAAAATAAAATCATCAAATTTAATGAACCGGAAGTGGGATTTTCTCCTATTAGAAAGGTCAAAAATGTTGTCGCCTGGATCCTGTCCACACCCCTGAACGTATTAAGCTGAAAATTTATATTTGTGTTGTTTATGTACTAACTTAGATTTGGTAACGTTTTGGTCAGAATTCGTAAACCGGAAGTAGTATTTTTTTTAAAAACAATATTTCATTATTTTTTCATTAATTTATTTTGACCTTTTAAATTATTTTAAGCGTCTTGATATTTATTGTGTATAATAAAGATAGTGATTTTAAGTAAAAATAAAAAATAAAATCACCAAATTTAATGAACCGGAAGAGAGATTTTCTCGTCTTAGAAAGGTCAAAAATGTAGTCGCCTGGATCCTGACCAAACCCCTAAACGTATTAAGCTGAAAATTTATAATTGTATTCTTTATGTATTAACTTAGATTTGGTAACATTTTGGTCAGAATTCGCAAACCGGAAGTAGTATTTTTTTTTAAAACAATATTTCATTATTTTTTCATTATTTTATTTTGACCTTTTAAATTATTTTAAGCGTCTTGATATTTATTGTGTATAATAAAGATAGTGGTTTTAAGTAAAATTAAAAAATTAAATCACCAAATTTAATGAACCGGAAGAGAGATTTTCTCGTCTTAGAAAGGTCAAAAATGTTGTCGCCTGGATCCTGTCCACACCCCTGAACGTATTAAGCTGAAAATTTATATTTGTGTTGTTTATGTACTAACTTAGATTTGGTAACGTTTTGGTCAGAATTCGTAAACCGGAAGTAGTATTTTTTTTAAAAACAATATTTCATTATTTTTTCATTAATTTATTTTGACCTTTTAAATTATTTTAAGCGTCTTGATATTTATTGTGTATAATAAAGATAGTGATTTTAAGTAAAAATAAAAAATAAAATCACCAAATTTAATGAACCGGAAGAGAGATTTTCTCGTCTTAGAAAGGTCAAAAATGTTGTCGCCTGGATCCTGACCAAACCCCTAAACGTATTAAGCTGAAAATTTATAATTGTATTCTTTATGTATTAACTTAGATTTGGTAACATTTTGGTCAGAATTCGCAAACCGGAAGTAGTATTTTTTTTTAAAACAATATTTCATTATTTTATTTTGACCTTTTAAATTATTTTAAGCGTCTTGATATTTATTGTGTATAATAAAAATAGTGGTTTTAAGTAAAATTAAAAAATTAAATCACCAAATTTAATGAACCGGAAGAGAGATTTTCTCGTCTTAGAAAGGTCAAAAATGTTGTCGCCTGGATCCTGTCCACACCCCTGAACGTATTAAGCTGAAAATTTATATTTGTGTTTTTTATGTACTAACTTAGATTTGGTAACGTTTTGGTCAGAATTCGTAAACCGGAAGTAGTATTTTTTTTAAAAACAATATTTCATTATTTTTTCATTAATTTATTTTGACCTTTTAAATTATTTTAAGCGTCTTGATATTTATTGTGTATAATAAAGATAGTGATTTTAAGTAAAATTAAAAAATTAAATCACCAAATTTAATGAACCGGAAGTGGGATTTTCTCCTATTACAAAGGATAAAAATGTTGTCGCCTGGATCCTGTCCACACCCCTAAACGTATTGAGCTGAAAATTTATATTTGTATTCTTTATGTACTAACTTAGATTTGATAACGTTTTGGTCAGAATTTGTAAACCGGAAGTAGTATTTTTTTTTAAAACAATATTTCATTATTTTATTTTGACCTTTTATATTATTTTTATCCTCTTGATATTTAATGTGTATTATAATTATACTGATTTTAAATAATAAAAAAAAATTGAACAAAATCCGACAACCGGAAGTAGAACTTTTGTCTTGTGCAAGTATTTGCATATATTCGCGCTCAATTTGTATCGCTATCATAGTTATTAGTTCAATATTGAATTTTGTTTTGTAACCTTCTTATATTCCTCAAATACATAGATAAAGTCATGGGTTGGTCACACCCGAATTTTTTATCTTTCGACTTAAGATCTTTCGATTTTCGATCATTGCCTTTCCGATATTTGCGTTTTCGGGCGTTTCACATTCGGGCCCGTCACGGAGACCGATGTAAATGCAATGCATGTTCGTTCGTGTGATCAAGGACGATTTTTACACAATTCAAACTAAATTTCAACATCTATATTTTTTGTAAAAATGTCGTTAATATATTTATGAGTCTCGCGTTATTTTATAACACGCAATATTTATGATTTTGTTTTTGTCGTTTAGTGTTAAAAGTATTTTAAAATTAGAAAGTTTCGGAAACCCAATTAAACTAATACAAAGTGTGTATTGGCTTCGATCCGAGCGATAAGTTTACTCCAAACTTTTCTCGAACTTCCATTTTTAATGCTTTTCTCGAAAGTTGCGAACCAACTTGGAGACCCCATATATCAACCTGTAAGAAAGTAAGTGAAGAAATGTGTAATTGACGATTATTAAATGATAATTCCTTTCTTGTTTAACTTTCCTTTATTTCGCCAGTAAAGTGGAAGAGAGTCTGCCGGGCGTGTATTGTGATTGACACATCACCAACTTGTGTTAAATCGACACTATTCTAATTAGCGATAAGCGATACACTCCGGTAGCCCTCTATTTATACATACATATGTACATATTATATTAAGGTGGGGAGTGGCCATAACAGTATGAAGATTGTCCAGTAAGAACATGTTCATACATATGTATCTTTGCGCATATAACATACTATATGTAGTTTTCAACTTTATTTAGAAAATTATGATGGAAAGTGCAACATTGACAAAACACCAGAACGCATACATGATTTTTTTAAAAATTCCAAGGGTAGATTTCGTTGAAAAGCTTTTGTGTTGATCCATTCTCGTTACAATAAGTGGCGTATTGCTAAATTGAAACGTACGGGAACGTTGTTCGATTTTATTACCCTTAGCGAAATTACTTTATGAAGCCCAAGAGTACACTGCGTTTCAGTTAAACATGTCAAATTGATTAATTTTTTGATAAAGTAGCAAAGCGCCCCTCGAAAATAATCCGATAATTTTAAATTTAAAAATATGCATTTCATTTTTTTTATAGAATTTTAACCGGTGAGCGATTCAGGTTTTCTCAATTTGTCACATTGACCAATTGCAATAATTGCACTGAATAGTGGCGCAGTTTCGATAAGTCCAATTTCTAATGGCGCTCAAAAATATCTTACGCAATATGACAAACAAATACCTCTTGACGCTTTTTTGTGGAATTGCGTTAGTTCTCCTTGAGCATCTTTAAAAGTTTGGATGTCTCGAGAGTGCAACTATCTTGAATGCATTTTTCCGGTCACCGTACATACATATATTATATTTTTGTTGGCTTTGCTATAGAATTGCGTCCTGTGGTTTTTTTTTATACCAGTGGATCTTCTTAGCCTCTTTAAACCCCGTTGTCCCCTTTTTTGCAAAGTAGAAAACTTTGTTTTACAAAACCACTTTAACGCAAATTTAAAGTTACAGATGAAACTATTCTTTCCGATCAACCAATAATTAACGCAGCTTTGGACATTTTTTGAAAATGCAACACTTTGCATCGATTAAGATTTTTTCTCGAGACATTTGTATATGTACCTTTTGTTTGCGAAGATTATAACATCAACTTATGTACATCAATATAAATTTCTGATAATTTGAATTTAATTTTTCCTTAATGAAACTAAGTCATTTGTAGTAATATGTGTACATACAACTTTGTGAATATTTTTTAATCTTTGTAAAATAATATGAAAACATTACGTTTTTTTGAATATTTACCGTCATTATATTTTACACAATTTGTTCTAAAATTGTTTTAAAAATATTCAGAAAGTAAATTACTTACCGTATATACGGGTTTGCTCCATTGTTCAATTGAAGAAAATATAAAATTTTAGTATGCTGAAAATGTGTTTGTTCCCATTCAAGTTAATGTACAGTAGAGCCTCCATTATTCGGATTGTGCTGAACAAATAATTTTAACGAACAAACATAGTGGATTATACGAATTCTTTGTTTAATGTTTGGCTCAAAATATTAAATAATGAGAAAATCGCAAATTGAAGAAGTCACAGAGTTTATTTTAACGCGGTTCTTTCATCTTTTGATTATCAGGACCATTCCAACCCTTATTTAATCCAAATAATCAAAGTTATACTATATTTTTATACCTTTTTTACCATAATAAGGTTTTTCTAAAAAAAAAATAAAAATTCTTTCATATGTAGGGGAGAGTGGTGATGGACGAATGTACCTGTGGACAATGACTTTAATTCGGTCGGGGAAAATATTTTTGCTACACAATGTTCTAGGGAATTATGAACATCGAATATTGGCAACATTCAATCCACCTTTTGGTGCCGCGCGCTGCCAGATTCGAGTTTTTTCGAGAATTTCGTTATTTGGGACCCAAAAGTAAATATTTACCAACGAACTGTTTGTTTTTTCATATTTATTAAAATAACTTTTCATACAAGATATGCATTTAGTGTAGTGGTTATTTAACTATTTGGTAACGACGATATATGTGTTAAAACGTAACCACAAAGAAGTGTATTTTAATATTAGTTGAATATTTCGTTTTGTTGTACCTTTGGACATTTATTTGGTTGTACCTCTGGACGCGTCCAGAGTTTAAGGTTAGAGGTTCTTGTGAAATTAACAACCAAAAATACCTTCAAGTATTATGTTGCTGAAGTTATGAATAATCAAATCGAAAATGATATTGAAATTTAGTATGTATTACAAGAAAATATCGACAAACAGATTTCTTGTGGTCGATGACAAAATTTATAATATTTGTCAATAGGAAATTTCTGGGAAATTGCCTCCTCCTCGAGTAGTAGGCCAGTCTGGGAGAATCAAATCACAGTTGGAATTTAATATAGACCTTGAGAATTTCAACATTGGATGAAATAGTTTACTTTGTATAAAATATCATATCTGTCCAAAGGTACAACATACACTGTCCATAGGTTCAACATAGTGTTGAACCTTTGTACAATTTTTTTGTCTCTATTATTTTAGGAAAAAATAAAAAAAAACTGTTATGCTATCATTAATTTTTCTTTTTTCATTTTAATCTTAAATATTCAACCTATCTAATGACATTAAAAAGTTTGCATAAAACAATAAAGTTGCTGAGCTATGAGTGAAAAAGCGAAAATTGTCCACAGGTAAACCACTCTCCCCTACATACATACATACATTCATCAGATTAAAAATTGTAAATTAAATTGGATACTATTATAATAATATCTGAATATATCTCTCTAGCGACTTGATTTACTGTTCGGATTATGCTGGATGGGCTCTCATTGGATCCAATTAACCCGTGATCATTAGGGTTGTATACAAATAGTTATACATATGTATGTAGTACAAGTTGTTTCGAGGGTAATAAATGAATAGATGAACATTCAACTTCCATATCCATCCCACCCCATTGACACTCGAGAACATGTTATTTAACTAGCATTTACCTTTTTTCAAAAATATTTCATTACTGAGAAGCGAGAGTTTATTCATTTATTTATTTACCTATAGACGGAAAACTTACAACACTTGAATAATTAAAAACGCAATTATAGTATACGGCTTATTCATTAGACATAGATACGAATATATGTATGTAGTATCTAAAGTCATATAACATCGTATACATATACATAGTATAAATCGCTTCTAATTAATCGACATTTTACTCTTTACTCTTTTTTAATATTGTATATTCATACATATACATATTTACTTTTTTTTTTTTAAAAATAGTTTAATATTTGTAATTTCTAGCTTTCTTTTTACCAATAAAACAATAAATTATATATTTTGTTCGAAAATTTTATTGTCTTATAATTAGGGTGACCACACGTCCCGTTTTTTACGTGCTTTGCTTTCGTCCCGTCCTTTTCATAAAATTATTTGTTTTGTCCGACCACTGATTCACAGAATAATTTTTTGATACCTATGTAC
Organism: Arctopsyche grandis; assembly: GCF_051622035.1. Classification (NCBI taxonomy): domain Eukaryota; kingdom Metazoa; phylum Arthropoda; class Insecta; order Trichoptera; family Hydropsychidae; genus Arctopsyche; species Arctopsyche grandis. Next base: position 25,638,198 of record NC_135356.1, on the reverse strand, counting down.
ATATGTACAGTGCCGGCCTTACACCCAATGGCGCCCTCGGGCAATTTTTGCTAAACACCCTTAGAAAAAAATATCGCCTTTGGCGCTCTAATCTAAAATTTAGTATGGCTTTTGGCGCCTTTGACGAATCGAGCGGCGCCCTAACTTATTTGGACCCTCGGGCGCCGCCCGACCCCCCCCCCCCCCTAAAACCGGCACTGCATATGTATGTACATATTTTTCCAAATTATTTTGTTTCCAAACACAAATATTAATATATAAATACACATCTACATACAATATATTGATTTTGAAGTAATATTTAAATATTTTGTTACATGATTCATTTTTCATGTTTCTCAAAAAAATCACTTTGTTTATAATTACAAATGAGTCAAAAAATTTGTCAAATTATATTTACACTGACGTTTCAATGAAATCATATCTGATTACACATTCACTGATTATATGTAGTTGTATTGACACTACGGAAATTGCATATTCACTGGTCCCTATTAGTGAAATTATAATTTTTGACAGTTAAATGATTGTGAAATACCAACTTAAGATTATATAGTTATTATAGAATGCTTTACGATTCAATAATTAATTTATATTACGTACTATGAAAATGAAGTTTCTGATTATGACGACCAGAATGAGGCTTTTACATTCACCCCAAACTGAATAAAAACACACTCCTTCAATCCTCAATCCTCGAAATAATTATATATTCCATAAAGTAAACGACTTTCTTGAAAAATCACATTTTATCATATCAGCTGGTTAGCTGGCGTTCGAATACACGATGGATGGGTTGGCAGTACCACGTGCACTATCGCATGGTGTATTATAGTTCTCGAAAATAAAATTGTGATGAAATATTTCCACACTTATAACAAATTATTTCACGAAACTATGTATGTAGATGCTGGTGCAGTCGATGTTTCGTTTACATAGATTTCTTCTTTTTTTAATTTCTTCTTTTAATTTTACATAATTATCTTCGACGGGTTTGGGTGGTACCGGTTGCTGCCTGGCCGCCTTGGAAGCTGGAAGCTGAAAATAAATTATTTTATTCTTTCACATTTCAATATTTTTATCCGATAATGTTACTAAAATTGTAAGTTAAGCTGAGCCATTAACTGTTAATGTTATTCTTAGCGAATAAGGGATAATTCCGTTTGTACTTTTCGAAGCCGCAGAGTGCAATATACGTTGAAATTTGGGTATTTTGCAGCGTTATTTTTATTAAGAATCTTTTTTTCAATTTATTCGGATAGTTGATAAAGACGAGTTTTTGGAAACACGAAATTCCGTTCTCAGTATCTAAGTTAGTGAAATTATAATTTCTATATATTTATTTTATTTTAATTTAAATAAACATCTTTATTTTAATTCATGTATCAATTCCTTTCCTGTTGAAATCAACAGGCACAAAACTAGGATATTATAATTAAGGATCGGCGCCAGAGTGCAAAAATGGGTTCACTATTGTCAATTTCTATTGTTAACCTTTTTTTACTCCCTAGTTTTGTAGGGACAATAGTAATGAACCCTCTTTTCTGAAAAATAGCACCGTCGTGCCATCTTTTAATTATAATAATACAATTTAAAAAAATCAAAGGCATGTTTTGAAAATTATCGAATTCATTCTCATGCGTGAAAATTCGTGAAAAATTCCATTTCGAGCCCTGATTCGAGCCCTTCCATATAAGATTTACAATACCGGTATTACCGAAACCGGGATCCCGGTATTTTTGAATACCGAAATACCGGTATTTCGATATTAGAACTTAAGCAAATTTGAATGTAAATATAATAAATTTCAATTATGCACGAAGATCCCATCAATATTGAGCGATTCCAGCATTGATGATCTGGCCTTTTTAATGTCATATTTTAATCCAAAGAATCAATAAATCAATAAATTTAAATTATATGCTTATGATCTGTTTTTCCCCCTTTAAAATTTCTTAAATATTAATTAATTAATTTGTAGGGAGCCTAGAATTTAGGTTGACGTAAGTAAAAAAATCCTCCTACCGCGGATCAAACTGCTCGGCCACTCCTTGGATTATGACAATATATTTTTTTAATGTTGTAAAATTTATTTTTTTCGGAAAATTTAGTTTTATTGATTTCAAAATTGATAACAAAAAATAATTATTAGAAGATAAACCATTTTAGCATATACATAGGTGAGAGAAAAATGAAAAATAACAATAAAATAGTACCATTTATAGTGATAAGATAATACATAATAAAAATAATAACCTAGATCAGGCCTGGCAAACTTTAACAATGCATTTACAACCTTTGAGCAATACGCGGCACCTTCTGGGTCCGGTGACTAGTTATAACTAGTCACCGGACCCAGAAGGTGCCGCGTATTGTTCAAAGGTTGTAAATGCATTGTTAAATATTTGCCGAACCTTTTTTACAAAGGATTTACAACAATGGAACAATGGATAGCACTTTGACTATCCTACCTCTAGTTATAACAACAATAAACTAATAATAATAATTAGATTCAAATTAAGCAAATAAGTAATAAATTAACTAAGATAATTAGAAAAAACAAAAATAATAAAAATTTAAAAATAATAAAATAATAAAAATAATAAAATATTAAAAATAATAAAATAATGATATAATAAAAATAACGAAATAATAAAATATTAAAATAATAAGATAATAAAAATAACAAAATAATAAAATAATGAAATAATAAAATAAAAATACAAATAATATAAATATTTTTTATACTTAATTTATTATGAAACTGATGTTAAATTATTCCACGAGTGTCACAATTCCATTGCCCGGTTTTTTTTGCAATACCGGTTTTAGTATTTATAATGCCGAAATACCGGTATTAATATTTTCCGGTATTGCAAACCATACTTCCATAATCAATCGTTTGAAAAAATTCATTGTTAACAAACAATATTAAAAAAAAATAACAAACAAACAAAAATTAAAAAAAAAACCAAACAAAGACTCCTCAGTCACTGTCAAGTTTGAAGCGCGCGACACAAAGCGCCGCAATCGGAGAACCCGCATCCCGGCAACCACACAATTAGACACTGCAATCTTGTCATATATAAAAGTATGTTGTGTGTGTGTGTGTGTGTTTTTTTTTTGTTTTTGGCGACGGGCACATGAATATTTGAAAAGGCGTGACGTGGTCGGTTAAAGGTTATGTGGCCGGCGAAGTGGAGGCTGGGAGGAGGGGTGGGTGGTTTTGGGAGGTTGGGTGGGTGGGTGGGGTTGTTAGCCGGGCGCCGGCGCTGCCAATATTGATCTAATCCCGGCGGGCGTCACTGGTCGCGCACCTGCCGCGGGATGCGCCGCGCCGCCACTGTGCCCCGCGGCCGCTGAGCCCAACTGACTATCGCCACTACCGCGGACGACACACACCGTCGCGTAGCGCGCTCGCTCCTCACACGTATGTACCGCGAACACGTTTTCATACATACACTACACTACACTTCACTACACGCCCACTCTCGATTTTGCGCCAAAGCCTCGGAATTTACTACGCGAACACTGCGCGCTCACACAGATAACTTCAATATTACTTTTTCTTTTTATCATTAAAAAAACTTTTTCATAAGAAAAAAATATTCATACCAAACGAATTTTTTTCCAAGAAAATATTTAATACCGAAAAAAATTTATCCGGTTCCCAGGTGGACGGCGAGGAAGAGTTGAAAAGCGGTCGGTAAGTTATTTTTTTTCCGACACGTCAATATCAAGTTCGGTTCGGTATATTCATTTCAAAATATGCACTTGTTTACATCGATTTCGTTGTTTTTATTAAAAAAAAAATCTAGCTCATTATTATATACACAAATTTAATTGAAAAAAAATTGAGTATATAAATATAATGCGCTAGTTTTTTTTTTAGGGCTATTTTGATAGTTATTTATTTTAATGTAAGTGTTTAAGGCATAATAAGTTAAAATTATCGAAAACGTGATGCAATCAATGTACTACATACATTTATAACACTCTCTCGCATTTTTAATCTATTTATTTTTCTTTACATATTTTACGCCTTTACTGATCCCGCGCATATATTTGAATGTAATACGTTCGCAAATCTATTCTAATACATACATAATTTACTTTTGTCTATACAAATATATATTTTTAAATTTTGTAATGCTTTTTATTTGAACGTATTAAAATTAAAATACATCTTAGGTCTATTATAATAGTTTCCGATCTGGTGATCGTTTTCTATTTTTATTTTTTTTTGCTGGCATCTTATTTTAGTGTGCAGAATAAAAGAAAAAAATATCTCAAAGACTTATTCCTTACCATTTTTATAAATTTTCATAATACAATTTATACATAATATCTAAACTAAAGAGTCTTTAAAGTCCATCTAAAAGTATACGTATATATTTAATCAATTAAAAAAAATTATTTTTTAATTTTCTTGTTAGTGTTTTCTTGTAATTTGTATCGGTTGTAAAGTTGTAAATATGAAAATACGCAAAAATTTTTTATACGTAATTTCTTGCTAGATTAATACTATCAAAGTTGCTATTTTACAAAAATTTGTGACCATCGTTGAAATTAACAATAGTTTAGTTTATTACGGGATTTCATACTCTTTTTTTTGAAACGCAATACTGTAATTCATCAGGCGATTTATTATTGTTGCAATGTGTCATTCTTAATCCATATATTAAACGATGTAAGTAATGTTGTTATGCGAAGATTTCGAATTTGAGATTTTTTTTTTTAATATACTGTGTCTATGTATGTATTATTTGTGCGCTTACGAAATCGTAAGTATATGTAAAAATAAAATTATGCAATTTAATATTTAACGAGCGCTTCAACGTGTTCGAACTATTAGTTACATTTCCACTGGATTTCCACGGTTAATTCGCTTCCCGTATAAGCCGATCCCAGTAAAGCGATAGTGTGCCGTTTCTCTCAACGTAAATATAATACTATCTGTATATGTATAAATGTACATACATTATATGTATGTATGTATATCTTTTTTTTCCTTATGAATAACGGTTGCAATTGTTTTTCTAGACTTGAAAGTTTGTTCAAGTTTTGACGTGATGTGTAATGTACGCCTTTATGTTACCGAGTGTTTATCAGGAGGTCGTTAAGTTCCAGAATTTCTTATTATATGTATTTAATAAAATGTAGTTTAAAAGCAAGATTTTAACTAAAAATAAATTGAAAAAAACTTGAACCGGTAGGGGTTAATCCTTTTTTGTTGTATGTATTTATCAACCCGACCAATCTATTATAGCCGTTATGTATGTATATACATATTACATATGTATATATATACAGATTACATATGTATATATATACAGATTATATATGTATATATATACATATAGCACTGCATATAAGTAGAATTTTATTCAGCACTTCTTCAGTAGGCAGCCGGAATTCATCCTGGAAACATCCCCGGGACACTCCTCTATATTGCAAACTGTAAGAAGATTCAAGTATACTTTTATTATGAAGTGGTTACTTCCTTTATTTAGTAACAATGGAATTTGAATTTCGGTTTAAATTTTGACTTTGGAAATAGTTCGATTCTTTCAAGCGACGTTAATATGTTGCAAGCGTGTCACTTTTAAAATTACCGTAATTTAGATTCCATTTACTGAAACTTCTTTTCAATGCGTTTAATTGAGTGTGACGACTTTTCTCTTGTGAACTTAATTTCGCGACTGATTGATTGACGTTTCAGCAGAAATTATTTATTCAATAGTGAAATTCTGTCAACTCGGCTGAAAAAATATCGCAAAGCTCATTTTTCTTTTTCTGCAACTTATATAACAGGGAAAAAGTCGTCTTTTCATCTTAATCGAGCGATTGAAAGCCGATTACCTTTTGAGGTTTAGATTGATTGAGTGACTTGAACGTTTGTCATGGAAAAATAAATAAGTTGGCATCCATCAAACGAAAGCAAAACCGCAAATAATCTTTATATGATATTTATACGAGTTTTCTTTCACTTCCGACACAATTGTTTATTCTCTCAAAGATCCAACATTTACCTTTACCGGTCGAAATAAACAGGCTTTCGGTATTATTTCGAAACAACGTCGCCGTACGTACGATCGGATTATTTCCCATTTTTACAAGGTTTTATATTAGTTTTTTTCTTTCAGCGAACAACTGCATTGTTTGCCTAGACATTAACGATTTTTATATTTTCCGAAAATCTATTAAAATATCATCGTTTTATATTGTTAAATATTCATACGTTTACGTACTGTTAATAAAATTTCATTAAGTCATGTTATAAGTCCATCACACTTGATGAAACTTGGGACTAGTGATATGCAAAGATTTTTAAATAAAGGACACAAACGCACGCAGAAACATTTTTACTGCGTGCGTTTGTGACTTCGAAATTGGAGGTCAATTGTAGTCTAATGGAAAAAAATTTGATTGAAAATTACTCATAACGTTATGCTGTTATATATGTTATTAAATTTATACAAAAAATATAATTACTTTCGCAGAAATTTTGATTAAAATATCCACCCCCCGAGTTTAATATTTTTTTTGTAAAATTTAAACTTTTCACCAAGGTTTTTAAAGTAGACGTCCGCTTGACTCCGCAATGATTTTAAACAATTATTAAAGTTGAACTATTTATCTATAAAATACTTTAAAAATTGGCTGCCAAGATTTTTTTTGTTTACGCGAGTAAAACAATTATTTGCCGTTCAATAATTTGGATTACATATATGGATTAATTGTTTAAATTGGAAATCAGAAAAAAATAAAAACCCAAATATGGCTACCACTTCCGGTCCATGACTGTATTAAAATCTACAATATATAAACAATATACATACAATATATAAGCCTTTATATCAATGCATCGAAAGTAAAATTTTTGCTAGTCTTTGAGAAAAAGTCTTTTTAAAACGAAATGAGCGCGTGTCTAGGCAGATCTGCAAATGGCTACACTCTGCAGCGTGGCGATTCTTATTGATCGTATCACGAAGTAATATAATAAATAATCCTGTATCACGAAGTAATATAATAAATTAATATTTTCCGACAACCGCCATTAACAATATTTTTCCCTAAACGCGAGTAAAAAATCAATGATTCGAATTGGAATTAAAACGGACTTTTTCTTACATATGTTTTTTTTCCACTGAACAATTCTTACATTCTATTATACTAATTCCCGGCATTTTCCGTACGAAAAGTGTAAAATGATAGTTCTTATTGAATTTCCCTTATCATGATTTTTTTGCAAAGGGATAACTGCTCTACGTTCACTGTTTACAATGATTGTCTTTAATACGTTGCATTTATTTCGAAGTACCGATTCATTACTTTTATAAATACGCTTGTATTTCCATTTTCCATAATATATGCATGTACAATTAAACTGGGAACCGATGAAAATCATATTTGTCATTGTTTCCAAATTTAGCACTGGACAAATGAAGCTGTTGTTTCGTAATGAAACAAAATCTGTCGTACATGCATACTTATGTATGTAGTTGACAATTTAATTGTCAACTCAATATTCCATTGACATGTGTCATTTGTCTATACATACATATATGCTGTAAAATATTTGTTATAAATGCTGTATTATTTTTTTATAATATGCTCTAAATTTCTATACATACCCGTTTTGCGCAACTTTCATTACATGGGATTGGCTCATCTCCTCGGCTTCCAATCGGTATTCCCTTTTTTCTCATTTGAGTGTATGCTCCTTGTTCGTGTTTCTCTTTTAATCCACACGTTTTCTTTTTTTTCAAACATACATACCTACATATTTGTTAGAGTTTCACCAACCGTACATTATTAATTATTATTTTTTTGGATATTCAAAGGTCAACGTTCACTCAACTGAACAACTCTCAATTCTATTTTGTTCGGACTAACACTTCAAACTTTGCGAGCTTATACCTTCAAACATATTGGTCCATTTGGGAATTGTTCATAACCAGAATAGCTTTTTCATACTTAATAAAGTTCTCTCTTATATTTTTCTTTGAAGGATTATATGTAGTAGCTCTTTTTTATTAATTACAATGGATATGGCAAAAGTTTATTGTTGCCGAGAGTTATTTACTTACTTTTTGATATTGAATACTGTTTGCCTACTTTATTCTTCACACGTCACTACTACTAAACAGTTTTCAAATTTTCATCTGTAAACGAGTCTAATTTATGAGTGAAAGCGAAACATTTGCTTTTTTTTCTTCATATTCCACCTATGTATGTATATATTCACACATACATTAGTATACAAAAACGATTGAATATCGTGACTTTCGATTGATGTCTAAAAAAAGAGAGTAGGTTCAAGTATCATATTATGTAGACGCAATTTTGCCTAATGGAACTCACACACGTGTATAATTTTTTTGACGTATGCAACTTCGTGAATATTTTTTGGAATATGTAATCCTTACACGTGCATATCGATTACACTACATTGTTTACTATCATTACATTTTAAGAGATAGTTTTTATACTGAGCAAAAAATGAATATATTTCATTTCAGTAGTTTTTACAGAAGGCTAACTAGAATCTCGAGCGCTATTGGTCGGAAAACTTTAATCTACGCAAAACTTGCAATTCGCAATTCCTGTTGGTCAAAAAATCTTAGCTGTCCTATAGTAAATGCGATTTTTTATCCCTTTTGCAAACAAATATGAAATTAAATATATAAATGTGGATTAGTTACATAAACAATCTGTCCATATCTGAAACGAGAGTAAATTCGGCAGACGGTCACTATTAAATTAAGGTCTAATATAATACATACAATGTGTGATATAAAAATAGACTATTGCATTTCTGCATAATATTTTTCGCGTGTTCGAATCATTCTTTTGATTTCTAGATGTATTTTATAAAGCGCAATGTATGTACATACATACATATACTGGTCACTGTATGTATAAGTACATATCTGTAATAAAATCAATTCGTTGGACCTAAATTTCACTTGTTCAATAGTCGAATGGTACGTCACGTTTTCTATAATACGCATTTTTGGCTACGCGAAAGTATATATTATTTTTTTTATTATTTTATTTTCAGCTAATAATTGGGTTGGGGCTTCGCTCATGGTACGGCCCTGTACCCCCTCTTTCTACCTTTTTCCCCCTTAGTCATTCTTTCCCACCCAACACCCCCCCCTAACTCTCTCGTCGGGTTTGAAACATTGTGCTGCGTCTTTCTACCTGAATTAATAACTTCAGTTTATCGCCAGTGAAAGCTTTTGTCGTGTGTTGAAAGCATTACCCGTCCATCGAATTGAACGTCGTTCAAAGTAAACAGTTCCACTGTGTGATCAATGATCATTTACTTTTTAAAACTGTTGAAATAATAAAGTGTTAAATGCAAGCAAATTATATTATCTACCTCTTTACCTATCTTTATATTTTTAGTATGGTACGTATTGCGATCGGGTGGTCGTAACATAAGTTCTCGAAAGTCTGTATTGACATTTCGCAAAAGCCAATAGTTTCCTTTGTCCCTCCATATTTCTAAGGTCTTATCCCGAGATTCTAAAAAAAACCAACGGAGAGTATTTCTAGTTATTTATTTAACTATATTCTCGATCGAATCGGCTCCTCACATATGTATAAACTAATTTCGAAATATTACATAAAAGAAATTGTATTTTTTCCTATTTACATTTATAAATTGTCAATTTTCCCTCGCCAAAAAATTATATTGATAATTTACTAATAGTTCTATAATTTAACAATTCTAAAATCAACCTGATTATGATCATTTTGATTAAATCAAAAAACTATAAAAAAAATCTCAAACATTGATTTTTATATTTGGTATTTTCTGTAGTTTCGTTTTACTTATGTCTTATCCCAATTCGTCTCCTCAATAGTAAAAACGTCAATATAATATAACGCAACTTCACAACTGTACATCGGCCTTGCTGTACATCACAAAAATTTTCATAAATGGGTAAAAATGAAACCCTTCCTAAATCAAATATTTATAATTAAATAAATAAGAACATTTTTATTTATAATTTTAAGTATTTGTTAGAACTTATCGACAAACCCAACGTATTATATACATGATTATTTTTTGCTCCTTATATTTTAATAATAAATACACTTTGGGTGTGTGTTCGGGGTCTTCGTGCAGAGTGGTCCAAAAGCGGCGCCACCCAAGGGCTAAATAATTCCGTTTGACAAACTGAGATTTTTATCAAATTTTAACCTTAATTTTTATACAGGGGTCGCCATTGACCTGCCGTGCGTTTCAGCCGTTCGCCCATTACAGAGCCATTATTACGGTAATATTACAAACGCCACTCGAAATTTAATTCACTTGTATATTATACGTCGTACAGAGTCGCCACATTTTTCATACAGTTAGTCTATCACAATTGAATCAACTTATCGATGAAATTAACATCATCAAAGTAAATAATCGTGTTCATCCGAAATTTCGGCAAAGTCTTTCGTGTGCACTCACCTGTGTTCCTCTTTCGATTTCTTTTGTGCCTATCTCCTTACGTTGAATTGACTCGTATTGTATGTATGTATGGGTTGTTTCGCATCCACACGTCATTACTGGATAAATCTTATCGGTCAAAAATCTTTTCATTCTGTCAAAAGCACTCCGTCTCGAGTTGATCCTTCTTATACTCACACAATCTTACCTAGTTATATGTAAATATATCATCGATCGATGTTATTATTTGATACCCAAAATTTTGACGTATTCAATATTTGCTTAATGAATTGTTTTCATTTCTATATCACGGCTCGATGGTTTTTTTTACTACATAAAACAAGTTCTTCAAAGCATTCAGACAAGCTTCTATTTATGTATGTATTTGATTTTACATAGTATTATTTCTCTTTAGCTTTTTTTCAACAACTCTCGATACTTTCAATTGACTCGATGTTATTGTCTCGATGCTTTCGATTTTTATACAATCGTGTTTTATACATATTATGTATACATACTTATGTATATTATATGTATCTTTACTTTCACTCGTAAAACGTCGATCTTTAGAATTGATTAGATTTTGATGTCGGCTTTCTTCCTGGCTGGAAAGATATTTTACCGTCCATAATCGTATTTCTTATTTTTATTTAAGTTTCTTGAAATTTATTTTTCTTTTATTTTTTGTATTTCGAATTAAACCCATACTTTATAAAAGCTTTTTCATTGTTTTCTTTTTATTTTTCAAGGTGCATCTTGAATGTTTTATGTGTAGTTTTATTTCGCGAAGTTTATCTGAGAAAGTTTATTTTATATGGTTTTGCTTGGGAAAGGGAAATTTAAAAAATTCCCTTTTTATTCATACATAAATAGAGAGTATACATATAAATAAGTTTTCGGATATTACTTTCGGCTTTTGCCGACATTTAAAAGAACTGTCTCGACAGCTAACAGTCACAAATCAGATAAAAACTGTGAATCATAACTCACAACAAACGATCTATGTAGATTTAATAACGTAGCAAAAGGTTTTAGCTTAAAGTTATAAATTGGGGAAAATATTAAAGAAATATATATTCTATTTCAAAGCTATTTAAAAATAATTCGATTTTAACCAATGAAACCAACCCACGTAAAAAATATTTTGATATCAGCAACTTCATGAATCGTTTTCGTGCAAAATAAAAGAAAATGCTAAAATATTACATTTCGTATTCTGTTGGTTCCATTAGTTATAAGTAGAGGTAGGATAGTCACAGTGCTATCTATTGTTCGGCAAACCTTTAACAATGCATTTACAACCTTTGAACAATACACGGCCCCCTCAGGCTCCGGTGACTGGTTATAAGTTATAACTAGAGGTAGGATAGGTGCAGCTCATTGTTCCATTGTTGTAAATCCTTTGTAAAAAAGGTTCGGCAAACCTTTAACAATGCAATTACAACATTTGAACAATACGCGGCACCGTCTGGGTCCGGGCTTTAGTTATTACTCCATTGAATTACAGTTTCTGGGATAAAAAAATTGACCCCCGGATTCTATGAACGTATTATCATTTGAAAATAAATAACAGATGAAAAATGTGACTTTATCCCATGTATTATTTTAAAATTATATCAAAATATTATCACTACCCATATCTCATATTATTTTTCCACTCATCAAATATTTACTTTTAGTTATACCGCAATAACGAACAGTCCTACGTCAATACATTTCCAAATTGAATCTCCATATTTTCCCGTCTATTTAACGACAGCTCTGAATCGCGGTCCTGCTTTGCATTATTATCTACTGTTAAAATATTCATATTATATATACATAGCTGAATGTATTTGTAGGCAGTAATGTATACAGAGATTGTATTGCGCTTTCCATTTTTAGACATGGACCACACGAATGTTTGTGATGGCGTATACTGCATATAGTGGTCCTAACATTTTATGGAAAATTTTCATTTTATTGACATTTTCTTTTATTGTTCTTGTTTTTACTTTATTTCCTTCTGGGCTTTGTTTTAAGTAATCAATTTTTTTTTCAATTCAACAGATTTAATTTTTATTTAATTAATTCGTATAATGAAATATGAATTAGCAATTTTTTGCAACGATTGCAAATATCGTTGAGAAGTTAATTTATAGAAAATATTTCTAGTCTTCCCCTATTGGAAATCTCCTCTATTTAAACGGTGATTGAAACTTTCCATAAATTTTATGCAAATGCTTTGAATAAATTTAAATATATTTATTATTAATGGTATTTACATTCCCACAATTCTTTTATGGCACAGAGCTTTTTTATTATTATATATCTAAAATATCATTTGATTAAGATTCTGGAAAACTTTTTGATTTATAAAATATATAGAATTTATCTTTTTATCTTTATATTTCCTTTTTACTACATCGGCAAACATCACACGTCATTTCGCGTAACTATCAATTTTTATATTTTAACTACATATGTACATATTAGTTATTAGATATATGTATATTTCTGTATACATGTATCTAATAACTACACACGATTTACTTGTTGGGTTGTTAATGTAATCTATAAATCATGGATGACAGTAAAAATCTTTTTACAGATTTTTTTCGAGATCAAATTTACAAAAAATCAATAAAAAAAATTATTTTTATTTATCCTAACGCGAAGCAAATTTATATATCGTAGAATAACTAGCTGAATTAACTATCCAGGTCAATATATACACAATAAATAAATTACATATGTATGAGTCAGACATATTTCAGATTTAAATAATTTAAATGATAATCACAATTGCTTATTTATCCTATTATACACAATTATCAGCTTATTATTTCAATTATCAATTTATTATATTAGAAACAATCATCAGCTTAGACCTGGAGACATTTAAAAGATCGTCGTCTGATCCACCTCCAGCAATCAACAGTCATTTTAGAAATTATTATTTAGATACACAATAGATAAATTACATATGTATGTAAATATACATAAACAACACTTATATTTAAAAAAAAATGTCTCCGTCATATTTCCTAAAAAGAAGGGAGAGGGTTGAATTTCTTTCAACTTATCCTTTTCAGAATGTGGTAGATCTTACAATTAACTCACATTCATTTTATTCCGCCTCAACCACTTACACATAAATACATAATTAAAAACTCTCCATTCCTAGTCATAAACATAGAAATGGAAGTTTCATTTAAATTATCCTTTTTCGAAAGCTTTTTTCAATATATAAATGTAATTTTGCTCCATATATAAACTGAATTTTTTCTATGCATTTTTTTGTGAGTTTTCTTAATGCATTTTCCTTCAGATTGCATACGTACGTACATATCTGTAATTTAAATCTAAAAACGTAACACTCGCGATACTGTATAGTGTGAAACCATTAAAAAAATAGATGACAGTACTCGACGCCACCAAAAGCGCACACACACACCCTGCACATGCACAATACTAGGAACGTGTTGTAGAGCATTCAAGTGAGCTCTAGTACCCGAGGGGACCCGGCATATGCACTTGCCTTGAATTGACATCCTGGTTTTTTTATTTTCATCTCTTTTATTATTGGACTTCATTCATTTTCCGACGGTTCGTCGGCGAATTCGCGCTGCGCATACTTAAACAGCGTTCGCCCATACAAATGTGTGACGAATGTGACAACCGTAGTAGAAAACGCGATTTGAACGCCGAATCGTGAAATTTTGCCGAGTCAACAATTCTTCCGCACGTGATTGACCCTTTCCCATCCGAAAATTGTGTAAAATCGATGCTACTATAGCGTGAGCTCCACGCAGACGTTTCGACCGTAGCGTGCCAACTATCCGCATAGGATCGTAAATATATGTACATATATATATATATATATATATATATATATATATATATATATATATATATATATATATATATATATATATATATATATATATATATATATATATATATATATGCCGAACTAAATTTTACTGAATTATCAATACTTCCATATTGTAATGTATGGGTCATCATCGCCCGTCTACTACCCCACTTCAGGATGAAAGGCTTTTTCTTAATCCCTTCTGCTTTTTATTTTTCTCGGATGCGTACGCTCGATTTTTAACCAGCGTCTCGTCGTCTTCTATATGTATGTATAATGCTTTTTCAAATATAAAATTTTCCTGTAAGTGGTTTTTGGCAAGTTTATCAAATTTGTACACTTTCTGTTTAAAATAATGGTGTGAAGGTATAAAACATGAGTGTCGACTTCGAAGGATAGAAAAATTTCGTGATTTCGTAAAAATTATAATTTTCTTCCTTTATTTCTGAGGTGTACCCAGTCCTTGCCTAGGAGTTCGGCCGCCTGTGTGCAAACTTAAATCGGCCACTCTTAGTAGTGCAAAAATCTTGCCTTGTGATAAATATTGTGTGAGAAATATAGTGTTGAAAATTTTAATCACAATTAAATTTAACAGTTCTGAACATGACCAGACGACAAGAGAGACGTTTTCATGTTCAGAAGTTCATTCATGAAAATATAGTGTTTTTACCCCCGACCTCACATCTAGGATATTGTTCTTTCGATGACCAACCAATAATCAACGTCTGGCAGTCGCATAGATAATAGAACATAAAAGACCTAGCTGTATGCTATCCGAAGCTATACATGCTATCCCTTAATTTCCCCGAATCGAGTGAGATTACAAGTTGTAACTTGCAACAGCAATCCACAAGTATATAGCAAGACAACCTAAATGCATTTAAAAAAAAAAGTATGATGGCTTCCTTCGTATTTTTTATATATATATATATATATATATATATATATATATATATATATATATATATATATATATATATATATAAATATAGTGTAAGATAATTTATAGGCGTGTACACGTATTAATCGTAAAAAGTCGAGCGCTCATTAAACGCTACCCGTTCGCCCGTGTGGAAATGATGAATGAATGTGTGTGTGTGTGTTTTCTTCGATGTGTGCACTCTCGCGCATCTGACACTAACGTTACCCGTTTGAACGCAAGTGCTCAATATCAGGAGCACATGTCAGACGCTCCACGCGTCGTCACGCCACATCCCTATGCATAACGTATACCCCTGGTATTCTAAAATTTGTTTTTTTGAAATCTCCATACTTGATGATGCACTCGCACATACATACATACAAAAATCGCGTCCATTTTTATATATGTACATATATTATATTATTATTGGACATATTCATACGTAACACGTATCGCATTGCATTTCGCTGTTTCTATGTGCGGAGGTCACCTGATATTCGACAATCGCATCAAAGCTCAGTATGACAATACATACATATATTAATATACATGTTAAGTAATTTTCGCGAAATAAACTTAAAATGTAGTGCACGCGCTCGTATTGTAACGAGCTTTAGCAACGCGAACCCAACACACGTACACAAGAATATTTAAATAATGATACGCAATAAAAATGTATGTAAGCGTGCTGTGAATCTTATCGAATCTGATCCGTCATCGTGAATCAATTCGCACTAATCGATCGGTACATAAATTTCAGTTTCAATTTATCACATTTTTTTAAGTCGAAATTTTTCATAGCCATGTGAAAATACATAATTTCGAAGAAAAATCTTGGTGGAGTCGTTCGGAGATTTAATAACCGAATGGACGATATGTCAGACCTTTTTTTGAATAGGGTGGTTCCAATTCCCGCGGGTTTGGTCAGGGTTGTCGAGCTACTGGAATATATACTCTGTTTCCATTAGGTTTATGTTTGTACCTATGTATATATTATACAAAGGTATGAATAAACCAAATCAGATAGATTTTTTAACTTAATATTATCGTCGTCTCATATTTTATTGACTCAATGAAAATTTTATTCATACAAATTGTATACTACATGTGGATTTGTTGCCATTTTAGCTTTAAAACTCTTTTAATTTTGTTGGCTGTAAATGAAAATTAAAATGTAAAGTTATTTATAAAATGGTATTGTGTCGGAAAATTTCCATTTATTGGAAATTTTTGTTTGCTCTTTTCATCATTTTTTTCGCAAATCTTGTTTTATTTTTTGATCGGCCTTCGAAATTGATAAAATTAATTACTGTCAAGTGTAAGCTTGTTTAGTGTTTGAACTTTTTTTTTTATTCCCTATAAAATTGTCTACGTTTTTAATTGAATTTTCAAATTGTACTTAATTTTATTTTGCAATATGTTGAAAGATTTAGCGACTTAATTTTATAATAAAAAATGGATATGTCAAGAAATGAAACTTCCGAATTCAATATTTCCGAATTTTGTTTTGCATTTTTATATTGAATTGACACGATACGAGTCACTTCCGAGTGACCAAATTAGCGATCTCAGTCTGAGTGCACTAATATCGTGTCAACCTCACACTCTTTCTCACACATTTCTTCTCAATGTCAAGCTGTTCTGTTCATATGTAAAAGTATTTTATATGGAGTATTGATTAAATTAGAAAGTTGAAACTATATTTTTTAAATCAAACAGTATTCGTAATATATAAATATGCGTATTTAGTATTCAACATGTTTAGACATAGGGAGCTAGTTTTACGCTTAAATTGTCGTTTCGTAGCATAAAATGCTTTCTCTCTTTATTTGTTCAAATATAAATCAACCTTTATTTACAAACTAGTGTTGGCCCATTCAACGGGTGGCTTTGGAAAGGAATCGATGCATGAATAAAAATAAAGTTATACATAAATATACTGTAAGGTAATTTATAAGCGCGCGCGCGCCCACCGCTCGCACGCGTCGAAATAATGAATGAATGTGTGTGTGCCTTCGTGGATGTGTGTACGCTCCCGCGCAGCGCATCTGACGCTGACGTCACCCGTTCCAGTTTCTCAGTTCTCCTGATATTGAGTCAGTTGCTCAATATCAGGAGCTCATGTCAGATGCTCCACTTCCTCGCTACCCTGCGTCGTCACGCCACATCTCTATACATAACGTACACTCCTGGTGTTCTAAAATTTGTTATTTGAATTCTCCATACTTGTCGACGTCTGCCACATACGTACATACCCACAAGCATACATTGCGTCTGTTTTTTATGTATGTATATTAATATTGACTGCGTCGGGAGCTCAGTTGTGCTTTATTTCCTGACACACATATGTATATATTTATCTAGTATGTATATCCTTAGAAAGTATTCAATGTGTTCTTTACAGTGGTGTACTATTCATGTCATTTTAATTACTAGGACTCCCATACAAGTAGCGTTGAACCACCCTTTCGTCTCAAATAAGATTTTTTTATATTTTCCAGCCATTATGTTGAATCAGTGATTCGACATGGGGGCTTTTTATACAATTGACCACACTTTTTTTATACAATTGACCTTTAAAAGAAAGAAAGGCGCGGCCGGCTAATCTTATAATTACGATACGTATTGCGCCATTACAATTATTATGTTGCGTTCCACGCATTAAGTATTTCTTCCAGTGACATTGCTTCGCAATTTATGCGCAATAATAATTGTTACATGCAATGTTTTTTTATTTATTTATATTTATTTTACCTGTTCCTTGCGTATAAAACGCGATTTAGTTCGATCGTCGCCGTTGCGTTTAATCGTACGGTTTTTATTATTTTTGCAGTGTAATTTAGCATCGTAAAACGTTGGTTCGGTTTTATGGTTGGCGTTTTTCTAATGTGGGTCGAACTTTTTACCTTTTTTTCGGTAAGCTTAATTTGGCATACGAATTTCGCAATCTATTTTACATAGTACTGTGACCTTTTTATGTTACTAATTATTACGAGCGATCGTGGAAATTTCACATCTTCATCAATTTTTCTTACACGACTGGACAAATCTACTCGTTTAAAATATTTTTAATATATTCTTCTCGTTTAAAATATTTTTAATAGTTTTTTAATATATTCTTATCTGGCCACAGTGTCATATTGGGATAACCTGTAAAGACACTGGTATATGTTTGTTAAAATATTATAAACTTGATGTTTAGTTGAAATATAATAAGCTGGATGCTAGAATCTAGCCTAATTTTTAGACTAATGTGGCCCATTTATGTAGACATCTGTCTGGCGATAAATATCCGACTCACCTTTCAAATAGCTCATTTTATTAGACGGAATAAATTCGAACGTTAAAATTTAATTTCTTTTTAGTAACAGGTACACGATCACGATGAAAAGTATAGTCTGAAATCGATACACAGTTCCATTTAGTTCTAGATAATATAATATATACGACATCGTGGAATGGGATGATCATATTATACATTAATGATGAAAATGAAACACGACGTCAAATCAAGCACCGTGTAACGATTAGAGTTCATCGTGCCTGCTCGATCAAAAGTGCCCCATTTGGCCGGTCTAACAAGTAGCCGAAACTCTATTTACGTTCCGATTGGAGCAAATTATTTTTATTAAACGAGGGAATGACGGTGGGTGGGTGTTGGAAGGAGCGGGGGTGTAGGGGATGGAAATTATGAACCGTAGTAGTGGGTATACGCCAAAACCGAGAGGCCGATGCCAGTTTTCAGCATAACGGTGCCATAGCGTGATGGGGCTTTTTATACGCGAAAGTGACGCAAGCTATAAAATCGATTCTACGGTCTGCGAGGTGTGCACGCGTGTAGCAGCTTGGGATAATACAAAACAATCCAAAAGTAAATAAATAAAAATATACTGTTTTCGTCACACGGCGGCTTATTTTGTCGCTAAAAGGGGCGTATTGTTCCCAATTTATGAAAATTTTATAAATATCTATCATCAATATACATAGTTTCAATGTATCTTCGATATACTTTTTTGATTCCTATACATTTAAACCCTGCCCAATAGAAATTGTGAAATGCCATTTCGTTAGATAAAATCACTATGATTTACAAATTGAAGCGTTTTTAAAGCGATGACTTGTAAATTTGACATAATGGGGCTAAAAGCTCTCTAACATCTAGATTTTTTTATAATACTTTTCTTCAATCCAAACTAAAATCATAGTAGTGTTCTATGACAGTGCTTCCCAATTAATTTCATGTCACGACCCCCTAAATTTGAAATAAATAATTCCCGGCCACTAAAAAAAATTTTTTTCTAGTTAAAAGGTTTATTTGGCAGTAATTGTTACAATTATAATACACATATTTATATTCAGTACAAAATTATAGGAATTTGCTTAAAAACATTTTTTTTAAATAAAAACTACATACATATACACATGAAACAATTTAATGCGATAGATGAGGTCGCATGTTTTTACATAACAAATCGATATCGGGTTCAATGTCAGAAATGCTAACTCGCAAAGCATCTTCCAAAGTCTCCTTTGAAAGGCATAACCTTTGCTTATTTTTTTAATATAAGAAATGACGAAAATGCTGTTTCGCATAGGTACGTAGTCACGAAAGGAATAAGAGTTATCAGGGCTTCTTTTCCAATAGTAGGATATTCTTGCTGTCGCCTTAACCAAAATTCTGAAATACTTTTTTCATTAAATTCCACTTCAAGCAAATTATCTGATCTGATATCGATCAACTCTTCTTGGGCTGTCCACGTAATATGATCATATTTTAAGGTTTTGGCAAATGGCGTTCTTATCCAATTGTTCCTTTCATACTCATTCAAGTTTCTATTGAATATTTTCGCGGCCCCCGCGAGAAATCCAACGCCCCCCCAGGGGGTCGCGACCCCCAATTTGGAAAGCACTGTTCTATGACAATAAATAAAATCTCCCTAGTGTATAGTCTTGTATGCAAAAACACGATCCAAATAGTCTGACCCTAACTTTGCTGAAAAAATTAGATTTTTCTTTTACAACAAAATCATGGAAAAAATGACCTTTATTATATATAAGGCATTTTCGTTGTTGTTTGTTGTTGTAAAAGTTATATACCTACAAACGTATATAGGCTATATATAACTTTTACCACAACAATTTTCACTGTTTTTCCTTACCTAATGAAGACCATTTTTTAAGTATTTATTACTTTGAAAAATGCTACGAAATTCAACATTTTTATGTTTCGCTCCAACCTAAAGTACATACCAGGGTTTTTAATTTCCTGGAATTTTTCAATTCCCAGGACACAGGATGGAGCTCGGGATCGTTCCCGGGATTCCCAGGAAATATGATGTAATTTTTATATTCTTTCAATTTCATTTATTTATTATGAATATAAAAGTTATTTTAATTAATTTTGAGAGTCGAGGCTATTTTTATATCTGTTATTTTGTCTTTCATAACTCCTTATTCAATTCTTCATTCGTCGTAAAACACACAATTGTATCATCTTCATCAGAATCTAAAAGAGTTTCTTCCATTGTGGAATCGTCAATACAAGAAGGAATACACTCGCTTAATAATAGGTCCGTCGTAAGACATAGAATCGCCTTTATTAAACCATTTAAATAACTTTATGATTGAAATATTTTTCTCGGAATTCATATATTGCAGCAAATGAGCAACAGGTTGTATTTGTCATTTGAAATATGCTTATGAAATAACTGAACGTACTTTTATTTTCTTACTGAAAGAACTTTTTTAGCGTTTTGTATTATATGTATGTATGTACTCGTTTTTAAAATATTTCCCATTCTGTCCGTATCTTTTAGTACATACATATGTTTTTAACCTTCACCTTTCACCTTCATTGAATCAAACTATGATGATCTAAATATTTCCATGAATTTGCGAACAGCACTTTAAAATTCTGGAAGAATTGTATTTAATCCAGTTTAAGCACTCTTGATTTTAAAAGCTTTTAAGGCAAATAAACGTCGCCATTCTCACATAGTACATATGTACGTATAAAAATATGCATACATACATATACAGAGTAGGGTAGTGCTATTTGACAATACATTGCGTGCTTACATATTATACCCTTTCATATTTCATATGCATACTTTCAGTGGTTGTAATACATATTATACATTGAATTGCTTTGTGAAAGAAATTTGTTTTTATTTTATACTAGCTGTATTACCCGGCTTCGCTCAGTGTTTATAATATAAACCGCTTAAACATGACTAAGCTAATTTAATTAAAAAAAAAAAAAAATTAAAAAAAAATTTAAAAATTAAAAAAAAAAATAAAAAAAAAATAAAAAAAAAATCAAAAAAAAAAATTAAAAAAAAAATAAAAAAAAATTAAAAAAATTTTTTTTAAAAAATCAAAAAAAAAAATCAAAATTTTTTTTTGCCTTCTAGGGCTTCGCCCTCGGCGCCCCCCTGAGCCTTTGCCTTCTAGGGCTTCGCCCCTCCACGCCCCATGAGCAATTGCCGTTTAGGGCTTCGCCCCCCTTAGTTAATGCCTTTTAGGGCTTCGCCCCTCCGCACCCCCATGATTAATTGCCGTTTAGGGCTTCGCCCCCCTTAGTTAATGCCTTTTAGGGCTTCGCCCCTCCGCGCCCCCATGATTAAATGCCGTCTAAGGCTTCGCTCCCATGATCAGTTGCCTTTTAGGGCTTCGCCCCCCACGCCCCCAAGATTAATTGCCGTTTAGGGCTTCGCCCCCCTTAGTTAATGCCTTTTAGGGCTTCGCCCCTCCGCGCCCCCATGATTAAATGCCGTCTAAGGCTTCGCCCCCATGATCAGTTGCCTTTTAGGGCTTCGCCCCCCGCGCCCCCAAGATTAATTGCCGTTTAGGGCTTCGCCCCCCTTAGTTAATGCCTTTTAGGGCTTCGCCCCTCCGCGCCCCCATGATTAAATGCCGTCTAAGGCTTCGCCCCCATGATCAGTTGCCTTTTAGGGCTTCGCCCCCCGCGCCCCCAAGATTAATTGCCGTTTAGGGCTTCGCCCCCCTTAGTTAATGCCTTTTAGGGCTTCGCCCCTCCGCGCCCCAATGATTAAATGCCGTCTAAGGCTTCGCCCCCATGATCAGTTGCCTTTTAGGGCTTCGCCCCTCCGCGCCCCCATGATTAATTGCCGTCTAGGGCTTCGCCCCCCTTAGTTAATGCCTATTAGGGCTTGCGCCCCATGAGGCTGGGCCCCCCGGGCCCCCTTCGGGGCCCCACGGGGCTGCGCCCCTTGTGGCGCCCCCTTTTGAGCCCCATGGGGCTGCGCCCCATGAGGCTGGGCCCCCCGCGCCCCCTTCGGGGCTTCACGGGGCTGCGCCCCTTGTGGCACCCCCTTTTGAGCCCCATGGGGCTGCGCCCCATGAGGCTGGGCCCCCCGGGCCCCCACGGGGCTGCGCCCCTTGTGGCGCCCCCTTTTGAGCCCCATGGGGCTGTGCCCCATGAGGCTGGGCCCCCCGGGCCCCCTTCGGGGCCCCACGGGGCTGCGCCCCTTGTGGCGCCCCCTTTTGAGCCCCATGGGGCTGCGCCCCATGAGGCTGGGCCCCCCGGGCCCCCTTCGGGGCCCCACGGGGCTGCGCCCCTTGTGGCGCCCCCTTTTGAGCCCCATGGGGCTGCGCCCCATGAGGCTGGGCCCCCCGGGCCCCCTTCGGGGCCCCACGGGGCTGCGCCCCTTGTGGCGCCCCCTTTTGAGCCTCATGGGGCTGCGCCCCATGAGGCTGGGCCCCCCGGGCCCCCTTCGGGGCCCCACGGGGCTGCGCCCCTTGTGGCGCCCCCTTTTGAGCCCCATGGGGCTGCGCCCCATGAGGCTGGGCCCCCCGCGCCCCCTTCGGGGCTTCACGGGGCTGCGCCCCTTGTGGCACCCCCTTTTGAGCCCCATGGGGCTGCGCCCCATGAGGCTGGGCCCCCCGCGCCCCCTTCGGGGCTTCACGGGGCTGCGCCCCTTGTGGCACCCCCTTTTGAGCCCCATGGGGCTGCGCCCCATGAGGCTGGGCCCCACGGGGCTGCGCCCCTTGTGGCGCCCCCTTTTGATCCCCATGGGGCTGCGCCCCATGAGGCTGGGGCCCCACGGGGCTGCGCCCCTTGTGGCGCCCCTGGCGGGGCCCCATGAAGCTACTCGCCTTGCGCCCCCGCGGGGGTGAATCCATTGAAACGAAAAAAACAAATCGGCGCCCATGGATCGAAAAAAAAAAATCGAATCACGTGTTCGATGACGTCACCGATCTACGGACGACGAAGACGACGACGACCAAGGATATTTACATACATACAAAGTCTCTTTCCAAATTATAGATTAGATGAGTTGAATGTGTGGTCACATTTTTTTCCTTCAAAGAAGTGAAATATGTATAAGGAATTTAAAAATTATTTATTAACCTTAAATAAGGCCATATTTTTTTCCTTGAAAAAGCTTGGCTCGTATCTATGACAACCATTTTGATAAATATTATTTATTATGCTACATATGTATATGTAGATATAAAAATTTTAGTAATGTTTTGAGTTTTTTTGTGGGTCGTTTCACTGTTTCGAGGATTTATGTATTTATCACGGTGTGCGATCGTACATCATAATAAAATATCTACAAATTATTGAAAACGATGATGTTCACTAACATCCCTTGTTGAATGGAGTGGACCGGTCTGTTCAATAGTCATCGCATGACCGATGGTAATTTGTTTTTGATTATTCAGGTCGGGTTATTGACACCCTGAAATTTTCACTGAAACGTTTTCATCCGTATGTTATTATTTATTTTTCCGGTTACCTGCTTAAAATAGTAGAAGTGAATGGGCCATACATTTTTATTATTTGGAACGATCTCAAATTACCAAATTGCGATGTTTGTGTGTAATAATTCAATATTTTTTACGTGATTTGTTTGCTCTATTTTTATGAATACTTATTATATAAAATTTTAATATTTATACATGATTTTTCTGACGTATTTCTGCGCCTATCTCAAGACATTTAGGCAAAAATTTTATCTTGATTTATCAAAATGAAAAATTTGAATTTTTTTCAAAATGATTGTATACATGAAAGGTTCGGTAAATATGGAATACGGGCATAGTTTACTTAATCAGTTAACTGTTTAATCAATACGTTCGTAAATGATTAAATTAAAATTACATATACATGTAAAAGACCCACGTGTGGTTTATATGAAAATATATGTATGTATGCATTAATATGTGAATACAAAATAAGGCTAAAGTTCCTTTTCATATTTTTTAAATTTTTTTATACGTAACTTAAGTAAAAAAATTTAATAAATAGAAATTTTGAAATAGAAACTTATTTTTGTATTATTATGTCCGATAAGTTGTAAATGTGAGCCGTTGTTATATGCAAAAAATACACCGTTTCCATGAAATTTTCTTTTACCTTTCTTAGTATTTCCTCATATATAACTCTAGGTCTTACAATATGTATGTACCTACATGTATGTATATATATATATATATATATATATATATATATATAAATATATATATATATATATATATATATATATATATATATATATATATATATATATATATATATATATTTATATATATATATATATATATATATATATATATATATATATATATATATATATATATATATATATATTTATATATATATATATATACATATATATACATATATATGTATACGACTTCTATCGCCAACTGATAATTACTGTTCAAACTCGTTCAGTAATGCATTAATTATCATGGGACAGTTCTAATATGAAAAAAATCTCCCAAATGCTCTGCGTATTGACACTAACAATGATGTTTTTCGAAATTTTTTATTTTCTAGCATCATTAATTATTATATACTCTTAATCACTTATGAATTTTTTTAAAGTTTTTCCCTAAATATAAATGAATTAAACATGAAAATTGGAAATATATATTTCAAAAATAAAAAAAAATTATAATTTATTAAGATGAATATATATATATATATATATATATATATATATATATATATATATATATATATATATATATATATATATATATATATATATATATATATATATATACGTATATAAATGTATGCCTTGTACACCATGAAACTTGACATGTGACTATTTCAAAAATTGTAATAGATAAAATAAAATTTCGTAAGCCACTCCAGCGCATCGTCCAGCCCTGCCTTCCTCTAAATTTTTGTAAGTAAATTTTCAAAGCATATATTTTTCTTCTAGACACTTCTACGACCCAGATTCTCGATTTTCACTTTTTGTCTAAAAAAATTGACAATCTATTTTTCATCCCCTCTCAGTCTGTATTTAGGACTCCATCGTCGACGCGATTGAATATTTTATTACGATGCCATTATAGTCGACCCTTATCTCGTGCGATCTTATCGCCACTCCGAGAGGATTATATCCATATTATACGCAAAAATTTTATATACATATAAACTATATAGTCTGTGTATAACTTGCCTATTTTTAGCTCCTCTTTACATAGTTTTAAAATATGTCGAAAATCCATTGTGCTCTTTATACGTTTATCTACGTCATCGACACCATTGAAAGTGATCACTTCATTAATATTCACGAGTCATCTCTTTATTGTAATCGGCCTATTGTTTGAAATCGGCACTCGGTTGGTGCTTTTGTGTTGACTATTCAACTTCGTCAAAATTTGCACGACGATGATATAAAACTTTGTTTTATATAATCATCTATTTCCACCTTTTTCATACATACGAATTTCCGATTCCAATTCAATATTCTGTTAGAATTACCCGCGCTCAAATATGTAGTTGTTTACAACATCTTTGAATCATAAGCGAGAATTAATAGAAGCTGTATGCAGGGTGCAGCAGATTAATTCAATTCAAAGGTCAATTCAATTCAATCAATTCAAAGGTGCAGCAGACTAGGCACGTGCCTCATTTATTTTGAAAAAAATTACGTTTCTTCAAACTTATTTAACATTCTATGTTCAACTTACTTTTTCTACTCGAAGTAACAATACTAACTAAAAAAAATCATAATTTATTAAGAACGCAGGAAGTCGACTCACGAATAAAAAATTTTCAAACAAAATCGTCGTTACAATTGATTGCCTGGAATTGTATTTTAATAAAATACTGCTGACACGACGTTAAACAAAAAAAAATCACTACCCGTTTCTGTGGCGAGCGCGAAAAATATCTTAAACTGAAGTTAATAATAAAAACCAGTTTAAGATCATCTAAATCAGGAGTGATTAAATAGTCTGGCTATGATATCCATTGAACGAGACCTTTTAAAACATCTCGATATGGGAGAATTGATTACAAATTTTGCATTAGCAAAACCCAGAAAATCTTTTACTAGAAATCTTTTTTGAAAATACATAAACTTCTAAATCTAATTTTATGTATTTTTTATTAATATATTCCACAATAACTTGTTCTTTTTGCAAATTTTATTTTATTCATTTTTATTAATATTATATTCACACAAGACCAGAAAATTCCCTTTTTCTATTTGAAAAAATATATTTTATTTCCGGTAATTGGATTATTAGTCACATTGCGATCACCCAAAAGAAAATTTTTTCATGAAAATCGCGAATATGGAATATTTGGCACTCGAGTTCTCTTTAGTATGCTAGTTATCGCTAGTATGATGGACTTTTGGGCGAGCGTTTTGTGACAATAATCACCGAACCATTATTTCCAATTGATATTTTCGATTTTATGTTTAAACTTTTATTTAATCACAAAAATTAAAAGGAATCGCGAAGAGATTTGTGGGATTTTATGTCATTAATTAGCTCGAATGATTTATAGTGCACTAGTGATTAGAGGTAAAAACTCGAATTATATAATGGAAAACCCGAATTGAATATAAAATGTGCCTAAATTTATAAATTAATGTTTTTTTAATATATTTTTCTTCAACATAAAATTTAAACTTAAAAAAAATATTGTTCAAAAGAAATTAAGGGGGGGGAGCGCTGAAAACCAATATGCCTATATACCCTCGGGCAAGGCTTGGCTGTATGAGATAAATGGTATATATTTACTTGGTTAAAATATCAATCAATCACCTTTTAGTACTTGCATTATAAAAGTTTGTGCACGTGTCATGTTTTTTCCAATAGTCGAGAGAACAAAAATTAATCTTTAACTTATTTTCTAAGATATATAAGTCGCCACTTAAATAATTCATACAAACAGATCCATATGAATTAAAAAATCTGACCTTACACTTATTAAATAATTCTTTTCAACGCCTGTCGCTTGAATTTTATTGAAATGCAATCACACACAGGTGCACTTTCAACTGTCTTAAATTTATTTAGTTGTTCCTCTTAGGTAACAAAAAGATTCCGATACGTTTTATTGTTCATTTTTCCTTTTTTATTTAAACCATCATCAACTAATGGCCCAACAAATCGGATGGTGTAAGTCTCGCACTACTGCCAATGAAGCTTTCGATATATCGTATTACATTCATATTTAATATGATTTAAAGGATTTGCAAACATTCGTCGTTGTTTCAGTGTTTGCCAAACGGTGAAAATTTTAACAAAAAAAAAAAAAACAACCAGTCTTAAATATTATACAGCGACTTAATAAACATATTCAAAAAGTAAAATTTTCAACTAGAAAAGTAATTTGCATCAGGTAAACTATGAGATGATCGTATGAAATTATGTTTAGACTCGAACTTATGTATCATACATTCGATCGACTTTTTCCACATTTTTTCATTAAGTTAGACTTGTGCCACGTTGATCAAAACGACTGTTTATTCTTCCGCGATCCGTTGACTGATCGTTTATAAGTTATACATTAAAACATCAGTCGCTTGTCATGATCACCTTGATTGTTTATCGTATATGAATGTTTCTATAAAATTGTGAGAGAGAAAAACGGTAACACTACACACGTATCTATCTCGACTATGTCCAACCACTAAACATATGTATATACATACATATCATATAATTGCTACCGATCTTAAATTCAACTTTAATGGCATTACAACTATACAGTACATATGTAGGTATAAACGAGAACATTGTGACCACTTTATTATTCTAACTTTATTGTCGTTTAACATTTAGTACGGCAGACCCCCGATTATCCGATTCTGATATGATAAGAATGGTAGCCACGGATAATCCAAGCTTATAATATTTATTTCGTTGATATGTTTCTATTGCAGATAATTTGTTTTAGTTTTGATAATTTGTTTATATAATTAATAAGAAGTTTTTATCGATTTTCTATTATGCGAATTAATTTTATCGTTAATCGATTTACTCCAAGAAACTATCAGCAGAATTCAGTGCTATGTTTGTAACTATTGCAATTGATTATATCTGCTTTTGCATCCTTATCTTCTTCTATTTAACTGTCTAACTGACATCAGAAACGATATTTGCGTTACTAATATCTCTTAAATTACATTCTAACCACTCCTGGTCTTTTAAATCTGCCATTGATTCACATATTCCAAATTCTTCACTGACCTCAGGTTTGCTAGAATCCAATATATGTATGTACATCTGGAAGAATTTTCTTCCATCGACGATCAGTGTTACCAGTATTTTTAGGCCAAGATGAAGTTTCTCCATATTATTATTTATACTTGGGGATAAATAATAATATGGTGGCATAGCCGATGAACCCAATTTTATATTTTCCCATCGTTTCATTTTCATTCTGAAATAAATTCATTCTGAAATATTTTCAATTAATTTGGGAAAAGTTTGATATTTGCTTGTTTCAAATTTATTTATTTTAGCAGTAAAAACCACGTGACCTTTCGAGATTTCTTCACTTTATCTCATTTAGAAGCTATTAATTTTTATTTACGACCTCTTGGAAACCCCCTTGTAATATGTGATATTGCCACACACCGGTGGTCCGTTAAGTGGTCACTTTATTGACCGGCAGCTAACGCGTTAATATGAAGAATAATGGGATTTTTTTTCTTACGTACTTCATGCTTATATACATACATACATACATACAGCTCGTCCATATAAAATATAATACATATACAACATTTATTATACATACCATCAACTTATAATTAATCCAAAATAATTTATGTACGTATTTATTAAAAAAAAAAAATGCAATTTATTTTGCATACATCGTCTTATAGTATTTCTTTGATGATCCAAATCTGTCATAAAAAATAATGACACTATATGCATTTAGTCCGTACTTAGTGGGGTGCATATATTAATTTTATGTTTATAGAAAGTGTCGTCTAATGACGTTATGCAAATGCTTTCGCACTCTCTTGCTATATATAGTAAAAGTTAGGTCACTTATACGCTATATAAAATCCAGACCATATAAAAGATGGTGCGATCCCTATCGTCTATGTGCACCAATTTGTAAATAATTTAAAATAAATATAACATTAATAATCGTGTATTGTTAATTATAAAAGAATACATAAATAATCTGACTTTCAATCGTCATAATATACATATTATATCTTCTGTAACTAATGTTATGTACATATATATGTATGTATGTAGTTAGTATTACGTATCATAAATACATGTTACTTATAAGGATTCTCATTCTTCTAATAAATGCAGACCTAGAAATAATGATTGAATAAAGGCAGACAGAGACTCAACGACGTGACACGTTATTTTTCGTATTATATTTTTATTCCAGACGACAGAAAGAATGATATAATCCCTATCGTCAATATAAATAGTTAAGACAAATAATAAAATAAATATAATAATTTAAAAAATAATGTAAATAATTAATTAGTCAATCTTTATTTTACATCGAATTTTTTTTTACCTAACATTGAAAGCTTTTTGTATGAGAAATGAACTAAAAAATAAAACAAAATATTTTTTAAGATTTAAATTTCACATTCAATTATTTATACATTTATACAATAAAAACATCAAAGAATATCATAACATATTCAAGTTAATTAATTAAAAAAAAAAATACCGGAGCGGAAACTTTACCTTTACCAAACTCAATCTTTACCAAGTTTAAGCCAATAAATTAGAATTATAACAATGATTTTTGTTGGCTTTCTCTCGTTTAAGAGATACGTAAGTAAAAAACGTGATTTTTTTGTTGCTCAGTGTAATCAATGTTCATATATAGAACTTTTTGGCATGCTATGAGACTAAATTCGATCATTGAGTTTTTTTACAAAATTTATTGCTAAGGTTTGGCGATGAGCTTCACCCACAGCGAAATGGCTAGCTAGCTGGCGCTGACGAGTTCGTGACACAGATAACGATATGGTATTTGCTATTTGCTCGTCGAATGAAATCGAATCGAAATCGGCAAAAATAGACAATCGATACTGGATACGATGTCCTGTTGCCGACTACGTTTTACTATTGAGGCCGGGCAGGGGTCGCGAACCTTTCTCCGTGGAAAAAATAAAATAAATTGCCTCCGCTTTATCACCGTGAAATACGTTCGCCGAAGCTAAGTGAATTTTTCAGCACACCGGGCACACTATTTTATTAGGGTTGCCGTTATCTTTCGTTTTATATCTGTGCGTCATCGGTTTTATCTGGGTTTTTTTTATTTTCGGTAGGCATGTTGTTCGATGAGAATATGTTTGTTGCATTAAACAGCGGTACCTTTAAACAAATTAGAAATAAATATCATCAAAGTACAGACAAACTGAAACGTGTCCGATGTTTTCCATTTATGAAATTGAGATATCACGCAAGTGCAATTGTTTTTAAGTATTTATGCATTTCAAATATAACCCATTTTCATCCATTTAAATTATACTAAAATCCCGTTTTCCTGATAATCTCAATAAGGGCACTGTTAAAAAGAGAGAAAAAAGTCCCTTTGAATGCGCGTGTTTAGGTAATATAATTTTCACTGAGAATAACGATTTGACTGCTACATACAATGTACATAGTTCACTGTACAAGTATGGAGATTTTAAAATAAGCAAAATTTAATTTTTAATATGCAGATTTTAATATGAATTTAAAGAAACAAAAAAAAAAAATATATATATATATATATATATATATATACACACACAGATGTTTGTGATCGGTCGTTAAATATTTTTTTTTTCAATTGAAATTAATTGAATAAAAACATTTAAAAAAAGTTAATATTTTTTTTTCTTGGTTAGACGGTATTCTCGCTACTTGATTGCATTTCCATTTCAAGTTACTTTTATTATATCCGTGCTAAAACGGAAAAGATCGTCAAATATGGACCATTTGTAATATTATACATATATTGAAAACACTGATAGAGGCTTTGAGATCGTGACATGATTTATTAAACATTTTTGTTTGAAATATTCCCATATGTATGTACATGCAATGTGCAATATTTGAAACGTTGTATTATTTTATTTTTCTGATACTTTCAGTATATCTACTCTTTATTATTTATATTTTATTATCTTGAGAGCTTACCGTAACGGAAGCAGGATCAGAACATAGTCTTCTCGAAGCGCGTTACTTTCGGCTCATGCTTTATGTATGTGCCCTACGCCGGTTCCCTGTTTTATTGTACGCGTTTTTATATGTATATGTATATACGTACGTACATATATTTGGATATACATACATGCATGTACATACATATACCCTTATGTGTATTAAATTTTCCTTTACGCACACGTGCCATTCCACGACGCGTTTTCCAACGGCTTTCCCCGTGAGACATCGCCAATTTTCCAACGGCTCTGCAAACCACTTGTGTATTCAGATTCGCAACCTGGAAAAGTATATGGAAAACTTCGTGAAAACGCTCTTATGCGTCAATTTAACACATCCAAACGACTTTTGAAATACTGGGGATTTCGTACCGACTTTTATTATAATTTAACGTTTTATTTCATTTTGAAGAACTCTATTGTGACGTTTGAAAGTGTTAAGATTTCCATCTTAAATTAACCAGTCTTATTCTTACGATCAAGGCACACTGGCATAGTAATTCAGTTTATTATCTATCTAACAATGACAATAAGACTCGAGCGCTGAGCAGGCTTTGTTTGTAAAACCATTGATGTAATTAAATTTATGACCCAACTCAGTCTGTAAACGGAATGATGAAGCGGAGAAGCCTTGTCGGTCAATATAAATTCCAATTAATGCTTGGAGCTGGTAATTTTCTTCGGAGTGGTAATTGACAAGTAAACCTTTGCGATACACCTTCACTTTTCAACAATTTCGCTTGGGTTTTAATGCTATTCTCCTCCAGAGTTTCACAAATTGCGGCCAGAAAATTAATTTTGAGACCGTATTATTTTATCATATAAAATACATAATTAAAACCAGTCGAACTTTTAATATTTCCACGATAACTACCGTCAACTATAAAAATAAAAACACTAAATCATGTTTTTCATAATCTATGAAACTAAGGT
The DNA here is from genome assembly GCF_051622035.1 of Arctopsyche grandis. Lineage (NCBI taxonomy): Eukaryota > Metazoa > Arthropoda > Insecta > Trichoptera > Hydropsychidae > Arctopsyche > Arctopsyche grandis. Next base: position 25,605,601 of record NC_135356.1, on the reverse strand, counting down.
AAATTAATTTTTTTAATTTTCGATGGCGAATTTAAACGCAATTAGGTACATATTTGTGTAAAATTTTCACCTGCAGCGCATGCTCCAAATTATAAATAGCTTTGTTAGGAGTTGATAATCTTCAACGAAATTAAATTATAAATATTTGCATGTAGATTTAAAAATTTTACCTTCGTTGAAAACGGCTTGTATTTAATTTGTCAGTTTGTATGTATATTTTAGTAATGATCAGTAAATAAAATAAAAAATACATTCAGGTTTTTAGATAAACGGTCAACAATTATAACAAATTTTTAATTTTTATATACATATGTACATATGTATGTATCGGTCAGTATTTTTATTAAACACTCAGTTGATTTGTTATTTGACATATGAAGTTATATTGTCGAATAATACATAAATGATGAAGCTCTTATACGTTTAAGTGATTTGTAATTTTATCAAATGGAGATTTTAATGAATCCAATAAAAGTATTTATTGATGTAATTCGTATATATGTACATATGTATATCTATAAGTAAAACGACTCATTAACTTTAATTAAATAACTGACGAAAAAATTAGTTCTACAGTTTTCATTTACAAACCTCCTTTACGTTTCATTTTAAGAATGCATTCAAATAATTTCGATTAATATTGTCGTAGTGGAATGCATAGTAAACGATTCATATTCGTACAGGAGTCTGTATTAAATGGAATCACCCTACTCGTGTAATTTAACCGCTATGATATAAACCTCGTTTTATTTTATCTGCATCTCTCTCCCCATTATTCACAGTTGCAAATGCATCTTTAAGATTTCCCCTAAGTACGTACCCTCGAGCACGTGATCATATCGCTGTGGGGAAACGAGAAACCCACCAACTGTTCATATAAACCCCATCGCAAATGTAAAACAACTCACCGGCAAGGTTAACACCCTTAATTACAATGTCTTTGTTCCTTTTTTTCCAAGCGTAAAAACTCGTGTAAAATTATTTCGAATCAAAATGTAAACACGTCACGTAAGCTTATGGGGGGGAAAAGCCTTGAAGTTTATTTTTAATCGAGTGCAAAGCGACTGCATTTTCCGCGTGCACGCTAGACCGGTCGGAAAACTCAAACAAAGAAAATTTTTCCAGTTTACTTATTACGTTGCTATTTTCAACTTCCTGAAATCCCGTCTACTGTTATGTATATTGTTATCGCTATTATGCAAACACTTTCTAAGCTTGCCGGTTTATTACTTACATAGTTTGCTTGTGTACCTAAATATATAATTGGTTCATCAAAATAGTTTGCATAATCGCAAACACCGCATTACAAATTGACGGGCAAAAGTTTGCATTGTATTTTGCTATTGTCGAAGGACTACATACATATGTACATAAATACATATATTAAAATTAGTTATTTAATATACATTATGCATATCACGTCCTCGGAGCGTGAAGTTGACACGATCAAAATCGTATATTGTTCAGGGCAATTGTTTAGAAGTTTGAAATCGTCTTCATAAATCAGTGTTAATTTGTCTAAACATATATATTTTCCCCCATTCAAATTCACAGATTTCAACATATGTAGGACCACCAAATCTCATAAACTAATTTAACTTTTAATATGTGTTGTAATATCATCGTCAGGACGTAAAATTATGTTTTTATTTTTTTTTTTAATTCTTTATTATTTAACTATATAATATTATTAAAATATAATTCAATGCAAGGTCTTTAATAATATTACTTTAAGCTTTGCTATCCATAACATGACGTTGACAATTACTTTTATCTTCTAAAAAATATGAATTTCCATTAATATAAAATATATACGTATTCCATAAATAAATTAATAATATCAACAACTTACGTATTTTATATTAAAATTTTATTAATGTAAATATTTCAAAATATGAAACAAACTCAAAACTTAAAAAATATAAATGTCAACTTCTACCGATTGCTATACACACGAACAATGCTGTATTTATTGACCAAAATGCGATGCGAAATTGAAACGAAATGTAATTGGCCACCGCGGGTCGAGTGGGGGGTGAATGCGATAGCATACATTTTGCGTAAGTCTCATGCTAGATCGGTTGGACTATAGACCGTAGTCTGATTTTGGAAGAGATCATAGCTTTTTGAAAAGTTTTTTCATCTCTGAAAGGTTGTTAGCTCTAGAAACGCCTAGTACAAGATTTTTAAACTTTTTCTTTGTATCATCAAAGTTTGACTATGCACATATACATAGTACGTATATAAAATTAATAGTTTTTTCACTATGTAAAGCTAAACTTTCAGTTTGAAACAATCAAATTTGGTATACTACATACTACATGGAACTCAGTCCGTAGACTACAACATTTTGCGAAGAGTTTTTTTGTTAACTTTTTTGGTTATCCCACTTTCACCCATCCGAGTAACGCCGAGCAATTCGGCTAGTTGTAGTTTACATAAAATGATTTTGTATGGATGTTAATAAATCATATCCCACCTTAATCACAATAGATTACATACATAATATATCAATTATTTTGGAAAAATTTTAAATACGGTATCCCAACATTTCGGCGCGTTTTCGTCTGAGCTCATCAAAAAAACTTTGTATGCGAAATAAATATACGTGACATACATAAATCGTTGACACTTTATCTGAGTTCATCGACCAATTGCGATTAATATATATTAACAATATAATTGCTTCTAGGAAAATTCGTATTGTCATCAGAAATCGCTAAAAATCTCTTTTTCAAAATCCTTTTGAGAAACGCTAACATTTATTAATTTTTTGAAGAAAAAAAAAGTATTATTTTTTAACATATATACTTCATTGGCCGAGCGTGCCATACTTGATTGTGCATTGTATTTGAAACAATACATTTGAAGCGCGTGTTTGGTAGCTCTTTCTCTCTTTCTCTCTCTCTCATAAAATGTTTCATACCAATGATGTACTGGCTCATAAGCCGAGATCGGCGGACAAGTTACTTTTGCCCGCAAAAAACGATTCACTATTGTCAATTATTATTGTCAACCTTTTTTGCTCTCTTCCTTTGTAGGACTATAGTAATTGACAATAGTGAACCATTTTTGTTGGCAAAAGCAACTTGTTCGCCGATCTCCGCTCATAGGTAAACTACGGATAGAGAGCGTGCTTTTTCCAGGAATCGGGGCGGTTTGGCTCTATTTACAAAGCTAGAGTGCAAAAAAAAAGATTCGGCGAACCTTTAACAAAACATTTACAACAATTGAACAATAAACGGCGCGCTTTCGGTCCGGAGTCTACTCATAAGTAGAGGTAGGATAGTCACAGTGCTATCCATTGTTCTATTGTTGTAAATCCTTTGTAAAAAAGGTTCGGCAAACCTTTAACAATGCATGTACAAACTTTGAATAATACGCGGCACCTTCTGGGTCCGGTGACTACTCATAAGTATTCAAATACGACTATTAACCTTATTAGCAATTCTCACCGTTTTCCTAAACACCGAAATATCAAAGGGTTAAACTAAAATTATGTTCAAGATTCAAGATTCCTCTGCATCAAGGCAAGGCCTCTGCATCAGCTCGTATAGTGGGGGTTTTCTCTTATATTTATTTATTTTGTATAAAAATTTTATTTTTCTTCAGTTTTAAGTTTCTTTAATGCGCCCAAATGTCGTGAACTCAGTTGTACCGCGTCGAGATGTCGGCGTAATTTTGTCCGCGAGGAAATGTCGGGGTACATACATACGTATGTTAGAGCCTGGCGTCACTCGAACCAATATTATTCGATATTTTCCACTATTTAATTGATGTTCATTTCTAAACTACATATAAAGCTATGTACATACATTGTGATAAGTAGTGGATAGTAGAAACAACGTCAATTAAAGGTGTGAAAATTGTTTTTGGCTGATCGTCAATCTTACAACAACAAATACCGATCATTTCCGCTAACCAGTACTAGATTGCTTTAAATGATTTTATACAAACTAATATCATTCACATTTGAATTTAAAACTGTGAAGGATTGGGTCCCAGACAGAACTTAATACAATCCAGAACTTTTTTAGATGCAAATGTGATGCAAAAATGTAGTAAAATGTAAATTCTTCGACTTGAAAGTGACCTGCCTTATTTAATTACTCAAGTGAAGGAGTCTGCTCATGGTACATATATGTATGTATATGTGTATCTAAGATGGGGAAATTTAAGGGTTTCGAATACTCCCCTGACACTTGCTTCGAACGGTTTTGCGGTTTCTGTTCATTTCCATACCACTTCTAAATCACTCTGGTTGCAAAACACCACTCTGAGATAATTTAAATGGGTCGAAGTACGTATGTAGGTAACTACAATATGTATATATATTTATATATATATATATATATATATATATATATATATATATATATATATATATATATATATACATATATACACACATAATTGTCGCTTCACAGCTTCCCTTGCGTGTATGCGCTCTTATCAATTATTCCACGTGGCCCGTCAAAGCCCATTCAACTGGTGAACACATCAATGAACAACATATGATATGTATTATACATACTATCTCGACTCGATTAACGCGATTTCCCCATATTTTATCGCCACAAATACTCAGAATAGTTATGCCTCATTTTTCCCTTTGTCCCTCGCAGTCTTCGGCTACACAATAGCCCTGAAGTGCATCTCAATAAAGCCTTGTACATACTCCCAAGTTAACAGTGGCGTAGAGAAATAAAAGGAATTTTTTTACATGTGGGGGGAACTGGAATCATTCTCTCTACCACTGCCAGTATATGTTTTATGAACCTTTTGTCTCATTGTTCACTGAAACTAAATCACTCGCTTGAAAAGATCTTCTATAGAAATTTCTCTGGTATAAAATTTCCGCTAGCGGCGTTTTCTTTTAAAACATTAATCGTATTTGTTAGAGCAAGTATGAAAATTTTTCGTTTGAAAATACGTAAAAATTATTTGAAAAAATCCGCCTTTGAATGTAGAGATTTTATATTGCCATCTTTTTCTTTTTTTTTTGCATAATATAAACGGATGTGGAGAATCGAATGACTCAAATTTTGCATTTTTATTTTTTTACTTTATATTATATAATTCTATTTGAATATTGAATTACTAATGAACGAGGGACTCTGGTTTGCGACAAGACTCACAAAGGGGCACGCGGCACATGCTTTTTTATAGATAGTTTAGCACATGTAAATAAAACGCTAGCACGCATAGTCTTTCCTACGGCGCCCAATCCAAAAATCACCCCCTGGATTGTTTTCGGTGATATTTTATCACTGAAAAACCTATTTCAATAGAAGTCTATTGAAATATGTATGTAGGTTTGTCAGTGATCAAGAACGGTGTTTCCCATATTTGAAGAAATGTGGAAGAAACTTGTCGAAATAATAAGATCGTTCAACGCCCATGACAGTTGGAAACCACGAGCACGTCCATACCGTATCTACTATTCGGTGGATTTGCGCCTTAACACGCGAAAACACACATCGTGTGCATGGTTCCTCGCTGTGGGTGGTCTCCTACATTTATTCAAATATGGGATACACCGTTATCGATCAATTCGAACTCGAACTTGGAAATAGATACGAGAAATTGAACCCAGAAGCAGACATCGAGGAATTGAACACTGTAATTAGTTCGGTTCTAACCTCAACAGGTAAGAAATTAGGTGGATTCAGGAAACAGATTAAGTTAAGCAAAATTTCAGCGGAAACAAAAAACCTAATTAAGCATAAAAGGAATTTAGATAGGGATAATAATAAGCAAGAATACAATCTAGTAAATAAGGAAATTAAAAAGAGAATAGTCAGGGATGTCAGGGATTTTAACAGCAAGCTAATAGAAAATACCATTAAGAATAACCGTCGCCTGAAAAAGTGCAAACAGGATCTTTTCTTAGGCAAAAACCAAATGATCGCAATCAGATCAGAGAGCGGAGTAATAATTAGGAATAGAGAAGAAATCATAGACAGAGTTTCCACGTTCTATGCAAAACTATACGAGAACAACAACGGTCAATTCCCCGCTCTGGAATCGACACACGGCCAAAGGGTTCCTGCAGTATTGCCTAGCGAAGTAGAGGCCGCGCTAAAAACTGCAAAGAACGGTAAAACCCCAGGGGAAGATAATATTCCCATTGACTTACTAAAATGTGGCGGCTCCCCCCTAAATAATATCTTAGCTAGGCTTTTCAGCAAATGCATCCAGAACCAAGCTATACCAGAAGAATGGAATAACGCTACTATCATCTTAATACACAAAAAAGGTGATAAAAGCGATATCAAGAACTACCGACCCATTAGTTTACTTTCAGCGGTCTACAAGCTCTTCACGAAGGTTATTACAGAAAGGCTGAAGAATATCCTCGACGAGAACCAACCTATAGAACAGGCAGGATTTAGGGCAAATTTCAGCACAATGGACCACCTCCAAGTAGTTGGCGAACTAATCGAACGCGCCAACGAATATCAACGACCATTGTGCCTAGGTTTCGTCGATTATGAGAAAGCCTTCGATACAGTTAGCCACAATGCAGTACTTAACGCTCTACAAACACAGGGAGTACCGGAACCCTATGTGGTGCTGTTAGCTGCAATATATAAGAATGCCACAGCTTCGATTAAAAAATTTTCAGGTACAGATAGATTTAGCATAGGAAAAGGAGTAAGACAAGGAGATACAATCTCGCCCAAGTTATTCAATGCGGTGCTTGAGGGAGTTTTCAGGAACTTGGAATGGGACAAAGCCGGAGTAAGCATCAACGGTCGCTTCTTGAGTCACCTTCGGTTCGCAGACGATATAGTTTTAATAGCTCGTGATTCAGCTGACCTACTTAACAGACTAACACAGCTGCACAGGGAAAGTAGAAAAGTAGGATTAAAAATTAACGTAGATAAGACCAAACTAATGTTCAATAGTTATTGCATGCCTGATAGCATCCCATTAGATGATAAACCAGTAGAAGTAGTAAATAATTATTTATATTTAGGTCAAATAATTGACATATCTGGTAGTAAAGATGAAGAGATAAAGAGACGTATGAAATTAGGATGGAGTGCATTTGGACGGATGAATGCTGTTTTTAAATCAAAAATGCCACTCTGCCTGAAGAAAAAGATCTTTGATCAATGCGTTTTGCCAGTGATGACATATGGATGTGAAACTTGGACACTGAATGGTACCCGAGAGAATGCAAAAGGGTAAAAGGAAGACCGCAAGGAAGATGGGTGAACGAAATTAGGAAAATGTGCGGGGTGAGATGGATGAGTGTTACGCAAAACAGAGACGGGTGGAAGCGTGTTGGAGAGGCCTTCATCCAGCGTGGATGGCGAGTGGCTGTAAATGATGATGATGATGATGATGACAATTTTACCGAAAAGGGTCCAGAGGGTCATTTAGGAGCGAGACGGGCCGAGCGTTCCATGAATCTGTGCATGGCACGGCTCATTTTTACAAGCCTCGTATCAGCTTGTTTTCACATGTTAAAAAGTATCTAAAAAAAACCACGTGCCACATTTACCGCTGTGTCTTTTTCTCATTTATTTGTTAAGAGAAGATGCCAACAAGACCTAAATCCTAATTAAAGTCGTGGAAAGTTCATTCAAACGAGCCCGACAAGTTGAAATTGAAAATGGCGGCAATTTGTAAACTATAATTTTTAACAATTAATGCAAAAAAATCATATATTAAAGAATTCTACTATTCATAATTAAAAAAAAATTAAGAATTTTAATTAAAAGTAGTAATAAGTAGTACGCCAGAAATATTCGAGAATGAGTCCATTAGCCGCATTGGTTAAATTACGACGTTACGATGTTTATGTACTTGGAAATGTTCTCACACGTTTTCATTTCGCGGAATCAATCCACCGTGTACATCTGAATTTATAGAGAGAAAACCACACGCATGTGCATATATATCTTATACACATACGAAACTTTCAACATGTTGAAAAACGTTCAACACTTGTTGCTTCAATATGGCCGACGGCCAAAAGACCCAACCCAAAACTTACGGCTCGAACACCTAACGATGCCTAATTCATTAGAAAAGTCGTCCATTACGCATGATAGTTACGTATATAGCAGCAGACCATTGTTCTGGGGTTGGTTGAATTTCTCGACTTGAAGACCTTCCACTTGCCCCCGAGCGTTTCGCGTGCAACAATATTTTCCGATTTTTAGTCTCAGCCTCCCCCTCGAAAAGGACAATGATGAACACTCGAACACGCCCCGAAACCACTTCCGCCGATTTTTATTATATCTGTCGCCGATTTAATTAGACGAACCCTTCGGGCAAGCAATCAAGAATACGTTCGTTCGACATGAGGACCAATTTAGATCTATATAATGCAATAATTATTATTAGCAAAAGCTCGCAACTTCGTATATGGTATATAAACCGCTGTTGTAGTTTCACTGACTGTGTGTACGTGGCGCAATATTTGTGAGCTTATTATGATATTTTTCCGACGTACAGAGGTTAGCTCAAATTTAAGTTAACATTTGTCTCCGACATACCGCTATAAGAATTTAACCATTGACGAAATGATCAGAATTGACAATCAGATCGACGTGACGACAACAGGCTATCAGATGCGCCTGCTCGCCGCCCCCACTTAACTTCACAGGTTATATACATATAGTTAAAGCCATAATCAAAGATCGGCGTTGGTAGGATGATTCTGGCACAGAAAATGGTTCACTATTGTCAATTGAGCCGTTCACTATTTACTTATTCCTATTCACTATTTACTTATTTACTATTGACTTATTTCACCAAGTCCAATTTTCGGTTCCCAAAAAAATTATTTTTGTTCGACTTAATTCACTTATTTTAATTCGATATGTCCAGAATCTCAGAAAAGCAGAATAAACGTATTACAGGCCACCAGTATTGTTAAATATTGTTAAACGTAAAACATCATATTTAACGTTTTGCGAGGTATTTCTTGAAATGAAGAAAAGCGGACTTTGCCACTTTTGAAAAATGCCACTTTCAATTATAACGGCTCAATTGTTATATTAAACCATGCTTTTTTGTTCTCTTGCTTCGTAGCGGTCTATTGTCATTTAACGAGCACTCAGCCAACGGCGAAAACTAGTCATAACTAAAGGGCGGCGTTCGGAAAATGCTTTATGCGCAAAAATTGTTGTCGACCATGTTTTTGTTGCTCTCTTGCTTTGTATGGTAATGGAGAGGTTTATTGTCATTTGAAAATCACCAAACCAACGCCTAAGACTGGTCATAACTAGAGGTAGGACCGAAAGCGTGCCGTTCTTTGTTTATTGTTCGTCGTGCATTGTTCATTTTTATGATGAACCTTTTTTTTGCACTCTAGCTTTGTAGTTCGCTCTATTTCCTGGAAAATAGACCCAAAATGCCATGTTTCCTGGAAAAAGCACGCTCCCGGTCCGACGTCTAGTCATAATTATAGGAGAGATGGTCATTTGGGCAACGACAAATAACAATAAACCTTCCAACAGTGTTAAATACAAGAGAGTAATAAAAAAAGTTTTTCTACAAAGTCAGCAATAGCCATATCGCTTCAAAACCAACAGCATATGTAGATCAATGGTTAGCATTTAATGCTCTCAACTGTGTAGTCACGGGCTATATCCCATATACTGCTGGATAAAACTTGGATATGTGACTCCAAGGTCGATGATTTCCTATCAGAGTTTGCCGATTTATCCATTTTATTGAAATGGTTCCAACAAATTGGCAACCCTGTCCTAACCCTTTCGCAAAAAATCTAGTTATTTCAACATCTCGATTTTCATTGATCAGAAAATGCTGCGAAAATATGTCTATAGATGTCGTGTTCAATAAATGGGTATACCTATACCTGTTTAAATAATTATTTATCTGTATAGCACGGCACAGTCGTCGCGTTGGAGCAATCTGTTTTGATTGATTGAATAATTAAAATGAACTAAAAATGTTAATTGCCCTAATGACCAACCGATTTTATAACAGTTACTTTTTCACACTAACTCATATAAACATTATTACGTTATAAATGAGTTAGTGTGAAAAAGTAACTGTTATAACTTAACATCGAACTCATATAAACATGATTACGTTTAAAGGCGAACCTTATTTTTCTATCTACAAACATACATTGTAACTATGACAAAAAAACTAATCACGGAATTTTTATTTTAACAATATTGATTTGTTGGAATAACACTGTATTGGTTGTCCGTGTAACCAGTGACGGATCCGAAATATTTTCAAGGGGAGGATTGTGATATTTTAGAAAAATAAACTAATAAAAACAATACCAACTTTATATACAGCATGGGCAAAATGTATCTTGAGGAGTCGACAACTTTTTTATTGATAACTAACTTCAATAATATAATAAACAAAAAATATCGATAGTATGGAGATTTGATCACTAAGTGTAAAATATAACATCTTTAAAATTAGGTCCATTTACCGTTGCCACCTGCCAAAGCGAGACTCTTTCGACTGCATTTTTCATGACACCAGTTCATTTTTGATGCCCTAACGTTTGAATTTCTATTCAAATTTTCTCTTTGAGATGCTTAATGAGAACATGCATATACCGGCTCTTTCAGATATCAACAGGAATAAATCAGAAGCTAAATAAGATCGAGAATACGCGGAGGTAAATCTGGAATCTTCTCAAAATTATCCGCTCTCTGAAATTCCATTTCCATACATGGGAGGGGGATTATTGCCCCTATCGCCCCCACCCCCTGTAACCGTCCTTGTGTGTAACATAGTAACACTACTAAACAGTACGTTTCATAAATACAATTATATTCGTACGCGTAACGTGTACGATTTAGATAGAGTAGAAACGTTTCCCCCTCCCTCTTCTTATTTGGGGAAGCGTTTCGCTGTTAATTTCGCTTATGTGTATGTCATGTACATAAATATAGGTATGATTTTAAAATTCCGTTAAAAGTATCATTTAATTATTTTTAAAAAACATACATATTTCAATACATACATACAGTATTTCAATATTTTTTTCACATTGACATCAAAATAGTTTCTATATATTTATATTTATCCATTATATATTAACCACGAACATAGATGCCACTACAAGTTGCCCAAGCGACACCTATGATCAAACTTTTGTATGTACCAAATACCATCCAGTACACGTAATTCCACACAAAACATTATTTTAAAACACTGTGCAACAACCCCTGCTACTCAACTCTTCCACTGCGGAAGATGGTATAGCAGCTCCACCGTATGTAGATATTCCTCTTCCCAATTCATCGAGCAAAATTAAACAATTGCTGCTGCTTCATTCAATTCAACCAAGAAGGTCGACTGTCAGACATTACATCAACCAAATTCAGTCATTGTCATCAACCAGACTTGCAAATATTTCATCGATGACTGTCAGACTGCACTGCATGTTTCCCTTCTTGCAAAAGCTTTGAGATTATTGTTGCGATTTTTATTCAATATTTTGAATCAACCTTTCAGTATCACTTATTTTTAATACGATACTGTTAAATTATTTAAAAATGAAAATCTTGCAAATTGATTTTTATACGAAAAAACATTTTTCAACATTTTTCCTAGTGAATTTTCGTCACTATTTTCGGAAATAAATTTAAACACATCGCAATTGAATATGTCTGATTTTTTTAGCGCAAACTTAGCATACTGTTTATAATTATAATTAAAATTTAATATGTAATAGGGTTAATCCAACAGGAATGTTTTAAATTGTACTCTGTATTGATACGTAAATACTTTAAAATTAAATTGTAAAATTTAAAAGTATTTATGTATCAATAGTCTTTCATATGTACATATATATGTATATAATATTAGTTGTTAAACAGATTATTTCGCTCATTGCGATCGCGCACACGACAATCGTTGTCACGAAAATCGCGAATACGGAATATCTGGCACTCGGGTTCTCATTAGTATGGTAGTTCGTGTGCGAGATCGCTTTGTGCGGAATAATCACCGAACCATATTACTACTCACCAGAGTGTTCCATTTTTTTTCCCTTCTTTCGACTCCCAAGTGTACGTATGTATATACGTTTACATACTTTTCACGGGGCGTCATTTCATTTATTTACAAGAATTCGTATATTCCCAGGAGTTGTGGGGCCGCAGATAAATCCTTCGCGATCCGCAAGCGGCCGTGCTCGACGTGCCTGTTGTATGTATGTATGTATGTATACGTTATTAAAATTCACGTGTCGTTTGGCACGATTTCGTTTCGTGCGAATAATTTCGTCCCTTTCTGAACGAAAAAGCACTACAATTTTCCAACGTTCCATTTTTATACGTCATTTTCATTAATGTTCAGTCCGTTTCTCATCAAAATTTTATAGACATATAATATACAGTGTGTACATATGAGAAAGCGGACGTGGGGGGAGGGGAAGGATAAAATAAATATTAGTAGTATGCTACGTATAATATTCACACTTTACGACCACCTCTAAACATATGGTTTATTACAGACTTGAAAATACTCTCACATGAATGACTCGACGCAAAAACCTATTAAATGTAGAAGTTGATAACCCTCTTAAATATGCACGTCGATGTAACTAAAGTTCCAACATGTTTTGTATTATACGTATGTATGTTATAGTAAATTTTAACATTTCTACATTTTGCTCCACACTTGAATATGTACATAACTCAATATGTATAATTACGGCGAATTCAAAATGTCTTCGTTTACCATTCGTGCAAAGGAATGACTATAATATTCCATTTTACCTGGCTAATGTGATGCACACACGAATTTATTTACTAATTATTAATATTCGTTTCGGAGACGTCAAATATCAAAACGTCAAGTACGCCAAATCACGTCGGCCACATCCCTTCGCAAGCCTCACCCCCTCGGAGTGTTTTCGGTGATATTTATCCTCGTATTGGCATAGGTTTGACAGTGATCGATAGCGGTGATTCTCATATTTGAAAAAATATAGGAGAAGCTTTCGAAATAATTTGATTTTTAAATGCTTTTTATTATTACTAAATTATGTTCACAATACATCTTATATCTATTTTAATAGCTACTGATCTACTGATCATTTTCTATTTTACAATTTTAATTTAATTTTGTTAGTAATCATAGTATTATATTATTCTAATGTTAATGTACAGCATAATAGGAAAAAGAGCTCAAAAACCTATTTACATTTCTTATAAATGCTCATAATACATCTAATACATATTAATTAAAGACTCTCTAAAGTCGATGACCTAAAGCAGATTGTGTTTAGCTAATCTGTGTTTATACCTGAAGGGTATAGACATTTTGTTGTAATCACCGAAACTCTTCACAAGGGTGTTAGTATGGTTATTGGTGATTCTGTCATAGAATCTACTGGTTAGTTTGTTAGTAATGTCTGTAACAAACGGAATATTATTTATAGTATGCAATTTTTTCAAGTTAGTATACATATATGGGTGTATTATAAATTATTTTTAGGGATTTATTTTGTATTATTTGGAGTTTGTAAAGGTTAGTATTTGAGGCGTTATTCCATACAGGTGAAGCATAGGTCAATAATATGAGCGCGTGATATAATTTTATTTTATTTTGAGTTGATAACGAACTGTGGTGATTAAATATTGGGTATATTGAGGATAAACCTCGCATCGCCTTGCGTCGAAATAATAAGATTGTACGAATTAATAATAACACGGAGATACGACTCTGCCCGCTGAAGTTCATCTACGCGTCCCGTGCCGCACTTTTCAGTGTGTTCTTACCAGGGCTGTGGAGTCGGATCAAAATTTACCGACTCCGACTTTATTTTATGATTCGTCTTCGAGTCCAACTTGGACGGTTTTAGTAAGATCGACTTTTCTAGCCAACGTATAAAGTTAGTAATTAAAATAATAGCGATTTTCAAAATATAAAAAAATGAATTAAAAAGTAACTAAAAATTGACGTGTAAGCCAATTTATTGAATTTTTGGTAATTTTGTTAATAATTTTGGTAATAAGTATAAATTAAAATTTAGTACATTAATAGTATATGTGTATGAATTTCATACACAAATGGATCAATTAGAAAAATGAGAATAAAAAAAAGTATGAGACGGAGGAAACAATTGGTTTTAGTCACAAAATTTTCACTCTCGTTTTTTTTTTGTCAAATGCAATATTGAGATCATATAAAGTTGCAGACAAATATAATCAAAAAACATACAAAAAAACACGTATGCTTAGTCTGCGCGGTCGCCATCTTCCCAAAACGCACTCCCTGGAGTGTTTTCGGCAATGTTTTATTTATACTTGTATTGACATAGGTGTGACGTGATCGATAACGAATACGAAATAGAGTAGGAACTTGTCGAAATAACAAGATCGTACTAATTAAAAACGACCTGCAAAAACGCCCTTTCCAACTGGATACCACGAGCACGTGCATGCCGCACAATTCTGTTTGATCTGATTCATTGTTTAATGACATTGTATTTCGAATCTTAGAAAAATCTCTAACCTACTAGTACTACCTAAACAGTACGATAAATCATTGCGATAGATTGATTTATCGTAGCGATTAGGTAGTAATTAGAACCCTTAACCAATTAAGTGGGAAGAAGTGAAGGCCCAACTTAAACGAACAAACGATTTCACACGGAAGATAATCCGTTGCAACGAATTCTCAGTTCATCCCCATTAATACCCACCCGGCCTACACTATCTTGAGTTGTTTATATTTCTGTTCTACGCATTTAAGTGTGTTAAATTTTTTAAATATTATGGTTATCGTATATAATAATTTTCTAATCCGTTTGTGTGTGTGAAGTGCTGTCCCTCAACACCATGCTCCGTCTCTCTCTCTCTTTCTCCCCTTGGAATGGTATATCGTGGAAAGAGACGCGGCACAGTGTGGGCTTCGTTCATATTTATAATGTTCAATTAATTATTTTGAAGAAAAAAATTCGAATGTCAGGCCTGAGTGCACAAGCATGTGCACACAGGCCACTAGTTACATACAAATGTATAATATTTATGTATGTACATACATAAATACAGCTTTTGAATTAAAAAAACAGTCGATTATAAAAATTGACGTTTCGTCGTACCTAAGTGGCGCAACATGGCCGCAGAATTTAATCATAATGATGAAATACTTTCGACAACTTCCAAACTTTTCAGTATGGCCGATTATAATTGGGTCGCGACACGCACAACATATCGAGTTCTGAGTATTTCAATAACAAAGCCTCAAACAAGCCCAAGGGAACAATGCTAACAAACATTTCTTTACTTATAAATGTATGAATATGCACGCCCATTACGTTACTGCTTTAGATGTAATTCCTTGTTCACATTTTTTTTTCTCTTTCATTATTTTTTTTCAATATTTCGAGTACGTGCCTTGGCAACCTAAGTACACTCTTCCTCTCAATACTACTATAGAAAGAAACGAGATCTACATAATACCTGTGTACATACATAAGTGTAGAACGCCAGGTGTGGCAAAAAATATATGGCAAATTCTCCCACTCGGAATGAATAACAATCCCAATTTTACTAGTAAAATCACATACATCTAATGAATCCGTAATATAATAAATCAGAGCGTGGTGCCCGTAGCAAAATTTTCCGACTCCGACTACAACTTTATATTATGATTCGACTCAGACTTCAACTTGAACGATTTTAGTAAGATTGGCTTTTTGGCCAACGTATAAAATTGTTAGCAGTAAAAATAATAACGATTTTCAAAATATCAAAAATTAAAAAATTACAAAACATTGACATGTAACACAATTTATTAATTAAATTATTGTAAATTAAATAAGTATAAATAAAAAGTATATTTGTATGAATTTCATACACAAATAAATCAATTAGAAAAATGAAAATAAAAAAAAGTATGAGATGGAAAAACAATTAATATTGTGGATAAAAAATATTTGCATGAAATACGTCAGTGAATTTTTCCCCGCGATAAAAGCCATGCGATGAAATGTCCGTACCCAGTGTGTACTTACATACATACATACTTACACAAATTTTGTAACAAAAACAGATCATTGAGATGTCAAAATCAGAACAATTAATTGAATTTCATACACAAAAAAAATCTATTTAATAAAAAATGAGAATAAATTAGCGAAGTGAAACATATAGTCATATAGAAACATGAAAAATAGTCTTGTAAAAAGTATGAGACAGAGGAAAAATTCAGTTTTGGCCACGATAAATCAAAATACGTGCAATTCAATGATTTTATTTGTAATTTAATTTAATTCGTGATTTTTATAAAGAATTTACTTCAATTAAATTGGAGACATGGTAAACGGACTATTACGCAAATTGCGATCGCGCGCATGACAATCGCTGCCACAAAAATCGTGAATACGAAATATCTGGCTCTCGAGTTCTTGTTAGTACAATATTTCGCGTGAGCAGCTTTCGATTGAGGGAGTTTTTGGATGCCAGATTTTCCGTGATCGAGATTTTAGTAACGTGCGTGAGATCGCTTTTTGCGGAATAATCACCGAACTAGTTGACACACCGTAATACTATTAACAAAATAATAATGAAAATGAGTCGGAATCTGTTGACTCAACTCAACTCTGACTCCACAGCCCGTAATAAACCCAAACCGACAACGAATCGTTAATTTTGCTTTTGGCAAATATCAAATTTCATTTGTTATACAATTACGATTTATTTACTACAAATCATAAATCTAACATCCTCTGCAAGTAAAAGACGATTCAATTTTTTTGCTACTTTTTATCGGGTACCATTCAAATCTAGGGAGATCCCTAGTTGTTCTTTTGTAATCCATCCACACTTCAGATCCATTACTATTTCGACCTATTCACTCATTCCACTATGTTTTCTACATTTTTGTCTTTTGTCGCCATGCTTCGTATACTACGACCCATAGTCCTAAGTGTCCTAGAATCCTATCAAGCATTCAATGCCAAAGCTACACAAACTTTATAGTTTGAAGTTCATTCTGAAGATTTAAGAAATTCAAACAGATTATTCGGGTGAATTTTTTTTAAAGAAACTTCTTTAAATTAGCAGGACTGATGAAGTAAAAACGTAGGAATATAATTGAGCACCCCAAAAACTAAAATTCCTATAAAGCTCTAAAGATTTAGGGACAACTCATTATATAAAGTGACTTAATGCCGTCACGCGTAATTGGGTGCCGATACGCGGGACAGTGCCGCCACACGGGCAAATGTATGAAATCACGCGCCGGGCTGAATGTGTTAAAAATATAAACGAGCTGAGATTTACTCCCCGTGCAATCATTCGCATTTTTTTATCAATAAAAATAATTCGAATATGTGCTACTTGGATACCTTGTTAAAATTAGCCTCTAAATAAATTCTTTTCACCCTGGAGGGAATTGAAGATCTTTTGTGGTTTATTTCTCTTGCGTTTCCCCTCGACAACGTTTTCAATGCCGTGTACATATATATTATATGTATATGTATCTCCGCGTCTGGGGTGGTGGACCGTCTAATTGGCCGCATCGTTCCCAACATCTATGTAGGTATTTTCAAGCATTTCAGCGAAACGTGAACTAACGAGCCCGAAAGCCTTCCAATTACTTGGACCCCGCCCATTTAATGAGACACCCCTCAGACTGGGTTACATCACACAGCCTTCCTGCTTTCAAATGAGACGGCACGTTGAAGTCCCACTTTTGATCTGCTCAAATACGACCCTTTCACCTTACATAAATATGAACTTCATTAAAATTACAGCATCGAAATACATACATATTTATTCGTCGAATTAAATATTAATATGCACAGTACGCCTTTGCTTGTTATTTGGTGTTAATAGACTTCTGTTTTGTTTTCCTCAGGTAAATCATCAGCCATGGGGTGCTTCGGTAGCAAGGATAAGCTCACGAAAGAGGACATGGACTTCCTGAAGTCCCACACGCGATATGACGAAACTACTATCAAGGAGTGGTACAAAGGTTTCAAGGTACGACTTCAACTTGTTTTGAAAATATTCATAGTCCCGTACACAGAAAGAAATATCTTGGAAAATTTTTTTCATGTGTCTATTTCATTTTTTACAGCAAGATTGTCCAAATGGAAGGTTGACCCCTGCCAAATTTGTCGACATGTACAAAATGTTTTTCCCTTCTGGTAATGCAGAAGAATTTTGTGATCATGTCTTCCGAACATTCGACATGGACAAAAACGGATACATCGATTTCAAGGTGAGGCGGCCACTTGACGTTTCGGCTGTTTTAAAAAGAGCGCTTGCGATTATAAAATTTTAATTAATTAATTTATGATTATTCTAATTTCCTTCCCAGTTTGTCGAATTTCAATGTGATAATAGTACAAACATAAAATTCACATATTTTAAACACAATATAATTGCTCACCGAAATTTATAAATTCACGGCTATACTGAAAATATCTATAATATATAAATTTTCTATCAATACTGCTCTAAGAGATTACATACAATATTACTGTGAGGCTTAAAAACATTTTAATTCGAAAAAGCACCATAAAATATTTTAACTTGGATCAGGTACGGGGTAACCACAGGGAGATTGTCATTTTTAAGAAAGCCAGCAGCATGGCTTGGTGATTGCGCTAATCCTTAGCATCGAGAGGTGATCGGGTTCGATCCCGTGAGCTGATCTCGATTGAAAAGAATTTATTCCGAGTATAATCTGTAGTGCTGTTGGTGAGACTTGGATATTTGTTATTCCAAGTCTATTGTTTCCTATCAGGGTTTATCGATCTATCTGATTTCATTATTGAAACGGTTCCTCCATCGAATTGGCAAAAACCATCCTACCCACTATGTCACCAAAATTTATATAAATATGTACAAGTTTAATACCATAGATGTCGCTCAGGAGCAGAGCCCCTAAAGACATCATTGAGAAATATAAATTTAAAAAAATATATATACATATATATTACTACTGTAACATGTTTGAGGAGATATTCCATTTACGTTACGTAGCAAAAATCTCGTCAGAAATTTGCTGTCCATCTTCCCTAGTGCAGTTTTCAATCCTGGTCATCTTCTGTTCGCACCGTTCGTGGAGCGCCTGGTGATTTTCGCTTCATTATGTTATCCGGGGTTCGCAATTTATCAACACATTTCATAATGGGCCACTATACCATTGCTACTGAATTCAAAATGGCGGCAGGTTAATAGCTATACCGCAAACACTCCTTTAAAGGAGTAGCAACCCATCAAAAATAATTTTACTAATGTTAATTCTATTAAATAAAATAGTATTAAAATGGTTTCTGTCGTGAACTCTATAATAATAATATTTTTCGATTATTAATAATTAGAAGAAAAAAATTTGATAAATACATTTTGGTGTGAATCTCAAAAGTAGAGCGTAAGAACATTATATATGTTCCGTATAATAAAAATAAATCGAAATAATTACACACGGATGAGATTAAAGTGATTATCAATAATTAATGTCAGACCAAACCTGATCCTTGGTAAAAAAATATCTTATGAATGTGATAAAAACATGTCATTTTTTTGCTAAAATACTTTTTTAATAGTGTTATCGGTGAGCGATATGTAAATAGATTTTCATTTCTTCATTAATATCATTATTTTTTCAAGCGAAATGAATGGACTCCTAAAGTTTATTTCAATCGTTTGATCTTTGAAAAATCGAATTAGCCATTGTGTTTGAATATAATTTAATTTATCAACGATTATCACATTTTGTTTGCGTGTACATTTTGTTTCATAGGCTAAATATGCTGTTTAATTTGATTAATATGTTTTGAATAATCAGCGAAAAATTACAGTATTGCTAAGGCGCGTTTACACTGAATCAATAATTATCGTTTTTCAATAAAAATTTTACAACGTTTAATATAAAAAAAAATGGCAAAATTATCGTGTAAACACGCTTTTATGAACGTATTGGGTAAGTGCCAGTCAAGTATTTTGCATTAATTTTATATGTGTGTATATTATAATATTTTGGCGCAACTAGTCCTGCCGTCTTTTTTTTATCATCCAATTCTCATTTACCGGATCGAACGAATTCAAGTTCGTCGATGGAAATTTTTAACTATACACCGATCATCTTAAATGAAATGTTAAAACTTAAAAATTCTGCGTTTAATTCGATTAATTAAATTAAATTAAATTCAACACATCGAAAATTCGGTAAACTGGGACTGCAAGACTAGTATAATTTACATGAATTTGCTATAGAATTATCGATTACATTTTGTTTTAATGAATTTCGATACTCTTCTTTTGCTTAGTGAGTTCAATATAATATATGCACGAATGGATCATAAATGATTTGTCAATCATTATTGCAACAACGTGCTATGCAAAAGCAGTACACTATCGCTGTTGTAAATCGATTGTACATATCATCTGTCATTTTGCGCTCTTGCAACCTTCATCGTTTTTGTGTTGAATTTTTGGTATTTCTATCAAATTTCATTTCATCAGTGAACAATATATGTACATAAATTGTACATGTATATATTTTAGGAAATTAATGAACACACATGTTGAAATGATAGTTGATAGATTTAAACAAAATAACAATGATCTGAAATTGAACAAGTTACCAGACCCTGTCATTCTGTAGCTTGCTAATGTTTTAGGAGTTCTTGCTAGCGATAGATGTTACTTCAAGTGGTACACCCGAAGAAAAACTTAAGTGGGCATTCCGAATGTATGATGTCGATGGAAATGGTGTTATTGATATTCAAGAAATGACAAAAATCGTTCAGGTAATTTAACCTCACGCAATCTGCTAAATATTTGCTTTTGGTAGTGTGCAAATTTTTTTATTTTGTACTCAGTTTTTTTTTTACTTACAAATTTGTAAATAATCCAAAAACTTTGTCTTAAAATTACTACCTGTATTGAAGAAGTGATTGCTTAGTGTAGCATTTTCATTACTACAGATACGTTTCTCGGAAATCTGTTTTAAGATTAAGATATAAATATGAATTTCATTGAAAGTAATATTAATTTTATCTTAAAATATGTTTAGTCGATTTCCACTTCTTTCCTTTTCCCATTCTTATTTCTGTCACATGTGGTTCCTGTTTATTTTATCGCTTTAAAAAAAATAACAGACTATTCAATTTTCCTACAGCAAATACCACATGTATTTTTTATCATTATTCTAAAATGAAATAAACTAAAATATACCACTATATAATGTAAAATCAACAAGAATTTACTTTCTATATATTTATTCCTTATTTTATTATATACAAATATAAATACGGTTTTTTTATATACATATATACGTATAGTCAATAAAAATGTGGTATAAACAAAAAATTATTTAATTCAAAATGGATATTAAATAGGGTATAATATATAAATAGTATTCATAATTGTCTTTTTTTAGATATTATATTTCACAATAATATTACTCTTGCGTATACAATGTGAATTTTCTTTTAATATTTTCTTTTTTCCAAGACCCTCACAGAACTCCATTTTAGTGTAAATTGGTACGCAGTAGTAACATAAATAGTTATTTTAATTTAAATTTCATATTAAAAAAATATATATGTAGATGATAGCATATGACACATACATACATATAATATCATATCATAACTTTCTTTTTTATTTTTTGTTTTTTTAAATGAAAAGTCTTTTATCATCTTGTTTGCTTTCTCTCTTTCATTCTTCCTCTGAGATAAAAAACCTAGTCGTGTTGGGTCACTACATATTTCTATATAACAAAGTTTTCAGAGATCAAATAAAAACTGTTTGGAAGTCACTGTTGTGCTGAAAGGTTTAATTTGAGTTTAATTTAACATTTTTAACCATTGAAATCAAATGAAGAACTTCCCGTTTTTGGATAAACATCTAGATTTATATTTTAGGCTATTTACGACATGCTGGGTGCATGTTCGAGCAACCGCCCTGCGGATTCCGCCGAAGAGCGCGCAAAGAACATATTTGCGAAAATGGATGAAAACAATGACGGTCAACTCACACAAGAAGAATTCCTGAAAGGGTGTCTGCAAGATGAGGAGCTTTCCAAAATGCTTGCACCTTAATAGTTTTCGTCAAGCTAACCCCGTCCCATCCCATCCGTATCGTTGTCATTACATTTATTAATGATTATTTCAATGTTTAAACATCATTTAATGTTTTCAGCTTTTGTGAACAACTATTTTTCGCTATATATTTATATATATATGAAAAATATTTTATGTAAAGGAAAAAAAAAACAATTATTACAAATATGCCATTTTTTATATATACAATATTCACCTTTATAAGAGGAAAAAATGAAATTTGTATTTTTTTAAGTTTATACACGATTTTTTGAAGTGTTATTTATTTTGGAAATATCGATCACACTGATTCTCGCGTAAAAGCACATTGGTAAAAGTGAAAGCTAGACCGCATGTTATTTTTGGCCTGTGATTTTTATTTTACTTAATAATAATCATTAATATGTATTGTATTTTAAGCAGTGTGACCCAGTTTGAAAATATAATATAAATCAAACGGATCGAGCTACAATCTGCACGTTTCCTCGAGCAATCCCCGTCCCGTCCCTCCCTCCCCTCATTTATACGAGTAAATGTATATTCACTAGAAACACATAGACTCTCGCTTCGATAGTAATACGTTATGGTTTGCGGCTGATTGTCTTATAATCGTCTTCTGTTTTAATTTTTAAATATATCGTAGCTTTTTCGAAAGACTTGAATGTTTTTTACAATCACTAATTAATGTCGACATTTAAAACTTATGAATATTGTAACCTGTTCGGTGTGAACATCTTGTATTTCATTTACCTGCCTAAATTCGTGCCCTAACTTATTTGAGGTGTATTGATTAAAATTATGATTATGTCAACTTCTATCATGAAATTTATTTTGTATGTTTTTAAATGAGACCAGTATAAACGTCAATTCCTGTATGACTAGTCTAACCCAATTTTTCCTGGTCATACCTAAATATATCATTATTTATAATCTTTACATTGTAAGTGTCAATTTTACTTATCATATTTTGAATCGATCCTTTGAACAAAACTATACATTTGAATATGTGGAATATTTCATTATAGGAATGTAAGTTAGATGTCTGTTTTATACCCACATTTAGATGTACAAACAACTGAAGTCATTGTGAAATTTCACACACACACACACATACACACACACACACACACACAACACAACATAACACAACACAACACAACACAACACATATAAAACACGCATAATTTTACAATTTATAGCCTTCGTAAAAAATAAAGCTTCACTAACTAACAATTACAATATTTTCACGAAACCTAGTTAAGCTAAGATGACCAGTAAACTATACATATGTCGGACCACAACCGTACACGTACGATTGTTCGCATAACGTTATATACATATATTCCACAACATATCTCTTATTGTGCTTCTTTATACACACATATATCGTATCTGCAAAAATAAAACTATTTTTCTTCTACATACTTGTATTCGGAATACAGGGGTAAAGTTTCTATTTTCTATGACTTTCTAGAAAATATTTAATCTTGAATTTTTTTAAGCTTGGCTCTATTGATGACAACTAGATCTAGTGTATACGAAAGTATTTATTGTGTATTAATTCGCTTTTAGTAAATATTGTATTCGGCTATTTTTCTATACTGCCAACTCAAATCACACACATTTTTTTACACCACTGAAACAATAGCGCTACTTTCAAAGATTACAATTAAATTGTAATATTTTAATGTGTCAATATTGGAAGTTTACAGTTGAAATATTTTCACCATTTTTTTTACAATTTATGAATTCACACTTTGTTTAATAAAATTTCCATGCATTAATTTTTTTTTCTAAATGCGTTTAATTCTCAACAAAAAATACTTCACACTTATAAACGAAACCCCTGCTTATTGCAAATTAATAAAAATCATCTTCACTGAAGGTGCTTTAATTATGTATTTACATTATTTCATTATTGTGTATGATTGTTTAATAGTATAATAATTAATATTTCTATTATTATAGTATATATATATAATATAATATGACTCATCACTAACTATTGTAATGATGTGCTTTTTTGTCTTATTATTGTGTATTGTTTTGTTTGTATAATCACTATATATCAATCTATTATATTATAATGCATATATAATAATCAACTGGTTATTATATTTAAATCGCACATCTTGTTTTAGGCTACGTTTAGATATTAAAGCATATAAAAGCATTTAAATACTTTTAAGAATATGTATATTGATTGTTTTGCATATCTTGTATGTATTAATGTATTTATCTTATATATGTAATTGCAAATTTTGTTTATGCATATATACTTATGTATATGTATGTAATGTGTGACCTAACTAATTATGAAACAACTAATTGATGTTTAAACAATCCAATATTTTTCTACTATGTGCATTACTTTACAAAGTGTGAACACGATGAATATTTCTTTCTCACGTCATTGTAAAAGAAAAAAACAAAGAAATGTAAATAATTACATGTCTGGTATTGTTTTATAATTTGAAGCATCTACGTCAAAAACAGTATGATATTAGCTGATATTCATTATTAGATTAGTGTTAATGAAATCTAAGTCAATTAGCCTTCAAAATGCATCTTTTGATAATAAATCTGCCTTGAATTCAACGATATAGTAAATGTTATTGTGATAATTGTACTTTAAAATGAATTTAAGATAGACTCTTCGACTCTCAGATTGTTGTTGTTCACGCTTACATTGTATATTAATTTTATTGTATCTGTTAAGGCTATTTTATCTTTTGATTGAATAATGATCTTTGAAGGCTAATTCGGCACCTTTTTGTTTTTTCTTTATATATTTAATGGATTATATAAATTTATATATATATATATATATATATATATATATATATATATATATATATATATATATATATATATATTATTATTAAATGGAGTTTGACTCCTCTCCCACTACTTAATTAATAAAATATTGTAATTCTTACGTTTATTTTGAATTTATAGATTTTAATCGTTGGTTCTTTTCTTCTTGAAACACCTGAATTCTCACAGATCTTGAATAATTCAATAAACTCTTCTTCGATCGATTAAAATGATAAATGTATTGTATGTATGTTTTATCAAGCAACCGTCATAATAATATAGTCTTCATATATAGATGTTTCATACATAAATAAATGTCTACAATGACCACACTGTTCTCTTTTATGCCATACACACAACTTTTATTTTTACATTATTGCCGTTATTATGATTACATATTGGTATTTTTTTCATTCTTTTTTTTTATTTTGTACGTTGTGTATGTTTTATGGTGAGTATACAAAACAGCACGTTATACGGACATTTTTTAACGGAGGTTTATTTTTACTGTTTTATCACTGCTATGCTATTTGATTTTACAGGAAATAAGGATTTGGCTATCCTAAATTTCATCGTCTAAAGGGACATCTGCTTCAATAGTTAGAAAGTTTATTACATCGCAACCATGGGGAAGCAGAACAGTAAACTCAAACCAGAAGTGCTGGAAGATTTAAAACAAAATACAGAATTTTCTGGTAAGAATTCCTCTTTATTAACACTTTTTGAGAAATTCATCTCACGCGAATGTTATCTATTTCTGTTTATATATATATATATATATGCTTGCGACTCAGAATGTGTTAATCATGAATCAAAACATATTTTTTTTAACACAAGCGCAATTTCAATGCGAATGATTTATTGCTATACCGATGTATTGTTGTCACATTTTGCAGCGTTGTTTATTTAATGCGAATTAAATGCCAAATTTGTATATTTATATAAGCTATTATTTAATGTTTTGAACCAGCATAATATAATAATGTTATAAACGCCATCATATTATCAGGTCCATCGGCTTTGCCACCTCTTCAAGTACTTTTTAAACAAATATATTATTTATTGTATTTCTACACTGGATTCAAAACATTATTTAACCGGTTTTTTATGGGTATCTGGTAGCTTCAGTTCCCAATGATATGCATCCACGCAAGCGTAGAGACACCGTTGTTATAATATTTACTCGTATTTCAGATGCCGAAATTCAAGAGTGGTATAAAGGTTTCTTAAAAGATTGCCCTAGTGGTCATTTGTCCGTTGAAGAATTCAAAAAAATATATGGGAATTTTTTCCCATACGGCGACGCGAGCAAGGTATTAATAATTATTTTTACATATGTACAGCATTGTACCAAATTAATAAGTCCACATATGAAAAAATCATGATGTAGCATAATCATATTATATTTTTTTTGTAGTTTGCGGAACATGTATTTAGGACATTTGATGCAAATGGAGATGGCACCATTGATTTTCGAGAATTTTTATGTGCTCTTAGTGTCACCTCTCGGGGAAAACTTGAACAAAAACTAAAATGGGCCTTTTCCATGTATGATCTTGACGGAAACGGTTACATTTCACGACAAGAAATGCTCGAAATTGTTACTGTAAGTATTTCATATGTATATGTATATCTAAACCACAACCAATGGCGTATCAAGTAAATTGGGGGCCTCAGGCGCATTTGAAAATTAAGGCCCCCACTCCAGTAAAAAGAAATACTTTTCAGTATATGGTTTTTCATTAGAATTTTACAAAACACTTGAAAAACTAACAGTTTTTGTAATAAAATGGGTACTATTTTAAAATACTACGTAAAATAGGTATTAAGTTCATTCATTCTTGGCTTACAAACGTATTTTGGACAGTGTTAATAATTTGTAGGTCGTAAATTTTGGTAGAAAAGACCCATTTTGGGTCCCCCAATATTCGGGGGCCCCAAACACGCGCTTATTTTGAATGTATGATAAATCGTAGCTGGCCCACAACGATTGTACAAAGAATCGTAACACATCTCCAATTTAACAATATGTCTCTACACATATAATATATACAAAGACGGGTTTTCTAAACCCACCAAGTATAAATAATCTCAAAAATAAAACTCCGGTTTATGATGTCATCGAATTGAAACGAAATTTTCATTGTTTATAATTACTAACTATCTTTAAACGACTAAAGCAACTCAGATTTTGAGTCATCTTATTTTACGCTCGATCTCTTCAGCCTAAATTTATTTATAATAGTATAAAAAATTAGAAACTAATTAAACTTAACCGAGATTTTGCAAGTCAGATTCTGAGGTTTTGGCTCTGAAGGGATTTCACTGTGTATTATAGATAATATCGACATGTTTGCTTATGTTCTGGATCTCTTTTTTCAGGCTATATATAAAATGGTGGGTTCTGTGATGAAAATGCCCGAAGACGAATCCACTCCGGAGAAACGCACGGATAAAATCTTCCGTCAGATGGACCGAAACAAAGACGGGAAGCTCTCTCTCGAAGAATTCATTGAAGGCGCCAAGAGTGATCCGTCGATTGTGCGTTTGTTGCAGTGTGATCCTCAAGCTCAGTGATGCTAGAAGAACTCAATCCATAACCCCCTTTCCCCACTCCACCCCATCTCCACCCTGATAACCTCCACAATCCAACGGTACAATTTTGTAAAAATATCTTCAGCCAGATTACTTCCAAGATTGTTTTTTTATAATTTCAAATTGGTATTTTATTTTTTCATTTAAATCAATTCGTAAATCATTACAAGAAAAAAGTGTAAATCTAAAACTTCATAACACCCTGTGTGTGTTGAAAGTGGATCAATAAGCAAAGCATATCACAGGTATGACTGCATATATTAAAATTAATGAAAAATTGTACAATCTTGGCAGAATTCAGCTAAAGAGGCGAAATTAAATAAAATGCATAAAACAAAAAAAATAAATAAGAATAAAAAAGTGTTTGTATAACGTATTTTGCATAATATGTATATTTGATTTTATTCGTAGAATATTTATATGATACTTTCATATTTTTAAAGCTCTGTGTTCAGACCCAGGCATATCAAACGTTAACTTTTTGTATATAACTTTGTGTTGTGTAATGTAATTGAAAGCAATTTTTGTATATTTTGAAAAACTAACTATCATTAAATTTTTAAATGTTTTTATTGAATTTTTAAATATTTCTTATATAATTAATATATATGAAACACCAGGTACTGCAAATGAAGTACAATGTAGGTAAATTTCGCACCGAAATAACGTTTGATATGCCCTTTTAATTATGTAATTATACATATGTTTTTATATGAATGTTCAATGTGCGTACACACGTGTTTGTTTGGGTGTGTTTTATACATTATTTAAAACAACGCTGATAGGAATTTATAATATATACATATATGTATATGTATGTGTATACATTTTACTCAAAACAGTCGAATGAACTTTTAATATAAGTACTGCAAAACAGACATGATCTGGTAAAAACAATACTTTCTCTTGAACATGGACTTGCTGTTTTTTGCTGGTTGAAATTTTACTTCCAATAGCGTTTATCCAAGTCTTCCAGAGTATTTATGTAATTAATGTACACATGAGTATCGTAGTAGTCAATACGGCACGTAAATCTTCCAAATGCCTAGATTATATTCGTTGAGCGCTAGTAATCAGATCAACCAGCCCATGAGTTTCAATAATCAATTTTGTTGCTGCTTAAAGTACAGAACTATGAAGGTTTAACGAGTCGCATTGGAAAATAATATCTTCCTACTGCTATCGTTTGCTCTATGCCAGCGTCGTGGTCATTTCTATCAATTGGGATCCGTTGATTGATCCGCCTCCACTCCTGATCCTGTACCATGTTGAAAACAGCGAGCCCGTCAGTTCTTCAATTTCATCTGACCATCTTACGGCAGACTGACCTCTCGCTCGCCTTCCCTTTAGTGTTCCGGTGACTACCAGCTTCTCTAAACTCTCCACATCCTTCCTGGCAATCTGGCCAAAGTAGGAAAAAAACCTTTTTCTACGTGTTGTGGAGAGTCTCACTGAAACTGCCTGCTTTGAGGATGGTAATGTTCCAACACCACATTTCAAAATTAATCTAAAAAGTCCCTTTATCTCTACTTTAGTGTCTATAGAACAATTCTTCCATATTTTTGTCAGATTGACCATTGCCGTTTTCGCCAATCCTATTCTTCTGCAGATTTCTCGTATAAGCCTACTTGGTAAATAAAAATGACTTCCCATATTCATCACCCATTGTGAAAACGTTAGGAATAATATTAAGCGGAGAAAATGAAGAAAGGCCGTCAAACACGCCCGGCGAGCGAAACATCATATATCAAAGATTAATGTAGTACAGTTTTTACATTATTTGGATTTAATCAACAGTTCAGTTTTGGATTTTTATCAAAACATGTGTAAATTTCGTTTGGCAGTGCTTAAATTAACTGTTTTGAGTTAATATTTTAAAGTAACCAAATGTATGTACATTTAGACATATAAAGCAAACGGTGCATTTTTTAAAAAATATAAATGTATATAACATCTACATTCATTAATTTGCAGTGAGGTTTTATTTCTTTTAATACATTTTAACTTATTAATTTCAAATATATGTACATAGAAATAGTTGCTTCCGTTAAACTTTTTCTGTGTTTTATATTATTTAAATTATCACTCAGCACAAATTTATTTATTATATGTAAAGTCGATTGATTCGCACAAATTTTCATTAAATTACTTTTGGATATGTGTATAAAGTTTATTGTTTAGTGATTTTATTTTCAATTGAATGTATTGAAATGTAAAAAATCTCTGCACTGTTTTACGTACATGACAATTTTTTTTAACATTCCTATCAGCTTGTATTTTGTCTGTCGCTTATTTACCTCTTTTATGTGTTTTTATTTTAACTATTTATTTGCAATTGTAAATTACAATCTGTTCGTATACAGACCAATGACTGATGATGAATTTCGTCAACAATTGTACATATATCCAAACGGATTATGATATCTAATGATGTCTTTTAAATATGTATATTATGTGAATGTACAGATATTAATTTGTTCTGTAATGACTGACAACTATAGATATGTATGTATACAAACAGATTCAATGTTTAATTTCATAATGAGTTTTTTTTTTCTAGTTATTTGTTGTGCTATATATAATAAAAAAAAATTGATTTTTCATTTATTAAAATTGTCTTTGTATTTTAATGGTGAAATCTCAACTTTTCAAATTTTAAAATTTTAAATGTTCAAATTTTTATCAAACAATGCTTGGCCTCCGGATGCGAGGCACGCGATTGTTTAATTGATTCGATTTTTACTATAATGAATAAATTAAAAAATGTCACATATCTTGATATATCTCAGTGTTATAAAATGTCGTGATGTGCTATAAAAAAATCTGCTTACTCTATACGTGTTTCCAAAAGTCGATGCTGAAAAGTTTTGAATTCGGTCAGGTTGAGATCTGTTTTAACGGTACTTCATTGTGTTGTGGAGAGATGAGGGAATCGATTCGGCATTTCAGATTCGATTGCAAATATATTATTTAATCTTTAAATTTTAACATTAGTGTAACTTCAAAAATCTTGCATGCCGTTTTTCTATTAACTATTACGTACTTTGGATAGGTATTGTATTAAAGAAAATACATATATAAATTTCTTCCAGTTATACTCTTCAGAATGTTGAATGTTTGGCAACCTTTGTCCTGTATCAATGTTACGTGAAATTACACTTAAATTATATTTAAATAAAAAAAATAAAAAAAAAAACAAGTACACGTTTCAAATTGCACAATTTCATTAAGTAATCATAAGGTTTTTGCAAAAGTGAACTTCTTCTCATTTTTTTTTTGTGTTATATTTAAAAATGTCCTTGTTAATATACGGGCATTTGAATGCTTAACACTAGTTTGAAACTATCAATTGCCTCTGTCTTCATACATTACGTTTATAAAATTATATTATGTATATATAGATTGTCACACACATATGTATTTATTTATTAGTTGTTAACTTGAGACTTCTTAACCATTTTTACATCTATTCATTTCTTCTACGTGGTATTAGTTCGATATGAATATACGTATCTTCATGTATAGAAATAATAACTGCTTTGCATATTACATACATATATACATCATGACTGGACTCGGCCTGGATTTGCCGATGCAAAAGTTTCGAAAGGAATACCATAGCATACATGTACGCATAAGCCGGAGTCTAGCCGTGATGTGAACGACTAACGAAATGATCCAATCTGAAATCTGCGAGAGCAACCGTCTCATGATAACCTTTAACTTATTCTCATGCTTTATTATAAAAAACATTTTTTCTCGTCTTTTTCACTCTTCTTATTATAATACAATTAATTCTTTCTAATGTATAAAAAAAAAGGCTACAGTAAAATTTAATCAGCTAGTATAGATCCGATATATCATATACATAGATACTTTTGCTATTAACTTTAACGTAAATAAACATAAGAAATGATTAACTACAGACTTACATTCCACGGCTAGGTGAAAATGTTTGATGAAAGTATAATATTACCGTATTATCGCGTCGGGCATATATATTATATATTATATATATACCCAGTGGTGTAGTCGGGGCAGGTCGCCGCCCTGGCACTTTGATTGATATGAAAATTGTTTTATGAGTAACATTAAAAAATATTTTGGCTAATATTAATAACACTTGAGATGAGAAGAATACGGAGACGACTTAATCGAAGTCTTTGAAATAATAAATAATTGTCTTATGTCCGAACTCATTACGTTCAATAAAAACACTCATCTAAGAGGTCACACTCTCAGACACCAAAAAGAAAATCGAATATATTGATCAGAGATTCCTTCTATTCGAACAGAGTGGTTAAAATTTGAAATAATCTTCCCAACAATGTAGTAAATTCTGAAAAACATAATATTTTTAAAAACAAGCTAGAAATCTTTATTGAACTTAAACTAAAGATTTTTGTAATTCTTCTTTTCCAATATCTTTTCCATATTTTTGTTTTCTTTTAGTTATTATATTACTTATTATTATGAAGTTTTTAGAAAATATAACATGATAATTTCAACGGGAATATTTGTTAATTTACATTTGATTTTTTTTATAAATATTTTAACTACAAATATTAGGATACATATTTTTTAAATGATGAAAAAAGAGTGGGGGGGGTGTCATAAAAATTAAACACAGCCCTGGTTCTTTTTTATTTATGACTACACCACTGTATATACCTATATATTAACATCCGTTTTTAACTTAAAAAAAGTACTAACACTACTGACACCGCTGTATACGTTCATTCCTGCAGAATCATCCTTAATATCTGTATTGTAACTGCCGATGCATATTTGTATATTTGAACTAATTTCGCTTGTTTTTTATGTTATTTACGATAAATTTAATGGCTGAAGTATGGTACGATACATATAATAAAGTTTTATTATACATTAACAGGATTCTGTATGTGTTTAGAGGAAAAAAAATACATATTTCCTCTGGGAATATTTATTTGTAGCTAATGATTTAATTATGTAAGTGATTAATTAGGGGATAAGTTAATTTATTTGATCTGTACGGTTTCATTATAAATGTGTCCCATGAAGATTGTTTCCGGGCACATGGTGCATACCTCAGCGATGGTATCGATTTATTTTGAATGTACTTGGTTTTGTTGGTACCTTCATTTTTTATCTGCATAAATATATCATCGCTGTGATCTCTATCTCAAGTTGCATGGTGCTTTCTTTTCGATCGCATTATAAAATATTGTTAAATTTACATTTATTTTTTTTTTTGTCTAAAATGAAATGTAACTATTTATAATATGGTCCTTTTTATTGTATATTTAGATTAATTTTCAGTGAAAATTTTTAGGGCATAGCTTGTGAGGGAAATATGTATACTATTGGCCGAGATATGTTTCGCATTAAGCGGAATAGCTAGATGTATCTCAGCATCAACTTCTCTCTGGCTGTAGTCATGACACTATTTATTGATCGGTTTGTCGGCATGGGTGCCATTGATTTTACTATTGAAATAGTTTTATTTTTTAAAAATGTTATTTTCACATCACCGTGCAATACTTGCAGTGAATTTTCACCCATTGTCATATGCATTTCCATGAGTTGTTTACGTGCTGCGACACATAAATATACAAATAATTCAGCGCCCATGTTTTGTCGGTATTATAATTTTTCCCCATTTGAAAAAACCCATCTTCTCTTTGACAGGATGAAAGATATACCCTTGTCTAGTCAGTGTTAATAGTTTTCTGGGTGAAAATTAGATTTACGAAAAGTGATGATGATGAAGATAAATGGAGGCCGTTCGTTGCTACATATACATACGTGTCACACCAAAAGCATTAATCCCGATAATCCCTCGCCCGCTCGACGTTCTGATTTTATAAACAAGCCGCCGTCAACGGGGGCACAACATTAATCGATATTCTGCGAATTTTAAATAATCTCTTATGTGTTTTACTCGTATTTTTTCATCTTTAGTTTCATTCAAATCTTTAGGCTTCATTACGAGTACTTATTTCAAAATTTTACAAGTGACATACGTTGAGTTAGTTATATTTACATCTTCAATGCATAATTTCTAAAAAGTATGTAAGTTTTGGTTCGTAGAATCCGTGACATTATCGAACAAATCAAAATTTCTATGAATATTGTTTTTCTTCAATTGAAATAAATTTAGTAATAAAACAAATGAATGTTTACTATTAGATTAGCCGTGTCTAAGCGGCTTATATTACAAATACTGAGCGAAGCCGGGTAATACCACTAGTTTTCAATATTGCCAGGTCGTTGGAGCAAAGTGATGACCGGATTTTGTGAAATTTTCCAGTCTATAATCGTAAATGATGAACTTAACTTATCAAAAGCTAGGCGTTCTTCTTTAGATTTACTAATATTCTAAGTTTTACGGTGACTTGTGTTTGTTGTGTCCTGTAATCACACACCTTCCAAATTATAATGTATCGATTTTAATATACATACATGTAATGTTAATCTCACAATTGTTTGTCCTTATATATGTAAATTATTCTCCATTTTACTATTAATTATTTACTGTAATTGAAAATTTTTGATCAATTGTAATTCATTATAATTTTAATCTGAATACCCAAAATATATCTTGTTTCCTTTACTCTAAAAGCATTTTTGATTTTTTTTTTAACCAATCAACCCTGAATAAATCTCAATATGTACAAACAGTGAAAAAGTCGAAAATGTTCGTTTACCATGCATACATATGAAAAACGGTTAGTATATATGTATATCAGTGGCGTGCGGTAAAACTCTCTCTCCCCCTGTCGTACATCCTCACTTAATTTGCGCGACCAGGATACAACAGGAACAAAAGGAACAGGCTTTTCCTCCCGTATCCTGCGCGCGCACATTAAACAAGGCTGTATGACAAAAAGAGAGATAATTTCACTGCATGCCACTCATATATATTATATATACATAGTACCGTTTACCATGCACCTTTTTTTTTTGATCTTTCGACTTAAGATCTTTTGATTTTTGATCTTTGCCTTCCGATATTTGCTTTTTCGACCTTTTCACTTTCGGTGCCGTGAGGTAGACCCACATACATACATCATACATGTGTAACATCAAAACAAGGAAATCATCATTTTGTTTCAGCTTACATACATATATAAATTTGTTTTGATTACAACTAATTTCTAAATACACAACCTTTTTTTAAAGGTTTTACATATATTGGTAAATCGAAAAGAAATGTCATTTTTTTATGATACAACAAAACATTTATTTAAAAAAAAAACTATACATAATTATTCTATTAAATATTTTCCATCATTATCTATGATCTTCCTCCACAATATAGGCAGTTTTTAAATACCTCGATCATAAAATTCTGGCGGCTTATTATTAAAATAGAAATCCAAGTGATTTTTTACTTCCATACACCCTGTCTATTTTTTTTTCCAAGCCTTTTTAAATGGTTTTGAACTGTCGTACGTGGACAACCAAGGTCTTGTGACAATTCATGTATTGTTTTGCGCGGATCGGATTCCACTAATGAATTCAGGGTGTCATCATCGATTTTAAGGGGTCTTCCTGTTTTTGGTTTGTCCTTTAATGATCTATCGCCACTTTTGAACTTTTTAAACCATCTATAGCACTTTCGAGTATCCAAGATGTCTCCATAAATATCACAGATGGTCTGGGTAGCTTCTTTTGACTTTAATCCTTTGTCAAATAAAAATAGCATAAAATATCGCAAATGTGTTTCTTCAATCTCAGGCCTCTGCATTTTTCTACTAAGGCCAAAAAAATAAAACAAATGTCAAAAATGAAAGATTACTAATAGAGCTTCAAAATGATACTAACCACGACGTGTTAACTCGACGGCAACCGTTGACAAACTGATTTCAAAATGACGCAACAAAAAAATGACATTTCTTTTCGATTTACCTAATATTAGTTTTTAATAAAAAAAATTCGGATGTGACCAATCCACGACTTTATCTATGTATTTGAGGAATATAAAAAGGATAAAAAACAAAATTCGATAATGAAACATACATACACGTTCACACTTACCGGCTATGAGAGCATTTTCGATACAAATTGAGCGCAAATGTAAGGAATCTTCTTCTTCTTGTTAATGCCTTGTCCGCATCCGGACGTTGGCGACCATCTCGTCTATTATTTGAAGATATCCGCATCGGTCTTCAGCGGCTCGGAACAACTCTTCGGCGCTCATATCGGTCCACATGCGCATGTTTCGAAGCCAAGATAACTTTTTCCTTCTATTTTCCCCATGGTTATCAAACGGAGAAATTCGTAGTTTGGACCCCGTATCATGTGTCCGAGGTACTCCATCTTTCTCCGCTTGATGACAGAAACAAGTTCCCTGCCTCTCCCCATCATGCCGAGGACAGCTTCGTTTGATATCTTTTTGGTCCACGGAATCTTCAGCATACGCCTGTAAACCCACATTTCAAAAGCTTCGATGCGGCTGATCATCTTGGTCTTCAGAGTCCACGTCTCACAGCCGTGTAGTAATACTGTCCAGACGTAGCTCTTCGCGAATCTCAACCGCGTATGAAGATTGAGATGCTTGTTTGTAAGCGCCGCCTTCATTTTTACAAAACTGTTCTAGCCATCTCGATGCAGATTCTTAGATCTTCATCTGGGTCCATCTCTTCATTCAGCCAGGTAACCAGGTATTTGAATCTTTTTACTCTTTACATCACCTCTCCATCCAAGGTAAGATTCTCGGTGTCTGTTTGCATTCTATCTACTATCATAAATTATCATAAGGAATCTTACACAAGACAAAAGTTCTACTTCCGGTTGTCGGATTTTGTTCAAATTTTTTTTATTACTTAAAATCACTATAAAAATTATACACATTAAATACAAAGAAGATAAAATTAATTTAAAACATCAAAATTAAATTATGAAATATTGTTTTAAAAAAAATTCTGACCAAAACCTTCTCATCTCTAAAGCAGAGCATCGTAACCTGTGCACCGCGGTAATATGTGTTCTCCGAACAGCACTTCGGCCTAATGCGTGCGAGTGAGATCGCGTGTGAGGGAAAAAACCGATGCTAGTTAGTATTTTGTCCATATGCATATACGGAATAACTAGCGACTGCCGATGAAGTACATATGTATGTATGTACGTAGTTGACAAACTCTTCGAGTTGTAAACAATGTGTGCCGCGAATATCCAGAGGTTACGATGCTCTGCTCTAAAGTACATGAAGAATACAAATTCGAGTTCGAATCAGTCAAAATCTAGAGTTCGAATTTTCACATGATTACAAAACTTCATCTATTGTTACTATGTATGTACATACATATGTACGTAGATAAAGTAAAAAATCAGACCTCATACCCAGGTCTCACCCGGAGATTATGACAAAAACAATATTTATTTATATTTTATTCACATACATTTATTATTGATAAAAGAAAATCATTTCTTTTCCTTTCCAAATTATGTAAAATAATAATGCTCGATGAAAACATAACAGGAAAATGTTTTTATCGACAAGCAGAGATTTTGATGGAAGGAATGATATTTTTAAGAAGGCAGATCATTCAATTTATCGACAATTATTAATTAATTCTACATTTACGTATTTTGCAAAATCTAAAAAATCTTGCAGTATCAATTTGTCATTCTTAAGATTAATTACTGAAAAATGAATTTAAAATTGAACTAACAAATATAACATAATTTATCTAGACTCTTTCTTGAAATAAATTTAAAACTGTGGATTTGCATATAAACAAATATGGGCTGTTTTCAACATTATAAAATTTTACCAAGTTATCAGAAGCCTTTATGTAATACCTTTTTAGCTTCAGTAACAAATTTTTGTTCACGAGATACATACATATGCGCCACAGAACTCTTTAGTTCTATACATACACGCTTTGCATACAAGTTATGAATTTCTAATATACAATTTTATTTATTTTTATAATTTTGTGGGGGATTTGCTACACATCTGGAGAAACGAGTACGATTTGCATGTCCAAAGTAGTATTGGAAAATACATACAATATTACTTGATATGCAGCTAGGCAATCCGATCCAATCAGATTAGCAACCAAGTGATACATCAGACTCAATTGCCAATCATCTGGTGATTGCTGCCGTAGTTTGCAATTCGACATGTATGCAATAAGATAAATTGAATCAAATTTCCCATTTGATTCCCAACTTTCAGTCCCATACCCAATATAAAAAAAACAATGGAAAATTTTCGAATTCATCACAATAAATTATATAAGAACTTATGTATCATGAAAAGAGTATAGATGTATATAAAACATTCAGTTTAGATCATTTTAGATCATTTGTGATACATTCAAAGAATTATTCTTGAAATTTATTTGAATCAACTTTGTGTTACAAATGCAACAATGTTGTTATGTATATTACAGGGTAAATGCATTGACCCTAATTATGCAGAATACTGCACATTGGCGTATCATTCATTGTGGAGGTAGCTACACCAGGACCCAGAGCTCTGATGACTTACTTTGGCAGCTATTTTATTATTCTTTAATACAAATATTATTTTTATTATGAATATAATTCATAAAAGTATTATACATTAGGTCTCATGTGCGCTTAATTTGGTAAATTATTTAATAAGCGCTAAACGATGATACTTTCACGTGTCGCTAAGTATGTTCATATGTATTAAAATAATAAATATGCGGTAGCATTATGAATATCACGCATTTAAAATGAAAAATATGCGTTATCTGCGGTTGCGAATGTGTTGTGGTTTTCGCTAAACAAAAGTCTTGGTCGTAGAAAAAGATGGCCAATGCTGAGGTCATCTTGATAGAGTAATGACTCCCAAATATTTTTTTGACCTCCGACTTCTGTAGACTAAATTTATCTCCAGTGATCCGTGTCAAAATATGTTTTTATATATTTTTAACCACAGGAATCAGAAATGTAATTAAATTTGTACTACAAAAAAAAATATATATATAAATTTTAAAGTGCGTTTGTAAGTTTGTCTGGGGTTTTATATTGCAGGATTACGATTATTAGCCGGAAAAATACTTTCTAGTTGATATATTATTTTATGAAACTCACTATACGGATTATTACGCACGTTGCGATCGCCCAAAAGACAATTTTTGCCATGAAAATCGCGAATTCGGAATATTTGGCACTCGAGTTCTCGTTAGTATGATAGTTATCGTTAGTATGATGGACTTTTCTTATGTTATAGAGATCTTAGAGACTTTTGGGCGAGCGCTTTGTGGGCAATAATCACCAAACCATACTTATTATATCTCAAAAGTTTCAGTTACACCCAGGGGCATCATTTGGGGGGGCTGAGGTGGGCAGCCGCCCCCCATTGATTTGAGCGGAACTATCCACGGTGTTTATTGTATTATTATGAGTTTGAATTAAAATACTAAACCAGCAAAAATATAATATTTAAATTCTTTAGAACACTGTCAATTATAAACACGTCGATTTTTCCCAGAAAAAAATATTAACTACCAAATATATTTTGTTTTGCTTTGAAAGATTTTCAGGAGATTATTTTGTACTTTATATACACTCATTTTTTTAATATAATACACCCCCCCCCTCTAGAAAGTCATTTCTTACTGGTCAAAAATTTTACCCCCCCCCCCTGGGAAAAGCTGAAATGACGCCCCTGGCTAATACTATAATATACACAATACCTATACATGTATATATGTATGTATAATTAATATAACATATTTATAGTTTTACCATACCACAACAGTTCATTTGGAGTAAAATACTATAGTTTTGTTATTATATTCTTATAATAGCATAGCTAGGAATTTTATATCCACCCCCCCCCCCCCCTAAATGACGCCCCTGGTATTAGCTGTATAATTGAAAAATAAAAAAGAAAGAAAGTATATATGTATGTATGTTGGAAATCCGTTGTTTAGAAAATTGAATGACATTGAATTAAACAAAAAGAAAACACGCTCGAATTTGTCACGTACAAAGAATTCTAGGAAAACGATTATGTTTTGGTATTACGAATGGTCGTAAGTGTAATTGCTTGAACGCTTCAATCAACACCTACACAATCAATTGAAGCAAACAATGTTAGGGGAGTCCCCCTATTCATACAGACGATGAAGGACGAAATGGCATTCAGGATAACAATTCATGTGCATTCACATAGAAATGCAGGTACAATGGTGGCTCTTAAAAATTCATATACATACACAGTGGCGGACTGGCCATACAAGCGTACATGCCCGATGGCATGTGGGCCCCACTATCCGTTAGAAAATATGGGCCCTCAGTAAAATGAAAAATAGCTTTTTAACTATTTCACGTGTGTAAAAATTTATAGCATATTGCACTTTGGGACCTAGAGTTTGGGTATTTCAACAAAACAAATTTCTTACGATATACACAAACAACTAATACCTGCTTTAACAGCCCAAGGATCGGTTACCTTTTTTTATTAGGCTCGAAATGTAAGTTTCAACATTTGCTTGGGCCCTTTTACCGGGACCATTTCCAACCTCAAGGTTATTTAATATTTCCAACCTATGTAACAACTACCTAATGAAATAAAAATGGGAATAAACAAATTTCCGTGAATAATATAAACTGAATTGCTTAAAACAATTTTGATAGGACGATTCATCATCAACCAGCGATTTAAATTTACTTCATACATACTTTCAAAATAACATTTGATTATACTTCGACGATATAGTAAGATTTAAATACACAATTTTAAACAGTTTCCGAATATAAAATCTATTCCTAATCTAGACACATCCATGTATATAGAAATAAGGATAGGGGCCCCTCCCCAAAATCTCGATTTTCGATTAACATTAATTGAAAATATTATGCATTTTTTGTTTTCAGGGACGTAATTTGGGGGGGGCACTCGCCCCCCTAAATTAAGAAATAGGTGAATTTAGAAAATATTATGAATTTAATGATTAATGAGATACTATGGATCTATGAATGCTGCGTTTATTTCTTATATTATGTTACTTTTGTGTAACTAATAAAATAATCGCTGCTATGTGCTTTGAAAAAAAAAGATTTTATTATTTTGAAGCAAATATATTTTGGTTTTTAAGTGGTATGCCTTGGGTAACATTCTTAGAAACTGTTCATCCCATTGAGCGAATCGTTAGAAAGGTCGCCTTTACTTTATTTTGTCTCAAAAACAGATGTGTATCGTTTATTTTTCCGAAAGTTTGTATATTTTTTTTATATAGTGATACATTTTGATGGTCGACTTTTGTTAACCATTTTGCGACCATGTGTAGATTTTTGGAAAAAAATTTTCGCCTGCGGCGCTTTTTTGGCTTTTTACATAAGATATTTTTATATATACATATATTTTCAAAAATAAGCTTATTTTTTTCATATTGTATATTTTCCATTTTTATTCCGATATAAAAAAGATTTTTTGAAAAAAAATTCAATTTGACCAATCTTTGCCTGCCCCCCCCCCTCCAAGAAAAAGCTGAAATGACGTCCCTGATTGTTTTCTACCGAAAGTAAAAGCCGCTTTTATGCCGCATTCTTTTACGATGCATTCTATTTACCTAGGACAAGGATTAAAACGAAATATACAATGTAATTTATGGATCTATTTTGCTTTTGCCATTTTTCTTGTACCTAAATTTTTTTATTCCCATTTTTGAAAATTTTATTTATTTTTTGCCCTTGATTTTTAGCGTGATGGAAAGAAGAAAATTTTGTTATATGGGGGGGGGGACAAATTTTTTTAACCCTGGGTGGGGCCCCCTTTGACTCCTGGCATGCACTGATTTCAGTCCCAGTCCGCCACTGTACATACATATATATTATATAATATGTATATAAAATTGCGGTATATATGAAGTAAAACAATATCTCTGATACAAAATCGAAAAAATTCCATGAAAAATGTCTAATAATTATGCTACACTACAATTATGCTTGTATTTTACACGAACATGTTACTGAAAAAAGATAAAACTATTCGACAACGTTATAAGACGAGTCAATGGAAGTCGAACGCTCGCCATACACAATAACCCAAACATAATATAAGATTTAAATAATAGTTACATATGCAAATGGAAAAATAAATATTTGTTTATTGTATATAATCTTTGGGTCTACCTCACGGGCCCGAATGTGAAACGCCCGAAAACGCAAATATCGGAAGGCAAAGATCGAAAATCGAAAGATCTTAAGTCGAAAGATAAAAAAGGGCGCATGGTAAACGGTACATACTCACTTAATTTGGGCGAGCAGGATACAACAGGAACAAGAGGAACAGGCTTTTCTTCCCGTATTCTGGGCGCGCACATTAACACGCACGTTTTTTTTTTCAGTAACCTTGTAAATTTATCAGTTCACGCAAAATCCACAAATGCAATGTTTATTATTGTATACACATATATAGAAATAAATATTATTATCCCAAAGTTATTCATTATCTTTTTAGCGATCTTCAAACTCGTTTAAAAATAAAGCTTTACAATACGTATCTTACAATGGAAACTCAATCAGAATATACTGGAAGCTTTACCGTTGCTTTTCAGTAACGCTCAACTGTCGGCTCATGACAATTAAAATAATTAACTTGATCCAAATTGTTTGTCTTAATCTTGGAAAATTAATAATGAACATATCCTCGGCACACAGTCATTGTTTTGAGTACATAGAAAGTATCGTGTGAAGATTTTAAAAATTATAAACAATTCAATGTCTTGGAAATAAAATATTGAACTTTTTTATAGAACATCATTTATTATTTTTAAATTCGGACCATTATGACGCATAGGAAGCGTGCTTTTTCCAGAAAGCAGGGCGTTTTGCGTCTATTTACAAAGCTAGAGTGCAAAAAAAAAGGTTCTTCATAAAATTGAACAAAGCACAGCAACAATAAACAATGAACGGCACTCTTCCGGTCCGATCTCTAATTATGACAATACATTACATAATTCTTAATTCACCACATGATCAAAATAAAAATAAGTAAAAAAACATAAAGAGGAGAATAACAAAACACAAAAGGACAACATACACACTAAGGCTTCCAATCCCGGGATCCCAGTGTTTTCTGGTACCGTGAATCCCGGTCTAGTCTGAATATCGAGATTCCGGTGCTGAACGAAAATTTGCAGTTTCTTTAAAAAATATTAGTTTTACATAAATAAAAAGGAAAAAACATAAAACAACATGAAGAATGGTGGGATGAACAATGACAGTCATAGTCCGTTTGTTTGCTCTGATCATTTCGACGCCGGCTCGCCGTTTCCACGAAATGGTATGAACGGCCTGATATGTGTCGCAGGTTTTGTGCTCAACTGCAATGATATTTGAAGCATATATTTGAAATTTTTCTTTTTATGAGATCTATGCTATTCAGGATCAATCATGATCCATTGTTTCTCAGTCGCACTGTAGATTTTAAAGTGTTCAGAACTTGTTTCGCGATGGATGTTGTGCTAAGACGCTGTTGTTTCTGTTAATTGTACGAATATTTTCGATATATTTATATGTCCAGTTCTTCGATATATATAGTACTATAAACTATATTAAAATTAATTATTGAATAAAATTCATAGGTGTGATATTTTTTTACATAAAGTCAATTCAATTCATTATAGCCGGCTTTAATATATTGACCATAATATTATATAAAATTATTATCTAAACATGTACATATATTTTTCAATCACCTAATTTTTTTCATGTAATAAAATTATAAATTTGACACTTGCTTATTCAGTGTGAATTTTAATAAAATTGAAATAAAAGATAATGTAGCTTTTTATCAAAATGTAGATTATTGAAAATTATATTTAATAACATCCATAATACCCTCAAAGGTGCGACACGGGACGCGTACGTGGACTCCAGCGGTGAGATGCCTACCTTAATATCATTATTAATTCATAAGATCTTAATATTTCCACACGTTTCTCCCTCATTTTTTCAAAAATAGGAGTCACCGTTTTCGATCACTGGTTATGTATGTCGATATAATAATAAAATGTACCGGAGTGAAGCCTCCCAACTCACAAACCCGACCCAAGAAACTAATCAAGGGTAAATTTCATACGTACGCATATGTACATATGTACATCACGTGGCTTCATTCGTTTGACACAATTGACATTGACAATGTCAAAAAATAAAAGGGGTGATAAAAAAATTATGCGATGCAAGTAACTCTAACACATCTAGGACCTAGCTTTTCTGTATACTAGTGTAGCATAAGCACCTTTCAATCGGTAGGCGGATGTTCTACCAATTGAGTCAACATTGTTGTTAACTAAATAGTCAAGCTGAATCAATTTCAATAATGTGAGTGTATAAGGGCAGACCTCTTTTGTTCTAGTACCTCTCTGTAACAAAAAAATGCAGTGATTGAGAAATTGACTCAATTGGCCGCTTAAGAGCTACAGTGTAGCTCAACCACGAATACACATCACTATTGACTGAGAGATTTAAGATAGAAATTCCGCCAAAATTAAAAAAAAAAAAAAAAAATATATATATATATATATATATATATATATAAACATGGGTGAGAAGTATGACAAGGGTAGTGGACATAGTGGATAGAGTGAAGAGATTGAAATGGCAATGGGCGGGTCACGTAGCTAGGAGGATGGACGAAAGGTGGACCAAAGAAGTGCTCGAATGGTACCCGAGAGAATGCAAAAGTGTAAAAGGAAGACCGCAAGGAAGATGGGTGAACGAAATTAGGAAAATGTGCGGAGTGAGATGGATGAGTGTTGCGCAAAACAGAGACGATTTTCTAAATCTGAATCTAAACCTGTGTGATGACATTTTCATACTTTTTCGTTTGGAAGGACAGGTACATAGTACTATCATAATCTCTTGTGAACGCCATAATGAACAGTTTAATATTCCATATTCTTCGACGAGCTTTAATGTGGATTCTTCATTTTCGAATTTTTCTCAATTAACGTAAGTTTTTGTTGAACAGTCAGTAAAATTTTCTTACGCTTATTTGTTACACAAATAAATCTGTATTTTTTCAGGGTAAATCTAAATTTTTTTCGTGTTTGTAAGAGATGAACATACGTATCTAACGAAAAAGTCCTGATCATCAATCAATGATCTAAATTCACTCATTAATTTCACGTATTATCATTCAAAAATAATGAAATTTAAGCGCGGATAATCCGAAAGCCGGATAATCGAGAGTATGGTGTATTTACTTTTTTTTTTAATATTTACCATGGT
Source organism: Arctopsyche grandis (assembly GCF_051622035.1). NCBI lineage: Eukaryota > Metazoa > Arthropoda > Insecta > Trichoptera > Hydropsychidae > Arctopsyche > Arctopsyche grandis. The sequence goes on along the minus strand of NC_135356.1, from coordinate 25,560,948 downwards.
GTCATTAAGGGTTCCTACAAGGCAACACCTGTGACCAAAGTTGTGCATATGTACTATAGAGGTGATAAAAAAAAGGGGGAAGGTGGTCAATTTTGGTGAGGAACCGTTTCAACAATGAAATCAAACTCGGATAGGCAAATTTTGATACGAAACGATCAACCTTAAGTCACATACATACATATAGCCACGGTATGGCCAGCAACGGGTGACCGTCACCGCACCGAATGCTAAAAAGTCGAAAATGTTCGTTTACCATGCATACATATGAAAAACGGTTAGTATATACATCAGTGGCGTGCGGTAAAAGTCTATCTCCCCCCGTCGTACATCCTCACTTAATTTGCGCGAGTAGGATACAACAGGAACAAGAGAAACAGTCTTTTCCTCCCGTATCCTCCGCGCGCACAGTAAACAAGGCTGTATGACAAAACAAAAAGAGAGATAATTTCACCGCATGCCACTCATATATATTATATATACATAGTACAGTTTACCATGCACCTTTTTTTTTTTGATCTTTCGACTTAAGATCTTTCGATTTTCGATCTTTGCCTTCCGATATTTGCTTTTTCGGGCTTTTCACTTCCCGTGAGGTAGACCCGAACAGCAACACATGTAGCTAAAAATGATCTACATAAATCATTTTTATGATACATCCAATTACTGAGAGTTAAATCAATTTTGAGGTCAAGATCGCCAACTTGACACGTAGCGATACAGAATTTGTACCGTAGAAACAAAATTTTATCATATAAAATTTCTTCTTTGATACATATTGCATATAATTATGCATAGGGAAACCAATATTAAAAAAAAATTGTTAAATTGTGCAATAAAGATCCACGAAATCGTGGTGCCAAATGAATTGCTCGCATGATTCTTCATTGTGCAAATCTGTGTGCATATCTAAAATCGCTAAATAATATATGTAATATAAATCTGCGTGTCCGAATCTGGTTATTATTCGCAAGATACCGTTGCAAAATAAACTTGAAAAAATGTTATGCACACCAGGAGCTTTTTGTCATTTATGAATGTAGTACATATATAGCTCAAGCGAGCTCCAGCTCCAAACGACTAGTCGGACGAGAGAGGTCGAGAAGCGAGGACTCCTCAGGACTTTCGACGATGATTTATAAAATAGCATCCCTGTTCTTATTATTCCTTTTTGTGGATATCCAAGCAAACAGGTACGATCAATGTTTATCACGATTCGATTTTTATCATCACTTTGAACACTTTTTGTCATCATTAATACATTTACATTTTTTTCGATTTTATTATAATACACATATACATATTTTATGAACATTGTAATCAATTGTTTATAAAAACGATGATATACATATACACCATTTTTTATTTGCTCAAAATATATATATATATATATATATTCCACTTCAGCACATATGATTTGTTATCACTTATCATCTTTATTTATTTTTGTATGTATTTATAGCGTTTATATGAAAAGATATACATATTTATAAATTGCAGACGATTTTTATTTATATGCATATATATGTAGAATGATTTGCGAAAATCTACATATGTACGAATGATTCGCGAAAAATTCCAATGCGCGAACTTTTTAAGGTTTTTTAACTTATTAAAGCATTACATATGTATGTATGTAGATAATTATTGCAATCATGTTATCACATATATTTTTACAGCGTTATATCAAAACAATTACATAGCAATAGTCGTTGCTTTGCTCTAGTATATAAAAATTAACATTTGTTTGATTTTTAAATGCTTTTTATTATTACTAAATTATGTTCACAATACATCTTATATCTATTTTAATAGCTACTGATCTACTGATCATTTTCCATTTTACAATTTTAATTTAATTTTGTTAGTAATCATAGTATTATTATAATGTTAATAATACTATGAAGAGCTCAAACACCTATTTACAATTCTTATAAATGCTCATAATACATCTAATACATAATATTAATAAAAGACTCTCTAAAGTCGATGACCTAAAGCAGATTGTGTTTAGGTAATCTTAACATTTGTTTGATTGATACTGGTATGTGTTAAAATTGAAAAGTAATGCAATCCTTGATTATCCACCTTATTGTATGACAGTTTTTTTAAAGGACACCCACACGGATGTCTGTAAGATTCATGATAATAATAACAAATATTTTATGTCATGCAATTCGGTTACAATCATTTAGTGGTATATGTACATAACGGTAGAATCACTGTCACGGCCCAATGCTAGACAATTTTTTCATTAAAATGGGAATAAAGTTATTTATTTTCATTATTTTTTTACAAAGTTCACGCGAAATTTTAATTTCATGATCATCGGCGAATTTTTCACGATCATCTTGCGCAACAATATTATATAAATTGTATTTGTACAATTCGTCCTAAGGTAACAATCGATCACTTCCTTTACCACGTCAATATTTTCGTTCATATGCACCTATTTGTTCCCACATACCCATATGTTCCTCTTTCGATTCCGCCTCTCTATTTTTACAGCTGTATAATATACTAGTTGTTTTACCCGGCTTCGCTCAGCATTCGTGATAAAAACAGCTTAAACATGGCGAATCTAATAGTAAATATTCATTTGTTTATTTATTAAATTTATTTGAATCGAAAGAAATATATATCGAATCGTCGTCATATAGAAACTTTGTTTATTTTTCGATGTTCCCAAACAAAAATACTTTCATACAAAGTCTCTTTCGAAATTATATATTACTAGTTGTTTTACCCGGCTTCGCTCAGTGTTTGTAATATTATATAAACAGCTTAAACATGGCGAATCTAATAGTAAATATTCATTTGTTTTTTTATTTAATTTATTTGAATCGAAAAAAAATAATATTCAACCAATCGAATCGTCGTCTTAGAAACTTTCACTTGTTTTCGATTCCAAACCAAAAATACTTACAAACTTACATACAAAGTCTCTTTCGAAATTATATATTAGATAGACTTGTGGTTTTACCCGGCTTCGCTCGGTACGTGTAATATAAACCGCTTAAACATGGTAAACATCTAATAGTCAACATTTTATTAAATTTATTTGAATAGTTTTATTGTATTTAAATTTATTTGAATATATATGTATTCAGTTGTTTTATTATTAAATTTAACGTCACCGATTCTACCACCCAAACCTTACATAGTTACATACATTAAACCTTAAAGTCTTTCGAAATTTTATATTAGATGTATTATACATACATATAATCTAATATATCATTTCGAAAGAGACTTTGTATGTACATATGTATGTATGTTTGTTTGTTTGGTTTGTAGAATCCGTGACGTTCAATGTAATAAAAAAAAACAAATGAATATTCAAATAAATTTAAATAAAATAAAACTATTCAAATAAATGTAATCAAATTTTTACTATTAGATTAGCCGTGTTTAAGTGGTTTATATTACAAATACCGAGCGAAGCCGGGTAAAACCACTAGTGCTAAATATTTATTCGTTTAGATGAGACATTTGTGAGTTTTATACACTGCTACTGTGCTTTGACGAGAACCCCCTCGAATGCGGCTAAACGCCTTTTAAGATCTTATTATATGTATGTATTACAATTAGTGGTTTTGTTGAACGTGTGCAACTGTCCGTAAAAGATGGCACCGTTATGTTTAAAGAAGACACTCACACACAAACCCTGACAGGTCGCCATATGATGTTTTCAATGTTAAAAGTAGAGCGTGTCCGACATCGAGAACGTTGAACTGGTGCTAAGTGTTTGAGTTGATCTTTGTTTCCATTCAGTTTCAGCTTTAAGCCTCTCTTCATGTAACTGTGAATCTCAATTGACCGCACGCTCATTTTTACCCAAAAAAAATATTCGTCAATTACATTTACCAATTACACCAATTTCTAGTCTAGAAATTTGAAGAAATCGTTTTTTTTTCTTTCATATTTTCAAAGCTTAAACCTTTCAGAATATGTCCTTAAGAGGATTTTTCAAAATTCAAATTATTTACGGAGATATATGTAGCTGCTTTAGTGACGTGGCATCTGACCGACACGTAAGTTACCCGAAACTTTAAACGCGTTTTTCTCGAAACTACTTTTTTCGAGACGGTTGACATGATATCTCATGTTCTACTGGACCAATTTACTTGAAATTTGGTGTGAGCCTTCTCTGTACATTCCTCTATCGCATGAACTAGAACTATGACAAAATTCCAATTTTTACTATTTTTAAAAAATTCGAAAAAGTCAAAAAAACTGGTAAAAAATTGACTTTTTATTTCAAACAGCCGCTATTTTGACTTTTCCTTAGTTCATGCCATAGCAGCATTTGTTTGTATTAAGAATTAATTTGCTTTTTTGATTTTGAAATAATAGGAGGGTTGGAATCGTGTCAACCAGACTAGAATACCCCCTTAAGTAAAATAAAGCAATGCGTATTTGTTTCATGTTGGCCTTTTTTTAATCATAATAAGTATAGCTAACAAACTGAGAGGATTTCATCCACTGCTGGATGAAATCCTCTCCAACACGCTTCCATTTGTCTATCATCCATCTCACCCCAAACATTTTTTTTTATTTCGTCTACCCACCTATCTTGCGGTCTTCCTTTCGCCCTTTTACATTTTCTCGTGTACCATTCCAGCATTTATTTTGTCAGTGGTGTCACCCTAATGGTTTCCATGGGTTTCCGGAAACCCATTGTTAGAAATCTAAAAACTCATATAACACCCTTAGAAAGAACTTTCGCCTTTGGCGCTCTAATCTAAAATTTTGAATGAATTTTGGCGCTCTAATTTTAAATTTTAAAGCGCCTTTGGCGCATCGTTCGGCGCCCTAACTTATTTGGCGCCCTCGGGCGCCGCCCGACCCAGCCCCCCCCCCCCCCCCCCTAAAACCGGAACTGACCATGTTTAAGCTGTTTATTTTACAAATACTGAACGAAGCCGTGTAAAACAGCTAGTATGTAATATAACAAACAAAAAAGCATACATATACACTGTATTTGTGACCAATGATTGTAAAAATCTTATATATTAGGCACATAAAATACGCTATCGTGAGATAAAAACGTTATTCCAGTTTTCGTGGATCTTTGCGGAAGTAAAAAACATATATTCAAATGTGTCTGAGCAACCCTTTGGCAAACATTGTAAAATGCAAACATGAATTAGTGCCTAGCCAATTGAGCAAAGTGGGAGGGACTTCATGTTGTTAAAGTCGTTTTATAGTTTAACTGGCTTAACAAATCAAATACAAACCGAACACTCGTTATACAATCAACTGAATGAATATACATAATTTTCAAGGTCATTTTTATTTTTAATGGAAAACAACAATATTCTACAAATTTTGAATCACTAGTAATGAAGCATTTGCTCGCTTGTTTTTATATTTAACTAGTTGTTTTACCCGGCTTCGCTCAGTATTTGTAACATAAACAGCTTAAACATGGCGAATCTAATAGTTAATATTCATTTGTTTGTTTATTAAATTTATTTGAATCGAAAAAATATATATCGAATCGTCATAGAAACTGATTTGTTTTCAATTACCAACCAACAATACTTACAAACTTATAAAGTCTCTTTCGAAATTATATATTAAATTTTTTACCTAGTGGGTTTTTGAGGAAATCTTTTTTAAATGTCTTTAGTATCTATATATATATATATAAAAATGAATGTCTGTGTGTGTGTGTCTCGAATAGGCTCCTAAACCACTCAGCCGATTACGATGGAACTTTCAGAATTTGTTGTATGCATGTCCGGGAAGATTACTGTAAAAAAAAAATTTAATAGCAATATAATATTACTAGTGTTTTACCCGATGACACATCATCGCATGGGTGTGAAATAAAAAAATATTGAGTTATTAAATAAAAAAAAATTTAAATAAATGTGTCGGTTCGATCCGCACGAGGTCGAATTTTTTTCAAATACCTGTACAATAATATTTAATATGAAAAACAATAAACAATATAAAAAATCAATAGAAAAATTAATTAATAAAATAAATTTTCAATAGATGGCGGTTAATTATCTGCCAAGAGGAAACATTGGTAGTAAATAGTATATGTATATAAAAGTTTTTTTCTTTTGTTATTGTATTCGCATATACGTTTTGGCAGTGGTTTAGCTGTGACGTACATACATATGTATGTCGAATATTACATATAGTACGGCGAGCGTTATCTCAGACAGACAGACACACAGACAGAATAGCGATATTATATATACGATATTCTAAATAGAATTTAAGAGCTACAATGAAATTATAAATATGAAATACAATAATTTAGCATTATTTGCATTTGCATTATGAGCTTTTCATCGTCTTTTTTTCTTTCTTCTACATCCATTTTTAACAATCGTACTGTCACATTTGATTCCAAAATTTTACCCGTTGTATGTATATACATACATATACATATATAATACGTTTATCCGTTTCTACCTGATTTACAAGCTATATTATTTATATTATTTTCTTTCCAGCAATGAAGACTCGGCTGGTAATACACCTAAAATCAGTCGAAACATCACTCCGTTTGAAGATTGGCTTTTTAGTCGCCTCCAAAGTGGAATTCAATCAATAATGGAAACACCTAAATTTCAACCTCAACTACCAGCGTTGGTTTACGCACCCAAGGCTGATAAAAAAAAGTACAAGTACTTCATAAAAACCAAAATAAATTATTTATTGTATACCTAAATATGTATACAAAAAGGAATAGACATATTCATTTTAGTGTTCTGTTTTGTATAGAGAATCTACCACCGAAAAAAATGAATATCCTAATCTGGAAAACATGGAAGAAATCGAAGTGGTATCAACAAATGTACAAACGCCCAAGCCACCCATCACGGAATTGGTTGACCATTATTTGTGGTTGAACTCTGGCAATGAAGGTTTGAACGACATGTTTAAAATATTTGAAGACTTCTCGAAGACGTCTCATTGGTGGAAAGGGTAATTATGAAAATAATATACAGACGTGTATATTATTACAATCATCCAGGATCCAACCTACATAATAACTGCACTTCTGACAAATGCAACATAGTTATAATGAAAAGCTAATTTGTATTTTTTGTTGTATTTAAATCAGATTTTAGGAAAAAAAATTAAGAAGTTTCGATTAGCACAATTTGCATCACTTGTGTAGGTTGTATCCTTTTTGCAGAAATAAGCCATTGTTGCATTTTTCATTTCAATATGCAATTGAAATGAAAATGCAACAATGATTTTGTGACATTTCAGGGAAAATGTGTGCGTAGAACGTGAAGAAGATGGCGATATGAAACTAGTAACATATCCGACAACTGCAATAAATGTTCAGTGGTGCGAAGAATCACTAACCAAATACGAATGTATGCGAAGGTAGGGCTCCCAAGCCGGTTTAAACCGAAACCGAAAAGCCGGCTTTTTGACCATTATTCAAAAAACCGAAAACCGGCTTTTTGGCTCGATCAACCGGCTTTTTTAATTAATGCTTTTTTCCTCAAAATTAACAATTATGAATTTCAAATTTCTATCAAAGATCAAAATAAATGTATATAAACTCTCTTAGGTAAAAGTCGTATATTTCTTTGAACATCAAAAAAAAGGTACTTGGCGGTTTCTTTGAGATTTGTAATAGACGAAGATAAAATATTATTGAAAGTATGTAGTTTCAATGACCTACCCAACTTCAGGTAGAAAACATTATTATTGTGTTTGGGATATTACAATTAATTTGTTTCCGAAATTTGCAACGGTTTGTAAGGCTTTTGGATTTTTAAGCTAAAACAGATGCGTAAAAACAAAGATGGAAATATTTCAACGTTGAGCGAATCTCAACAGTTCTTAATATCCATTCACGATTCCACAATTATAGTTTTTCTGCGAGGTTATACATTATTTTTTTAATAATATATTATTGATAGTAACTTATTTAAATCATTTAATTATTTGTGCGTATTTAGGATCTGCCATTTTACGGCTTTGATATACATATAATACAAATTGTATTATTTGTAATATTTGTAATAATAATATATAATAATGATTTTATGAAAGTTCATAATGTTTATAACTCAATTTAATTCATAAAAAACTATCTTTTTTGGATAATATAATATATATTTACATTTTTTTTTCGATATAAAAATTTTAAACTTAAAAAAAGTCTTAATTTTCTAAAACCGGTGAAAGCCGGCCAACCGGCTTTTTATTTATAAAAAAACCGAAAACCGGCTTTTTCTTTCGGGCGGTTTTTTGGAACCCCTAATGCGAAGGTAACTTGTCTTGAACTGTGTTTAAATAGTTGCCAGCCAATGTAAAATGCAATGTGTGTTAAAACACAGGCACCTCTAGGAAACTATGTACATATGTATCTTATCATCATATATATAAAGACGGTAATCTGTGTGTGTGTGTCCTAACGCTCGCCGAACATAATGAACGAATCGATAAAAATCGATAAATTCATTTTTCGACGAGACGACTTTATCGCGACTCTAAACCGATCACCCCTCACTCAGATACCCTCTTATAGGTGTATTCAAGTTTGGGAGTTAACCAATTACGCCACGGTCCAATTTGAAATTTTCCTCTTTTTTTTAAACATTAATTGAAAATGTTCGCTATCACCACAAAAATACGTAATTATAATAATTAATACGTAATTATAACCATTTTTTTTTCTTTTCATATAAAACAATTAAATATATATTTTTAATTGAAATTGAAATTAATTTATATTTTAGCGATGTTTGAAAAATAAAATTAATTCCAAATCACGGAATCGAACTAAGGTCCCTCTCGCCCAGAACAGGTATGCTAGATATTAGACTAATGTCTCGATGGAAAAAATGTACTAAAATTACTTAATATTCGATTATCCTTTAGAAGTATGGGGAACCAATCATTCGCGTATCTTCGGCTTTCGTCGACAATCGACTTTCGTTCGAATCGATTTCTGATTTCTTATGATCAACCATCAACCAGTATGAGGAACAAATTTTTCATTATTTTCGGTTTTTTTCATTTTTTTCAAATTTTTCATATTTTTCTTTTTTCATTTTTTCCATTTTTTTCATTATTTTCATTTTTTCTTTTTTTTTGGCGTTGGAGGCGCCGGGGGCTCATGGGGCGCCAGGGGCGAAGGCCCCGGAGTGCCGGAGGCGTCGGCGGCGCTGGGGGCGAAAGCCCCGGGACGCCGGAGACACCGGGGACGCCGGGGGCGCCGGAGGCGTCGGCGGCGCTGGGCTCGAAGACCCCCGGGCGTTGGAGGCGTCGGGGGCACAGGGGACGCCGGGGGCGAAGGCTCCGGGGTGCCAAGGCACCGGAGCGCCGGAACGCCGGAGGCGTCGGCGACGATGGGGGTGAAAGCCCCGGGACGCCGGAGAAACCGGGGACGCCGGGGGCGCCGAAGACGTCGGCGGCGCTGTGCTCGAAGACCCCCGGGCGTTGGAGACGTCGGGGGCACAGGGGGCGCCGGGGGCGAAGGCTCCGGGGTGCCAAGGCACCGGAGCGCCGGAACGCCGGAGGCGTCGGCGGCGATGGGGGCGAAAGCCCCGGGACGCCGGAGAAACCGGGGACGCCGGGGGCCCCGAAGACGTCGGCGGCGCTGGGCTCGAAGACCCCCGGGCGTTGGAGGCGTCGGGGGCACAGGGGGCGCCGGGGGCGAAGGCTCCGGGGTGCCAAGGCACCGGAGCGCCGGAACGCCGGAGGCGTCGGCGTCGATGGGGGCGAAGTCCCCGGGACGCCAGAGGCACCGGGGACGCCGGGGATGCCGGGGGCGGCAGAGGCGCCGGAGGCGCTGGGCTCGAAGATCCCCGGGCGTTGGAGGCGCCGGGGGCAAAGGGGGCGCCGGGGGCGAAGGCCCCGGGGTGCCGAGGCGCCGGAGCGCCGAAGGCGTCGGCGGCGCTAGGGGCGAAGGCCCCGGGGCGTCGGAGACCCCGGGGGTGCAGGGGGCACCGGGGGCGAAGGCCTCGGGGTTCCGAAGGCATCGGGGGCACTGGGGGCGCCGGAGGCGAAAGCCCCGGAGCGTCGGAGGCACCGGGGGCGAAGGCCCCGGGTTGCCGGAGGCATCGGAGGCGTTGGAGACGAAGGCGTCGGGGCATCGGCGATGCACAAAACGTAATTCGTAATTCGTAATCACTTAATTTTGTAATTCGTAATTTCTAATTCGTGCATGAATTTCTTTCCGAAACCAGTCGATTCAATATCTTTAACTTTATTTTTATTCGAGTTTCAATTCCTTTTCGAAACCACCCGTTGAAATCAACGGGCCCTCCACTAGTCCTACATATAATCATTGTCTCAAGTCAATGTAACTGTTGGTAGAACGATTTTCTTGCGCATTTATCATTAACTCGGAAACCTTAGTTAATCTAAACGTAAATAGAATCTGTATTTAAAACGAATTTAACTCTTTACAGGGTTCAAACTGATAGTGAATCGAAAACTTTGAGAATCCGCTACCAATGCTGCTACGGTTTCCGCCGCAAACGATCTGGCAACTGCGAAAAAGTAATACAATATAATCAAAAAGTTAAACACGAAATAATAATAACATACATTAAATTCATATCGTTATTTTCAGATCGAACTTTTACCATTAATAGAAAAAATAAAACAACTAAACGGAACTGAATTCCTAATTATGGCACAAAATTTAGGACTAATGTTGAGAGACCGAAACCTAACAGTATTTTTGCCGTCTAATGAAGCATTCACAGACTTCACCAAAAATATGCTGGAAAGTGTAAGTGCCTAATCGATGCTATTAAAACATTATTTTTTTATCATACGTAAATCTAAAAATTTGCTTAAACATATTCAGAATCGATTGGAAATATTATACAATACCGCGCGCCGTCGAAGAAACGCTGGAGGTATAACTATAAAAGAACTGATGATGGGACACATGATCGAAGGCTTCGTCGAATTATCCCAAGACGAAATATACCAAAGGTTGTTTTGATTCCATTCGAATATCTATCTATCTATATATCTACTATCGAATATCTATATATCTATCTATTCGAATATCATTCGATTCCATTCGAATATTCGAATATATATTTATATATATATATATATATATATATATATATATATATATATATATATATATATATATATATATATATATATATATATATATATGTATATATATATATATATATATATATATATATATATGTATATATATATATATATATATATATATATATATATATATGTATATATATATATATATATATATATATATATATATATATATATATATATATATATATATATATATGCATAAGTAATTATAAAATATGCATACAGTAAAAAATCAGAGAGTTCATACGTACATATGTATGTACACAATTTGTAATGTATTTACTAGTGTTAATACTTTTTTTTATTATTTGCAGTGTATACAATTCCACGTTGACGGTTAACGACGTGTTAATAAGGACTGATGAATTGCCTTACATGGTCAACTGTGCAAAAATACTATCATTAGATAACTTTGCCTCTAACGGAATCATATACAAAATCGACAGAGTCTTGGTAAATCGACTGTGATTAATTAAATAGATTTCAGGAAAAATGTTTTGCTATCACATCAATTGTTATTAAGTTTACCAACAGGTTTTATGAAATGTTTCAACAAAAAAACTATGGTTCGGTGATTATTCCGCAAAACACGATCTCGCGCACGTCAAAAACTCCGTCAATCGGAAGCTTTCCACGCAAAATATTGTACTAACGAGTGCCAGATATTCCGTATTCGCGATTTTTGTGGCACCGATTGTCGTGCGCGCGATCGCAATTCGTGCAATAATCCGTTTACCAAAAACTATATACATACATTCATACAAATGTACTTTTAATTTATCGAGACTTTTTTACTTTTTTTTTAATTTCTCACATTCTTCAGCTAAAATAAAATCCTATAAAAATTTTGTATTGACAATTAGCATTATTTATGTATGTAAATGTAAAAAAGTGATAGCTTAGTCTCATCAATCAATAATGCAATGAAAATGAAAATAAAAATATCTGAAAATAATGTCCTTACAATTTTTAAATTAAATTGCCAATTTATATTTTTACTTCAAAGACTGATTTAAATAACACAATAAAACAATTTTTTTATACAGATCCCTGTCACAAAATCAATTATGCAAATTATAAAATATCGTCAAGAATTTTCAACTTTGAGTCAAGGTAAGTCAAATGTTTGGTTTGAATGCATTGAAAATTTAACTAAATATGTAGTTTATAACTTCGTTGTGATACTTTTAGTGTTGGAAAAAACGGGTCTTGCTAAAAGCTTAGACGGCAACGAAATATGGACAATGTTAGCCCCGACAAATAAGGCTTTCGATAAATTACAAAAAAAACATCCACAAATGCTGCAAAAACTATTGAAAGGAGACGCATGCACCATTAGTAAACTTAAACATTGTCATTATTCTTTAGAAAAGCAAAAACTATCATTATACATTTATTTACGTACATATAACATTGCAGACATTTTGAAACATCACTTGCTGTCTGTGACGATCTGTTCAGCTGCCTTAATTATCGACCATGTCAACATTAAAAACGCCATGGGTGATGTGATAACATTTTCTCGGAATTCCAGTGATTTCGGATTCGAAAATAAATTCAGAGTATGTCAAACTTTAATACGCTTTTAAAGCTAATATAATCATATTAACATGTTGTTAGCCATTAATATGGCTAGTTGGAATATATTCCATCTAACCTGGTACAAACTACAGTTATAGTCAGTGCCGGTTTTAGGGGGGGGGCTGGGTCAAATAAGTTAGGGCGCCGCTCGATGTGCCAAAGGCGCTTTAAAATTTAAATCTAGAGCGCCAAAAGCCATACAAAATTTTAGATTAGAACGCCAAAGGCGAAATTTTTTTCTAAGGGTGTTTCGAAAAAATTGCCCGAGGGCGCCATTGGTTGTAAGACCGGCACTGGTTATAGTTTAAGTATATTTTCAGTTTTAATATATTCCGTCTAACCCATGTAAGTTGATTCATATGGCTAATTACACTCCAACTGGTCAAAATATATTAAAACTGAAAATACAGTTCAACTATGAGGTAAAATAGAGAGGTTAGATTTTCGTGGAAAACGTCACTCGATTAGTAAATTAAGTTGGAAAGTGACATTTTTGTTTTGAACCCATTCTAAGAGTTATCGTAATACAGTACTCGTTACCTTTATTTATAATATCTAGCACATATTAACGCATTATTGAATTCTAAAACAAACTCAACTGTAATATTACAACTGGCGCACATTGTTAAAAGTGTATTTGCGCTTTTAGAGATAATTGTATTCGAATATGAATGACCTAAAACGGCAGTCGGAATATATTACAACTGAAAATACACGTCGACTGTAACATATGTTTACATTATATGAATCAAATCTACAGTTTTCAATTTACTAAGTATGTATGTACATAGTAAATTGAAAATTTAAGATTTGCATAGTGAATATACAAATAAAAATTCATCTACATATGGACATACTGTGCACAAATCTGTGCACCAAGCCATCGATATGTATTTGCCAAATTTTTCTGTAAAATATACAGCAATTACAAACGGTGTACTTTTTAGGTGGAAGATGTTGCTGTTTCCGAAGGGGACATAATGGCAACTAATGGTGTTATTCATGCCATCAATGATTTGCTAATACCCGATAGCGGTAAGTCATATCGATTATATAAATCCCATCATTACGGTAGAACTTACTTGCTGCTGACAATCCTAATTGAATATATTTTAACATTGAAGCTATTCCAATCTCGTCCTTGCTGGAGAAGAAAAATTTAACGATGTTCCTCGAACTGATACGCAAAGCTGACATGCTTGAAGAGATCGACAACCTGTCGAATGTGACATTTATAATTCCCACCGACAATGCCATCAAAAACTATTTGAAGAATGACGAATGGAACACCAAAATCGAGATGCTTTTCAACGCAAATAAAATAAAAGGTATACATACACACATAAATCAATCATTCGTTATGTGCAAAATATGTGTGCATGATTCACGCAGACATTTTGATTTCACAGAAGAAGACAAGAAGGAATTGAGTTCGTTCATATATCATCACATTCTACCAGAACCGTTGAGGAGTTGCGATCTAGAAAATAATATGATGATGCAACCATTCGGTAAATTTTCACCTCTCAGGGTCAATCTGTACTCAACGGTAACAAATTCAACTATGTTTCATACATACAAATTTAACCTTTTCCAGTCTGTATATGTATAATACTTCCATTTCATTTACAAAGACACTATGCAGATACGACCGTTTTAATTCGATCCATAATTTCTACATTATAGTCAAAGCGTAAATTTCAAGCCGGCAAAGTTAACAAGTCATAATTAAAAAAACAAATAAACATTACACTCTGGATCTAAGAAATAACATAAAACGAATTGAAGATTTTTGGTTTGTTCATAAAAAGGGTTGTAGTGAAAACATTATGCAGTGCTGCATAGTAACTCCGTCATTGAAATTGAATAATGTTTGGAGTCATTCACAGTATTGACAGATTTAAGTCTACTCCTAGTGTTATTACTTTAGAATAGTTATTCCAGGAGTCTGTTTCAATAGTTTTGAACCATTTGTACATATTTTATTTTTATATAGATATACATATACCAGGAAGGCCGGACAGGTAGACCCCAGTGCGCCTTCCTAGACAATTAATTACAAATATTGCAGCATTTTTATTAAGTAATGGATATAATATTATTAAATAATGATAATACTCTGATAAGAAACGATCGACTTGGAATCACAAATATTTAAGTCTAACCGACAGTATTAAAGATTAGCACGGGATCGAACCCAGTATTCTCTCGGTGGTAAACATAAACGCAACCACTGAGCCATACTCCTGGCTATGTCAGCGACTCACTCGTGAGTCGCACATTGACTAGTCTGGTATGCCAGTGTCTCACGGGCGAGTCGCATCGATTTCTCCTCCGTAAAGTACAATATTTAAAGTTTAAAAATGGCTTTCTAAGCACCATATATTAATTTTTCGAAATTCTTTTAATATAAAGTTGTGGCTATTTGCAGGTACTATATCTGCAAATTATTGGCTATTTGCAGGTACTACATCTGCGACAAGCGCAAAGCCTTCTGCGCATGCGCGTGAACTGTCACTGTCAGCGTGTTTACTGTTAAAACTTTGTTTTAAACCTCTTAAAATTTAGTTCGAACTCGTAAAGTGACGTAGAGTAAATGATATAATCCAAATTAGTTAATAATATTAATTGTTAGAAAATTATTATCATATACAACGTATAATACCTACATACAAGAACAAGCCGCGAACTAGCTAAATTATATAAATCTATTATAATAACGTGCGAAATTTATTTTCCTCATGTATAATGAACGATTGATTAAACAAGTCTAGCATACATTAAATGTAAGAAATTATAAGTTCACACCCATGCGCAGAAGGCTTTGCGCCTGTCGCAGATATATATTCAAATATTTCTCGAATGGCAGATGACTAATGCAGATTTAATTTCTGTTTTAGTAGATAAGTATAAATTAGTCATGAGAAAGCTCTAGGAGTAGGCCTATTTCAGCTGTTACTGTCTCTACTGTAGTGGCCTCGAGATAAAAGTACCTGGAATAGGTTAAATTTACTAGTTTCTTTACGGTTTTATAAATGTGTATAAGCAAACGTTTAATATTCAGAGTCCGCTGCTGTCAAATTACAATCGTGGAACAGTCGACTGCGCCAAACTATTGCATTTCGATAATCAACAATGCGACAACATACTCCACCAGGTGGACAAGCCACTCATCAACAGTAACTTGACCATCTTGGATTGGGTGAAAAGCAATCCCAAGTTGACGACGTTGTATAAGGTTGAAAGGCAATGCCACACTTGTACGCTAGTACAAACTAATTCCTTACAATTACACTGTGACTTTAAATACTTCAGGTCATCACCGGCTCAGACATCGAGATCATCCTGGAAAAAAGAAACGGCATCACCTTCTTAGCACCCACGAACGAAGCATTCGAAAACATATCGATTGCTAACTATGAGCTCTTTACGAAGAACAAATATACGGTCAACTTAGTGATGAAACAATACATATTCGAAGGTAATTCACCCTGTACCTAGTTTATATATTTATCAGTATCATTTAACAGTGCATTTAAAATAAAAATAGCTTTGCTCCTAAAAACGAATCATTTGCGCATTAGAATAAAATAAATTGCACATTAAATAAATATATTTCATATAAAAAATATGAAAAACTCGCATGATTTCAATTACAGCAGATTTGCAATTTAATTCACAAATTCTAAGGTCGCCAGTTTGAGACGTCGCTGATCTTTAATTCTCAGCATTAATGTGTTCATTTTATTGTAAAATTAACTTATGAAATGCTAGCATTTGATATTAAAATGCTATCCTAATTAAAACAGTGAATTTGTAATTTTTCAAATGATCAAGTATTTTATTTAAATTACTTATCTTATTTCTCTTTTTATTGTTTTAAGTGTATAAATATGTTCTTTTTAATCCAATTCCTTTTTTTTTATATGTGAGTAATTATTTTTAAATTGTATTTATATTTTTAAATAATATATATTTTTTAATTCACGCAAATTTTATGAAATACTTACATAAATGCGCATTTAAATTTTCCCCTATATTTATTGTATAGGTTTGCAAAAAAAGATCCAAAGTTCGAGTGAGTGTCTAAAATTCTCTATCTTAGCATATTCTAAAAGGTTCCACTAGAGTCTAGTGACTAGACTGAAAATTACCTACATATGTATGTGGTAAAGAATCCTGACAGATGACGCTGTTCAGGACCACGGTTAGGATGAGGCGGTTGAGGCAAAGACCAAACATGTGCGTTTTCATTCATATTGTTTATTAAGATGATACGTGCGGAGGCTTAGCGACCAACCGCGCGGAGCACAGGTCCAACTGCGACTAACCGTTATATCTCTGCCCCTTTTCATCCCCTTCTCACAATCAGTCGTAACATACTCTTTCTCAGCCATAGCCCATACATCAGCCTTTCGTTCAATTCCAACCCTACATGTATGTAATGATCTAAAGGGATTTTATAACTATGAAAAATAATTCTCAGAATATTCTAAACCTCCATTAGTTTGTACTGGATGATTTGCACAATCTGCTGCTCATAATATATGTACGCTTGTGTAACATTCAGATGTGATGTGTTGTGCCGGTCTTCACAATTCACCGTGGCCGCTAACACAAACCATACGAGCTCTCAACGGACATTCACTGCGAACCAGGAAGAATAAGATCGGAAGCTCCCCTATAACGTCGTGTGATCATATGGGAATCAACGGCGTCATACATTTCACAAACAAGGTAAATGCACATCATTATCAACATTTAAATGGTGACGTAATTCAAGTATTATATATGTATTTATGTGTTAAGTTGATTTCAGCTAATGATGCCACTGAAGTTGGGAGACGGGGAACAGGGAAATTCGAATGTTGACGTCTTCCTATATGGTGTCAACCTTTGAATGTTTAGATAATAGTGCACATGTATAAACTGAAATATACTTTTATAATATTAATTACATATTTCTCTTGTATCTTTTTGTAATTTGTATAATTGTACTCGAATCATATTTAAAGATTATATGTGATATTAAAGTTTTTTCTTCAACTGTATGTTCTTTGTATTTCATTGTTTGTCGGTAGTGGAGATGGTGGAGATGTTGTGATCAGATACGTTAACTGATTTAGCTTTAGAATAGAAATTATAAATGCAGAAATTCCAATTTTAGTTTAATATATAAATTTTATTTTTATTTTCATTAGAACAAAAATAAAATAATACAAAAAATTTTAACATAAAAGTGAAAACAAAATTAAAACTTGGCCTCAGGTAATACACGAATTAAAATTTATAATGTTTAATTTCGATATGAAAATCATTGACATATCTCTTTTTATATTCAATAAACGTAACATAAAATAATCACATTATTGAAAACGCTGACAATCGTTATACTTTTCTTTAAAATATGATTCATCTATATATATAAAAACTTAGATAAACAACCAAAAATTTTAATGTGACTGAAACGAAAATGAATAAAAACAAGTAGTAATTCACGAAACATTGATCCTTTGGCACAAGTAAACATTATATTTCGTCATAGAGTATGTTATCTCGTAACCCTGCGATTTAAAAATTAAATAAAATTAAATTAAAATGAGAATCGTTTTCTTTCTCTTATGCCTTTATGCGACATACAACATCGTAAAGTTTAATAATTGAATTATGAATGAATTCCTTAATAATCCTAAATGTAAGAGATACTTAAAAAAATCTCACTTATAGCAAAATCTGCACTATCATAATAGTGTAGACATTATTATTATATTTAGGACACAAATTTTCCAAGTATTTCAAAAAAAAGTAGCATTTTGCCGACAAACTCAATTCAATGTTTCAAGTTTAATAAAATAAAATATATTCGAGGAAAACATTCAAGTGTTGCATTTTTATAAATTCGGCGTTCGGTTACAATTCTAACGACCGCATTCCAAAAACCTGAAAAATCCATATTCCAATTTTGTGTTCAATTAATAAAACCCTTTCCGCACAGCTTTACAGATACAATTAACATTCAGATAAATGACTTATATCAACTACATGGAATTATTTCTTATGACAAATGTATTCATAAATTAAATCTAAAACAGAAAGCTCTGTTATCAGAACCAAAAAACGAGATGTGAATACAAAATCATCCTTAAATATTTTTACTGTATCACATAAATACATAATACACAAATACATAATACACTCCGAGTCTCTTTTTATGTGAATTTTTTTGACAACTGAAGTTCTGTGATTTATATTATTTAATGCAATTCTCAAAAATATATATTTTGGACTATATTGACATAATGAACAGCACATTGTTTACATATGTATGTTACGTGCGAAATCAAGTGATTCCCCATTTTGTCACGAGATATTGCCGAGTACTTCAGTGTTGGAGCAGGCAAGTCCAGTCAATAGCGTATGTACATGTACATAGTATCCTGTGTACATAGTATCTGTAGCGTAAAAAGAGACCTGTGTGTACACACTTACATATATCTAAACCTATATGAAATTGACTCAAATGTGACTATTTATGGAATAAGAAAAAAATGTATCATTTAAATAGCAAAATATACAAATATAAGCAAACTATTTTTTATAGCTTAATTTTGCTGCTTGGAAAGGGTAATGAACACTAAATTTAAGATCAAAAATTACTTCTTATTCTTTCCGCCCTTTGTCTTAGCTTTGGCGATTTTCTTTTGCTTTTTCTTCTTCAGCTTCTGCACTTTCTTCAACGCTTTAATTTTCCGTTGACTCTTCCAAACTGGATGCTGTCCATCCTTTAGTTTACCTTCATCTTCGTCGGGTCCTTTTCCATTTTCTATCATTATAATATCATCCGAATTCTTTGCAGCCGAATTCTTTAAAAAACCAAGGAAACAGAAATTATACATTGGATCAAATCAAACATCACAACTTCCGCACTTAAATTGCAACTTAATTTCATACTTAATTTCATCATTAACAAAATACAAGCAAACACAGATAAGAAACACAAAACCGTCGAGTAATTTCAAATTTTGACAAACATCCAATATTTTTTGTAATCTAAAAAGGTACATGTATATTTGGAGTTAAATGAAGCAACATATGTATTCAATAACAAAAAAGCGCAAAAAAACCATTAAAAAAATAATGCAAAAATTAAAACAATCTTTCATTATACATACATGTAAGAAAAAAATAATGCACAAATTAAAACAATCTTTCATTATACATACATGTAAGAAAAAAATAATGGTTCATAATAATATTTTCAATACATATTACACATAATAGTCTTAACAATAACAAAAACGCACATTTTCATAAAATTAATCGCAGCAATGTATTATAATATTACATAATTAAATTTGTAATAATAATAAATAAAATATTAAACCTTATTAGAAGCCTCAATCGCTGCAGTCATCTCAGTCAAGTCTTTCATTATTTCTGCACGACGAATTTTCTGCGCTGCCTTTGTCAGACCCAAAGTTTTTTTCAACTGTTCGATAGCCTTTGCATTGTATATCTCCCTCTTGGCCTTGACGTTACGTCTTCGAGATTTGCTGCGTAGAGACTTCGCCATTGTGCGTACAAGTCTGGAAAAAAAAAACATAAAAATTGCTACCATAATTATGTAAAACTTCATCTCGCAAGCTTCACTTAAAGTAAAAAAAACAATATTTGAAAAGATAAAGGTTTAAAACTGGAAATGGCTAATATTTTTGATAGCAAAATCTTGCCTAATTTGCACATGTTTTATTTTACAACGACTCCCATCTGACTGAAAATCATACAAAAAAAAAAAATACATCAAAGAAAAGAATCTTTATAATTATAAAATTTTAGTAGATGATAAAATAATGAACAAATATCTAATTGACGGACATTCATATGCACGTCCAAATACATATGATAAGGACAATGACCAAAAAATTAAGCAACTTTAGAAAGATCATTCAAAACCTATCTAGCCACATTTACCTTAGTAAGAAATCTTACACTTATCAAAATAGTCCAGTTTTTTTACATTTCTAAAAAAAAATTCTAAATTCTCGTAATTATACCCCAGCAACACAATAATAAACGGTGCTAGCTTTATTTTTTTGTTGTACTGTTATTCTAGTGTGTACTTATGCTGTGCTATACGCTAACGAGTATCTAGAAATGTCAGAAACTTTAATAAAGACACATTATATTGACAAAAAGTATTTCCCTCAAATGTATGACTTTGTATAGGAGGTAATCCACGACGACTACATAGTGAAAAATAATATGACTGTATTGTCACATATTAAAAACTATTGGCATACATCTGACTGCATCGTCAAACACGGAGCGGATTATTGGTCACTTTCAGTCTCCCGAAATGAGAGACCAAAAGCGACCGGGCATGGCCCGGCTCTAAGCAATCTTTGTATCATAATTCGAAGAATTAGGGCAATACCTAGATAATTTTTTTTGAAGTATTTGAAAATCTTAAGGTGCTGTATTTTTTCTTTCCTAAAATTCCTTGAAAGCCCACGTCAATTTAGCGTGACTTTATCAAAGTTCCTGTCATTTCTAGATATGTGTAATCGTATAGCACGGGATGAATACACACTAGAGTAACAGAAAATAAAGATAGCACCATTAATTTATGTGTTACCGGGGTAAAATTAGGATTTTTTAAAAAATGTAAAACATCCAGACTATCTTAACAACTTGAAGTCATCGTAATAAGGTAAGTGCGGCTAGATAGCTGCTTTGCATCGATCCACAGAAGACCCTGTATAATCAGAGGGTTACCAAGACATGATAATCGTCCATTTTTCTTTTACTAATTTCGCTTTCACTCATACGGACAATGCAATAAATTGTGCATATTGAATAAATCATGAAATACGAAGTCTTACGATTAGATGGAGAGTATATTAAGTGTATACTTTTAAACATAATCAATTTCATCGCGCAATGAAAAATAATCACGTGAAACGCAAAATGATTAATTTATTCAATCATACTCAAACAGAGCTGAATATTTTCGCTAATTAATTCAATTAAATAAAAATATTTTATTTCTTTTACATATACGCACACTATTAAATGTGTAATTTATTTATTTATTAAGATTTTAATTCATGTTTATGGTACTGTCTAAGAACTGTTTCCAAGGGAAGAAAGTATGCTCCTTTTTTACCCAGAGTTGAACACGAGATAAAATATGCCATTAAGATAAAAGCATTACATACACACATACCAAGATCATATTACTCAGTTCTTAAACATCACGTATTCTTGCGATAAGCATATGCCAAAGTAAAAAGTGACATCACCATACTGACAGAAGAGAGACAAATTAAGATTAGCGAAAATACACAACTCTGCTTGACTTAAAAATCGCATATAATAAATATAGTTCAAGGTTGAATCTCGAAAATCGATCGCCAATACACTGGTAAACGCAATTCTACTATCCAATGCAAGGCATCAGTACGTACGCAAAACTTGGCAGTGGATTCGTTAAACTGATATCGTCTTACAAATAGACCAATTTTTTTCCATTTTAAACGTGTTGATGGGTTGTGGTTCTTCAGTCTGAATCATAAATGAATCGCAAGTCCAGACGAATCACAGACGTGGTTATGTCCGACCCCGAGAACTTCATCGGTTCCTATGGGCTAGAGAAAAAAGAGTGATGTTCTTTAAATTTCATTCAGCCGGTTCAACAAGAACTCGTGACAAAGATCAAGATACGAATAGTTCATACCCTGACCGTAGTTCTATAATAAAACCACACGTGAAAGAACTACACAGAGAGTGTCCCTGAGATTCAAACGTCGCAACATTGATAGCCAATCAGTCAAAAGGTCGCTGACCTATTCGGAGAAAATGCATACAAAGAACAAATTTCCATGAAAGCATTTCAAGCTATGTAATTCGTAAACTCGACACAATCGACTAATTTTAGCATCCCAACGAACTATGGCCTATTTTATTACCACTTTGTTCGTCGTTCTCTGCCGACTATTTGCCTATCAACACTTTCCGGCTCATATCAGAATATTATTCAACCTACAATCGTTCCAAGCATACTCGGTTCTGATATATTCGAAGCGTGCACTGAACTTTATGTAACATTTTTGAATAAGTCAATACTGAACATATTGAAATAGTTTATTTAAAATTCATTCGTCCACACGCCAACCTCATACTCAACTCATTATATATTCACTCGTAAGTACATATGTGGGTTTATTTGCTATATTTAAACCAATGAGCGTGCATCGAGTGAAAACGAACAAATCTATACAGACAGAAAAAATACTAATAAAGAATAGCATTTAAAGGTTACTGTTTGTCGGGGCCGCGCCTAGGAGTTTGGCCGCCTTAATTATATCAGCATTTGTATAAACCATATTAATTCGAGGTATTAACCAAAAAAACAGACTGAAAACCAAAACTTAATGTTCTGAATAAGACCAGACAACAAGAGAGACGGAAAGTTTTCAAGTTCGTTCATGAAAATATAGTGTTTTCACCCCCCAATTCGACATCTAAGCCATTCTTCTTCCGAGACCGAGCAATACTCAACATCCATGAAGAAATGAAACTGGCAGTTGCAAAAATAATAGAACATAAAAGACTTAGCTGCATGCGAAGCTATACCTGCTATCCCGTTATTTCCCCAAATCAGAGTTCGGGTGTGTTACAAGTTGTATTTAAATGATTAATGAATTTTAAAAAACTGTGATGTCTTTTTAATATTTTTTAAGGAATATGATTTTTTCAACTCTCATTTCATTCGGCCGCCTGTGTGCGTTGCACACATAAAAATATGGTAGACGCAGTCCTGCTCCTTTTTATAAAGAGATGTCAAGTTTTGTAATATGAATACTAGGTATGAAGTGGACTAAACTTTAAAAATTAAGAGGGACATGCTAAAACTGTCAACTAAACTAAAATAACATCGACATAGACAATTTGAATGATGATTTTTAGGTACTTATTGGTTATACGGGCGCGCGTATTATTAATCGTAAAAAGTTGAGTGCGCGCATTACACACTCACCGATCCAACCCATTCGAAATGATGAATGAATGTGTGTGTGTGTGTGTGTGTCTTCGTGGATGTGTCACCCGTTGCTCGTCCTGACGTCACATGATGCTCCAGACCCCCCCCCCCTCCCCACTACCACGCTTCCCTGCGTCCACTTGTCTCTGATTGGTTGCGTGTCCACGGTCTGCCACATATCACATCCCATCGGTTTTTATATATATTATTATATTATCATTAAAACAAGGACGAAATATATTAAACGTTTTCTTAACTAAATTTATTTTGAAAACAGGATTTTCATATACATATTCCCTATTAGTCTGAATATAATGCGACCTTGAACAATACGCAATTTATATATTATATTTAGAGTAAGATTGAATGGAAAAATTAAAAACCAAAACAATCCTCCATATTCCACTTCCCATAAAATATCATCCTCCCATCTAGATTATTGGATTATTCCCCAAAGATTGAAATTTGTGTTGTTTTTTTTTTATTATTCCTATAGGTTTCAGTGGACGATTTTCTGCTAAAAGCCTATTTAAATCGTCGGAATGGTTTATTGACTTATCGTGGAGTGAAACGTGGTATTTAGTATCGTTCTGCGCAAGAGCGCGAACATGACACGTATCCATTTTGCGGAAAAATATTTTTGATAAAAAACACTGTTACAAATCAGGTTAATATGGTGTCATATTAACGATTCATCATAATGATTGAAGAATTCAAAATGTTGGTCTTGTACTGAACAATCGCTTCTATATTGCCAGCAGCTGTTCAGGGAATGGATTATTTTAAGAAGTTTGTAGAATAATTCGCTCCTCCTATGGGGGTATTCGGTATTGGTATGAAGTAATGGGTGTTTTCCTTGAGCAAAATAAACAAACGAGCCAACTTATGTACATATATTATGAACAATGCAATTCAAAGAAATAGAAAATGTATATGTATATCGAGTCAAAACAAATCCCCATGTGTTAAATATTTATTGCGTATAAACCGCTAAAATGGGTGTATAAATAAATTTTAAAAAGGTTATTTATCAGCTTCCCTGACATTCAACGCATTTAGTATGTATGTATGTATGGTTTTGATCCGTTCAATACCTTGGATTGGATAAACATTTGTCAATTTTATTAAACGTAATATGAAGCAACAACACACTAATCGTTAGATCGTTCTAAATGTGTAAAATAAAAAAAAATTTATAACTTTACAGTCCAAGTGTACATTTCGTTTGTTCATGAACATACTAGTTTGGTCATACACAAACCAATCTGGCCAGTTAAACTGTACACAAAAGAACAAATCGACAAACGAACTACATAGTTTGTTCATGCACAAACTGTATTCTATGTATGTATGTCTGGGTTGAAATAATTTAAAAAGCGAATGCAACCTAATACGAGGCTTGTAAAAGATCAACACAAACGGAAATTATAGCAATGTTGTAATCAGTGGCGGCTCGCGAGAATTCATAGGGGGGGCTCCAGAGATTAATCGGACTGTAGTAGCTCGTTGACCATACCGGTGATCAAATGCAGACAAATACTATACTAGGAAGTCTATATGGACGGCAAAAATAGCATGCATTTGTACTATACTGGGAGGGCTGTAGCCCGCACTCCATATAGACGAGCCGCCACTGGTTGTAATGTGGTTTCCACCGAATTTCCCATTTTAAATACACAATGTTCCGAATCTACATATTTGAAGATAGCTTTTGACTTTTAAACCTATTGTTCGCTTGTGAACAAACTATTATAGTATGTTCATGAATGAACCGGAGTGAACACTTGGAGTGTAATAGATGTAAGGTCAACCCTCCGAGTGCTGACGTCGTTTCTGTTGAAAGCCCGCCACGCTGAAAATTTCGTCAACATTTCCAAATAGAATTATTTAGAAATAATTCGATTTGGTAATAAGTCTAAAAAAATTGTAGCTAATCCAAACAAACCCTAGATCACTACCGCCGAGGATTTCGAGTTTTGTAAAGGTGTGTGTTTAAAATATATAATATAAATAAAATATATAATAAACGGGTGCACCTCACGGGATCGAATGTGAAATGCACGAAAAACCAAATATCGGAAGGCGAAGATCGAAAGATCTTAAGTCGAGAGATCAAAAAAAAGGGTGCATGGTAATCGGTACATACTCACTTAATTTGCGCGAGCAGGATACAACAGGAACAGGTTTTTCCTCCCGTAGTCTGCGCGCGCACATTTATACGGGAGGGGTAGACCCATAATGAACAAAGGAAGTCTATTGAAGAATATATTTTTCCAAAACTAGTTCCATCTTCTTCATTGTTCTTAAAATGTAATGCTCACAATCTAAAATACTCCGCAGTTGGGGATTTCCATCGATAAATTCTGCTATGGTTATAAATTCAGAAATTCCAGTGTAAACCAGTCTTTATAAACGTTAGCACGAATTACACGATCCATGTTCAATGCTACCTGGAAAGGCGTAGCGGGTAGTATTCTTGATTATTTTTAAAAAACAACGTCCGTCGGCGTAATTCAAGCTGATGGATTTGTTGGCAAAACACTGATTGGCGTAGATCAGCATTCAAAGGATTAAGAAAAAGTCCTCTTATAATTTATTTTTCATATAACTTACGAACGGAATTAAAAAAAGTGAGCATATTGTTCGACATTTTTTACATAATGTCCAAAAATTATACTACGCAAATTTGAACCATGTGTCGTATTTTATAGAATTTTCCATTGCTTTATAGCCAACCGTTCTTTGTGATATCGTTCGAGGTCATCCTTTGCGATTCCTATCTTTTTTTTTTTAAGCCAATTGAGATCCATATTGTTCAGACTTACATAAATTGTAGGTAATGCGCAGATCCAATGTCACCTCCCATAAATCCTATTGATGTGTTTTGTAATCGAAAATGGCCGGTTCCATATTGAAACGAAAACTGAAGAGACATATTCGTAAAATGAAAATGAAAATTGGAAACGATTCAGCAGCAAAAAGAATTATGGTTTATTGAAATAGTAAAGGGACTTTTGCCGCACCTTGTAGTGTGTGAAAAATATTGGCAGGTTTAATACGCAGCATGCAAAGTGTGGTCGGCTGTAAATGGGTTAATGGGGAGGGGGTCGATCGCCCCTATCGCCCATTGTACATGTCATTGATGTTTGTGGAACAATATGGTAGTAATAATTCAATTGGGATTCAATAACATTCGCTGTTGCAAACGGGCCATTGTGTTCCTAGTTAAAATGCGCCAAAATTTCACCATCGTGGCGAATGGCGTACGGAATGTGCCGAGCGGTAAGTCGACGTGCCTGAGCCCGTGAATGGTGCGATCGATCGACCCTCGCGAGAGTGAACCTGCGTTTATTTCGTCGCAGACTCACCCTGGACCATCAGATCGAGTGGGCGCGAGTTGACAATCGAGGGTACAGTGATGTGCGGTGCCTGGAGACATGGCGCATGGAGACATGAGGGCAGGTGGAGTTGCGGATCGATTGGCACACTGGGGAGACCTTCAACCGACGAGGGTCGGACTGTGATGAATGAAAGGCAACGGGGCGGAGTCGCCAGCTCAAGAGATAGGGGATGACGGACTCACCTTCGCGACAGGAGCTGGAGATGAAGGAACACTAGCGGACTCGGCGAGACGTCGACGGAGTATGGCAGGGTTAGCGCCAACTGCCGCTCAAATAGACAGCCGAGAGTATGGCAACACCGCGCACATGCACGCCTGCTGTTATAACACGCATTAGCGTGGCTAGTTGACTCTATGTGTGGTTTCGTACCTCGTTGCCGTACTGCGCTGTGACGTCACTGAGTGCTATAACTGCGAGCTTATTACCCACGCTGCGGTGCAAGTGCCTTGACAGGGTTATCTACGTGAAAAATAGCGATTGTACCAATTGACAGATGATTTTTCGGTGTGCACGATTGATAGCATTTTTGACATTGATAAAATATATACACAGTTCTATATTAACTGTCGTCAAATATTATATTTTAAAAATTTAATAATATATCAGTTCTTGAAAATTTATTGAAAAAATTCGTTTTTTGTAATTTTATTTGAAAATATCACTGTAAATAATAACCAGTAATTGGATTATTAGTCACATCACGATCGCCCAACAGACAATTTTTGCCATGAAATTCGTGAATACGAAATATTTGCCACTTGAGTTATCGTTAGTATGATAGTTATCATTAGTATGATGGACTTTTCGGCTGCCAGATGATCCGTTATAGAGATTTTAGTGACTTTTAGGACCTCAGCACACTTACCGAACCGTCCGGTGCGGTTCTCCCGTTACGTACACCAGTACGTCTGTTTTCATATAAATGAGTGATAGCCGCCACACTATGCGGACCGCCCGCAAGCCCGTCGTGCAAACCGCAGACCTCTGCGGATGTTTCAATTCCGCATGCGATTGTCAGTCGGTCGTCGGCACGCGCATTCGTGTATATATAGCTTGAGTACGACACGATGTTCTACACCGGTCGATTCATTTTTGAAGTTCAAAGTAGAGTATGCCTTTGGGGCTTGAAAGATAAAAACTACAGTGATAGGACCGCAAAGAGACGAGCATAGGACGAAATTTTTAAAATTGTTACGATCGAGGCGGATTGCGGCTTCCCCCCTCAATGTGTGTGCTGAGGCCCTTAGGCGAGCGCTTTGTGACCAATAATCACCGAACCATATTTATGAAATTTGTATAATACTAACAATATTTGTATGAAATGTACAATGTTTCTGACCAGGACGGCGCATTGGGGTTACCTATTAAACCTTCCTAGTATAAATTAAAGATAAAATAAAAAAAAAACTAATATTCTCATGCAATAAATTCTACGTTCATGCGCAATAGATGACTTCATAATATTCCCCAATGACTTCACATCAGAAAACCACCCTCAACATATACTAAAAGTGAAGTCCCATTGACGACCATACGAGGATCCGAGAAGAGGAGTGCCATGCCCTCCACCCTTCATATAGATACAAATGTACGCTTTAATTTTTCAAATTTAAGTATATTATTCACAGAACATTTTGTTTTGTATATGATTGTTTTAATTACGACCCTTCCAAGTAGATGAACCAAGCTTAATGCAAGATGAAATTGATCACTATCTAGGCCAAAAAGTCATTACAATATTTGACCTAGTGATTTTAACAAAATCTTTTTTATGTACAAGTATTATTTTTTCAAATAGATTAAACAAATATGTATGTAGAACAATGACAAATTCAATTGCTTTGGCACATTTCTTAAAAATTCAAACTTTGAAATTTAGTTAAAACCTCTTGTAATCAAAAACAAAACGTTATTATAAAACAATTAAACAACTAATCATTGTTCTTACATGACTACCTGTCTTTAAGTTGTATGAGAACAATCAGCATTCTATCAATATATCTACTAGTTTAGAATGCAAATTTTTCATTTAGTTTGACAATTTAATTTTTAAGAAGAATAACAAATATTTATATTATAAAAATTGAGGTTTTACAAGATTCATAAAAAAATAAATTGAACCCAAGCTAATTTCTAACCTCTTCTTACTTTCACTTACGATTACTATTATTTTTCAAGGTAAGTAAGAAAATATATAGCCCAGAAAAAGTTTTTATAACCCTGTAAAATGTTCCATCAAACATATTCTAGTTCAATGCTGTTCAATACAATAGATTTTTAATAGATAATTTTAACATTATCTGTAAAATATGCAAATTTATTCTAAAACCAAGACAGTTGAAAAATAAAACAAAAATAAACCTTCCTCAACCTTCTTTATTTATTTTAATAACAGGTTTTTTAATTCACCTGTACGAATGGATTTAAAAATCATTTAATAAAAATGTTACGTATAAAATTAGATATGTTATCAAATAATTGTTTTAGCACATACATACAACAAACATTGAGAGAAAAGATTAATTAATATACCTAGTAAAAATTCATTATTTATATTACTGTATCAATCAGAATTATGATCGGATAAATGCACCCAAGAGAGCCCCATTTTCGAGACATCCAAACTTTCAAAGGGGCTCAAGAAGAACTAACAATAGAATTCTACAAATTTGTATGTTATCCAAGGGTGTTGACCCTTTTGTGAAATTCTATTGCGTGAGTTTTACTTGAACGCCTTCAAAAACTAGGATTTCTTATGACTGCGCCACTATTCAGTGCATCTGGGTGCATTTTTCCGGGAACCAATCAGAATATATTATAATATGTATATAAGAAGGCTTAGTGCCGCTTATAACATCACAAAATTTGTCCTCTCATAAATCCTTAATTGTTCTTATATTTAATAAAATAAACATTGAACATTATATGTATGTACACATACATACATATGTACATATTACATATATCTTAAAATCAATGATTATTCAGGAGATTCAGAAAGCTGTAGGAATGGAAATGTTCCACTGCCGCTCCATATAGAATATGCCCGAGTCGCACCCTAAAAAAATATAGACAATGTGTCAAATAGTTTAAATCAAATTATCTTGCAACATGTCAGACGTGAAATGCAAGCGCATCAAATCCAACAATATAATACCAAGCTTGCAATCAAATGGAAAATTCCATTAATGTATTCGCAACAAAGCAATTTTCGAAATGCCCCGTTGGCAAAAATTGTACATCAAATTTTCTAGACAGTTCGTTACTGTTAAACACCGTTTCATATTAATAATGCCACTAGTATTTACGATAATACTCTACCTCTGTAGTGCATTGACGTTTATGAAATTGTTCCCCTGCAGTTGAATGTTTTTCAGCCGAGCCTAAAAATAATAAGAATTTAAATAATGTTTATTCTATTGGTCTAAATTCGTTGTATGCAGTCTACACTGTCCTATGTACGAACGCATGTAGTTAAATTTGAATGGAAAACACCAAAGTTAACATAATAAACAAACATAATACATGAAAGAAGTATTTATCTGCTTACTAAGTTGTCAGTACATACTGAATTTGATATGAAAATCTTAAATTAATAGTAGAATGTTAGTATAATGTTCAAAACAGTATAAATTAACAACAGGTATACAAATTAATGGAAAAGTTTAGAAGCAGCTTGACTTCAGCATATACATTTTTTATGATTTTCTTTAAATTTAATTAATAAAGTAATGCACAACAGAATAATAGACTGCATACAAGAATAATATCAAAATATACACATAATCCTTCAATGAAAATTAAAACCTTTATGTGTTGTCCGATAAGATAGAAGAAGTATGGCAGTGTCTAAAGAATCTTGCTCTTCAATCCAAACTTTATCTTTAGAATTATATTTGCTGCTGTCGTTCCAATATCCTGAAAAGAATGATCAAATTAAATACACCATTTGATCCACGCAAACCAACAACATAACATTAGTTCAAAATTACCAGGGCTGTTTGAAAGTGGAGGCTGACCTCCGTCCCAGGGAACTGACCATCTTCGGATATTTCCAGAATCATCGGGACGCTCACTCACCTGCAATTTAAATCGGTAAATGAAGTTAATGCCATATCAAAAGAGATAATTTGGGTGATTTTGATCATATCTTTACAATAGTAAAATATTATTTATTAAGTTAATAAGAAAAGCATACTCCATGAGCAGCAACTTCTGACCAACGTCGAAGTTGTGCTGATTGGGCTTGGCGTTGTAATCCTGACATGGAAGGCGAATTTAAACCACGTTGTAAATTACTTGGCGGTATGTTCTTAGATAGAAATTTGGCTTGAATATTTCCTCGCGTTGTATCAGGATATCTGGTATTTCTGTAATTATATTGATATTATTGAATAAAATATTGTAAAATTTTGTCAAGAATGTGAATAAAGTCATGACAAAAGTGGATCTGTAATTTAACTTAACATCAACTATATATTAATGCAATTGTGTATACAGACAACTCGCCGACAGATTTCATGCAACTACTTTTTAATCTGTATATTTATACGGCAGTAAAAAATTTCAAAAAAATATATATAATTTATTGTTTTGTTGAAAGTTACTACATACATATGTATGATTCAAAAGCTCATTGCTTCAAATATTTGAATATATATACATTCCAAAAAGGAGTCAACATAAAAATTAAAGATTAATATTGTGGATCAAACATATTTGCATGAAATACATCAGTGAGTTGTCCCTGCGATAAAAAGCCACCGTGATGAAATGGTCGTGCGATGAAATGTCCGGACACGGTGTGTACATACGGTAAACGGATTATTCCGCAAAAAGCAATC
The DNA here is from genome assembly GCF_051622035.1 of Arctopsyche grandis. Taxonomy (NCBI): domain Eukaryota; kingdom Metazoa; phylum Arthropoda; class Insecta; order Trichoptera; family Hydropsychidae; genus Arctopsyche; species Arctopsyche grandis. Next base: position 25,529,002 of record NC_135356.1, on the reverse strand, counting down.
TCACGCAAGTCACTTGAATCTAGATCACGGAACATCTGGCACTCGAGTTCTCGTTAGTACAGTAGTTCGCGTGATGGAATTTCGATCGAGATTATTGGTGACTTGCGCGAGATCGCTTTTTGCAGAATAATCACCGAATCGTATATACATACATATACATTTTTTTTGTAACAAAAACAGATAATTGAGATGTCAAAATCAGAACAATGAATTGAATTTCATACACAAAAAAAATCTATCTAATAAAAATTGAGAATAAAAAAGTATGAGAAAAAATCAGTTTTGAGCACAAAACATCAAAAACGCTCAATTCAACGATTTTATTTATAATTTAATTTAAATTCATAATTTTAATAAAGAAATAGTTAAGTTACAATTTATTAGCGGATTTATTTCAATAAAATTGGAGACTAGTTGACACATACCGTTATTTTATTAATTAAAGAAAATAATAACAAGCTGAAAAGAGGCTAGTAAAAAGGAGTCAGAGTCGTTGAAATGAAATGCTTCGACTCTGCGACTACGACTCTGACTCCACAGCCCTGGTTTTAACCGAAGAGTTAAAATAAAACAACGCTGTAAACATATGTTTCATAATTTTACAAAAGTCGAAAAAAATGTAATAATGGAATAATATAATATCCCAGGATTTTTATTTTGTAGTGTTTGAAACAACAAAACTGCAAAAGGTTAATATATCATGTATTTTATCATAAAGAACATTAATCCATAAATGATTCGATTTCTATTTTGTTCACAATGATGTTTCAGTCATTTTTTTACAACGTTAGTTTCATTTCTATTTTATAGAGATGCTTTTTATATATGAATAAACAGCCATTTTTTTGACCTATGCTTACCTCATATCTAAAAACTTTCCAATAGGACTCTGCGAAGATTCAGAACTGTACGGGGAGTTGGGTATATTGATATTGCGCCCATTAAGAAATTGAGCGAACCGTGAATCTGGACACAGTGAAAAGTTTTGCTGGAGCGGACCGAAAGTGGGGTTTCTCTGGTCGAACTGCAGTGGATCTTTTCCAGCCAAGCCACCGCTTAAGTCCCTTGGGTTGCAATTGTAATTCTCGTTGCATTGATTTTGTGGAAACAAACACAGACTATCTCGGGACTCGCCAACAGTCCGCTCCAAATTGACTTTCGATCCGCTCAGCGACGACTGCAACGAATCGTTTTGCAATGGATATAGACAAGGTATTGAGTTGTCACCGTGACACGACGATGTCAGATTGTGCATCCGAGGATACACACCCGCATGGTCGTCGTGTAAATCCAACTTGTTATAACCGCTGTCGGCGATCATTGCCAGCTTTTCATAGCTCGTCATGCAAAATCGATATTGTAAATTTATAACAGACAGTATATTTTCGATGACCTTTTGCTGTAACGTAAAAGTTATTTATTCTATATATACGACGATATTGTAAACATTATTAATTTTAAATGTAATTACTTGATAGGACTGGTCTACAGTGTAATGTTCTTGATGATTGATGTTAAGGGATTTAAGCGCAGGGAGTGTTTGAGTGTGCACGGCAACGGTAGATTCAAATAGAGCGTGCGTAATGGTTTCCCAATCCTTGATTCCAGGCGATTCTACATTATATAAATCGTTGCCTAGTTTTGTGGGTAATCTGCGCAGACTTCCCGCCAATCGGGCGCTTGCAGCACATAATCCATTTAGCGTCTGAAAGTGTAAAGTGCAATGCTTTAACATATAAAAATCAACATACATACATACATATTTATATAAAATTGAAAGTGTGCTGATATATTTAACCAAATTTTTAATTATCATATCCCATTTAAACCCAATATTATTTCATATTAAAATTGGGTTCATAATAATCACAAAAAATTATTAATGACTAATTGCTGCTTTTAAATATATGTACATTATTAAGATGATTTCATTACTCGATAAAGTATGTACATATATTTATTTTATTTTATTTATAGAAAAATCAACAGACAACGGGATGTACATAGATATGTATAAAAAAACAAATAGTAAATATATAATATATGTAACATCCGAGTCCAATAATAGATTTTTACAAAAATGAAAAAGATAAATATAAGGAAAACAAATTAAAAAGTAAAGAATAAAGGCATGACAAAATATGTAGAACATTGCATAATTAAACTATAGTATTAAAATATTGGGAAAAGGTTATAAAATAGAATATAAGAAGAAATTGAAATTTACAAATATTAAACAAATGAAAAAGGTAAATACAAAATAAACAAATGAAAAGGAAAATAATAAAAGCTATAATATGATTAAATAGCACATTACATAACTAAACTAAAGTATAAAAATATTGGAAATATTGGAAAAATAGAATAGGAGAAGAAATGAATCAATCGGTCAAGATTCTCTTGATGTTAGACCTGAATTGATGTAGGGAAATACCAAATAGATCAACCTCATTCAGCTCTCCGTTAAACATACGAAAAACGCGCTGCAGATAAAAATATTTTTGGGAATTAGTATTGAAAGGATCAAGTGAAAAGAGTGCAACGCGTCTAGAGTACCGAACTGGGATTCTGAAATTAACCTTATTCAGTAAATCAGAACAATCAAGGAAACCATTTATGAGCTTAAAGAAGAATATAGCATCAGTATGTCGTCGCCTGACAGAAAGATTGTTAAAAGAAAGGATTTTTAAAATGTCGGAAACAGTAGAATGGGTATAGGTAGGAAAAAGGTAGCGTGAGGATTTAATAAATTTAAGTTGAACTTTCTCAATACAATTAATATGGGATAAATAAAAAGGTGACCAGATAATTGAGGCAAATTCAAGGTGAGACCTTACAAAGGAAAAATAAAGTAATTTAAGTACATAAGGATCATTAAAGGGTTTTGTTGAGTGGAGTAGGAATCCAAGAGATTTAAATGCTTTGTTAGTAATAAAAGAAATATGTTCAGAGAAATCTAGTTTATTATTGAGTATTACACCAAGATCCTTAATAGAAGATGACGTGTTAAGGATTGAATGATTTAATTGATAGTGATTGGTAATAATTGACTTATTTCTAGTGAAATTTAAAATAGAGCATTTTTCTAGATTAATAAAAAGATCATATATACATATGTAACTTTAATTATATTACGAAGCGAATTATTTTACAAGAATTTTTCTTTTTAAATTAAAAAAAAATATTTTTCATCAGTAAAAATTAATTTTAAAATATCAGGAAATTACTATAATAAGACCCATTACCAATCTAAGTTTATTAAATTGTAAAATAGAAAATGATCAGTAGATCAGTAGTTACTAAAATAGATATAAGATGTATTGTGAACATAATTTCGTAATAATAAAAAGCATTTAAAAATCAAAAATCAATCTAAGTTTATTGAATAGTTGATGAAAAAACATATATTCATAAATTTCAATATAGTTCTGCGTAACGGAACAAGCCCACATAAATTTGTGAAATTTGAAATATCGTAATAATTGTTTACGAAAAACAAAATTTATGAACTAGCCATTATATTGTATGAAAACAATTCATGAATTGACATTACTCGTGTGGATCAAACACTACACCCCAATACACATGTGTATACATATAAATTCGCACGCAATACCAAAACATGTGGAGTATCGTTCACACATGCGATACGCTTATGCAAAATGGTAATATTAACATTCAAATATTGCAGTGCAAAATGCAAAACGCTAGCGAATCCTATTGTGAACCAAACCTGCAAGTAGTTTAACCAAGAGTTTGAACAATCATTGTCAACTAAACCGGAAACGTCAGAATAGATGGAGGCGAATGATTCGTCTGGATCGATGGAGCTGAGGCGATTTTTATTATCACTCATTTCGTTTTATGAATCAAAATTGACTCTGCACAAAACGCCGATAAACTGTCAAACTAAACGTCAAACTGCTTGGTCTAGCGCTTGACGACACAAAATTGTGCAAATTTATTTATCGCCAGTATCAATTATTTATATGGTAAATCACGTTGGCCAATCTTATGTAAAAATATATGTATTATGTATTTTAATTCAAAGGAAAACTGTAGTTTTATCCCTACTAGCATTTAACGGTAATGTTTTGAAAAAAAAATCCACCCATTGGCAAAGTTCAAATTCTAGAACAATGGTATAGGTGAAATTATTATTGTTGCGTAGAGACGGGGGGAGGTTAATAATTCAAGTGAAATCTCAAAGTCAGCTTACAGTATTTATACTACGACTCGAGAGATCCAGACGGGACGGCCGCTGACTAACGAATGTCCGGTCCACCATGTGCACCTCCTTTAAAAGGCAGAGCACGCAGTAGTCCGAACAGCTCTGACATTCCCCATATACGCCATTTCCCACGTAAGTATATTTTTACATACCTCCTTTACGTTTCACTTACGATTACAATTCAGGAAAAAGTTTGCCTCTTAACCGATCGTTTAAATACTTTGCCATACTGCTCATTTTGGTCATCAATATAAGTAAATGGATCCTCCGCCATTACGATAGTATCCATATCGTTTAAGAAGCTTTTCAAATCTGCCCGGAGAGATACTCGGTGACGTTTACCGTTGATGTTTGTTTATTAGTTTTAAACATAGATGGCTAATAATAATAAAATAATAATTTTATATACAAATTATAGAAGAGGTATGTTTTTAAAAAACTTTTTTTTACTTGTTAAATATGATACTAGTCTATTTTTCAAATTTCTCTGTGTTACATTCAAAGCTGAAGTCGGAGTTATGGATATTTGGCTAGAGTCGGAGTCGTTAAAAATTTACATGAATTTGGCTTTGATTTTGCGTTTAAATCACTTAAACGCAAAATGGTAATTGGATTGCGATCGCCCAAAAGACAAATTTTGCCATGAAAATCGCGAATACGGAATATTTGGCATCGTACTGACGATAACCATCTCATTAGTAAGATGGTTATCGTCAGTACGATGGATTTTTCGGCTGCCAGATGTTCCGTTATAGAGAATTTAGTGAATTTAGGGCGAGCGCTTTGTCACCAATAATCACCAAACCCCCAAAAATATCCGGTCTCCGTCACGGACCCGAATGTGAAACGCCCGAAAACGCAAATATCGGAAGGCAAAGATCGAAAATCGAAAGATCTTTGCCTTCTTTGCCTTTTTTAAGTATGTAAAAATAATCAAGAATACTACCCGCTACGCCTTTCCAGGTAGCATTGCACATGGATCACACTGGAATTTCTGAATTTATAACCATAGCAGAATTTATCGATGGAAATCCCCAACTGATGAGTATTTTAGATTGTGAGGATTACATTTTAAGAACAATGAAGAAGATGCAACTAGTTTTGGAAAAATATATTCATTAATAGACTTCCTTTGTTTAGTATGGGTCTACCTCACGGGATCGAATGTGAAATGCACGAAAAACCAAATATCGAAGGCAAAGATCGAAAATCGAAAGATCAAAAAAAAGGGTGCATGATAAACGGTACATACTCACTTAATTTGCGCGAGCAGGATACAACAGGAACAAGAGGAACAGGCTTTTCCTCCCGTATTAATGTGCGCGCGCAGAATACGGGAGGAAAAGCCTGTTCCTCTTGTTCCTATTGTATCCTGCTCGCGCAAATTAAGTGAGTATATACGTGAGTATGTACCGTTTACCATGCACCCTTTTATTATCTTTCGACTTAAGATCTTTCGATTTTCAATCTTTGCCTTCCGATATTTGCGTTTTCGGGCGTTTCACATTCGGGCTCGTGAGGTAGACCCAAAAAGGTTCGGTGATTACTTGTCACAAATTACTCGTCACAAAGTCACTAAAATCTCTATAACGGAACATCTGGCAGCCGAAAAGTCCATCATACTAACGATAACTATCATAGTAACGAGAACTTGAGTGCCAAATATTGTGTATTCGCGATTTTCATGGCAAAAATTGTCTTTGTGACCACCCCAATGTGACGAATAGTCCAATTACCCCCAAAAATATCATATGTCAGACTCGAACACCACACTGGCAACACCGGGCCGAGAGAATCTCATTTCAGTCGGCTGTGTTAACGCAATTGGGTTGCGGCTGTCATCTCCGCGACATTGTCACTCACATTTTCCTCACCGTAATATCTTAGATATTGATCTTTGAAAAATTCTGCTCAGTATTCGAGACGATACGTTTGCGGCAAATGTCATCTGAGAAGCACTAGTCAGGTTTCAGTAACACAGGTAATTTGCATATTAGCGCTACCGCCGCATTGCCAAGCTTATGGTGTCGCCTTCTGGCATACACTTTGCGTTTAGCAATTCTTCATCCTTGAATCTGAATTGCAAAACTGTCGACTCATTTTGCGCATTTCCATTTTCTTTTCGACGTGCGCGCAATTGTATCAACATCGTGATCAATCCCTTTGTCAATTTTTTGCATGGGATCTTGTATGCAATGTTGACATATTGGCGATTCGTATACGATGTTTATGTATTATATTTTCCAAAGCGGTACCTTTCTTTTGACAACTTTTTCGTTCATACTATCATCATTTATTATTATAAAATATACACATCAAAATAAGGTACCGTTTTTTTTTTTACTTTTCTGTATTTCATATATGTGTATGTGTAATTGTTTAGAAAGTGTCCAAAATGAAATGTATCGTACCTCATATAATGCCTTACATATAAAAATATATCAGTACTGTAGAGTCAGTGTCGGAGACGTGAAGTCGTAGCTTTTTAACTGGAGTTGGGAGTCACCCAATGTCTATTGGTACAATCCGAGACGCATTATTTCTATCTTTGTTTTTTCCCCTATTTAAGTCGAATTAGGGAGAGACCTGATATTTAACAAATCTCTACATTTTATTATTGTATTTATTCAAAACTATAAAATATTGAAAGAATAAAAGTTTAATTAAAATTTAATTATTTACTTCTATATATATATATATATATGTACATACATATATATGCATCCTGTATTAGTACTACAGAGATATTCGAAAATTATCCCAATGGGCAAAACATGGGAATGAAATCGGAAAAAAAATTAACATTTTTAAATCATAGACAAATTGTAGGAAAATGTCCGAATCAAAGTCGTGTTTTTTTAACAACTCCGAAATATATACTCATAAATTCGCTGAATAAGTATAAAAATGAGGATTTGGAGTTACAGCTTTAATGTTTGACAATTTTTATTCGCAATTTATTAAAATAAATCGTCCCAGATGGCGACTAATATCGTTACCTTATATCAGTGGCGTATCGAGAATAAATGGCGCCCGGGTCAAGCATTTTTTTCCATCTCTTTTTCCCCCTTCCCTCCTTTTGCCATATATTTCGACCAATAAGAAACAAACACAATACATATGTAATTATATAGGTTCCCGGAAAGATGCACTAAATTGCACTGAATAGTAGCGCAGTCTCGAGGAGTCATAACTTTCAAAGGCGCTCTAAAAGATCTAGAAAGTACATATGAGTAGCTCAAAATACAGTAAATTATAAGAATATCTGTATATTATTAAGCGTTCAGCGCCATATTATTGCTTTCAATACAAAATCTAGAAAGACTGCATGTTATTAGACAAACGGATTGCAAAGAACACTCTAAAACTTTAATGTTTTTGGCGACTAATTCATCACCCGCTCACTTTGTAATTTCTGAAGTGAACTTCCATATGTTTATTATTTAGACTTATCAATCGTAAAATAGGTTGATGAAGTTGCAGATATCGAATCATTACTCATGTAAATTAATTATATGTCAATGGGCAATACATTATTTGCTTATTTATTACACTGCGATATCTTTTCCTGTAAGATCTATAGCAATATATGCATAAACATCAAATTTTTTTTTTTTTTTCTCAGCTTATCTTCGTTTTATTCGATTTCGTAAGATACAGTTTATTTAATTTACCTTTTTGTAGTTAAACAAGCGTTTAATTACAACTTTGTATCACGACCACTATTGCAACATATTAAATTTCAATGGAATTTCTGAGAAATCCTATATTATATACGTATATACACATGTATATGTATATCAAAAAATATACATACATTTATACAAATTGTATACCCATGTGTGCCAAATATTTGCCTAGTTTCTTTCCATTGAGTAAAGTTCAATAATGAGACATTGTACTGGTTAAGGTTGAAAATCGCTGCTTTAATGTATGTTTATCGATTGGGAACACTACTATCAAATGCAATAAATATTTAGCACATTCGTACCTTGAGTATAATGCCAGAAACCGAAATAGAACAAGAAATATAAAAAAAAATCGACAAGTCTCGCTCCCGACCGGATATCTTCAATGTATGTACATTATTTTATCGTTCTTGTGCGCATTTAGATTTGTTATTGCGAAATTCTGCTCTGAAAATGCAAATATGTCCTTGATTTAATTCAATTCAACCGCATAAATGTGATTGTATTACCATCGTATTGATTTTTATTTAAGTTGACCAGCTCGAAAGTCTCCATGATTTGATCTCAATATACAAAAATGGCTGCAAATAAAACTACCAACAGTTTCAATTTCAAAATCGTCCTGCTCGGCGAGGGGTGTGTTGGAAAGACGTCGTTGTTACTCCGCTACATCGAGGATAAGTTCAACGACAAACACATGACTACAATTCAGGTTGTTACTTATAATATTAATTGTAACACACTCGAGTTGTAGTGGTTTTAAGTTTTTCTTTCATCCATAGGCGTCTTTTTTGAATAAAAAAATTAACGTGCAAGGCAAGCACATAAACCTATCAATCTGGGATACAGCGGGACAAGAACGGTTTCACGCTCTAGGTCCTATATATTATAGGACTTCTAATGGTGCCATCCTAGTTTACGATATAACAGATGAAGATTCATTCCAGAAGGTAATATATAATATGTTTATACTTTTTTGTTTATTAAATTATTGTAATTCTTATGTTTTCTTGTTTTCGAAGGTGAAAAATTGGGTGAAAGAATTGAAAAAGGTGCTAGGATCCGACATATGTTTGATTATTACCGGAAACAAAATTGATCTAGAAAAAGAGCGTAATGTTACAGTAGAGGAAGCTGAAAGGTTTGTTTGCATTTTACTCTTTTCTGTATCATTTTTGCACTAAGTGAATCTAGAACTGTGTACGATATACATATTTTGCTGCACAACCGTCTTGTTCTCCAACGAAAGAGTCTCTCAGACTATATTCTTTGGGGGAGGGGGGGGGGGTGGTAGCCTCATATTGAGGCTTTAAAGGTCGAATTATTTGACCTTTAAAGCGGGCTTTAATTGATGTATATATTGTTGCGTAGGGGTGGGTTCAGGATCCAAATAAAGGGCCAAAGTCGCTTCACAGCATTTATTCAACGATTCAAGAGGTCCACACGTAACCACTGCTCACTCTAGAATAAACTAATCTACCGTGTGTACCTCCTTATAGAGGACAAGTTGCCCATTGCAGCTTCCCCGATCCATTAATGTGTCTATTGTATAGGTACTTAAAGGTCTACTTTGATTAGTCACTGTTTACGCACGCCCTCGCCCAGGTCAGTGAGAACTCCAGCGTTCCTCTGGCTCTATCAACTCTATCCTTTGTTCGGGCACTTACTGAGTCCCGTTAGCCTAATCCGGGGTCTCTATTATTCACCCACGAATGCACTTAGACAGTGGATACCCTCTCTCATGTTCCCACGTTACAATATGTATATGAAATTTTGAGATAAATAAGCGAGTGTTAAAACCGATCAATACACAGACGACCTTATGTATGTATGTACATTAGGCCAGAGCGAAAAATGCGAATTTTGGATTTTCATTGATGGACCTAGTGGAAAACATTTTGGCCTCCTTATATTTGATAAAATTCGTGATTTTTGTAGGTGTTTTTTGTGTTCTAACTAAAGATATATACATATATACCCAAGAAAGGTCTCAACGACTTTTATTTTCAAAATAATCACGGAAACTTGAAAAAAGTGACGATTTTCTGAAAAGAACGCTTCTCCCATACAAATACCCACGCTTTGTATGGGGACTTTCGGGCGAAACGGTGACTTTGGATTCTCATAAACAGCCAAAACTAATCATAAATGACTCATTTACACTGAAATAGATTACTATTAACTGTTTTATTTATTTTTTAAATAAATGAAAAATCTAAATTATTCCCAAAAAAGATATATGAAAAAATTTAAAATATTCGTCGAGACAAAACGAGTGGTCGGAGACACAGGATGTTGTTTAAATTCAATGATTTTTTTTATTTAACGTTCCCTTGATACGACCAAAGTTTTCCAATGGGTCCATCAATGAAAATTCAAAATTCGCATTTTTCGCTTTGGTCTAATGTACATACTTAGATTATTGAATAAGTTATAAGGTTTTATATTTAGGTACTAGCACTATGTAGTGCCAAGAAAAATCCATATTAGTAAAAATGACATCATTGTTTCCATTATATAAGAATACGTCAATTGACTTCTTTCATTTAGTCTTACCATCTACAATCTGTACGGATTTTTAATTTATTAATTTGACACTTGTATGTATTCATTTACATGATATCGTTACTTCATTAAATATAATAAATTAATACAAGACTATAAATTGTACATATGTATATAGGGGCCTCCAGACATGTTATTCCTTATCTACGAACAATATTTGAAATCCGATCTACATATGTATGTACATTTATTATGCAGTTTCGAATCTGACTTTGATATCAGTGTGTCTACTACATAATGTATCGGAATATAAATGCATCGTCTATATCATCGTCATATGTTATGGTGTTTTTTTCTTTGACAGATATGCAGAATCTGTCGGCGCTTTGCATTTTCATACGTCGGCGAAGTTAAATCATGGCATAGAGGAATTATTTTTAGAACTCGCCAAGCAAATGATCAAACGGGCACAATCGGCCGAACAAGAGGCGAGCAAACAAAGCAGGGTAGTTGTGGTGGAAGACGAATTAAAACCTAAGCAGAGTTGCTGTGGCACATCCTAGATTATTTTCCAATTTTGAGATTTGATCACGTGCATACCGACTCGTCATTCGCTATATTAGACTGTTTAGTTTTCATTTTTTTAACAACTAAGATGTATTTTTTTATTACTATGTCCGATCAGTAGACAAAAAGCAATCTGCTGTCAATCAAACAAACAGTACTATGTTTGTAAAATATAATACAATTATAAAACAATACATATTTACAATCATAAGGTGTTACATATTATATAAACACTGAAATACTTGTAAATAAGATTGTTTCTTTTTTTTTTAATTTTCTTTATTACTTTATTATGTTGTGATGTATAAATTCTATTAATAATAAATATCATAAAATTTTGTGATTATATTTGTGTTTCATTTTGATTGGTTTATGTTTGTGGAAAACATATTGAAGCGATGATTTGTTCCTGATGAAACTCTTGTCATTTGAAAAAAAAAGGATCTAACTCACATTAATACTACCATAACTCTGTAAATGCTTTTATAAAATGTCGCCTACTATTTTTTTGGTTCGGTGATTACTAGTCAAATGTGGACTGGTCACAGGACAACCGGTCGCTCTAGATCGGTCACACTAAAATTTTTGGGTGTGACTAGTTTTCTTATGACCAGTTTTAGGGTGTGACCAGTTTTAGTGTGACGGGTGACCACGTGTGACCGATCTAGAGCGACCAGTTGTCCTGTGACCGGTTCACATTTGAATAGTAGTCCGTTTACCATTTTTTTAAGTTTCTTATATGGTGAAGTTTCAAAAAATTCGTGTCAGTTAGATCCTTTTTGCACAATTTAGTGTGTAAAATACAAATATGTATTTTTCGACTTTTTAATATAACTTTTATATTTTGTTCACTATTCAATATCAGTAGCTAGGCGTCACCTAGTTAAAAATATTCAATGTGGTCATTTCAACATGTTATTTATTACACAGGTGAATATGAAGGTTACCAAATATATCTCTTAATAATAATTATTCGAAATATCTATTGTATTTCATAAAAAAGAATCTCTGAAAGATAATATGTAGGTATGTATGTATGTATGTACATTTCGAAATAGTGTTTGAGATGAGTTGAATCAAAACTTTCAAGATTTCTGTTCTGTATTTTATTTCTAAATCACAAAACGAAACATACAAAAAAAATAAGAAAAGCAGGATCAACTGTAACAATAACCATTATCAATGCATACAAACAGAGATATCAGAATGTGAAACAACGATAATAAAATATTTAGATAACATTTCATTTGCCGCTTTGACTATTCATATACATAAAGACAATGCAGATAAATTCCAACACACGATCTCAAAATCGCATTCTCAATCGCCGACATGAAAAATATTTCACACCGATAGATTTTTTACATAACCTCAAAATTAAAAACATACATATTTATATGCTTAACGTTTTGACTCGGGACTAGAATTTGGCATCAAAACCGAATCATTTCTTATTTTATTACTCCATTCAATATAAACATAAATTTTAGTACATAAGAAAATAAATGCAATACTAATTCTTTGCTCTTTACAATTATTCACTATTGTTGATTGATAAATAAAAATGATGAGGTATGTTTTATTATAATATACACCACAAAAACATTTCAACAAGAAACTTCATCTAATCAGTGTTAGTGTAGCTTCAGAATGTCAGACGAGTGCTGAATATATTCTTTTCTCTGTTTGTATGCTTTCTAATATTAAATTCTAGTGCCGTCGCTGGTTACATATGATGAGAGCGAATTGGCACAAGTGTCCCGCGGCAGTCTCACGTAAAACAGACAATACAAAGTAAATAATAGAATACTGGTACGTATGGAACGTTGATAACGTCAATTAAAATAAATAAGGAATCGCCATTGCAATACACGTTATGTATGCTTTGAACTGACACGACGAACGAGTTCAATTGACTACATTCAAATAAAGCTTGCGTATTATACAATTAACACTAACTAAAGAGAACTACTGCATTTGGATGATGACACACTATGTATGTAAGTATTTGTAAGGCACAATGGTCATTCGCAAGTGATTAATATATATATTATGTATATGTGGTGATTATTATGACTATAGCCCAAGTCGTTTCGGTGAACCGGAGAGTAATAAAATCATTTGTATATAAAAAAGTAGCATCCACCGATTAATTAAGTTGATCAGGTACTTAATTAATGAAATACATCCCTACTTTGAAGAAAAACCTATAGAAAATTTCAACTGCCACTTCCATTTGACGGATCTTCATGAAATTCAAAAAAATATGAAAAAGCTCAAGAGTAAAAGTACATGGGAGTTAGAACTTTCGGATGGTTTAAAACATTGAAATTTACAACTATAAATATTTCAGTATCTGATACTAAGTTTCAGTGTGATAGGATTAACAGTGTTTAAATTATCTTCAAAATCCACGGCACAAATGGTTTTTTAATTAAAAACCATAAAAGTGTGATCATACTATGATCATGTAGTACAAATCAATCGAATTTGCTCACGATCACAATACTTCATCTACTGATAGTATTGTAAATAGGTTTTTGAGATATTTTTCCTATTATGCTGTACATTAACATTACAATAATATAATACTATATGATTTCTAATAAAATAAAATTAAAATTGTAAAATAGAAAATGATCAGTAGATCAGTAGCTATTAAAATAGATATAAGATGTATTGCGAACATAATTTAGTAATAATAAAAAGCATTTAAGTCAAGAAAAAAAAACTACTGATAGTGTTCAGTTCGATTTGTCCATGAACATACTAGTTTGTTCATACACGAACTATAGATGCTAAAAGTCAAAAGCTATTTTCAATTAGATTCCCGCCAGGAGTCAAAATTTTTGAGCTATCGGAGCATTTAAAATGGGAAATCCTGGAGAAACCGCATTAATAAGCTGATATAATTCCAATTTCTGATGATTTTTATAACATTTTAGCTCAGGGTATGCGTACATAGATAGAACAGACGATTAATAATATTTATTTTATTTAATAATATTTAAAACAGAACAAATAATAAAGTACATAACAAAAGACCAATTATAGGTTTCCGCTGGTAATAATAAACTAAAGCTATACACGTGATCATACATGAAATTTCAAATAAACATAAGAAAAAACATAGAAATTGAATTAAAAGATTATTCAAAAAATTATTTAACCATTGCTCGCCTTGCTTGCTCATGCGTACTATCAAAAATATCAAGGTTATGATCTCTCGCTAATCGAATAAAGGTTTTATTTGCTCGCCACATAAAAGAGTTTTGTCTATAATTAGAGCTCGCATACGGAATTGCAATTGACGATCTGCTCGGTATTTTTAAATATATTTTAGATAGGAGTAACGGACAATCGATTAAGCCAGATAATAATTTCATAAGATATGTAATATCTGCTATTTCTCTTCTATGCTGGAGCGGAAGAATGTGATGATTTTTACATAAATTTAAGTAATTATTGGAATGATATGTGCATAATAGTTTGTGCATGATCAGTTTGTTTATCAATTTTTTCTTTTATATATTCCAATGTTGGCCACGTGGGCTATATTTGGATGTAAAGATTTTTCTAGTATTATCCTATTGACCTATTTTTTAATATAGATGCAGTTGCATTGATGTTTAATATACTAGATCCGCCCTCACGCTTTATACTGTACTCCCTTTTGGCGCATGCACAGTTTCTCTCAGTAGGTAGGTAGGTAGGTACCGCTGCGTCGTAGGGAAAAAAACCTTTTTTTTTCCCAACTTCCCCGCTAGTTAAACCCCCCGCACCCCTCAGTTACTGAAGACAAGATATCCGACCAAAATCACACGTCAGGGCCCATCTATGTGTATTATATATCTATGTGCAGTTGACTATTATATTAAATATTTTAGACAAGATCCATAGTTGCCATTTTCTCTTTGTCATGGTGGTTTATATAATACCTACTTTTGTATTTAGCCTTGCACTTACATTTAACGACATCGGTCTGTCCGTCCGTAGTAGACATTAGTTTCTGTTTTTAATTATTCGTCTCATTTGAGAGTATTATTATTAAGTGAAATGAACATCCTGCTGGCAGCTAAATAATGTCTTGTTTAGAGAAAAAAGTATTCAGTTAACAGTAATTTCATACGAAAATAGTCTCAATGAACGGGCATATCAGGTACAATATCAATTTCTTGACTGATATTCGTCGAAAAAAAAAGATTCACGCCCAATAAAAGCCCCCGTGGGCTCCACTGATGTACACCATAACTGGCCGGATTGGTTCGTGTGTGAACAAACTAGTATGTTCACGAACTAACGAAATGTACACTTGTACTGTAACATACATATATAATATGTAGATTGAGTAAAAAATCTATATTTACTTGCAGTTCACCGAAATGACCAGTACATTGTCATAATTACCGGCCCTTATGTATAATACATATATATACAACGACAAAAAACTGAAAATTAGTAGCGTTAGTAACAAGAATGATTTGTGAGGTCGTTCGATTGTGGAACTTAACTAAATAAACTTTACCCATTACATTTTTCAATGCAAAATACTTTTCTTATTCAGAAAAAATATTCACCAGATGAACATTTTGATTATTTTTTATATTCATTCATTATTTATATTTCCTTTGTTCAGTTTGTGTATGTATAAAACACCAAACATGCTAATAATAAAAAATATATTCTTGTGTACACCTCATTTTATAAATATGTACATATTTACCTTGGCAATAGTCAAAACGATGAATAAATTCATTTTAAATTTACATGTATATATATTCAACAAGTGTGAAGGCAATTTTAAAATAACAAAGTTCCAAATATACATATATGTATTTATGTTACAGACAAGACATCCGTAATGGTCATGAAATAATAAATCAGACTCTTTACATTACTTACATGACAGGCCTTTGATTGACAGTTAATTGATGAAATGAGATCTATGAGCCGTTATATTCAAAAGTGGCATAAGTCCCCTTGTCTTCATTTCGAGATAATATCTCGCAAACCTTAAAATATAATGCTTTGATAATATTTAAAAATACTGGTCGCCTGTAATACGTTTATTCTGCTATTCTGAGATTCTGGACATATCGAATTAAAATAAGTGATAACAATTTGTGAATTAAGTCAAACGGAAATAGTGTATTTGGAACTGAAAATTGCACTTCCACCACTTCGAAATATAACAGCTCATATGCTATTAGATAAATGAATCATTAGAACGGTCACATTTGGCCCCAATATATACGAATAAGCTATAAAATCAATAATAAATAAATGCCACTAACCAAAGCTGTTAGTCCAACCTAATTGCATATATATCAAAGCCCACTACATACATACATATGTACATATGAGACGTTAGCTTATAATCAACTAACATCAGTGTCAAAAGAAATCATAAGAGTTTTCTTAGCATAAAACAGCTCTAATCTTCTGAAAAGAAATGTCGATCCATTCTAGCCAGACATTTTCATTGCACGCATGGTGACGGCCTGACGCTAATTAAACTGTTAAGATGATAATACCTTTGATTTACGATTGTTCCAACAATTCAAAACGAAACCGACGCAATATATACATATTCTCCACCGACATAGGCTGATCTCGAACCATAGGCTGATCTTTGAGTGTATACATACATATATGTGGGGTGATAGTATCGTTAATGTGTGAATAAGCACTGTGGTACAATAGCCGATGGTATGAGTCATGTCGTATGATCAAAATCGCGGGATTATTGAAATAGCTTCGTCCGTATGTATCAATTGATGTGTTGATTGTGTGTGTTTTTAGCCAGCTTGAACTTGAATGATGCATAAAATAATGTAAAAGGTGATTTGGAGGAGTAAAATGAGAGACGAGATTAATATGCGGAGATTTATATACATATATGTATTAATAAATATACAATTGACATATTCAGTATGAGAAGGGAAGAGTTAGGATTTTCTTACTTCAACAAACATCTATACAATTAGACTTTTGGTTATAATAAATGAAAAAGAAAACAATAGTGACGTATTTGCCTCGTTTACGACTCGTTATTTTTTCGTGACTTTACGACTCGTTATTATAAGTCTAGTTTGAAAAGAAGAAAACAATAATGATTCGACATAACTGAGCAAAATATCAATTACTGTTTTATTTTTCGTATTACCAACGCGCGTTACGTTTTGCTTTCAATAAATCTAAAAATGAAAATTACATCTAAACAATAGTTAATAAACGAACATACATTAAAACGTCCATCGAAATTTAATAAATATGTAAGTAAAATGTATGAAAATTCTCAAAATATACATATATAATATATATGTATTATAAAAATTAAGGCACTTGTAAAGATAAAACTTTTCAAAATACTACAAAAATGACAAATACTGTTATCTCGTACACACACACACACACACACAACCCACACACACTCAATTTTTTATAGTTATACATATTAAAAAAAAACACATACATACTTGCGTACACATATATAACAATGTATGCATGCCGTACAAGT
This sequence comes from Arctopsyche grandis, assembly GCF_051622035.1. Taxonomy (NCBI): domain Eukaryota; kingdom Metazoa; phylum Arthropoda; class Insecta; order Trichoptera; family Hydropsychidae; genus Arctopsyche; species Arctopsyche grandis. The sequence goes on along the minus strand of NC_135356.1, from coordinate 25,511,490 downwards.
AAATTCCCAAATTACGAATAATATGCAAAGTATTTTAGTATGGCGTGACCGAAACTTTTTTACGATACAACTTATAAATGCTTTGTTCGCAAAATGAGTATTCAAATATTTAAACAATATCTATATGTATATATTAATATTGAAAAATCGACCATTTAATCAGAATATTATGAGAAGAGATCAAATTTTTACGGGTTAAGTTTTATTTTAGGAATCCATTTGAATAGTCGTAGAGTGCGATATGGATATCGCCGTCATTGGATATATTTATATCACTTTATATAATAAATACATATATGGTGTGCGTGTTTAATTATTGTGATTTTACTCGTATACATATATAAAACATACATACTGAAACAATAAATATGCAGTATTGACGTTTACATTCGTCTACGAGTTTTTTTTTTTATTTATTTCATTGAAATTATCGTTTCTACGCGTTAAATTTTTAGTACGTTCGATCGAGTTCTTTGAAAACTAGTTATTTAAAATTTAAAAATATCAACACACATATAGAAAACATGAAACATAATACTTTGCTTATTATATACATTAAAAAGATTAATGAAAAAAAAAAAAAAAACTTTGACAACGTAATCTAGTCAATATTAAACTTTCTCTATAGTCCATTTGAAAAGTATAGGCGAAAATGTTCTCACATAAGCTGCAATTTTACATTGTTTTAACGAGTACGTAAACTGTAATTTTTAAGAAAAACATTTCAATTTTACACAATTACTTTCACTGAAAACCATAAGTATTGCTCAGACATAGCAAGCCAGATAAATATATGCATATAAACGACAATTTTTAATAGTTTTGTTGTACATATAAATTTTACTATTTGCCGGTTAAGTAACCACGAGATATTTCCCAAAAATCTTCTGAATAAATATTTAATAAAAAATTTCATTACAAAATCTACTACATACATCAATTTTTATAATATTGTCGGAATCAACAGCGATAGGATATTCACAAGTAAGGCAAGCCTGCTCCTAGACCTGTCTCTCGGTAAGATTAAACACACAAGACAAATCAGATTCAAATCAATACGATTGCAAAATTAAACGTCACAACCATTCGTTTTCATCTGGGAACAGGCCCGTTTCAATCGCAACAGCCCCATTTTAAGTGAAATTTAATTATTGGTCTACATACAACATTAAATATGAATCCACCTTATTAATCGTATGAGATTACATGGTGATATATATATATGTACTATATTTACAAAAGGCAGGACTTGCATATATGAAAAATAAATAAATATTTTGATTTTAAATAAAGTGTACCGATGAATTGCAAATGAAATAATTTATAATGAAAAATTAGCAATATATCACTGAAAGTTCTCCGATACACCGATTTGCAACTTTATAACCCTGATGACGATATGTAGCTTAAAATTTAATCGTAAGTACGTTCCCCGGTTCGAAATGGCAATAAATTTAAATGATATGCAAATATTAGTTTACTATACGTTAACAAATAATGTAAAATTGATTTTATGGTATTATTATATAATAATGAAAAGGGATGTAGACATAAATAATCTTTTTTTCTTGGATATGTGACACCTTATGTATATGTAGTAATGAATATAAGTTAAACAAACAAAAAAATAAAGCTCTCGAATGCGAACATGAAGTAATTTTGCATTTAAATTTAAAGTAACATAAATAAAAATTTAAGCTTAGCGGTGCGTGGACATTATGTTATTTTTAACTACTGGCTTTGTTACATACAAAAAATTTATTGACACATGTCACTAATATTAAAATACATTTTGGCAATTCGTTTTTTTTTTTAAATAAAATATTAATATTAGAAAGGCAAAAATATTTATTTTTAAGGCAGGAAGATCGAATTCGACCTTATCGAAGTTTTGATCGTTTTTTTTTTATTTACGTCATATTTGGATATTCTATCGGTACTATAAACTAAGTTTGATACAAACATGCAATAATTAATACATATTATATTGTCTGAACACTTGACATTTTAATAAATTAACTAAACTAAATCTAACAGTTTTTCAAAAAATATAAATAACAGAAGTGAATTAGTCTGAAAAAAAAAAAAAAAAAAATTGAATATAAAAAAGCAGCTGTGTTCAAACACTGCTAGAGACAATACCGATATATGTACGTGCAATACAATGTATTCATCGACACTGGAGTGAAGGTTTGCCAAGTTAATTTGTAGGCATGTAATTTACTCAATGATGTTCAGAATATTTACATAATTAATTATTTGATATTTTATTAATACTTTTCAAAGTTTCACATGCCGCAGGCAGGTTGAGAAACACTACACTAGACGAATGCTCATAAATTCAAATACAATATATTTCACACGTCCATACACACACACACACTCATCTAAAAGTACAAATTTTCAAGTCACATATTGTATAGAACACTTGAAAATGTGCATAAAAGTATCAATATTGTTAGTATCAATTTGGACGATATTTTTTTGCATAAAAACGGTGTCAAAAATGCTTACTGGATATTAATAAAAGTAATTCAATAAAATTTTCTGTAGACAATTTTTCAAAAGGCTAGAAACAATTGTGATGCTTTTGTTTCTTTAAGTCCAAAAAATACAACCACAAAATGAAAAAAAGAGCACTGATTTTTTCAACGTACAGGAATACTTTGTTATAAATTCATAGCCATCACTGAATAATCCCAAACAGTGCAGCAATTAATTAGATAGATGTGTAGTTGCAACAGTAAAACATCGATAATTAAACTTTCAATAGTTTTTAAACATTTAAAACACCCAAAAATTCATTCTAATATTTATTTGAATAATTTAATTAATATTTATCTTATTGTAATGTTGAAAATGTGTATTTCTAAAATTGCTATAAATTTTTTCTAAAATTTTGTTATTTGTCAAAGGTTCATCACATTGCCGATATTTTATTATAATTATATACATTAAAAGTGTTCATAAATTGCAGTGCAGTAATGAAAATAATTTTAAAAATGATGTAAAAAATAATCTAATAAAGCACAATATATATTTTGAAATCACACAAATAGCATCCGAGATTCATACAACGTATATTATTCACACAGCCATTCATACACAAAAATGTATACATATACAAAATATAAATATACAAAAAACACATACATACACGCACAAGTTACATCATAAATTTAGTATTTGGCTTTTGTTTGAATATCACCAAGAAATAGTGTTCTGCATGTCGAAGAAATTAAAAATAAATACAAGCATTGCAAAACAAACCTGCTCAATGCAAAAATAATCGTAAAATATTTCTTCTTAAACTACACTAGAATAACATGAATTTCCAAAGACAATATTTTAATTATTATACCCCCTGAGATAAGTCTCCACAAACAAGCTGTAACACAACTATGTAACATTTCTAATAAAAATAAGGCAATTAAACCAAACTTAATATACATATTGTGTCATGAAAACAATTATGTAGAAAACATAATCAGGAAAATCTATGGAATCACAAAAACCTTTATCTAATTAAAGAAAAACATTACACAAAAACTTGAAATATCTTCATTTAGAGAGCTTACTGATGACTCTAATCAACGCTCCATTCTCATCTTTAAGGCGTTGGTTTTCAGTTTGAAGCGCCTTTTGCTGCTGTAAATAAATTTAAATTAAGCATTTGTTAAAATTCTTTTCAATTATAGCTCACAACAGATGTTCCATTTAAACACTGCAACAGAATTATGTACAACTCACCCTTAGTTCTTCTTCCATCTCAGAAAGTTTTCGTTGAAGTGCCCTTTTTTCTCTCTTTTCTTTTTCAGTACTAAGATCTTGAGATGACATAAAACTAGGCTGTAAAATAAAAATCGATACATTAGATTTTCGAAATTACAAAAGCTATACAAAAAACAAACCAATTAAAAAAAAAAAAAAAACCTTTTCTAGAAGTCCCTTTGATGGTTGTTCGTCATAGGATTTTATAATTTTATTTAATCGTTCAATTTCAAGCTGACTTCTTTCATAAAGCTTCTTGTAATCAATTGTACTGTCATCATTATTTGATATTTTTTTAGGTGAATCATCGTTTTGATCAAGAGTTATCTAAAAATATAAATTATTGTAATGTGCGCTACATTGACCCTTTTAATCCTGCAGAGCCGATTTTTCGATATACACGTATGATATTTTTTAATAAAAATTTAGTCTGCTTTTATAGTTATTTTTTTTATAAACCTACTAAGAACAATTTTACTAACATGACATGTAAGTTTGCATACTGAAAAAGTTCGTAATAAAAGATTTATTTAATTATTCAAACTAAAAAATTTTGATAAATAAATTTTTGTATTCGTTCATTTTTCTTTTCCTTTATCTGCTTTACATCCAATAAATAAATATTACTTATTAAACTATAAATCATAGCGATGGCATTACAACAAAACGATTACCGAGAATTGAATATCAGCTGAAATAAATTATTTATTTATTTATTATAATAAAATAAAGACTACCGTGTTTTCAAGAAAAAATGTCTGGGGATATTTCGTAAAATAGCTTGGGATTTAAAGGGTTAAATATAATATATTTCAATTAAAAAACTTAAAACAATAAATACTTGTGATATTCCAGTGCTACGTCTTCTGATATTGTTTTTGGGACCGCCTGCCTCAGAATATTTTGAATTTCTCAAACGATCTGATAATTTTTCTAAAATACAAATATAAGTATGGAAAAATTCAATGTTATATATCATTAAATAATGTAAAAGAAATAATACCATCGTTTGAAACAGGCCGACGTAAGGGTAACGTGACTGTATCAGAAACCTCAGTAACGTTGGTATTAGGCGTTGCATTTGAAGCATTTGCATTTTGGTTCGACTCTCCGTCTTCTTTAGTCACATCCTCCAAAGCAAACTGTAAATATAATTGATTTGCAAACTTTGAATAAATATTGTGAATAATAAAACAAAAATCAAAAACACTATGAATTGTATCAAAATTACAACATCAATAAGCCGTTGTCAAAAGTTGCCACTAGAAAAGTTATTAAAGCGATTAAAAAAAAAATTAATTATGCAGGCATTAATTTAGAAATATTATAAAGTGGTTGACTGTTCAAGAAATACATAGATTTTTTTCATAAAATTAATCAACCGACCGATGTGTAATAATTATTAGCATTCCAATAAAATAAGTACAATTATGAAGAAGATTTATCTCAAAAGCAAATAGTAGACATTTCAGTTATTTAAAAAAAAATTTCAATACAAAAATTTCACGTTCATTGAAACATAGATAAGATATGCTGTAAATATTGATAATTAAAAATATTACATACACTCAGTGGGCAAAAAATGCATATCCAATCGTTAAGAAATCCAAAAGCAATAAAAAATAAATATGGATTTCATTTAATTCATTCTTATAATGTCATCAACATTCAATAAAACAATAATTTAACTGAGCACAAAAAAAATGACCAAAGCGGAGACTTATCAATAAGTTTTTCCAAATGAGTTCGAATATGACAATGATTTTTGTCAGTTTTCCCTCGCTTATAAGATATGACCATTTAAAAAATGCGCAATTTTTCATTTTCGGCTTTTGCAGTCTTATAAAAATCACAATCAATACAAGAAATAAAAAATCTGATGTTGATTCCGATACTTACTTTGAGCACATTACTATATTTTGAGTTTTGAAGCCAAAAAACTGTAAAATTTGCGGATTCTTTTAAACTTTCATATCTCGTATCAAGAGGAAACCAACAAAAATCATTATCATATTCGAATTCAATGAGTCAAACTTAGTAAAGATTGTTTAATCTCCTCTCTAGCAACTCAAAAACGTAATTTTTGTTGCTCAAATGTTATTACGGTTTTATTACATTTTTCACACTTCTTTTGACATTTCTTTCTTCATTTGATAATTACTAATTATCAAAATAAAAAAAATAAGTCTTAATAAAAACTTTTTGAATCTAACTTCTTTAAAATACAGATGTACAAGTCATAAAAATCGAGATATAGTTTAATTTGCCCACCGTTTATATATAAATTATGTATAGAATATTTGCACACACATTTTCAATAAATAAATGAAGCCGACATTACAATGTATTCATAATCAATCTACAATAATTACTAAAAAGACATGCAAGATATTATATGTGTATAATATATAATAATAATAATGATAATAATAACAAAAGCATAATTGGTATTCGGCGAATTGTGCCAGGTTGATGATTTTGAAATGACCTTGCAGCCAGGGTCGAGCCGTAATCTCCACGATGGACGGCGCTCTGAGCCACTTGTTGCGATTGTGACTGTTGTGGAGATGTTATGGTCAGTGCTCGGTGCACTGTTGGAGTTGAGCGGTAACGTAACAGCGACACAACACCCAGCCTCATTAATTTCTTCCACCGTGCCAGCCTATGTCAAATCCAATTCTCTCGTTGTCATTTATTATTAACACATTTCAAACTACTCTTAATCATTTGTCTTAATATTGCAGTACAAAAACTAGATACATCCCCTCGTTGTTTTTTTTTTACACCAGAAATAGCAATTGATACTGCATAAAATTAAATTCATGCCCACCCTGGATCAAGGATGACGAATACACCAAAAAAAGCACAATTATATGTACTCTAGTCTCATTATTGATGATGATGATGAAATACAGTTAGTTAATTATATGCAACTGTTGAAAACGAATTTCACCGTTGTAAAGCATCTGTTCATTGGCAGGATCTTATGAAGAATTGCGCTCACTGCATACAGCAATTCTCGTCCAAATCAAATCTGCTGTACTTGTAGGTGAGCGCAATTTTTCGCAGTTCCAGTCGTTGGTCAGATCTGATGAACAAATTTGCTTTACAATTACACAACAGAACTGAAGAAAGACTATATTGAGCGACATTATTTCAAACAGTAAAAAAAGTATTAAATATATATATATATATATATATATATATATATATATATATATATATATATATATATATATATATATATGGAAGAATGGCATTCCATTCAAACGATCCCCATATGCATCTGTATTTGAACAAACTGCAAAAGTAGGCCTAACATCAAATTTGCATTAAAAATGTATACACTGAAGAAGATATCGAAAAACTTTTACTAGAAGTAGAAGAATACGACAAAACAATATCAGTGTAAGTATCAGAAGTAAATGTAAAGTTCCATTCCATAAGTCTCTAGTGAAAATATAATGTCACTGATAAATTTTATATCTTAAATTTTTTTTTTCACTGGTATAATTTCATTTTAATCACAATCAGTGAATGAAATTATGTATATACGCATATTCTTTCTCAGTTCTATGTTGTTTGCCTTTTATATCCACATTTCCCAATACATGTTTTATTATTAAGATAAATTAAATTAATAAATTTTCAAATATACTGATTTTTTTTAAAATAAAGTGAAAAAATTAAATTTTACTCGGTTCACTTTGTGCTTCATAATATACATATATACAAATTATAATTATAAAATTGAAAAATACAAAGAAACCTTAAAGATATTAAATAAAGAAAGAAAAACCAGCATTAAGCCATTTTTAATTGCTATAGAAAAAGCTTTGGAGGCAAACAAAAAGCATATCTTATAAGCATTTTAATTACATAATACAGCACCAAATTTGTACACTATATGATAAACTTTAAACCTATTTAAATATCACAAATTCGACCTAAAAATAAAACTCAATACATAACCAAACGTGACTCGAATTTCTATTTTTTTTAATCATATAATTTTGCCTCACATATTTAAAATATACTCAAAAATCATTACAATATTATACACATTGACCTTCATATATTTCATTATTGAATTTAAAAAAGAAAAAATATTAACACTTTCGCTACGGAATAAAAAAAAATTTGGCCACTAATTTACATGTCGTCTATAAACCTTTTGACCACTAATCTACAATAGCTTGCGGTTTATCCCAAATCTGCCAAATGAAAAGGATGAATACTGGAAAACACTTAGCCTTACGAGTAATACAACAAATCGACAAACTTTGCAGCAATCTTTGCGGAAAAAAAAGATCATATAAGACCCACAGTTACTGCTAAAAATACAATAAACCTTGATGATTTGGAAAAAAACGACTGTAACGAAAGTGTGTTTATTATTCAATATAAAAAAGTGAATACGGAAAGAAAGTGACGAAAATTAAACAACCCTCATCGATCGTCTTCCAAGGATCTTACCGATTTTTGTGACTGGCCCGAATTTGCAATTGGATCAGCGGACGACGCTGACGAGACACCATCCTCGACAGGCTTCTCTACGGCGTTGGTTTGCGCCTTCTCGTTGGCATTCTTTCTTATGAGCATCTCGGCATTTTGAATCTCCTCCAATGAAATGCCCTGAGTGGAACGTCGAGTTTCACGAGCCCTCTTAGCATGCGCTTTTCTTTGGGTGGCGCTCTCTTCGTCTCTCGCCGGTGGCACAAATGATCTGAAAATGCGAATTGTGCAGGTTGAAAATCGACGTGTTGAACAAAGACTCATTCGAATCATGCAAAAATTTAACTGTCACGTCTCAAGTGAAATATGCAATAAAATTCAAATGATAAAAACAACACACCATATCCAGTACAAGCGACTTTAAATGTTAACCATGTATTGTAAATAGCAAGCTCAAAATAATTAAATTAGTAACAGTTCATATAAAAAAAAAAAACATTAAATTTTATTACGTTAATTATTAGATGTGTGTACTATTCTTCTTTACATAATAAAACAAATATGTCTAGAAGAGTTTACACAATATAAATATAAAAAAAAATTTATGCATTGCATTAAATTGATAACATTGCATCATCCTGCATGATATGTTTTATTTTTACTGACTTTTTAATGCAATATGTATGTACTAAAAATATTTGCCAAGCATTATTGTAGCATTTCTATCATTAATAATCTCGTTGAATATAAAAAATATTTTACCAACTCACATAATGCGAAACATACAAAACCTTGCTTGTTATAAAATAAATCAAGGGGGAAAAAAAACAACTCAAGAGAACATGTTAGTATAGTATAGTTGCACAGTTATGTCAAATGAAACTAATCCACTTGAGTAATTTTTGTAACAGCTACAACTTCATAATTGTATAATATAAAAACAAAGCAATAAAATTTAACAACAATACGTTGCTATTTGTTTGAATACTATCACTAAATTTTATATTATACAAAAAATTTGCATAAAACTGTCAAATTCTACTCATATGGATTGATTCCTTTGGATAAAACTAGTTCATTTATGGTCGCAAAAAACAATGAAATTAAATAAACATATTATTTGTATCAAAATCACACAAAAAAAAATCCCATTCTAAAAATATGAAGATTACTTGAAGAAATTCTTGAATATATTGCCAGGGGATAATTTAGGTACCGGCGGTGTGGATGAACCATTGCCGATTACGTTCGTGTTATTTTTCTCAGCATTATCCACTAAGCTGTATAAAAATTTTTATATTATAATATAAAATATACAGCTGGGACAATTTAAAACTGACTAGGAACGATTAAATTGATAAATACTGATCAAATACATATAAATATTCCGATCATCCTACATGATGATCGCAATTAGTAGGGAAGCTTACCCAAAATAATAGAAGAGTCTCTCCACAATAACAATAAATAAATAAAACTTGTAAAGCAACCCAGTAAATATTGGGAAAAACATTAATAGGTTCGTCTGGAACCTGAATAACAACCCAATCTCAGGTAAAAGGAAAGAAAAAAAGTTTTTTGTTATTTTGTTGATAAATTAGGAATCAAATTTCTGTAATGTTTTCACTATTACTCTAAATAAATTAAATGAATGTACTTTTGGATGTTTTAAAAACTGGGATGAAAGTTTATTAATAAATTATGTAAATTAAGAAAAAAAAGCTTCAAATACACAAACCTCTTCTTAGGTTCTTCATCAGAAGAAATTCTAAAATAAAAATAAAAAATTAAATCAAAATGTGATTAAAATAATATGAATCTATAGGAAATAATCAGCTCAAAACATACTCGACAGGTTTCACTTGAGGCTCATGTGTATTTTCATTTTCGGTCGATGTAATTTCTGGTGGTGGTACTTCTAAATCAAAACAAAATAGTTATATTAGGATAATCCAAAAAACAAACGAAACGAATAAAAAAACAGAAATTTTAAATATTGTACACACCTGATTTCTTTACTGGTTCTTGAACTACAGCCTCAGGAGGTGTTTGTTCGACCAATTTAACAGGAGTTCCAGTTTCTATAAATAATTTAAAACCTTTGATAAAAAAAAAAACCAACATTTAAAAATGCATAAGTAATAAAATAATATCATACTTGGTTTATTTGATTCAAAATTGACGTCATTTTCAGATGAAGAATAATCTGAATTTTCTGTTCCTAAAAATAAGCGAAAACATTAGAAAACCATTTTTTAATTACTCAAAAAACGAAACACAGCAAACTAATAAGTGGACCCGTAATTTAAGCATAATTTATTTTCATTTATGGAATTTTCGCGTTTCATTTTAGCGAATAGAATGTTCAGTTTTAACATCTATTTCTTTTAGACATAATTTTCAATAAAAAATTGTCTAAACGAAAGACTTCGTTACACAATTTATGAAATACATACAATTTAAAGCTAACATAATAAATACAAAATAACAATTATTAAGATTTGAAAACACATTAACGCGAAAAAGTCCGACTAACGTGAATTTTCAGCATTTATCGCAAAATACTAAAAGTACGAGTCTCTATCAGTCATTTTACTCACTCGCAGGAGAAGTGTTGAGAGCTATAATTTTATTCTTCAGTTCTCTACGTTTATTCATAATTGAAACCTCGTCGGGTAACGTGGCCTGCCGCCTCCTTCCTTTAGCTTTCATAACTAACCACGATATGTGTTGACCCATTACATCGGTAGATACATCGATACAAGTATGGCCCTGAAACATTTTTTATATTCATCGATCAAACAAAATTTCTTCTCACATTGAAAATCAAAACTAAAACTTAGCAGTGAACTAACCCTTTTATTCTTGATCGTCGGCAAGGCACCCCAAGAAATGAGGAAAGCTGCTGCATCTTTTTGTCCATGAAAACCGGCAATATGAAGAGGAGTCCAGCCTTCGTTGTCTTCGACGTCGACATCGACGTAACAACGAGTCACCAGAACCTCCATGAGCTAAATAATAAAAAGCCTAATGAAAAACTGTACAACTTCAATCAATATAATTTGAAAATGACGACAATAAACCTTCATATATCCTTTCGCAGCTGCTTTATGAAGAGGTGTTCGTCCGGTGTCGGGATCGCCCAACCCTGCTTCAGGATTCAAATCATCCGCCGCCCAAGACTCGGCCTTATCTAACAATGCTATCTCCTCATCGATACGAGCCACTTCACATGTTATACCTTTTAACGACACGTCAATTATTAGTTTGTTTGGACTTATATGCGACATTGAGACGCACAAGACTATGAGTACGTTAATATGATGGTGGCCTAAGTCATGTATATTTCGAATCAAGATAATTGGACTTTTGCGTTTGTGCTATATTTGAAAATATAGATTTTTTAAATATATATTTGAAAATTTTTCTTATCTTGTCAAACAATACGATTTCGAATATCAATAATTTTGTGACTTAGACCATTATCATATTAGGGGGGGCACATGTTTGTATTTACCGCATGATTTTCCTTTTTTCGTAGGGATATCTTTATCGCGAGTCTTAATAGACTCATAATCGTAAGGGCCTCGCGACATTCTTCTATGTTTTCGATTTCTTTGTTCCTTTTCTAATTTACGAATGAATTCAACCATGTCGTCATTGGCTATATCTACGAAGGTTTCACCCTAAAACAACACATATAAAAAAAATTACACAATTTCCATTTTTATTTCCAAATCCTATACTTTAACCATAGCACATACCTTATTGTTGACTAATGACGTGTTCACACTGGACGCCATTAAGGTTTCCACGGCATCTTTCTGTCCCCAATACGAAGCTGCATGTAAAGGCGACCATCCGTCTGAATCTTGTACGTTTATTTCCACTTTGCAGCATTTGATGAGTAGACGAATTACCTGAAGTCAATTGGTTTTTTTTTAAAATACTGAATTACCCACCCTACAGAACTATGAAAGACTGCCATCTAGAATTTACAAACTTGCATATATCCTTTAGCTGCAGCGACATGTAAAGCAGAAGTGCCTGTTTCCGGATCGACTTTTCCCGCTTCAGGATGAGATTGTCGATAAGCGTGTGCTTCTATCGCCCAGCGTATTGCATCAGCTGTCATGACTCGTTCTTCTACTTTTCGTGCTAGATCACAATCAATTCCTAGAAGCCATATCATTAATAAATCATATATAAACACATTCAAAACGATTTTTTTTCTATGTTTACAATAACTAAAAATATTCTTTAATTTTAATACACAATTGAGCTGGCTTATAAATGTTAACTCATCAAATTGTCTTATTTTCATTCATTAATTTAAACCAATGTTTCTCGAGGATTCAATAATTATAAATTGTGCAAAGGTCCCCTCTTCCTCTCCCCCTAACTCCACCTCCTACTTAAATTGATAAATAAAAGACTTCCCCCATTTACAAGTATGTATCATAAAATAACTCAATGATAACGAATTCAAAAACTAAATTAGATTAAATTGTTCATAAAATATCAACATCTTTCAGATACAAAAATTTCATAAGATAATAAAAAAATTTAGCTTGAAATCTTACATATAAATTGCAAATCGAATGATGAAAAATTTAATGTAGTCAATTACTGATTATGATAATGGAATTGAAAAAGAATAACCCCAAGACAAAATTTTATAAAAATAAGCATATTTCCATACGTAAAATACTTCAAAGGCCTTATTCTTCAAATCAGAAAAATTTACAACAATGTCACAAAAAATATTACAATACTTGGGGAAAGAACAGCATATTAACTAACAATATTAACATCCTCCATGAGAAACAGATATAAACCAAATTCAGAAAAATATATTTGAAAATTAAATGTAATAAAAATATATCTATATACACCGTGTAAAGTAAAACTTAACACAAATGGCAACAAATAAATTAGTTTTAAGCTATAAACAAAAAAAATTAACTCGACAATTTAAATTTCGATATCATTTGTTGAAACTTGCACAGAAATCGCCAGATGTTAAAATGAAAGCCAAAATACTCACTGAAAGTGATTAGAAATACTATATGGAAACTCACTATATGTTACAAGTAAATATTTCATTCAGTAATTTGTTTTAAATAATATTATATAAAATACGCTACGCCATTTATAATATAAAAAAAAAAAAACATTAAAAAATACGCAAATGTAACAAGCAAAATCATTCGCACATGATAAATCAATTATTGCAACGGAAAAATTGTCCACTCTTCGAAAACTGAATGCGCGCTATATAAACGCAAATCGGCATAAACATAATAGTGAAAAGTTTTTTCAGTGATTTTTTTTACCTTGCTTCGCTACAGCTTCTTGAATCAAAGCCTTCATCTCATCGCTCTCGGCAATGTCTATCGGTAAATGCCCGTCGCTGTTGATAGCGCCTAAATTAGCCCCCCTGTCGATTAAATATCTTGTGATGCTGAGGTGGCCGCAGTTAACGGTGGCATGCAGAGGCGTCCAGCTCTCGCGATCTTCAACGTTCACATCGGCACCGAGGTTAACCAGAAACTCTACCATCTCTAAATTGTTATTGATGGCAGCCTGAAATGAAAGGAAAAATATTAACATCCGATTCGACGCATATTTCATTTGAATTTTGAAAAAAACATCAGCCGCATAGCCCCTCAATACACCCACATTATACATTACTAGTGTTGTACCCGATGACATATCATCGCATGGGTGTTGGCATATTAAGTTATTAAATAAAAAGAAATGTGTCGTCGGTCATGTGTTCGATCGAATTTTTTTAATACCTTTTACATATATTTAATTTAATATTTGTTCAATTGTTTAATATGAAAAAAAAATGGTAAAAACTACCTACCTATATATAAACGATATAAAACACTGATAGAAAAATTAATTAATTAATAGATGGCGGTAAATAATCTGCCAAGCGGAAACATTAATAGCGATCAGTATATATAGAAGTTTTTTACTTTTGTTATTGTATTCGTATATACGTTTTGGCATTGGTTTAGCTGTGACGTACATATACATGTCGAATCGAAACGACTATTATAGTACGGCGAGCGTTATCTCAGAAACACAGACGGAATTGCGATATTATATAAATTATTTCGATTGATTTAATGTCAAGATATAATTCTGATAAACTGTCTATATGTGGTAAACATGCCTACTTTTGTAATACAAATGACAAGTTATACCAGACAATGACTATATTGCGGTTTAGAATTACTAAAAGCTAACAGTGTAAGAAATATTGCGGTTTTGTAAGATAATTGATATCTACCATAATTTTTTTTTCTGTACGGTTACAGATTTAATCTAGAACAATGATTCCTAAACCTTTCACACAAACGGTGCTGTTTTGATTACGATATGCAATTACATACATACATAGCAAAGCTGACATTTCTATTCAGGATTAATATTTTATTTTTATCTATAAATAACATTCCCGTTGTTCATTTCGATAGTAATAATTACTTTTGAATATCTACGAGTCTATATATATATATATGTACATCTACCCAGTCTATAATTTATATTATATGAAAATTACAATGTTTAGCAAACGCTGATTTATCGCAAGTATCCGGAAAGTTACAATGACAATATCAAACCTTGGTTCAAATATAGAAGTGCAAATAAAATGACCACTGACTGACGGGGGTTTTTATTTCTACTATAAAAGGAGAGTTTCAGAATTTAGTGTCAACATTATCTAAATATATAAAATAATGAAAGCGTGTATATTTTTATTATAAAATCGCATGGAATAGATATGAAAATGAATTAAAAAATATATGAAATATTAAGATAGCCATCATTAAACATACATATAATAAATTATTGTGAACGTTGTTCTTTTTTTTATTCAAGATAATGAATTCCCAAAATTGTCCTCAAATATTTCTAAATATATATTTATAAAAATTCCATGAAAAAAATAATAAAACCATTGTAAAAAAAATGAAACTAGATTATAAGTTTATCTATATTTTATCTATAATTTATATTTTCATGTTTGATAATGCACAATATATTACAACGCTTTCAGGATTACGGGTACTTCCACATCAAGTTCTTATGAAAATAAGTAAACATATAGTATCAATCTGTTGTTTTATTATATATTCTGTAATTTAATATTTATTTGGGACTGCATCGTCCAAAATGTAGAGTGGAATACGTAGTGATTCGATCAAGCAACTTAAAACTATTTGCTGCATCTTATTTAGAATTCATAAAAAATACTTTCTGAAGTAAAAAAAATTGAATACGATACGAATAACATTTGAATATGATTGGAGAGTAACACTTTTGGCCAGCGAAAGATTACGGTTACTCATAAGGTATAGATAAATCTAACAAACAAATTCCATTATAATGAGGTAATGCTTTATCAATGATTACAAATATTTATTTGTAATCAACATTCGCGTAATTTTCACTATGTGATATTCGGTTAATAATGAATCAAAGGATTAAGTTTTTTTTTTTTATAAATAGAGTTGTTCTACTTATCAAATTCAGTTACAGTTCTATTAAAGCTTAGATAAAAGGCGTTAAATATACCAATAATGTTGGATCAAAGTTTATGTAATGTAGAAGATTTCTTTGTATATCATTGCCATGATTGTTCAAAAGACAACACTGACATTATTAATCCTTCAGATTATTAAAACCAATTCAATAATGTCACAAGGTTTTAATTTTTATAAATAAAAAGGTCAATAATTCTAGCACGGCTAATTATTGGTGCATTTACTATTAAAGACAACGTAATGTTTGCACTTCAATGTGGAATATATCGACCTGAAAAGTGACGAGCTATTTTTAAACTTTGACATGATTTGACATGACATGACAATAACATGCTGTCTGAGCGTATTAATATTTTCACAATCTATAACATTGTAACTCAATACCTTATAAACGGCTCCAAATCGTTTGCTTATATAAATTGACACTACATTTATCTGTGAGGATATTTATCTTCCCGGAAAAACTTCAATTAAAAACATATACACATATTCATATTGAGTCTCCGTGTTAAAAGTTTTCCAATTCAAAAATGCTAATATAAAATGGACAAAAAAATCGCTGTACTCTTCTAGGTGCAAGATGTTGCCT
Source organism: Arctopsyche grandis (assembly GCF_051622035.1). Classification (NCBI taxonomy): domain Eukaryota; kingdom Metazoa; phylum Arthropoda; class Insecta; order Trichoptera; family Hydropsychidae; genus Arctopsyche; species Arctopsyche grandis. The sequence continues at coordinate 25,495,113 of NC_135356.1, read as the reverse complement.
TAGAGGACTCTTTTGACAAGAAAAAAAGTATTCATCTATTCAACGTGATGGCATCGGAACGGATGAGATAGTGGACAAAAAACTTACATCCAATTCCAACAAATGAGGTTTCTACGTACGTTGCATGCATGCTGACATTTTCGACAGCACATCAAAGACTTGAATTCAGTTTGATAATATTTAGAGGAAATATTGATAAAAAGGCGGAAACGAGAGTACAAAACGTGATTATTCTCTCTTGTTTACTTATGTAGGCCATTGTGAAGCATTTGGATCTTTCTGTAATGCCACAATGGTCCAAACTAATGCTTAAATAAATTATTATTGACGATTGTTGCATAGCTTTATCCATTGATATTGTATTGCATAAGTAATTTTTCTGTATTGAATCAAAAACATAGACATAGAAAGATTCAGCAACACGTATTAATTTTCAATCAACGACATATCAGCTTGATATAAAAAAAAAATTACAAATAATATGAAGCAAAAAACTTATTAAAACAAAATTTAAATTATTATCAAATGTTATTTTATTTCCTAATTTTACTTTTTGGTATATATTTTTTATGCAAACACAACAAATAAATATTTGTTTCATTGATCGTTTTTTTTTTTAAATTCAATAACTATGAGTACGTGATATAAATATGTACTTAGATATGGATGGGTATGTCACGATTAAAAATAATATTTTGCTCATTTTGGCACGCCCATTTATACAAAAGTTCATTTATCAGCAACGAAGAGGTACAGGACGAAAACTTCACATCAATTTACAACACCATAAGAAGAGCTTTGTGTTAACAACCCAAAAATATGTACAATTTTTTTTTGCAATTATCTAAAACCCGCAATTAGAGATGTGTAAAATCGTAAAAATTGAAAGCGATAAATTTTAATTATTGAAAAAATGTTATGTTCGTTTTTGAAAGAAAAATTGGACCACATTATCACCAATTGCTGATAGTGTGGTTCAATCCAATCAGTCGAATGATTTTTCAGTAAATATAAAATAGACGAAAATGTAAGATTTTCATTAGATCAGATTAGATTAAACAAAGGTGATGAATCATTTTTATTGTAATTATAGTTACCCTAATATATTATACTTGCAAACGTCATTTTTAATGTACTTGGATGACTTATTTTTATACAAAATATCATTTCATCATTTTAAAATGAAAATTACACTATAGTTAATATTTTTATTTGGTTCATTATTTCAGTTGGGGACTTGTTGGGCAGTAAAATGTAAGTTTGGTCTCGGGCCTAACTTATTCTTTGCCGAGTTTTTCTCCTAATTTATGATTTTTTTCAAACATTTAATTCTTTAGTTCCTTTGACCCATTGATTGCTGACGTCTTTTTTGGTCGAAAGCCCACCACGCTGAAATTTTCACCAACATTTCCAACTAGAATTATTCATAAATCCAATAGAAAGCAGGTACAAAGATTGTACCTAAGCTGTAAATAACTACCGCCGAGGATTTCAAATTTTGTTAAGGTGTGTTTAGACTCAGTAATATATCATGCAACAATATAAAATAAACAAAAGAAGTCTGTTGATGAATGTATTTTTCCAAAACTAGTTCCATCTTCTTCATAGTTGTTAAAATGTAATGCTCACAAATCTAGATGCTAAGCCACAATTTTTAAAATACTCCAACAATTAGCGATTTGCATCAGGAAATTATGCTATGGTTATAAATTCAGAAATTCCGATGTAAAGCAGTCTTTATAAACATTGAAGATACGGATTACACGACCCACGTTCAATGCATTTTTTTTTCAATGTTACCTCGGAAAACATTGATGTATAATACACTAGATCCGCCCTTACGTCTTATACTGGTCTCCTTTTTGGCGCATGCAAAATACATGTCGCATGCACAGTTTCTCTCGGTAGGTAGGTAGGTAACGCTGCGTCGTAGGGAAAAAACCCATCTTTTCCCTAGTTAAACCCCTTGCACCCATCAGTTAGTGAAGACAAGATCTCCGAACAAAATCACACGTCAGGTGTGTATTATACATCAATGTTGGAAAAGCTTAGTGGGTAGTATTCTCGTTTATTTTTTACATACTCAAAATACAACGCCTATCGGCGTATTTCAGGCTCATGGACTCGTTGGCAAAACGGCGTTGATCAGCATTTAAAGGGTTAAGCATATCTTCACACTTGGGTGTAATTCTGCAAGAATCCAACTGCCGTTTCGCGATTACGCACTGATAAAAATAAAGTTTTGATATTGATACCTATCATTAGGGGAAAAGCTCTATACATTTTTAATAAACTATGAGTCGTGTTTGTACAAGCACGCGATACGACGTCAGACATGAAACGGAATTGTATCGAAAAAAAATGAAGGGGATAAAATTTTTAATGTGTACACCAAAAATAGAATAAAAAGGGGTAAATTATTGTGCGAAGGTAGTGGTGGTAGGCCCGAGTTTGTGTGTGTGTGGGCGAAGAATCTGGATCTTAGATTAGGTTGGCCGTCCTGATATGCGTGGATGAACCCGCCATGGGGTTGCCGCAGCAGGGCAATAATGTAGATATAGGCGCGTGTGATTTGATGGGATATAATTAGAGGTGCGGGCGGAGGTTAGGCGGCCATGTTGCATGTGTGTGTGTGTGTGTGTGTGTATGTATTTGCCTGGTGCAAGGCGGAGAGTCCATCGACGTTGAGACAGTTGACTTCCGCGTTGCCGGGGAGGTTCAGGAGACGGACGACCTCGTCGCGATCGGCGGCCGCGCATGCCGCGTGGAACATGGAGTCCCACGCGAAGCGGATCGTGAGAGCGAGGTGCTCCCGAACCACCTGGAGGTACATGTCCGATTGGTGATAGTTGCGCAGCTGCTCGTCGCGGCGAGCCACCGCCTCGGCCTCGCGCGTCTTCATCCGCCGGTGGTCCTCCATCACAGCAGCACACACCAGCCAGAGCAGAGCAGAAGCAGCAGCAGCAGCAGCGCTCCCGCCGCCCCCCCCGACCCCGCCGCACGCTCACTGCCAGTGAGCGCTAACCGCACACCGCACTAATCTAACGCAGCCACCACACTATCGCCCTACACCACTCTCGCCGACTTTATGTCGGTCGTTCACGCTCGACTCGTACGCCCCCAGTCCACGATACGAATACGGCCATGCCTAACTCCCGGTACACACTCGGTAAACGGACTACTAGTCAAATGTGAACCGGTCACAGGACAACCGGTCGCTCTAGATCGGTCACACATGATCACCCGTCACACTAAAACTGGTCACGAGAAAACTGGTCACACCCAAAAATTAAAAATTGGTCGAATTTTAAGGTGTGACCAGTTTTTTCGTGACCAATTTTAGTGTGACGGGTGATCACGTGTGAGCGATCTAGAGCGACCGGTTCACATTTGAATAGTAATCACCGAACCAAAAAAAATAGTAGGCAACATTTTATAGAAGCATTTACAGAGTTATAGTAGTATTATGGGGGATGAACGAATGAGACAACTGGCATGTTAATGCACGTGTTTATTATATGACAGCTAAAGGCAGAGTGAGTAGCGGCTCTCCGAACCCAGCCGAGTTGGTCCCCACTCGCAGGAAGGCAACCAAACTCGACCATGTCGTATAAGCGAGCCGCCACAGTATTAATGTGAGTTAGATCCTTTTTTCAAAATGACAGAAGAGTTTCATCAGGAACAAATCATCGGTTCAATGAACAAATCACTCGGCGCTTTCAATTGACTACGTCCACGCTACCGATATCTACACCCGATATTTTCGAATTTTCCATATCCAGTTGCCATATTGCAACCTGTGGTTGCTATATGCTATATATTAACCGCTAAGACGCCCAGCCGACGCGCTGAGCATGTAATAGATACGGCTGTTTGCGCCTTAAGGCGCTTTGGGCAGCTAAGCGGTTAAGCCAGCAGTTTGGCGTAAGAGGTCTGAACACCAGCGCCTTGTCCATACAAACGTATTAGACTTCTCCCTTCCTCAATTGTGGCACTAGAGAAATTATTTTTTAATATGCTATGGATATCCACCATTGGGTTGCATCTATCGTTTTATTTTTTTTTTGATTAATTACACTGAACAACAAAAAAATCACGTTTTTGAGTTACCAGAGCGGAGACTAGCCAATCTTTACTAAATTTGACCCACTGAATTTGAATATGATAGTTATTTTTTTTGGTGGGCGATCGTTTACGAGATATGAGCATTTAAAAAAATCAGGGATTTTTACAGTTTTTTGGCTTTTGCGGTCTTTAACTCAAAATTTAGGATTGTTACGCTCAAAGTGAGTATTGGAATCAATAGTCAGATATTTTTCCTATTAATTTTTATATTTCATTGTTTTAAATTACTTCTAATTAATTGTCTAGCGAATTTTAAAAGTCAAAAATATTTTTTTTTTTACGGATTTTTTTTCCGTGCTATTTTTCATTTATTTGGCAAATTTTTTATTTCACCACGTTTATAAGGATTGGTTTTCTATCTCAATATTTTTTTTTTTATCTAAACGTACCAACTAAAGCGGTATTTCACATGGCTTTGAGCATTCATTTTCATATAATAATGAAAGTTATGTCGGTCCTGAGATCACTAATGCTTTTGCTAAATTTTTTAGCTCTGTTTTTGATCAGAGATCACCATCCCTTGATGCTAATTTGGCTTCCCAAGTTGGTACTGAGGGTGTCGGTATAGACATTCCGCGGGTCTCGCTTGGAGATGTTAGGTTGGCAATTTTGAAGCTGAAGGGGTCTGTTGGGCCTGACGGTGTGCCCCCTGACGTATTAAAGGCATGCTGTAATTCGCTCTTGGAGCCTCTTCAGTTTATTTTTAACCTTATTCTTGGTTCTGGTAATTATCCTGAAAAATGGAAATTATCTAGAGTCATTCTTATACATAAAAGTGGCTCTAAAAATGAGGTTGAAAATTACAAACCTATTGCTATCATCTCGGCTATTCCCAAAATTTTTGATAATATCCTTCACCGTTAGATTCTTTTGCAGTTCAAAAGATTGTTGTGTGATGAGCAGCATGGTTTTTCACCATGTCGTTCCACTACCACTAATCTTGCCTGCTTTTCATATTATACCATGTCTAACGTTGACTGTGGACACAAGTTGATGTAGCCTACTTTTACTTTCGAAAAGCATTTGATCTTGTCAATAATGACGCTCTTATGATCAGATTAGCTAAAGTGGGCTTTTCTCCACGTCTTCTTAAACTCTTTGCTTCTTATCTTAGTGATAGGAAGTAATTTGTTAGATATGGTATTTATGAATCTCCTTCATTTTTTACGCGATCTGGTGTAACTCAGGGTCCACCTTAGGCCCTTTACTATTAATAATAGTCATTAATAACCTCCCTAAAGTACTACGCAATGCTTCATGTCTCTTGTTTGCAGACGACGTTAAACTATTCTTTGCTGTTAAGGATGAGAGGCAAGCCTCTCTCCTTCAAGCAGATATTAACGCTGTTTTAGAGTTCAGTTCCAGTTTAGGGCTTGAACTGAATACTAGTAAATGTGCCATTATGATATTCCATTGGATCCGTATTGTTGAAGTGCGTGGAATCAATGGTCGACTTGTGTATCACATTTGATCCTCAATTCACCTTTCACAACCACATCAAGACAGTCGCTGACGTTTCCTTTCGTCGACTTGGATTTGTCTTGAGATATGCTAGATTATTCTCCAATCCCTTGTCTTCTCGCTTGCTTTTCAACTCACTTGTTAGAAGTAAGCTAGAGTATAATGCGATTGTGTGGAATCCGTATAAAGCAAACTACTCTCTTATTATTGAAAAAGTGCAAAAAGCATTTCTTCGTTTTCTTTATAAGAAAGAGTATGGGTACTACCCATATCTCTATCCTACTCCTTTTCATGCTTGGGTATAATTCCCTTGAACTTCGGAGAAACTTCTCGTTAATTCGTTTCGTTCTCCAGCTATTGCGTGGTAATACGTCATGCCCGTTGTTGCTGGAACAGTTGGGACTTTATGTCCCTAATAATTATGTGCGTGGTAGACATCATCATTTGATGGTTGTACCTGCTGCTCGCACAGTTCTTTTTTGAATGGCTCCTATACCAAGAGCTATTCGACTTCTCAATGAAATCGTTGCTGCCGTCCTCGAATGCGATATTTTCCACCTTGGTGAGCGTAGATTATCGGATATTATTTTAACATAATATTTTTTTTGTTAAAATAATATCCGTTTTTGTATCTGTAGCTTGTTCTTATTTATTGGAACAGGCTGCAGGTGCAAGACATTCCTGTATTTGTAGTTTTTCTTATTTTAAATTTTAATTACTATAAAGTTTTTTTATGATTATGTTAAATGCTGTATTTTTTTTTTTAATTTTTGTATCTTAATTTTTTGCTTTTGCTTTTGTTGTATCTTTTAATTTTTTATTTTATTTTTTGTTTTCTCCATCTCTTATTTTATAATATTATTTTATTATGTAGGCCATTGTGGCGCATTAGGTTCTCCCTGTAATGCCACAATGGTCAAAAACGTCAAATAAATATCTTATGAAATTATTATCTGGCTTAATCAATTGTCCGTTACTCCTATCTAAAATATGTTTAAAAATACCAAGCAGATTGTCAATTGCAATTCCGTATGCGAGCTCTAATTATAGACAAAACTCTTTTATGTGGCGAGCAAATAAAACCTTTATCCGATTAGCAAGAGATCATAACCTTAATATTTTTGATAATACGCATGAGCAAGCAAGGCGAGCAATAGTTAAATCATTTTTTGAATAATCTTTTAATTTAATTTCTATGTTTTTTCTTATCAGTTTATTTGAAATTTCATGTATGATTACGTGTATGTTTTAGTTTATTACTACCAGCGGAAACATATAATTGGTCTTTTGTTATATACTTTATTATTTGTTCTGTTTTGTAATTAAGACTGTTGGTTTTCCTTAAATAAAATAAAATAAAAATAAAATAGAATAACCAGTTCCTAAATAGGAACCACAGGTTGCAATATGGGAACTGCATATGGAAAATATTGCAAATATCATTAGTAGATATCGTGTGTTTGGACGGCGCCATAGAGCGCTTTTGAAGTGCGCACTTCGAGATACTGAATTTCGTATGAAAGCGCCCGAACACCTAAAACCGAGTGTGCCGAGTGTGTACGCGTTCTGGCGCTTTCATACGAAATCCAGTCTCGAAGAGCGCACTTCAAAAGCGCTCAATTGAAAGCGCCGAGTGTGTACCGGGGGTAAAGGTCTGACCGCACTATACGACAACCGAACGATCCTTCACTTCACAACAGTTACGCGACCAAATATTGTTTGTATGAAATTGTACGAGACATAACGCACTGCGTGACAGTCACATGACGTAGAACAACACTGTGCGTCAAAGTTGACTTTCCGACCAACTTTGACACAAGGTGTCGTTGAGTGGGGGTTGCCCTGCGACAATTATTCTCCTTCTTCATATCGTGACTTTGAAATAGCATGTAGCCATAATCTTTTTGGGTTTTCTCGACTATTCTTCTTCCTCGCATATCAAAGATACTATAATAGCGTCCGTTTCGTCCATTTTGCTCCGAGGTATCGAACGAATGACTGACATAACATGTCGTTCAAGTGCGGTTTACCTAATATTGTCGCACACTGTTGTGAAGTGTCGGATCACTCGGTTGTCGTATAGTGCGGTCAGACCTTGACTCAAGATGTCGTTTGCGACGTGACGCAAGTGTCGTTGAGTGGGGGTTGCCTTGCGACAATTATTCTCCTTTTTCATATCGTGACTTTGAAATAGCATATAGCCATAATCTTTTGGGTTTTCTCGACTGTTCTTCTTCCTCGCATATCAGCGATACTATAATAGCGTCCGTTTCGTTCATCTTGCTCCGAGGTACCGAACGAATGATTGACATAATTTACTGCAGAGTGTCGCATCGCTGTCGTTCAAGTGTGATTTACCTAATATTGTCGCACACTGTTGTGAATTGTCGGATCGTTCGGTTGTCGTATAGTGCGGCCAGACCTTAAAACCATCTAGGAAACCGTTACACACGCGCACAACTTGTTCATACGCAGGGAAACGTCCCTCGCTTCAGCTTTTAGCAATTTAACACATTTATTTGGCACACTTAGCATGCAGCATGTGGTTCGGTGATTACTGGTCACAAAGTCACTAAAATCTCTATAACGGAACATCTGGCAGCCGAAAATTCCATCATACTAACGATAACTATCATACTAACGAGAACTTGAGTGCCAAATATTAAGTATTCGCGATTTTAATGGCAAAATTGTCTTTGCGACCACCGCAATGTGACTTATAATCCAATTACCGCAGCATGCACGCTGCAAATACTTCAGGGATGCATTTATTAAACCCATATATTTGAATGGGGGTCTACATCACGGCATCGAAAGGTCGAAAGATCGAAAAAGCAAAAATCGGAAAGCAAATATCGAAAATCAAAAGATCTTAAGTCGAAAGATCAAAAAGAATGTGTGCATGGTAAACGGTACTATGTATATATAATATATATCAGTGGTAGTGCTTCCAATCCCAGACGGTTACTTCAGCACCGGAATTGCGGTGCTGGGAATTTCCGATCCCGGGATCCCGGTGCTAGCACCGGGACTTCAAATGTATAAAAAAAAATGTTAAATTGCATGTTTTCATATTTTAAAAGCGTTCAATTGAATTTTTTAAACTCTCCCGATGTTTCACGCAAAAAATACTCCCATATTGGCGTACTAATTTTGAGAGTTTGGCTACATTCTTTAAATTTTCGATTCGCATCCATAAATTTCTAAGATTAAATAAAACACATCCAAAAATGTAATCAAATAAAGTAAAAAACATCGCTTTGATTCGTTTTTTACAAATATTTTGTACTCAGTAATTATTCATCGAAACAAACCACCTAATATAAAAATACTCCAATTAAATTTACTTTATGTAAAAAATTCGGATGTGACCAACCTATGACTTTATCTATGTATTTGAGGAATATAAGAAGGATAAAAAACAAAATTCGATAAACGAACATATGTACATACACGTTCACACATACCGGCTATGAGCATTTTTAATACAAATCGAACACAAATGTAGGCAAACTTACACAAGACTAATGTTCTACTTCCGGCTTACGAATTCCGACCAGAACCTTATCAACTCTATGTTAGTACAAAAAGAATACAAATATAAATTTTCAGCTAAATATGTTCAGGGCGTGGAAAGAATCGTTGTCACAAAATTTTTAACTTTTCTAAGAGGAAAAAATCCCGATTCCGGTTTATTTTATTTAGTGATTTTTTTTTTTATTTTAATCACATTGATACAACAATTATTCTTGAATTTTTACGTGAAGAGCACACATGTTCAAACGGTCGAAAAATATAGTGGAAGAAAAAATCGAACAAGAGTACACTGCCACTTCTGGTTGACGGATGCTTACCAACTTTTATACATAACTTGGTAAAATTTCAGTTCAATAAATTAAAGGATTTCTTAGAAAAACATAAAAAACCTTGATTCTCTAAATTAAAAGTACTACTTTCGGTTTAGGAAAAAATGTTGGGATTTAATATTAATAATTTCTATTACAAGTAAGAAATTTCAGTCCGATTTGATGAGTGGCTTGGGAGAAAATTTAAAAATAAACTTAAAAAGAAAGAGGACACCTATAAGGGGAGGTACCATTTCCGGGCAACTTAAAAATTTCACAAACCCCACCCCACCCCGCGCGACGGGGTGGGATGGCGACGACCGACGACCACATATGCAATCGCTGTTCATCCCCCCCCCCCTCCCCACAGCTATACGAAACATTTCGGATGCGGTGCATCCGCTCTAAAATCGCCAGACAAATTGAACGACAGATTAACGGACGGCTGCTTTAAATGCAATTCTCGTCTTCTCGAATGATAGATTGCACATCAGATGACGGGTAACCTTTCGATGTGCACAGATGCAATTATTAAAATGGTAATTATTAAAATTGAGTTGGATCTTTCTGAGACGCCTAGCTACTGATATTGAATAGTGAACAAAATATAAAAGTTATATTAAAAAGTCGAAAAATACATATTTGTATTTTACACACTAAATTGTGCAAAAAGGATCTAACTGACACGAATTTTTTGAAACTTCACCATATTAGAAACTTAAAAAAATGGTAACACAAAATGGCACTCGTCTGACATTCTGAAGCTACACTAACACTGATTAGATGAAGTTTCTTGTTGAAATGTTTTTGTGGTGTATATTATAATAAAACATACCTCATCATTTTTATTTATCAATCAACAATAGTGAATAATTGTAAAGAGCAAAGAATTAGTATTGCATTTATTTTCTTATGTACTAAAATTTATGTTTATATTGAATGGAGTAATAAAATAAGAAATGATTCGGTTTTGATGCCAAATTCTAGTCCCGAGTCAAAACGTTAAGCATATAAATATGTATGTTTTTTAATTTTGAGGTTATGTAAAAAATCTATCGGTGTGAAATATTTTTCATGTCGGCGATTGAGAATGCGATTTTGAGATCGTGTGTTGGAATTTATCTGCATTGTCTTTATGTATATGAATAGTCAAAGCGGCAAATGAAATGTTATCTAAATATTTTATTATCGTTGTTTCACATTCTGATATCTCTGTTTGTATGCATTGATAATGGTTATTGTTACAGTTGATCCTGCATTTCTTATTTTTTTTGTATGTTTCGTTTTGTGATTTAGAAATAAAATACAGAACAGAAATCTTGAAAGTTTTGATTCAACTCATCTCAAACACTATTTCGAAATGTACATACATACATACATACATACCTACATATTATCTTTCAGAGATTCTTTTTTATGAAATACAATAGATATTTCGAATAATTATTATTAAGAGATATATTTGGTAACCTTCATATTCACCTGTGTAATAAATAACATGTTGAAATGACCACATTGAATATTTTTAACTAGGTGACGCCTAGCTACTGATATTGAATAGTGAACAAAATATAAAAGTTATATTAAAAAGTCGAAAAATACATATTTGTATTTTACACACTAAATTGTGCAAAAAGGATCTAACTGACACGAATTTTTTGAAACTTCACCATATTAGAAACTTAAAAAAATGGTAAACGGACTACTATTCAAATGTGAACCGGTCACAGGACAACTGGTCGCTCTAGATCGGTCACACGTGATCACCCGTCACGAGAAAACTGGTCACACCCTAAAATCGGTCACGAGAAAACTGAGAAGACGAGTTTTAGTGTGACGGGTGATCACGTGTGACCGATCCAACTCAATTTTAATAATTACCATTTTAATAATTGCATCTGTGCACATCGAAAGGTTACCCGTCATCTGATGTGCAATCTATCATTCGAGAAGACGAGAATTGCATTTAAAGCAGCCGTCCGTTAACCCTTTTGAACCCAGAGCTCGCGTGAAAACACATGTCCCATGTGCCCAGGACTATTTTTTCGTTTATTTTCCAAAATCTTTGAGTTATTTCATGGGAAATATTTTTTATAGGATAGGGATGGATAATTAATTGATTTTTCAACATTTTTAATTTTTTTCAAGGTGGTGTCGTGAACGACCTTTGGGGCTAATGAAACATGTTTTTTAAAATAAAACAAAAATCACAATGGAGTCACATAATCAGTTATAATACTTTCTCACTGGTTATTTGTAATTTTATTGTTAAGAAATTTATAAAATTAATTTTAAAAATAACAAACACGCATCTCTTCGATAAAATGATATTTTCAAATCGCATAACATAACACACGTAGGTACATATATTGTGACATATACACATCGTCAACAAAAAAAAGGGTGCACCCTTTTAAAAGAAGAAATGTCATAAACGAGATTTTGGGTTCAAAAGTCGTAAAAACAAAATACATGAAGACAAAATAATTAATTATTATGATACGGTACAAAACATTTGTCATGCAATGGAATTTCACAGTTATCACAAGCGGAAAACGTTTTATTTTTACAGTGTCCACAATTTCTCCTTTTCTGTTTAACCAATATCAAATGTCTTCCAACTTCCTTTTGATTTTGATTAACTTTGCCGGGTCTGAATGGGACCAATTGTTTTCGTTTTTGACCATAACACTTGCACAACGTCTCTGTTACCTGTCTGATAAATCCTAATTTATCAAATTTACAACCAAAACTTTTGCTTAGAATCCAAGCGTTATTCACAGCTACATCGATGTTCCAAAACAGAATAGGCATGTACCATTTTTTCCCTCTAATACTTATGTTATAGTTAGAAATATGGTTATCCATTTGATCAACCCCACCCATATATTTATTATCCATATTTATACTAAATGGTTGATTGATTTCCACCCTACTTTTTTCTTTAACCGAATATCAGTTTCCAGGGGTGGTAATATGTATGTATGTGGAATCCGGAAGTTGAGACTCGTCCCAATTATCAATTTCTTCCCGTAACTCTGCAGTAGTAAAATTGCATTCTCTGGAAAAAAATATGTGTCATTATCCCAAGGAGTCATATACGACTCCGTCGACTTTTGATTTTTTTTTTTTTTTCAGGAATATGAGATATATAAACGCAATTTCTCTTATGCATATTATACAATAAGTCCTACTGTATTAGAAACATAAAGATAAATAAAAAATATGTAAAAATAAAAAACTTACGTATGTTTTCTCTTCGACATATCTGCAAGTCGAAAAGCGCTCAATGTTATTCCCTCAAAACTCCAAAAGGAACTGATTTAATTTCGTGTGACTTTCTTAAAATTCATCACCAACATCTAACCAAGCGTAACGAAAGGTTTTACGGCCGGCCTGAGTGATCCCTTTATTTTACGACGCAAAATTGTAAAATGCCGTGAATGACCGCGCTGGCATACATCGTGTAAGTTCATAACTGACCGCGTGGGTTCAAATGGGTTAATCTGTCGTTCAATTTGTCTGACGATTTTAGAGCGGATGCACCGCACCCTATGTTCCCGTAATTTTAATTGCGCGTGGTGAAAAGCATGGGGCTGGCGTTCGATAGTATTGTTGCACACGGCGATGTTGTGACAGTTGGTAGCCCCGAGTGTCAGTCGGTATGAGCGCGCTGCGCGGACATCGCGGCGCTCGGGGCCGTCTAGTGGCTTACGGAGCTGCAATATGCACTGTTATCGGCCTCCTCTACCTGCACATGCTGCACACACAACATTGTCATGCCGAACACGCCCAACTCACAGGTAACAACCTCTCACACACACACCTAATCATACTATATATGTATATACGTGCATATACAGTTCTATCGTTCAGCAGGTTTCTAGGGGTTCCTGAAAACCTATTGTTAAATACCTTTATAAACAAACTTTCGCTTCACAGCGATTTGTTTTTGAATTATTACTGATGGAATAGTTGTATTTACATTTACGTTCTTGGGTATCAATGAAGCATCTGAACCTTGAATGTCAACTGAATATTAACTTGCCTGAAATAAAAATCTTTGTGGGGCTATGACCCCGTCTAATACCCATCTACGTTGAAAATAACTTACCATATGGTCCTAAGCGATTTGCATAACAGACAAAGAAACATCAATCTTTGTATACACATATGTATATACATGTTACAGCAGGACCGCGCCCACCATATGTACCAATGTGTGCAAACGCACACAGGCGACCGAAAGAAATGAGTCGAAAATATTATTTAAGTTGTCTAGAAATATGTTTTTTATGTACTATTATCTTTGCGACTGCCAGATGTATTTCTTCAAGGATGTTGAGTATTGGTTGGTCATCGAAAGGACAATGTCCTAGATGTGGGATTGGGGATAAAAACACTACATTATCATGAATGAACTTGAAAACGTCCAGTGTCTGTTGTCGTCTGGTCCTGTTCAGAACTAAACCTTTTGGTTTCCTTGGATAAATTTTTATTGTGATTAAAATTTTAAACACTATTTCTCACACAATATTTATCACAACATAATATTTTTGCATTACTCGCATGCAATTCGTTTTTTTTATTAATATGATTTATTACAAAAGCTGATCAAATTAAAGAGTGGCTGCTTTAAGTTTGAACTCCTAGACGTGGCCCTGCGTTACAGTCACAGTGTGAACTATGATAGTGCATACATACATACGCTGAGCATACGTCCTTTATTTCACTACTTTGTCCTTAAAATTTATTCATTTTCTAAATAAAAAATTTATTTAAAAAAATCGTTGAATTTTCCATGGATCTAATGCCCCCATTAAATGAATATTTTCATTATTGAACAATATGTAGAGTAATGAAAAAATCAAATTAAATATAGACACATTTGGAGCATACATTTATACCAGGGCTGTGGAGTGGGAGTATTTCAAGCAAGCGTCATAAAAACAACCGAGTCATTTTTTATTATTTTCTTTATTACGGTATAGTGGTTTTACCCGGCTTCGCTCGGTATTTGTAATGTAAACAGCTTAAACATGGCTAATCTAATAGTAAACATTTATTTGAATTGAAAGAAAAATAATATTCAACAATATCGATATTGTCGTCATTGAAACTTTGTTTTGTTTTCGATGCTCCCACCCAAACCTTACATAGTTACATATATTCAAAATTATATATTAGATGTCTCAACTAGTCTACAACTTAATTGAAGTAAATCCACTGATAAATTGAAATTTAATAATTTCTTTATAAAAATTATGAATTTAAATTACATTATAAATAAAATCCTTGAATTTTGATGTATTGTGGCCAAAACCGATTATTTCCTCCATCTCATACCTTTATATTCTCATTTTTTTACAAGCCTCTTATTAGCTCGCTTTCGATTTTTTCGTCTGACGAAATTTGGGTTCTTATTACTCTTATTTTATTATTGAATTGATTTGTTTGTTTATGAAATTCATACACATACACTATTAATGTACTTGCTTTTTGTTTATACCTATTTTATTACCAATAATTCAATAAATTGGGTTACATGTCCATTTTTAGTGATTTTTTTATATCCGCAATATCACTATTAATAATTTTATACGTCAACAAGAAAAGTTGATCTTACTAAAATCATTAAGTTGGAGTCGTAGTCGAATCATTACAAGTCGGGAGTCACCAAATTTTAATCCGACTCCACAACTCTGATTTATACCGAATGCAACTTTTAAATGAGCTGTATACATTTTTTTTATTTATTAAAAGTTTTAAAATTTATATTAAAAAAAAATAATTAAAGTTCATTGTTTTGAAAAATATCAAAATCAATGTCATTTAAATTTCAATTATGAAGATTAAATATGATTGTTTAAAATTCTAAAAGATTTTATAATAAATGTAATGTAGATTTTATAATAAATGTATAACTTAAAGCATTATTTTATGTTAAAAAACGATTCTTTATATGCCTTTTATTTTCTCCAAAAAAATATGGTCACCACATGCATACACTAACTAGACAATACACATATACATATATATACTGTTTAATCTGATCAGTTACTCAAAAAAGGGTATGGAAAAATTGACCAGAGTTGCCATATTTCAAAAATCTAAAAACTTGAATAGTACATGGCAATTCTAGAGAACATTTAAAATGAAAAACAAAAAACAACAATCTTTTAAATTAAATCAAAATATCGTGATTAGGTTAGTTGTTGAATATGTACGCTTGACGGTAAAATTTGTTCTAGCACAACTAACATTTTGTAACCGATGAATCCTTTTTCTTCTTTTCAACTTTAATTTAAACACTAGTCAAATCATTTGACGCTAAACCTTCCACAATCTTGACGAATCTGTTGAGATATAATATGTTGCTTAAATCCATGTACATACATACAATAAGCTTTAATCCAAACAAACTTGCTCATGTCTCCAATCCTTATATACCATCAAATGCTAATATGTATTTTATATCGATATTTGTGTTATCTATTCCAGCCATAATAGAATATAAGGACCGAATCGAACATTCTCTAGCTGCCGAAAGGAGTTTGAACGCAGACTGTGCATCTGCATTGCGCAATCAACAAGAAGAGCAAGAAAAACTACTTCAACATAGTGCTGTGGTTCAAGTACACACGTGCTTTCTAATACACGTAGTTATCATATGAACGTCAATTATCACCAACTTTCGAAATTTTGTTTCAGAGCGGATACAAAAACCTCACTAGAGAGCACGAGAAGATAAAAGAGTCGCAAAAATCCGAGCGTGACTTATTAAATAACTGCAAGGTAATTACATTCCTTGTTTTTGCGCCATTTTTGTTTCATCGATTCAACGATTGTACAGTGAAACTCTGTAAAGCTAGAACTATATTAACCCTTTGAATGCTGACCAACGCCGATCAGCATTTTGCCAACAAGTCCATAGGTCTGAAAAACGTTAACAAGAATACTACCCACTAAGCCTTTACAGGTAGAATTGAAAAAAAAATGCATTGAACATGGGTCGTGTAATCCGTGTCATTCATTTGTCAACGTTTATAAAGACTGGTTTAGACCGGAATTTCTGAATTTATAACCATAGCAGAATTTCTCGATGGAAATCCCTTACGGCCGAGTATTTTAGATTTGTGGCTTGGCATTTAGATTGTGAGCATTACATTTGAACAACAATGAAGAAGATGGAACTAGTTTTGGAAAAATAGATTCATTAATAGACTTCTTTTGCTTGTTTTATATTGTTGCAAGATATAATAGAGAGTCCAAACACACCTTTACAAAAATCGAAATCATCGGCGGTAGTTGTCTAGTGTTTGTTTGGATTAGCTACAGTTCTTATACTTGGATTTCAAAATAATTCTAGTTGGAAATGTTGGCGAAATTTTCAGCGTGGCGGGCTTTCAACAGAAAAGACGTCAGCACTCAAAGGGCTAAACTTTAGGTTTGAACTATCAATTTGAAATATAAAAATTAATATTTATTCGAAAATGAAATAAACCTCGTTTTTTTCAAAAGCTTGAAATCAAAACAACAGCCTTAATTAAAGAATTTCACTGTATTATTTGTTTATCTGTATTCTAAAGCATTAGTTTTTCACATTGACATACAATCTTGTAATTATATATTTGTACATTTAATTTTATTTATTTATATAAATGACTACATAGAATTTTTGCTACAGCGATTTTATATTTTAAAAACAATATTCCGAAAATTTACATTTATATCATATTTTACTATATATTCTTTCATTTATCCAATGTCCTGATTCTATCCTAACAATATGTCGTAATTCTATCATAATATACATATACATATATATGAGCTATTTTTTTAAATTCTATTAAACATATTTACTATTTATGTATTATATCTTTATTTTCAAATATGTTTTGCGCGTTTTCATTTATTTTCAGCTTTAGCTTTCTCAGCGGGTTTAATTTCTTTTCATCAATGTAAAATTTACATATACGTAAGACTGCATACAGATATGATGCAAATAATTGTTTTTAAACGCCTTACTAAGTTTGTTGTACATATAAAAGTCACTATTGATGAAAAGGTAAAGCGAAAAAAAATCAATCTGCTGCGAATTTTGATAATGTACTGAACTAGAAATTTTGCCCATCAATATAAACCAGTTTATTCGGAACAAAATAGATAATTGATTTAAAATTAACATTGACACTTAACATTATTTTAAACATATGAGTGTGCAAGTTGCACCTATCTGTATGACATACAAACAATTGACTAAAGCGTCGAATTACTGGTAACAAAATTATTTTCAAACTACATAAATTAACACAATTTTGCCAATTAGACTAACAATGTACAATTTTTATATTATATTTGTACTGCAATGCTCCGATAAAAACTATCCTACCTACTATGTTACGACTATTTGAGTATGATTTATATACAATAAAAATTTATGTACAAGTTTAAATTCATGATGTCTCGTTAATTTCGAGATTTTCAATGTCTCATAATTCAGCGACTTGTGTAATAAAAATGCTGCATTGGTTGTAATTGGCCAGGAAAGCGTATTGCGGTTTACCTGTTAGGCCTTCCTGGTATATATGTATGTAAAAATAAAAACAATTCTTGGTATTTGCAAAAGCTCTAGTGAAATGATTGAAGTTTATGATATAATGTACATGTATAATTAGCGCCGTTTGATAAATTGTTATTATAAAGACTTTTAATCCTGGATTTTTCACATTATTACTTATTTTTTTAATTCAGAGTCAATATGCAGAAGCAATTTCTACAAAAAATGACTTTGAAAAAACATACGAAGAGAAAATAGAGAAATTAACATCGACCATAAGCGTTTTGAGAATAGAAAATGACATGCTTCAAATGCGAATAAAAGTATGTGTATTTTTTTTTGTACTTAATCATATATGTATGTATGTATAACAAAATTCAGCCTCACAGAGTTATCGTATGTTTTAGCAAATTTCTGATTCGCATGTTAAACCAGAACGCAAATCGTCATATGTATCGTACAATGTTGAAAATAGAAATATTAGTAAGCAAATTAAAATATCTGAAGATGTATATGTCGTGCCTATTATTTCTCCTACCAAGGTAAAACTATTTACATATTAATTTTTACTTTAAAAATCTATATATATATTCTTTTATATTTGTCTTTTTATTCATCCATATGACGACTCTGTTTCAACCACTTTCATATTTTATTATTAACAATTTCATGAATTCCATTATTATGTCTATAATAACAATGCTTATGTTTCAGATGAATATAAACAATGGCATAAAAACTGATCAGCTAAAAAGTTCACTTTCAAATAACAATGTAGGATTTTCTAAAAGTAATCCAGAGTCAAATTTTACAAATTCATTTCGAATTGTGGACTTGGAGGAAAAGAGATACAACTTGAAAAAGCCAGAAATTCCTAATGGAGTCGCACCTGAATTACCCGTCGATGACAATATGAATGAGAAAAATATAAATTTTCTAGCCAAACAGATTGAAAACGAGGACAAAGAGAGAAATTTCAACACTGCTGAAATGGAAAAACAAGATGATAAATTGCCACCAAATAGATACAAAGTGAAATTGTCTCAAGAAAATCAAAATTATTTGGCCAAATTACTACACGACAAACTGAGCTTCGGAGAAAATCCTGATGAAAAATCGAAAGACATTGTTGACTCTTTTTTGGGTGAAGATGCTCCGATTGGGGACGGTAATAATCTCAAAAATACCGATGTGAAGCACCTAGCAAAGAAGTCACCAAAGGAGGATGGTGTGCTAGTAAAACTAGATGACAACAAAAAGGACGAAGTTGACGATGTTAACCTGAGTCAAAATAATGGCGATCCCGTCAACAATGAGAATGGAGAAGATGATGGTTAGTGAACTGATAGAATCATATTATAATTTTAAATTGTATTATATTATATGAATATTGATTTTCAGATGATCCAGGTGATTACGTCTATCCGCGTGTTGAAGCTGTAGATGATCCTAATAATAAAAAATGATCTTATGTTGTGATATAGAATGATTTATTCTAATATTTATTAATGTGAAGGCTACGCCGAACCTGAATAGCTCGAATTAAGTTATTATATACGTTTCAAATAACCTTTTTTATATGAATCCCGAAGCACATTCCGCTTGCCGTATTGGGAGTTGAAACAACCACCAACGGATAAACAATTGTATGATTGTACGATAGCGTCTCAAATGAATATTCTTTATTATTTTCTTTCATAGTTTATCTTATTAATTTGAAGTGATCCCACTACAATGTTACATTATAAAACTAAGTGTCATTCGTACAATGTAAATACACTAGTATTTTCAAAATAAAAGTTGAACTCCCGTTTTATATTTTAATATGACGTTTTCTAATTTTCCATGTTCACCAACCCTTGCACCCTCATTACTCTCCAGATTGATATTATATATTTGAATACACCAGGTTACAAAATGTTAATTTCAGATATAAATTGTATTTGAATATTATGTTCTCTATACTGTCTACATACTATACATATATCACTCTTTCTGGTTAATTTAATATACATCCAGTAAGTTTTTCTGCTTTTCGGGAATAGACACTCTACCCCTAATAACCTTGGTTAGATTCGGGAACAATTTAAACGTCTATTTTATAAAATAAATGTGCATTTAAAAAAGCAATTTAAAAAAAGTTTATGTACATTACAAAAAATTTGTGTGCAGTTCTAAATGACGGATACAGGTTGCATTAGAAAGTTTGCTTCGATCATTGAAAAAAATATTTGCTACTTAAAAAGTGGATAAAATGTGCATTAAACTGAAAGATGAACTTTATCGGCAACGTCACGAATACCAAAATACGAACTAACGTTAGGTTAGGTAAAGTTAGGGTTGGTTTTATTTATTTAAGATTACATTTCACTAGTGAGAAACAAAAGTAAACACTTTTGACAGTAAGGAAGACCAATAAGAATCCATTCTAATGCTAAAATCTATTTTTTCATGGTCACTTTATAATACCAAAATATTTTATTCGATGCACAATACGAGATTGTTTAATGCACCGACAATAATGCAAATTTTTAATGCACAAACATTTTTTTTAAGATACAAAGTATTTTTCTCAATGTACAGTTAAATCGTACTCGATAGATTCATGGTAAATTGGACCCAATGAGAATTCCATTGATTTGTCATCCATAAAAGAATCTGGTTACGAGGGATATCTAGATATGTTACTATACAATTTAAAAATCTGTATTATATAACTTTTAAACTAATTTCATATCTTCATATGCCTGTCTAGTACATATAGTATAACTACGTTATGTATTGGAAGATTGTTTATTAGATAAAGTAAAGATCAAAAGTAGGAAAAGTCGATATCATAGGCATCCTAGCAAACAATGAATAACTACAGAGTAATAATGCTGGACGTTATCGTATACATTAAACAAATAATTAAATTCATCTTAATAAGCCAAAATTAGGCACTGGCCATCAGCATTTGGATGACTTATTCTTAAACTAAAACAACAATCTCTCTGGATATGGCATGGCAGCTGTGCCTGAAAATTCTACAGAAGTTATGCCAAAAATCATAATTGTTTTAAGTGAATATGTGGTGTCGTGATATTGCTGGGAATTTAGTCATACAGGATAATCCTAAAATATTCCTTTGTATAAATTCTGCAAATGACATTGAAGCTATCATAAATAAATTGTTAACTATCGCTGCTGAGAAAATAAACAAATAACTCAAATCAAAGTTATGTGAAATTTATCAAAATCTCTTAAGGTTGTTATAAGAATCTAAATCAAAAGTACATAATTCATTCTTAGTGATATACATATTTCTTCAAAAGAAAAGTTATTGTACCATTAAAAGTGACAAATTGGCTATTCTAGTGTGTTTAAAATAAGCAGCTCTCCGATTGCTAAATACAAAGTTTGAAATAATTGATAACCATAAGATGACCATTTTTCTGAATCCAAAATTGAAAGATGTAAAATTTTTATAAACAAATGAAATATTCGTGATACACGAACTGGTGAAGATATGTATGTATATGGGATTGCATTCTAAGGCATTCCTAAAACAATATTGCTTATCAATCGTCTAACATCGACTCTAACCAAAGGATGGACCTCAACAGAGACAAATAAAAAGATCATTAAAAAAAGTTTAAACATAAAATGTGCATAAATACATTGGAAAGTTTGCCAATTCCAGCGACTTTGAATGCGTGCGGCAAAATATTCAGCATCAATAACAGATTGACAACATGCCATTTACATCACAAGTATTCTTAAAACATAATCATGAATTGTATGATATTGAAACTTCATTTAAATGAAACTTTAATTTGAAGTTGATTTATATATTGTTATATATGCATATATATCACAACTGTCAATTATATATTTCTACGTAAGAGATCTAAAAACTATAAACATAATTCTCATGAATATATAAAATAACTTAAAGTTCATAGTATTCTAGAACAATATAAATATTTTTTGGTTGATATATAAATTAATATTATTTTCTTATACAATAGAGTTCAAACTTTACAGCTATTACCCGACTATTATACAATACATTAATAAACGATAACACACAAACAAATCGATAGGTGAGAATATCTACATATAACAAATAATATGTAATTAGAAGTATGGTTAAGAGTAATAAATATTTGCAATGCACAAGTACATATAACTTGTAAAATGAGATCACATATTAGCACAAAAAACTGGCTGCAATCGCTTTATTTATAATATAATCAATCAAAATGACGCACAAATATACTAAAAATTTGTAAGATTTTAATTTTTGGTACAGCGATTAGCATTCTCAAGTCACATTACAATAAATAATATAAGAACAACTACTAAAATCACTGACAATACGCCTATAGCAATCCATTGTCTCCGATCTGAAAAAAAAAATACATAAATATATTTCCATAATTATAATTTAATTTATATAAATATAGTAATTAAAATAAATAACAAAAAAGGATCATTAATACAAAGAAATCATTTATCAATATAAAGTCAAATTCTAGGTTATATGTGGTAAATCAGACCATATCAAAAAATATGAGTATTAATTATTGAATTTTTACAATAAGATACACGAAAATGCAAAATATTACTAATATGGATGGATCCTTTTCGTAAAGATATCATTTCTATACATACCATTAGACATATGAAACACTTTTGCAACCTTTTTCATCGTCGTATCTAATTTTGAGTCCGTATTTTCCAATTCGCTATTGAAATCATCCAACATCCTACAAAAGGTTGAAAATGATACTATAAATATATCTAAAATGTTTAAAAAAATGTATATACGTTTTTAAAAAGGTCTACTTACACCGTTTGCTCGTCTAATTCTATGCCAATCTGTCTGGAAACTGATTTCAGTGATCCGATTGAGTGGTTAATAACATTGAGCTGCTCATCTTGACTGTCCAACATTCTCTGCTGTGCAGCAGAGTTTTCGTTGAAAAATCTATCATCATAGCGGCTTGGACTATCCAGTTGGTTTTCTAACTTAAAATATTTTGTAGTGGAATGTCGCGGAGGCACTGAAGTCGATCCTTCCATGAGTGCTTGTCTTGAAGTACGATCACGTTCCCTAGACCTATTTGAATTCATCTTGTCCTTCATATCCTGTAAATATAATCATTGCAACATATAAACTCCGTATCGATCTGCCGGGTGAACTGATATAAGCAACAGCAGCTCATTCAAAACGCCGCCTCAATTTTATTTAAATCATTTAAAATTCACAAATTCTTACACTGCCAAATTTTAAAGTGCGTTTATTCTTAATTGAAATTTAAAAAAAAAAAAACAAAACTGCTTACTATAGATTTTTTCAGAATATAACTTTTCACATTTTGACAAACCATGATATGATGTCAGTTCCAACGGCACTCGTTATATATAAATAGAAATTTTTCATCACTAAATTTTCAAACACATTTTCAATCGCAATTCTAGCAAATTCGCAATCTCTTACGCACACATTGATACAAAAAAAATAAAGAAAATTTCAATGATTCGATACCCAAAACAAAAATCTATAGCAATTAAATTACTCGCTACGGAAAAATCGATATCCACAATTTTCTTTATTTTTTCTACAATGTAAATGCAAACTTAAAAAATTCAATAATTATAAACAGTATACACTGCCCATTATAATCAAATGTGGGTTAAATCATTTTTCCAAAACTATTAATGCATCCAATTATATTTTTATATATATTATATTTAATGTAAGTTAAACAATACTATTTATCGGAGTGTATCGAATAATTTTGTAAGATTATTTTTATTCTATATAAATTGCCACATAATAACGCAAGCTAATAAAAACGCGCGTACATGAAATATATGTATATATATATAAATATATAATAATTTTTTGATTTTACCTTTACTTCTAATCTCGTTGCCTCAATGAAGTTCTTTCTGTTTGTGAGCTCTTTATTGTCAATCTTAAACTTAGAAGGATTCTTCTCTACAATACGTGTTATATATGTTAAGGAAATATAATACATACATATATATTAATTGAACTGATTACAACGAGCAGATAAAAATAGAATAATTGATTATCTATTCTATTCGACTATGTACATAAACAGCCGCGGTCAAATGTATTAGGCCATTTGTAACCATGGTTTTGACCATTTGTAACCATACTCGGGTATTTGAAATAGCCAGGAATTCCTTTATTGTTTAACTCTGCTTTTTCTTTCTTCGGTTGCTTATTATTTTTAAAAAATACGAAATTGGCCATAGTATGAAAATTACTGTTTCAAGAGAAATGGTTTCATCGCGTCGTTTTTATCCCTTCCGCTTCTGTTTTGGTTTTTTTTTAATGAAACACATCTCCTACCCATTGAAAAATGCCAAGAACACGGGAATCAAGTGCCAGGAACGGGGCTCTGATTATTTTAATGCATTTTCAAGGGTCGCTATAAAAAATATTCAAACAACTTAAATTATCGCAATGGGCGATCCAAACGACATTAAAAGGACTAAGTGAGATTAGTTTTATAAAAAGTCGATGAAAAATTGGAAGAATAAGGAAGAGAACACTATCGAGATGTCATTTAAACAACCGTGTCTTTCAAAACCCCAAAAGTGGACCTTCTGAAATTCATTTCTCAGTAATCAATTTCATAAGCAAACTAAGAAAGAGAAAGTAGATAAAACCATTTTTTACAAGTGGCCTAATACATTTGTGAACGGCTGTATATGCATAATAATGAATCTTTTTACTTCATCATGCACGTAATATCAAAAGATAGAAGAAGTTTTGTGATTATGAGCAAATTCGACATCAAGATTCAATCACTGATCACATTTTCATGATTTTTAATACGCATGTCTGCGAATTTTAGAGATAATTTGAACATTGTCAATCCTATTACATTGAAACTTTGTATTGATCAGTGAAATGGTAATCATAATGTTGTAATTATTAATTTTTAAGTCGCCTGGAAGTGGCACCTCCCTTTTACATATGTACATACTTTTGACCCGAATCTTTTTTACCCGAGACAGTTACATTTTAAAAAGCTTTAATTCAGTTTGGTATTTGATATGCCGTTTGGCTGCCTTTCCGTCACTTCCGATCGTCGAATCGATCTGAAATTTTGCATACTTATATATTTTTGCCTCAGATTCTTTTCTCAACCGAAATTCTCCTGGCATCTTTAGTTACAGTGTGTACCTTATAGTGTATGAAAAATAATAATAAGAAAGGATATCAATAGTGTCATCTAAATCCTCTAGGTCCCACTCTATGCTGCGTAGAGCGTTACGCAGTTCCGTGCAAGTCCAGTCAGCGTCCGCAGGTGCAGAAGGCGGCGCACCGCAAGCATTTGAAGCGGGAGTACTCGACAACTCCAACCAACGCAAATATAGTCCTCTTGTTTTATTCAATGCTTTAAACACCTCTCTGAAAAACAACAAATACAGTGAAACTAAAGAGAAGTACATATAATACAAAATAAACAATACGAAAAATGCTTATATAATACATATTATTTAATGAATTTACAATGAAAGTCCTCAAAGTTGAAAGCCCAACATTTGGCAAGTTGTCGCAGCTATAATACTGCTTTTAATATAAGTAAAATTGAGGAAAGTAGCATTAAACGTAATCATTTTCTATGTCTTTCCCAAATTTGTGAGATCAATGCTGATATTCGACTCGGGGACATTTTGGTTGGCAAAAACTAGAAGAGTTCAGGAAATAATCCTCATTGAATTGAAATGAAACATTGCCGTCAATATTTTACTCGGTTAGAAGTGATCAAGAGCACCATCATACTCAAATGGTACTCGGTAATACCACAGATTCTTCTTTTTACAAGCCTCTTCTATGTTTCACTTCGCACAAAATTCCTACAGTCTTCGAATCGTTTTGAAAATTTGTCAACGATGGATATTTCAATCGATTTTTATTTAACTTTGAAATTCAAATGCTTACTGTACCAAATGGTAAATGACTAGCGTGGTCATCGATTGTAGTGTTTCCCGTAAGAAGCTAAAGGAAAACCAGTCGGAGTCAAGGAGAACCCACATATGTTATGACAAACCAAAACATAAGACAAGCTCTAATAGAAGGTTAATGTCGGAAGCAAGTCCACACTAGACTGTTGACATAATAATAGTAATTTCTGCTGTTTAGATGGTTTAACTCTCAAGATTTTCACCGTAATCTCACTAGCAGCCTGAATATGTTGATAAATTCATGAAATCTGAATGCTATCTGTAGTTTCAGTTTCTATGTTTGAAAAATTGTAATGTTTGAATGTTTTAAATCAAATGAATGAAATGCTCTACTCAAACTCGGATCTAAGACTTTGGCAAGAACTGCCAGTTTCACTCTTTAATTCGAACACATGCTTAAATTTCTTTGAAAATTTTTTAAATTTAAAAACTATTGAAATGCAAGAATTTATAGTAGATGGATAATTAAAGGATTACATACCTGTATGTTTTCTAAAGTACAAATATACAAAATACTTGTCAATGTTGAATTCGTACGTCACTGACATTGGTATCCCCACCATATACTCCCTCCACCTACTAAATATTGAGATTGTTGCTATGACTTTCCAAACCAGGCCTAACCAAGCTTATTTGTTTAAAGATATGAAACTGATATTATTTTCAACATTATATTTATATGTTTATATTAAATACATTGATTATTAAAGTCAATTAATGAGATAAACAAACAATTTGTGCACATTTTGACGGTTTGTACATGTAGCATGTTCGTTAGTTTTGAGAAAGTTGGTTTTGTCATACTATGACTGAAGAAATTTAAAATTCAAGTTCGAATTCAATTTTAAATTCAAGTTGTTTTTTAGTTTGTACGGAAAAAATGCACCAAAGTTAAAATTATTTAATGTAATTGAATCTACGAAATTGCTTATTACGTGAAGTAGGCAAAAATTTGTCTAATTCATGAAAAATTCAAGCCTGTTGCTTAAATCATGAAGTAGGCAAAATACCTGCTGAGTGCCTGAAGTCTTAAACTGTAAATATTACAGTTGAGACAATAATTTTGATATAATTTAAAAATTAGTTTAATTTATGACCTATTGAGTATAATATGAGTAATTTCATGCGTTTCGATTATTTTGCTTTATTTATATGTCATGACGATGTGAAAATTACCGAATATAGTAATTTTATTTACAAAACCTAGAAGAAAATATGGGTTTCAAACTAATTAAACATATTATTAAAAATATGGATCAAATTATATTATTATGTTTCAAGACTTGGTGGAAATTAAAGAATGATTTAACAATAAGTTATTAATAATTTCAAAAGTGGGAACTATATGTGTGTGTAGAGAGAGTGCAGGTATTTTGCCTAATTCATAAATTAAGCAACGGGCTTGCATTTTTTGCCTATTTCGTGTAATAGGAAATTTAAAAAATTCGGGGTACCATATATTACAGCGTGATGTTTTTACGGCAAGTACCAAATAAGCTATATATATATATATATATAGTTACAACATTGAAATGAAATGGAAGGTCAATGCGTCCGTTGATAGGACAAGAAGTATCGCCATTAACGCTTTGCCTGCGGATGACCGCTATAGAAGTCATGCGTAAAATTCCAGTAGCGAATATGGCGTGACTCACTGTAAAAAAATACTTCAGGCGAGATTCACTAT
The DNA here is from genome assembly GCF_051622035.1 of Arctopsyche grandis. NCBI lineage: Eukaryota > Metazoa > Arthropoda > Insecta > Trichoptera > Hydropsychidae > Arctopsyche > Arctopsyche grandis. The sequence continues at coordinate 25,467,440 of NC_135356.1, read as the reverse complement.
TCAAAGAATACTTCAGGTGTCAATTGACATATTTGGTTACTTGAATAAATCTTACAATATATATTTAAGGTCGAAAAACCGATTTACATATATAACAGGGTTAAGGATAGACAAATGATATTAGGTTAAGTTCTTACATTGATTTTTTTAAAATTTAAGGTTGGAATATAAAAACAAATGAAACGACGATAAATTTTTTGTAATATCTATGAAACTGGATTCGAGAATGATACGAAAAGTAGCCGGTGTGTGTCGGACATTCACCAAAATATTTACGTCGTTTAATTTGTCAAATGTGCAGTCAAAATGATGGCCGCGAGCCGCAGATTGATCAGACCTGAAAGCTGCGTCCGCAAGAGTCGACCTCGTTTATTTACATTCGAGCGCGCGTTTTCATTTTTAAATCACATTATAAATAAATGAATGATGACGGATGGCAGGCGTGCAACGTTCCGATCGAAACATTCGATGCATCGCAACAAAGAGATGGTGTGGTGGGGAGGGGATGGAAAGGGTTGAAGCGTACGGGGGGATGGAAAATGGTGGGGCTGCGACACCAACGGCGACTCACTCTTTGACCATGAAGAACGGATCCTCTAAAGTCATCTCAGTGACGATGGGCGGTCAGGGCGGCGGCCCTCGGGGGCGCGCGCATTTGGGCGCGGCGGCACATCAAAGCGAGGGGCGAGCGCTCGCCCCGTTCGTTCGGCAGGGCGGCGAACGCAGCGCCACGCCGTCTCACGAAACTACAAACGGCGAAAAGCTTTCGTGCGCCGAACAGAGATGGCGCCGTCGTAGCGCACTCACCCCGCCCCTCCCTCCCGCCTCTTGCGGACCCCGTTCGCCCCCCCGAGGGCCCCCGACTGCACCGGGGACTCCGCAATGCGGCAGCCCCGCGCGATCGATACATCCGCGTATTGCCGCGCTGCCTACATCCGCACACACCTGCTGCAGCCGCTGCTGCATCAGCTCCTGAGTGAGATGGCGCATTCGCGAAAAATATGCGCGGGCGCCGACTCGCGCTCGCAAACGTCGTGCGCGCACTCAGCTGATCGAGAACAAAACTCGGCGCTCGCGAACGCCACTCGCTCCAAATTAGGGTCACCGTTTCTATGTGGGACCTCGAAAACGTACGCAAAGGGAAATCTATTGTCTTTGTTTGAAAATCATCAGTCAGTTGAACAACGATATACTCGTACGATATGAGACAACCGAAATCGATAAATTATCATTTACATATATTCAAAATACATATATAAGTACGGTTCGGTGATTATTCCGCACAAAACGATCTCGCACACGTCACTATAATCTCGATCACGGAACATCTGGCACCCGAAAATTTCATCCGTCGAGATTTACCCACGTGAAATAGCATACTAGTACGAGTGCTAGATAATCCGTAGAAGATCCGTAATGCTCTAAATAATCCATTTACAATCAAAGGTTCAATCAATGGCGTGAGAAAATAAATAAAACTGTGATAGGACGTTATATCCCATATCGTGCTAACTTGCAATTTCTTTTAGCGTGTTATAGAAGAATCGCATCATTTATTCACTAAAATGAAAATACATTTGCTACCATCTTTATTTTGATCAACATTCATCCTCCCAATCTATGTATTTCGGATTTTGCAATTGAAGTGAATATTCAGTCTTATTAATTTTTATCGAATACTCAATTAACTATAAATTTTAAAGGTAATATGAGTTTTAACAAATTGAGGAGATAATATCAATGTTGAGATAATAACCCTACACATTTTCCCTACTTCGTCTACCCATCTCAATTATAAAATATTGGCATACTGCATGTAGGCTTTTAAAAAGTCACATTATTGACTACAAATTTGACATTTTTTTGCAAGAATTAACTTTTTTTAATTCCTCGGGATTCGGTTTTGAAAATTCATAAAATTTTATTCAGTTAATTTCAAAGTTGCATTTGATATAAATGCACGATTCTAACGTGTCTATTTTAATTTGGTTTTTCATCAGTTCTCGTATTGTTCATTAATGAAAATATTCGTTCAATGGGAACATTTTTCAACGATTTTTTTTTAATATTTTCAAAAAGAGCGTATGAAGTATTTAAAAATTTCAACCCATCTATTTTGATAGGGCTTATAATTTTGCCACCATTCTTCGATCTTTTCATTATTCTGAATAGACGAAATTTCATCGAATAATTCACCGTCGAGTAGATTTAAGGCTCAGTTACTATAAATAAACAAACCGCTTCCCTCGATCTCTGTTCAAAAGAGCAATTTTTAAAATAAATCAATCTTACGAACAGTGTGCTGAAATAAAGAACTGTTCTCTTAATAAATAAAGGACGTGATCACTGTATTTATATAAGAAATATTTCAGCTATTACAATCATTTACCCAATTAGATTTTGAAGTTAAAAACTCAAAACTTATTTTGCTGTCAACATGGCCAACAATTGTAGCGTTTCGGCTACGTGAATTATTTATAAATAAAGTAAAATGTTATCTATTCTTCATCAGTAAATACAATAGATATTTCAAAATAACGAATTAGCATTCTGTTCTAACATTTACCAAAAGCTAAATATTTGTTTGATTTGTTACCAATTCAGCTGTTAGTATTCCGATAGCGAGCCCTTGAGTCTTAGCTCTAATAATAACATGTTACTAAGGTCAAAGAATATATGTATCTATGTATATTATTATTACAATAGTCAGTGTTATAATAGTAAAGAAGTAACTCTTGTATTAAACCTACAGCTTCGTGATTTAAAAATCATCAAATATTATGGTAACTCATCGGATTTCAATGACAGCAAGTTTATGTACTTTCAAAATAAAATCCTCACTATTTTTTTGCACTTTCATAATCGTCAATATTTCAAGTCACGAGAGCAGTTGGTTCAAAACGCGAAGAAACAAAAGAAAAGAAGATTATTTGTTTTGTTTTTTTTTTTCGTTTGTATACACATTCATACATAAAAAATCGATAGAAATACTTATTGGAGAAATTTTAAGATAAGATCGAAAACATTAATGTTCATAATCACGTTTAATGTTGAGTGTGGGTCATGATAAAAAAAATGCGGCATGAAATTAAACACTCGTAAATTTAAAAACGTATGGTAATAACTAATATCAATGATTTCAGATTATGATTTATTGCCATTTTCAAAATGCATGTATGATTATGGTTTTATTGTGGAAAAATTGGTCTTCATATATATTTCGTATTGCCGAAAAATTACTTTATGATTTTGAATCTTTGGAATCGTAAACTGGTATATTATTGCGATTGGTAAATTATTGCGAAGAGTGACTGTCTACAATCATCTACAATTATGTTGTTTTACTATATCCGTAACCATTTTCTAACAATGCAACTTCATTTATGTTATACATTATATAGGTTTTTATTACCCTCATTTCCGAATAAATAATGAACGAGATACGAACGGGAAATGCAACGAACGTTATCAATTATTCATATGACAATTTTACAAGGAAAGTGGTTTCGTGCAAAATAACTATTTTGCGATGCACGTGAATAAAAGTGCAATCCAATGTAATGACGAATAAAAAAAATCTTACAGATTATGACATAATTGTGGAAAAATATTTCAAGGTTGAAAATACATATAATATTATGTATGTATATATATATATATATATATATATATATATATATATATATATATATATATATATATATATATATATATATATATATATATATATATATGTCGATATATCTAGGTATTATATATCCATACATGCATGTCTACAAATATTATTAGTTGTTAATTTTAGTTTGTCGTTGCTTTTTTTTGTTATTTTCGTTGTATGTTTTAATTAATTAGCAATTTGCTATTTAAAAAAAAATGTAGGTATATTTTACGGTAGACGTACAATTTCGCAAATGGCGATCTCGCACACGACAATCGTTGCCACGAAAATCGAGAATACCTACGGAATATCTGGCACTAGAATTCTCGTTGATGACTATCGGTGGGTTGAATTTTCGAGTGCTAGATATTTAATGATAGAGTTTTTAGTGACATGTGTGAAATAGTCACCGAGCCACAATTTATGCATGGTCTTAAAAAAAAACATCGGAACGTACTTTATGTATGTACATATACATTAAGGTAGATAGTATGTAGGTACACTTCATTTTATAATAAATTAATTTTATTATTATTTAATGTGATCAAAATAAAGCCAAAGTGCGTATACAATTTATGGTAAGCGAACAATTTCAAAGATGGCACTCTCGCACAAGACAATCGTTGCCACGAAAATCGAGATATCTGGCACTCGGATTCTCGTTAGTTCGCGTATATGAATCTGTGTGGTTGGAGTTTTCGAGGGCAAGATATTCCGTGTTCGAGATTTTCGTGTGCGAGATCACCACGTGCAAAATTGTTACCGAACAATATTGTACATATGTTATATTATATGTAGGTGTACAAAAACAATATTGAGTCAAGCGCAAGCGAAGCTTTGAAGTTTACTTTTATATAAGAAAGTCTGTTTGCGAATTTTTAATGTTGTTTCGAATAAAAATGTTTTCGCAATTATGAAAATAAAAGATAAAAGGCGACGAAAAATAATGGCGATTTTTTTATTTTCGTCAGAGAATACGCAAACGCGAATAATTGGGTAATGCTGAATTGTATGTTATGCATGTATAAATATGTAAAGGATATGCTGATTACTATCGCAGCCAATTCGTACACCTAAGTTACCACTTTTCCATTTAACTAAAAACCGCAAGCCCGATAATGTTTATTACAATAAAATAATATTTGATGGCAAATAACTTTTCAACTTATTGTGCTATGTACGGACGGGGCTTTGTCCTGAGCACAATGAAAAGTCGTAAGCGAAAAATTTTCGCATGTTTTATTTGACAAAAGGTTCGATCTAACATTTAATAATGCTTTATAGTATTTGTATTGAATCTTGAAAAATTCTCGTTTATATCACAAAAAAATCAAATAATAAAAGTTACTTTATTGCTTTATTCAGAATTGTAATAATAATAATATATGAATAAGTAGATACGTATAATACTATACATATGTACTTATATAACAGGGGCGGCTCATGACTTCAAAAAAAAGGTGGGGCTCCATTTTTTTTTTAAAATCGAACTTTATATATTTTTAGTAACATTTTATGCATAGAAAATGCCTTTTTTTAATGAAAATTATCGACTTCGTTCATTATGTGTCCTAAAAAATTAAAAATGTAATTAGTAATAAAAAATATACAATGATAAAAATAAAAGAATGGACATATTATAACAATTTAAGCACACCTTGCGAAATATAGTTGAAAGGTTGAATAATATTGACGTGTATTTTTCGAATCGTATAGAAAATATACGTGGGCTACGGGAACTGGCGTTTTCTGCCCCAAAGACACCTTTATGAAGCCAACTAAAAGCGACCCTATGTATACGGAAATACGTGGAAAGACTGTCTACAATCTACATACAGTACCACTCGCCCGAGCAGTAGGAAAACCGAAGCTGTCGACCACGGGACCACGGCAGATAAACGACTGCTTCGATCTTTTTAAACTCACCGCGTGGTGAACAGGGTAAAGAAACGTGTACGCTGCAACGAATGCCGATAGACGGCTTCCTTTCTGAGAACAAAAAAATATTTTATTTCAGAAAACAATCACAACAAAACCAATGCTGTGGATTATTGGCATTTATGGCAGAGTCGGAGTCGTAAAAATCAAGCAACTCACGAGTCTTTTTTTTTTAGTTGAATTTTACTAACTTTTTAGCTACTCAACGTGTTTGCATATTTTATAAATTACTAACTGAACCCGGCATGCATTGCAATGCCACAATAACGCATGTAATTTCCGTTCCCGTTCCCGTTTCTCTTTGTGTTTCGATAAGTGAATGTTTCAGTTTCAAATAAATACTTAATAATCAAATTAAATTACAGTAATTATTTGAAATTATTCAATTTTTTGTTTATTTTACGCTGACAACGCAAGTGGCGACGCGAACACATTTTAAATTATTGCGTTGCCATGCCACTCAGTCCTGTTTCCTCGTTCCCGTTCCTGTTTTTGGGCGATTTTTTTTATATAAACCATCGCGGGCATACACACAATAACTCATGTAAGTTTCATCGCAATCGGTTGAATGGTATAGGAACGCATACGTGACAAACAGACAAACATTTTTTTTGTATACATACATATATGCAAGTAACGAATAACTAAGTTAAGATTCAGAAATACCGACTGTTGCAGATAGACAGTTCTCCGAATTGAAATATTAAATCGCATTGATTTTTTAAATTTATCTTAACCCTTTGAATGTAACCAACGCCGATCGGCGTTTTGCCAACAAGTCCACGGGCCTGAAAAACGCCGATAGGCGTTGCATTTTGATCATGTACAAAGTAAACAAGAATACTACCTGCTAAGCCTTTAAAGGTAGCAGTGAAAAAAAAAATGCATTGAACATGGGTCGTGTAATCCGTGTCATTCGTCAACGTTTATATAGATTCGCTTACACCGAAATTTCTGAATTTATAACTAGAGATAGGATAGTCACAGTGCTATCCATTGTTCGGCAAACCTTTAACAATGCATTTACAACCTTTGAACAATACACGGCCCCCTCAGGCTCCGGTGACTATTTATAACCATAGCAGAATCACCCGATGGAAAACCCTAACTGCCGAGTATTTTAAATTGTGATATGGAATTTAGATTGTGAGCATTACATTTTAACAACAATGAAGAAGATGGAACTAGTTTTGGAAAAATACATTCATTAATAGACTTATTTTGTTTATTTATATTGTTGCAAGATACATATATTAGAGAGTCTAAGCACACCTTTACAAAACTCGAAATCCTCGGCGGTAGTTATCTAGGGTAGTGATCTAGGGTGTGTTTGAATTAGCTTCAATTTTTATACCTGCTTTCTATTGAATTGCTAAATAATTCTAATTGGAAATGTTGGCGAAATTTTCAGCGTGGCGGCCTTTAGACAGAAAAGACGTCACCATTCAAAGGGTTAATCTGAGTCGGAATTGTTTGTAGCATCTGGGCCATTACATATTTCGAACCTTTGAAAGACACCGACGAACTCGACTGAGACCACCCGATGGATTGTATGCTAAATAAACCGCTACGGCAGACAAATCGGTAGAGATTTTCGTGCTCACATTTACATATACCTATGTACATACATACATATAATTGTATACATACATATATGTACAAAATAACATATTACGTAGCTGTATGTAGGTGTGTTTGTACTTTTATACCCACATATATGTACATATATACATATTATATGATGCTAACCTTTTTCAAGCAAGCAGGCATTTGCCTGCTTGCTTGAACGTTGCTCTTTATAGCCTCGATACGTCACCAAATTCACTGGAACGATGACGCAATGCGATTCGGTCGATTTCCTCGTTCTTCGCCCAGCCCAACACCAACCAACTGGCATTCGCGTACAATTGCGTGCATTGTGTATGCATTCGTTCGACCATTATCATGTCGTCATACATATTATGTATGGAGCGGCATTTACCGTTGTTGCTGACCTTCATGGAAACAAATCATGTCCTTAAAAACATTATATTTACATATACGTGATTTTATTCATACATTATTTCATATAGTACATATTATGTGGTTTGAACTTTTTGAATGTGTAGAACCAGGGTTGCCAGACGCCCGAGTAGATATTGCAATGCTGGTATACCGGTTTACCGGTAAATCGCCAAAATTTGGTCATTGGGGCCGTCGACACCAACAATATTACTTACAATATTTTCCATATCCAGTTCCCATATAGCAACCTGTGGTTGCTACAGAGAAATGTTATAATTAGTCACCGGACCCAGAAGGTGCCGCGTATTGTTCAAAGGTTGTAAATGCATTGTTAAAGGTTTGCCGAACCTTAGTTATAATAATAGAAGTGGTTTTAGGCGTTATATTGTTGTCAAGTGACGATTGTCCACAGACAATCCTAAATAATTTTAGCATCAGTCGTATTTGATGCTTGGTGGTCGACGTATGTCCGATAAAAACTTCTCTGGGCAAGGGCAATGGGCAAGTGCATCGGTAAAAATTGCACAATGCATTCAAAAACACACAATAAACAACATGGGATAAATAAACAATAAACAACATGGGATAAACACACAATAAACAACATGGAAACTATGGTAATTGAATTATTAATAACATTACGATCGCCCAAAAGACAATTTTTGCCATGAAAATCGCGAATATGGAATATTTGGCACTCGAGTTTTCGTTAGTGTGATGGACTTTTCGGCTGCCAGATTTTCCGTTATAGAGATTTTAGTGACTTTTGGGCGAGTGCTTTGTGACCAATAATCACCGAACCGGAAAATATTGTAAGTAATATTTTTGGTGTCGACGGCCCCATCGATAATTATTTTATCAAGAAATAAGTACTGTGGATCGGATCAAAATTTACCGACTCCCATTCCTACTCTAAGCTCTGCCTCCAACTTGAATAATTTTAATAAGGTCGACCTTTTTAGTAATAAAAATAATAGCGATTTTCAACATAAAAAATTAAAGGAATTAAAAAAAATCAATTTGAACACTTAAGAGGGATGGATACCGGAAACGATAATTTTGTTGCCGTTCCTTTCTTCGATATATATATATTGAGTGAATGCGACAGTTGTTCATCGACCAGATAATATCTATTTTAAATCGACAAAATCGAGGTTTCGTATTCTCCAGTTTTCTCCTCCGAAACTGGACCAATTTAAAAAAAATTTCATCATCGGTATGAGAAAGATATTTTCTATGTTTGTGTGGTCGTATTTTTTTAAAAAATAAACACGCTGGACTCTTATCGTGGGTGTAAAAAGGAGGCGATTTTATAGATGTTTGGCGGCTCCTAACTCATATAAAAAATAGCTAATCAAAAAAATAAAACCACAGAAACATGCCAATGGTCGATATCCATAGCATATTAAAACATAATTTCTCTAGTGCCATTATCGAGGAAGAGAAAAGTGTAATACGTTTGTATGGACAAGGCGCTGGTGTCCAGCCCTCTTAATCGCCACGCGTTTGTAGAAACCGATACGATTATTTTATTATATGTGTTTAGTGCCAACTGTTGACACTACCTCTTGAATATATCACAAACTAACGAATACTATTGACTTTTTTCAATTTCATTAGTATCACAGGTTTCTTCACTGTGAAGAAACCAAAGTTATTTTCGAGTTATAGCCTTAAATACGAAGGAGCGATGGCGATGAAGTGGTTATGAAATATAGAAGAGGGTTGTAAATTAAAAATGGCTGTGTAACCCAATTTATTAAATTATCGGTAATAAAATAGGTATAAATAAAAAATAAGTACATTCATTGTGTGTGTTTGAATTTCGTACACAAACAAATCGATTTAATAAAAAAATGACGTTAAAAAGTATGATACCGAGGAAATAGTCGATTTTTCGCTGTAACACATCAAATATTGGTTCGGTGATTATTCCGCGAAAAGCAATCTCGCGCACTTCATGAAAATCGAGCAACCGAAAATCCATCAATTGAGAGTAACAAACGCGAACTATCATACTAACGAGAACTCAGTGCCAATTATTACGTATTTTCGTGGCAACGAGTGCCGTGTGGGGATTGCAATGTGCGAAATAGTCCGTCTATTATACATATACGTGTGTATGTACCGAAATGTGATCTGGCAAGATAAGCTGTTTTCGTAGACATTCCAAATAAAGGCAACATAAAAACCTTTCCATTAATTGTACGCTAATTTTAACAAAGAACAGTGAAATCAACCTAAATTATTCAGCCTCTACTCACTCGAAAGCGAGATACCAGTTCAACTCTTTTAAAAAATAATACATATATTAAAAATACAAAATGCAGTAAATACAAAGATGTCTGTCTAGATCCGGGCAGCAACGAAGCCAAGGATAAAACCCGTGACCACACAATTGAAAACATTACACGCTAACCATAGATCTATGCCGCTGGTTATTAACAAAAAAAAAACAGATAGGATTGAGATTTTATATGCATGTATAACTAGTGGCCAGGTGCACACATTTATGCATTTGATAAAAAGTGAATTTTTGAAATCCATGAAGTGAAGAAATGACTCACCCCGAGCCAATTATTATTATCGAACTCGATTGTTGCCTCTACGGCTTCTTATTCCATCTCTGAAAAGTCGTAAACACGGACGCGAATCCGAACAACAAACTGCCCAATATGGTAGCGTTGAAAAGAAGTACATAAACAAAAGAACAAGTAAAATAAAATGTCAGTGCATGCGCATCGGCTTTCAGTATGCGTGACAACGTAAGCGTGTGACAAAATAAGCTTTATATATTTTATTTTAAATTAAGCTTTATATATTTTAATTTAAGCTTTATGTATTTTATTCAGTGAAATCAATACCAGATACATTTTCAATGGGTATAGTTCAGTGAAATCATAACCAGATACATTTTCACTGGGTATAGTTCAGTGAAATCATAACCAGTTACATTTTCGCTGACCCCAATCAGTGAAATTATAATTTTTGTCAGTTGGATGATTCGCCAATACGAATCGCAACACCCCACGTCACAACCCCGCTCCTCTCCATCCCCACTCCCTGCAACCCCGCTCATGTCCATTCCTTTTCTCCTCATGGTCCACTGTCTGTTTCGATTTGGCTTTTTTTGATGGTGCATGTGTGGGTCTGGTTGCGGAAGCAAACACATCATAATTTCTTAGCAGCCAAAACTTATTAATTTAAGGTTCGGATAGGTTAGGTTAAGTTAGGGTTGGTTTTATTTATTTAAGATTAGGTTGTTAATGCAGTGGCGTACGGTGAAATTATCTCTCTTTTTGTCGTACAGCCTTACTTAACGTGCGCGAGCAGGATACAAGAGGAACAAGCTGTTCCCCCTCAATCCTGGTCACACACATTAAGTAAGGCTCTAAGACAAAAAGAGAGAGAATTTCACCGCACGACACGTTGTAGTTCTAATTACAAAATCACTGACATTGAGCAGTGAATTTGTTATTCTATTGTTATATCCGTACTCACTGTTTATTATTTCACTGACAATTACAGTTTTACTGTAATGTATGTACATATATGTATGTACCTACAAAGAAGTGCCAGAAGAAGTTTCATATAATAAGTGACACATTTTTAAATTAGCCCAGTTTAGTTTCCCAAGTATTTTCAATAAAACACAATAATAGATATTGTTGCGTAGGGGTGGGTGGAGGATCCAAGTAAAAGGCCAAAGTCGTCTCAAAGCATTTATTGATGATTAAGGAGATACACGCACTGTCAGTGCTACAGTCAGTTCAGAATGTCTTTGTATCGCCTAAGTGTACCGCCTTATAAGGGGCAGGTCTCTCAGGACATCTTCGATGTCTGATTTGTTTACCTATTGTTATGGTCACGTACTCGGATGTGCAGTCCCACGCTTTGGCATTATTAGTTCTAAGAACTCCACGGGAATGCGACTGAGTATCGCTATCGCCGCTGAGTGCAATCATTATTTAGCCGACAGCACTTAGTCTAGAGATAATCCTTGAAACCAATTATAACGGTCACACAGTCTCTGGGATGCTACCCGGCCTAATCCGATTGCAACTAACCGGCGGCTCTTTTTAGTATACGTAACAATATTTTTGCTTTTACTGCCTTTTTTATGTCCATTTTTAAAATATGTAGTGTGCATAGTGGAATTGTAAATCGTGCAACGGCTTGCATCAATGCTGACGCGTCTTACATAATGCAAACAAAGAAGTTATACATCAGCAGCCACGAACCTTGATTGTTCAAGGTCTTTCATTCACCGAAGTACTTTCGACTCGACCATGCACATTGTTCGGTCAATTGTTCTTCAGAATCATAGGTACATATGTATGCCTGAAAATGCTGCTGACTCATATATGTATCTCTGAAACATTTGCGAGAGTTTGTCTGCGAAACGTTCTATTTCTATGAATGTGTATGGGCATTCGCTTCGAATAATAATTCTTAGAATGTCATAAAAACTAAACCTGTTTTTTTTCTCTTTGTGTGGAAAATTTTCAACGTGTAATAAAATGAAAAGCTATCTTCTTTTGTCTAACTTGAAACCAATGCGCAATACTTTGCCATGTAAGTACATTTATATACCCATATTTCACTTCTCGAGTCAATATCATATGGCTTTCTTTCCCTTTGCTAACCTGATTATGACTTCGAAACAAGGATGGCAAACAAAACGACTGAATTAATGATATCAAAACAAGCGGAAAATTAAATTATAAACCTAACTACTTTCGTGTACTGTATTGATGATAATGCATTCTTAGCTGCATACGCGCATAGCCACTTCACAATACTCAACATTTATTATGTATTTAATGATATTTTGTAAGAAATCATATCTGCCATGAAGTGAAGTGTCCTTGTTAAAAGTTTTTCTTCGACAATATCCTATCGATATGTGTAACCTAACGTCTCCATCAAACCTGGTACCAACTTATAGTTGAGCTGTATTTTCAGTTGGAATGTTATTCACCATATGAATCAACTTATGTGGGTTAGACGGAATATATTCCAACTAGTAAAAATATATTACAATCGAAAATACACTTCAACTAAAACGGTAGTTGGTACCAGGTTAGAAGGAATATATTACATCTGGAAGATACTGTTGCGTAGGGGTGGGTGGAGGATCCAAGTAAAAGGCCAACAGTCGTTTCACAGCATTTATTCATGATTAAGGAGATACACGCAGTGTCACGGCTAAGTCCAGAATGAATTATAACGCCTACGTACCGCCTTATAAAGGGTAGATCTCTCAGGACGCCTAATCTGTTTACCTGTTGTATAGTCACGTATTCGGATATTTCCAAGACATTGGGTCTTCCCGTACCGATTCTGAGAAATAACTAATAACGGTCATTGTTTAGCCTAAATGCACTTAGAGTCCAGATATAATCTTTGGAAGTAAGTGCATGCATTTAGATAATCCGATAACAGATATCCGTTGGTCTAAGTGCAATTCGCTCAATCCACGGCGTACGTAACAATACTCTTCAACTGTAACACATAATTGAATTTTAGCCCGAACGAAGCTGCGTACTAGATAACTGCGAGTTAGATTTAAATGTTTATTAACATTTATAGTGTTTTTAGCTTTATAATTTCTATTAGGCAGATTAAATGTTTAGAAAACACATATGTACATACATGTACATTGAAACTGTATTAGTGAACACAATCGTTTGGTACATTGATGGAAACTATCCCCGGCAGGTATCTCTACAGCTTAATAAATGAGGGCCAAACTTTTAGTTTCATCAGTATGAATATAGATCAAAGAATATGTCTCTTTTTACAAGGTGCTTATTATTAATTTCACTTGGTTAGCTAGATGAAATTCCAAACCATTCGAAATTGGTGTACAGATTTTGAACCACTTCCACTCTTCCGATCGCTTTGTTATTTTACCAACATAAGGGGGGTTAGCTCTCATTAAAGTAAGTAAATGTATTCGACATGAAAAGAATTTAGTCATCAACGAAATCGTGATGACAGCTAGTTATCCAAACGCACCTTTCTATCGAGCAATTCGCAGCTTAAACGTTATAACCAGACTTCGGCTTTGTCTCGTTGCTCGTCAAATAATAATAGACCTCTTCATTGCCGTACAAAGCAAGAGAGCAAAAAAACATGGTGGACAATGAGCATAAAGCATTGTCCGAACGCCGCCCTTAAGTTATAATCAAATGTAGGTGTTGGCTCGATGTTTAACAAATATCAAAGCAAGAGAGCAAAAAAGCATGGTTTTTCTAAGCAATTGACAATATTGAACCATTTTTTGTACGAAAAGCATCGAGCAAACGCCTACTTCTGGTTATAATCAAACTTAGGCGGCCAGGATGCTTTAACCTAAAAAAAATGTTTCACTATTGTCAATCTTTTGCTCTCTTGCTTTCTAGGACAATAGTTATTGACAATAGTGAACCATTTTTTGTGGGCCAAAGCAACTAGTCCGTCGATCTTTGGTTATAACTAGAGGTCGGAATCTGAAGGAGCCGGAAACGCGCCGCCTATTGTTCCATTGTTGTAAATCCTTTGTAAAAAAGGTTCGGCAAACCTTTAACAATGCATTTACAATCTTTGAACAATAAACAGCCCCTTCAGATTCCGGTCTCTAGTTATAACAGTTATTTTTTTCACTCTCATATAAATCTCCTTAAAGTTTTCACTGATTTTTCAGCAGAGTAGCTACGAAATTTTTCGTGGTTAGATATACTAGATGCATACATATGTATGTATGTACTATGATATAGTAAGAGTTAGGCGAAAACACACACCAAGGAACGTGGAACGTCGACAAGTTCTCCTTTATTTCTTAAAATATGGGATACACCGCTATCGATCACTGTCAAGCAAGGATAAATACAAGGATACAATTTTACCGAAAACACTCCAGGGGGTAATTTTGGGACGGTGCGTGCTGGGCGTGCCATGAATATATGCAAGTCACGCTACACGCACGCATCGCTGTGTGTTTTCGCCCTTAGGCAGTTTTGGATTTTTTTTATTTTCAGTATTAAATGTCCAAAAAGATGCTTTCTTAAAAGTAGTAACACAGACCAACCAAATCGTAATCAAAGCGATCAGACGGTTGATCCAAACTTTGAAACGGTCCAAATTTTAAATAAATAAATCATCATCTACAGCCATCCACCATCCACTGGCCATCTCTCACTTGCCGATTATCTGCAGACAAAATATCTCCAACTTATCTTCACACGACCGTCCTTTAATGTATCCTCGGTTGGCCATTACTTATCTACAGTGGCGGACTGGCCATACAAGCGTACATGCCCGATGGCATGTGGGCCCCACTATCCATTAGAAAATATGGGCCCTCAGTAAAATTAAATAATTTTTTAACTATTTCACGTGTGTAAAAATTTATAGGATATTGCAATTTGGGATTATTATTTCAACAAAACAAATTTCTTACGATATACGCAAACAACTAATACCTGCTTTAACAGCCCAAGGATCGGTTAACTTTTTTTATTAGGCTCGAAATATAAGTTTCAACATTTGCGTGGGCCCTTTTACCGGGCCCATTTCCAACCTCAAGATTATGCATATACCAATACCTATGTAACAACTACCTATTGAAATAAAAATGGGAATAAACAAATTTCCGTGAATATTATAAACTGAATTGCTTAAAACAATTTTGATAGGACGATTCATTATCAACCAGCGATTTAAATTTACTTCATACATACTTTTAAAATAACATTTGATTATACTTCGACCAAATAGTAAGATTTAAATACACAATTTTAAACAGTTTTCGAATATAAAATCTATTCCTAATCTAGACACATCCATGTATATAGAAACATAGGATAGGGGCCCCCTCCCCAAAATCCCGATTTTCGATTAACATTAATTGAAAATATTATGCATTTTTTGTTTTCAGGGACGTAATTTGGGGGGGCACTCACCCCTCTAAATTAAGGAATAGTGTGAATTTAGAAAATATTATGAATTTAATGATTAATGAGATACTATGGATCTATGAATGCTGCGTTTATTTCTTATGTATGTTACTTTTGGGTAACTAATAATATAATCGCTGTTATGTGCTTTGGAAAAAAAAA
The DNA here is from genome assembly GCF_051622035.1 of Arctopsyche grandis. Taxonomy (NCBI): domain Eukaryota; kingdom Metazoa; phylum Arthropoda; class Insecta; order Trichoptera; family Hydropsychidae; genus Arctopsyche; species Arctopsyche grandis. The sequence continues at coordinate 25,451,738 of NC_135356.1, read as the reverse complement.
GATTTTATTATATTGAAGCAAGTATATTTTGGTTTTTAAGTGGTATGCCTTGGGTAACATTCTTAGAAATTGTTCATCCCATGGAGCGAATCGTTAGAAAGGTCCCCTTTACTTTATTTTGTCTCAAAAACAGATGTGTATCGTTTATTTTTCCGAAAGTTCGTATATTTTTTGATATAGTGATACATTTTGATGGTCGATTTTTGTTAACCATGCGAAGATTTTTGGAAAAAAATTTTCGCCTGCGGCGCTTTTTTGCCTTTATACATAATATTTTTTTATAATTATTTTTTCAAAAATAAGCTTATTTTTTTCATATTTTATATTTTCCATTTTTATTCCGATATAAAAAAGATATACCTAGGACTAGAGGTTGTGATTTCTCGACTTTTTTTGATTCTCGAGATTCAAGAATCTCCTTTTCTCGGAATATTTGAATTTCGAGATTTGAGAATCTTATTTTCTCGAAATATTTGAATCTCGAGAATTCGAGATTTTCTTTTTTTGTTTCTCGAGATTCTTGAGAATTCTCGAGAAAGTATAATTTTTTTTTAATATAGCGAATTGATTTTTTTAGCATATAAACTTGACAACATACAAAAATCAAAAGGACACAAACACTACATACATACATATGTATATTATATCAGGGGTTTACAACTTTATTAAAGACATGACAAAAGAAAGATATAGAGAGATATAATAGAACATTGAAAAGAAAAAAAAGTAAAATTACATAAAAAAAATATTATAAAAGAAGGCATGAAAAGAAAATAAAAATATACAAAAGTAATTTAAAATAGTAAAAATAACAATATGTAAAAAAGAATTTTATAAAATTCCCAGTGTTGCTACCCGGCTTTGCCCGTGTTTTTGTGACCGGACAAATAATAAAAATATTGACCATCTATGCATATTAAAATACTGACTATAAATTGATTAATATCTAAGGAACAAATACTCGAATAAATAAATAATAAATCAAAGATCTTTGTTTTATGTGTGTTAAGAGGGGTCATATTGTCAGTGAAAATATATTTTCACTAGCGTTTTAGTGATATCATAACCGAATACTTTCGCACTAGCGACTAGTACCTACATGCACATACATATGTACATATATGTAACTTATACATAGTGCGATTTCGTTGTAACATGTGTATATGTACTTATATGATGACCTAATAATAACTTACCGGACAAATAAAAAAAATACTGACCATCTATACATATTACAATACTTCACAAAATTATTTACGAGTTAACAAGTATACAAATCAGTCAGTTTATTGGTAAGTAGTGATAAATTAAGAATATTCTCGATATTTTCGAGATTCTAATAAACGATTTCTCGAGATACGAGAATCTCGAATTTTCATAATAAAATATTCTCGAGAAATGAGAATCTCGAAATTTTACAATAAAATATTCTCGAGAAACGAGAATCAAAATTTCTCGAGAATTCTCGAGAATTCTCGAGAAATCTCGAGACGAGATTTCTCGATCACAACCTCTACCTAGGACAAGGATTAAAACGAAATATACAATGTAATTTATGGATCTATTTTGCTTTTGCCATTTTTCTTGTACCTAAATTTGTTTATTCCCATTTTTGAAAATTTTATTTATTTTTTGCCCTTGATTTTTAGAGTGATGGAAAGAAGAAAATTTTGTTATATGGGGGGGGGGACAATTTTTTTTAAACCTGGGTGGGCCCCCTTTGACTCCTGGCATGCACTGATTTCAGTCCCAGTCCGCCACTGCTTATCTATATGTACTTTAAGCCTTGTGGAGATTCATTGAATGGATTTTTCACTATAGATATACATACATACCTATGTATGTATATTCATATTGAAAAACGTAACCGCACACAAAACGAACACGTAAAACACTGCAGATGGAACAAGGGTGACATGTTTTTAGCTCAATTGCGCGTAGAAGTCCTATTTTATTAATTAGGTCTTGCCAGCTTCTAACTCGCAAAGAGCACGTAGATTTGGAGATACTTCTTTTGTTCGGCCGTTTTTGTGACGATGCACGTGTCTCCTAAATTTGAAATGCGCATTTAGAGCGTGCCGGGGAGTCGACATCGCCTATTGCCACACACCACGCATTTCGGCAACCATTTGACCCAGTGACCCAAAACCCCAATTACGACACAGCACGGGAGTGCCGCAGAGATCGATCGTGGCTTCGGTGTGCCCCTAGACCAGCTAGCTCGACGGTGGGCAATCTGCATATGTATTTTTACTTTTTTTTAAATGTAGCCAAAAACTGAGGGAATGCACCAATTTTGTCCTTGGCTCCAAAAAAAAGATCCAGTTCCAAAGTATTATATATTAGTTTTTTTACCCGGCTACGGTCAGTATTTGTAATATAAACAGCTTAAACATGACGAATCTAGTAGTAAATATTCATTTGTTTTTTTATTAAATTTATTTGAATCGAAAAAAATATATATCGAAAAATATATAGAAACTTTGATTTGTTTTCGATGTTACCAACCAATATATATACCAATATATACTAACATAGTTACAAAGTCTCTTTCGAAATTGTATATTACTAGTTGTTACCCGGCTTCGCTCAGTATTTGTAATATAAACAGCGGAAACATGGCAAATCTAATAGTAAATATTCATTTGTTTTTTTTTTATTTTATTAATAATAAAAATAATTACTTTTTATTCCAGGCGACAGGGAGAATAGTGCAATCCCCAACGCCCATATAAATAATATATATAGATAATAAAAACATTATTGAAAAATAGTAAAGAAAAATAAATATATAAATAATAATAATAAATAATGATAATAATAATAAGAACCAATTATCACCGAGCAACAAAAAATCACATTTTTGAGTTACCTGAGCGGAGACTAACCAATCTTTACTAAGTTTGACCCACTAAATTCGAATATGATATTGATTTTTGTTGGTAGGTAATCGTTTACGAGATGAGCGTTTAAAAAAATGCGCGATTTTTCCAGTTTTTTGGCTTTTGCGGTCTTTAACTCAAAATTTAGGATTGTTACGCTCAAAGTGAGTATTGAAATCAATAGTCAGATATTTTTCCTATTAATTGTTATATTTAATTTGTTTAAATACTCATAATTAATTGTCTAGCAAATTTTAAAAGTCAAAAATATATTTTTTTTAAGGATTTTTTTTCCATGCTATTGTTACGTACGCCGCGGATTAAGCGAATAGAATCCCAGAGACTAGGTGACCGTTCAAGGGTTATCTGTTATCGGATTAACTATGTAAGTGCTTGCACTTACTTCCAGGATTATATCTGGACTCTAAGTGCATTTAGGCTAAACAATGACCGTTATTAGTTATTTCTCAGAATCGGTACGGGAAGACCCAATGTCGTGGAAATACATATCCGAATACGTGACTATACAACAGGTAAACAGATTAGGCGCCCTGAGAGATCTACCCTTTATAAGGCGGTACGTAGGCGATATCATGTCATTCTGGACTGAGCACTGTCAGTACGTATATCTCCTGAATCATCAATAAATGCTGTGAAACGACTGTTGGCCTTTTACTTGGATCCTCCACCCACCCCTACGCAACACTATTTTGCATTTATTTGTCAATTTTTTTATTTTACTATTATCAATACTACTATCAATAATCATAAACAGTAAAGGTCTGACCGCACTATTGCGTCTGCGACACATGAATAATGTATGTGTATAAATTTCATACACAAATAAATCAGTAAAAGTGAGAACGCTCGAAAGGAAAAGCGGGGCTAGATGTTGGTTACCATTATGCCGGTGCCAGACATGAGTTACTGTCGAGCGTTCTCATTTTTACCATCAAAATACCTACAATTCAACGATTTTATTTATAATGCAATTTAAAATCATGATTTTTATAAAGAAATTGTTAAATTTAAATTTATTAGTGAATTCACTTCAATAAAATTAGAGACTAGTTGACATATACCGTAATATTATTAATTAAAGAAAATAATTGATGTTAAGTTGATTTTTTACGACTCCGACTCCACAGCCCTGGTATAAAGTCGTTTCAAATATAAGTTGAAAGCAAATGTTTTTTTTTCCGATTTTAATAAAATAAATGACGAGAAATGTTCGTAACGATTAAAGGTATTATTAATATTATAATATGCATTCAAAACCAATATATGTATGTATGTATGCCAGTGCTACTCAAACTTTTTCAGCTGGCGGACCAGTATATATTTTTCAGTAATTCTCACGGACCAGCATCATATTTTTAAATGAAAAGGTTATATATGTATGTGTATGGTTATAAAGATCTGGAAATTCTACTTTTAATTTGATCCAAAAGCCTGCAAGTGAAGTTGTGGTTTCAAAACATTTTTTTAATTCTTGATTTGCGGTCAGATCAATTAGTTTATCTTCCAAATTAGCTGATATATCATCATTCCATGGCAAAAATGGATTTTGTATCCATCCTTTTCCCTTTCGTGGATCGTCACCTGGTGGAAAATAGAAATCGAATCGCTCTGATAAATTTGTCAAATGACAACTTATTATATCACGCAAAGACGTCATATTAAGCTTCTCTCCTCCTTCATAAATAATATCATCCAAATTGTGAAACATGTCATAGCAATCTTTTAAAAAACGAATCTTCCATGTTTTTTGTTTTCGTTTCAATTCATCTGTATTGTCTGCCATTGTAAAACAAGATGACATTCTTCCTTGCATGGACAAGTTAAGGTCATTCAAAATGCAAAAAATATCTGTTAAATAAGCTAGCTTGGCTATCTAGTCTATATTTAGAAATAGTTCTGACATAGGTTGTTGGTTTTGTTGTAGAAATATAGTGATCTCATCCCCGAGCTGAAATACTTTCTTTAGCACTTTACCCCTTGATAACCAACGTATGTCAGCATGCGATAGTAGGCGTTTATAATCAGCGCCCATATCTTGGCATAGTATCCCAAATAATCTAGAGTTTGCAGATTTTGCACGTCATTCAGTTCTACTGATAGTTTCTTTGTTGCGAGATTTTCACTATGAATAAAACAGTGTGTAGATTTGCACTCGGGTGCTACTTTGATAATCTGAGTAACAGCACCGGAGTGTCTTCCTGTCATCCTAACAGAACCATCAGTACATACACCTACGCAAAACTTGAAATCTAATCCAAATTTTCCAACAATAAATTAATTTAATACTTAGAATACTTCAGAGCTAGTCGTTCTCGTTGGCAGTGATGCAGAAAAAAGTATTCTTCCTTTAAATCGCCTACATATTCATAGCGCAATAGAATACCAATAGAATTGCTATATTGTTTACATCTGTAGATTCGTCTAACTGCAAAGAAAAGTACTTTGCCAATTTTATTTCGTCTATGAGCTGTTCTTTCATATCGTTAGCAATATCATGAATTCTTCGAGCTATTGTTTCATTGGACAGTGGAACACAATCAACTTTCTTTGCTGCCAACTCACCTAATACTTCAAAACAGACATCCTTAATAAAGTCCTTCACAAAAAAAAAATATGTGGAATGCAGTAAATATATTTTTCTGTTGGGATTTAAAATCAGCACGCTTTCTTTAAAAAACTCTCTCGGTTTTGAAACTAGATTTTTATGTTTTGTATTTAAATGTCTTTTTAACTTCGAGGGCTTCATCGCTTCGTTAGACAAAACCTGAGGTTACAACATATCACACACTGAGGTTTTGGTGAGTCAGCTTTATCATCACTCATAACAATAAATCCAAACTGAATGTAAGAGGGATCATATTTATGAATATAAACATGGCGAGTTCTTTTGGGTAATCCGGCGGTTACATTGTCTTCAGTTTGTGTGGATTCCACCATCCGAGTCTGAAGAATCAGAAGTATTTCGATGTTCTGTATCTGTGTGTTTCTTATTGAAAAATTTGTCCATTGGGCCTTTACTGTTCATCTGTAATACTGTTCATAGTAATTTTTAATTAAAAGACAGATAAGTACTGACATTGATAATTTGCAGCGTGACGGAGTCATAATTATAACACAAGTATGACGCGCACCAATTGATGCAGATCGACACTGACTGATTAATGAGAGGTGTGGTAAGGGGTGCGGTTCGTCGTGGCGACAATAAATTTAATTTTTTGCGAAGAGTGGAAGTAGATCAGATGATCCAACGTTGTCATAAGCTATTGTTTTATTTTTTAATTACGTCTTTCTCAGACCAGAACTGGGCCGCGGACCATAGTTTGAATAGCACTGATGTATGCACAAACGTTGTATGTAGTCAAAACGAGGAAAGCTTTTATGAACTTCTCACTAATGGACGCAAGTTGGCATACTCGGATTGTATAATATATATTTAAAACCTAACGCTAAGCTTTAATTTTTTGATTATGAAGTATTAAGGGAAAAAATATATTTTCAAATACAAGGACATAAAGTCGGCTATGAAAGATTCGTATAGCTCTATGGAATGGGCATCAAGATGCCCAGCTTGTTTTTCAAAACGATTTGTGAAATTCCGATCCGATATAATCTATTCTAAAATTCATGATACATATGTATGTATATGTACATACATAACGTATGCACCTGTACCTGTACTGTTGGAATCGCATCCGATAGTCACCTTGATGTTTTTTTGGCTATTTATCACCCATTGTTGAATGAAGATCTCCATTCGTTATGTTGTCTTGAGGTTTATTCATTATTCATTTCGGTGGTAGCTTTTGAATTGTTGTTCGATATTGAAAAATCCAAATTTTGAGATTGATAAAAATAGGTGTAAAAAGCTTGTACTACGCACTACATAAATGTACATATGTACATCTGGTCGAAAATAGTTTTTTTTTTATATAATACTAGCTATATTACCCGGCTTCGCTCGGTATTTGTAATATAAACCGCTTAAACATGACTAATCTATAGTATTTAGTAAACTAATAATAGTAAACATTTTATTAAATTTATTTGAATAGTTTTATTTTATATAAATTTATTTAAATACTCATTTGTTTTTTTTATTAAATTGACTGTCATGAACAAACAAACATACATACATATATAGTAAGTCTCTTATAAAAAAATATATGTACACCTCTCTAATATATTGCAAGATATATTAGAGAGTCTAAACACACCTCTACAAAACTCGAAATCTTCAGCGGTATTTATCTAGGGTTTGTTTGGATTAGCTACAATTTGTATACCTGCTATCTATTGAATTGCTAAATAATTCTAATTGGAAACGTTGGCGAAATTTTCAGCGTGGCGGCCTTTCAACAGAAAAGACGTTAGCACTCAAAGGTTAAACAAAAGTCTATTGATTAAAAAAGCTATAATATTAATGAAAGTAGAAATATATTTGTCCAATAAGTACATACATACATATATCCGCTTATTTCCAAATATAATTCTATTGTATATAATTCCTAGAAGGCAAAATATCCAATTAGAATCTAGTTGGATATTTTCCTTCAATCTTCATATTATTTTTATATTTAGTAATCACTATAATAACCTTAGCTTTAACCTTCTTAACATGTTAGACTTACTTTATATACATATATGCAAGTGTGTATGTAGATTCAATGCTATTAAAACAATGTAATAAATAAACTTCGACATGTCTCAATATTGAGGGGATTTATATTATTAACATTCCCCTTTCTATATTTTTATAATTCTTTCATAATACATATTTGTTTTCTCGGAGAATATACTTACAATAAAAGGTCACAGGCTATATATATATGTAATACATACTTACTTACTGTTTCCGTTGCGATAAATTTTTGATGACATCAACGACCTTATACATCATCTGTGTCGATTGCTGTCTTCGTTATCGAAATTGTTGCAAAATACACATTTCCTGGTGTCGATTTGAATATAAATCATATTTACTGAATGAAAATCGTATCAATCAGTCAATCGTTTCATTCAACAAATCAGTTGGATTCTCGTGAATCAAAGTGGAAACTTCCAGGAAATTTTTGGAAGTTTCACCTATACATATGTAACTTATGATTTTGAGTTTTATATTTCAACATTTATTTATTTATTTTTTAAATTCCCGTGTATAAATTTGCCCATTATATAAGCCAATTAATTACGTCTTTATATACAACAAATACCGTTTAATTTATCACCTTGTTGAATGAAACGACACATATCAAATTGAACAGTTATCTGAAAATTATTGCTAATATATAATATATGTATTGCTAATATATAATATATGTATTGCTAATATATAATATATGTATTGCTAATATATAATATATGTATTGCTAATATATAATATATTGTTGCGTAGGGGTGGGTGGAGGATCCAAGTAAAAGGCCAAAAGTCGTCTCACAGCATTTATTGATGATTCAGGAGATACACGCATTGCCAGTGCTCCGTCCAGAATGACATGATATCGCCTACGTACCGCCTTATAAAGGGTAGATCTCTCAGGGCGCCTAATCTGTTTACCTGTTGTATAGTCACGTATTCGGATATGTATTTCCACGACATTGGGTCTTCCCGTACCGATTCTGAGAAATAACTAATAACGGTCATTGTTTAGCCTAAATGCACTTAGAGTCCAGATATAATCCACGAAGTAAGTGCAAGCACTTACATAGTTAATCCGATAACAGATAACCCTTGAACGGTCACATAGTCTCTGGGATTCTATTCGCTTAATCCGCGGCGTACGTAACAATATGTATTGCTAATAATATTGCAAGTATCATCGACCCGCAGTTCGTTGACATTCAGCAACGATTATTTGTAGAAATGTCAAAAAGTGAGAGTTAACATTTATTAAAAGAAATATCTATGTCAAAACCAAATGGGATTAAAAGGCATCATGACATACATATATAAATATTACTCAATTCCTGTTGAAAACACAACTTCTTCATATGATCAATATTGTAAAGCTTCTTTTAACCTTATTTTGTATAAATATACCTGATAAAAAGTACATATATGTATATGTATGTATATACCTGCTTATTCATCGGCTTGCTGTTTATCGACATTCGATTCATTGACTTTTTTACGACACATGTTAAATTGGGTTAGGTCAGGTTTGAGTTAAAATTTTTCGATAAGTCGACCGTCGACATATTGAACCCAATTAGAAAACAATAAAACTCATAATAACTATAACTTAATTATTATAACTGGATATTTGATAGTCGTCGGGGAAATTGCAAATAACAATACACCGTTTCGGTAGTTTTCAAAAGCAAAAGAGCAAAAAACAAAAACTTACAAAATTAACAAAAGCAACAACCTCTGCCTAGTGTAAATTAGGCAACAATTTAAACGTCCATTTTATAAAATAAATTTAATTTTTTCTTGTATGTAATGTTAAAAAAAGTTTCTGTACATTACAAAAAAATTTAGTGCATTTCTAAATGATGGATACAGATTGCATTATAAACTTTGCTTTGATCATTGAAAAAATATTTACAGGTTAAAAAGCTGATGTTTGCTACTTAAATGTGTATTACAATGACCGAAATACAAACCGACAACGACCAACGCTTTTCTCTACTGGATTCCTCCTTTTTTACTCTTCGGCTTGCGACCTTCGACACTTACGACCTTGGCTTCGACTCTACAACCTGACATCATCATTCAGTCAACCTGACAGTTGACAGTTATCAATAGCAGAAGACTGCAACGTTGCCACTTTTGTATCTATTGTAATCCTAAAATTTATTTTTTTGAATGATCGTTTCGTATTTTTTAATAGTCACTTTATAATGCAAGATATTTTATTCGATGCACAATACGAGATTGTTTAATGCAGAGCCAAGAAACCTCTTGATATTCGCGGCACACATTGTTTACGACTCGTAGAGTTTGTCAGCTACGTCCACACATACATACATATGTACATTATCGGCAGGCGCTACCTAGTCCCTACATACATAGGTGACAAAACGTTAACTAACATCGATTTGCTCCCTCATACGCGATCTCGCTCGCATGCGTTAGATCAAAGTGGTGCCCACGGTACAAAAAGGGCCGGGGCACTCACTGGTTTAATGCACCGAAAATAATGCAAATTTTTAATGCACAAAAATTTTTTTTAAGACAAAGTTTTTTTCTCAATGTACAGTTAAATCAAACCCTTTTAATTATAACCGTATTCAATACAATCGAATTCAATGTATGCATGTGTATAATATTTTGTATTATTTCAACAAAACATAAAACATATTTTATGTTGTTATCTCGCGAAACGTAGAAGCTGTATTTTTGGCAAATATTTGATAAAATGATGAAGAATTTTACTTATTTAGATTTGTCGTTTCCGTTTCAGAAGCAAATTAATTTCCATTATTTCATCAAATCGAAGTTTCACTGTATTAACCGCAAATTGCCGCCATTCTTCTAATTACATACATTATGCACAATGTGCTTTTCATTGGAGTATGTGCATATACATACATACATGTAATTACATGTCTGAGTTTTAATGAAAGCTGCAACTCATGAAAGACTACTATTGTGCTTAGACGTGAAAAAGATATCAAAAAAAAAAATATCCCCGACATATATGTATGTATTTAAGTTTACCCATTTAACGTATACAATACCTACACAAACGCTTATCTTATCAAACTCATACTTGAACACTGAGTTAAGTGGTTATCCACGGCCAAACACAGCAAAGAACCGTATTGTTTTCGCTCTAATCTGGTATTTATCAATGAAATCGATTATACATACATACATACTCGTATTAAGCGAGTGCGTGCGATTTGCATTCGCTTTTTACTCGATTTGCTCTCTTGAGAAGCGCGTGAGATGTATCGAATGGATGAGTGAGTGGACAAATACGAGATTGTTCGTTGTAGCTGTGTAGTTTCGTTATAGCCGAGCTCGTTGTAATTGAACTCCGGTATAGAGCAGCTGGTCCGCGCATGAAACGTTCGGTTAGCAACAGCTCACCTACAATAGTTTCCGCGCCTATAATGCTGTCCATACACGATACGCATATATGTATGTACATATGTATTAGTCCGGAGCGAAAAATGCGAATTTTGGATGTCCCACTATATGGACCTTGTCGCAAATTTGCGTTTTATCAAAGGAACGTTAAATAAAAAATCATCGATTTATCTGGATAAAATTAGAAAATGTGAATTTTTTTCATATTGTTGCGTAGGGGTGGGTGGAGGATCCAAGTAAAAGGCCAACAGTCGTTTCACAGCATTTATTGATGATTAAGGAGATACACGCAGTGTCACGGCTAAGTCCAGAATGAATTATATCGCCTACGTACCGCCTTATAAAGGGTAGATCTCTCAGGACGCCTAATCTGTTTACCTGTTGTATAGTCACGTATTCGGATATGTATTTCCAAGACATTGGGTCTTCCCGTACCGATTCTGAGAAATAACTAATAACGGTCATTGTTTAGTCTAAATGCACTTAGAGTCCAGATATAATCTTTGGAAGTAAGTGCATGCATTTAGTTAATCCGATAACAGATATCCGTTGGTCTAAGTGCAATTCGCTCAATCCGCGGCGTACGTAACAATATATTTTATCGATTTTTTTATTATTTAACCATTTGAGTGTTGACGTTATTACTGTTATATAAATAAGCAGATATATGTATGTATGTACTTATTGGACAAATATATTTCTACTTTCATTAATAGTTTTTTTAATCAATAGACTTTTGTTTAACCCTTTTAGTGCTGACATCTTTTCTGTTGAAAGTCGCCACGCTGAAAATTTCGCCAACATTTCCAACTTGAATTATGTATAAATAGAAAGCAGTTATAAAAATTGTAGCTAATCCAAACAAACCCTAGATCACTACCCTAGATGACTTCGAGTTTGTAAAGGTGTGTTTAGACTCTCTATTATATCTTGCAACAATATAAAATAAGCAAAAGAAGTCTATTAATGAATGTATTTTTCCAAAACTAGTTCAATCTTCTTCATTGTTGTTAAAATGTAATGCTCACAATCTAAATTCCAAGCCACAATCTAAAATAGTCAGGGGTTTAGGGATTTTCATCGGGTAATTCTGGTATGGTTATAAATTCAGAAATTTCGGTGTAAGCGAATCTTTATAAACATTGACAAATGAATAACACGGATTACACGACCCATGTTCAATGCATTTTTTTTTGACTGCTACCTTTAAAGGCTTAGCAGGTAGTATTCTTGTTTACTTTGTACATGCTTAATATACAACGCCTATCGGCGTTTTGCAGCCCCATTAACTCGTTGGAAAAATCGACTTTGGTTTCGTTCAAAGGGTTAAAAGACTAAAATAAAAATTTTCAATAGTCAATAATAATTTAACTAAACTGAATTGAGTTTTGACTAAACTGAATTTAAAGTCGCCGTTTTGACAGAAACTCTAATACTTATATTTTTTTTAAATTCATTGGAACTATTCATTTTCAATGACACTAATAATTATTTCAAATATTAGTGTTAACTTCTTCACTTGTAAAAAGGGTTGACAAAAGGAGAGGGCAAGCTTTCGGGATCCGTGCTATTTAAATGATTCTGGAGAAAATCATGACGTGAATAAAGTTGTTAAAAAACGAATTCAAAATCGATAGCAAATAACGAATCCAATGAAAAAGTGTTGCTTGTACTCGTTTTTAAAATAAGCAATACATATACATAATTCATCTGCAAAGTGAATACTCACATACATTTAAATAGATTTTTTATATATATATGTCCGTATATATGTAATTAAAGTACCCCAAAAACCTTTTTCCAGCGGATGACCGCTATATACGTCAAGCGTAAAATACCAATAGCGTGAATGGTGTGATTCACTGTGTTAACTTGTGTGCTGTTTTGTGATTTAAATTATATCTTAAGGTAATCAAAAAAAAATCTTACTTATTTTCCTCATTAAAAATATTTAATACGAGGAATATATTTTTTTCAAAATTCTAAAATAAGCCTCCTAAAAAAAGGGACCTGGGTTCGTTCTCGACGGCCTTGTTTGTAAATTAAGTGTAATAAACGGTAGAAGTTAGAAGCACACGGAATTTTAATTTGTGAAAGTAATTTTGAAAAGATCTGGCTGTGGTCCAAATATCAACAACAAACAAATTTTCGGGATATAAATAATATATAGATTGGATGGTTGAATTTTTACGTTGCACGGTGAATTTTGACTTTTTAGCAAAATTGGTCAAATTTATGTTAGTTATAATTTTTAAAAATCTCACATTTTATCCACATTTCGCGCGTTCATATACATATGTATGTACTTATTTTGTATTGAAAAAAATAAACAAAATACTCTTAGCAGGACTTTGAAACAAAGTTTTGTAGTTAACGTTTCATAATGTTTAGAGTTATGAAATATATATGTACACTTAAATTTTAATATATTTTTATGTTATTCTATATCAATTTGATTCAATAATGGGCTATCAAAGTTTATTATAAATATTTGTATTAAAAACCGACCATTTATATTTTGACAAATCATTAAGGAAAGAGGGGTTACCTATTCTCAATTTCTATTGCCCTACAAAGCTAGAGAGCAAAGAAAAAGGTTAACAAACCCTCTTTCCTGGGAAATAGAACCCGAGCGCCTATCAGTCATAAATAGTTTTCGGCGGTAGCGCGTGCTTTTTCCAGGAAAGAGGGCGTTTTGGGGCTATTTTCCAGGAAAAAGGGCAAACTACAAAGCTAGATAGCAAAAAAAAAATTCACCATAAAAATGAATTATGATGCGCAGGGTCACGACGGCCTATGGTCATAAGTAGAGGTAGGATAGTCACAGTGCTATCCATTGTTCGGCAAACCTTTAACAATGCATTTACAACCTTTGAACAATACACGGCCCCCTCAGGCTCCGGTGACTAGTCATAAGCAGACTTAAGCGGCCGACAATAGTAATAGACTTCTCCATTACCTTACAAAGCAAGAGAGCAAAAAAAGATTGACTATAGTGAACCATTGTTTGTGCATAAAAGCATGATCGGCCGCCTATCTCTAGTCATAAGTAGAGGTAGGACCGGAAGCGTGCCTTTTCCAGGAAACAGGTGAACTACAAAAAGCTATAGAGCATAAAAAAGGTTCATCATAAAAAATAAACAAAGCACGGCGAACAATGCACAATGAACTGCGCAAAGTTGGTCTGCTCTTTAGTCATAAGTAGAGGTAGGATAGCCAAGGTGCCGCTCATTGTTCCACTGTTGTAAATCCTTTGATAAAAAGGTTCGGCAAACCTTTAACAATGCATTTACAACATTTGAACAATACGCGGCACCTTCTGGGTCCGGGCTTTAGTCATAAGTAGAGGTAGGATAGTCACAGTGCTATCCATTGTTCGGCAAACCATTAACAATGCATTTACAACATTTGAACAATACACGGCCCCCTCAGGCTCCGGTGACTAGTCATAAGAACAAATTTGCAATTTTACAAATAATAAAATAAAATAAGGGAATGCAACGTAATGGTCACGTCCCGTGACTCCGTGCACATGAAATCGTCGGCTTTCTACACAGTGTAAATATTAAAGATCAAAGTGAAAACATTTAATTCCTTGAAAGAGCTTTAAATATATAAGTAAATATAAATCAGTTGCATATTTGCTACTTATATGCAATTTTGTTCGACAGCTGAAATAAATCTCACACTTAATGCGACGCACGTGCTTTAACAAACAGTTGGACGCAGAGTATATACAACGTATGTATGTACGCATGTACATTCAATATGTAGCCAGCACTAAAAGAGTCCATTATTACCAAATGAATTAGCTACTTAAATGTACGTATGTGGATGCATAAGATCGCACGTGGATTGGGTACATTGCATTTGCACCCACGCGCATGACGTCACCACGTGGCCATCCATGTTGCAGCCGCTATACTCCAAATCTGGCTTGAGGAACGTTCTCGAATAAGAAATTTGCAAACAGTTCATAGATGTCCATGATCAGCTCGTTCAAATAAAGATATAATTCTTATATTAATCCTGGTAAAATAAATGATCCATGTATGCTGACACGTACCCTGCGAGGCAAGTACATATGTACTTACGTACGTACATTTGATCAGATGAATAGACTCAAATAAATTCACTCCATTCTATACAATAAAAAAATAAGTGAAACGTAAAGGAGGCATGTAATAATGAAACAAACAATAAAAATGATGTTTGTTTCTATCAAATCTAGTTTTCAATTTAGTACTACTACATTTGGTTTAGTATTTAATTGTTTTCCAATTTAGACTGTAGATGGTTTTTGGACGAGTTCAAAACACGAGGTCAAAGGGGAAATTTTTGTCCGCTATGTAGATCTACAGTTTTTAATTTAGTACCATCAAATTTATTGTTTCAAATAAATAGTTTGAGTTGTATTATACATATAATAAACTGCTACTACAAAACGACTGGCACTATGTAGATATCTATTAAATTAAATTAATATTTCATCTATTCATAATTTTTTATAGAAATCTTTCACTATTTTATTTTATTTTTTATTTTATTTTATTAATTGAAAAATCAACAGACAGGATGTACAGAGATAGGTATAAAAAACACAAAAAGTAAATAAATAATATATGTAACACCCGAGTCCAATAATAGATTTTTACAAAAATGAAAAAGATAAATATAAGGAAAACAAATTAAAAAGTAAAGAATAAAGGCATGACAAAATATGTAGTACATTGCATAATTAAACTATAGTATTAAAATAATTGGAAAAGGTTATAAGATAGAATATAAGAAGAAATTGAAATTTACAAATATAAAAAACAAATGAAAAAGGTAAATACAAAATAAACAAATGAAATGGAAAGGAATGAAAGCTATAATATGATTAAATAGCACATTACATAACTAAACTAAAGTATAAAAATAATGGAAATATTGGAAAAATAGAATAGAAGAAAAAATGAATCAATCGGTCAAGATTCTCTTGATGTTAGACCTGAATTGATGTAGGGAAATACCAAACAGATCAACCTCATTCAGCTCTCCGTTAAACATACGATAAACGCGCTGCAGATAAAAATATTTTTGGGAATTAGTATTGAAAGGATCAAGTGAAAAGAGTGCAACGCGTCTAGGGTATCGAACTGGGATTCTGAAATTAACCTTATTCAGTAAATCAGAACAATCAAGGAAACCATTTATGAGCTTAAAGAAGAATATAGCATCAGAATGTCGTCGCCTGACAGAAAGATTGTTAAAAGAAAGGATTTTTAAAATGTCGGAAACAGTAGAATGGGTATAGGTAGGAAAAAGGTAGCGTAAGGATTTAATAAATTTAAGTTGAACTTTCTCAATACAATTAATATGGGATAAATAAAAAGGTGACCAGATAATTGAGGCAAATTCAAGGTGAGACCTTACAAAGGAAAAATAAAGTAATTTTAGTACGTAAGGATCATTAAAGGGTTTTGTTGAGCGGAGTAGGAATCCAAGAGATTTAAATGCTTTGTTGGTAATAAAAGAAATATGTTCAGAGAAATCTAGTTTATCATTGAGTATTACACCAAGATCCTTAATAGAAGATGACGTGTTAAGGATTGAATGATTTAATTGATATTGATTAGTAATAATTGACTTATTTCTAGTGAAATTTAAAATAGAGCATTTTTCTAGATTAATAAAAAGATCATTATTTAAACAATATATAGAGAATCTATCTAGATCTTCTTGTATCTTATGACAATCGTCTATGGTGTATATAGGTTTGTAAATTTTTAAATCATCACTATATCTGAGAATCATTGGTGAACGAATATCTTCATTTGATGCAGTTCATAAAACATCTTCGATCAAGGTGTTTTGGTTATGACGTATGGGTGCGAAACTTAGATATTGAAGGCTGGCAATTCTTTGAATGCATACAATGCATTCAAAGAAGTGTGGAGAGAGTAAAGAAATTGAAAAGGCAATGAGCGGGTCATGGAGCTAGAAGAACGGACGAAAGAAGTGCTCGAATGGTACCCGAGAAAAGGTTGCAAGAAAGGCCACAAGCGACTGAATATTAATTTAACTAGAAATAATGTGTGGGATGAGGTACATAGTTGAAAATGAGAGTTTCTCTAAACAGAGACGAATGGAAGCGTATCGGAGAAACTTTCATCCAGAATGGGATGTTTGAATGGCTGTAGATCAGTGATGCACAACCTTTTCGACAGATGGGCCAGTTTATCTATATTCAAGTTATTCGTGAGCCGTAGTGCTAGTGAAAAATAATGATATTAAGACAGAGCCGGATTTAGACGAAGAAAGAGTCTAGGCTATTCCACCTGTGAGGAATATGGATATGAAGAGGCTAAAAAAGCCCGCTTGGCCACCACTGGCTTAGACTAACTAAGCAAAAGCTCAAACTAACACGAAAAACTTTCTATATCTTGAGAGATAGATATATACATATATATATATATATATATATATATATATATATATATATATATATATATATATATATATATATATATATATTTTTTTTTTTTTTTTTTTTTTTTTTTTTTTTTTTAATTTATACCAAAAAGGCCTAATAGGTAACTCCAATCCACCTACCTGGCCAGAAACATTGTACATTTGATACTAGTGTTGTACAAATTAAATACATATCAATTAACATCCACATAAACATTTATGGTCAAATTTGTAAATTTTGCAGCATTTTATACAATTCATCGAATTTTGAAATTGCTGAAAACTCAAGAATTTGCGTGAAAATGGGTAAGGTTGCCAATTTGTTGGAGCCGTTTCAATGAAAATCAGATAAATTGGCTAACTATGATAGGAAACGATCGACCTGGAGTCATAAATCCAAGGTCTGGCTAGCAGACACCAGTAGGATTTGAACCCTTGACCACTCTGTTCAAAGCATTATATGCTAACTACTAGTCTATTCTGCTGGTTATTACTATTTATTTATTTATTTTTTACATACATACATATATACCAGGAAGGCCTTACAGGTAACCCAAATGCGCCTTCCTGTCCAATTACAAACATTGCAGTATTTTTTTTTTATTATACAAGTCGCTGAATTGCGAGACACTGAAAAACTCGCAAATGAACGAGACATCTATGAATTGTACATTAATCAATTTCAAATAGTGGTGACATAGTAGGTAGGAAGGATATTTAGCCAATTTTACCGGGAACCGTTTCAACAATGAAATCAGAGAAAATTGGCAAACTCTGATAGGAAACGATCGACCTGGAGTCACAAATATACAGGTCTGACCAGCAGCACTACAGATATACTCAGAAAAATTATTTTCAATCGAGGTCAGCTCATGGGATCGAACCCGGCACCTCTCGACGCTAAGCAGAAGCTTAACGACCGAGCTATGCTGCTGGCATATATGTACATATGTAAATTAACTTCCAGTTTTTTTTCATTTTTCACAATATTATACATATGTGCATGCAGACGAATGATATTACGTTTTTATTAATATTGGCATCGCGTCGCGTCGCCCCATGTCGTGCCAGTACACGCGTAGCTTAATGGCAGATCGGTAGCGATGTTCGTTTGCCAAGTGTGAAAAAACGCGGAGCTGATTTTTTGAAAATGTTTCAAAATACGCACAGGATATTGACCCGGTGTATTATAAATAAATACGCGTACGAAAATTATGAAATGCGTTGAATAACCGCGATATGTACGCGCGAGTAAACTACATACATATATTATGCATATATACATATACACATATGTAGATATAAGTTCGTGCAGTTAAGATAAGAGGACAAAAAAAAATAATGCAGTCGTTTCAAATATTTAATATGATATTTGTAATTGTATTTGTATTATAAGCGAATCGTCAATTGTTGATGACTAGTTTCGGTATGGCTGTGCGGTAACATAAATAAAATACATATAAGTATTGGGACTGGTTGGGGATTTTGGTATATGTGTACATATGCATATATGCATATGTATAAAGGCGAGCGTCTAGTTTTATATCAAGTTATATGAATGCGAATGTATATGTATATAGAGATGACAATAAGAATGTGCTTATATAGATTCGTGAGACACCCACTGTATTACATACCTAATTGTCTAAGCCAGAGGCTCCCAAAGTTTGCGGGTCATGGTGCCGCAAACGCATTGACGTTTTTAAATATGAATATATTCGCTTGTGATAAAATTTATATAAGTACGGTTCGGTGAATAATCCGCACAAAACGATTTCGCGCACGTCACTAACACCTCGATCATCTGGCACCCGAAAATTCCATCCATCGAGATATCCACGGGAAATATCATAGTAACGAAAACTCGAGTGCCAGATAATACGTATTCGCGATTTTCGTGGCAAAGATTGTCGTTTGCGCGATTGCAATGTGCGTAATAATCAGTGGCGTCTCTCCTATATGGGCTGCGGGACTACAGCCCTCCCAGTATAGTACAAATGCATGCTATTTTTGCCGTCCATGTGGGCTGCAGGGCTTCAGATCTCCCAGTAGAGTACATAAGCGTGCTATTTTTGTCTGCATTTGATCACCGGTATGGTCAACGAGCTATTACATCCCGATTAATCCCTGCAGCCCCCCCCTCTATGAATTCTCACGAGCCGCCACTGGAAATAATCCATTTACCTATAAGTAATAGCCAGCTGTATGGCTCGGTGGTTGCGCTAATGTTTAGCACCGAGAGGTTACCGGGTTAGACCCGTGCTAATCTTTAATGCTGCTGGTCAGATTTGGATATTTGTGCTCCAAGTCGATCTTTTCCTATCAAAGTTTGCCAATTTATCTGATTTCATTGTTGAAACGGTTCCATCAAATTAGCAAAAACCATCCCACCCGCTATGTCACAAATTCATAGATGTCTAAATCCATAGATGTCTCTATGGATTAATTCGTTAATTAATTAATTGTTAATTTGAAATACAGCGATTTATGTAATAAAAAATTCTGCAATATTTGTAATTAATTGTCTGGAAAGGCGCATTGGCGTTTACCTGTTAGGTCTTCCTGGTATATATCTATGTAAAAAATAAAATTGTAATTATAAATAAAAATAAAGTACTTGAAATTGAGTACGTAAAAATAAAGTACGTAAAAATTGAAATCTTTAATATATAATTTCGAAAGAGACTTTGTATGTAAGTATGTATGTAAGGTTTGGTTGGAGCATCAAAAACAAATCAAAGCTTCTATGACGGCGATATCGATATATATAATGTTTACCATTAGATTAGCCACTGTTTGTATGACAAATACTGAGCGAAGCCGAGTAAAACCAACAGTGTTCTTATAATTCGCATTTTATGAACTGAATAAGTCATAGCCATTTTTTTTTTAAATATATATTTTCATAACATTATTAATTGTAGAGGATTATTATATTTTACTGTTAATCCTGCAATTGACTTTTAATTTTTTTTAATGACTTTTGAAACAAGCTAAGAATAGGTTAGTAATAAAAATTATTTGTTAAAAATGTATTTATTAAAAATTATATATTCACATTGCGAAAGATAAAATTATTCGACAATGAGCGTTACTTTAGATATTTAACTTTGGTTTTTGATACATGTCTTTATATACTCTGCTATAATTACATAATTTTTACATAAATATTACATAAAATGTAAAAATTATACGAAATGAGTCAGTGGTCGGATTGGTTTAAAACATCTGCAGTTATAGAATTATGAGCATTTTAAATTTCATCGCATCGCATATGCACATATATAATATGTGCATACATATGAACTTACGATATGACATCTTAAAATTTGATTAAATCATTGGATGATACGTTCAATAACTTGAATTGAGAAGGCAAGGGGTCGATAGTTGATTTTGTTGTCGGCTTTGATGCTTTTGAACTATTGATTTGAGTATTTTCCGTTTGTGTGTGGACTGGATAGAAAATTCTCGGTGGAATCAGTACATACATAGCATCATAGATTATTGTCGATGTCGATATTGTTGTATTTTATGTTCGGCGACACGAAGTCTTCTAATCAATATTATTAACCAAGGTCACTGTGATGTGAGCAACACGCAAATGATAGTTATCAGTTCAATCAACCGCTAAACTAAACGGATGGTTAGCCCAAATCTCTAAAAGTTGTGACCAAATTTCAAGAACCGGTTGGTCGCTAGGCGAAATTTTCGTGACCCAAAAAACGCATCACAAAACCGCTTCTAAACCTTTCTAATGGCCACGCATATCGAGTCAAACAACAGAATCAAGTCTTTTGAGCACGTTTTGGAACAATTACGTACAAAAAACGTGAACCTTTTATTTTGAAACGATAAAACCCAGCTTTGCTTTGAAAAAAATCGAATTTACTATCGAGCATAGATTGCACAACATGTTTATTAAGTTTATTGAGGTTGACACAAATTATGCATTGAATCTGCTTTTCTCACAGTTTAACTAAAAATTAGCTTTTATAAAAATCGCCACGACACGAAAATACAAAAATGTTCTTTAAAATCACTATAAACAAAGAAGACGTTTCGCATGTAAATAATTAGATAATTGAATAGATCACAAATGATACTTTATAAAAACAACAATTAGAGCGAAATCACACAGAAAGAAAAGCGGCAGATGTGTACTTTTAAACATGTGAAAAAAATATGGCATACATACCTTACACATATTCATGGCACGCCCAGTATACACCGTCCCAAAATCACCCCCTGGAGTGTTTTCGGTTTTCGGTTTTCTATAACGGTGTATCCCATATTTGAAGAAATGTAGGAGAATCCCCACAGCGGGGAGCCAAGCACACGACGTGCCGTTCTTCCCCCGTGTGATTTCGCCCTTAGTTAGCTTTTTGACATAGAGTAAACCCACCGTATTGCGTTAAAATAATGCGAAAAATGTAAATTATCGTAATATATGAAACTATTTTTATTTCTGATGGTGTTCTCCAAGTAAATGTACAAGCGAATGGCGGCAACAATGAAATAAATGAATCTTTGTAAAACAACTCTGACACATATTCATGTGCGTAAAAAATCTTGAACTAGAACAGGGCGTACGTTGTGATTCACAACGTACCATAATTTGTGGTTAACCAATAATAATTAACCAATAACAATCACATTTTAAGTTGGATTTCGATAAATTCACTTTACTACATAAATTGGAAAGCGGGGATTATATATGCATATATGTATGTATGTGTCTATGATATTTGTGAATTCATTTTTAATTTGCTTGATTATGTTTAATAAGTTATTGCGCTGGAAAAAGACACTCCGATATATTTGAAAATATGTACTTTGTCAATATTTAGATTTAAATAAAAAATATATTTTTATTTAAATGTATTGTCCTAATGCTCGAAAACTTTAATAGCGCCATTATATGCGCCCGAGGCTTTCAATTTATATAATAACTGTCTAAGTGAATTTATTATATTTATTATATATGTATTATATGTATGTATACATACAGTAGAAGCACGATTATTCGGATTGTTAAAAACAAACACAAACTTTTTAAGATTTTGCTGCTTTGAAATTCATAACATAAAACTTCGAAAGACGGAGAAATGAGTCAGTTGTCTTCAAAAGTTTCAAAACTCAAAGGAAGTTTGTTTCTTGAAAATTTGATCGCTACTTAAATATTTATTTTTAATATTACCAATGGAAAAGAAAACAAAACGAAAACGTGTTGTATTATTAAAGACAAATTAGATATACCTAACCAATGATTTAAAAAGCGGTGTGTTTTGTCTAATAATTATGTTGTTAGAACGTCAACAATTTCAGATATAAAAAAAAAGTTTATTGATTCTTTAATGTCAGAAGACGGAAGCTCAAAGTGTAAGGTTATGGAAAAATCAGGAAATGAAGAAATTGAAGAGTGTATTTTTATGACGTTCATTCAAATACGATCGCTGGACAGCCAATATCTGGTCCATTATTGTATGAAAATTATTCGCGATTTGGCAGCTTCAAAAAGAACAGCTAACTTTGAGCAAAAATTCATAATTGAATTTCTTAATAAATACTAATTTAATATTGATCTTCATTTTATTATATATGCATGTAAATGTAGACAAATAAAAATTATTCTTACTGAATGTACAAGTCTTTCCCTGTCGATTGTGATTTTTTCGATTATCCGGAATACCTTCATCCCCAATTAGTTCGGATAATCGAGGTTCTACTGTACACACTAATTTGAATTCAAACATAGTATGTAACTAAATAGTTACGTTGGGCAGTTTGGAACAAATTCAACCGAATTGCTTTTATTTTCGGTGACAAGCGCAGTCAGCGACATTGAAATCATGACGTACTTAAAAAAATAACCAATAATTTAGGTCAATACTACGCTTGCCTCAGTTCGAAAAACATTATTGTGATGACGAAGGTTTGCGATTTCTGAATGCTAATATACGTTCCAGAGCGGTCGGTGTACACGAGACGAAAATTAAATTGTCGACAGTTTGTTTGCCGTTGTCTCAGTCGAATTTGGCGCTCGTTAAATATAATTGACAATAGAAGTTTGAGAGCATGAGTGTGTTTTTGCGAACGGCAACATTGCGATGGTCATGCCCGAAATTTTGTGCGACGCTACGCTGCAGGCCTTCTCGTCTAACGGCCAAACGGGAAAACCCGTCTCTACGCGTCCACCTGTACTCAACGATGTATGTATTATATAGGTACATAATTGATTAATCTCACGAAATATTTTTAATTTTTACTCGTCTTTCCTCAACCATATTTATGTAATACATTTTGATTACATCCAACTGAAATAACACACGCTTTTCGCAAGGATGGAATGAATAATAAATGATTTTTAAATAAATGGTACAGTTGATTGACCTCTTACGAATGCGATTACATACATACCACATACGAGTAGTCAGTAGACATTGGAAAAAAATCTGTTATCGCACAACAATTTATTTTCATTAACACATTATCAGCCGAAAAAACACAGATATTATTATATTTTTCGTTAATTAATTAATACCACATTTCATTACAACTATTTAAGGTCAACCAACATTCATTATATCAAAAATAATATCACTTTCTTATTCTATATTCGGAAATTCCTTTTATGGAAATACGACGATTTTTTTACAGCATTGTTATATGGGTACCATTTATCGGCCCGGCAAAATTGTCCTATTTCCAGCGGGGGGGGTTTGGTGCATCCGCTCTAAAATCGCCAGATTAACAGAATGGCAGCTTTAAACGTAATTCTCGTTTTCTCGAATGATAGATTGCACATCAGATGACGAGTAACCTTTCGATGTGTCCGTTAATCTGTCGTTCAATTTGTCTGGCGATTTTAGAGCGGATGCACCGCATTCCCAGCGGGGATCTGGCGCGGAGCATGGAGCAGGAGCACGGAACAGTGGAGCAACGAATATTAGCACGAAGCAGGAGTGGAGACGGAGCACGAAAATTTGTAGTGCTCCACTGCTCCGATATTTTGATTTTATATATTGGAATTTCGTTCAGAATTTAAAAATTAAATGGATGCTTTTTTTTTTTTTCAATTTAAGATAAATTCAATATTTGATGGTGGGTCTACATCACGGCATCGAATGTCAAAAGATCCAAGAAACAAATATCGGAAAGCAAAGATCGAAAATCGAAAGATCGAAAAGAAGGTATCCTTGGTAAACGGTACTATGTACATATGTATATGTATATAATATTGGTCTACCTCAGGGACCGAAAGTGAAAAGCCCAAAAACGCAAATATCGGAAGGCAAAGATCGAAAATCGAAAGATCAAAAAAAAGGGTGCATGGCAAATGGTACTATGTATATATAATATATATCAGTGGCATGCGGTGAAATTGTATCACTTTTTGTCGTACAGCCTTGCTTAATGTGCGCGGGCAGGATACGGGAGGAAAAGCCTGTTCCTGTTGTTCCTTGACTTATATATATTAAATATTAAATATTTTAATAATAAATAAATTGTCCAGTAAAATGTAATTGGATATGATTTCACCGAACTATATATACCCAGTGAAAATGTAACTGGTTATGATTTCACTGAAACTTCAAATTTTATATTTGTTACTGGCAACCCATTTGACGTTTTATTTCCGATTGGGTCGTGCGTGCTATTTTAGAGATGTTAATTTGACATTAAATTTCTGTTTCGACGTATGTCGTGTAATATTATATTGTGAAATAGGCTAAAAAAATTGCCCAATTTATGAAAAATGCAAGCCCGTTGTTTAATTCATAAATTAAGCAAATTATCTGCTAAGGGGGAGGAATTTTAAATTGTCAATTTTGATTTTGATATGATTAAAAAATTAGTTTGATTTATAAATTATTAAGAGTACTTGCATTGGTTTCGAATATTTTACTTATACCATGTTGATGTGAATATTACCGTACATAATAATCTTAGACACAAAATCAAAACGAAAATATGGATTTTAACAGTGGCGGTTCGTCTATGGTTCGGTGATTATTGGTCACAATGCGCTCGCCCAAAAGTCACTAAAATCTCTATAACGGAAAATCCGGCAGCCGAAAAGTCCATCATACGTCCAAACAAATATTCCGTATTCGCGATTTCATGGCAAAATTTTTTTTGTCTTTTCGGCGATCACAATGTGACTAATAATCCAATTACCCTCGTCTATATGAGCTGCGGGGCTACAGTCCTCCTAGTATAGTACAAATGCATGCTACGTTTGCCGCCCATATGGACTGCAGGGCTGCAGACCTCCCAGTATAGTACTATTTTTGTCTGCATTTGATCACTGGTACAACAGCTCGATGAATCTCTGCAGTCCCCCCCCCCCCCCCCCCCCTCCCTATGAATTCTCACGAACTGGATTTCCTATGAGGTTTTTTTAATGTAAACTTATTCCATTTATATGATAGAGGTGAATTGAAAAAACAAACTACTAAATTTGAGTTCAAATTAAAAAAAAAACATCGGCAATCGGTAAAATTTACAATTTTCACAAACTGGAATGGATTGGCAGCAGTGCAATTATTTTTTTAGAATCTACATAACTTTTTTTACACATAAACATCAATATTAACAAATCAATAGTCAAATTAAAGGAAATAAATGAAGAAAATAAGTAATCGAATAACAAATTAGGATAAATTTAAATCTGTAATGAAAGCTTTCGCGGAACTCCTTGACAAAAAATAACATTTACATCTTTTTTTTTTGTAATGATGATAGTGGGTTAGTGTTAAAACTTCTCACTTGTTAACCTTCGGTATAATGAAAAGGGTTCAGGTATCCAGACTCAAAATTCACACTTTTCGTTTGTAACCTGATGCTGTGTCATTAACTAATACAGTCAAAATATTTCGCGGTTTTAATATCCGATAACCGGATTGCGCAACGCCCTGGCAAAAGGGCCGCTCATAATGTTTGGATAGGACCTTCGCGCTTGCGTCGCACTACTGATTTGAGAATTAGATTTTGTCTCGTTTCCTCTCACTGCAGTCAAAGTATGTTCTTCTCGCTCCGTGGGCTTCGTGACCTCAACCCGAATAATTCCCTTTTTTGACCCAATTTCACGGCCCCTGGTGACCCGTAAACGAGCCCATCCAGAAGCTCATGATTTGTAAACCCCGCCTCGTGAAATCAATCCGTGTTTTTTTTTAATTCGGATCGAATTTTAGGTCAATTGTAATGCTTTCCAATTTCTTCGGTGGATTATATGAGTCAACGATGAGCATGCCTAACCGCTTGTATTCTAGATTGAATCATATGTACACGTGTACGTATCCAACTGATTTTCTTTTTTATTTTAGTTTGTTCGAAAGTAAAACTACTATTATACCTACGAATTTATAATAACCATGTCCTAATATATAAATTAAACTGTATAAAGGTTGTGTCACCTGGTGCGTGGTGGTGTCACCTAAAGAATATTTTTTTATTAATTTTATTAATACATATTTGTTGATTGTTGCGACTTACGAGAGAGAAACGCTAAAATAGAAGCTAAATTCACACGTTGTTTATGGATTGTCTCCGTCTGACTGAATCAGTTAACCTTCTTATCTTTAGGTATATATATATTGATTTCTCAGGAATTTGAACAAAAAACAAATATGGCTATTATTTGATGCTATATATGTATGTATATAGTTGCACCAGGCGTATTTCGCGGTAGCTGTATAAATACAGAAAGCTGTATATATACGGAAATTCATACAACGAATATGTCGAATTAGCGTTTTTCAATTTGAACAATTTGGTGTCACCCGGTGCAGACCGCACCCCCCGCACGGGCCTAGCGACGCTACTGTATATATATTTGTATGTATACTACAGGAGTTTAGCCTAATCCATCCCAGCACCTGTTACAAACTGACATGATTGCTTGAACAGTCCGTTCAAGCAATCATGTCTTAAATTTACATTTTAACGTTCAGAACTTGGACAGCTTGGTAAATATTCGGTTGACTGATAGTCACGTTGCATTAATAAAAATCAATGGATTGTACAGAACGGAACATTTATGGAATAAAAGATTTCATTATACTAAAGATTAAATGTATTTGTAAAGGCAAATATTTGACAGCATTTTTATAAAATAAAAATCTTATTTAATATACATACATATAAATATCAAATATATAATTTCGAAAGAGACTTTTTATGTAAGTATGTATATACTTTTTATGTAAATATGTATGTATCTTTGGTTGGGAATTTCGTAAAGAAGTCAAATTTTCTATGACTAGTCCATTTTTTTTCAATTCAAATAAATTTAATAAAAAAACAAATGAATATTTACTAATAGGTTCGCTAATGTTTACGCTGTTTATATTACAAATAGTGAGCAAAGCCGGGTAAAACAACTAGTATAAAATAATAAAAAATAATACAATATGCTATTATACGTTTTTGAAAAACAAAGAAACAAACACAAAATTAATAAAAAAAAGTTCAAAATTAATAATAAAAAAATGCATGTTTTAATGTTGAATAAATGTTTTAAAAAATCTTTGAAATAGTAAGGTTTAAATCATTGTTAAATTTATACGAATATTCAAATATGGACACGTTTGTGTTTTATAAATTTTTATTTGTTTATATTAATTTTATTTTTTTATTTAGGCTCTGGGTAAATGTCCAGTTTGCCTCCTTAGATCAGGGCCTGCACACACATACTATACAGAAGCCCTACAAAAGATTCGTAAAATAAAAACCCTCTCAACTTCGTTTTTAACAATTTTTATAGAACAAAAATAATAATTTGCTAATTGCAATTTTGTGATCATATTTGCGAAAAAAAAATACAAATTCGTCGTTGCATATTATATAAATGTAAATTATTATTTTTTATTATTGCACTAAAAATCTTTTGATCCATTATTTAATAATATTATGAGTCCAGAATAAGTTTCTGGTCTCCGAGTTTCTAGCTAACTCTCCAGCCAAAAACTTGTCCTATCTGTGTGCCCACTTCAAAAAAAATAATTTTAAATTGATGTTATAAAAGTATACATACATATACATATTTATAAGCGACAGTTTCGTGCATAATCACTTATCAGTTTCCTGATGTTTATTGTTTTGGAATGGTGAGGTCGTTCCGCTAATATATTCTATTTCATAGCAGTGTTTGTTAGAAACACCCTTGACACACTTTTAGGCACTCGTAAATACTATTCATCAAAGTTGCGTAAGCAAACACACCGACCCACCTTTTTGACTGCCCACAAAAAATCATTTCACTTTTCGATGTTATCGACAGGGCTGTCGCGTCCTATCAAAGATGTGGGGAAGTGTCGATGCAGACAGGCGAATGATTATCTAATTGACGGGAAAAACTAGCATAAGAGACACAAAGTATACTTTATTTCTCCGAATAAAAGCCTCGTATATATGAATAAAAGCAGGCGTCTGCTGCCTCAAATTTAACAAGCAAATTCTCTTTATGTAAACTTATGTATTAATACATTTATGTTGGAATTTTTCAGACATCTGAATGTTTAAACTTGGGTATCATGTTTTATGAAATAGGTAGCCATAGACTTGTACAATGCTCAAAATATTCATGGGAATATAAGTAAGCAATGCTTTGCACACATGAAAGAATTAAGTGTATGCCGTCTCACATTTGGCATTCTAAACTCGAGGCATATTGTACGTACTTACATAGTTCTATACCAGTGGTGTTCAGTGTGCTTTGGCATATTTTACAGAACATAAAACTTCAATCGAAAGACAAAAGTATGTATAATATATATTGTACATAATTTCATCACTACTTCTCAGTTGAGATGATCGTTTGGAGTAACTAGCCGGTATCACAGCGGTGATCGATTACACTGAGCAACAACAAAAAAATACCAGAGCGGAGACTAGCCAATCTTTACTAAGTTTGACCCACTGAATTCGAATATGATATTGATTTTTGTTGGTGGGTGATCGTTTACGAGATATGAGCATTTAAAAAAATCCGCGATTTTTACAGTTTTTTAGCTTTTGCGGTCTTTAACTCAAAATTTAGGATTGTTACGCTCAAAGTGAGTATTGGAATCAATAGTCAGATATTTTTCCTATTAATTGTTATATTTCATTGCTTTAAAATACTTCTAATTAATTGTCTAGCGAATTTTAAAAGTCAAAAATATATTTTTTTTACGGATTTTTTTCCGTGCTATTTTTCATTTATTTGGCAATTTTTTTATTTCACCACGTTTATAAGGATTGGTTTTCTATCTCAATATTTTTTTTTATCTAAACGTACTAACTCAAGCGGTTATTGCAATTTAAATGCTTTCGTTGTGTATATGGTTGTAGCGCGTAATATTTTGGGTGCAAGCGAGATGGCATGTAATCCACCTCACAGAGTACAGCGGTCGGACTTTTCGTGCGACAGGAGACCCGCGCGAGCGATTTTGGTAACGGCGGTTATCCTGGTAGCGATTCACATTTGGGATGTAATACCCGAACCAAATTTTGGTCCGAATCTACAGCTCTAATTTTTTAATTCTAACTTTTTTTCCGTTTTACATAGATAATAAGAAAATTTACCATACTAGTGTTACGTACATATACTAAAATAAGAGGTTAGTAAAGAGCCGCCAGTTAAGTGCAATCGGATTAAGCCGAGGCGCATCCCCGACACCGTGCGACCGTTATAATTGGTTTTGAGGATTATCGGCAAACTAAGTGCATGTAGGCTAAACAATGTCGACCGAGTTGGCCGTTATTGACCCCTTCTCAGAATTGACCGGTACCTTGGTACCGTGGGACCCAATGTCGTGGGACCGAATGTCGTGGGAATACATATCCGAGTACGTGACCATAACAATAGGTAAACAAATTAGACGTCGAAGATGTCCTGAGAGATCTACCCCTTATAAGGCGGTACTTAGGCGATATCAAGACATTCTGGACTGAGCACTGCCAGTGTGTGTATCTCCTTAATCATCAATTAATGCTGTGAAACGACTTTGGCCTTTTACTTGGATCCTCCACCCACCTCTACGTAACACTAGTATAGTGAATACACACACATATGTTTATCGGTTCGATGATTATTCCGTTATATCTGGCACCCAAAAACTCCATCAATCGAAAGTTAACCACGCGAAATATTTTACTAACGAAAACTCGATTTCTAGATATTCCGTAATCAAGATTTTAGTGACGTGCGCGAGACCGCTTTTTGCGGAATAATCCGTTTACCGAATATCATACCCAAATAAATCAATGAGAATAAAAAAATACATGACATGGAGGAAACAATCGGTTTTGGCCACAACACATCAAAATACGTGCAATACAACGGTTTTGTAAATAATGTAATTTAAACACATGATTTTTATAAAGAAATTATTAATTTTAAATTTATTAGTGGATTTACTTCAATACAATTGGAAACTCTAGTTTACCAAATACCGTAATACAATTAATTAAAGAAACTAACTTTAACGTTAATGCCCGATTCACCAGATGTAAAAATCTTTTCTATTCACAAATTTGTTATAACTAGAGTACGGACCCAAAGCGTGCCACTCATTGTTCAATTGTTGTAAATGCTTTGTAAAAAAGGTTCGGCAAACCTTTAACAATGCATTTACAATATTTGAACAATATACGGCACGCTGGTTATCCGGGCTATAGTTATAACAACACTTCATTTAATAGTGCAATCGCACGTATGGTATGGATGATTGTCGCGACCTTTTTGCTGACTAACTAACTTTTCGGGTTCTAACTACCTGGTAGGCATATAATTTCGGACTAACCGTCCGAAATTATATGCGAACCAGGCAGTATATGTCGGAGTATTACATCAGGTAAAAGTCGAGTTAATTCAGGGCACGGCAATAATACAGTAGTCGCAAAGAGCAACCAATAACAGGAAGGAGCGGCTCGACCGAGCCTCGCTTCCGAGCATAGAGGGTCTGCCCTGTCGAGAATTTGGACTTTTGCCATCCGTTTTACCCTTTTGATCGTATTCATTCAATAGATTGTGGCTTATAATTTTCAGTTTGTATTTGAATGCCATTGTAACATTTGAATACATTTTTTTGGCATTTTGATATTACAACATACACATATTGCATAGGTACGCCTCTGGTTTCGATACTGTGGGATTTTTAATTGAAGGGAATATTTGAGAATCGGTGTTAAGAGGCGTCGACGATGGTTGAGTAGCGCTGACTACAGAGCCGCGAATCTGGCCAAGGCCACGCGGTCGCCACGTTGCCGCGCTACAGCATTAACGCCAGTGTACACTAATTCATTTTTTTTTTTAATACAAACAGTTTCTTCACAATTTCATGAACTTCCATGAATAGCGCTAGTAACCAGTCAGCGTTTACATTTTTTGGATTACATATATTAATTTTCATCTCGGAAAATATGTAGATATAGTATGTATGTATTTCACACGTACTTCACATACATACACATATATATGTAGTTACTCTGAGTACTGCTTCATCCGTTCATCTATTTACGCTTTTTTTTACAATACGCATGATTGATCCCGAAACTGAAGTAATAATCTATCAGTACAAATATGGTCGTCAACAGGTCTCTTTTTACATACCTCTTCTTATTCGACATGATTCTTTTGTTTTATTTTCAAATGTACTCAGATTGCCGAATTTTTTAATTTAATATTTTTTAATCTTAAAAATATATTAGTTGCAATACTAATATTGGATGATTGAATAAATCTGGATAAAATATTTTTTCTATATGTAACAGTTAAACTGTTATTGTCATTGAAATTAAAATTTCGCTAGTGAAACAATGAACTCAGCTAGTCAGTGTGGATGATTCATGAAGTGTGCTAAAATTTTAAACGGAAATGCATCGTTTTTATCAACTATAATACATATATCTAGTGAATGCGAAACCAGATATGAGTTCACTAAAACGTCAATAGAATCATAATTTCACCACTGTATAAAAGAAATGTAGGAAGGGTTAATGGTATTGATTAAACTCTTATTTTGTTCTTCCTAGTAGACAGTACAAGCATAGGTGCAGTACAACTCTGTAAAACTCGGTACAATACAAATTAAACGTGTAAGAAAATTGAATAATAATTTATTTTATTTGCCTAGACACTTTAGCTAATTTAGTATTCATAAATGAAATTTACTATATAGTTGTATTTTACGATTTATTTATATGTATACGAATTTACGGTGTTTAAAATATTGCTTATGTGAATTGTATGTGCGTTTAAATTACTATTAGAATTTGAAACAGACTCTTCAGTTAACTGAATAATGACCAATGAACGTACATACTTTAAATTAAACTAAATGGGTACTTATTCATGTGTACTATGCTCAAGTATATGTATCTATTATTAAAAAGTAACGTTTAATTATCCATGAATGCAAATATACAACTTTTCAATTTAGTACCACCAAATTTGGTATACCATCTCGTGGTACTTCGATCATCGATGAATTTTTGAAAAGGTCGGAGTCGTTTATCAACATTGACCACGCAAAAATTTGCTGAATTTTTTTTCAACTTTTTATTGACGTCTGGATGCTGGAAAAATCAGCAATAACTTGTATATTTTTATAATTAATACTTCTGCAATTTCCTCTTAATTTTTATTAGTTTAATATTGGTTTATGTTAATTTCATGTTGCTTCTATGAGTTTTTGAGGATTGATGTATGTGTGTGGAAGGACGCGTTTACTTCATACTTACTGCATATAATTCAAATTTAACGAGTATTTCTAAATTTGCTGATAAGATTTGGGCGATACAAATCGACCTCTCAAAGTCTCAATTGTCCGTTTTTTGAGATTGAAAGAGCTCCTTCCCATGATCGATTCGTTGACACGTCACGCTTTGTAGGTGCTACATTACGTCAACAAAATCCTCACACCTCCCAAGTATAATTTGTAATTTACTTGCATTACAACTATATGAATGAATTTTTTCGTATAAGATTGAAAATGTATTAAGATAGCGTAAACGCAGTAGTTATCTACTAGTACATATATTGTCATGTGTACATTCGTTTGTATGTACAGACATATAAATTTGCACTATAAAAAATTATACATATGAGCACGTGTATGTTCATTGATCGCAGCGAGTTATTCAGTTGGTGCTACCTACATACATATGTATTTATAAATTTTACTTGCATTTCAGAATGACGTCATTGGAATAAGAAACATCGAAAACAGAAGTTGACTCATACGAGGGGGGGATTCGGGGAAAACGTTGTTGCATATATGTATATCTATAAATAACTGAATACATACATATATATTAATATGTTGGCATATTCTGAAAATCACGAATATGTATATGAAAGCAACACATCATCGCGTAAACAAGAAATATTACATCTTTTATATCTATTTAAATGTTATGAAGCATTTTCATTGGTGTCAATCACTCGCATATTAATGCAAAATGTATAATTGTATACAATTACATACATAAAACTTTTGGATCGTAATAACATTACTCTATCGATACATCCATGTAGTGTTTGCGAAAGCCTTTTTTATTCATAATGTAAAAGTTCCGAAATGTTTTAAATGTCTGCATTAAAAAGCGGCGGTCAGGTTTCCGCCATAGAATAACAATAGACCTCTCCATTGTCCGAGAAAGCAGGAGAGCAAAAAAAAATGGTTGACAATAGAAATTGACAATTGTGAACCATTTTTTTAGCCGTCGAACAACCTGACCGGCGTCCTTAGTCATCATATACATATTAAAATTCGCTTATCAATATTTATTTTTAATTGGTGGTGAAATATTTGTGAGAAAAGATAAATGCAAATTAAAAAAAATAGTGACGTGTTCTTTGATCTCAATGGATGACCTACAATATCAGGGGTTTTGAGTATTTGCATTCATATCATATACACATACATTTAAGTATGTACATATACATACATATATGTACATACTTTATGCTTATATGTATGTACATTTAGATATATACATATAAGCTTTTATTACTCACGAGATATTCGTTTTTACATTCGTTTTTTGGGGGGTAATTTACCCCGCTTCGGAGACCCCTGACCTCGATCTTGATTGTTCACTTGTTCATTTATTTCCCTCAAAACAACTCGGGCAATAGCAAATTTCTATAAGGCCTTAACGACCGTCTGTACAATTATGATAATTTTTTATACAATGAGAACCCCATCGAGAAGCATCTATAGGAAATCAGATTGCTAATGATACTTAAGTATCGTAGACAGTGAGTACATAATACATATAATATTTTAATCAAATGCTTTATATTGAATACATTATATTCCGTAATAACAGCGTGGGTATAATAAGTAAATAACAAAAATATTGTGTGTTTTTTTTATGAAATGATTGAAATACAAATATTTCATTTATATATTTATTTGTAACTACAGCATTATCAGAAGAATCTTTTATTGGAAACTCGTTTTTACGTAAATCGAATGACTTATGAGTCATAAGTCATTCGATTTACGTAAAAACGAAACCTACAATACAATAGTCCTAACCTCTAGTCATAAGTTACGACTAGAGGTTAGGACTATTGTATTGTAGGTATTGTTCCATTATTGTAAATGCTTTGTAAAAAAGGTTCGGCAAACATTTAACAATGCATTTACAACCTTTGAACAATACGCGGCACCTTCTGGGTCCGGTGTCTACTTATGACTATAGATCGGTGCCAGCGTGCTCACCATTGTCAATTTCTATGGTGAATAATTTTTTTAGCTCTCTAAGCTTTGTAGTTTGTCCTCTTTCCTGGAAAATAGTACGGTCGCGCCTATCCTTAGGGCGAAAACACACAGCGGTGAACGGCACATCTTGTGCATGGCTACTCGCTGTGGGTGGTCTTCTACATTTCTTCAAATATGTATTGATCACTAGAAGTAGGATAGGGAGCGTGCTTTTTCCAGGAATCGGGGCGGTTTGGCTCTATTTACAAAGCTAGAGAGCAAAAAAGAAAAAGGTTCGGCGAACCTTTAACAAAGCACGGCAAACAATTGAACAGTGAACGGCGCGCTTTGGGTCCGCTCTCTATTGATCACTGTCAAGCAAAGATAAATATAAGCATACAATTTTACCGAAAAAGGTCGAGAGGGTCATTTTGGGGCGGGACGTGCCGGGCGTAAATGCCAGGCACGGCTCATTTTTTTCACATGTTTAAAAGTATCTATAAAAAACCACGTGCCACATTCACCGCTGTGTGTTTTCGCCCTTACTTATGACTAGAGGCCGGAATCTGAAGGGGCTGTTTATTGTTCAAAGATTGTAAATGCATTGTTAAAGGTTTGCCGAACCTTTTTTACAACGCATTTACAACAATTGAACAATAGGCGGCACGTTTCCGGCCCCTTCAGATTTCGACTTCTACTTATGACTGAAGGACGGCGGGACGGTGCTATTTTCCAGGAATGAGGGCAAACTACAAAGCTAGAGAGCAAAAATAAAAAGACTAACCATAGAAATTGACAATGGTGAGCCCTAGTCGGGCTTTTGTTTAATTTTTGTTTAATTTGTCGGGCGTTTTCGCTTATCAGTTGTAATAAAGATGCGTCACAACAAAGAACGATAATTTGTGTCGAATTTCTATCATCTTTGTGTTTGGCTTGACCTGGATATATCTACTCGAAACGAACATACTTACTATTTCACTAACCGTTATTTCACGATGAAAAATAGGACGACATTTTTACCGTAAAAAGTTTTACGTGTGCGCTTCGTAAAAAAATTCACCAAACGAGAAGATCGCTTGTCCCTCAGTCCGGCGTATAGACGAAAAATTTGTGTAATTTTTGTAAAAATTAAACATTTTTTTATTGCGAATGAATATAATCAGTCAGTCGGCTCGATTCGATTGCCTTTCTAGCATTCCCCTACTTGCGATTTCCTCCTACCATTTTGGAAAGTCGAATCTCTGATCGAATTTTGTTCTATTACATGATGTAAAATGGCAGGGAGCGAGTCCGTCACCGACAGGTTGTTGACTTCTGATCCGTATGTCCATTTATGCAGAGATTAGGGCGTGTTGCCGAATCAGCTTCACTCGAAATGCTACATAAAAAGACGTAAAAAAAATGAGAAAAAAAATCTAAAGACATAAAAAAAGTATCGGCGTTGGTGCAACCGGACCGAGTTGGTCAATTTCCGCATCGACGACTATTATATCTATAGGTGGTTCAGAAACTCACGCAAATGCGCGGTTGCCTTATTTGAATAAGGTCTAAAAGAAAAGAAAAAAAACATAATTTTTAATCAATAATACCGATTCATTACTCATAGTTGATTATCTGAACAATGAGAGATCAATAAGCAGTTATTTATAGTTTTTTGAGCTCTTTTTCCTATTACGCTGTACATATTAACATTATAATAATAATATAATACTATGATTACTAACAAAATTAATTTAAAATTGTAAAATAGAAAATGATCAGTAGATTAATAGCTATTAAAATAGATTTTTTTTTGATTTTTAAATGCTTTTTATTATTACGAAATTATGTTCACAATACATCTTATATCTATTTTATTAGCTACTGATCTACTGATCATTTTCTATTTTACAATTTAATTTAATTTGGTTAGTAATCATAGTATTATATTATTCTAATGTTAATCTACAGCATAATAGGAAAAAGAGCTCAAAAACCTATTTACAAATTAAAATAGATATAAGATGTATTGTGAACATAATTTAGTAATAATAAAAAGCATTTAAAAATCAAAAATCAAGCAGTTATTTAAAATCCACATATTTGAATGTCTCGAAAGGTCCTTTCGGGGTGCCGGAATCAGAGGCGTGAAACCGGGACAGTCCCGGAAAACCGGGACGTCTGTCAGTCGTAGTTATGTAGATATAACTTTATTTAATTTTTATAGTTTAATCCAAAACATCGATTTGTATTTCGAAAATAATTCTTAATTAAAGTCTTTTGTTCAAATTGCAACGGAAGTTAACAATGAATTCTGTTTTCATATTATATATATATATATATATATATATATATATATATATATATATATATATATATATATATATATATATATATATATATATATATATATATATATATATATATGTATATATTATAAATTATGGCATACTGGGTAAAATTATATGTACTATGTATTGAAAATTCGAGTTCGAATACAATGTTTCCCTTTTATATATTTGCGTTGGAAAATACGGCATGACATTTAGACGGTCTGTCTGGGTATAAAATTTCATTCATCGAAATCGTTCTGAATAATTCAAAAAGACACTGTATCCAATCCAATATATACTACTACGTACATATTCAATGATTCTTGGTGAATATAATAGCGCTCTTTGAACGTGACTCATATATGTACATACATAATAATAAATTTTATATAAAAAAGTGAAAAAATTGAATATGTCAGTTAATTGAGTATCAAATTTGGTGGTTTGAAACATTGAAAATTGTATATTTGAACAACAGACCAAATTTTGGTATTACTTACAGTATACATACATATTTAGAAAAATTATTTTTATTGATGATGTATGTATGTATCTAAAAATAATGTTTGCAGAGATAACTTGTTTTTTTCAATGTTTTATATTAGTTTCACTTCGTTCACTATTACTCTTTATTATCAATTCCGTCCCATTTTCGTTTAACTTCATGGCTGAAATTATGTAATTCCTTATTCGCTTGAATTGTATCATACAAGCTTCAAAATATTAGTAGGTGACTTTCTTTCAAATAAATCAATCAATTCAAAGTCGTCGATAGAGACTTTTAATTCAACTATAGCGTTGCAAAAACGAATCGAGTTATTAATAAAATTTGAATCACTTCAAGTTATGATTAATTTAAATATCGCTTTGTAATTTACTAGTTGTTTTACCCGGCTTCACTCAGTATTTGTAATTAATTTATTTGTATTAAATTTATTTTAATCGAAAAAAATATATAATTCATGTACACACTGAATTGGTTCAACAAAAAAGGTATAAGATATATTTATTTATTTATGTATAAATGGGGATTTAGAATACATGGAGAAGGCGACAAAGCCGATAGGCCCACGAGGATTGGCTTAGTAAAGATGATGCGATATAAAACAATAATACTCATAGCAATGAAATTATAATTATATTATTAAAAATTAATAATGTAACTATAATTCTTAATGTTTTCAGCTTTATTGTGAAACAGATCTACCGCATTTGAACGGAGGGCTGATTGTAATCAAACTACAAAGATTTCACGTCTTTTGTTAGCTAGAGTTTGACGGTGATTATGACGACGTTGTCGCAAATATTCCTAACTTTTTTATAGTCTTTTACAGTTTCTAATAGTTCAATAATTCATCTTTGATGATTGTTGAATTCGGGAACTTCGAATCGTTTAAATCGGAAAAAATCGAATTATTTATTTGATGACGTCACGGATTTCTAGGAACGTAGGATACATATATATGTACATATACACATACATATATACAAAGTCTATTTCCAAATTATATATTAGATTGTTGCAAGATATATTAGAGAGTCTAAACACACCTTTACAAAACTCGAAATCAAAGGCGAGAGATATCTAGGGTTTGTTTGAATTACCTACAATTTTAATACCGGCTTTCTATTGATTTCTAAATAATTCTAATTAAAAATATTAGCGATATTTTCAACAAGGTGGGCTTTCAACATAAAAGACGTCAGCATTCAAAGGATTTTTCTGCAAAAGTAATTGATATTTTTAATAAAATTTTAATGAAATATTTTCGTATATACGTCTACCAATAATATACATTTAAAAATTAATCAATAACGTTTACGAATAGACGACAATGAGCTCCATTCTACGAAAAAGTCACAAATGCACCTACATACATACATAGTACAAATTTGAGTCGTAGCGTCATAACATAAGTCACAAGCTAGATCTCGTAAATGCAACTGAATCAAAATTTATTAACAATATCTAGAAGTTCGAATATATGCCAATATAATTTTTTTTTTTTTTAAATAGAGAATATTTAGATAGATCTGCAAACGGCCACATTATGCCCCGGAGCGAATGTTTTAAAAACGAACTAGCACATGTATGTGTGTATGTGCATAATGTTGAGCTCATCTTTTCAAAATAAAATAAATTCAATACGATATTTTTATGAGTTAGTAAAAATTTGGAATTTGACATTAACGTTCAAATACGGACATACTCGTTCGTTCAGTCGAGGTTAAATCCCCACACGCACTCGTAACGATCAATATAACTAACGGCTTTTTACTTTTTTTCCATGGCGCTCTCATTACATATATTTTTAAAAGCTTTTTGTTATTATCTACAATACAGCTTCTAACCAAAATATGTCATAATACATATATTTCGCTATTCAGGAACAAATTTGCCTTGTTTCGCGTGTGTGCGTAAATTTGCAATCAAGTCACTGTGTGCATTTAACATGTGCTAAGCGAATGTCACCAATTCTTTGGATAGCAATCGTTCATTTTTGTCTGTAGTTGAAGAATTACATCTATGTATGCCATATTCATAATTTCATTTTAGAATTTTTATTATCGCCAGTACTTAGTGAGTGTTTAGTTGGCTAGAAATCGTTAAAGGGTTCATATTATATTTCTTTATCTGGGTAATTACCACATTGTGTGCTTGTAAGTGGTGACGGCAAATTCGAAAGATCTGCAAAAAGAGATAACATTTTATGACTACCCTATTCTGACTGCTATAAATTCGCATGTGAGTCATACACATATCAAGCGCCTGTCTGGACGTTTTTGGTTATTGCTCTCAAAATTTACTAATACTATAAATTTTCAATAATGAGACCATGTTTAGGACGTATTTTCAATTATATAAATAAAAAGCAGGCTGTAGAGTCGGAGAACTTCAAACAGAGTAGGAGTCGGAGTCGATAAAATCAACCGACTACTACTCCTTTTTATTATTTTCTTTAATTAATAGTATTACGGTATGTGTCATTATCCGCTAATAAATTTTAATTTAATATTTTTTTTTTCCCAACGCTTTTGGCATAATGATCACCGAACCATGAAATTCATACTCATCATTGATAAATTTTGAACCGTATAAAAATGTGAAAAAACCGTTGCTTTAAACGCAGTGCAGGCATGCTATTTGATCCAAAAGGATAAAACGTATGCTCAATTTGTGAAATAAAAATATGTACTTAATTAGTAGTAAATCGGTTAATTTGAAGAAATCTAATTAAGCTGTACTCAAATTGTATTAGTCGAGCTTCGATTCGAGTTGGAATAAGTTGAGGTAGACGAAATTTTTTGTTTGATGGGGGAAAATTAAAAAACAATTCCAAGAAGCATTACAGTTTAGTTCTTAGAAATTTATTTCGTCACGTGGCTAAACCCGTGCTTTTATCATTTTACTCGAAATTATAAAAGACTGCAAGCTAATTATAAAGGTGGGATCACGGATAATCGAAAAACACGAATAATCGAGAAACCCCGAATTAATGTTTTTAATACAATACGATAATTTTAATCTATACGTTGTGTTTTTTTTTTTTGAGAATATTTTAATATCGGTGCGAATTTCCCCAAGAACTAATTATGTTAGATATCATTAATATGGTGACCATTCGTCTTGTTTTGGTCGGGACAGTTCCGTTTTTTACGTGCTTTGCGTTCTTCCCGCCGTTTTCGTAAAATTGTTTGATTTGTCCACTTATGCACATAAGGATTTTTTTGAAAAAAAAGTATTACTATATTTTTGAATAACTGTAAAATACAATATTTATATTGTATTTCATCTTTTCACTTCCTTGTTTTCTTTCAAAGAAATGTACATACGTTCCGGTAAAAATTATATTAGCAAAAGAAGAAATCATAATTAAAAGAAACCATGAATAACTTTTTGGAAAATTTATAGTTATTTTATATTTTAATTTACACGTTTCAGAAAAAAATCAGTCTGCGGCGCATTAGCATCAGCCACAGTGTAATATTTTTAATGTTGTTTCTATTTTACTTTTACATAAGAGTTGTACATTCTGAAAACAATTATAATTCCTTAACAATATTCATGGTCAAGTTTAACACATTTTTTATATGGGGGGGGAGGAGATTTTTTTGCAGAGCGTTCCGCTTATACCATTGAATTCGAATCCCCATTTGTTGATTCATTGAATTTATTTGAGTACACTGTACTCC
This sequence comes from Arctopsyche grandis, assembly GCF_051622035.1. Classification (NCBI taxonomy): domain Eukaryota; kingdom Metazoa; phylum Arthropoda; class Insecta; order Trichoptera; family Hydropsychidae; genus Arctopsyche; species Arctopsyche grandis. Next base: position 25,410,139 of record NC_135356.1, on the reverse strand, counting down.
AGTAGAAACATATATGCGTATGTAATCAACACAATATTTCTGGTTAATTGACATTACAATCGATACCTGCATCATTCATAATAATAAACGGTAATATTTTTATAGATCACTTGCATTGAGTACACAAAATTTAATTTCACTAATATGACTTTTTACATAATATTATCTATAGCCCCTATATTAAAATACTTTCGCATACATATCGTAATAATAAATTTTCAATTTGGATGATTATTTTGAATGTGGAAGGAATCATATTGAATTTTGTTTTTCCTGTCGATATTTCAAAGCACGCGTTGATCGACTGGTATATCTGGTTTTGTACTTGTTCTGCAAAAACTGGTGGCAAGCTCATTCAAGATTTTATGCATACGTAGCTTGTGCAAAAATGTGCACGTTTGCACTTTATACTAATTTAAGCCTCCGAGTTAACCGTCTATAACCTTTCAGTTTCGATAAATGCATATATAATATGCGTATTCAAACGGAGCGTAAAAATTCATAACACTTTTTATTGTTTTATGAAATTGTTAGGATAATATGTACCATCCCAATATCACATTCACATACAGTAAATATTATCAATATTTTACCATCGATTTCTGCATGAAGACTTCCAAGTACTGTCCTTTTACATGTCTGTCTAAATTTACATAACTTTCATACATTAAGTACATATGTATGTATGTAGGTAAAAATACGCTTCTCACTTTTTACACGACCCATTGTATCCCAAACAGGTGTTTATTTTCATAAAACAATTATTACATTGATTATTAGATTTAAATAAATTTTATTTTATGGATGTTTTAGATCAGGAATTTCCAAACTAGAATAACAAACAGCATTTACATATATACTACATTATTTATTTATTTCGCATTATGTCTACCTTTTTTCACAAAATAAATCCTTAAAGGTTAGTCAACACATTGTTTAGTCCATTAAGTTCTAATGGTACTAAATAGATAAGTGATTCCAAAGTTTCCCAATTTATTTGATTTAATTGAAACGACACTCACAAAATTGATTGCTTACCCTCTATTTGTCACTACTGTCTAATTTATAATAATTGAAAATGTATTATTATATAAATTTATACATATACATACGGAACATTTTGACCATTTAGGGCAACTTGTTATGGCACTTATGGTAAAAATGAAATAATAAAAAAAACTTCCTACATATACAGTTAGTTGTATTTAATTAAAAAAATAGTAAGTAGCATCATAATATCATAATCATTATATCGGTAAATAAGTAGGCAGATCTAAAAATCTATGCCGAAGTCATTGCAAGATTACTTTAAAGTTTTATGTACATACATATAAGACTTAGAGAACATTGATTTCTAACGGAAGGGATATCTCATGTTTTATATCAAATGGAACATACGTTGAAAAGAGTTTGCTTTATTTTTTGTTCTTTTACTGGGTACTTGTTGAAATCCCCTCCCCGTCCCGTATGCTTACATTTATTATTAATTTGCCAAAATGTATATCCACAGAATCCTTGGCTTGACTGGTTCAGTGATTATTACGCAAAAACCGATCTCGCGCACGTCACTAGAACCTCGATCACGGAACATTTGGCATCCAAAAACTCCATCAATCACGCGAAATATTATAATAGCGAGAACTCGAGTGCCAGATATTCCGTATTCGCGTTTTTTATGGCAAGGATTGTCGTGCGCGCGATTCCAATGTGCGGAATAATCAGTGCCGGCCTTCCACCCGATGGCGCCCTCGGGCAATTTTTTCTTAACAGTTAATTTTTTCTTAACTCCAATCTAAAATTTTGAATGGCTTTTGGCGCATTGTTCGGCGCCCTAACTTATTTGGCGCCCTCGGGCGCCACCCGACCTAGCCCCCCCCTAAAACCGGCACTGGGAATAATCTGTTTACTGACTGGTATTGTCACTGGTAATAGGGGAATCTACATTTTCACCATTTTTCTATTCTATTCTAATTCAATTTGAAAAGAAACTTCTATGCATTAAAGATAAGTGAAAAAAAAGAAGTTCCGTTTTAGAGGAAGTATATTGTAACACCGAGAGTGTGTAAAAATTATTACGCTTACGTAATATTGCAGATTGCAACGCAACGTTTAGTTTAGTTAGTCACTGTATAAATTTCCAACGAGAATAGTCCTGAAGTGTTGATGACGCATCTTTGACTCATTCGATCTGCCGAAGAGCGCGTTTATGTAAATACATATTATTATGTACATAACTCAACGGTGAAAAATAACGATTTTATCTATAGAATGAACGCGATAATGATACGACAGCCCGACTTTTGCAAGCGAGATAAAAGCGAGCAAAAAAAACGCAACGCGACAGACACGTGGGCGCGGCGAGCTTTTAACCGTGGCCTCTTTTCTATTCCAAAATATTTTAAATGGCAAAAATCTATATATTATACTTGTTTAAAATGTGTGCATAAGAATATGATTCGATACTTTTGATGCATCCGATAAGGATGAGAAAAAAAAACAAATGCAAGTTTCAAATATTTAAAATTCAAACGATCAAATATATGTAGTATACTAGTGGTTTTAGCCGGCTTTGCTCACCAGATGCAAGTTTACATTTGTTCATACATATTTATAAAGTGGGATATAAATCATCGATCATTTCCGCAAGCGGAAGCTATATACATGTACTATGACAATTATCGAATGCTAGAAATAGTGACGTTTCAAATTTAACAATAGTTTGAAACTACGTGTGTATTGGAGCGACGTGATACGACGAGGATCAATTTCATATGAACCAAGACGCTGTGACGTGACAGGAAACGAATAATCGCCATTTAAAAAAAATATATAAAATTAAATTAATTGGAAAAACATTAAAAGTTGACATTTAACCTAATTTATCGAATTATTAAATGATATAAATAAAAATTAAGTACATTCATAGTGTATGTGTGTGAATTTCATACACAAACCAAGCAATGTGACGGAGGAGACAATCGGTTTTGGCCTCAACACATCAAAATACATCCAAATCAACAATTTTATTCATAATTTATGTAATTTAAAGCCATGATTTTTATAAAGAAATTTTTAAATTTCAATTTATTAGTGGATTTCCTTTATTAAAATTGTTGAGACCCAAGTTGAGTCGGTTGATTTTTTATGGCTCCAACTTCGCTTGAAAGATTGAAATGCAGGGACTCCGCAATATGCCTGCAGGCCAGGTTTCGATGAAAGTTTGTCAATTTTTTTTCGACATTCACGAATGCGTCAATGGTTGCTGATTTCAACAATAAAAAAAAATGTGCTGAAAACATTTCCCCGGCCAATTGTTGGAAATATATTAAAAATCTATCTTACTGGTATGCTATAAACATAACCTTATACGCACTTACCTAATCTAAGATTGAATGCATAGTGATGCGACACGACAGGAAGTGACGAAGTACAGATAGTAATTCAACACACTGGTCTAATCTGGAGTTGAGATGAAGTTTTGAAAATTTTAGCTTCCACCACCGTCTCACACTAATAAGATAAGACGTTTGAATAAATCATAAAAACTCCAGATCGAGAACTTAGAATTGATTGATTCATTTTTCACCAACTAGTAGCTTCCAAGTTGACTTTACTTATGACCGTCATAAAAATGATTTTTACAAGTTACTTTGCATACTTACAGAGATAACAAAATTAAAAAGTGCACTTTTTAATTTAGCACCATACCACTGTTACTCACCCATTTTCTTACTTCTTTTGTTCCTATCTGGTCATTTCTATTAACTTTGGAAAAGTAATCTTTCCAAGAACTTGTGACGACTAAAGATATACATACCTACATATTTACTTATTAAGCAACTGTTTTATATGTAATTTCAAAAATATACTGATGCAATAAGAAAGCACTATAGTCATTTGCATAAGTAGTCATATACTTACCTAAACATTCACAGACCGTTTCCAAAAGAAGACTCGAGGAAATAAACACCTACTTATGTACTAATATAGTAACTATCAGGATGTGCATACCGAATAGACTAATAGACATACGACTATTGCAAAATTTCACCTGACCTAGGATATTTATGACTCGTAGCTATAAATGTTACAGTTGGGTTAGGTCGCTACGGTATGTTATTATCGATCGTGAGCATAGTATACTATAACATTATTTATTATGCAGATCTTCTTAATTATTCACAGCCATTCGCCATTCACTGCTGGATAAAGGCCTCTCCATCACGCTTCAATTCCTCTCTGCTTTGAGCAACTCTTATCCGTCTCAATCCATACATTTTTTCTGATTTCATCTACCCATCTCGCCTGTGACCTGCCTTGCGCCCTTTTTCATTCTCTCGGATACCATTCGAGCACATCTTTCATTCATATATCGTCCGTTCTTCTAGTTACATATATAGCCTACCACTGCCATTTAAATTTTTTATTATAAATGATGTATTTTGTGAGATAAAACACCGTTTCCAATAGATAATTGTGCAAGCTCAGTATCAGAGTTAGGGTCAACATTGCTATATTAATGAACGACGTTTTGGGTTTGTGACGTTTGGGTTTGTGAATATATTTCACAAGCCGATTTTACACACTTTTATTCAGCTAAGTTAATTGAGCAAAAAAAGACAATGGTTCTTAGGGTAATACCCAACCCTTCATAATTCTATGGGAGCATACAATGCATGACGAGTTTTACAAACTTGTTATGCATTATATGTACATATACCCACAATGTACTTATGCTTGTCGATTGTAAAACTCCCCAGTCTGGCCAGATCAGACAGAAAGACAGACAAATAAAAAGTATTATTGTTTCTGTTGGGTAGAAGTATGGTTGCCGTGTTGAAAAATTTACAACCACACTAAAGGTACATTTTTACTGAAGTAATGAAAATACATGGTTATATAAATATATGATTTTATTATGAATCCTTTGAAATTTATGTATTGTTTATATCTGAATAGGTAACTGATATGCTTGTTTATGCGATAATGAAAGCCCGTTGGGTAAATCCTTTGAAAACGAGTCAGATGTCAGCATTAAATATGAAATGACTTCTTAATGATGGACACGGGTACAATAGAAAATGGAAAATACTTTCAGCAGACAGAGTAGCTCATCTTGAAATATGAAAAGAACAATGTTGTGGATATTTTTACCCAGGTGTCAAGCAAGCAAACACGTATTTCAGAAATGTTAAACACCACAAACGTATCAATAGATTTGATCAGCGAGATTCAGTCTATTTTTTTTATACTTTTATGTTTAGACGTTGATGTAGTTTCAATAAAGAGACATTTAAATGCGCATTTTATAAAACAAATGCGCATTTATCGTAAGCATTTTATAAAACAGATAAGCATTTATCGTATGCATTTCATAAAATATATTAGATATATGTATGTATCATTTAAATATATAAATGTATGATTTAAATACATTTTCTAATATATTAAAGAAAAAACAATAATAAAAATGAATTACGATAAGAGAATATAAAACAAAATAACATAAAAAATAGTTTTTTTAATATAATATTTTTTACTTAGAAAAATAAAGTAAGAAATAATACTAAAACCCTTTAATAAATAAATAAAAATCTTGTAAAAGACTTGAAAAACTACAAATCCATTGTTTTAATTAGGCATTTTAATATCAAATGCACGCATTTGATATTAAAATGCCCGCAAGTTTATAGTTTTTACAAAAGAAAATAAAAAGCAACCTAAATGAATGAAATGCGCATTAACGTATTCTATATGCGCATTAACGTATCCAATATGCGCATCACTCTTACGACGTTTTCACATCTTTCTCTCGATCTTTATGATGACCCAGCACCATATTCGTCATTTATCGACTCAAGTTTTTTAAATGCGCACTTTTTAATTGTTAAATGATTGAATTTTTTTATTATTTCATACCACAAAAACAAATATTTAACAGAAATATGCGCAAATGATTGACTCTAAGGAGCAATTATTTTTATAAATGCACCGTTAAGGGTCTGTCCATATCTATCCAGCACGAACCGGCATCAGGCGGGTAGCCTGCAAGTACGGACAGTATTCTTTGGTACATTCTATATGAACGCGTATGAATGCGTATGCGCGAATGGAGTATGAATGCGTACATATAGAATGTACCAAATAATACTGTCCGTACTTGCAGGATACCTTCTGCTGCCGGTTTGTGCTGGATAGGTATGAACAGACATTAAATCGTATCCTTTTATAAATAAGAAGAATCAAATAAAAAACTAAGAAATCATTTAAATAGCAACGCCATACGTCGAAATGCGGTTGTGACGGGTGCTGTCTTTTTTTAAAATACAAAATTGTCAAAATAGTTTTTCGAGTCGAATTTGCATAATGCAGTTCTCGCCTCGTCGGTGCATTTTCGGATAAGCTGTTTTAAAGGCGTGAACCTTTTTTTTTGCCAACCAATAAAGGACGAATGACTAGATATTTTGTAATGGAATAATTGCAATGTATAGTTGTGGGTGTTCTTATACCTGTTGTCAGTTTGAAACAGGCCAATAGGATAAATACCTAACAAAAAAAGTAAAAATAAATAGCAGATGTTCACCAATGTGGCGATTCACAAGCGTATTGCAACATAACCTCAAACGAGTATTTAGACATTATTAGTTTATATCTATGTACGTAGTAACAAAAGATGCAGTTTTTTGATAATGAAACAACTCAAATTCGAACTCAACATTTTGACCGATACAAACTGATTCTAATTCAGAATCGATCACTGATCACGTTTTCATGATTCAGAAAAAAATGTCGGTGTGTATTTTGGGAATTTTTTCAATACCGTTAGTCCTACCGAAGTGAAACTTAGTATCGGTTACTGAATTGCTTATCGATACGACGTAAATTTTAAAGTGGTACCTCCCTTTACAAGAACCCTCTTTTTTTGGATTCAATTATATTCTCTTTTACATATAATGGAAATAATAAATTTCATATAATATTTTTGTAATAATTTATGCGAATTCGGTATACGACATTGGATTTAAATATGGTAGGCTTGCACAAAAAAAAAATAACAAGCAGACAGTTATTTTTTACTTTCCATTTAAACGATTTTATACACAATCCAATTATAGCACTTTGTAGAAAAGGTTTCATGAAATAATAACATGACGTACCAAAACATAGGGTTGTTGGTGCGCTGGCAAATTTTAATCATTGAAGTGCATATTTAAGCACGATTTGAAACTGTTGATAAGCAATCAAATAACCCATTTATAAGTAGATCGTTCACAACAACTAGTGTATAATTTCGAAAGAGATTTTGTATGTAAGGTTTGGTTGAAAGCATCGAAAACAAATCAAAGTTTCTATGACGACGATATCGATATCGTTGAATATACATATGTATATATTTTTTTGATTCAAACAAATCTAATAATAAAACAAATTAATGTTTACTATTAGATTAACCATGTTTAAGCGGTTTATATGTATTACAAATACCGAGCAAAGCCGGGTAAAACCAATAGTCTAATGTATATTTTCGAAAGAGACTTTATATGTAAGTATTACAGGTTTGGATGGTAGAATCCGTGACGTTAAATTTAATAAAAAAACAAATGAATATTTAAATAAAATAAAACTATTCAAATCAATTTAATAAAATGTTTACTATTGATTAGCCATGTTTAAGCTGTTTATATTATAAATACCGAGCGAAGCCGGGTAAACCGACTAGTATACGGTAAGTGCTTAGCACTTCGCATAAAACATCTACCATTATGTGCTCATATCGAAAGTTTTCATGGTTTTAATTGAAACAACGCTACGTTGAATCATCGCCATTTAAAGTCACCGAGTCACCATCAAAGAGCGATCATTGATAAAATGGTTGGCGATCGATACACAGCTTGTTTTGAAATTATTGATTCTTCTGAGTAATGAATAAACAGCTAGCACCGTTTTTTCTTTGGAGTTGATTCAGACGAAAATAAAACAAAAATGGCCGTGGCTAAAAAGACCGAACCCCGCGCAATTGGCACAAACAAACCGTCCTACAGTTTACGACGATTTTGAGTTGGACTATAATCCATGAACAGATTCGCATCTTTTCGCAAAACCCCCAATAAAATGAATTATACCGTTACATTCCTACTCTAAAAGCATATGAAAACTTTGGAATGTCTTTTTTACTACGATGACTAACTGACTTAAATTGTGTGATGGGATGATGCTTTGACAGATTCAACCTCGTCTAGGTTTGGGTAGAATTTTGATTGTATCAAAAATGCATAAATGGCTAATATAATGAATCGTATTTTTAATCCCTAAGGAAGTTTCGCCGTACTGAGTTCCATCTCATACTTTTTTCAATATTGAAAATTTGAATAGACAACGAATACTTCCTTCCCAGTTATACGTTAAAGTATGTATGATCAAAATTAAAAGCTCTCTGTGTTTGCTATAATATTCTACATATATAGTATGTATCTAAAGATGAGTCAGTACGAATCTGCTACTCTTATTCAAGCCTTCCCATTGATATTTGGGTATATGATATGGGTGGAGAAGTATGTAGAGAAAACTGCATATCTTGCAATGCTACAACTAAGTTTCATAAGCACTACGATGTCTCAAAGGTTTGCCAAATTTCATCCTTGTCCAATGTATGTATGTGTATGGCGGATGTGCACCAAATTAGATTCTGACAACATCGGTCTGTTATTTTGTGACAAACCAATCAGAGATTAGTCATATTGTATGTTCGTATTTCATAGTCTGCAGCATTTTCAATTCAGTTTGATAAATACTAGCCAGCTAGTTATCTGAGAGCGGGAAAGTTTTTTTTCCGTTTACTGTGCGTGTGTGTGTTTGTAAGTTGGACGGCAACGGCGGATGCACACTGCGGAAGTTCAAATTTCAAATTTTTACAACTGTTTTCGTTCTCTTTTTTTTTGTTCTTCGTATTTATTATCTTCTGCACAAGCGCTTTAAATATCAGAGTTTAAATCACTTGACACTTCACTTTTAAAAGTCTATCACATTTCTTCTTAGCGGCTGCCAGAGAGCCCTAGAGGAAAGAGTGTGTAATATATGCTCATGATTACAAGAGTGCAGCGTTGCAGATTGATTCGCCTTGACATTGTTTGGCCTTGAACGGAGCGTGTCTCTCGTTCATTCCGTGTGCATTTTGGGTTTGTTGTAATTTTTACATGTGTGCGTGTGTATGATGTAATTTGTGGTGTACAGGCAGATGTGGCAGTTGTATGCGCTGTGATCGTGTGGCGCGCGTAAATTTGGCAATGGTGGAATGGAAATGTCCCAAAATGTGCGGCATGGCCTTGAGCGGCCAATAGCGGCGAACCGGTGGCGCGCCGCTATTGGCCGTTGGCATTGCGGGGGCGGGGCTTAACCCGGCTTTGGACCAATCGCCGCACACCTTCGAACACGCTATGTCCGTGCAAGTGCGAGGGAGAGGGCCTATCGCGCGCGCAGCCGCCTCGACAGAGACAGCAGCGCCGCACCCTTCCCCTCATCCTCGCGAACACAAAACGGGTCAAACAGGTGCGGAGGGGAGACAGGAGAGGAGTACTGAAATAGAAACTAGGGAAAATCAAGACGCATCCGCAAATATCGCACCTCGTCGTATACGATGTTCGCGCATGCTTGCAAAAATAAAACATTTCAGATTTACAATGTAAAAAATTCATTCGCTTTATTCAACAAAGTACAACAAACAAGAACATCATCGCATTGCACAACAAACAAAATAAATATTCGCAAAGTTATAAAACTTAAAAATAGTTGAATAGTTGAATGTGGAATGTGGAAAACGCGTGCCGAGCATATAGGAGAGAGAAAAAGACTGACTCTGACGTAATGACGAGTTTAGTCTATCGCTCCCTCCTGCATACCCGACACACTCCGAAGAAGAAGACAGCTTCTGATGAGTAAGTGTCGAGAATCCGGTTCAGCAAATTTTCGCGCCACTTTCTTGACAAGTCCAAACAGCTCCAATACCTGTCGAATACAAGACAAAAAAGCACATATAAGAAACAATCGGTGATGCAATGCAAAAAAAAAGAAAAAAAACTAAAGTTATTTCATTAAGTTATATAAGACGCGCAAATAATACAAGTATTTCAAATGCAAAAGAGTAGGAATAAAATTTGAAAACGCGCTGCCAATTCCAGTAGAATAGTAGTAATAATATAAATGGTTTTTTTTTCAAAGATGATATGAAGTGTGCGAGATGTGAAGTGATGTCCGCAAGACACGTCCGGCCGAGATGGAAGCGGGCGCAACACTGGCGGCTGACGAGGCGTGGTGGTGAACGACGGAGTGGGAGAGGTGTGTTCGAGGCGAGCAGGCGCAGGTGACGACCGACCTCCGCTGAGTTCGCGGACAGAGTGAGGTGACGGCGGTTTCGCGGAGCGGCGCGGATATGGGGGGGGCACGGGAGGGGGGAAGCTGCGCGCGCACCCTCCGCAATGGCGCGCGCACCGGGGAGTGGAAGGTGGGGGGGGGGGAGTGCGAATCGTGTCAGCGGGGCGTTCGGGAGGCGGAAGGGGGGGGGGGGGGGGGGCAACGGAACGAAACGGCAGGCTCGCGGTGACGTAAGTTTCTCGATCGATGCACCGCGGGCGACGAGAGCTCGAGCGCGACGCGACCACTCCGCTTGGCTCCCCGATCGCGACTGCGAGACGCTTGCGGCGCGGGGACGAAGGCGCACGGAAGCGAGGGGGCGAGGGGGGAGGGCGCGCGGCACGTGCGACGGTCGGTGAACCGGCGGACGCACACGTGTCAGGCCCAACGCTCCGATGTCTCCGAAGTACCGGACATATTCTTTGTCTGCTGAGATATGCTCTCACGTGACCACTTTCGTTTTCTCCGGCTGTGCGAAGGACTGCGGACCTCGGGCGGACAACACCTGCCTTCGAGGATTGTGCAAGTGTGGTGCGCACCTCGCCTAGCCTCACCACGAGCATTTGTTTTCCGACTCGTGTACTCAACACTGTGTGTTGCAGTGACTCCTTTGTTTTCAGATGCGCCCTTTTACCGGAGATTCGAAGGAAATGATCAAAAGCTATTAAGAATATATTAGGGTGTGGGGAGTCACTTACGATACATGAATGGCTCGCGAATCCTCTTTATAAATTTCCATCTCGCACTGATGTTTTTGTGAATTCTCATATTCGATTACGCAAACTTATATTTACTGATGATGATTTTATAGAATGCTTTACAATTCAGGTATCTGATTAGAATAAGGTGACGCATTTTTTCCAAATTCAAAAAACTAGGACATTTTTTTCCAAAAACATGTTACTAAATATTTCAATTATTTAAAACGAAGATTTGAGACACATTTATGAAAAAAATCATTAATTTTTCTGAAATTCTACACAAGGCTGGTTAAAATTATACCAAGCAAACATTTTAAGGTTTCAACATTTGACTAATTTGCTAATATTTTTGTAGGAAATATAATTTTCGCTTTATCTCGCGACTTACCAGGGCAGATACCCAAAAAACAAGCAATGTCTTGGTAAAATCAGTACGAATGGGCATTTTAGATTAGAATGATGTTTTTACATTTATATCAAATAACTGGAATTGAATAAAATATACATATATGAGCCGATGTCTCCGAACAAACTATCATTGGGGGTTTGTCCAATATTAAATCTAATATATAATTTAGAAACAGACTTTGTATGTAAGGTTTGGGTGCTAGAATCCGTGACGCTAAATTTATATTACAAATACCGAACAAAGCCGAGTGAAACCACTTGCAATACATATGTATATCACAAAAAAATATTCTCATTTAACATTTTAACACACTTATTTGCCAATCATTCGCTTCTCCAAGGCTTAAAAGTGAATTTTTATATCCACATTCATTATCTAATTATAATTTCACTGTAACATATATGCACATATACATATATACATAGTGCGCAAAATTACGATCAATCGTTGCCACAAAAATCGCGAATATGGAATATCTGGCACTCGAGTTCTCTTTAGTACAATATTTCGCGTGGGTGTACAATATTTCGCGTGGCTGTACAATATTTCGATTGATTGAATTTTTGGGTGTCAGATGTTTCGTGATCGAGAATTTAGTGACGTGCGAGAGATCTCTTTTTGTGGAATAATCACCGAACCGTAAATAGTACATACATATGTACATACGTTGTATACGGCGACAGTGAATCATCAATTTCTTAATTTATACGATAAATACGATCTGCATATAAAAAAAATTTACATCGTATCGATATGTACTTGAGTAACCGATATCAAGTTTCAGTTCGATAGGACTAACGGTGTTCAAAAAATCCCTAAACTACACAAACACACACACACAGACCTTTTTTCGAGTTGAAATCTCGAATTCGAATTTTCGGATGATCACGAAAATTTATATATTGTTAATACAAAGTAAAAATCTTTGAAAAGAAACACCGTAATCGTCGATAATCATCATTCAATTTGATAAATTCAGTTTTTCAATTTCGGAACTAAAAAGCAAGTAAGCTAAATTTGATTTAGTTTCATCCCGTTATCGTTTTTAATTACATTATTTTAGATTGAACAAGTACTAAACATTTTAGGTCGGTTTGAACTATAAGTAATTGCTACATTGAAGTAAGATCAATGATTTGTGAGATGGTCGGATCAGGCTTATGTGCATGTGACTACGTTTGTATGCGCATGTGTGATGTCATAATTCGTCATAATCTAATAAAATTTGAAATGAATATTTTTTTTGTATTTACTCTGTAATATGTAAGTATGTAGATATGTATTATCAACATTTTCGTTTGAGATAAGTGGGCTGTAAGAATTAATTGCATTAATTAAATATTCTTGGGTTATAAATGGATATAGTCGTAGTTCCATTTAAGTAACTCTCTAAATTTTCAAATAATTAGTACTTAATAGGTTATTTCTATTATTGATTTGTGTGATTTTAATTTGGTCAAGAACTTGTACATTATGAATACAAACTGACTTCGACAGCTGGGATTGTTCAGCTGAACCATTAATGTTTTCAATATCAAAGTAAAAATATGACAATGGCGTTCCGTAATCTTATTTGGTTATGTCGAAATATTTTTAAAATAATCATATTTCTGCGAAATTCTCCTTAATCCTCCTACATATTATTCAAATACGTAAATAAAATCACTTTTTTATTATTATTGTTGGAATACCTCTTATGGGTTTATAATATCTTTCTCGGAAAAAAAGGAAGATACTTTTCAGATGGTAATAATCGTAAGTGAAACGTAAAAAAGGTATGTAAAAATTAAAAGTTGTAATCTTTGTTTACCGTATATTCTACCCTTACATTTTAATACATAGAAAAATAGAAACCACGTAAATAGGCAAGTTAGATATTTACGAGTACAAGTACAGTTTACCATATCAATAAAGCATATAAATTTATTTATGGTATGTATAGGTATATGTATGTAGAGAAGACAAAATATAGTTTTAGAATACAATGTAAAACCGATTGTAGTTTCATATAAGTAGTAGACGAGTTCACACGAAACATTCTCCGTATTTTTTTTGTGTCTTGTAATTATGTACATCTCTACGCAACCGAAACTTTCCGTAACTTTCTCCGTGATTACTTTTTAATTTGGAGCAAGATGCGATTGCACAATGGAGACGATCGTTATAGAAAAGTATACAAAAATAGTTACGGGTGTAAAAATCATAAAATATACATATGCACTTACATTTAACTTTGAATATATATATACATATATACGAGTTGTTCATGAAAATCATCTGATAAAGATTTTAGATATGCAATTGAAGAATCAATAGCTTATAACTTCAGAGAAAATCAACAAGATATCTAAATATACGTATAGTGTATATGTATAGTGTTATTGAATGTGTGTATTTATTGCATAAATAATACCGAGTATGTATAATTACAATACAATAGATAATCCAATGATACGAACAAAAAAAAATTGGTTTTGTTTGTATGAGATTTATTAAACTATAATATATTTGTATTTGTAACTTGATTTTTGTAGTGACATTCTAGTGTTTAGGATTACATTGATTATTTATTTTAAATGCAGTTTTTTCACAATGATTACATAGGATGCGAAACTAGGATTATTAAACAGTGAATACCAATGTCGCATGAAGTTCAATTAACTCAAAGAAGTATGTTCAGTAAAATGAGGAAACGAAACACATAAATGAGAGGTAAAAACTATAAAAGCTGACAGGTGAAAAGCAGACGAAAATATTAAAACAGCAATTGACAGGTTATGTTACTAGAGGGATGAGAAGAGAGGTGTTGAAATGGTACCGATGAGTGTAAAAGGATGTCACAAGTGAGATGAGTGGTTGAAGTGAGGAAAATTTATGGGGTAACATGAAAGTGTGTTGCGAGATTATTTTTATTATATCCACTTAACCATGTCAAGAAATCGTATCACAAGTGTAAGCGTAATCTTTATCGACGAAATGAATAATTAAAAACTCTGACAGTCTAATGTTTGTCTAAGTGTTAGGCTGAATGTGTTGAAAATTATTGAATGTTTCAATATATATAGTTTTATAATCTCTGAACGCAAACGATTGCCCTGACGAGGGTTGCCAACTCTCAAAAGAGCTGCTATCCAAAGCGGCAACGTAATATTCGGAATCGACAATTACCCCAGAAAAGATACTGATATACATATGTACATATGTGTAGAATCGGCGCTGAAATTGCAAACGGCGACGACCGGTTTTTGAAGCGAGTGGTAGCCCTGCTTCTAACGCAGAGAACAGGCTATCCGGTTTTGCGCGCGTATCGACCGCGCGCGCGCGCGTTCCCAGAACTGGGTCACACGTGTCGCGCTCCCCCCACCACACCGGCCTTGGCACAATTGCGCGTCTTTATCGCGCACATCGCCGCGTCCCTCTCGCTCTGACACGCCGAGTGACGTCACGACCAGAACAGTGTCGCCACTCGTCACTGCGCGCTGTGTAGGCTTACCATGTCGGTTTCGCTTCAAGCCGGGACATTTTATGAGCGATGAGCGTTTGTTAGGGTGACTATCTATGCGAGAGAGCGATACAAATACTTATTTTGCAGATCAGCAGTGGCAAGCGAGGCCGGCCTTCTCCCGACAAGGACCCGGATGTGAAAAAAATTTGGGCCCCAAAAAAACATGAATAATATATAACGTTAATACAACTTGTTCTTCGTTACAATATATTCAATGTTTTGTTAATTGTGCTATTGAATAAATAAGCTAAATATTCTTTGCAAGAAGTAGCATATAGTAGGTAGGGCTGCCCAAGGCGTTCCGGTATCCGGTTTTAAGCCTCTCGTCCCAACGTCCCGAATGTCCCGGTTTTCGATAGCTGCTCATTGAACTTTCATTGTTCAGAAATAGCGATCCCCCGCAGCTATTAAACTGCAAAGAAATGCGCGAATCTCAATTTTACTGTAGATCCACATCCATCGTGAAAAAAGAAAGAAAAGCGAGATTGGGAAAATCATTTTTCTTTTTAAACCTTCTTTGGCAATATGTAATTAATATCGTTTAGTATTAAAATTACTAAATAAATTGGAAAAAAAGAAAGGAAATACTAGTTTATAAAAGGAAGGATCTTGAATGTAATTTTTTATCATTCTTGTAATGTCTGTGCCTGGGGGGGGTGGGTTCAGTTAAAATGTCCCGGATATCAATAAATTTGGCAGCCCTACATATAGGTCGATCCTTATTTCTCGGGTATGATTTTTTGAATAAATACAATCCATTTTTTTTTTAAATTTCGTTTCTTTCTGTTTTATCATTTTTCGGGGCCCCTTACATGCACGGGTCCGGGCGATTTGCATCCAATGCTCCTCCAAGCTGGCCGGCCCTGGTGGCAAGCATACATTTGCCTAAAAATCTCAAATTTATGCCTGAAAAGTTGAAATAAACATTTTCAACTGCGTATATACTTAACTCAGTGGTACTCCTGTTTTTTTTTTCTCCGAGTTGATTATTGAAAAGTAAAAATTATCCAAAAGCCGCTTATTTTTTTTTCTAAAGAAGAATATTTAATAAATGAAAATCTAGTGATATTACTAAAAAACTAATATTGATTTTTTTATTACTAGTTGATAATAATTCTCTAGCATTTTCCCGTCAAACCCATAATATAATAGATCGTTTCGTACGAAAACGTAAAATAAATGAACCCGAATAATTCAAGGACTATTGCTTTCAAAGAATATTAGCATTTTGATTGTAAAATTCATTTTGATATAAAAGAAAAAAGGCAAAGGAATAGAAAGAGTAAAAATTCATATATTAGCCAATTTTTTGTGTCTTATGTAAAGAAAGAGACTAGATAATTTTAATTTACCAAACATTAAATATTACATTTTTTGATAATTCTTAAATAACGGCATGTTTTCGTATCCACTTCGAAAATTTATAACATCAATAAAACAAAAAATCTTTTCAATACCATTCAATACAAATAAAATATATTTTTAAACAAATTTATCAGTACGTTTGCTTAAAAATTTAGTGACACATAACAGAAATATTTATAAAATACGCTTTATTAATAGAAATCAAATTTATTCATTTGTCCAAATAGAAATAATATCAAAAGTATGTACATACATATTTATGTAGCTCTTCAAAAAATGGTCCAACCCATTTGAGTAATGCAAGATGACGGCAACTTCAAAACGTAAACTCATTATTTTTTTACAGAACTACGCTATGTATCATACGCGACCGTATTGAAAAAAAATTGTTTATTTTCATATGTATATCGATCGGTTTTCATTTAGAACGTGAATGTTTATTCAACTAGTGAATTATTGTTTATTTATATTATATTATATTTATGTATTTTGAGTCTGTTGAGCGGAAATATGCTTTTAGGTTTGATAGCCGATGTGAGCAATGGCGCCGCCGCTCATGTACTACTGCCACTCGAATAGAGACGCACTTCACAGAAGAACAGGCCTGGGGAAACTACGGCCCGTGGGCCGCATGAGTTTGCTACTAAATTCAACCACCAATAAAATAATTCAGTACTAGACTGTTAAAAACAGCATCAGTTTAATCATTACTTATCCAATTGTTATATTCCAAAATTCTTGATTTCTTATATACGTATGTATTATTCCATGTATTATAAGGCTAAAATATTCAGGAGCAGATTTGGCTTATTTGATTCTGTCATTATCACGATAATCTCCTTCTGAGCCGTAAGTCTGTTATTATGTACATAAATTTAAGACGAGCAAAAATATTATTTTGTCGACTGACAATTATATTTCAATAAAAAATACAGAATATAAGGAACAATGTGATAACGCAAAAATAAATAATAATTGACGAATGACTTGAACTTACTTGAATTTAATTATAAGTTAAAACAAACAAAGAGCTTCTTAAGAAATAAAACAAACAAACGCGAAAAAAAATGAACGATTTAATTAATTTAGAAATAAGAATCGCTCTTGTTTATGGTCAATTCGCGATGATGTTTTCATTTAATTTTTTGGACGATCAAAATGTTTAATTTTAATTGTTCAATGATTAATGTTTATCATTTTTCTACGAATTTGATTGAATTTGGAAAAAAAAATATGCATATAACCCCCCCAAATTAGAAACCTAGCACCGAAAATGTACATTCAATTGGCATCTATTCTAAAATAGGGAAAGGACGGTGTTGGCTATGCAAAGATAGTTGGCCACTTGGATTTTGAAATTCATAATCCAATTATTATAATGACTAAATACCTTTGTATAATCATCTGTTATTATTATTATGTTTCTAAGTGGCCAAAAACTGTAGTGTTTATTGGTTAATGTACAGATGTAACAAAATAGTAAAATACTTCACTGGCAATACTGCTAACCAAAATCTGGCAAAATATGTTTTGTGTTAACGTACCAACAAACATTTTTTGTAGTTTGTGGAAGTTTATTTTTTTATATAACGAAAAAGAGTAAATTTGGTTTCTAAATTTCAAAATTGCTCGTAAAATAAACTAGTAATGAGATTTTTAGATATTAAATAATCAATTCCGAAAGCAATCGATGGATGTTTTTTTAAAATATGATTGAAATCTTAATTATGTATGTTTATGTCATGTCATTTGATTTTTATCGAGATTAATCATGACCTCAATTTAAAATCGTTAGAAAGGTAAATAATGAATTTCCGCTATAAGCGATAAAATTTTGAATGCTTTGAATGCGTTTTTCTAAATTTCTAAACATTCATAACGTTTTTATCACATATTGTGAAGGCTAGTAATAACAATCTTATCTTCGATCTATGTACTATAAAATTGAGGAATAATGCTAAAAACATAATATGAAAAAATATGCTGGACAATGAGGGGGACAATTTAAGAAATACACTTGGAACTTCCATGTATGTACTATGTATGAAACTGCATGCGTTAACCTTGACCAACCTTAACTCAGAACAGGTTCCGTGCTCATTTTTCAAATACATACACATGCCTTATTAATAAGGCCCTGTCGTAGTTGAAGAGCCACAAGAGATTTGCCTTTTCGTCAATCGGAAATCAAATTAATCCGGCAATGACTATTTAATTGTTGAACTAGGTCGATATTCTATGATGGATTATTAAATTAAGTACTTAGAAATTATGGCAAGTAGACGTATGGTGTGCAAACAGGTCCCGCAGAACTAAATTTTAGAAGTTGACCTCATGTATTTATGGGTTGATCTCTGTCATCTTGCGGGTCTATATATATTTTCAGAAATCCTTTGTTCAAAATTTAAAATTTTCCGAACCTGTCGTTAGTCTTTATAAACGAACTTTCAATATGTTTTTGAACGATTCATGAATTTTTTTAAAGTGACTAGTAGTTTTGGGTATCTGGATATATATGTATGTAGAATATTCGCGTATTGACATGAAGCTGTACAACCCAAGTTCTAAATGACTATAGAGAAATGGGGCCCACTGTTCATTATAATGCTAAGCAATTGAAATCATCAGAATATAACTGTTACTGTTGAGCCCATTGTTACTGAAATTGGATGCCACTACTAGATGTGCGTGCGAGCTTGCGATCATTGTTGGACTTAGCATTTAAGTTCAAGTGTCAATATGCTAGTTTTTTGTTGTTTTTGGAGGCCCCATGTGTCCCGGGGGCCCGTCGGTGACGCAAGTAATAGTTTGCGCCTGACCCACATGCGGACAATGGCGCACAATGACGTCATCAACACCGTTGCCAGACCCATGATGAGATGTCCATTTTGAATTTCGTCAACTATAAGTATGTAGTTCTGGTGTTCCCCCCGCTTTAAAATTTCACATGCCACCATCATCGCTCGGCTGCCATCCTCCCCTCTAAAAATTGGTCGACTATAATAATAACATAAGCAGAAAAAGCTATGCCATGGAGCTGAAGTTTATTGCGATCGAGCATGACGCATTGTAAAAATTTCGTCTGCGGCCCATTCTTCATAGATAGACAGCCCGAGCTAAGGTAGCTTGAGTCAAATTGTTTTGTTGGTTTATAATTAGTGACATAAAAAAGCGCGGCCCATGGGTGTCTCAGAACGCACTTCGACACATATTGCTAGTATGTATTTACATACGTAGTTATTGGTTCGGTGTCAATTTCGCACATGGCGATCTCACACACTCTACAATCGTTGCCAAAAATCCCACAACAGACGCGAACTATCACGCTAACGAGAATTGGAGTGCCAAATATTCCGTTTTTGCGATTTTCGTGGCAACGATTGTCGTATGCGAGAACGCCATGTGCGAAATTGTCCGTTTATCGTATGTAGTTAATGTATTTCAGATATGGCAAATTAAGTAAGGTGAATTGGAATAAAAAAAATCAAAGTCATATATGTATATTTTTTGATATCATAATTTTGTATTAAATACAGAACTGTGTAGTGACTACAGTATAACCGTTCGTATTTTTAGAGACTACACTGTAGTATCTAAAAATTTTAACGATTCCCATTCAAATTTTGTTGATAGGAGTTTTACTATTCCGATTTTTATCAACTAAGAGTAACTCACCAATAGTGTTTCTATCTTTGTATTTTGCTCATGTTTTGGTTAAATTGAAGAGATGGTCAATTACGCCAATTTCGCGCGTATTATTGGTTTCATGTATGTATTTATTCATAAATAAAAAAAATATTATATGCAAATTTATTTTTTTATTCAAAGTAATGATTTACATCAGCTCATTATATTACCTATGTACATATATGCAGCACCCTGTTTTAGAACTCCAGAGATATTCGAAAATTAGCCCGTTGCGAAAAAATGGGAAAAAAATTGAGCCGGATTGTGTCGTATTTTCGTATTTTTTTAACGACTACACACCCTTGATTAAATAGGAAAAATGTCGTCATCGCTATAATAATGGCGTGTTTTACGTCAAGGATGCACAAATTACGGCCAATAAAATGTGAGCTGTCCTATTATCAAGGAAGCGACAATTTAAAAGTGAATTAACAGATATAACGAATTTTGTTTTAATTTAAGGCAAGTATAATATTATCTCATTTAAGACAGTATATTTACATACACATACGTACTTGAGTGTATAGGTACAATAGTTGTTTAAAATTAAAAATGCGATACCTTCCTTTTTTAAGGATAGTTTTTTTTATTCAGAAAATTTATGGAGATTTTAGAAGTCAAATATAGAGCCCCTCTTATTATTGTACGTATGTATGTATTCCAATAAAAATATGGATTTGTCTTCTAATATGTATAACAAACTGACAGAAAACGCTGTGCATCCAATTACTTAAAACAAATTCAATTCAATACTAATGAATATATGAAATGTATATGCGCTTATGTGTTAAATGTTGTAATAAACGTTGCTGCAATTATACTATGAACTTTATAGCAATATTACAAAGTTCATATTCAATTAAAATGCTGTGTTTAAAAAAAAAGCTTGTAATGATTTTGTGAAATCATAATAAAAATTTTCATATTTTTTAAATCAAAAACTGACATTAAAATTCGTACTTGAATTATATATGTACTTACATGCATATATAACTAACCAGGTACATACATATATAATATAATATAATACAATATACATAATAGGGGATCAAGGTGGTTACCCACTTGGATATAATGGATAAAAATTACATTAGCTGAACCCTATTCGTTGTACTTATTTACATACGTACATACATACATACATTTATACTCGTATCAAAAATATATAAGAATACTATTAAGGTAATTTATACGAGTAAGATTAAAATCGTCTTATATGTACATATATTATGTTTCGTATAAAATTTAGAAACAATAAATTTAATATTAATGTAACGAGGATCCAATACTATTGTTCTTTTAAGAAATGTATCATATGAGTATATATCTACATACATACTATGATATGTGAAAATAGGTTCGTTGATTATTCCGCAAAAAGCGATCTCGCGCATGTCTCTAAAATCTCGATCACGGAACCCAAAAAATCCATCAATCGAAAGCTACTCACGCGAAATATTGTACTAACGAGAACTCGAGTGCCAGATATTACGTGATCGAGATTTTAGTGACGTGCGCTTTTTGCGGAATAATCCGTTTACCGAATTTCATACCCAAATAAATAAAGAAGTATGGTAGTTTCATAGTTCATAGTAAATATGTAAATTATGATTTAGCCCAAAATTGATTACTATCTGTAATATTAATAATTGATTCGTTTAAAAATTATTGATGCGTATTAATGAATAGGGAAAAATTTGAATATCTTTCAATTGCGGCATTTATATAATAAATAATAAAAATCCTGCAAGAATTCCTGCGATTTTTCTAATGAATTTGACAGATGCAGTATGTAGTATGTGTGTGTGTATGCGTAGAGACGCTTTGGCCATAAGCGATAATTGAGTTTAAATATTCATTCAGAGATATAAAATTCGCATTTATGTAATGTTTTCGAGTGTTTGACATGAAATCGCATATATTGGCATAAAATATACAGACAATAATATACACATATATATATATATATATAACAAGCGCCTTATAATTGAAATTCGCCATAACAAAAGGGGGATTTTAAAAACGATACGGTATAATAATCCTCACCTGGTTTTTTATGATGGGGTTTCTTTATGGCCATTGTCTAGTTGTTGCCACGTGGGGAGCCGCAGCATGAGGTTAGGCGACGCTATCGATTTCCTCTCCATCTCTGCTTTAGAATTAATTGATGTAGATTATTTCTGTTTGACAAAATAGAAAATTATCGACGGTACAATGGCTGAAGGATAAATACCTGATGAAGAATGAGGAGGTCGACGAGGAGACACAATCATCGCCTGGCTGCTTAGGGGTGCGTCTTGGCTTGAAAGTTGGGTGATCCGTATTTATATACTTCTCTGCGCGCGCAAACTCCCCTCCCACTTAACCCGATTTTGGGGTATAGTTTTTACACATTTCAATTATTTCATCAAGTACTCACATGTCGATTTAATAGTGTGCGCCATATTTGAAATGTCAAATGTCAGGAAAAAAATCCGAAAATGTTCAAATTATTATTATGTACATGCGATCGTTTGAGGGGTGAAAAATTTAATGACTAGAGAAAACATCAAAAACTAAAAAGAATACTTGTAAGTATTCAGTTGCCCGAATAATTACGAACGTATAATTTTGTGTATATTATATATATAATTATGTGAAAACATTATACATACACATATAATAATGAAAAAATAATCGATCCGATAGATGGAGGGATGCGTCTGTCGTTGTGTTTGCGGTTTTTCGATATTTGTATGTAATTTTATTATTCGAAAACGATTAAATTTTATTAGGTAATGTTTTTCGGGCATGAAATTATTTTAATAAAAACAATTGAGATTATATAGTTGTTTACCATTTTGTTTTCGTAAATAAAATTAACCTTTAATGTTTTTTTTCGAAGTAATTAAAACATTTATTTCGAAGTAATTAAAACGTATTTCATTTATTTCGAAGGTTTTGTTTTGAAAAAGCTTTTTGTCGGGGTGAAAAACACATTATATGAAATAAAATCGATTCGACAGTTGAAGGTAATGCGTCTGACATGAATGTTGATATTTGTGCACGTGTAATTTTATTATTCTAAAACGATTAATTATGATTAGGTAATGGTTTTATTGCATTAAATTATTTTAATAAATACAATTGAAATGTTTTTTTTATACAAGTTATTTACCATTTTTTTGGAAAATAAAATGAATTTTTAAATTAAACGTTGATATTTTTAATATGTTTTTTAATTAAGCCTGGATTATTTAATATATAATCTTTTCTAAGGTTTCGTTTTCACGACTTTTTTTCGGAGTCAAAAACACAATAGGTATATGCAGTGCCGTCACCCCAATTTCGAAACAAAAGGTTTCCACAAATATAATATTATTTTTGTGCAAATGTTTATCTACGAAAATATATTATGTATTTGCGGAGGATCAAAATATATTATATAAAACAGCGCAACTGGAGAATTAATAGAATTTATACGAAAAAAAAAAATGGATGTCCTTGTCATAATATGTAGAACAATTGGACAGTTTATTTCTTATGAAATATGATCAAAATCGCCGCAAGGGGATTTTTCCCCGAAATAATTTTAGTGTAATTACATATGAATCATTACCGAAATTTGCTGAAAAGTGGTTATTCAGGGAGACTGCATTCAATTAAAAAAAAACTGACAATATGTTTTTGAATTTAATTTTAATTTTTGGATATTTTTCAATTGGTGTTTGCAGTTTGCAATGTTTGTAGCCTTCCAAGGAGCTTTCCGATAATCGAAATTTGTGCACATGTAATTTTACTATTCAAAAACGATCGAATTTCACACGGTAATGGTTTTCGGGCATGAAATTATGTTCATCAACACAATTGAGATTATATGAAGTGGTTTTTTTTTATTATTTTTATATACATAAGTTGTTTACCACTTTGGTTTGGTAAATAAAATGAACTTTTGATTCAAACGTATTTCATTTTTATTTTATTTTTTCTAAGGTTTCGTTTCAAACTTTCCGTCAGGATCAAAGGAAAGTTATATGAAATAAAATCGTTTTTTTTCCATCAGTAACAGCGTGACAATTAGGGGTGGAGGCAAAATTATTTTTTCAAAGGCGATAAAAATATTTTTTACAAAGGACACATGGCAAGGGCATGTACATTTTTTTTGCTTTGCTACGGTTTGAAACATTCGAGTGATTGTATTGTTAGTTAGTAGTCAATTTCGAGTTCTCATGTATTAATGTGGTATTTTTTAGTTGATCGAACCAATTAATTATTTATTGGATCTCCTCCCCTTCAACTAATTAATATTTGTAAAAAGATAAGATATTTATATTTATTTATTCATTTTACATACATATGTATATACACACATATATATACCAGGAAGGCCAAACAGGTAAACCCCAATTAGATAAATTTTAATACAGATAATTGGGTCAAATTATCCTGATTCTTTTGAAGAATTGATATCCAGTGTAATTATAACCTAGTAAAAAAATAATTATTGTCAATTATTCACTTATAGTCTAATTTTGACACTTTATGTATATTCATAAATATACTAATTTATGTAGGTATGTATGATATCGGTCTCCGTGACGAGCCGGAATGTTAAATTACAGAAAACGCAAATATCGGAAGGCAAAGGTCGAAAATCGAAAGATAAAAAAAGGGTGCATGGTAAACGGTACATACTCATGTACATACTCACTTAATTTGCGCGAGCAGGATACAACAGGAACAAGAGTAACAGGCTTTTCCTCCCGTATTAATGTGCGCGCGAGTATGTACCGTTTACCATGCACCCTTTTTTTTGATCTTTCGACGTAAGATCTTTCGATTTTCGATCTTTGCCTTCCGATATTTGTGTTTTCTGTAATTTAACATTCTGGCTCGTCACGTAGACCCGTATGATATATGTACATGTAAATTTTATCTAGTTAGAAACTAGTTGGAAGCCAATTCACATATTATATATGTAATGCTTATCTGAATCAAGTTGGATTAAAAACATATTTTTCATTAATCCTTTGAGTGGTGACGTCTTTCTGTTGAAGGCCCGCCACACTGAAAATTTGACAACATTTCCAACTAGAGTTACTTAGAAATCCAATAGAAAGCAATTACAAATATTGTAGTTAATCCAAACAAACTCTAGATCACTACCCTAGATAACTACCGCCGAGGATTTCGTGTTTTGTAAAGGTGTGTTTAGACTCTCTAATATATGTATCTTGCAACAATATAAATAAATAAAATAAGTCTATTAATGAATGTATTTTTCCAAAACTAGTTCCATCTTCTTCATTGTTGTTAAAATGTAATGCTCACAGTCTAATTGCCAAGCCACAATCTAAAATACTCGACAGTTAGGGATTTCCATCCGGAAAATCTGCTATGGTTATAAATTCAGAAATTCCGGTGTAAACGAGTCTTTATAAATGTTGACAAATGAATGACATGGATTACACGACCCATGTTCAATGCATTTTATTTCAATGCTCCCTTTAAAGGCTTAGCAGGTTTTTGTACATGATCAAACAACTTTGTACATTACAAAATACAACACCTGTCAGCGTTTTTCAGGCTCGTGGACTTATTGCCAAAACGCCGATCGGCGTTGGTCAGCATTCAAAGGGTTAAAAAAATATTATAATAACAATGAAATTAAACTGACGTTTCAGTGGATTCAATATCGATTACGGAATTCACAAGGCATAATTATATTTTTTCTACAGAAATTACATAATTACGGAATCTGTTTCTGGAAATTAAATTTCACAGACAGCAATAATTTTACTGTAACATGTACATGTAAGTACATACATACATATAACGTATTAGTAGCGTCATATTTCTCGGTTACTTTTTTAATTTCACATTTTTTCTCGCATAATTTTAATCAATCTCGAATCATTTTTAAAAAGAATAAATAAGCTTGTAAAAATATCGTTATATCGTTGTTAAAAATCTCATTTCTCGTATTACTAGTTGTTATTTAGCATATTATTTAAAAAAAGCTTAAACTGCTTGCGTATTTTATTTCTCGAGAAATAAAAATATGTAGGCGTGCATTTTTGCTCAATTACATAGTCAGTAAGAGCTTTTAGCAGTCATATCCCATTCCAACGCTTGTCGTTAAGGTACTAATAATAGATGTGTATATAGACGATATCTATTATTAAATCAAGATATGTACATATGTACTCTATTAATTAATATGTTATTCCAGTTTGAAACAGACCAATATGATAACTAAGCCTTCGGCGCGGCTGTGCTATTTTCCAGGAAATAGGGCAAACTATAAAGCTAGAGAGCACAAAAAAAAGGTTCACAATAAAAATGGACAATGGCGAGCACGCTGGCGCTGAATCTTAGCGCGAAAACACACAGCACGGAACGTGGCATATGGAACGTCGACAAGTTCTCCTACATTTCTTCAAATATGGGATCTTATGTACATACATACATACATATGTAGTTATAAAGTCTCTTTCGAAATTTTATAATAGATTAAAACTGTTAGTTCTATCACTGAAAATTTCTATTCAAACGGAAGTGGGACCTCCCTTTATATGTAGTAAGTGTTCTATTTTAATTTTTGGATTTTTTTAATCTCTGAAACCGCTCAATTTTTAAATAATGGCTATGATAAATTTTAGTTAATGGTATTTTTTTCTTTTGAAAATACAAGAAAATTAACAAAAATCTTATTTGAATGGACGTAATTATTTATTTATTTAAAAAAAAAATTGACCTCTTTTATATATTTTTACACAAACTTGCAAACTGTATAAATTTAAAATACATTTTCTTACAGGAGAATAAATATTGTTTTATCGGCCTTTATATTGTAACATTTTTATGGTGTTTTGATCTTATTTTTCCATTAAGGTTGGATTTGAAATACACAGTTTCAAACTTAACGATCCGTACAAGTTACTGTAACGATAAAGTCAAACAATGATTGTTGATTCGCAAATTATTGATATGAACATTGCGTCAGTTGGAAGTATCCTCCGGAGTGAACGAAAATCTAGACCACCATTTGGTTTTTCATTAACAGTTCAATATTTTTTGTTATTATTAGCCTCAGACGGATAAGAAAACTACATATGTACATACATATATAGGTAAAAACAAAATGGCGATCTGACATTCGTTTTTATCTGTTTTCATAGTTCCAGTTGTATCCTATATTAAACACAACCGTAAGTCATGTGCAGGGGTGGGGGTGAAAAGCGCACCCTTGACGTCTCGGGGGTGACGCCTCCAGGATCGGGTCGCCCCCAATCACCATTTGGATAGCTAGGTAATAAATCAATCTTGTCAGCTCGAAAGTCCCCTAAGAGGACCTATTTTCTGTGATGTGGAAGTGGGAAGGGATACTTGGTGTCATATATTCAAACTTTAAAGCTTTCTATTTAGGAACCGTTTTTATTGCGGGTAGGTTACATAAAAAGGCAGCCATGTTTGTATCTAGTTTTCCGGCTTTCGGATACCAAGTATTTTTGTAGTCCAGAAGTTTGCACCAGTTCTTTGGCTTTAATCATCATCTTGACATGTCAAATTTGAAGGCTTTCTCTTAGAATAATAATAAAGTCGAATTAGTACCAAGTCGACTTTTACCTGATGAAATACTCCGATATATACTGCCTGGTTTGCATATACATAATTTCGAACGGTTGGGCAGAGTACGGAAATATTCCACAAATTGCGAATGAAATATACACGCATTCGTTTGTGGATCAATACAAATTCATCTAAATATGAATCAAAACGGGCACGCGTTGTGCCAAATTGACGCCTCATCTTTCTTTTCACACGCATCCACATATTTTCCAACGAATTATCCTGGTGAACCACTTTTACCGGAATTCGGAATATTTCCGTACGCTGCCCAACCGTCCGAAATTATATGCGAACCAGGCAGTATATATCGGAGTATTTCATCAGGTAAAAGTCGAGTTAATTCAGGGCACGGCAATACTATTGAAATCGCAAGGAGTAATACTATTGAAATCGCAATACTAGCCAATCATAGGAAGGAGCGGGTCGAACGAGCCTCACTTCCGAGCCTAGCGGGTCCGCCTCGTCGAGAATTCCGACCTTTACCATCGCTTGCATGGCCAGTTCGCCATTGTCTATATCTATGGTTGCAGCCATAGATGTATAATACATAGATCCGCCCTCACGCTTTATACTGGTCTCCCTTTTGGCGCATGCAAAATAGATGGCGCATGCACACTTTCTCTCAGTAGATAGTTAGCTTCTTAGTAGGAAAGGTCGATTGCGGAGATCTTGTCGATAGATATGCGGAGATCTTGTCGTCACTAACTGAATGGTGCGGGGGGTTTAACTAGCGGGGAAGTGAAAAAAACTAAAAAAAAAACCTTTTTTTTTCTTAACTTCCCCGCTAGTTAAACCCCCCGCACCCCTCAGTTAGTGACGACAATATCTCCGACCAAAATCAAGCGTCAGGGCCCATCTATGTGTATTATATATCTATGGGTTGCAGCCTATAAAACCATAGCAAAATTTTCGTGGAACACCTATTCATGTTCCGTGGAACATACATAGCTTGGGACACCCTGATCTAATGAAATGCAGTACATATGAACATACATAATAAATACATATAATAACACAATAATATATTTCACTGTATCTATTGGCAACACTCCGGGTTCGTCAAATTATAACGATACTCATCACAATGACTTTCAAAGGGTTCATTTAATGTGCAGTTTTGGGTATTTGAGTCCAACCGTCGAGTAACAGACTAACCACCTTGTTAGTTGCTAAAGGGCGATGAGCACGTACGCTTTGTCTCGTACATAGTACTTCAACACATGCATGAGTGTTCGCATAGCACTCGTTATAGTGGCGTCGGCATGCAATATGTTCCGTTGAATCACAAGGAGCTTTCAAGTTTGAAATTTTCTACCAAGACGGTAGAGATATGCACGTACCTATGTAGGCACTTATTGTGTTCGAGCTGGTGCAAGTGGGTCACAGCGGCCCTCCAGCTAGCCGACCCATTTATGCGACATGATGCGGCAGACGTTTATTCAATATCCTGCTCTGCTGCAGTGCCGCAATTACAACACAACCACATGTAAGTATCGTGTCTGCAGCTAAAACCATTCGAAAACCGTTGCAGTTCATTTCAGTACTGCATTCTGAGTGTGTTCGCTCGTTCATGAAATAGGTAAAAAATTACCCAATTCATGAAAGATACAATCCCGTGGCTTAATTCATGAATTTTCGAGTCTTTAGTTTACAGAATTCTTAAAACCTTTGAGTGCTGACGTCTTTTCTGTTGAAAGCCCGCCACGCTAAATGTTTCGCCAACATGTTTCGCCCGCCAGGCTTTGGTGGCCTGCTTCTTCTTGGGAGCTTGCAATGCAATAAAAATTTCAATTTAATTATGAGTGTATTTGAAAAGCATTCGCTGGAGACAAAACATTTTGAAGCTGGAGCAAAATTACATTGCGATATTTTCACTACAAAAAAATTAAGACGATATATAAAAAACCTAATTAAGAAATCACCAATTCTCTCCGTAAACTTTGATCATGAGTATGGCAAAGTGTTTAATCTGCCATAGCGAGAGGGGGGCGAAAAGGGAAAAAAAACGATGAGAACAGTGTAGATTAGTAGGACAGTGTGGACGACAGATGTCACCGTCAACGATAGACGTCACCGTGAAGGAAGATGCAGTATTTTCAAACGTGTCTAATACAATTTTTCAAATACTGACTGAAAGCGTCTTGCCCGCCGAGGGAAAGAAGTCTGTAATGAATTTCTGGCTACGAAATTTGACGTAGCGAAAGACACTGCGAGAGACGGTTCGGTGATTATTGCCCACAAAGCGCTAAAATCTCTATAACGGGACATCTGGCAGCCGAAAAGTCCATCATACTAACGATAATTATCATACTAACGAGAACTCGATTGCCAAATATTCCGTATTCGCGATTTTTATGACAAAAATTGTCTTCTGGGCGATCGCAGTGTGCGTAATAATCTGCGAGTGACATATCAAGGGAAACTTTAACTAATGCTAAAATATTCGGTAATATTTTGAGTTTTTGAAAGAGTGCTCTTTTGTGAATATTTTATCCCGATCACTCGACTGATTAAACAAAAATCTTATCTGTTGGCAAAATTCTTATCAGTTACTTGTTGCTTAAAAAATGCTGTACCAAAAAAGAAACACTACAAGTCTTTCGCAATCAGAGATTTATCTCAATGAGATTCGATATACATATGTATGTAGTATGTTTGTAGTTACATTATTGTATCTGCTAGAATTTTCATTTTTGGGATAAAATGTGTTAAAGTTAGTATTAAAGGTAGTCGTGGCTAGAAGAATGGACGAAAGGTGGACCAAATAAGTGTTAGAATGGTACCCGAGTGAATGCAAAAGGTTAAAAAGAAGAACGTAAGGATAATGGCTATACGAAATTAGGAAAATGTGTTGGGCGAGATGGGTGAGAGTTGCGCAAAACAGAGACGCGTGGAAGCCTGTTGGAGAGGCTTTCATCCAGTAGTGGTTACGTATATTTATAGCTACAAGTTTGCATTAATTTAAGATGACTTCCCAACTATTTTTAATTTCTTTAAAATCTATCAGAAGACTAAAAATATTTGCTAATTCTATATCGATGGTGGTATTTTGAGCTTGTAAAATGTTATTTCGGCAATCAATAGCTGCCCAAGAATTTGAACCAAACTGTTGCCATCACAAAACATTCGAATGACTCTATGTATGAATACGTACATATATACAATGTATGAATGTGTACATGTACTCGTATGTATTCCGATTACATATACATACATATCTGTTCGGGTGTCTGCAGTAAGATTTAAATCTAGCACCATGTTGATCGACTTCTTTATTGAAGGAAAATTTTGGGCGATTGGTCTCACACTTTCAATTCTAGACGACCTAAGTGTGTTGGATATACAGTAGAACCTCGATTATCCGTACTCATTGGGGATGAAGGTAGTCCGGATACTGAAAAATCCGGATAATCGAAAAAATCACAATTGATAGGGAAAGACGTGTACATACATTCAGTATGAATAATTTTTATCTGTCTATATTTACATGCATGTATAATAAAATGAAGATCAATATCAAATTATTCTTTATTAAGAAACTCAATTATGGATTTTTGCTTAAAGTTAGCTGTTATTTTTGAAGCTGCCAAATCGCGAATACTTTTCATACAATAATGGACCAGATATTGGCTGTCCAGACGATCGTCTTTGAATGAACCACATAAAAATACACTCTTCGACTTCTTCATTTCCCGATTTTTTCATAACCTTACGCTCTGAGATTCCATCTTCCGACATTAAAGAATCAGTAAAGTTAATAATGTTTTCACTTGGTTTCCTTTATAACCGAGATCGTTTAAGTTCCAACACCATATTTATTTGACAAAAAAAATCCAAAGACACCGCTTTTTATGGCATTGATTATGTTAATCTAATGTCTTTTAATGATAATACAAAACGTTTTCTTTTTCATATTGGTAATATAAAAAATAAATATTTAAATCGCGATCAAATTTTCAAGAAACAGATGTCCTTTGAGAATTGAACTGACTCATTTCTCCGTCTTATTTTCGAATTTTTGCGTTATGCATTTCAAAGCCGCAATTCGTAAAATTAGTGTTTGTTTTTAACAATCCGGATAATCGATGTTCTACTGAAGTATAAAGTGTACATTTAGTATTTTCTTTTATGATTTCCCATCTTTGGGGACTACCACTATATATACATATATTATACATTTTTTGCACGACACCAAAAAATCTTATTACATCGAGACAACATTCTGCAGCATGCACACCCCAAAGATTTAAACCAGAGGTTCCCAAAGTGGTCCGTAGGGACCCCCGGGGGTCCGTGAGGACTGCCAGGGGGTCCCTGACAGGAAGAAAAAAAATGGGGGTCCACGAGATGTAAATGGGGGTCCACGGACCGGAATCAATGGAATCAAATTTAATCAAAATAATGCGGGTTTAAATACACAGTACAAGAAGAATTGATTGGATTAAGCACAAACGAAGAACTTGAGGTACGGTTTAGAAAGGGTTACCAGCAGTTCTGGCTGCAGAAAGATATCCCTGTTGCTTATCCTGTATTGTGGGCTATCGCAAGAAAGTTTTTGATAGCATTTCCTTCTTCGTACTACGTGGAAAAAGGTTTTAGCGCAGTTACCAATTTTCTTACGAATAAAAGAAATCGGTTGCAAATCACTGAACGTGGAGATTTACGACTGTACCTTACGAATTTGAACCCAAATATTGACCAATTGATATCGGAGCATCAGGTTCATCCCTCTCATTAACAGAATTTATTATTTTATGTAAGAATTTTATTGTGTTTTGATTTGTTCATTTTCATTAAAAAAAATTTAATAAAGATAAGAATAAAAAATATATATTTTTTTTTTTACAATTGTCTTCTATACAAAAAAAACTATCACAGTGTGTTCATATTTCTATTTTAAAAAATTAGAAAATTTCACTATTAGGCATCCTGGGGGAGGGGGTCCCCGGGGAAAATAAGTTTGGGAACCTATGATTTAAACTATGGCAATCACAAGGAGAATGACCGATTAGCGAAGTAAACCTAAAATAAACCGTGTGTTACGGGGACGAGTAGGAGATGTTATAATTTACAAACAATTTTGATGTTTATATTTTATTTCCCAAAAGAAGCCGTTTGTGTTAGCGAGATATATGCAGACATGTTTTGAGATGCATGATGCACGTCTCGAACACAAATTACTATTTACAGATACAACCTACCAGTTCGGCAGTTTAATTACGTCTTTAATACATAATACTAGTTTACAGTTCAATCACAAGTTACTAGTTACTTATTTAACAGTTCAATAAGTTGCAAGTTACTAGTAAGGCAGTTAAATCGCAAGTGATCTATAATATATTTAACATGAGCATATACTATACAATAAGGTTAAAACTTATGGGTAAAAAAAACAGGGGATTAATTGCCAAAATTCGAGCTTGAACGCCCTTGTATGCTTCACTCATATTGGAGCCATTATCGTTTCTTTGGGCGCGGCAATCACTTATCGGAATGTTATGTCTTTGAAGAGTTTCGAGACTTAAATTTGTGATGTTATTTCCCGTTTTCTTATTGCAATCGACAATTTCAATAAATCTTTCGAAGTTTTCATATTCGTCTGTTTCTTTGTTTGCGATAACATAATGCAAAATTAATGTTGTTTGCTTCACATGGGCGGAATCTGGGGTTGCATCTACATACATACATACAATTATGGAAAAGTATTACCTGAAGATAAATAATGCATCTGCAATATTTTTTTTTCAATTTGTGATTCCTTCACTTTTTTCAAATGCTCGTTAAGAATAGGATCATAATGACATAATCTCTAGCATTCCTAAGAAATTTCCATTTCTTGGATCACCAATAAAGTTGCTACTTCTCCTAAAGCTAACCCACATTTCGAAAGAAACAAAACTACACCGAATAATCGTCGCAATAGGTCTTTCCACACTTGCACTTCAGATTTGCTTCCTTCTGCATCTGTTAAGCTTGATCTAATATGCTTCAACTGATCAGCAGTCAGCGATGTTATTTCTGATAGACAAGAAGTAGAACATAATTAATATAACTTCATCAAATTTGCTTCTTTTACTAAACTCTTATACATTTCACATGGTTTTCGTTTAAGAAGTCATTTTTTATATCTCTTATTGCAATTGTTGAACTTGGTATTGTTGGTATTTGGTATTGCAATTGTTGAGCTTGGATGTAATTTATATTTCCTCTTCGATCGAGATATTCCCAGATTTTTGTTTTGGCAAACGGGGAGAAACGGCAACTCCTAGACTTTGCAGAATTTTTCGTCCTTTAACAGCTTCTTTTTCTTTTGCGATTCGCTCTTTTTTTGTGATCCGGATTTATAGTGATAATTCATTGTTAAAAGTTGAAGAACAATAAGAAGTTAAATGAGTGAGAAGTATCTATGTATATGTGATCAGTGTATGTAGAAATTTCTGTATTATTAGAAATTTCCAATTCAATATATCGGGAAAGAGTAAAAATTTTACATTTCAAAATCGAAAAGTACAATATATGTACATATGTACATACATACATATAACTATGTATATTTAAAACCCATAAAGATAATATGGCACATACACATGACTTTTTCGTTGGCTACGTACTGTCCGAACTTCAAATGGTTTTCACAATCCGAACAAAAGGTACATATTTCATTTTTATTATTTTTAACCGAGGCGGCAGAAAATGTTAGCCGCTACGGGCCCATGGATTTTTAGTACTGTCTTTATTATTCAGGAAAAATGCAGTCCGATAAAACGTGACGAAAGTCGCATTTTTGATCTGCAGCTGCAAAATTTGTTCGGAGAGTTTGTTTTGATACTCGAAAATATACATATATTTATATGCGTCAAACGAATTCTCCGACGTTTGCTCATGACACTTTTTTTGCAGGCTTTTTATTATTTTAAATGTATTATTGTTATGATTTTCAGCCGGACGTCTAGACACGGGGCCCCTCGAGTAACTTGAATCTTGAAACTCTAACCGAACTGGGCGGAACAGCAATGCAACTTTGTAGTGCAAAACTGCACTGGTACAAATGGCAACTCTGACGCGCAGTTTCGCGCCACTCGTAGTGCGTTCTATCTCATAGAATTTCATACAAACTATGTATATTTGGCGGCGCAGTTCACGCCTTTACCCCGGATACCCCCCCCCCTCTCGTTTGCCCTGGCTGTAGATGATGATGATGATGACATACATAAATATATATCTATATATCTGGAAGATCGACATAGCTCGAAAAAGGCGTCAAAAGTCGTACAAAATTTTATAACAATCAATTTATTTGTAAATACATATTCATTCATTTATTTCCAAATTCCTCTCATTAATTTATTTTCAGATTCATATTCATTCATTGATTGTCTAATTCATATTCGTTAATTGATGTTCAGATTCATATTCATTCATATATGTATTTTCCGCATGACAATTCTCTCTGCGAAATCGTGACAAATGAAGACAGGGTTACGTATTGAGTTTAATTTATTTCTGCTTGATAAACAGTTTTGTATTTTATTTTTTATTCAAGTAGTCTTTATCTTTTTATCTAAATTTTATTTTTATTTTAAACTCGTTCTCTCTGTAATAACATATATGAATATTCATATACATATATACATACATATGTATGTATGAACATACTCATATATACAGAACATAATTGCACGATGGATAATTAAACATTTAAAAAAAAACTTATAAAAAAAAAATAGATTTTTTCTGTTGAAAATCCTGTTGAAGTTGGAAAGTCATATTCAATATATGTACATACATATGTATAATAATTTTATAGATATGCATCACTTAATTCAAATATGACTTTCGTTGTCTTCTCGTTTATGAGTTACAAGCGTTTAAAAAATTCACAATTTTTGGCTTTTGCAGTCTTTAACTCGAAATTTGGTATTGCTGTGTCAAAATTGATTATTGGAATTAATAGTTTGATGTTTTTCTATTGATTGTGATTTGTTCTTACTTTAAAGTATGTACATATAATTAATTATCTAGCGAATTCAAAAGGCAAAAATACCCTTTTTTTCTTATATGTACATTTGAAACGAGGTTTTTTATGTTTTTTTTTCGAAATTCTTAGGCGTATTGAACTAAAATTTCATATTTTTTATACTGGTGATCTGACAAAGCCGTGCTGACATTGCCGCGCCGACAAACCCGCGTAAAACAACCTCGCAAATGCCGCGCCGACAATGTCGAGCGTCGTCAATATAATATTTACGATACTTACTGTTATTTTACATAATTGTTTTTAAGAATTTTTATATGTTGGAATTTGGATTTTGCCAACCCTATTGACCAGCTATATCTGGACCGTTGTTATTACAGGTGTATTAGATCACAAGTAGGTAAATACATAAATAGGGCGACAATTTTCTATTTATAGTTACGTTGTTCTATTTTATCCTGCGTAAAGTTGTACACTACTATCACCTTCCATTTCATTATTAGTCAAGGTCCGCTTACACACATATTATATTATACGTATACTATTCTATGTACATATATGTATGTATATGTATGTGGTATTTACATGATGCTATTCAGAGTTGCTCAGAAAATGGGTATGTATTTACATATGTACATATGTATGAATGTATCAATCAGATGTCGACTTAGGTAGAGGTTGAATCACGAAACAGAATTGCATTAAATTGTATTAAATCACACCTCAATAAATTTACATTTTTATAGGTGCGTTGTTCTATTTTATCCTGCGTAAAATTGTACACCACTATCACTTTCCATTTCATTATTAGTCAAGTGAAAGTGCTATGAGTCCACTTACACACATATTCTATTATATGTACATATACTATTCTATATGTATTTATGTATATGTATGTAAGTGGTATTTACATGATGCTATTCAGAGTTGCTCATTTCAGCGGAAACAAAAAACCTAATTAAGCATAAAAGGAATTTAGATAGGGATAATAATAAGCAAGAATACAATCTAGTAAATAAGGAAATTAAGAAGAGAATAGTCAGGGATGTCAGGGATTTTAACAGCAAGCTAATAGAAAATACCATTAAGAATAACCGTAGCCTGAAAAAGTGCAAACAGGATCTTTTCTTAGGCAAAAACCAAATGATCGCAATCAGATCAGAGAGCGGAGTAATAATTAGGAATAGAGAAGAAATCATAGACAGAGTTTACACGTTCTATGCAAAACTATACGAGAACGACAACGGCCAATTCCCCACTCTGGAATCGACACACGGCCAAAGGGTTCCTGCAGTATTGCCTAGCGAAGTAGAGGCCGCGCTAAAAACTGCAAAGAATGGTAAAACCCCAGGGGAAGATAATATTCCCATCGACTTACTAAAATGTGGCGGCCCCCCCCTAATTAATATCTTAGCTAGGCTTTTCAGCAAATGCATCCAGAACCAAGCTATACCAGAAGGATGGAATAACGCAACTATCATTTTAATACACAAAAAAGGCGACAAAAGCGATATCAAGAACTACCGACCCATTAGTCTACTTTCAGCGGTCTACAAGCTCTTCACGAAGGTTATTACAGAAAGGCTGAAGAATATCCTCGACGAGAACCAACCTATAGAGCAGGCAGGGTTTAGGGCAAATTTCAGCACAATGGACCACCTCCAAGTAGTTGGCGAACTAATCGAGCGCGCCAACGAATATCAACGGCCACTGTGCCTAGGTTTCGTCGATTATGAGAAAGCCTTCGATACAGTTAGTCATAATGCAGTACTTAACGCTCTAAAAACACAGGGAGTGCCGGAACCCTATGTGGGACTGTTAGCTACAATATATAAGAATGCCACAGCTTCAGTTAAAATTTTTTCAGGTACAGATAGATTTAGCATAGGAAAAGGAGTAAGACAAGGAGATACAATCTCGCCCAAGTTATTCAATGCGGTGCTTGAGGGAGTTTTCAGGAAATTGGATTGGGATACAGCCGGAGTAAGCATCAATGGTCGCTTTTTGAGTCACCTTCGGTTCGCAGACGATATAGTTTTAGTAGCTCGTGATTCAGCTGACCTACTTATCAGACTAACACAGCTGGACAGGGAAAGTAGAAAAGTAGGATTAAAAATTAACGTAGATAAGACTAAACTAATGTTCAATAGTTATTGCATGCCTGATAGCATCCCCTTAGATGATAAACCAGTAGAAGTAGTAAATAATTATTTATATTTAGGTCAAATAATTGACATGTCTGGTAGTAAAAATGAAGAGATAAAGAGACGTATGAAATTGGGGTGGAGTGCATTTGGACGGATGAATGCTGTTTTTAAATCAAAAATGCCACTCTGCCTGAAGAAAAGGATCTTTGATCAATGCGTTTTGCCAGTGATGACGTATGGATGTGAAACTTGGACACTGAACGCCAAGATGCAAAATAAAATCCAATGCACTCAAAGAAGTATGGAACGCTGTATGCTTGGCATAACGAGGAAAGACAGGAAGCGGAACACGTGGGTGAGAAATATGACAAGGGTAGTGGACATAGTGGATAGAGTGAAGAGATTGAAATGGCAATGGGCGGGTCACGTAGCTAGGAGGATGGACGAAAGGTGGACAAAAGAAGTGCTTGAATGGTACCCGAGAGAAGGCAAAAGAGTAAAAGGAAGACCGCAAGGAAGATGGGTGAACGAAATTAGGAAAATGTGCGGAATGAGATGGATGAGTGTTGCGCAAAACAGAGACGAGTGGAAGCGTGTTGGAGAGGCCTTCATCCAGCAGTGGATGGCGAATGGCTGT
Source organism: Arctopsyche grandis (assembly GCF_051622035.1). Taxonomy (NCBI): domain Eukaryota; kingdom Metazoa; phylum Arthropoda; class Insecta; order Trichoptera; family Hydropsychidae; genus Arctopsyche; species Arctopsyche grandis. Next base: position 25,371,695 of record NC_135356.1, on the reverse strand, counting down.
AAATGATGATGATGATGATGATGATGATGATGATGATTCAGAGTTGCTCAGGAAATGGGTATGTATTTACATATGTATTTATGTATCTATCAGAAGTCGGGCTAGGTAAAGGTTGAATCACGGAATAGAATTTGGTTTATTCAACACTTACTTGGGATGCAATTCAGATATTCTGCAGTGAAGATATGTATTATGCAGCACTTCCAATTCAAAATCAGCTTGCATTTTTTATGCAAATGTCAACTGTTTCCTAGACAAGCATTTGGTTAATACATATCGACTTGTACATGTTTATTGAGTAGATGCACTTCAGACCGGTCTCCGTGACGAGACAGAATGCTAAATTACAGAAAACGCAAATATCGGAAGGCAAAGACCTTAAGTCGAGAGATACTGTTGTACCCTGCTCGCGTAAATTAAGTGAGTATGTACCGTTTACCATGCACCCTTTTTTTTATCTTTCGACTTAAGATCTTTCGATTTTCGATCTTTGCCTTCCGATATTTGTGTTTTTTGTAATTTAACATTCTGTCTCGCAACGTAGAACCACTTCAGACATACAGTTGTTGGTTCATTATGTACTTTTACGTTTAATATGGAAAGGGCCGCTTACAAAATATGTAATATGTAACTTGGCATGCCTGCAATTCTGATATAAAGCATCTTAGAACTTATTAAACTTGTGGAGGGGTTCCCCCGGGATGACCGATGCAGGTTGGTATGGTGCAATCGAGCTGCATTCCTCAACGTTGATTGCATCACGCGCTCGTTTGCCCCACTTACTATCTGACGTGAACCAGTGCTATACCGCAGCTCGGACAACGGATCATTGTTCCATTCTATACTTGCTCTATTTAGGACTTTCACAAATCAATGTCAATTTAAAAAAAAATCCTCAAAATTCGGCGGATATCCTGGTACATTTACATTCACATTTGGTATGTAATCACCGAACCCTTTTAACCAGCAGCATGGACTAGTGACTAGCATATAGTGCTTTCGAACAAAGTGGTCACGGTTTCGAATCCCACTGGTTGCTGCTGGCTAGACCTTGGATATGTGACTCCAGGTCAATCGGTTCCTATCAGAGTTTGCCAATTTATCTGATTTTCATTGAAACGGTTCCTACAAATTGTAGGTATATTTTTATTTTTTTACATAGATATATGTATACCAGGAAGGCTTGACAGGAAGACCCCAATGTGCCTTCCTGGATAATTAATTACAAACAATGCAGCATTTTTATTACATAAATCACTGTATTTCGAGAAACTTGAGAACACGAAATTAACAATTAATTAATCCATTGAGACATCTATGGATTTTTAGACTTGTACATAATTTTTTACAAATTGTACACACAGAATATAGAAGATTTGTGACAGCAAGTAGGATGATTTTTTTTTTCCAATTTTAAGGAACCGTTTCAACAATGATCAGATAAAATTGGCAAACTCTGATAAGAAACGATCGACTTGGACTCACAAACATCCAAGTATAACCAGCAGTATATTAAAGACTAGCCCGGGAAAGAACCCAATAATCTCTTGGCGTTAAACATAAACGCAGCCACTGAGCTGCATATACTGCTGGCTATGTAAAACGAGTGTGCTTGATTGAATAAAAATAAATTAAAAATATTTTCCATGATACCATTGCGGGCTTTACCCCCGAGCGACATCTATGGTATTAAACTTGTACATATATAAATATTTTTGATTTTTTCTTTCAATTCGTTTATTTTTGCAAGAATACATATACTTGCAGTTTTAAATTCACGATACGTTGTATCATTTGTTTGGTTATGTTAAGTAAACCATTGTCTTTTTCGGGTGACCTGTTATGGCAAATATGAAAAACAATATACATATTTCATTTTACACTAGCTTTCGTCTCATTGAACGAGAGACCGCATTGAATCGAACCATTATTTACTCAACACGTTGTAATAAAATATTTCATATTCGTATATTGCATATCTTTTCCAAAACATCTATTGGAATATCAACGGATACAACACAATTTTTGTATAAAAGTCTTGAATATTACTAATTTTATACAACTCGGAAGATTCACTTTGGCATATTATGTACATACATATGTATATTGAACAACAACGAAGTTCTGTTTTTTTGTCATTCCGAAATTGAATTTTGAGAAAAAAATATCTGTTCAACAAAGCATTCTCAGAAAGTTGAAACATTTGTTTTTCGATGACTTTGTATGAATTTTCGTAACGTCTTAAGTCACGACAAATAACGTAACCATAGATCCGCATGTAATTTGTGTGTGTATTTTTTCGGGTTAACTTTTTGAGAAACCAATATGCAAAGATAATGTGCTAAAGTATAAGCTTTCATCATCGACAAGTATATCGATGAATCATCTACAAGTGTCATTTAGCGATAAAGATTCAAGTATGCAATGAATACCCTATTGACATTGCCAACTCTTAAAATTAATCTTTAACAGACAGTGACCAACTGGATATGAATTGATCCATTTAAACACTATCAATCAGTTCATCATATTTATATTTAAGTGACTTAGATAAGATAATGTTAGTATAAATATAGTGTGATACACGCAGCGCACATGTAATCCAATACTAACATTTACTTAATTCATCATCAGATCTTGTAAGGAATGGTTTAAATGAATCTTTTTCTTTATATTGAAACTGGTCGTTTTATTGGATTCGAAGTTGCAAAAATGGAAAATTGTTTTTATAAAATGGATATACAAATCTTGCTGTACTCGCACTATTATTAAATCTATTCTAAAATCATAATTATGTGTGTAAATCGGTTTAGATCATTAAAGTTTGTCGTAGTATATTAGATTCAGCCCTTATCAGTACCGAGACACGCCCAAATGGTAATATACATATGTATGTATATATTTTGTAGAGAGCTCGTGTTTTTTGAGAAACGTTTGTTTGCCTTTGTGTTTTGTATTGTCTGTTTTTTAAAATTTTGCTTTATTGATACTTATATTCCACCTAACCTGGTACCAACTACCGTTACGGTTGAAGTGTATTTTCAGTTGTAATATATTTAGACTAGTTGGAATATATTCCGTCTAACCCACGTAAATTGATTCATATGGCGAATTACATTCCAAATGGTCAAAATATATTACAACCAGGTTTGATGGAGGGGTTAGGTTTTCGCGAAAACGTCACTCGACTAGTAAATTGATTTGGATAGTCAGATTTTTGCTTTGAGCACATTCTTAGAGTTATTGTAATACGATACTCATTACTTTTATTCGTAAAACCTATTAATAAATATTAACGTATTATTGAATTCTAAAACATTCGTAAAAATATCAAAACTGAACTATTATATTACAACTGGAGTACATTGTTGAAAGTGTTTTTGCGTTTGTACATACATACATATGTATATAATTTACTAGTTGAATTATATTCGATAATGAACTACCTAAAACGTCAGTTTGAATATATTAATTACACTACGACTTTTAACATATATAAATTAAACTTGATATTTTGTGTTTCGTAATTTCAAAAATGTGTGAAAATATAATAAAATTAAACTTTTATCATACTATTCTTATATTTATTATATAAAAAATAAAAAAATGTTGTATGAAGTGAACTCGAGAAACTGAAGAGTGAGTAAGCGAGAAACTGAAGAGTGGGTGTAAAATTGTAAACGGCGTCCGCAGTATTTTTATTTATGCTTACTTAATACCTCTCGAAATGTTTCCTTTTAGATGTTTATTTTACGTATATATTTACATATGTATAAACAAAATCCGTGAAAATCAGAGTCCTTTCAAAGAAAAAAGCCATCGATTGATGTTAAGCTGAGATTTGCCAGTAAACACTCGTTTCAATTTTCATTTGATGTCAAAATTTGAAAAGTCGAGTACTCAAGAAGTCGAGCTGCTATGTATGCGATCCTTCACCGGATGCTTTTGTGTGTGTGTTTGTCGGTTTTTGGATTAGGGAATGATACTCGTGTACCATTTGCACGAGTGGAAATGTGTCGGAGTAGATAGTGCAAGCTGACGATAGGAAATTGTGCAACGAGTCGAGGTGGACGAATCCCTGGATTAGTGGATTCAAATTGGGGCGCGGTGCACTCAGGCTAATTCGTTTACAGGTTGGAGTCCATACTCTTTGTTCCGGGTGCGGCGAGCCCACGTCAGGAGGATGGGGGCTCCGGAGGGCGCAGGCGCGACTTTGGGGCCCCCGGTCGATACTCCGTGACCCAGTTACGGGGTGTCCCCTCCTCTCGAGCCAACTCTATGGGGGTGGGTGGGCAGGCCGAGGGGTGGAAGCTCACCCTCCTCCTTCCAAATGCACAAAGCCTGTGCGTATTAACACTTTCGGCCCGTTGTAGGAGTGAAACCTGCGTAGGGCCCGACCCAGGCCCAATATTGACCCAAAGGCCGGGTCACGCTCCTTGGTGGAATACCACCAGAACAACACAATTGTGCTTATGTATGTATATGAATCAACCCCGTCGCGAGGCTTCATTGAATTCGTCAAAGGAAAAAGCAAATTATATCACGTGGCTGGAAATTCATTTCGGAATATCTGAAGTTCTTCAAAGCGGTGTTGATTCACAATTTTCCATGTGGGCGTGCAATAAGTCGAAAAACATATTATATAAGAATAAAACTTGCATGGGCGAAAAATGGCCGATTTACAACGTGACCCAATTGAGGGAATGGATGGAGAGGATTTTAGGGCACTTTATCGCCGAAACTACGTATATGCATGTATGTACTCACAAAATCGCTCACTTTTAAATGCAGTTTATTCGTTAATTGTATTTTAATTGTAAAAAATAACGAATCTCAAGTATGGTTTCGTTATGTGTATATATGTACATACATCTGAATACAGATTGTTTTGTACGAAAAATTGTTATTGTAGAATATTATGAAAGTATGCTTGTATTAAAAAGGTCAAAAAATAAATGAAATGTTTTTCGACAGAATAAATACTATTTATATAAGAATACTAAATATATCAGCAGGCAAATTACATACACATAACCGACTATTATACCTTTTAGTTTGATATATTTAGTAGTTTCAGGGTGAACAATTTCGATGAAAAAAATGTCCCATTTTCAGTTTACGGAATTTCTTTTTATAGTTGGTATACGGATTATATTATATGTATATATGTAGATACTGATATACGGATTATCATTTAATTTTATCGTTAAGTTATAATATGAATATTTATCTAGATACATACCAATTTTATTTTGTTCTTAAATTTTAATTTTGGAAAAACTTCATGAGTCTGGGTGTGAGAGATTCAAAAGACCGATTCACAATTTTGGGTGACGGAGTATTGATTCCGGAGTGCCCGTAGGCCGTACATGACCGGAACAGAAATACCATTTGTGATGATTTATCACAAATTGATAAGATGGCACTAGAAGAAAGAAGAGAAAAAAAAATGATCGAAACATTCAATTCGACGAGCTGCCACATTTTTTTCAATTACTATTTTCAGTCGGAACATTAATATATGTACATATATTTTAATTTGTTATTGAGCATTTTTGACATGGTTATGAATTATGTACATATAAGGTTTGATCCATATAATGATGTAATTGATTTCCCCGAAATTGATATAAGTAGCCAATTTCAATTAGGTTGTTAGTCAGAGCAGACAGACAGCACAATTTCGACAACGTTTTACGGACAAATTTTCTGATTCACCGAATCTCGAGATCGTATTTCGCAATAGAGGCAGCTAAAATAAAGACAAGAAAAAAATAGATTCGCATACCAACACAATATTGTATGACCTTATTGATAATAAGGTCAGTTTATCTTATTATATAGAAAAACAGGATATAAAACACTCAGTGGCGTAGCTAGGAATTGTGGGCCCTCATGCAAAATTTATTTAAGGCCCTCTCAACCCCCCCCCCCCCTTCACCCTTAATCTTATTTTCAAAAATATGATATGAAATTATTAAAATGGTTTGTTAATACATATTTAAATAGGAATATTAGTATAATAATTCAACAAAAAATAAATTTAACCTGGCTCATCAATTTTAAAAATTCATCTTTCTCGATTTTAGGGTTGTAAAATTTTCTCGAGTCTTATGGATATATGTATTTCCAATTAAGACATTTTAATAATGATATTACGTGATTAATTATACCACTTGAACCCAAATGGCTTTTTATGGTCTGCAACGATACAAGCCCAAATAGATTCCCGGACAATTTACCGTATCCGATTTACCGTGAACAATTAACCGTGCGACCTTTTTACCATGTGGACAATTTACCGTGTGGACGGTTTACTAGTCTGCACCGATAAACCGAGACGATGGCACGACTTGGAAGCCTTCGCCACGTTATTGCCGATATACGGCCCCAGCTGATTGAAAACATGTTTGAAAATTGGACTTCAAGATTGCTTTTTCTTGTTATTGGAACCAGCCGCGGTACCTCTATGCCCGATATCATGTTTAACACTAATGGCATAACATTATTTTTCAATAAAACCAATACCATGACTACTACCACGATTTTTATGTGTTTTATTTTATTTTAAAGTTCTATATCTCTAAAAAAACAACCTTTACGAGTTTTTTAAGTAGGGACAAACTTTATCTCAAAATCTGTGATAAACTTTATCTCAAAATCTTTAAACTATAATAGTTTTCGTTGACATTAAGACAGTATATTGTGAGATCTTTTCACCTTGCGGGCTATTATATTTGCGAAAAAAATTCACTCTTTCATCCACGCTCACTAATTATTGACTTCAATAATACAATAAAGGTGAAGCAAAATAATAAAAAGCATAAAATACATAGCTCTATGCGGACCGAAACTACATATACACATGCTATCCCGTTATTTCCCCGAATTACAGTTCGGGTGTGTTACAAGCTTGCAACAGCAATCCCCAAGTATACAACACAATACAATCTAAATGAATTTTTAAATATAATTTTAGTGAATTATAATGAATTCTTAACCCTTTGACTGCTACAACAACGATAAATCGTTGTTTTGAAATCGGCGAAGATTGCTACGACGATCGTTGTTGACGTCATTAATTGTCGTATTTCAATACTTTCTTTGAGCCACCAGCGCATCAGTGGCACGAAACATTTTTTTTATATACGTATTTATATTTATTTTTCAACCAAGCTTTAAAAATATTAATCAATTTTTTAAATAAAAGCTCTTCAATTTCGGGTTCATCATCAAAATAAATTTCGGGTTTATCATCAAAGTAAAATTCGGGTTCGTTGTCAATGTCATATAAGGAGTTATTACTTGGGAATTGATTATTGTCGATAAATTCATTTTCAGAATCAGTAGAGCTGCTGATTTGTCGAGTTCCTCGGCGAGGAGCTATTATTTCGCTTTCATCACTTTCACTGTCCGATATCATTTTGCAGAGTTAAAATAAATGGCAAAAAACAATAGAAATCCGCTTTCAATTATATAGGTCACGAGACGTCACGAATTCATGCAATCAATCAAATGCAACTGAAATGCATACAAAATGTTTATGATACATGTTGAAAAATTATTTGATTATTAGAAACTTCGCATCCTTGTGTGTCTCGCTCACACGTACACAATTAAAACCAAGAAAGAAAGAGAGAAAGACCGCTACCTGTTTCGAATATATCGCATGTTGTAAGGATACATCGATATCTAAAAATAGATTATTGAAAAGAATAAAGCGTCGGAAAAAAATCGTCAAAACTTATTTAGTGTATATATGTAGGTATCTCTTTCGCACGCACGCATGTAAAAGCAAGACAGAAAGAGAGAGCACGAGTCCACGACTGCTTCTTAAAAACGTATATAAAGTATTATAAAAATTACGAGTGTTCGGCGAAGTAAGTATGTAAAAAAAAATATTATATTTATTTTTTTTCAAAATAATTACAAATGTTAGCATTTTTCGCTTGGACATTGAAAAACCTCGTAGCAGCCAAAGGGTTAAATATAATTATAATATAATGTTTTCGACTCTCATTTCTTTCGTCCGCCTATATATTTCGGCCGCCTGTGTGCGTTGCACACGTTTGTACATATGATAGGCACGGCCCTGCATGCCCGTGCCGTACGATTCTGTGTATCTGCGAGTCATTCCATCCTCTTATACTGATGTGATGTCACATATTTGTAAACACTCATCTAAAGAAGTATCGACGACGAATGAATTTGAGTGTGTACTCCGGTTTTATAGATTCATTTAATTAAATGTGTGTTTAGTCTGTGAGGGCTTTGTTTTTGCAAAGTAATATGTAGAATATGAACGTGTGTTAACTCTATATTGAATAACTGAATTGCGATGAAAACTTCGATTTACGTGTCGAATAATAAATTTTACATTTATACTTGTTCATGGACTAGACATTGTGAATCACTTTGGGACAGCGTAATATATGTACATACATACATACATTGAATTTAAATTTTAGATATATTTAAAAAATGTTCTGCATAAATATGCATCCATACATACATACATATATATACATATATAAATCGTAATATTTGAAATTTCCCATTTTCAGTTCCAAAAACACTATTTCTGTTTGACTTAATTCAGTTATCATTTATTTTAATGTGATATGTCTAGAATTCTGAAATAGCAGAATAAACGTATTACAGGCCACCAGTATTTTTGAATACTGTTAAGCGCAAAACATTTAATGTTTTGCGGGATATTTCGTGAAATGAACAAAAGTGGATTTATGCCACTTTCAATTATAACGGCTCATATATTTATACGCGTGTTTAAGGAATTCTTATGCTATTTTTAAGACAGGTCATTCTGAAAATTGATCGTTAGTGAAAATGTTTGAGAGGTAGTCTTTACTACGAGAGTTACTTTTACCAGATGTGCGGTAATGAGGCTGTGAAATAATGAGCTCATTATGGATTGAGTTTGTACTGAGTATATATGTATGTATGTGTGTATATACATACATACATACATATAAATTTAAAATAAATTTTCATGGATGTATTGATTGATCCGATTACACTTTTAATAAAAATCAATATAAAGTGTGTTTTCATTGTTACAGCTTTCTTTTGGTAAACGGATTATTCCGCAAAAAGCGATCTCGCGCAAGCCGCTAAAATCTCGATCACGGAACATCTGACATTCGAGTTCTCGTTAGTAGAATATTTCGAATGTATAGCTTTCGATTGATGGAGTTTTTGGGTGCCAGATGTTCCATGATCGAGATTTTAACGACTTGCGCAAGATCGATTTTTGCGGAATAATCACCGAACCCTCTCTTTTGTTAAATTTGAGTTCATTTTTTTATTATGTTATTCATTTTTAAATAATGACGAAGATTTTGTTTAACTACATACTAATGAGATTTCAATATATAACGCAAATATTGTTATACTTACATTGTTTAAGTTTCTAATTAACCAAATGTTCTAATGGAAGAGGGTGCGAACCTCGATTATCCGGACTAATTAGAGATGAAGGTAGTCTGGATAATCGAAAAAATCACAATTGACAGAGAAAGACGAGTACATTCAGTATGAATAATTTTTATTTGTCTACATTTACATATAATAACACTATTGGTTTAACCCGGCTTCGCTCGGTATTTTTAAAATAAACCGCTTAAACATCTAATAGTAAAAATTCATTTGTTTTTTATTAAATTTATTTGAATTGAAAAAAAAATAGTATTTAACGACAATCAGAAACGATTTTATTTATATATTAGGAAATCGCAACTGAAATTGGAATCGGGAATCATAACTGAACTCGGAATTGGGACTGGAAACAGAAATCGATATCGTTGTCATCGAAAATTTGATTACAATAACGTCACGGATTCTACGAACCAAAACTTATGTACATATATACAAAGTCTCTTTTGAAATTATATATTAGATTAGATAAAAATCAATATTAAATTATTCTTTATTAAGAAATTTAATTATAGATTTTTGCTTAAAGTTAGTTTAAAAAAATCTTTAAAAATAAAATCGCGATCAAATTTTCAAGAAACAAACCTCCTTGAGTATTGAATTTTGAAGACAACTGACTCATTTTTCTGTCTTATTTTTGAATTTTTATGTTATGCATTTACGACTCGCGCTCTGTTTTATGTTATGCCATAACAGAAAACGGAGCTATGCCATAACATAAAAATTTGGAAATGATTTCAATTTATCACATGCAAAGCAGCAAAATCAAAAATTCGGATAATCGAGGTTCTACTGTAATTGGACGTGTTTCGATATTAAATTGAAATTTTGTATTATTATTTTATGATATAAAGAAGTCAAATCGCTTATCGTTTGATAAAGGAAAGAGAAATTATAGAGTTAAAACTCATTGTTCATTTTTCATTGTTCAAAGGAAATAATAAATAAAGTGCGATGATAGTTTTTGATAGCGATAGACTTTTCTATGGATGGTAGTTTCTATATCATAAAAGCAATCATCTAATATAACAAAACCAAATTGATTATATATGTAATATAAACACGGAGTGCTATAGAAAAAACTTTTTCTATTATTTAAAAGTAACGATCCTAAAAATTTTAATCCTATGAAAAATATATTATATATTTAGAATTAGGCATTAAATTAATTCGAAAAAATCATTAATTTCGCCTCGATAATTTCTTAGCATAACTTATGTTGTCATTTCATTTTATTTCTATATTCATATGCACATGTATTTAAATTTAACTGCATTTAATATTTATTTAATTCTATCAAATACCATATGAATTTTTTTTGGAAAATCAAACTTCATTTCGTATGAGTAACAAAAGAACGAAACAATTTATTGAAAAATAAATACATAAAACAAAAGAATAAAGGAATTAAATTTTTCTATCATTCGTACAAAATAATCATAACGTACCGAAAACATTGCCGAGTAACTTTTGTGGTGAGGTTTTTTCAAATAATTAACATTTAAAAAGATAATCAATGTTTCGGGTTTTCCACACATGTAGTGAAAAATTCGCCTATGTATGTATTTATGCACATGTATTTATTTTCTCGAATGTTAAATATAAGCAAAAAATCTGCTCAATGAACATATATGCACATGTATTATTCAGTTGCAATTGAATACTTTTTAGCGAGTGGGAATCTGACAGTAACACTTTGTTTGCATTCGTCAAAAGTGACGGCAGAACTGGGTATTTTCTTTAGTATCGTTGTTTTTCAAATGAAGTCAATAAAAATATTGTTTTCGCGTAGAAATCATTCCCAATGTCAGCACAATGTCTAGGGGTCACGAATCTGCAAGAAGTTTCCAGTCCTATTGTTTGATTTTAATTCTGAAGTTATTTTAAAGTCATTGTATGCAATGTGTTTCGCATTGGTAACGATTTCAGTATATATATATATATATATATATATATATATATATATATATATATATATATATATATATATATATATATATATGTATATGTACTTACGTATACAGTCCGGTCTTCGGTCGATTTTCCCTTTGTGAGTTTCATCCCGTTGCAAAAATTAGGCCAACCCCTAGGAAAATTTCCGTGACCCAGTTAGCTCGTTACGTACTGATCAGTCTTCTGGGAATCGGCACGGTTATAGTCAATACATTTTTATTCCATGTAATTTGAAAAAAAAAATCTGCCAGGGTGCAAGCCTTGTACTTAGCTTGGACTAAACTTTTCGTACTAGGAGGTTTTGTTGAAAAAAATCAATAATTGAGTTTCTATATTCAAAATTTAGTAAATTGGCGTAGATAGAAATGGTGAATATTAAAATGTTGCAGAAAAACTGATGCATCGAAAAATATTTAAACGAAAGGGTAGATCTAAAAAGGGATATTTTGGATTAAAAATACATGTAATTAAATTAGTGTATATTGTGTGGGGGAGCGAATATGCCGGTGTGACAATGGAAGGGATGTGGTTTAAAGATAATTTGATTGAATCGTATTCGATGGGCTTTTTTGATTTAATTTTTTAGTATAGTTGTATGTATGTACATATGTAATAATAAATAAGTCAGTAAGTGACATCTATTGTTGAAAAAATAGCATAACTATTGTAGAAAATTTATTAATTCTTCATAGATGTCTCAACTTTAAAAAATCTTGAGATCCCAACGAAATTAAGATTAGAACCATAACGTTTTTTTTTTGTAATTTTCGGTTAAATGAAACAATAGATAATTTCATTTCATTTATTTAAAAATAGGTGAACAAAATTTTTAGTAAAAAATATATAAGTAATTTATTTTAGTTGAAATTAACAACTTATTACTTATGCATGCATCTTTTATGCTATACATTTGTTAACCAAATATATATTAATGTAATATTAAACATTCAGATCAGTGAGAAATAATTTTTTTCTCATTATCAAATAGTATTTAGAATTTGGAAATTTTTCAAGAACTGAAAAGACATTTGTTTTGTCATTTCAATAATGAAAAAGTTCAATATCACATATATAGTCTAACATTAATAAATGCACAATCTTGTATATTACAAGAAATAATATACACATACATATATTGGTGTTATTATGAACTTAGTATTAAGTGATGCGATTACAAAGCACAATTATTGTTATAACATGATAAAAATACCTAGAAACGTCAATAAAAAATATTGTTACTAAATATATTTTTGTAGTAAAAAATCATCATTTGAATTAGAGTCCTTAAGAATATGTACACACGTAGAAATATTTTTCTAAGTCTTTGATGTCTTATGATTAAATATTTAATAGATTTTTGTAACGATAAAGGTAAATAAATTTCTCATAAAACAGATTTAATGTAGACATTTAATAGAGCATTCATCATTGCTAAATTTTCTTTAAATTAATTTGTATATGTATGTAATAGAATCAGTGTTACTGAAAAAGTACTTACATATATTAGTAAGTAGTATACACTTCTATGTTTTGTTTATGACACATAAGAGCAACAAAGGAATGATAAAATATAAAATTTTCTAAATAACAATTGTACATTTGTTGAAAATTATGGATTTTTTAATTAAAAAAATGTCTTTTAATATGGTTAAAATCTATCAAGTACTGATATCAAAACAATACCATATTACTGATTGCTTCTAACCACTTGGCCGACACTTAAAAATGCACCCATATGAAGAATATGGTTGCACTTATAATTCATTTTTAGCTTTCAGAGTAGCTGCATTCTTCATATAAGCTACCATCTCTTCTTCGTTTCTGCCTTTGTTGTATTTTTCAATCACGACTCCGCCATCGAACAGAATTATTGTTGGATACGATTCGATTTTATAAATATTTGCCACCGTTTTTTGAACTGTGCAGTCAACGGAGCCCAACATTGCAGGAATATTACTATTCTTGAGTTTTCCAGCAGCCGCTTCGAATGCCGGCTTCATCATTTTACAATGTCCACACCCTGGAATTGAAATTTTCACGAAAATAAATATCATGCAGTAATTGATATAATGATAATAAATAAACAAATTGTTGGATACGCACAAGGTGCATAGAACATTACGAGTATAGGTTTCGAGACTTTTATCTCCTTATCGAAATTGGCATCAGTCAATTGGAGAATGTTGGGATTCATTTCAAAACCATCCTTTTGTGCGGGCGGAGGAGCACTTGGAGTCGCCGATGGATTCTTCAAATATGCTATCATTTCTTTTTCCTGGTTAATGTTAGAATTCATCATTTATTAATCATTTTATTACAAGCTTAAAGTTGGCAAGTTAGTTAGTCGACTTACGAACCTTTGAATGTAAGACAATGATGACTAATATCCATACAAAATATTGAAATATTGGGTAAATTAGATTTATAAAGTAAATATCGATCGAATTGCTAATTTACATGACGTTTCGGTAATAAAATATTTAAACTTAAACTTCTAGATATGAAGTTTCAGTTCAATACACTGAATGGTTTTTGAGAAAAACATAATAAACCTCGAATCTCTAGAGTAAATACTACTTCCAGTAGAGATCAAAATACTTAAAAAATATTAATGAATAAAATTTATCATTTTTATTATATGTATGTAAAAAAGTTTCAGTCTGATCCATTAAACAGGGGGATAACTGAATCAAAAAACTTATAAAATGAGGATACATATAAGGAGAGGTACCACTTCTGGTCAACTGATAAATTTAAAAAATTAACGCCGTAACGATAAGTATTTGAGATAATAAGTTTCAGTTCGATGGAACAAACGGTGTTCAAAAAATCCTCAAAATACACACCGACATTTTTTTTGAATAATGCAAACGTGATTAGTGATCGATTCTGAGCTTTGAACCAGTCACAATCTCAAGTTTGAATTTTCGCATGATTACAAAATTTAATCTATTGTTACTACGTACGTAGATAAAGTAAAAATCTGGAATATTTGACCAATTAATAAGAAGCTTACTGGGATTAGCCAGGATTCTAAAGTTCATCATTTGGCTATTCTAAGAAATTAACAATTTTTTCTAAATATCAACTATTGAACTTGACTTTTAGTTTGATGGAATGAATGCTTATTTACCGTTCTGCCTCCGCTGTATATTAAAGTTACTTTATCATAAAAACTTAAGTATTTAATAGTCGGATAGCCGCTGACTTCTTGTTCTTGACATAAGGCATTTTCTTTAGTGCAGTCTACAGCTCCTATGATTGTCCTAGAATCGTCTTTCAATGCTTCTGCCATACTAACAAATTCCGGCTTGGCTTTTTTGCAGTGGCCACACCCTTGAACAAAATAATTTCATGTTGTTTAGATTTTAAAAACTTCACATTTTCGATGGTATCAATTTGTGCAATTTGTACTAACAAGGTGCATAAAACATGACTAGAGCGTGTTTCTTTTTTTTCAACACACTACGGAAGTTGTTTTGCTGCAGATGAACGACATTTGTAACCTCATCAGTCCATTGTGGCTCAGGCGGCGGTGGAGCTTGAGGATTCTGTCAAATGAACATAGCTTCTAAGATATAGTTTTCAATTATGACAAGGAATTGAATAAATTTGGTATGCCATTTTTGATAGCTTTTATTTCAGTGCTTTTAAAAAATTGTTATTATCGCAGCTAATTTATCATGACGCAATTTTTCATGTAATGTCTTAGGTAGAGACAAGTGGTTTTTCATTACATATTTGTTCAGGTTAAAAAGAAACTGAAGGAAAGGAACAATGATGATGATTTATAGTGTATGGAATCACATTGTATTCATCATGTATGCGATCATACCAATAACACAATCAGCATGCCACATTTTTGTAGGGAATCTGACTAGGGAATCCAATCGTTTTTCGGTACCGTTGAATCCCAGGATTAGTAAATGTAATCCCGAAAAACTCAGGATTGTTAGAAAAGAGCACGGAAAAGAACATTTACTAATATTAGACTGTAAAACTACGTGGAATAGTCTTTATAAAATGCTGGAACGATTTTATTTTTAAAATCAAGTAAAAGAAGAAAAATGCTAATAGAAAAATAGCTGAAATTATATGTTTTGAAATTAGCCGTCGAATTACTCTGCCGACCTGATACCAACTTGTACTCAGCCGACGTAATTTCATTATTGAGTTTCAAGCATTTGACTGAACTTAAATATGCATTGAACAATGATAGGCTAATTTTCTAAAAAAAAAAGTAGAATAAAAACGAAGACAAGCAAATTTCATAAATACACCTCAATATCGATTGAATTCTATTTATCAATGTAAATTCTTGCACTGTTGAAAATAATCACAATCCAGGGATTTAATCCTAGGTTCAAAATTTTGACTCAGGATTGGATTCCCTAATTCTGGCTTATTTTACCTTTTAGACATTGAAAAGGATGATGATTTTGTTGTCAAATTTAATTAAAAAGTTAGTTTCTCAGCCTTTGTGCATATTACTGCGATACGGTACGATTAATTTTAATCGAATACATCAATAAGCTTGATGACAGTTTATTGTTTGGAATGATTGGAAATCGTGGCATTTTCATTCAGGCAAGTATAAATAAAAACTGGTCAAAACATTAAAAATTGAGCTATGCTGTAATGCAATTGTAATAAATTGGTTAAACTATTTCTTGAGGGACAACCTATTAAAAAAGAGGTAAAAAATGCATGTGTAAAAAACAAAATATAATAAAATAGTTATAAATGATATACTTATAAACAAAATTATATCAGCATTTAATTACTGCAGTATTCTCCCCAGGCTATTTAAGTTGAGCGGATCATCTTTTAAATTCGATTTAATGAATATATAGAAAAATGCACGCCAAAATATATTATTCTTATTGGTTAATATACACCAGCATTTTTTTAATAGAACTGGGAAGAACTCTGATTTTTTACACTTAAAGGCTTATTTATGTAAATGAACAATATATAATAAGAAAAAAAAGCAGCAAACCAATAAATTAAACATTAAATCGCTCGCAATGTACAAAATAAATATTTATTCGCCGTTAGAAACACGTTATGTTGATATAAATTTTCGTGAATACGAAATATCAACTTATTACAATATTTGCAATGTCACAAAAATTATTTAATTACATTACACAACTGTTATTCAGCAGCAATTGGATTTACCTTCATGAAGTCAATAATCTTTGACTCGTCCCTGGCGGTAACGTCATACTTGTATTCACCGTTTACAAAGTACTTTAGGGTAGGATAACCCTTAACTCCAAACCTGGACGCAAGGTTGGGTTCTTTCGTAGCGTCGACGGCTGCCAAAATGCTATTCTGCTATATGGAAATTGAAAATTAATTAATTTCAATACACAATATTGAATATAAACAACACGGAGTACACAGTTGCCAAAATGTGTTGCGATCATTTGAACAAGTGCTTTCACAACATGCGACTGTATATGATAATAAAAATAGTGAAAGATGGCACACGTTTTGGTCTTTGAGGGTGGCCGCGGCCCGTTCGTATTCCGGTTTGATACGTTTGCAATGACCGCACCACGGCGCGTAGAACATAACCAGAGCCGATTCCTTATCCGATAAAGTGGTAGCGAAAGTCTCGGCTGAAATGAAATATAAGGGGATATTAAGGAAAACTCTTTATAATGATAAATGTAATGTGAATATGTTTTTTGAATTTACTCGTAAGGTGAGCGATATCACTTTCTGTATCCGACCAACTCTTCTCTTCCGGTGTGTCCTTCAGTTCAGATTTGTGTTGAAGACGAGGGAATCGCATGAATTCAACGATGGCTGGACGTTTAGTGTCGCCTTCATATCTATACTTCATTTGGCCGTTCCTGAAAGTATATTTCATACATTGTAGTTTAGTTTTTATTGGTATTTTATTTATTTTTACATACATCATATGTGCCCAAAGGTGACACATACGGCTAGATTAATTTTTGTACATAAGTAATAACATTTTTTCAAACACAACATTCTACATATGTAGAATACGAATGGACCGAATGAACAGTCAAATTTTTTTGTCATTTTAGTAAATAAAGCATTCCAAAATGACACGTCATATAAATGAATATTCATTCAATACACTTCCAATGTAAACTAATTCAAAATGCAAAGGGTAAATTTTCAAGCATTACTCGAAGAAGAGAAGTGTTGGGAATCCTGTAATGTTATATTGACGTCTGATCCCTGAATTTTCTGGTCTCGCTACGTCGATGGCCGCCAAATACGCCTCGCCCTGAAATTGGTAAACGTTTATAATTTGCACAAAAGGAGTGTAAGCATTTCGTTCTTCTATTGTATGTATGTATGTATGTACTTTCAAATCGGCAGCAGCATTGGAATATTCCGGTTTCATCACTTTACAATATCCACACCAGGGTGCGTAAAACATAATCATAGATGGTTTCATCAAAGTGGGACCCTTTTTAAGAAATCTGTTGATTGACTGAAAAGGTAGGAAAAAAATTACATTAAAATTAGGGTACGATTTAACAGTGCATTTAGTAAAAATAACTTTACTCCTTATAACGAATTATTTGCGCATTAGAATAAGAGAGATTACGCATTAAATAAATATATTTCTATTAAATAAAAACAATGTTTCGATCATTTAACAATTCATAAGTGCGCAGTTAAAAAACATGAAATGATAAATGAAAAAATATGGAGCTTGTTCATTATAACCAGAGATAGGCGGCTAAGTTGTCACCATATAATAACAATAGACCTCTCCATTGTCTGAGAAAGTGGGAGCAAAAAAAAATTGTTGATGGATGCTTTTCGCCCAAAAAATTATTCACTACTGTCGATTTCTTAGAAAAACCATTATTTTTTGTTCTCTTGCATTGAACACGAATGGAGTGGTCTATTGTTATCTGAAAAGCATCTAACGAACACCTATTTTTTTTAAAATTATAATGCTCTAGAGATGTGACAATGTCGCGAGAGTGAATATATGCAAGATGCGCATATAGGATGCGTTAATACGCATTTCCTTCATTTTAGGTTGCTTTATATTTATGCGTTGTAAAAGTAACTTAACAAATGCCCACATTTGATATTAACAGATTTGTAATTTTTCTTTTCTTTTTTTATTTTTTATTTATTAAAGAGTTTTAGTTTTATGGGTCTGGTTCACGGCATCGAAAGTCGAAAGATCGAAAAGTAAATATCGGAAAACAAAGATCGAAAAGAATGTATGCATGGTAAACGGTACTATGTATATATAATATGTATGTATATCAGTGGCGTGTGGTGAAATTCTCTCTTTTTGTCGTATGGCCATGCTTAATGTGCGCGGGTAGGATACGGGAGGAAAAGCCTGTTCCTCTTATATTTTCGATTTTTCGACCGTAATCAATAACCAAAAAATTAAAAACCAAAAATAAAATAACAGCATTGCCAAGTTAAGTAAATCCGGTTTGTATAAAAAAACTACAGAGAACGTATATCGATTGATTTAGCAATTCATTATATGTATATGTCACCGCAGTTTTATTTTTTTAAGTGTACAAATATTATATTAAAGAAACAATTTTTACTTTATCTATGTACGTAGTAACAATAGATGAAGCTTTGTGACCATGCGAAAATTCGAACTCGAGGTTTTAACTGATTTGATCTACAAAAAATGTGTGTATTTTGGGGATTTTTTTAATGTTTTATAATCTAATCATATTTTTCCTTTAATTTATTTGAAAATATTTTTAAACTCACACAAACTTTATGAAATGCTTACGACAAATGCGCATTTAAATTGTCACCTTAAAAAAACAATTCAACAGTCAAACATGTCATAAAGCAGACATGTCAAATATGCAGAATTTTATGGCATCGAGTATTAGATAAACAGGCTAGTGCCCAGGTCTGCTTGGGTTAAAATGTAAGTTTAACATGCACGTATAAATTTATGTGCATGTAAAATGTTCATATGTAAATAGGTATGCCTCATTTCAGTAAGCTGTGACAGTGAGATATTTAAACAAATGGAAATTGAATATTTAGTGTTTCATAGCAAGTTTGTCGATCAATCTAAATCAAGACCCAGACGTTGTTTACTGCCAAGAAAATTTATTTTAAATATGACCCATTCAATTTGAATTCATTTCAACAGTATGCATAATACATATGTACATATGAAGGGCAGATATTTTTTTTCCTATTCAGTATGGAGAACAATGATAAAAAAACTTACATCTGCATTTGCCAAGTGTATTATATCGGTAGCGGTAGGATCTTCGTCCCATGGAAGACTTCCAGTCGGATCTCTCATGAAGTTCACAATCGACGGCGTCGTTTCTCGTCTGTCGTAGTCCTTGTGAAATTCACCGTCTTTATAATGCTTCATCGTAATTGGTTTACTAAGATCGACTTTCAACTTTCGGCACATCTTTTTGGTCGAACTGAAAGTAATAAAAAATCATCAGCAGTGAAGATCGGTGAATTTTATCGACAGTAAGCAAGCAAAAAATGAAATGTACCCGTTGCAATCGACCAGAAGCATTGTTCCGTGGCCTTTGATGACCGCCGCAGCCTCTTTGAACGATTTGATGACGTTTGCATTGTCCGGGCTCGGACTAGATATGAAACACACCATCACGTTCGTTTTCGTCCTCAGTAATTGTTTGAAGTCTTTTATTTCTACGACATCGTCGATAACAGTCGACTTTTGTTTGTTCGAGCTCAGTACGCCGTGCGAATGTATAATGTAAAACAGTAGTAAAATATGCTGAAATTAAATTGACAAGGGTTCATTATCGTTATAATAATAAAAGTTCATATTTACACACATGCTTACGAGATAAAACTTTGAACCAATTCATTATCTTTTGTTTAGGCGTAAATAATAAAAAAAATATTTCATCGTAAAGCGTTATATTATAATTTTAATCACGACTGAAGAGTGAAGGATCTTTCAAATTTCGATTTTATTAAGAAAATAAATATTTTGGCAAATAAAATCAATTTAATTCAGTCTTAGATACATATGTTTGATCAGGCATGTGGTTACGTGTGTAATTATCTTCAGACGTTTTATATTATTGACATAAATACTTAATTTACTTGTATCTCTGGTTGATACGTTTAACTACACTGAGCAACAAAAAAAATTACCAGAGCGGAGACTAACCAATCTTTACTAAATTTGACCCACTGAATTCGAATATGATATTGATTTTTGTTGGTTAGTGATCGTTTACGAGATATGAGCGTTTAAAAAAATGTGCGATGTTTACAGTTTTTTGGCTTTTGCAGTCTTTAACTTAAAATCTAGTATTGCTGTGCTCAAAGTGAGTATTGGAATCAATAGTCAGATGTTTTTCCTATTGATTGTGATATTTCATTGCTTGAAAATACTTCTAATTAATTGTCTAGCTAATTTTAAAAGTCAAAAATATATTTTTTTTACGGATTTTTAATCCGTGCTATTTTGCATTTATTTGGAAAAATATTTATTTCTCCTCGTTTATAAGGATTGTTTTTCTATCTCAATATTTTTTGTTTTTATGTAAACGTACTAACTCGAGCGGTAATTGCAATTTAAATGCTTTCGTCGTGTATACGTTTGAAACGCGGATTGCAAGGTGCAAGCGAGATGGCATGTAATCCATCTCACAGAGTACAGCGGTCGGCCTACATGTCATCTCGTTCAGTTGTGATATTGTTTAAAATGAATTAATTGCAATAGAAATGTGCATTAAAATGTCAGTTCATCTGTCATTTTAATGCACATTTCATCCACTTTTTAAGTAGCAAATATTTTTTTCAATGATCAAAGCAAACTTTCTAATGCAATGTGTATCCGTCATTTAAAAATGCACACAAATTTTTTGTAATGTACAGAAACTTTTTGTAATGTACAATTTTTTTTATAAATTCACATTTATTTTATAAAATGTACGTTTAAATTGTTCTTTAAAAGAAATAGCTAAAATTGAATAGTACATCGCTAAAATGAAACTTGAAAAAATTGATATCTAAGCATTAGTATGTATATATATAAAAAAAATGTATATACAATACACCTCAATTCTAAATTACTTTAATTATTAATTCTAAATTAACTGTTTTCTTCAAATAAATAACGAAGTAGTTTTTATGTAAATTAATTAATTCCAAATTTGGTTATTATATGAATGTGCATACAATAATGTATACTCGAGTAAAGTCAGGTATATTTGGTATGTGCTAATATAAGATTGTTATTGCAACGCTACTGGATATTGCGATTATGCTGTTGGCTTCTTTTTATAACCGACGCACGAATGAAAATAAAATTACCGATAATGAATAAACCATTGTCTACGTTAAGAAAATGTATACTTTGGAGAGCTAAAAAAAGGTAATCGTTTTTTCAATGCTTGGATTGTGTGTAATATATGGAAATGAAATACTATATTTGAACAGTAGGAATTAAATTTAAAAAAAAATAGTCAAACATGTACTCGATTAAATGGAACTCAAGATTACTAAGCCGGATGATGGGTTATCATAATAATACGGACAGTTGAATTGGTCAACAAATTACTGAGTACATACTTATCTAACTTTCAGTGAACATCGGGATGAAATGCTATGTGGAAAATAATATATTTCAGTATAAGGTAAGCCATGCTGAGGAATAATAAAAAGAGTTTAAGCTAAAGCAGAATCAGTTAGTTTTGAAATATTATTGGAGGAAGTTCTTGTATTTTGCACATGAGGTTTTTAAATATTGTTCTACTTTTATATGTATTTGCAGGAATATTATTTACGAAAATCTAGGATTCACGGTACATATACATATATTGTCAGTCATTGAAATGATTTATGATCAAAAGCACACCGTCAAATTCCATCTATAGTAAAATAACAAGCAAAGAAAACTATCATTCAATTAAAATATAAATTTTTGCAACTACCACTACTCAGGGCTGGCTCAAAGGTGCAGCAGACTAGGCACGTGCCCTGGGCGCCATAGACAAGGGGCGCTGCAAGGCATTTTTGCATTTTGCATTTTTCTTTTTTTGATTATTAAATTGAAAAATAAAAAAAAATAATTTGCTTTTCTTTGAAGTTATAAAACATTTTATATTCAATTTAATTTTTCTACTCGAAGTAACGATATTATTGTAAAATATTATAATTTACGAGGAACGCAGGAAGTTGACTGTCGAATATTAACGACTCACGAATAAATCTTGTAAAACAGCAAACTGTCGACGGTACAAATGGTAATTTGGAATTGTGTTTTATGTAAAATACCGCTGAAACTTATGTATGTATATATACATATATATCAGGGATGGATTTGCGTCTGTCACGAATTGCGTAATTAAATATTTTAACCAATCATATTTGAAAATGTCACTCTATAAAATTCTTCAATTCAATGTTTAATATAAATTAATGTCTTCATTTCCGAATTTATACACAGTTATCCGTATTTTACTCATTTTTTATACATAAAATGTGCCAGTTTTGAATAAAAATTTTAAATTTATTTTTCTTCAACATAAAATTTCGAGAACTTTAGTGAAATTTATTGTTTAAAAATTTTAGGGGGCTGGGGCCTGCTACTATTACTACTTGTTTTTTGTGTCTTTTTGAGTATCCCAGTTTTTATTGATTGGATGTGATTTTACCTAAAAATCATCATACATAAGTAATTTTTTAATATTTACAATTTGATGATCTTTTTTGCAGTCTAAAATTAAATGTATAAAACTTAAAACTACAGAAAACAATACCATTCATGTAACTATTATCAAATTTTATGATAAAAAAAAGCATTTAGTGCCCCCCTTTGAGTGCTGACATCTTTTCTGTTTTGCCAACATTATTTAGAAATAATTCTATAATAGAAAGCAGGTATAAAAATTGTGGCTAATCTAAACAAACCCTAGATAACTACCGCCGGGGATTTTGAGTTTTGCAAAGGTGTGTTTAGACTCCCTAATATATCTTGCAACAATATAAAATAAACAAAAGAAATCTATTAATGAATGTGTTTTTCCAAAACTAGTTCCATCTTATTCATTGTTGTTAAAACGTAATGCTCACAATCTGAATGCCAAGCCACAATCTAAAATACTCAGCAGTTAGGGATTTCCATGGGGGAAATTCTGCTATGGTTATAAATTCAGAAATTCCGGTGTAAACCAGTCTTTATAAACATTGGCACGGATTACACGATCCATGTTCAATGCATTTTTTTTTCAATGCTACCTGGAAAGGCTTAGCGGGTAGTATTCTTGTTAACTATGTACATGCTCAAAATACAATGCCTATCAGCGTTTTTCAGGCCCATGGACTTGTTGGCAAAACGTCGATCGACGTTAGTCAACATTCAAAATGTTAAGCGTAAAAATACCATAGTTTTTTTCCAATCGAGAAAGAATTATTTATTTCATCATCGTCACCTGATATTATAATTAGCTTTGTGAAAATCATTGAAATTAATAATAGTAGACTTCATAGATTTTTGGCATAACTTCGATGCAACACATGGATTGACTGCATTTCACCAGGCCGACTAATTATCATTGTAACAAAGGGTCATCCTTGTTCTATTCAACGATATAAGTATTGTCACTATGCTACATATAACCTCGGATTTAATGCAATTTAAAGATATGTTAATATTATATATGGTTCGGATTAGGGGTTCCAAAAAACCGCCCGAAATAAAAAGCCGGTTTTCGGTTTTTTTACAAATAAAAAGTCGGTTGGCCGGCTTTCACCGGTTTTAGAAAAATACGATTTTTTTAAGTTTAAAATTTTTATATCGAAAAAAAAAATGTAAATATGTATATATTTGCATAATATATATTTATATTATGCAAAAAAAATAGTTTTTTATAAATTAAATTAAGTTATAAACATTATGAACTTTCATAAGAGCATTACTTTATATTATTATTACAAATAATAAAATTTGTATTATATGTACATATATCACAGTTGTAAAATGGCAGATCCTAAATACGCACACATAATTAAATGATTTAAATAAGCTAGATATATTATAGATAAAGATATTTCAAAGTTGTTTTTACGCATCTGTTTTAGCTTAAAAAATCCAAAAGCAACCGTTGCAAATTTCGGAAACAAATTCATTTGATCACGAACATTTTAAATCCACAATAAAAGTAGGTATGTGGCCTCAATATTTAAAGGGCAATTCCTTCGAAGAAAAATCAATTATATTTCGGAAATTCCTATGCATTTTGCCATAAATCATTTGACTACTTTTTTTGATGTTTTCAAGTACAAGGATTTGCGATAGATAAGGATGCTTTCTATACCTGAAGTTGGGTAGGCCATTGAAACTACATACTTCCAATAATATTTTATTGGTTTATGACCTGGTCCATTACTAAATCTCAAAGAAACCGCTCAAGAAAGAAAGTAGTGTAGCTTTTTTTTTGTTCAAAGAAATATACGCCTATCACCTAAGATCGTTAATACACATTTATTTTGATCTTTCATAGAAATTTAAAATTCATAATTGTTAATTTTGAGGAAAAAAACATTAATTAAAGAAAACCTTAAAAAGCCGGTTGATCGAGCCAAAAAGCCGGTTTTCGGTATTTTGAAAAATGGTCAAAAAGCCGGCTTTTCGGTTTCGGTTTAAACCGGTTTGGAAGCCCTAGGTTCGGATTGACAAGATTACGTTCAATTATTCATGCCAATGAGAAAATATGTATATAGTGGGCATATATGTATTTTTTTCAGGTTAGGTTAAATTTGACTAGTTGTTTCGAAAAGGAAATATTATACAGTAAAGGGTCAATGGAAGCGGTGCCATTAATAGTAAATTATGCAAGTCGAAGGAGCAGGATATGGTTTCGGTGAAATAAAGAGTTCATTAACCTCCCACGAGTGACTATTTTTGTTGTTGAAAAAACACGGAATGATATTAAAAACCGGCTCCAGTCGGCGAGTCGATTAGAACCGGTGAGGGCGGTTTGAGGGGCGGCTTTATGGGACTTGGAGATTTCGGGCGAGTTTATAGGATTCGGAAATGTGACGTTACTGACCGTGAAGAATAATTTAGGGGGTTCCATGGCGATAGGCCGACGAAAACGTCGAAGGCGCGAGGAAGCGGTGAGATGACTGACGCTGGCCAGACGTCAACCGGCACACGTGAAAACTGACTCGTGTTCAAACGCCTCGTATCACGACCATTAGACCACTTCATAATAACTTGGGTTTCAACATAAGATTCCTCTTTAAATCAACAGCCGCTAATCTTTCAGACACCACGAACCATTCAATTCATTTTTTTTTCAAAAGGTATAAATACAAATTAATAAAGTTATGATCAGGGAGCTTCCATTTTAGGGTCTACCTCCCGGCACCGAAAGTGAAAAGGTCGAAAAAGCAAATATCGGAAGGCAAAGATTGAAAATCGAAAGATCAAAAAAAAGGGTGCATGGTTGTAGAGATATAGCACGACTTGTGATATCACCCATTTCCCTCATCGAACTTAATCTGTACAAATGACATCATCGCGTCCTCTTCTCGTACACGAAAGTTAGCCGTGGCCGAAATACTTCGTCCAGCTTACTACCCATAAAGGTGATTCGACTCGCTCCAGATACGCAATCACGAGTACACGGGAAATCCCAAGGAGCTACGCAACTACGCATCAAACATAGAACACAAAGGAAGACCTTGACCCCGTCGGAATCTTTCAGAACGTGATCTCACCAGCCCAGCTACGCGTTGCTCAAACAACACCTTTATTTATTTATTTATTTAATAGTTTTGGACCATTGTGGCATTACAGGAAGAACCTAATGCGCCACAATGGCCTACATTTGAAAAAGATATAAAAACATGATATAAAAACAAGTAAACTGTAAATAAAGGAAAAAAGCAAAAGCAGAAAACATGGTAAAATAAAATAATAAAAGAAAAAGTAACAAAAGGAAAATAATACATCATTCAGAGAGAAAAAAAAAAATAACAAAAGTGTAAAAATTAAAAATAAAATCCATAAATCCCATTCTTTGTTTACACTGAACAAAATTAAAATAGTATATAAAAATGTACAAAGGAGAAAGAAAAAGTAAAATAAAATAAAACAAAATATGAATAAAAAATAAAATCACAGCGAGGCCCAAATGGAAGAGAGTAGATTAAGATTCCACTCATTCATCACATTCAAATTAAGAAAGTAATGATGAGCGCAGGTTACCAGATAAATATGTTAAGATAATATCCGATAATCTACGCTCCCCAAGGTGGAAAATATCACATTCAGGGACAGCAGCAACGATTTCATTGAGAAGTCGAATAGCTCTTGGAATAGGAGCCATTCGAAAAAGAACTGTACGAGCAACAGGTACAACCATCAAATGACGATGTCTACCACGCACATACATAATTATTAGGGACATAAAGTCCCAACTGTTCCAGCAACAACGGGCATGACGTATTACCACGCAATAGCTGGAGAACGGAACGAATTAACGAGAAGTTTCTCCGAAGTTCAAGGGAATTATACCCAAGCATGCCCAAAAGGAAAGGAGTAGGATAGAGATATGGGTAGTACCCATACTCTTTCTTTATAAACCAGTGCATCGTCTCCATATGCGTGAGCTTCAGGAACTCGACCTAGCTCGTTCCAGTGAATCCTCTACCTACTTCGCTGTACATACAAATACACCTGTATTAATTGAGTAATAAAGATCCCCTTCAAAATTCAACTGAATTTCCATAGGCCGGGAAACGGTCCAAAACCTTCAACCCCCCTATGTGGTAAACGGTACTATGTATATATAATATATATCAGTGGCTTGCGGTGAAATTATCTCTGTTTTTGTCATACAGCCTTGTTTAATGTGCGCGCGCAGGATACTGGAGGAAAAGCCTGTTCCTATTGTTCCTGTTGTATCCTGCTCGCGCAAATTAAGTGAGGGTGTAAGACGGGGGAAGAGTCTTTTACTGCACGCCACTGTATATGCATATGTATATATACTGTTACGTACACTGCGGATTAAGCGAATAGAATCCCAGAGACTGTGTGACCGTTCAAGGATTATCTATTAACGGATTTACTAACTGCTTGCACTTAGAGGCGATAGCGATTATATCTAGACTCTAAGTGCATATAGGCTAAACAATGACCGTTATTAATCCCTTCGCAGAACTGACCCATACCGTGGGAAGACATATCCGAATACGTGAATATACAATAGGTAAACAGATTAGACGTCCTGAGAGATCTACCCTTTATTAGATATCATGTCATTCTGGACTGAGCACTGCCAGTGCGTGTATCTCCTTAATCATCAATAAATGCTGTGAAACGACTAAGGCCTTTTACTTGGATCCTCCACCCACCCCTACGCAACAATACTAACCGTTTTTCATATGTATGCATGGTAAACGAACATTTTCGACTTTTTCACTGTCGACTCTTTTACGGTTACCGGCCCCTTATACTCGTAGGTGTTCTCTTTTCTTTTAAGTTTTTGAATTAAATTATCTCCCAAACCGCTAACTGAATCGGACTGAATTTTTTTTACATGTAATAGAAATTATAAATTTTATAACTTAATATTTTTACCTGAACCCGTGTAGTACTTTAACTCTAGAGAATTGAGGTTTTTTATATTTTTCTCAAAAACCTTTTGGTTTATTGAACTGAAATTTCATATCTAGAAGTTAAAGTTCAATACCCAGTTATGTACAAAATTTAGTAAGCATCCGTGAACCAAAAGTGGCAGTTTATTCTTGTTTGATTTTTCTTCCACTATTTTTTTCGACGCCTTTAACATATGTGCTCTTCACAAAAAAAATCAAGTGATATTCTAGTATCAATGTGATGAAAATAAAAAAAAATTCACTAAATTTAATAAACCGGAAGTGATTTTTTCCTCTTAGAAAGGTCAATAATGTTGTGACCACGATTCTGTCCACATCCCTGAACGTATCAAGCTGAAAATTTTATGTTTGAATTCTTTATGTATTAACTTAGAGCTGATAAGATTATGGTCAAAGTTCATAAACCGGAAGTAGTATTTATAGGACAGGAGGTTATTGTCAATACAGAAAATTCACGGGGAAGTGAGTTGGTTGCCTGCTTCAGGGGAAAGCCTGACTGAACTGCTGTCTGTGGCTGCTGTACTGGTTTATATATGGGCACGGTGATGTCATCTTGTTCTCGGGGATTCCTCCGGGTTCAAGGTTTTCCTTTGTGTGGGTGTGCCACGAGGTTGCTTGATGGGTATTCATCTGGAGCGAGTCGAATCGCCTTTATCGGTGGTCTGGATATGGGTGAGGTGATTTTGAGGTGCCGGTACGCTTGATTTTGCAAAATTTTTTTGTACAATTTTTTTCAATTGAATTCTATAATTTTTCATATTTTGACTGACATGATCAATTATATTTGTTGCACTATAACGCGAATGCAAACTATGGCTAATTTCCAATCCATTTAATTCTTGTAAAAGTAATAGATCAAAACAATCAGAATATGGTCTATCATGTTTAGCTGTAAAATATGCAGTTCTAAAAACTTTACTGGTTGATTCAATTTCCGAGTAATCCATAATATCTAAAATCTTTTCAAAAGGCTGCTCTTTCGAACTTACTATAATTTACATTACAACAAATATAACATCCGATATTATTAAACTTACATATTAACCAGGGATATTTGCGTTTTTTTTCCTTCCCACATCTCCGTCCTCCAATATCGCATCACTATCAATACTATCATTTATTATATTTATACTACTAGATTCTAAATTCATGTTATTTTCTTCATTTGATTTTACAGATGCAACACTGTTTTCAGATTCATTTAATTTATTTCGTTTAGCAAAAAAATTTTGTGTCGAACATTGCTTTCGTTTTAAGCCATTTTTATTTAAGAAAAACTATTTTATAATTTTAAATAAAAATTAAATACGTACATTGTAAATGTAAAATGCAGTAAAAAATCACTATTCAACATATGTTTAAACTACTTGACTAAACATGAATTTTAATTACGACATGAAACTATTTAACACTGTCTCTAAAATATTATTATTATTAACTAGAATTAAATTAACTAATTTAAAACTAGGAATTAACAACTATATTAATTATTTAAAATAAAAAGAAAAATATTATCGCACGTTTATCTTAAAGGATGAGAACGAAATAAAGAAAATACAGTACATTACTAGTCACCGGAGCCTGAGGGGGCCGAGTATTGTTCAAAGGTTGTAAATGCATTGTTAAAGGTTTGCCGAACAATGGATAGCACTGTGACTATCCTACCTCTATACATTACTGCTTAATTTATTGCGTAACTACTCGTGACCATACAAAAAAAATCAGACCCTTTTTTGCATTCTGCAAGAAATGCATCAATGTATCCTCAAAGCAATCTTCGAGCGATGAATGTATCCTTCAGTTCATGACTCAAAGCCGTTTGTTCCGTCGCCGCTTCTGAGAACACTGCCTACTAAAGCTTCCAATCCCGGGATCCCGGTATTTTCTGGTACCGTGAATCCCGGTGCTGAAACTAGTCTGAATACCGGGATTACGGTGCTGGCAGAAATTTCTTAAAAAATATTATTTTTAGAAAAATAATATGGAAAAAAACATAAAACAGCAATATATAATGAACAATGGTGGGATGAGCAATTACAGTCATAGTCCATTTGTTTGCCACCCGTTTCGACGCCGGCTTGCCGTTTCCACGAAATGGTATGAACAGCCTGTATTGTGTCGCAGATATTGTGCTCAACCGCAATGATATTTGAAGCATATTTTAACTGATTCGAACTCAGAATCGACCACTGATCACGTTTTAGTGATATAGAAAAAATGTGTGTGTGACTGTGTTTCTGTGTGAGTGTTTGTATGTTTATTGTGTGTCAGTGTATTTTGGGGAATTTTTGAACACTGGTCGTCCTATCGAACTGAAACTTAGTATTGGTTACCGAAATTTGTATCGATACACCGTAATTTTTTTTTCAAATTTTAAGGTTGACCGGAAATGGTACCTCCCTTTATAGGTATCCTCTTTTTTAACTTTTGAATTAAATTATCTCCCAAACCACTCATCAAATCAAAAGTAAATGTAATTGGAGTTTTTTTATAGTAGGTGGATTGTTTCGACGAATAATTACTGGACGGTCCAAAGTATTTGTAAAAAACGAATCAATGAATCAAAGCGATGTTTTTTACTTTATTTAATTACATTTTCGGATGTGTTTTATTTAATCTTAGAAATTTACGGATGCGAACCGAAAATTTAAAGAATGTTGCCAAACAAAACAAAAAAAAAAAACGCCAATTTATACTATTTTGATTTTTGAAATTTTTATGCCGGGTCGCGACTTGGTGCCGATAAAAGGTAGCGGGACGCCTATTCTACAACCCTGGTGATGTCATCTCGTTCTCGAAGATTCTTCCAGGATCAAGGGTATCCTTTGTGTGGTCGCGTGTATTGTGTTTTATGTGGTAATAGGATTTATGCTATTTCGGTTGTTCCCTTGAACTCGAGGTTTGTTTATCTGGAGCGAACCGAATCGCCTTTATCGGTAAGCTGGACGAAGTATTTC
The DNA here is from genome assembly GCF_051622035.1 of Arctopsyche grandis. NCBI lineage: Eukaryota > Metazoa > Arthropoda > Insecta > Trichoptera > Hydropsychidae > Arctopsyche > Arctopsyche grandis. Next base: position 25,340,700 of record NC_135356.1, on the reverse strand, counting down.
GTTTGTTCCCTTGAACTCAAAGTTTGTTTATCTGGAGCGAGATTGCTTTGGCTTTGCTGAAAGCTCGTACAAACTGTATTGTATTCTTACATATATTTTTTTAAAACATTATTTCATTATTTTATTTTGTTGTGTTCTGTGTTCTGAATGATGTTCTGCATTTGTAAAATTATATTTATTGATATTTTATATTTTGTCTGTCTACCCCTTACTTTGGATGATGCAGTGTTCAAGACAAGGGATGTAACATATTTACGTCTAAATAATTATAGTGACATAAAAACTAAAATGATTCAGTATGTTCATATAAAATTAAATTATACTTAAAATTAAAAAATAAAATAATGACATCGAAGCAATAAATTTCACGGTTGTTTCTTACCCTATTAAAACATTTACCATGTAGTTTTAGGTAATGTACGATGTTTCTTATAGAACATTATTTGGATTTTTAATAGATGTCTCTATAAATGTTTTAGTTTTATATCTTTTCAATGCCAACATGTGTGGATGCATGCATGTGCATACTAGTATTATTATGTATTTGAAAATTTTAATTAAAGCACTGTTGATACAATGTTTTTCTATTCGAACTTTTTATTTTCAATTTTCTATAATGATAACACTGTTCGACACGAAAAATGTTTCAGAGACGAGATATGACTTTTCTTATAGATCTATGCCCAGTGAACACGAATCTGGTAATAAAAAGTGTTGATTGGCTCGAGAATCGGAGATATATGTGTTTTTTAAATCGCGCGATTTTTCTATATCTTGGTGTTGTTCGGTCGATTTCTCAAAATCTGTTAATTTTCTGTTCAAAATGAATATTGGAATCTACAGTCGGGTATTTTATCTTTCATTTGTAGTACTTTTCAGTTTTCAAATCTCTCTAAGTAGTCGTCCAGTTTAAATCAAAAGTCAAAATTACGTATTTTCACTTGGGATTTTTTCCCACTGTTAATGCCATATTATATTGAGTATTTTCTATTGAAACATGTTTATTAAGATAGTGTTCTGGCCACACTATTTTTTGATTTCGTTTAAAAGGGTTAATTGGATGTGTGGTGAACTTTAAATCGGTAAAATTTCGAGCAAAAAGCTCTTACTAGTGTTTACTCGTATTTACACGAATCCGAATTGAATTAATAGGGATAATATATTAAATTATCTTTATATGAGAATTAAATAAAATTCCACTTAGAAAAATCATATTTCGACTATTCTTGTGGATTAATAACAAAAATTCGTTTATTTTATCGAGGTAAGCCAGTTATCAATAGAATTTTTGTTATTTATCCACCAGATTCGTGTTCACTGGGCATATATCTATAAGAAAAGTCATATCTCATCTCTGAAACATTTTAAAAGTCGTCATTTGTCGAACAGTGTAATCAACACGTGATATTTAAAAAAAAAATAACATAAAACATTTTTCATTTGCATACGATGATTCTAAGGAGTCATCTTCCTTTTGAGTATATATACATCAGTGTAAAAATTTCTGTGCTTTACACCTGAAGTACAGTAAAAAGCTTTTAGACACAGACACCGTTTGGAAATAATTGAAAATTATAAATCTGTTATAGATTATTAAGTTTCAAAATAAATTTCCAAGAATTTTAAAAATTCACGTAGTTTTCTAATGCTCAAAAGAATCATAATGTATTACAAATATTTTATTACTTTATCTATGTACTAAATAGTAACAATAGATGAAGTTTTGTGATTATGCGAAAATTCGAATTCGAGATTTTGATTGATTGATCGAACTCAGAATCGATCACTGATCACGTTATCATGATCTAGAAAAAATGTGTGTGTCTGTGTATTTTCCGGATTTTTTGAACACCGTTAGTCCTATCGAACTGAAACTTAGTATCGGTAACTGAAATTCTTATCGATACGATGTACATATTTTTCAAATTTTTAATTTGACCGGAAACGGTACCTCCCCTCATAGGTGTATCTCCCAAACCGCTAACTGAATCAGACGCTTTTGTGAATCAGACAATATGTTTTCGGAAACTTTTCGGCGTATTGAACTGAGATTACATATCTATTATAGAAGTTTAAGCTTAATGCCAAGTTATATATAAAACTTCCTGAACACCCGTCAATCGGAAGTGGCAGTTTACTTTCGTTCGATTTTTCTTCCACTATTTTTTTCGAATTATAAATATTTGTGTTCTTCACGAGAAAATTCAAGTATAATCTTTGTATCAATGTGATGAAAATTTAATAAACCGGAAGTGGGATTTTTTCATCTTAGAAAAGTCAAAAATGTTGTGATCACACCATTTTTTCCCACGTTTGTGTGAACGTGTACATACATATGTATGTTTTATTACACTGAGCAACAAAAAAAATTACCAGAGCGGAAACTAACCAATCTTTACTAAGTTAAACCCACTGAATTTGAATATGATAATGATTTTTGTTAGTTCACGATCGTTTACGAGATATGAGCGTTTAAAAAAATGCGCAATTTTCTGGCTTTTGCGGTCTTTAACTCAAAGTCTAGTATTGCTGTGCTCAAACTGAGTATTATAATCAATAGTCAGATGTTTTTTCTATTGATTGTGATTTTTTATTGTTTTAAAATACTTATAATTATTTGTCTAGAGAATTTTAAAAGTCAAAAAAATATTTTTTTTACGGATTTTTCCTCCGTGCTATTTTGCGTTTATTTGACCAGTTTTTTATTTCACCACGTTTATAAGGATTGATTTTCTATCTTAATATTTTTTTTTATCTAAACGTACTAACTTTTTTTTATTTAATTCTGTTTGGTGGAGGGGAGGGGTCGGGAGTGTTTAAATGTTTATAATACATAATACATAATACAATAGAGTGAATTATAAATTAAACAAGCAAAATGCTTTTAAAATTGTACAATTTGTACAATTTACTATAGAACTTGCCGAAATATTATAAAGTTTTCATATTTGTATGTATGTATGTATATATTTTTGAATAGTGAAAATAAGAACGAGTACCTACTAACTTATGTATGTATGATATTATATGATAGATATGCCGATATGTGTGTACGTGTGTAATAATAATTGTTAAGAGATTTTTTTGTTGTGAACGTTTAGGCCACATTTGAAAAGAGAGGTCTGTTTATTTGTATGGAGAGTGGGTCGGGAGCCAACAAAGATTTGCGCTCGGAAAAATTCACGGGCAAATAACTTAATCCCAACTTTTAGCTCTAAAACCTTTTGTCGACTCCATATACTGCAAATGCACTCTATTAAAAGGGCAGCACAAAAGCGGCCCGAATGATAATAAAATCACAAATAATACACTAGGGAAGCTCATGTTAACCATTGAATACCTCCACCAGATAGTAATTTTGACGTTAATGCAAAGTTAAGCTGATGGAATGCTCCGATGCCGGTCCATAGGCGACGCGTGCTATTCGTTTTATTTTTTATTTACATACCTAAATTGTACATATATTATTTGGAAATTAATTAAGTGTAATATTATTTATATTCAATATTACAAGCAATTTAAATAAAAAAGAGTAAATAAGAAGTGGGGTTGGCTTCATTAAAATTTTATTTATTTTTAATTTAATTATATACAGTATGTCAATGTACTTTTTATTTATTTATTTGTTAATTATTTTATGTATTATACATTGCAATAAATTGTACATAGATATGTAGATAGTGGAAGTCATCGGCGTTATACATATAGTATATCCAAAAATGATAAATGATTTTCACACAGAAGATAAAACTTTGATGTTTGAAATCATTTTAAATACAATTTAAAAATAAAAAAACCTTTAAGGTCTATTCATATTGACATAAGACCATAAGAATGTACTAACGAATACATTTCGTCCTGCTGGTTGCATGCAGTTGCCGGTCTATGCTTTGCCAATATGAACACATAGAACTTAATGCGTATTTTAGCGAAAAAAAACTGAAATACCACTATCTTATCAGGAAACAAAATACTATTGTAACTACTTTCTACAAATTTAAAAAATAATATTTATAGTGAGCTTTTATTCATATTTACCATGGTTTCCCCAATACAACATCTATACCAAAGTTGAACATATGTACATATGTACAATAGAGGAGACAAATAGAAGGTAGAAAAATAAAAATATATGCATATATACACAGAGAAAAATATATTTATAAATAATCATAAAGTACAATAGTATTATAATAAAAGCAGATAAAGTAAAAATATCAAATAATAAAATACAAAGTAGGGAATGTCTTGCATCTACAGCCACCGCCAATATATAAGAACTAGCCGCAAATACAAAACATCCCTGTGAGCCCCAAATGGAAGAGAGAAGTTCGAAATTCCACTCATACATCACATTCAATTATGAAAATAATGATGAGCGCAGGCTACTAGACAAATAAAGTATTTTTTTTATTTCAACAATAATGTGTGTTTCATCCAGTTTGGGGTGAATGTAAAAGCATCATTCGGCTAGTCGTAATCAGAAATTTTATTTTCATATATTAATCGTAAAGCATTCTATAATATAACCTTAAGTTGGTATCTCACTATCATTCAACTATCAAAATTTATAATTTCACTAACAGGGGCCAGTGAATATGTAATTTCCGTATTGGAAATACAACAGTGAATGTGTAATTAGATATGAATTCACCGAATAGGCAGTGTTATTATAATTTCACTGCTGTTATAATTTTACTGTAACATATAATATATGTATGTATGTATAGTATATCATCTTTTAGAAAATTTTCAGTCATGGGACGTCACTGGAATCATCGTGCACCTGGTGACAATAATCCGGGTGTGCGTACATACCCTGCAGATTATCAAGAGTTATTATTCGTCGAAGCCCCATCTCCGACACCGGCCCTGTCATTGTTAACTTTCGACAAATATATCCACTCTCCGGCCCTGCGCTATTGTTCGCTTTCGACTTTTGTGACAAATTGCTGTCCGCAAAATTTCCTTCAAACAGCCCTCCCCCCCGCTGACATTTGTCACTCTAGCATAAGCAGACAAATATTTATCCCCTGGGCAGGAAATCATCAATTGGCGATAAATCAAACTGTCGTCGCCACGCGTCAAAAATGTTTCATTTCAAGTGTATTAAGATTATATAAAACGCTACTAGTGTTGCACCCGATGAAACATCATTAAATTATCATTAATCTATTAACCTATGTTTTACCTGTATGGAATAACGCCTCGAACACTAACCTTTCCAAGCTCCAAGTAATACAAAATAAATCCCTAAAAATGATTTATAATACACCCATATATACTAACTTGAAAAAACTGCATGCCATATATAATATTCCGTTTGTTACAGACATTACTAACAAACTAACTAGTAGATTCTATGACAGAATCACTAATAACCATACTAACACACTTGTGAAGAGTCTCGGTGATTACAACAAAATGTCTATACCCTTCAGGTATAACACACAGATTACCTAAACACAATCTGCTTTAGGTCATCGACCTTAGAGAGTCTTTAATTAATATTATGTATTAGATGTATTATGAGCATTTATAAGAATTGTAAATAGGTTTTTGAGTTCTTTTTCCTATTACGCTGTACATATTAACATTATAATAATATAATACTATGATTAGTAGAGGTAGGATAGTCACAGTGCTATCCATTGTTCGGCAAACCTTTAACAATGCATTTACAACCTTTGAACAATACACGGCCCCCTCAGGCTCCGGTGACTAATGATTAGTAATCATTGATTACTAACAAAATTAATTTAAAATTGTAAAATAGAAAATGATCAGTATATCAGTAGCTATTAAAATAGATATAAGATTTATTGTGAACATAATTTAGTAATAATAAAAAGCATTTAAAAATCAAAATCAAATTATCATTAAATCGTTGGCATATTAAGTTATTAAATTAAAATAAATGTGTCGGTTCTGTGTTCGATCCGCACGCGGTCGATTTTTTTTCAAATACATTTTAAATATATTTAATTTAATCGACTCGTTCCGATAAGTAATTTTCCTAAATTTACTCATTTGTTCTTTTTTTTAATAATAAATTTAAAATTAAATTACCGTAATGATAATTTGTCGGAAAACATTTGAAATTATTCAACTGTTTTGATTTTTATTTTTAATAAATAACTCTTTGTACTGGTATTCTTTTTTATCTTAAGATAGCGGCAGATCATTATATATATATCAGTGGCGTGCGGTCCATGGATGCGGTGGATGCGGCGCATCCCCTATAACTTTAAAAAGCCAAGAGTATTTTTAATAAATATTTGAATTTCGCTTCGATGTATTCTTAGTGATGTACGTGATTATGATGTAGTATATGATATATATTTCACATATCACGTGTTTTTTGTTACATGATGCATTATATAGGATCTTTTGATAATTTTTATTAAGGATTCGCATAGGCCGCATTCGCATAGGCCGGCCACAGGCGAGTGACGCTGGCGAGTAGACGCTGAGTGAAGTGCGCGCGCGTCATGGATTCGGAGTCGCGACCGATCCCATTTGCGCATGCGCACTATGAGGCTGTCATATTCGCGCGGACGCGTTGACACTTGTTTAACCTCTACGGTGGATTCGGTTTCTCTGTTTGCTTATCTATTGAGTTTCACTTGGAAGCCGCTGTTGATCGATATTTCCGCACGCTACGCCCCAAGTTATTTATCAAAAAGCTAGCCGATTCATTTCTTTAGACGAAGTTAATCATTTATACTGTAAGTTGGTTATTTTTTACTTTTGAATTAAGTTTTCATTTAAATTAGTTTCGTCTAACTTTATTTTTAGTTTACTGTTCCACTACTTACGAGTTTTCATTATTGCCTTTAATATGGATATCGAAAATAACAATGAGAGTGGACTTGTCGTCGAGATCAATAATAATTGCAATTGTTTAATTGAAAATGTGCTGAAAAGAAGATTTGCTTCTCTCCCATTTAATGAAAAGGAGATTATTGTTAAGAGCCCCAAACCCACACCAATATTAAATATTCAGTCTAAAACAAAAACATTTAAAAGGTATTTTAACACAGAAACATACGAAAAAATTTCATGGATTTGTGGATGTGCTCACTTAACGAAATTATTCTGTTGGCCATGTATTTTATTTTCTCAAGAAGTGAATGTCTGGAGTAAATTTGGATTTTCTGACCTAAACAATTTAAGTAAATCGCGCAAGAGACATGAATGTTCTCAAGCTCACATATGTTCTTCTGCTCAATTTAAAAAATTTGGAAAGGGACCTCGTATAGAAAATTTTTTAAGTGCTCAATTTAAAGCAAATATTGAAATGCACAACAAAGAAGTTACTGCAAATAGATACATTTTGTCGAAATTAATAAGCGCGATCTGTTTTTTAGCAAAACAAGAACAACCTTTACGAGGACATTTTGAGCACCAGGAATCGGAAAATAGAGGGAATTATATTGAATTGCTGTATCTGTTGAGTGAATCAGACATAAAATTGAAAACTCATTTAGATAACTCTACGGTGTTTACTGGACTATCGAACCATATACAAAATGACTTGGTATCCGCAATATCAAAAGTCTTGCTAGATGAGATTAAAACTGAAATACGTGCATCAAAATTTGTTTCCATAATTGTGGACGAATCTACAGATATCAGTCGCAAAGCTCAGCTATCTACTATTTTTAGATATGTAGATGAAAATAATGAAATTCAGGAGAGATTTGTTGGATTTGTCGATGTTAGTCCCAATAGAACAGCTAATGCTCTTTTTCAGCACATACGTGAGACCTTGGAAGAATTTGGTTGTTTGGACAAATTAATTGCACAAACGTACGATGGAGCGGCTGTAATGTCCGGGGAGCATAATGGAGTGCAACGAAAAATTCGAGATATTTGTCCTAATTCTTTATTTGTCCATTGTTACGCTCACAGATTGAATTTAGTTTTGTCGCAATCTGTTAAACATATATCCGGATGCAAACGTTTTTTCAGCCGTATGTTGTCATTTTCAACTTTTTTTTGTAAGTCTTCAAGAAGAATTTCCCTTCTCGATTGTCAAATAAAAAAACGATTTCCCACTGCTGCCCCTACACGATGGAACTACAATAGCAAAATTTTAAATATGATATTAGAATATCAAACAGAATTAATGGAAATATTTAATCAAATAATTAATGACGAAGACGAATGGGATACTGATGCTGTCATAAATGCTGAAGTCCTTCATCGTTATTTAAAAGAGTTTGAATTCAATTTCAATTTGCATTTATTTTCTGCAATATTTAATTCGGCAGATTTTTTATTTGAAATTTTACAAAAAAAAACCTTTGACATATCGTATTGCGTAAGTGAAATTAAAAAATTTGTAAAATATTTAGATAACAAAAAAGACGATTTTGATTCATTGTGGAACAAAGTAATAACTAAAAATTTTAATAGAAAAAGAAAATATGCTGAATGTGAAGAAGATGTGAAAACAACGTATAAACTTCACTATTCTGAAATTTTAGAAACTCTTTCAGTAAATACAACCAATCGATTTCGAGATATCGAAAATTTAAAATTTCTCGAATTTTTTAACGTCAAAAAATTTAAAGAATATGAAAATAATTTTCCAGATTTCCTATTTAAATCACTCCACCTAACTTATGGAAAATACTTTGATTTTATGAAATTAAAAAGCGAATTAATTTACATGTACTCAACGCAAGATTTTCATTTGAAATCTATAAATGACGTAAAGGAATTAATTGTGAAAGATGATCTAATAGACGTTTTGGAACAAGTATTTAGTTTAATACAATTAATTTGTACGATACCTTCCACGAGCGCATCGGCTGAACGATCATTTTCGACTATGAAAAGAATTAAAACGTTCACCAGAAGTAGTCAAAGTGAAGAAAGACTCTCTGGTCTTGCTTTAATTGCAATCGAAATGAAAATAATGTCAAATTTAAAAAACAATAAAAAATTCTATGATGCGGTTATCGATGAATTTTGTAAAAAGGAACGAAGAATAAAATTAAATTTTAAAAAATAAATTGGTCGGTTTTTTTTTTCAAACAAGGGACAGCATCCCTTGTTTGAAAAGTCACCGCCCGCCACTGATATATATGTATATATATATATATATATATATATATATATATATATATATATATATATATATATATATATATATATATATTTTTTTTAGACAGGTTTTTTGTTATTGCATTTTAATTTTCATTTATTACTTTTTTTTTGTATGTATGTTCAGATCAAAGATCAGATGAAGGTTTAAAAATATCTTTTAACTGCAGACTTTCTTCATCGTAGTTAGTCAGTTGCTTATTTTATTTCGTTATAAAATATTCAGCATGGTTTTTTTTTATTGTACTTACATAATGGAATTGATGTGAAATGAAAGAAAATATTTGTAAAATAATATCACTTTATTATTTCGGTACAGAACAAAACTTATATTTATTACTATGATACAAATTTATTTTATATATGAATGTAAAAAAAAGGTGTTAATTCTTAAAAAAATTAAAGCACATTAAAATTAAGTATGTATTTATAATCTAACTAAGCGGGCATTTCTTTCGGTTTATATTCAAGAAGCATTATATATGTAATATAATAATATATCGTTAGTCTAACTTGTAATCTTCGTAAATAAATTTGTCGTTTAAAATAATATTTTCATTTTATCTTTAAAAATTTTTATAAATTTACCGCTGCGTAAAATTTTAACCCCACAGCTGTAAAAATAAGGTCAAAGTGATAAAGGTTGTATTTACTCTGAATAAAACGTAACTTTGGTTTTACGACGATTAAAAATTAATGTAACGATATGAAGATTTAAATTAATTTAAATATGCAATGATTGAAGATTAATTATACACATTTGCTCTTTGAGCCACATAGGTATATTCAATTTTGTTTTATTGAATTAAATTATATCTTGCAAATGGAATTTGTACAATTTTAGTTAAATTGACATATTGTTATATAAGTTTAAGCTTAACGATTAGAATTTTCTACTTAATTTCGAACGATATTTTAAATTTGTGCATATATGGGGAGATATAATATCATATATTCCAACAGTGCTCTTAAATTAATCTTATAATCTTTTAATCTTATAATCTTTAAATTAATCTTATAATCTTCATTCTTTTCCTTTTCATTTGTTTATTTTGTATTTACCTTTTTCATTTGTTTTATATTTGTAAATTTCAATTTCTTCTTATATTCTATTTTATAACCTTTTCCAAATATTTTAATACTATAGTTTAATTATGCAATGTTCTACATATTTTGTCATGCCTTTATTTTTTACTTTTTAATTTGTTTTCCTTATATTTATCTTTTTCATTTTTGTAAAAATCTATTATTGGACTCGGATGTTACATATATTATTTATTTACTATTTATTTTTTTATACATATCTATGTATGTACATCCTGTCTGTTGATTTTTCAATTAATAAAATAAAATAAAATAATATATAAAAAAAATACCAAAATATGAAAAGAATATCTGTATGTATACTTATTCTAATTGGATATATTTTATGATGATCTAATTTAATGAGGTTAATTATTGATTTAAGCATTAAAATTAAAATTAAGATTCTTTCTCCTCTTTGCGATACATATCGCTGATGATTCTTTCGATGGGAATATCGCCGATTGTTTTCCTGAAAAATAGTTCTTCGATTGATGAGGCAGGAACCAATTTCAACAAAGGCAAAAGCATCATTAGATTTCTCAAACGAAATGGTTTGTCCGGGTATACCATTGTTACGTACTGTGAAAAAGAAAAATTTTATTTACTTACTACTTTTTGACATTATTTAAATTTCTATTGGAACGATATTGGAATTCGAATAAAGTATGATGATAAAAAATAGCATAATAAAATTATATTCTTCAAATTAAATAAAAAAAAAGCTGGATTTACTATTGACTTTTAAATCTTTCCCCATTAATAAAGCAATATTGTTATCAATCACTAAAAATATAATCTTTTCATTAAATTCACGTTAAAATTAGGCACGTCTGTTAAAAAGATATTTTATTTTAGTTGGCTAAAATTATGTCTTTCATAGTTGGGTTGGTTTAAAAAAATCCAGAAGCCATTTTTTTTTTTGATAAAAATAATAATGAATCAACAAGGGTACATACACTGAATATATGTACATATGTATTACTCACTTTGCTGAGCACCGTTTGTGCGTTTTCCTGGAGAGCAGCAACAGCACGAGGATCAGACAGACGATTCCTGGGCTGGAAGAGCACAATGGCACGTAGACAGGCCAGCTCGTGCTCATCAGGAGTGATCATGGCAACACCTTCCACGGCACTCCTGAACCCTCTTGTACCGGGAGCGTTGGTAAGCGAAGTCAGCGGTGGTAGCATTACTGATGCTCCCAGGACGAAGAGTTCTCTCCAAGACTCGACCAGCAGGATCAATCGGTCATAGAGTGACAGGGCGGAGAAGGCACCCACTTGTCGAGCCCACCTCACGTTCATGAAAAGCAATTGGGCAGCTACCTCGCAAGTGACTTCTTCGCTGAGTGGAGGCAGGGGTGCCAGCGAAAGGGGCACAGGCACCTGGTGGGATGACAGTTGGGACGGTGCCCCCATCGATGGGGACTCCTTTAGCATTTGGGCTAATTGACGACGCAGAGTTGAATTACGAGGACCTCGTTCGTGTTGCACGGCTGCAAAATGAAATATTTTTGTACCCATATTTTATCCAGTCTTATCTTGTTGGGTGACTCGACAAAGTCGCGCACGACAATGCCGCGAAAACATTGCATTGCAATAAGAAGTGAATTGAGGAAGTAATTGCATTTGAAGTTGTGAAAATTGTTTTTGTAACTTCAAATGCCGATTATTTCCACTACTAACTATTTATTGTAATTTAATTAGTTTAGAAACATGGGCAATTGACAGGGCGCATTTGACCAGTAAGAAATGACTTTTGGGGGGGGGGGGGGGTGTATAATATCATATATAAAAAATGTATATGAATTTTAATTATTTCTTTTAATCATTTTTTTTATTTCAATATTTTTATCAACAAAATTAATAGTGAAATAATTTTAAAAAATCTATTAAGTGATTTGGGTATAAATGCATATTTATAAAGTACAAAATAATCTCCTGAAAATACATTGAAGGTTTTTTGTAAACTAAAAAATATAGAATTAGCATTAAATAAATGTTGAAAACTATAATGTTATTATTATATACAATATATGATGATGTTGTTTACAATAATGGATATTACAATAATGACATTACAATAATGGATACTGTCTTAATTTTATTGATGCAAATAAATTAATAATACTTTGTCAATGTCGATTTTTTTTTATTCTTCCTCTTGCCATCCTATTACTAGCAAATAGTATTTAATTCATATTAATATTAATATATTAAACAACGTGGATAGACCCGTTCAAATCTAGTCCCTCCCCCAAATGATGCCACTGTTTAGAAATGAGATTAAAACAAATAGTTCTGTTCACAACTGCAGATTGTTTAAGTTTGATTTTACCATATATTTACTGTATTATTACCATATACTATTGAACGATCAAAGTCTTTCAGAACAAATTGACACATCCAAGTACTAACCATCTTTATTCATTCCAGCGCCGAGGCACTTAGCCAAGCGGCACGCTCTGCACTGGTTCCTGTGGGTTTTGTCTACGATGCAAGTGCCACCTCGTTTGCTCTTGCAGGCGTATTGGCGACTTCGTCTCACCGATCTCTTGAAGAATCCTGCGCATCCGTCGCAGGCGAAGATGCCGTAGTGTTTGCCGGAGGAGTGGTCCTGGCACACCTTGCAAGGGATGTCGTACAGGATGCGACCTGGAACAAGGACTTGCTAGAAAAACCGCCCACGCTAGAACACAAATGTACAATTTAATGAGCTGGACTCATGTTCGACATTGTCGCAACGGCAATTTTTGGTAATCCGATATCGCGCAACGAAACAGACTTGTCAATCATCGCCATTCACACGCCGAGATCAGGATTCGGCAGAAGATAACGCCCGTCGTCGCAACAAAAACGCAAACTATATAAAAGCGCACATACGCGGTCATTGTTTGAGAGGCGCATAAAAGCGATGAACGGTCTACATACTAGAAAAAAATGCGTCAATAAAAAGAAGAGAAAGAAAAAAAGTGAACAAGACACCGCACTTCCTGCCCTCTTCATGAGGGAACTTTATTCGTGAACGAAAACATGAGTTTTTATACGTATGTGCACCAGATAAAACGGGCAAAGAATCTGCCTTTGTGCCTTTTTGAGCTGAAGACAAGTGGGCCGTGAAAGAATCATCGACAATGTGGGCTTGAATAAAGGGTCTTGGGAAATGTTGTTAGGCGTCTATCGTCCGTTGCTGTCGACCAAAAATACACAATTATATGAAAGACGAAATCAAAGTATGTACATACATACGTAGTTCATCTTACATCAATATAATATTCCGTTTGTTACAGACTAACTAACTAACAAACTAACCTGTAGATTCTATAACAGAATCACTAATAACCATACTAACACACTTGTGAAGAGTCTCGGTGATTACAACAAAATGTCTATACCCTTCGGGTATAAACACAGATTACCTAAACACAATCTGCTTTAGAGAATCTTTAATTAATATTATGTATTAGATGTATTATGAACATTTATAAGGATTGTAAATAGGTTTTTGAGCTCTTTTTCCTATTATGCTGTAGATTAACATTAGAATAATATATGTAATACTATGATTACTAACCAAATTAAATTAAATTGTAAAATAGAAAATGATCAGTAGATCGGTAGCTAATAAAATAGATATAAGATGTATTGTGAACATAATTTCGTAATAATAAAAAGCATTTAAAAATCAAAAAATAAAAAAAATTTAAATCAATTAAATTAACATAAACCTAAAATCAACGGTCAAGCAAGATTTAATATCGGAAGAGAATTTTTTATGATTTCCGTTATTCTATATGTTGAAAATACATACATACATACATACGAGCCGTTATATTTGAAGTCCAATTTTCAGTTCCAAAAACACTATTTCTGTTTGACTTTATCCACAAATTGTTATCACTTCTTTTAATTCGATATGTCCAGAATATTCAACATTCTAATATAGTCGTCCCCTTTTTAATATTTAAAAAAACAAAAGAATATTTACTATTAGATTCGCCATGTTTAAGCTGTTTACATTACAAATACTGAGCGAAGCCGGGTAAAACAACTAGTATTATATAGGTAAGTATGTATATATTATTACAATACAATATGTAAGTATACATAATATGTATATTCGAATATTTTACCAATATCATATTCCATATTCGAATAATTGATTTTACGAATATTTGGGACCCCCCCTAATTACAGGTAATTTTTCATTTGAGATATTTCTCGAAATGAAAAAAAGTGGACTTATATTCAAATATAATGACTCATATATTGATATGCATTAATATTTAATTTTATCAATAGTGGTACGAGTGTCGTCACAAGGTATGTGGACTATTCATCAAGAACCATTCAACGATAGGACTGTTCATCAGGAGACCATTCATAAAACGGACGACCAATCAACCGTGACGTAGTTAAATCAATTTTTATCATATTCACTTAGCATTTAAAATTTTCTTAATCATTTTATCATCATGATTCAGCTCAGTATAAAAGACACATATCTATATATTTGATAAGAGTATCCATTAGCTAAAAAATATTGTACTTTTTAATACAAATATTGGTTTTTGTAATGTAAACTTACCGTTGCATCAATTGCAAGACAAAAGCACGAAAAACTTCAATGAGATTTTAAACCTCTTTCACGTGTGCCCCTTTTGAGAACCTCTGACTTTAGCATGCACACTTAAGATGCAATTAGTACGTTGATGATGCTGATGTTTGGCACCCCCCCCCCTACCTTTAAACGTACACTACTCACCCTTCTACGTCTCTGTACTGTGCCATTCATACACCCGTCTTAATACACCTGTGAGTAAGTAAGTTTCACCGTCATTGAATCTTCTCGTGTTTCATTGATTTCAATGACTTCCACGCCCATGCATGAAGTTTACCCTCCTCTTTAGGCGAAACAGGGGTGGAGAAATAACATTTCAATTTATAAATGTGCGATTCAATTTTTTTTGTTCGTCCGTCTCTCTTCGCATTCTTTCTGTGGCTTTATCGCCATCATCATCACTACCATTGTTCATTTCCATGCCTTTTGTAGATCACACGAGAGAGAGACAGGCGGAGAGAGGGAGAGATTCCGTGAATGGGGATAGGGAGTAGCCCTTGAAAAAGTCGTTATAAACGAGGATATGAATTATATGTAAGTTATATACATACATATATATATATCGATGTGTTTTTTATTTAATGCCATGTGAGACCGTTTATGGGTAACTATGGGGGTGGTGGTTGTATATTAGCACGATGTCAGCGATCCCATTGTTTCACGGTCGACACAATTGGGGAGATGGCGTGTCATCTCTGATCCGGGGAAACTGCATGGGAATTCATGGGAATACCATCACGTGGATGCAATATCGATCATCGAAATGCAGGGGGTTGTATCGTGGGAATTTTTTAACTCGTTCATTAATTAATGGAGGTGATGAGCATGTAATATTCGATAATGCCAATTTTGCACGGTATCATCTCAAATGAAATTGGAGGAGAGTTCTTTGTGGGATAATTAATTGCATCGATTTTTTTTTAAATTGCGTTCCAATTTTAATCATATAAATAAAAGAGACTTGTTTTTTTTTGACGACTTATGGGAACAAAAAAATATTATGAAATATATTTTTTTAAAACATTATATTTATGCGTACAATATTAGTACTTTGATATATTTTTGAAATAAGAATATAAAAAATAAAATATTATCTTAAGTTAAATGTACATGCTATCGCATTCACGCCCACACAACCCGCGATAGCCAATTACATTTATTATTTCAGTTTTGCATTGAGTTTTGGTCAAGAAATACAACATTGTTCGTGTCTATTTTTTATTAGTTTTGAGTTCGTGTTTTGATTTTTTAAAATATTTACATTAATAAAATTTTAATATAAAATACGTACATAAGTTGTTGATATTATTAATTTATTTATGGAATACGTATGTATATATTTTATATTAATGGAAATTTATTTTTTTTAGACGACAAAAGCAATTGTCTACAGCAAAACTTACAGTAATATTATTAAAGACCTTGTATTGAATTATATTATATAGTTGAATTAGAAATAATTACAAAATATAAAGAAATTATTTTATGTCGGTTCTCGTAATCGACTATAATAATAAAAACTTGAGCTTTAAGTGAAAAAAATTCGAATATACCTAACTACAAATATATCTACAGACGAGATTTGAATTATAACTTTTTTCAAAATATGCATTTTCGTCTTTTGCAGAACACTTTCACATTTTACGAGGAACACAGTTTGGGAAAGCGTAGATATTTGTATGTACATATATGTAGATATGTAAATCGGCAGAAAAGTGGTATCTCAGTAACTTTTTACCATTAGATAAGCTAAGGATTGTAAATAGGTTTTTGAGCTCTTTTTCCTATTATGCTGTAGGTTAACATTGGAATAATATAATACTATGATTAATAACCAAATTAAATTAAATTGCAAAATAGAAAATGATCAGTAGATCAGTAGCTATTAAAATAGATATAAGATGTATTGTGAACATAATTTCGTAATAATAAAAAGCATTTAAAAATAAAAAAAAAACCATTAGATAAGCCAAAACAGAACAAGATACAAATACAAGATTCAAAATATCATTAAACTAATGATTGAAACTTTAAGATTTTTTATACTGCTAATAATTTGTAACGACGAAACAAAAGATTTTTAAAAATCAAATTGAGAGAAAGCTTTTTGCATGTCCGTTGTAGGGTTTGTCCTAGTGCCTCTAGCTATGTATATGTTTAACACAAATTGATTATTAAAATGAGTCCAATTGAATAGATTAGATAACATCAAGTTGCTTAGTCTAAGTCTTATGTATAGGTATGTACTTAAAATGTACAAGTACATTACATATTTCGATTTAATGACGGGCAACTAATATATTAGGAGAACTAAAGATTGGATTCAATTTTTCCAGAACTGAGTGGGCTTTGTGATAAAACTATCTAATATACAAATCAACTGTTGTGAATTATTCATTGGTACATATATATGTATCTGGTAAATAAAAGCAAGACAAGAAGACGAAAAAAACGAAACGATCCTAAGTTCTGATATGATTCTATGAATTATATGATTTAAAAATCAATTGTTCATCTCAACAAAAGACGCATTAACAATATGGTGGTGAAGGGGTCGTACGTAACTGAGGGGCGTTTATGCGTCATTGTGCGCGAATCAATTATTATATTTTTAAATTAAATAAACGTATTGTAAACAATCTGAAACATTTTGAAGCATCGTTGGCGAATATTTTTAGCACCGTTCATATAATATTAAATTAATATTTATATAAGGTAACGGCCTCGCAATTTTTTTGGATCCAATTAAAAATAACGAATTACGGAGTGGGAAGTTGTCCTAATATAACTTTTCACATTATGAAATCATCTCAGCCACCAGAAGAAAATAGCGAAAACAATTAATGTTTACGAAAATCTTGAACGTTTGTTTTTTTTTTTTAATTTTAGCTCAACCGAGAATGTTGTATAATATGTACATGGGGGTTATTTTAGATCTACATTTGTATTATGAAATAAAACTGAACAATATTTACTGCTGGATAAACGATGTTTCTGTCGGTATACAATTTACACGCATTTGTTTTCAGTACATACATTAGATATTTATAGATAACAGTGTGTGAACTAAAAAATGTATAAGTGCATATGTTTTATTATTAACTCATTATGGCCCACTCGAATTATCTGAAAACTCTTATATGTATGAAAGTCAGGGTATTTTTTGCAAAGTAACCGTAAAAGTATTTATTAAACATTACTTCTAAACCGTTACATCTATTAAAATAAAAATTGGAATAAAGCTTCTTTATAGATTTCTTCAAGCGTATGAATTATTATATTAGTATTTCTCAGTAATAGTAATACTGATATAATAACTGTAACTGTAATATCAGTAACTGTGGTGATTGTTGTATTCAATTTTGTATAAAATTATATACATACATTTTAATATACAATGTACACATAATAAACACCTAGTAATATATTACAATGTGTGAATATACATATAGTATTGATATTGATCTTAATTTAGGAAAATCGATAGTAGGAATACGTAAAGAAAGTTATTATGTAAAAAGCTATCGTGATTTTGAATAATGCGAAATAGAAAGGGACATTTTTCGAGATGCGAACGCGACAAAAACGAGTGTGTTTGAAGTTTTCACGGTTCGTGGGACAGGCAGGGGTTGCGTGTTGTCCAATTGGGCTAATAAAACACAACTGATTAGTCGTTTAGGGTGTGCGACCGCTAATGGTATACACCTGTCCGACACCAGGTGTCCATTGCCAATTACGCATCCTCATCGTGATCATCACCAGCTCTGATGTTCGTCATCATCAGCGTGGGAAGCTGAGAGCGGCGATATATGTACATATGTCATTTTACGTATACTAAATTTAATTTATACTAAAATTGCATATGTAATAGTAACATATGTTCGAAGTACGAAGAAAAATCGACTTTTGAATACAATTGGAAAATAGAATGTATTTTTTTTATCTTATATTACATCATATGATGATTTTCGTCTCCGTGACGGGCCCGAATGTGAAACGCCCGAAAACGCAAATATCGGAAGGCAAAGATCGAAAATTGAAAGATCAAAAAAAAAGGTTGCATGGTATACGGTACACATACTTACGTACATACTCACTTAATTTGCGCGAGCAGGATACAACAGGAACAAGAGGAACAGGCTTTTCCTCCTGTATTCCTCCGCGCGCAGAATACGGGAGGAAAAGCCTGTTCCTCTTGTTCCTGTTGTATCCTGTTCGCGCAAATTAAATGAGTATGTACGTGAGTATGTACCGTATACCATGCACCCTTTTTTTTGAACATGAAAAAAATGACGGACTTTCTGAAGAGACCGCTTCGGCCAGACAAATGACCGGCTAGAGCGTGGCGCCCTTTGTAAGGGAGTTTCTGTCCTAACGGTGACTTTTTTTTAAATTTTTGCCAAGGAATTGATTGCAATTGATTGCAAGAAGTTAAAGGCACAGAAAATTGTTTAAAACCGTTGAAATTTTTCATTTAACATTCCCTTGATATGACGAATGATAAGTTTTCCACTAGGTCCATCGTTAGAAATCCAAAATTCGCATTTTTCCCTTTGGTCTAATGTACAAATTAATATGTTATGCGTAAATGTAAATAAATATCAAACGAAATATCTTTTTATAATAATATGTAATATATTTTGAATGTAATACGCTACATGCGAGGTTTCTTCCAAATAACTAAACGTTCAATATTGTATTTTATTAAGACAAAATTTTTTAAACGTATATGAAAAATAAAATAATGTTTACCAATAGTTACGCAGAAATTTTTAAAACAGGCGCAAGTAAATTCATTGTTCGCACGCAATGTGAAAATTCGCTAATATGTGTCGAGTACTCACTTGAGGACGGTGCTGAAGAGGTTGACGATTGAGACATAGTTGATGATATATCACCTGCCATTCTTGTGTCGTAGTTGTATGGGTATAGGACACTCTTCATTCTAATCACAGCTCTATAAAAATAATAACAACACATACATAAGTACACATGATAAGGTAATAATCTGCACTACATAGTACGAATGTGTGAAAAAATAATTGGAAAGTCACGAAGATTCAATGATTTTCATTTGAAAATTGATCGAGAAATGACAATATTTTATTATAAAATAAGGATTTGATAGAAATCATCTAACTGAAATAATTTTTAAGTGTTTAATATTTCGATGGGTTGTAAATATATAGGGAGTATTTTAAATCTGAGAACAGTCGCTAAAGTCAAGGTTCACTTATTATTTCATGTTTAATTAGAATTAGTCACTTCTTTAATTAACGTCTAATTTGAAAATAATTACCTAAGTTACGTTTTATGATAATTCCAAAATGTCATACTTGACCGAATTAACGAGAGTAGAATTAACGAGAATATATTATATATAAATAATTAATCGAAGTTAGTAATTTATTAGATAGACTCATGGATACTTTAACCACTCTATTTGAAAAGTGGGATTTTCTAATTATTTTGTAGTAAATATATTTTTGGAGTTTGATAGTATGACCGCTCAGATGAGTGTTATTTTCAAACGTTAGGAGGTTTATCATAGGACAGTTTTAATGGTTATTTATAATTTTAAATACTTTAATTATATCACCTCTCATTCTTCTCGTCCTCAAAGTGTCATATCATATGAAAGTGATTTGAGTTTGGAAGGCATTTTTGTAATTCTAAACAAAAATGTCTTTTTTATTTTTAATAAGGGTTCCAAATGGAATAAGCAAATTCAAATTTTGCCTAATATATGTTTTATAAATTTTGGCTAAAAGTTTGGCATTGAGACAATTAAATAAACGTTTAATCTAATATATAATTTCGAAAGAGACTTTGTATGTATGTATGTATATATGTATGTATGTAACCTTCGTTCGTAGACGACACATTTGATTTTTTTTTTTCGATTCATAGGAGCCGATTCGATTTTTTTCGATTCAAAGAATTCGAAGTCCCCGGGGGCAAAGGCACCAAGGGTGAAGCCGCCTTCGCGCCGGGGGCGAAGCCCTAGGGGGCGTAGTCGCGGGGGCGCAGGCACCGATTCTGGTATACATATATTTTTTTATAAGAGACTTACTATATATGTTTGAGTATTCAAATAAATTTATATAAAATAAAATTATTCAAATAAATTTATATAAAAAAAAACTATTCAAATAAATTAAAAAAAATGTTTACTTTTAGTTTAGTCATGTTTAAGCGGTTTATATTACAAATCCCGAGCGAAGCCGAGTAATACAGGTAGTAGTATATATAGAAAAGAATAACAATTTTTAATGAGTTGACTATTTTAAATCACAAATGGTAATAATTCAATGAGCAAACTGAACTTTAACTGGAGTAACTAAATTAGAGTCTACGTTTTAAATTATTAATGAAGAATATACATATATGTATGTATGTATATTGGTTCTGGCAATTATGACTTTCCCCGTTTAGAATGCATTTTAGTTACAAAGAAGAAAGCTCAGTTGGTGACATTGTGTCCCATAATGGCGGTGTTTAGACTACCACTCGTTACCCGTTCTCACACTTGAAAACGTTACATTGCTTTGTTGGCCGCGACCACTGTTTCAAGTGACTCTCAAAATTAACAAATTGCAATGGTCGACCAATGGATTTGTAAAACAATGCAATCCTTATTGAAAAATTCACATACGCCATTCATGCAAAATTTCTAACCATTGACGAGAGCCACGGCGAGAACAATATAAACAAGCGTTTTGAAACAACAACCGTTTGCACATTGCAAACGATCAGCCCATTGTTGTCGTTCAAATTCGATAATAACGTTGTTTCGATTTTATTCGATCGAATAGCATTCTGATACACACCGAGTCTGAAGGATCCGAAGCTTTTCAGCGAATGGTGGGAACGATGGGGAAATATTCGCAACGATTGTATCGTATTCCAATACAAACTTTGCATTGGAATTTAATATTGATCGAGTATTTCCAAGTGAACTTTTCGTTCATTTGAAGCATGCAGACGTATTGGATTGGTAAGACGATGATCTTAAAGTTTGATGGTTGGAAGTTTTAAAGATGAAGATCTTAAAGTTTGTTGACGTATTGAATAAGACGATGAAAAAAAAGTCGGCTAATGCTAAGCTAGAAAGGAAAACTCAGACGGAAAATGCAGGTAGACGATTGCAATGCTTTGTCTGTAATAATAACGACATCAAACGACAACGACGAAACCGAAACTTCAATGTTCATATGTGACCAAATGAAAAAAAATTGATAAAAGAAAACGGTCTGCCGTTGTTATTACGGTTAATTTGTTCTGCGAATGCGATGTGTTGCCGTTGCCGGGCAAAAAAAGAGATGAACAAAGATAGCGGCAAATACAGAAGTCGAATTCTGGACTTAATATCCGGATTAGGGCTACCGTAAGAACGAGAAAAGGGACCGAATGGACCTCGTCAACAATGGGTTCTGAAATCATCAACAGACCAAATGGAAAAAAAGTAAGCAAAATGTAGGTAAGACGGATTGACGTGTATGCTTACTGTTTTGCGTATGAGTGAACTCGCTCTTATCTTTTCTTTTTTTTTTGTCTTATAGGTCCTATACATATGTACATAGGTATACGAATGCATACATATTTATCTTTTGTGTACTTAGGTATTAGCTTTTATTGTACGATCTTTAAAAACTTATGAGAAATTGAAATCATTAGCTATAATATACAACCGTTTTTACTTTATCTATGTATGTATGTACGTAGTAATAATGGACGAAGTTTTGTGATCATGCAAAAATTCGAACTCGAGAATATGACAGATTCGAAATCCAGATTTTGACTGATTCGAACTTAATCGATCATTGATAACGTTTTCATGATCTAGAAAAAAATGTGTGTGTTTGTCGGTGTGTCTGTGTGTGTGTGTGTGTATTTTGGGAATTTTTTGAACACCGTTAGTCTTAAACTAAGAACTAAAACTTAGTATCGGTCACTGAAATTCTTATCGATACGACGTAATTTTTTTTCAAATTATTAAGTTGACTGGAAATGGTACCTCCCCTTATAGATGTTCTCTTTTTTTTTTTTAAGTTTTTGAATTCAATTATCTCCCAAACTTATAATCGAATCGGATTGAATGTTTTTTGACGTGTAATAGAAATTATAAATATTAAACGCAATATTTTTCAAATATTTTAATAAACCGAAAGTGGGATTTTTTCCTCTTAGAAAGGTCAAAAATGTTGTGACCACTATTCTGTCCACACCCTTTAACGTATCAAACTGTAAATTTATATTTATATTGTTTATGTATAACTTAGAGCTAATAAGGTTTTGGTCAGAATTCGTAAGCCGGAATATATCATTATTTTATTTTGACTTTTTCATTTATTTTTATTTTCTTGATGTTCAATGTGTATAATACTGATAGTGATTTTAAGTAATAAATCCGCAAACGGAAGTAGAACTTTTGTTTTATGCAAGTTTCCATACATTTGCGCTCAATTTGTATCGAAAGTGGTCATAGCTATTAGTATTTCATAATGCTGTCGGTATGTGTGAATGTGTCTGTACGGTTTAATATCGAATTTTGTTTTGTAACCTTTTTATATTCCTCAAATACATAGATAAAGTCATGGGTTGGTCACATCCAAATTAGTCGTCATTAACCATTAACTGTTGGAATGACAACATAGCGACGTCAGTTTTTTAATTAAAATTGATAGAAGATCTTAGTAAAATCATTGTTGAAAATATTTTAAATTTAATATTAATTAAATAAATTCCTCGTGTAATTGGAATGTATTATTATGAATGAATGTATTATCGAGGTCTAAATATCTCATAAAAATCATTGATACTTGGGTATCCGTAGTATGTATGTACATACATATTTAAAAATAATTTGTAATATACTTAAATAATGTTGTGCGCACCTACATATAATATAAGTGATGTACATATATACCAGAATCATAAATGTGTACAGAATATATTGTGTAATGTATGTACATTGTTGGTGAGCCTTTTTAAATAAAATAAAAATAAATATATAAACACACATAAAATATTCGAATGCCGTCGGGTAGATTAAAATTTGTTATCGTTGATGAATGAATAAATGTGCATACATATATGTATGTACCTATATGTAGATAATAAAAATGAATTATTGTAAATATTCAACAATGATAATTCTTTATTGGTTAGTTATATAAAATATATAATGCTTGATTGACTCATATGAATATATGAGCCGTTGTATATGAAAGTGGCGAGTTCAGTTCAAAAACGTTATTTCTGTTTGACTTAATTTACAAATTGTTATCACTTATTTTAATGCTATATGTCCAGAATCTCGAAATAGAAGAATAAACGTATTGAAGGCCACCAGTAGTTTTAAACGCAAAACATTAAATTTAATGTTTTGCGAAATATATCTCTCGAAATGAAGAAGAGTCCACTTATGTTACTTTCAAATATGTATAACGGCTCATATACTGAAATATATTATATATCATTCTGATACTGAAACACTGAATATATTTCACAAAAATTGCAAAAGTCGACAAGTCTTTTTAAATTCAGTAGTTTTATTGAAAATCGTGAAAAGCTATTTTTTTTATTAAAGTAAATTTATGTGTTTTACTAAATTATTTTTCGCATTTTAATTAGTTGTTTTTTTATTATTTAAATTAATAAAAAGCATTTAGATTTTTTATAATTAAAATTAATTTTTATACACCATTTTTTTCATTGAATATTTAGTGTTAGTCTTTATAAAAAAATAATAAAACAACGAAAGCGAATAAATACAAAAACGAAACAAAATAATAGAAAAAATTACCTTTGATTAAATGAGAAACCATTGTTTGAGAAGAATCACTTGAATTTATTTTATTTAAATTTAAAATAATATGCAAAACAAGCAACACAAAACAATCGCTATGATTGAAATAAAAGTACGAATAAAAATAAGAATAGCGATTGCAAGAGACGGTTGTAGAAAGTACTACCGTCGTATCGTTAACTGTTGGAATGACAACACACCCCGCTGTGAGGGTTGTAACACTTCTACCCACCCATTTAACAACCCAATCAGAAAACCCCCAGCTCCCCACCCCACTGCACATTCCCCCACCACAGCAGATACAGCATCATCTCTCAGTCCCTGTCTTATCTGATCTGATCATGGGGCCCAGATTCGGATGGGGTTATAGTATAATAGGTGCTCACCTGGTGACCATTTCAGTCGAGGACATTTTCTTTTTGGTTATATCCGGTCGACGGAACGTTTCGTTTGTTTTATCGTTAATGTTTCGTTTGTTTTTCGCTTAAAGTTTGCCCAGAGAATGAACTCAAAATTTGATTCAATTTGATTATTTTAAAATAAGGTGACAGTACCATTTGTCGACACGATACTATTTTTTTTAAATTTTATTTAAAGTCGTTTTTAAGCATCAATGGCGACATTTTTATATATAAATTTGAATTTATATATAAAAGTCTGAATTCTCGACAGGGCGGATCCTCTAGGCTTGGAAGCGAGGCTCGGTCGACCCGCTTCTTCCTGTGATTGGCTACTCTTTGCGATGCCAATAGTATTGCCGTGCCCTGAATTAACTCGACTTTTACCTGTTGAAATACTCCGACATATACTGCCTGGTTCGCATATAATTTCGGACGATTGGGCAGCGTATGGAAATATTCCACATATTGCGAATGGAATATACACGCATTCGTTCGTGGTTCAATACAAATTCATCTAAATATAAATCAAAACGGGAACGCGTTCTGCCAAATTGACGCTTCATCTTTATTTTCACACGCATCCACATTTTGCGTATGTATTTTACTATCATTTGGATCCACGAAATTATAACCACTTTTACCGGGATTCGGAATATTTCCGTACGCTGTCCAACCGTCCGAAATTATATGCGAACCAGGCATACTGCCGGAGTAGTAGTATTTCATCTAATGTAGGAGTATTTCATCGGGTAAAGTCGAATTAATTCAGGGCACGGCAATACTATTGGCATCGCAAAGAGTAGCCAATCACAGGAAGAAGCGGGTCGATCGAGCCTCGCTTCCAAGCCTAGAGAATCCGCCCTGTCGAGAATTCAGACTTTTATCTAAATACAACCATACATATGTACAAATATACACACATATTTATATGAAAATTTCAATGGGTGAATTATTAATGGGAAATATAATAGTAAAAAACTCAGAAAGTCATCAAAACATTTAATGAATATATTTTTTTCAAACATCAAAAATGTGTTCCATATAAAAATTGTAATAGTAGTGCTTATTTTTTCAAAATCAATAACATGCTTTGTAAAAAAGACAATGCTCATGGTTTTTTTTCTATTAAAAATAGTTTTATTAATAATTCTTATGTTGATTGTTGTTTTAATTTTAATGAAACAAATCTTATACATCTTATAAATCTCATAAATCTTAGAAATTAATTATACATATGTAATATTTTAGTCTCATGGAAGGGAGCATGTAAAGGAATGAAACGGTCCTGCAGTTTCTTCATAAAAAAAAGAGACTTGAGTTTCTTGACACGGTGAAGCGCCGTAAGATGGAATACTTTGGCCACATTATTCGCGGCCCCAAATATCGCCTTCTACAAACAATCATAAAGGGGAAAATAGAAGGCAAACGGTGGCTTGGGAGAAAGAAGCTCTCTTGGCTCCGGAACATCAGGTCATGGATGGGACTCGGACTCGAAAAGTTATTCGATCATAAACGATGTCTGCCCATGGTAGTTGCCTACGTCCGAATACGGATTCGGCATTAGAATAAGAAGAATATCTTACGAATTACGTTATATACACATTGACTAGTAAAAATAAATTTTAATTTGTATTTTTTATACCTACACACTCCATGTTAATTTATCATGAAGTACATAATATCTAAGAAAATAAAAATTTATATAGAATACGCATCGATTTCAGATGAAACACTTTATATCATAAAGTGCTATTTCATTTAACATTCTTTACATTTGCTATCTATGTGTGTGTATTATAAAAATATGTCAAATGTTGCTCTAAGCATCATTAAAACATACTTTACAAATAAATAAGAAATAATCACAGGATTTGTTTGTCTTAAATTAATTTGTGTTTAAATAAAAAAAATATTAATGTTTTAATTTGCAATCGGTGATGGAAGTGGAGCGTCTTCTTCATACATCATCGCCACATCTACGAACTCTTTCTTTTCGCTTGCTGGCTGATAAGAAAAGAATGAATATGAAATTAAAAAAAAAATACAATACAAATCATTTATAAATATCTTGAGTCTGTTATCTTGCAACTAACCTTAGAACATTCGTCATCTGAATTACTGCTAGTCATCGCTTCATCTAATTTTAGTTCTAATGGTAAATCTTCCATTTCCAATTCTTTGTATAGTTGATCCAACTGCTCGTTAATTAATGACGGCTATAAAAGATAAATATAAAATATGACGTAACAGCGAACAAAATGCTAAATTAACATATTCTTAATTATAATAACCTGATGGATTGAATTTAAAGCATTCTGATCAGCTTTCAATATTTCATCCAAGTTTTTTGCTGTCATTTGATACCGGTACATCAATTCAGGGTCGACACGAACCTGAAATATATATAAAAAAACACTTATTTTCAACAATTTTAGGCTTAGAAGTTTATGATGAACCGTCACTATACCGAATCAAGCCAAGGTGGCTGTGAATTTCTTAAAAGTCGCGATTTTTTATCTGTTGTATCAGATGATAGATTATTGTCCGAAGTAGATGGAGTGTCGTCCTTCTTATCCGTTAGACCTGAGGAAAATGAGGAGTCTTCGTTTTGCTGCGATGATTTATCCCAAGTCTGAAATAAATAAGAGGTGTTAATATTTAAAGTAATAAAATTATACAAAATCATGATTTCAAGCTAGATGAGGGTGGGGGATTTCAGAACTGATAAATGGGTAAAAATAAAAATTTTGGACTCAAATCTATCATATGTGTTCGTTTTATTTTTGTACTGGTTTCTCCATACAAATATGCTAAATTGTGTGGCTGAATTCTCCATACTTTATTTTCAAAATAATAATAAGAACACGAAGAAAATGACGACTTTTTGAAAATAACGCTGCCCCTATACGTATAAACACCCATTACGGGGTGTTTAAATTCTCGTTAATTAGTCAAAACTTACCACAATCGACCCAAATAAACTACAATAGGTGAATATTGAGTGTTTATTTTTTTTTTAATAATAAAAAAAAAATCTAAACTTAAATTACCCTCGAAAAAAACCTACTTTTTCGAAATTTTTAAAGGAGGTAAAGGCCATTGTTTAAAATCAATATTTTTTTTTATTTAACGTTCCCTTGATACGTCGAAAGTTTTCTACTAGGTCTGTCGATGAATATCTAAAATTGGCGTTTTTAATTCTGGCCATTACACATGTGTATAGTAAAAAGTGATTTTTGAAAAAATTTTCGTCTATTTTCGACAATTTTTCTTAAGTCTTAAATAATTAAAAATTTTCTGGGATCTAATCTTTATCAGTATCTTTTTAGATAATTGTTTTAAAATTTATTTTTAATATCAAATTTCCTGATTTATTAAACTATCAATATACTTACATACATACATTGCAATAAGTATTGGGTAATTAAACTATGAATTTGCGAAAATTATGTTCAAAAATCCCAGAAATGTCACGGGAAAAGGATTGAGTCCGCACTAGGGTGTCTGACCCGGGAATTGGATTTAAAAAAATCTTGAAAATATACAACATTTTCACGTCTGATATAATAAATCAAATACACAAAGAATTGTAAAATAATCTCAAAAGGTTTGTTGTTTAGCACTAAGTACAGCGCATTCCCCGAACGTGGAAGTTTTATGAGCATGATGGCCAAAATCGATTCTTATAATTCTATTTTTGGAAAATATCAATACCGAAGGACTTGACCTTACCGATTAATTATTCCGAGAATTGAAAATTAAAATCGAAGAAAGAGTAAGCCTGAAACTGATTATTCTCAAAAGGTTTGTTGTCTAGCACTAAGTACACCGCATTCCCGAACGTGGGAGTTTTATGAGCATGGCCACAATCGTTTCTTATAATTCTATTTTTGGAAAATCTCAATACCGAAGGACTTAACCTTACCGATAAATTATTCCGAGAAAGAGAAAGCCTGAAACTTATTTTTTTAACACAAATTTTAAATAATTCTAGTTTTATACCGAACAAAACATTCTTGAGTGTTGTAATAAAAGCAAATGTGTATCCTAGGGTGAAACTATTATGAAGCGAGTATATCCTTCTTGTATTGACGATTCCACAATGGTAGAAACTCTTTTAGATTCGGATGAAGATGAAACAATTGTGTGTTTGACGATGAATGAAGAATTAAATAAGGAGTTATCAAAGACAAATATACAAAATAACGTAAATAAAAATAACCTCGACTTTAAAAAAGAAATTAAAATATACATACTGATTTTCCCAGAACTATTATATCTTTATTTTATTGTTATAATATAGTATGTAATATGTGTATATATGTATAATATCATACCCTAGAACTGTTGGTAGATTCGCTAGCAGGACCCTTATTGTCAACTGTATCAGATTTGCTGCCAAATTTGTCATTTTCGATCGAAGTTTCACCACCGCGATTTGCGTTCATGCTGTTTGATGATTCCGTTTTGATTATAGACGAATAATACGTGGAGTAACTGGATAAATCTCTGAAGCAGACTTCTTTGGCCGATTCGCTGATGCTATGTGGGCCTGTGATTCTGCTTATATTATCTGCCTTTGTCGCCTTCTAACATTGTAAGATATTATAAATGAATGCATTAAAAATACTACAATTGGACCATTTTAACGGAAAACTTACAGGCTTTTTATGGTTCATAGAATCATGCATGGCAGCCCCAGGCTCTGCTACCAATAAGGTTTTGTGAGAATTACGTGGGGTTCCGCGAGTCAATTTGGTAGATCGACTTTTTGATACTCCACAATTCACTGGGTAACTATTTGTTTTAACTATTGGATTATTGATGCTTCGCAAGCAGGCCTATTAGGAGAGATAAACAATTAAAAAAAAATTGGTTGTATTTTCCGCACGATTTTGTCTATACATATGTATATTTTAGGAATATGAATAATTCAAAAACAAAATTTTATTTAATACACACATGCAAATACCAGTTTGAGAGCGAACACTTACATATATTTACAAAACGTTCATTCCGGTTCGTTCATGAACATACTATTTTGTATATACACAAATTATTGTTTTTAGTTCAAGTGCTTACAGTCAAAAGCTATCTTCAAAAAGTCTAAACTAGGTGGCGCATGAAACATTTAGCTGTCAAAACTTTTCACCTGTCAAAACCTTCGAGATGTCGAAGCGCCAAGGGATTCCTATGGAACCACGTTACAACGTTGCTTTAATTCCCGTTTCCACTACTTAAAATTGCAACATAGAGTAAGCACTAGGGTTTCTGATTTCCCGGACTTTTTAGATTCCCGGGCCATGGGACGGAGCTCGGGATTGGTCCCGGGATTTCAGGGATCCCGGGACATATTATGTCAATTTTTATTGTTTTCAATTTAATTAATTTTTATTAATATTAAATTTATTCAATAGAAAAATTCACAGAAAAAGTAAACACTATACCTATTAACGGGAAAAAATGTAATTATAAAAGTAAATGTATTTGAAATAGCTTCTTAAGAATACTAAAATTTAAATGAGAATCCGAAAGCCTATTTCTAGAATTTGCACAAATATTTCCAGCAATGGATATTATTTTTTTCATTTTCGGTCGAACTTGGTTTTAAAGTTAAAAGGGACGAAAACATTTTTTTTTAATTATTTTAATTTTATCTTAATTATTTTAATTTATTTTTCATACTCAAGGCTATTACGTTATTTTGTAGTTTTGTTTTTGATAACTCTTTATTTAACACTTCATTCATCGTCGAACATACAAATGTATTTTGATTGTAATGACTGGTTTATTATTTAATACAATTTTGAGTCAGCGACGAGCATACCTAGGATCAATCAACCAATTGTATTGTTTTGTGAACAAAAACCTCATGTGCTGGCTGACAAGATGCTAATCTTTAAGAAACCGCTATGACAGACAATTTTTCTGGAGAAAATTTTATTTATGAATGGCCACATTTTTACATTATCTATGTAACAATAGATGAAGTTTTGTGATCATGCGAAAATTCGAACTCGAGATTTTGACTGATTCGAACTCAGAATCGATCACTGATCACGTTTTCATGATCTAGAAAAAATGTGTGTGTGTGTGTGTCTATGTATTTTGGGAATACTTTGAACACCGTTAGTCCTATCGAACTGAAACTATCGGTTACTGAAATTCTTATCGACACGATGTAAACTTTTTTCAAATTTTTAAGTTGACTGGAAATGGTACCTCCCCTTTTAGGTGTCCTCTTCTTTTTAAGTTTTTGAATTCAATTGTCTCCCAAGCCGCTAACTAAATCGAACTGAAATTTTTTTACATGTAATTGAAATAATAATTTTTATAACTTTATATTTTTTAAATATTTTTATCTGAACCGGAAGTAGTACTTTTACTCTAGAGAATCGAGGTTTTTCATGCTTTTCTCAGAAACCTTTTGGTTAATTGAACAGAAATTTCATATCTAGAAGTTTAAGCGCAATACTAAGTTATGTATAAAATTTGGTTGTTGTTCGATTTTTTTTCCACTATTTTTTCCTCTTGTTCGATTTTTCTTCCACTATTTTTTTCGACCCCTTAAACATGTGTGTTTTTCACGAAAAAATTGAAGTATAATTCATGTATCAATGTGATGAAAATAAAAAAAAATCACTAAATTTAATGAACCGCAAGTGGGATTCTTTCCTTTTAGAAAGGTCAAAAATGTTCTCCCCTGGATTCTGTCCACACCTCTGAACCTATTAAGCTGAAATTTTATATTTGTATTCTTTATGTACTTACTTAGTAACCGCAAGTAGTATTTTTTTTTAAAACAATATTTCATTATTTTATTTTGACCTTTTAAATTAGAAGTAGAACTTTTGTCTTGTGCAAGTTTCCATACATTTACGCTCAATTTGTATCGAAAATGCTGTCTTAGCTATTAGTATTTCATAATGCTGCCGGTATATGTGGATGTGTTTGTACAGTTCAATATATTATAGAATTTTGTTTTGTGACTTTCTTATAGGTATATTCCTCAAATATATAGATAATGTCATGGGTTGGTCACATCCGATTATTTTAATTTACCTGCTTGTAATTGTCGAACGGTAAGCCCAGTGGTTTCATTTGAGGTGGAACAGTTGTCGGTAATAAGTGGTTCAAAGCTATTGTTTGACTGAGGGGTTGATAGGCCATGGCCACGTGTGAGTATATGAAGGGTTGTGTTTCGAATACTGTCGGTGGATACATCATGTATCGGACTGTAAACAAAGAACACAATTTTCAATACAGATTTCAATCTTATTAATAGTAACATCCATATGTATGTAAATATTCTACAAAGTAACCGAACGACACCAAATAACAACCCTCTGAAGTTAAACGGCAACACTTTCAGGTAGGTGAGTTATAAATGATTCAATGTAGAATAGCGGTACCGGTTATCTTTACAGTACATAAGTTTAATACATATGTAATTTTTATTATCAGTAAACTCACACAGGCAATCTGTTGGATTTGTAGGTGGAGCACTTTCTTGAGGTACTTCTCTTTGTTGAGTGGGGATTAAATACACAGCGGGATACATGGTCGGATAAGTATTGATGTTGTTTTGATCTGAAATATAATATCATATCATACACGTGTATATAGCGTTTTTTTTTAATATATTTTTGTGTTTGAGAAGATAGCACTCATATGTATGTACATATATATGTATAAACAATAAAACCGAATTTCGAATACAATTGTCGGCGGCAGGGCTCAACCCACACCTCACAAATATATATACATATGTACATAATAATATAAGTATTTGAATGCAGACGCCTACTCGGCTAAGTTATAAGCAGACAGGTTGCATTAACCTTTTATCAAAGGTCATAAGTAGTTTTATCAGTAGCGGTCGATGTATGAAAAAACCACACAGGAGCGGTCTATAGTTATTTGATAAGCATCCTTCCAACGCAGACCTTTGGTCATCAGACATTGTTCAATGTGTGACCTGATTGTCAATATAAACTATTGAAAATCGAGATTGTTTACGTCACCCACTCTTTTATCTAAATATGTACATATGTACATACATATATGTTACAGTCGAAATGTATTTTCAGTTGTGATATATTCTAATTGGCGTCTTAGGTCATTTATATTCGAATAGAATTAATTCAACTTGTAATATATTCCAATTGGCGTTTTAAAACTATTCAACTTGTGAATTATATCTCTACAAGCTCAAATACACTTTCATCAATGTGCCCCAGTTGAAATGTAACAGTTGAGTTTTGACAGCCTGATGTTTGTACGAATGCTTTAGAATTGAATAACGCATTAATATTTGCTAGGTATTACGAATAAAAGCAACGAGTACCGTATTACGATAACTCTAAGAATGTGTAAGAATTAACTAGTCGAGTCACGTTTTCACGAAAGCCTAATAATCTCTTTATCTAAACTGGTACCAACTTATAGTTGAACTGTATTTTCAGTTCTAATATATTTTGACCAGTTGGAATCTAATTCGCCATATAAATCAACTTACGTGGGGTTAGATGGAATA
Organism: Arctopsyche grandis; assembly: GCF_051622035.1. Classification (NCBI taxonomy): domain Eukaryota; kingdom Metazoa; phylum Arthropoda; class Insecta; order Trichoptera; family Hydropsychidae; genus Arctopsyche; species Arctopsyche grandis. The sequence goes on along the minus strand of NC_135356.1, from coordinate 25,307,132 downwards.
TATTCCAACTAGTCAAAATATATTACAACTGGAAAATACACTTCAACTGTAACATACATATATAATAAATATAAATAGCGTAGCGGCAATTTGATTACAAAATTAAGCGGGGATTAAAACCGTTTGACTGATTTTGTGTGATAGATTTTTTTCATATTATTTACTTGATTATGTCTCGAATTTATTATATCGACTGCTATTCAATTAAATATGTACATATATATGTATGTACATATTGAAAATTAAAAAAAAAAAGAAATTTAAACAATACGTGTAAAGGTTCATTTATACTAGCACAATACAGAACGGCAACTGTACGTAAGCTGCAGTACGAAAAATATTCTTTATCATATTCTGTATGTACACGATCTACATATTTACATATATGTATTGTTCAACAGTACATGTCACCGTAGCACATCAAGCAAAATCGGTTTTCTTTGGCTACGGTGCCAATATTCACGCAGGACATGACGTTATAGTGACGAGTGCATCCGACTTAACGAAATGCTGCATATGAATAATTTCAGAAACGTTATATTGCGACAATATTGACTCGACGGTACAATATGCAAGCAATATTGCGCCGTATTGTCGCGCTCTTTGATATACATACATATGTACATATACATATTTGTATGCATATATACATAAGTCGATTTTGCCTTATAACGTGCCGAAGACGGGCGTTTGTAAACAGTATGAATAGAAAGTCTTTTCCGTGCATTGCTGGATAATATAAATATACCTTAATACACTTATGTACATATGTATTTACAAATGTTCATTGATTGATTTTTGCAATACTAACTGGTTGTAGATGCTGTCACTGTTGTTTGAGTTTGTTGAATTGGAGCTATCGTCATAGAAAACGGAAGCCATTGTTTCACATGTTCACCAATACCTATAATATGTATACATTTATGAATTTGGAATGAAGTGATATTATGTATATATATATGTATGTGTGTATATAAAGAAGAAAGTTTATCTTTTGTTTTTTTGTTTATCTTGTAAATCTCTATTGTTTTGCGTACTGTTATATTCAGGTGTGGCTGACTATACGGAGCGCTAAAGCGGTGAACACCCACTCAAATTTAACAAATGTATAAAGGAAAATCACAACACATTATTGAATGAACAAAAATATGTATATCGGTCATTTGTAAGTAGCGTCACGTTTGTTGTGTGTGAAATCATTTATCGACAGTAAAATAGTATATTTAGTTAATTTATTTAGATTGTATTGCTAGCATATTTTTGTAGGTTGTTTGTTATTAAAATGACTGATTCTAAAATCGACAATTGGATGAAATTGAAAGTTAAAAATTTGCAACATTGTTAAAAATCGGACAAAAACTATACACACATACATACATACATTCAGTGGCGGGCTAACAATGCATAGGGTCTCCAAAATAAATAATAATGAATAAATTTTATATTTATATATAATACATTTTTGGATTCTCGTCATTTGGTTCAGTTTTTTTTTTATAATTTTCTTCTAAGATATACATACATATGTATAGGAGCGTCATTTCGGGGCGGGCTGGGGTTGTCAGCCGCCCCCTTAGATTTAAACGGGACTATTTACGTTGTTTAATGTATTATTATTATGAATTTGAATTAAAATACTAAACCAACAAAAATAGAAAATTGAAATTCTTTAGAATACTGCCAGGTATAAAACACGTCGATTTTTTTCTAGAAAAAAATGTTAACTCCCAAATGTATTTTGTTTAGTTGTTTGTCTTGCTTTGAAAGATATTTGTGAAACTCGTTTATCCTTTAAAATTATTTTACTATTAATTTTATTGATAAAAGTATATACATAAATAAAAAAATGATTAAAAGAAATAGCTAAAATTCACACTCATTTTTTTAATATAATATACCCCTCCCTAGTAAGTCATTCCTTACTGGTTAAAATTTTTGCCGATCCCTGAGAAAAGCAGAAATGACGCCCCTGCATATGTAGGTTAAATGGATAAATGGGGTTGCATTGTTTTGTTCTCCTACACGGAAGGGGGGGGGGGGAGCTAGCCATTGTTCTAGTAAAGATATATATATATATATATATATATATATATATATATATATATATATATATATATATATATATATATATATATGTATGTACATACATATATGCATACATAGTTGTATATGTATAAAGATATATATTAAGTATATTTGTACATATTTAAGGATTAAAAAAAAATCACGAATTTTTGTTGTCGGGTAAGAGAAATATTTTTGATAAAATACATGAACTCTAGATTTGTAATTTGAAAAGTTCCTTGGAAAGAGCACAGAAAATGGAAATACTCAAGGATCTCATGAACTCAATAATAAAATTTTTGCCATACTGATAATAATGTATGTATATTCTCGAATAAAAATTTCCCCTGCGGTGCTAATCTCTAAACGTTCGAAAATAACCCAATGAAGTTTATGAATTTTCAATATAAACTTTTGAATTATGTGGTCAAAAGGGTGCTAAAATTCTTGGCCTGAAAATACGCTATAGCATGTACATATATCATGTACATACATATAATATATACAATGAATACCTAACTTCGAAAATAATATTCAATTCTTAAACTATTTACAAGTTCAGTTTAAATTTACTAAAAACAGGAGCTCCAAATATTATGGCGCTTCATCATCATCAGCTACAACCATTCACCATCCACTGCTGGATGAAGCCATGAAGGCCTCTCCAACACGCTTCCACTCGTCTTTGTTTTGCGCAACTCTCATCCAGTTTACCCCATACATTTTCCTAATTTCGTCTACCCATCTACTTTTGCATTCTCTCGGGTACCATTCAAGCACTTATTTTGTTAACCTTTAGTCCAATCTTCTAACCAGGTGGCCCGCCCATTGCCATTTTAATATTTTCACTCTATCCACTATGTCCACTCTTGTCATACTTCTCACCCACGTGTTGCGCTTCCTGTCTTTCCTCGTTATGCCAAGCATACAGCGTTTCATACTTCTTTGAGTGCACACTGCATAATTTGTATGTTATTGAATCAAAGTGCATTGTTGCATGCTAGATGATTCTTCGTCACTAGAAGTTCTTAAACATTTTTTTTAAATATTGAAAAAGTAATTTTAAAGAAGGTTTACTTTAAATTGATTGACAATAATGATTGATTGACGTATTTTAGTAAAGGGGACGTATTTTTTTCCCTCGAAAAAAGTATATATGTAAATCCATTATAGTCTATAAATTTATTTAGAAAAATTGGCTATTATACAGTTTCAATGTACAAGCTTTATTTTCCTATTTATTAAAAACGCGTTCAAATAGAAATTTTAAAATACTTCTTCGTGAAAAATGTGTACATTATTTTGATTAGTGAATTCTCTTTGTCGCTATTCACCAGCACCATTGGTTATATGTACATATATTTCTTCTTATTTTTTTATTAATGGTGGGGGATATTGTTTTTAATTTTAATTTAATCATCATCGATTCTGAGTGTAGCTGCCTTCAATATTCAAAATTACCTTAAGAAAGGTTTTCCAGTGATTTTTCGTTTGCCTTCTGGAGCAAAAGGATTGAAACCGAAAATTGATAATGATTTTGGCTGGGGTGGGTTAAATTTATTGTAGTGCTAATTTTATAGAACCACCCCAACAATTATTGTCACATAAAAACTTGAATATTCTGACAGGAGACGGTCGATCTTAAGTTTTAAATCGCTTTTAGCCCGTTTTCATGTAAAGGCATTGAATCAATCATCATGAATCGATCGATCTTGGCAGCTTTCATTTTATAGCGGTAGTTTTTGTAGTCTGTCTATCATAATATCACGAATTTTTTTCCTAATTCATATCACGAGGACCTCATACCTATAACTGTACATATAATATGTATACATAAATAAGATAAAATTATTTTTATTATGATATAAAATCATTACAGTAACTTTTACAAATTCAATGAATTAATGAATAAATATAAAATTAATTAAAAATAGTATAAATCGATAAAAATACTGCATATGTATACATATACAATATGTAAAAAATGAAATATTATTATTTTTCAATTGATATACATATTGTTTCAATCAAAAAAACAAAAAACAACATGATCAAAAAATTAAAAATGAAGTTTTTTCATAAAAGAGGCAGGTACACACATATGTATGTATATTTAAGAAAAACCTTCATTTTAATGTTTTTTAAGAGGTATTGTATTATATACAGGGCTTCTTTTGTCATGTAATGCGGTGGAACGGCGTTCCGGCACCATTTTTCATGGTATTTTTAATGTTTCAAAAGCAGTTAGACGAAAAAATGTTCGCACGAACATAAAGAAAATCCATATTTATATAATTCATCAAAATGATGGAATATGATATAATGGACCGAATGAAATATGGATGGATTTAAAATATTGGCGTTCTTAATGGCATGGCTTTTCCTAAAAAACTGCTTTAAATTTTGTTTAAATGAAATTTGAATATAATTTTAATAAAAAGCTTGACAAGAAGTGAGTTCCGGCACCTTTTTTTAAGAGCCCTGATAATAAACATATATAATATAAAATTAGTCCATACTAAGTTTAATTATATTATCTCTTTTTTATTTTCCCATGATATCCTTACGGGTTGCCCCCGAGCGACACATACATACATATGAGATAAAAAATATAGATTATATAAATTTATAGATCATAAATTTGAAATAATATTCAAATAGCGGTGGCATAGTGAGTAGGATGGCTTTGCCAATTTGATGAAAAACCGTTTCAACAATGAAATCAGATAAATTGGCAATTCTAACAGGGAAATATCGACTTGGAGTCACAAATAGCCAAGTATTACCAGCATCGCTACAGAAATACTTCCAAATAAATTATTTTCAATTAAGGTCAACCCAGGGCTTGAACTCGGTAACCTCTCGGTGGTTAGCATTAACTCAACCACCGAGCTATACTGCTGGATTTTTTGTTTTAATATCTTGCCAAAATTTAGCGGAATCGTTAACATTATTTATATTTATAATTATTATATTATCAATATTTAATACCATTTAATGAAGAATTTCACAAATATTTTATTTTATTTAATAGTCAACAAATTTGTCACATTTTTACTAGATTTATTTTTAATATTCAAATTTATAAACATACAAACTAGTTCCTCTCCAGCGATTTTTTGATCAATAAAGTTGTTATAATAATTTCTGTCGCGTTAACGGCAAACCGCTTAAAACGTGTACCGCAAATATTGAAAAACGGGGGTATTATCAGAACAGAAATTGACAGAGTAATTCTTACCAGAAACTGGGATGGGATTTATAAATTGATGATTCATATTATTAGCTGCATTGGGTACTTGGGTGGGAAATTGATGATCATTATTGGTTGCATTGGTTTGCCTCAGTCCAGTGGTCGATGTGGTAACTTCGAAGTTTGAAGTTATTAGTAGAGGTTCTGTAAGTTAGAATATTTTTAGATATTACACAATAAGGTTTTCGTTAATTTATGTACATCATGGCTCGAAATGGAAATTTTGAAAACATGATTTAGATTTTTTTATTATACCTTTCATAATACATGATATGTATGCATACATACAAAACATATGTACGTATGAGGTAAAAGGAATAATTTGCGCCCCGATGTAATTTAATTTTTTATTTTCAAAAAGTATTTTTTAATCAAAAATAAAATATTATATTATCCTTATTCAATATGTTCAATTAAAAAAAGCATGCACTGCAGGCGAAAAGTTTTTTCGAAAGTTTGAGAAAGTCTGGTGTAGAATATGAGTTTAATGGGCCACTGTTCGAAGACGAGTACCTTCAAAAGTCTTCATATGTATAATACATATGTTTATATATATATAATGGAAATTTTCACGAATGGGAGCGCTCGATAATTTTCAAAACCTATACCTATACATTATATGCATATGTACTTATAATCCTTAGTGATTAGTCAGGGTTTCTCAAATTAATTATTACTGCTTTATTATCGGAGGGACATGCAAGACTAAACGATTTTTAAATTTACGAAAGAGTACGGAACGTTTCTGGAAGCTCTAAGTTTCTGGATCTGACGAAAGGGAGCGGCGTTCCCATGCACTCCCATCCATTTTGAGCCCTGATGTACGTACATACATACAATGCACGTTGAGTGAATTTCTGTGTTATTTACTAACCTTGCACATTAGTCTGCTGTTGATGAGCATGAGGCGTAGTTGGCTGCTGAATTGTTTGGGGCAAGTGTATCTGCTTGCTAATTTTATGCGATTCACCAGCATTCTCCCAAGTCCACGAGCTAGGACGTTTCAATCCTTGTTCTGTCACCTGTAGCTTGTTTTAGATTTAATCGTCAGTAAAGATGATAAGTACATACATATGTATACATACGTTTGTATGTACCAGTTGATACTGTGAAAAGCATATCAGTGGCGTAGCTAGAAATTATGGGCCCTCATTAAACGAATATTCAAGCCCCCTCCATTTTGATTTTTAAAAATATGAGATTAAATTATTTGTTGACACATATTTACATAGGACTATAAATAAAATAATTTACAAGAAAATAAGTTCAGCTTAACTCACCGATTTTAAAAACTCTTCTTTCTCAATTAAAGGTTTGTACACTAATAAGTTTTTTAAGCTTCATTTTTAATGCTTGTGTCTGCTCGATGGCCAGAATTTTTTTATAATTTAAGCTTACTAAAGGACTTCACAACACTCGCCACAGTTATTGGAAGGGTAAAAAATAGTATAAATACGGTATATACTTCTGAAAATTCACTTTCTAAACAATTATATTATGTAATGAGTAATTTTGAAAATTGTCTTATGCACATATTTTTAATAAAGTCTTTTTAATTTGTTTATGTATGTACGTATGTATGGACGTTGTAACAATAGATGAAGTTAGTAATGATGACGTTATTACTAACTTCATCTATCTAACTTCATCTGAGAAAACTTCTGGATATCTTTTCAAATAATTTTCCAAAATATTTGCTTTTGGCATATTTCAAAAAAACGGGAATAGTTTATCACCAACTCTATTCAAATCAGTGTTTAATTGTAAATTATATTATAAATAATAAAAAGCTTATAAAAACAATAACTGTGAATAGTTGTGCGCAATTGTTGAATTGATAACACTGAGCAACAAAAAATCACGTATTTTCGTACCAGAAAATTTTCTTATTTATCAATCGTTACTAAGTTTGACCCACTTAATTTGAATATAACAATGATTTTTTTTGATTTTTGGCTTTTGTAGTCTTTAACTCAAAATCTAGTATTGCTATGCCAAAAGTAAGTATTGGAATCAATAGTCACATGCTTTTTTCTAGTGATTGTGGTTTTTTATTGCTTTAAAATACGTATAATTAATTATCTAGCGAATTTCACAATCAATAGAAATACTCCTGACTAGATTCCAATACTCACTTTTGGCACTGCAATACTAAATTTTGAGTTGAAGACTGCAAAAGCCAAAAATTTGTAAAAAAATTGCGCAATTTTTAAATGCTCATATCTCATACATGAAAAGAAACCAACAAAAATCATTGTCATATTCGAATTTAATATATATTAATTAGCTCGGGTATTTTTTTTTGTTAATCAGAGCCAACTCATTAGCTTGACGTTCAATGATATTTTGAAGCTCGCTTTCACACTAAACATTTAAACCGCATTTATTTGTCATTGCTGTCACTTGTGATTTTATTTCTTCACATGAATTTTTATTTTAATTTATATGATGTAATATTGTACTTAGTGGCTTCATCCATAATATGTAAGATTTTGTTTCTGCAACGTTTTTGAACGATAGTTTGTTTCACTCATCACTTTAATTGCAAAGCACACACATGAATACAATATTAAAACCAATAATTTATTTTATTTGATTTTGTCAAATGATTTCCTTTGTCTTTTAGTCGATTTTGACGCCTTTATATTTGCTGTCAACACCTTTACAAATAGTAGGGAGAAGTTTTTTTAAGGAAACTTCAGACCATGGAAAATTTGAAAAGAAGATCACACTTTTTGAAGCTGTTTCCAAAAAAATGTATATTAGTTTGAATGGTAGCAAGGAACGACGATATTATCATTGAGAACATAGTTTAAATTATAACTAGAGGTAGGACCGGAAGCGTGCCGTTTGTTGTAAATCCTTTGTAAAAAAGGTTCGGTAAACCTTTAACAATGCATTTACAACATTTGAACAATATACAGCCCCCTCAGGGTCCGGGCTTTAATTATAACTGGCACAATGTATATATGTACAGTCGGAGACATAAAAAATGCCGCAGCTATTGTTGGGCGACATCGCGCAAAACATCTCGCAAAAAATGGATAACTCGAAACAGATGTCGATTGTTTTAAATCAAAAATTATTACGTTATTCGAAGCAAATCTTTCTATACGTGAAATATCTCGTCGAGTGAGATTTGGAGAGAGCTCAGTTCGTCGATTTTTGAAAAAATATGGCGTCAGAAATTTGTCGAAAGATTCCGAGCGGAATGCATTTCTCCGGTCGTTGCGCATTCACCCCAATTAATGGTGTAAGGGTGTATGACTGCATATGGTTTAGGATCCCTGACCATTATTGAGGGAATAGTAAATGCAGAAAAGTACAAAAATGTGCTTTTAAATTTTGTAATTCCAACGATCGAGAAAATAACGCAACATTCAAAATTCCGAATTATCAAGCAATTCTACACCATGTCATCGCACTCGAGTCAGAAGTACAATTTCGATTTTTTTTGTCTAAATCTTTTACTAAATGATTAATAATATCTTTTATCACTTACAGATCACAAAATTTAAGAATATACTGGGCATCAAATCATTAGAATGGCCGCGAAACAATCTAGATCTGAATCTATGGGCTATTTTAAAGAGAAAATTGGCAAAACGACGTACATCAAATATCATAGAATTGCGTAAAAATATAACCGAAACTTGGGAGAATGATATAACGATGGAATGTTTAAATTAACTGTACGAAATCAACGCATATTGGCGATTATTCAAAATCGAGGCGGCAGTACGAAATATTAAAATATAATAAGTATAACATTATCCAAAAGTAGTTTTATTCACAAAAGATCTTTTCAATACCTGACAAGGAATATTAGATTAAGAAATCTAACAACAAAAATGGTGTAAGGATAGTCAGACCTTCATAAATTACATGGGATCGACTTTGGCGCAAGTATCGTTAATGACCGCTTTCTATTTCTGCATCCATTCCAAGAATATCCTGTTAACTATTTCCATTTTTTTTCTTAAATTGAAGTTAACTGATTAAACATTCAAACCCCCATTAAAGAATTCTTTGAAAATTACAATACCGAACATAATTAAAAAAAAATGTAAAAATAGTCGAGTGCGGCATTTTCTATGTCTACGACTGTACTTCGTATTTGATTGAATCCACATTTTAACATCACTCATAACACTGTCTTCGTCATAGCATATGTACATATATTTGTTTTCAGTAATTCTATCACGTTATAAGTCATTTCTTCTGCTGAGTAATCACTCAATTTGTAGAATTCCAAAAACGTTTCACTACTATTTAAGTCTGTGGGTTGTTGATTTTTATCTGGAACATCATTTAACATTTCTTTTAGTGATGTCTTATGTCGTATCGAACATTAGAGCATAAAAGGGTGACGAATTAATCTTAAATATCTACCAATTCACTAGATAGCCTATTTATTGATTATTGTATTACTTCATTCTGTTGGAGTTAAATAATTTGTTGATCCAGGTGGAATATCTTTTATTTTTTTCAAAATATCATTATAATTAAATTCCATCCATTGAGTTTGGCATAAAAAGTTTTTATTGTTATCTTCCTGTGACCTAGTGAATTTTTGGCTAACATTATTGCTATACAAAATATCGTTCCTTTATAGAACGAAGCTTCATATCGCATATTTTCTTCAATATTTTTCAAACCTCGAAACTTATTATAATTTTTTTAGTTTCATTCGAAATATTTTGGTTTAAATAATTACCAAGATCATTATTAACGGTATTCATCATCAGATGCATATTTCTTCGGTGATTTTAACTTCGATTACTTTGTCAAAACATATTTTGATTTTCATATTATGTATTTCGGATTTTTCTTTACATACATAGTTGCAATAGATTCGATTGCCCCTTCTCCTTCTTTGATTTTTTCAATTATGTCCATTGCTTCGTTAAAACTTTTTATTTTTTAGTCCGCCTTTGATTATTTACCTTCATAGATTCGGTTTATGTACTTTTTGTTTTCATATATTTTAAGTTCACCAAGTTTTGGCACTTTTTTCAATTTTAAGTTTTCTTTTTTATGCATCAATCACCACTTTTTTTGAACGTTCCATATTTTTTTTCGTTGACTAAAAATGTATCCTTTAATGAAATACTAAAACTTATTCAAAGAAAATAAAACTCGATTTGTAAAGATTGTTTAAATAAAATATGTTACAGTAAAAATAATACTATAAAACAAGTCACTTAACAAACAAAAAAAAAAAAGCAATTCATAAAATAAAGATTACGCAAATAGTTTTTAGTCTTTGGATGAAATACTCAAACAAATTTAAATATACATACAATATTTGGTCTTTGTTAATTTTTTTGTGTCTCGAATTAAAAAAAAATATGACCAAAAATTGTTCGGAACAGAATAGAACAGTTTTTTTTTTACATTTTCATTGCTGTATGGTGAAGAAAAAGAAGGTGAAGCTGTTGGTGGTGAGGCAAAACAATATTTTGTTTATGTTAGTGTCCGACTCGAGTCATTTTAATTACTTTCGATATTTGTAAGTTGGGTAATGGTAAATGATTGGCCCCTTGTCAAGCTGGGCCCTCATGCTTTGGTAGCTACACCACTGAAGCATATTGCCAGTTCAAAGGTTTTGGTTTTGGACGGAATACGAGTATAGTTTTGACCGCTGTAACTTTGTGAATCTTTTATTGTACAATGTAAAAGCAAATTTATGAAATTTAATAACATTGGGGAACGGTATAGTATCATCCATTATTACTAAATTTCAAAATGTTATTTTAAAGTTGCAGTTGTCAAAACACTGCCAATGTACATACATATATATGTATGTAAATAGGTAGGATCCCTTTTACAAATCCAGTTCTATAAAAATAAAATTCAAATAACCTGTATATCCGATTGTATTTGCAGATGATTGAAGGAAAAATGATTTGTTTTAGCATTTAAATCAACCTTTTTATCCCTCTTTACACGTTCTTCAGCTTTATTGACAGATCGAGCTTCCTTGTACTTTCTAACTAGTAGCTTTTCCATTGTCGAATTGTGTCTGTAGTTTGAAATGTAATAAAAATAAAATTTTTTAATTCACATATAGAGAGTTTTGATAGATTCCATGCCTAGTAGAATAAAAGCAGAAGGAGCCGCAACCAAATATTAATTTCTTTTTTATTAATTTGTTAATAGTTTATATGACTGAAATAAAATGAAAAATGTACATTTAAACTGTTATTTTAATCCCAAATATCATTCTTGAGCGACACCGACACACTGTCGTTAAAACCAATCAGCCATAAAACTTTTCTCGCCCCCTTTCTGCAATATATTTTTAACACTTCTCTTTTTTAAATAGTGCACTATGATATTATCTACTATTTTAACGACTTTGTGTGTTGGTTTTAAACATTTAAAGCTAAAATTTTACGCATAATCTCCTTGTTCCACTTTCCATTTTCGTGACTGTATATATATATATATTTTATATATATTTTTTTTTTCAAAATAATTTTATTAAAAAAATTTGGGAAACTGTTGTTACAAAATTGGGGTGACACCATAGATATATAATAACCATAGATACGCCCTCACGCTCTATGCCGGTCTCCCTGTCGGCACATGTACATACATGGGGCATGCACATTTTCTCTCAGTAGCTAGTGGGCTTCTAAGAAGTAAGGAGTACGCATAGACAGCGGTATGCAATAGCAGTCGACAGCCTCTGCCACAGGTATTATTAAATGTTACTAATGTTTAAATATTGTAATAGTTAATGATGGCTTTATTATAGTAACATACATTTGCAGTTTAATATAGTGTGTATAGCTAAATATTTTTTTCTTAATATGGCTTATGTTTGTAATGCATTCGTTTTCGAAATTTCCAACGGTTCGACAAGCTTTGGGATTTTTAAGCTAAAACAGATGCATAAAAATAACTTTCTAGTAAGATGGAAATATTTCATAATTCATTACGTTTTCGGACATTTTTTCGGCTTTTTTTTTCGGGTGGTTTTTTGGAACCCCTAGTTTGGTTTACTGTCACGCGGAATGTCCAATAAAATAAAGTTTCTAAATAAAATAAACTGTACAAAATTTGGTTGCCGACCACTGCCGACCGCTGCGTCCTTTCACCACTTCCCCGTTAGTTAGACCCCCCGCACCCCTCAGTTAATGGCGACAACATCTCCGACCAAAAATGTCCGTAAGGGCGCATCTATGGTTATTATATATCTATGTGTGACACCACTGATTCTCTCATATAAACAAAAATTAAAATAATGGATACACAAACAATATGTATGTACATAATATATTAAAAAGCTACTGACTTGTTGATAAGGTCTTGTGTAAGATGAGCTGGCTTATAATCTGTTGAGTTATATACTGGTGTGATGATACGTTTTCGTGGAGAAGCCATAGGCATGGACTGTGGCAGCGGCGCAAAGTCACAAAGTTTACCGCCAGTTGTAGCCATGTCGGACATGTAGGCCTTATTGTCCGTGTCGGCTATGTCGGCTATGTCAGCTATATCGGCTATGTCAGCTATGTCGGCTATGTCAGCCGTGTCCACTGTGTTAGCCGTGTTGACCACGTTGGCCATGTTGCTTTCTCCAGAGTTTCCAAGTTCAACCTTCACTGGCGAATATTTTCTGCAATACATGTGTTGTAATGAATTAATCGAAAAATTTAGGTAACACCAAATATGTTATTAGAATGGCTAATATCAAAATACTCGTGATTGTTAATGAAGATTGTGCCCGGTGATGACTGGTTGTTTTTTTCAAAGATGTTGGGTTTTAAATCAAACGATGAGGTTTGAGGTGATGTCCATGGATGACTTTCGAAAAATCTACAGAGGAGAAATGTAATTGAAATTTTATGTAAAAATCTCAAAACTTTTCAATATACATATAATACTAAATATGTACACGTACCGTTGTAAATTTTCATTGTAATTAAGTTGATTGTAACTAGGAGGCGTTTCAATACTAGATTTACTGTCACAATGATCGTGATGTGGAGATATTTCTCCTAACATTACAGAATCGCGTTCCTGTAATTAAATTGAAACATATTATTAGACATTCAAAAGTTTACGATATAAAAATTCATACTATGTAATTTATATAATGTATAAGGAATGAAATCTAAAGTAACCGATAAACTTTTTTCTTTAGGTATTTCAATTCGCAGTTCGTCTTCAGGTTTCCTAGGCTCTTCTGCATATCCCTCCATAAACATGGCCAACTCTTTACATCGCTTACTAATTTGTTGTTTCTCGATTCCCGTCGGTTTAATCAATACCTAAAGGATGTTGAGTGAAGTGTTTGAAGAAGAATTTGAAGAAGAGTTCACCAATTCTATAAAAAATTTTGGAACTGACTAATTTAAATGAAAATACACTGACCTCATTCATGATTTTCAATATATCAGCCTGAATTTTTCTATGCTGTTTTAATACGTCGTCAGAAAATGTTTTATTTAAATCATTTTTACTTATAGATTGAAATACGTCCGTATTTTTTGGACCCTTAAAAAGCAATGAAACAATATATTATTTGTATGCATGTGTGTAAGATCTCACTACTAAGGATTCATATTTGTTTACTGCTTACTTGTATAATGCGATGATGTCCAATGATGAATTCTAATTTATTGGACCAGGGATTTGTAAAGGTAGACCAATCCGTTTCAATTTTTAAAAATTCACCATTTTGAACGCGTAATCTAAAAAATTAATTAGTGTGGTTCAATATACATATTTAATAATAATGTAAATGGTGCAACAGTAATTCCACAGCATCATACTTAACAATTATCAAAACAATGGGATATTATAATTGTAAGTACTTTACATATGTACATACGTACACCCAAAATCATAATTTATACTTGTCAGAAAACATTACATAATATAATATAATAAACAAGCAGAATGCCTTTGTCTTTTTTTATCTATCTAGTCTGCGCAATGTTATTTAGTGTTAAACATATACTATCATATGTTAGAGAAAATAAACCCTGATGTACTGTTTGATCCATTTGTTTTTACTTTTTGTATATTTTTTATTTGACCATTGCTTACTTATGGTGATATTTTTTCAATAAATTGTAATGAATAAAAAGACATTATAATAATAAACGAATTTTTAAATTCTAATTATACACTATGGAAGATTTGAAGAAGTTGCTGATAAAAATAGACGCAAGAGATTATTTTAGATTAAACACGTTTGTATTGCAATAAAAAATTGTCTTTCTGAAAAAAAATCTGATATGAAAAAAAGCCAATATGAAATGTGAAATCCGCCAATTATTTATTGTATTTTCATTATTTTGACTGTTTTTTTTTTTTTTTATGAAAATAGGTTAAAAAAAGAGAAAAAAAGTTTTTTAAAAACATACCTCTTCTATAATTGGTATATAAAATTATTATTTTGAATAAAAACACCAATATTTTTTTTTTACTATCGCCATCTATGTTTAAAATTAATAAGCAATGGAAAAACGTCAAATAGAATGTCGGCGGGCAAATTACAAACGCGTCTTACACGTTATATTTGCACCATTGTAATGGCGGAGGCTCCATTTACTTATATTGATGACCAAAATGAGCAATATGGCAAAGTATGAAAACGATCGGATAAGAGGCAAACTTTTTCCTGAATTGTAATCGTAAGTGAAACGCAAAGGAGGTATAATGTAATAATAATAAAAAACGAGCATACCGGTAAGGCTGATTTTTAACGGAGCTTTCTGGCTTCAGAATAGTTTCGTAAACTTCTTTTAAGTAAATCATATCATCTGGATGATAAAATTCAAATATATTCCTTCCAATTATCTCTTGCGGTAGGTAACCCATGTATTTGACGCCTTCTGCATCAATGTGGTTTAATATTCCCATTGATGTGTGCCTTGTTGTGAACGATCGTGATAAATCTTTGATATCTGCATAAAAAGAAAAAAGTTTTAAATGTGTTGCAATAGCTATATAAATATAATTTTAGTGGTGAATTTACCCAAATACGGGGAAGTGATCGGTACACCGGTGATCATTAGATACATTCCACTGTTTTCAATATCTGTGACATTTTTAAAAGAGATATCCAACTGAAATGGTGTATAGCTAACGTCTCTTTCTCGAACACCAAAGCCAGTGTTGCTGGGACCACCACGCAAACCACGGTACCGTCGCATATGGCAAAAGACAGCAGAAAGTCCCTCTTTCTCTTTGGATGGAAAAATGTACAATTATCATAATTTTGAATTATGAAGTACATAGAATTTCATCCAAACTTTAATATATATATATATATATATATATATATATATATATATATATATATATATATATTTACCTTTGTTGACGATGGATGACTTTGAAAGTGGCATCGCTACAACCGTCGTGATATGCGAGGAAAAGATCAGACGATCCTAAATTAAGTATTCAGAAAGATATTAAACATATTTTCGCCAAGTTATTTCACGTCACGAACATTTTGCCAATTCTATTAAATAGCATTGATTACATAATTTAAATTCACAGCTCACCTTTGGATGAATGAAATCGATGAACGATCGTCCAAGCCACATATCTTTTGGAAAGCCGAGTGCCGTTGTTGTGGAGGAATTTGTGTACAATATAATTCCATCACGCATCGATACGACACATGAAAATCCAGACTAGAAATATCATTTCACTTTTAAAAATTAATTCGATGATTGAAATCATTACGCAATTGCTCAATTAGTAGCGATTGCATTTTTTAAATGAAATTTTATGTAGATTTTCGAACAGAAAGCTTACCAAAGGTACTGGAAAATTATTTGACTGATTCTTTAAGCATGGAGTGTAGTTTTTTGAAATGAAATTAGAATCGTTAGTCGATTTCAAAGGACTATAGGAAACGATTTCATTGTCTGTAACTTTTCCATCGATTGTGTTGGGAGTATTTATAACGTCACCTAATTAGCACATAAAATATATACGGAGAGACATATTTCTTGATATTAAATTATTATTATTATTATTATTATATATATATATATATATATATATATATATATATATATATATATATATATATATATATATATATATATATATATATATATATATATATATATATATATTATTATGTATTTATTGTTGAACACACAAAGCCAACATGGGTTATACAGGGTTCCTTGTATCCTCAAAAATGTAAACTTGAATTATCAAGAACATGAAACACAATATGTAATAAATATCAATTCATATTAAAGCCTATGATGTGTTTCTATTTTATTATTATTATATTATCCAAACATTTAAACGGGCATTTAAAACATGCAGTCAATCGGAAATTAATGTAATATTACAAATCACATATGTATTAATATTTGGCTACAGAGTCAAGTCGAAATTGGTTATATCGATTGTAGATAAAAGTAGATTTTGTCATAATTTTCGGAAAAAGTTTGTATTTTTCAATGTAAATATTAGAACTCGTTATAATCAACTTTTACTGCATAATCTGTATTTGATGTTAATGGAATTATCATGTAATTATTTTATTGATTCAATTGAGTGTAGATATAAAGAGTTTGATGAAAAATGTAATAATAAATAATTAATGTTTTGAACTTGAAAATTGATTTGCAAAATCTTGGGTTCATGATAAAAACCAATAACGTTGCAGGCAGATAGAAATTATAAATAAAATAAAACATCATATTTTGAAACTACATACCATTTTAGCAGCAATAAGTTTGACTTTGTTAACTTGATAATTAATTAATGTGTGTATACGTTGCATGTACTATGAACATTTTTTGCTTACCCGTTGGAGGAATTGGGAACCCCGTTGTAGCAAAATGGAAACATTAGTAATTTGCCATGAAATTATTTTGTACTGAATTTTTTTTAAATAATAGATCCTTGGGTTTTTGAAAATGGTACATTTTTCAGAGATTTACATATACATACATACATACACATATCATTACTCTAATTTGTAAACGTTGTATACCTATTTTTGCTCAAAAACAATAACCTGTGTATTCCATTAGTTAATTTATTTAACAGTGCCACTTCTATAAATTGGGCATTATATGTTTTTTAATAAAAGAAGACACGACTCACCTGCTGATGTACTGGGTGTAACTGAATTAGTATTTGCTAAATCCTCGTTACACAGAGGTGAAATATGTACCTTGTGCAGACTGCGTATTGACCTAGTTGGCAGACAATCTATGAATTTTCAAGAAATAAATATTTGTCTAAGTTAGAAAAGGTTAAATATTAAATAGGATAAAGTATTCATGTAAAATATTAATACCTTTATTCGAATCGTCCTTCAGCTGTTGGGAGGTTGTTGTGACATTGTTTGTTGATAGAGAAGTTTTCGGTGAAGTGACTTCTTCATTGTCTGTTTGTTCTGTATTTGGTGATGTGTTTCGTGAACTAGTATTTCTATCTGTTGTGATATTAGTTTCAGGGCTGCTAGTTACAGTTGATGCATTTTTAGATTTCTTTTTCTTTAGCTCCTTGTGTTTCACTGACGGCTGCGGAGTAGCTTCATTGCTTTGAAATTATAAGTTTATACAAAAGGTAAAAACACATTAATAAGGTTACCCATTGTTTTAAAACAAACAATACTATCGACATTATTATAATAATATAATGCTAGTAGACAACTGTTTATTTGTGAAAATTGGTATTTTAGCTATTGGAGTTGATTAATATTGAGTTAATTTGCTATTGGAGTTGATTTTTTTAACAATTTTGTAACGACGGTTTGTGTATATTTAAAACGATCTTAAGTATTAAAAATGAAAAATAAATAAAAATAGAAAGCATAATAAAGTAACCTGTTTGTTAAGCTGCCAGAAGTCTTTCCTCCGTAATCACTGCTTCCGCTGGAATTGCTGCCACAGTGTCGGGATTTAGAACTACCACTAAAAAATAATGATAAAGTAAAAATGTATAAAAATATATTTTCTTTTGTTATTATGAAAGACACAATATTGTGATATTGTGTCAGATTAAATATAAATTATCATTCCCCAAGTAATATACCATTATTGCATTATGTAAATTATGATATTTTCTTAAATCATGTAACAATCATTACATGAATGTAATAATTACAGTCAAATTAAAGTATGGTTTTACATTATTTCAGTATATGTATATATGTATATATATATATATATATATATATATATATATATATATATATATATATATATATATATATATATATATATATATATATATATATATATATATATATATATATATATATATATATATATATATATATATTATTTCTATGCTCTTCAGGTATAAACACAGATTACCTAAACACAATCTGCTTTAGGTCATCGACTTTAGTGAGTCTTCAATTAAAATTATGTATTAGATGTATTATGAGCATTTAATATTCGTAATAATAAAAAGCATTTAAAAATAAAAATAAATATATATTATTTACATATAAGAAAAATATATTATTTGCATATTTCATATATATTATTTATATATTATATATTTACATATTTAGGAAAAGAGGAAAATAATGCAGAACAATTGAAATAAGACAATTTGAAAATTAAAATTTTGTAGTTATATTTATACCTTCTTTGTGATTGACTATTTCCACAGCTGTTGGAATATCCGGAGTCCGATATTTTTGTTGGAGTTCCTTCAGAACCCTCGGTATTTTCCATTGTGAAACTGCTGAAGAAAAAAGCAATCCGTTTTGTTGTGAAGAATTTTAGTTAATTATATGCAGTTTATATTTGCAATTCAAAATTTAGTTGAATATCAAATCAATTTCGACGCTACAGCAAACCAACAAATGTCATGCATGTAGGAAAAATATAAATCACTTAAAATTAAATATCTATAAGTATTACAAAATAGCTGCATATATAAAATAATTATTCAGAATACGTAAGAAATCGATTACATTGCTAAAAGTCTCGCTGCATTAATATATAAAGTATACCATTTACTATGTACATATGTACATATATACATCCATAAAAATATGTGTCAAGTGCATTATATTCGCTTGATTTCAATTATATCGCATAGCAACATATACAACGAATACAAGTTAATAAATGCGATGGTTAATGTTAGCCAGAGGTTTCGGGAAAGTTGTGAAAGGATGATTTTATGATTCAAAAGTAATAGAGAATACCATTATGTTTTGATTATTCTCTGTGGTTATGTTCATACTGTATATAACTTCATGTTATATTTCGTTTTCTATTCTGAGATACATGTTTTTGACAAGTAAACATCAGTAAGGTTTCTCTTGTAGAAGTACATAGGTTACATATAACAATATTGTATTATACTTCGGTTTATGTACTATGAAAGACCCTACATACATATATACATATGTATGTAGGGCCTTTCAGAGAAAATGCGAGGCCCAGAGCAACCAAAATATTTTTAAAGCATCCTCTCTATTTAAAAATTCAAAATCATGGATAGTTACAAACTTTTAAAAAATATATTACAAAAATGAAAGTAAAAAAAAAAAAATAAAATATTTATTTTCTTGGAAAAAATATTTAACAAAAGCTTTTCGTGCTTTGGCACCTGCAAAATCAGGTATTATTTTAGAATAATCTTTTTAATTTATCTATTTACATACGTAGTAACAATAGATGAAGTTTTGTGATCATATGAAATTTCTAACTCGTGATTACAGAGATATGTTATAATAATAGAAGCACCTTTACCAATACATTGCCTGTTTCATAATAATACGCGTAACGTTTCATTAACGTAACGTTATGTCAAACGTTTCCATAATTACAAATACACGCACGGAATAAAACCGGGGGCATCACATATCCACTACTTCAATTAAATTTTTATTTTGATATACGTACATATGTAAATTTATTTACAATTTGAGCATATGGCGGTGTTGCCAATCCATTCTTTTCTCAATTGGCGGATTATTTTTATCCACTTTTTTTTTGCATTTGTCTGTCTTTGGGAACTCTTAAATTAACGTGTAATGTATAGTTTCAACAAAAATATTTATAATATAAAATGAACGATGTTTATATTAATTAAACTTAAATAATCGGTTATTAATATAATTGAGTATTCGGTGCCACCAAGAGAAATATTTTCACATTTATTTAAAAATAATTTTTAAATTTCTCTGGTGCCACCCCTGAAATTGTATGTAGAATGCATGCATGTACATATATAGTCGCCATGACACGTTTAAAAACTAAATTTTAATTGAATAATATGTTACTTAAATGATTAATTTAAGTAAATGTATATATATTAAAAATGTATCCCGTGTTGTTTATTGTGTGTTTTTGAATCCATTGTGCAATTTTTAACGATGCACGTGCCCATCTTGCGAGTAAAATTAACAAACAATCGGACATAGGTCGAGCACCAAGCATCAAACACGAGTTCCGGGCAAATTATTATGAAAGGTCCACATATGTACCTTTTCCACTTGACAACAATACGAAGCCTAAAGCCACTTCTATTATTATAATATTTCTCTGCGTGATTATGATTAATTGGAACTCAGAACCAATCATTCATCATGTTTTAATGGTTTAGAAAAAATGTGTGTCAGTATGTAAGTTTTATTTGATTTATTTGAACATCGTTAATGCTATCGAAGTGTTACTTAGTATCGAAATGCTTATCGGCTTTTAAGGCTGACTAAAAGTGGTACCTCCCCTTATACTAGATCTCCTCTTTTGTTTAAGTTTTTTAATTAAATTATCTCCCAAGCCGCTTAATGGATTTGATTGAAACTTGATTCAGTCAAAATCTTGGGTTAGAATTTTTGTATGGTCATTGTTGGAACTGCACGCATATCCCTCCGACCTGTATCGCAAGTTAATTATCTCCCAAACCTGAGTCGCAATTGTAATATGCCCAAAGTTTAATATATTTATCTACTGTTTCGTCATACTTCTATAACTGATAAATGGTTTTAATAAAAACACAAAATTACAAAGTACATACATATATTTTCTTTTCGTAATTAAATCTCCTTACAAAATAAATTCAATGAGATCCTTGTGCTTGTTTCGGGGAACATAGTTTTTTAAAATTCGATTCAAATGAAACGAGATATCCCTTTAAGTTTGGAGCTGCATTCAATCTAATTCTATATTTGTCTTTTATATAAATATATGAAGAGAAAGCTCTCTAAACCAGTTCATCCACATGGAAAAGCTTGAAGACCTAGAAGAATATCTATCCAGCATAATCATCGATGAATGTGAAAACGAAAACACAGAAATATACAAAAAAGCAAGGAAAATGCTAGAAACCCTAAGAACACCCGACGGAGAAAAGATTTGCAAATTGAACAAGGCTTTATATGAACTAAACCAGGCCGGACGGGAATGGTTACAAAAAACAAGACAACGCTGTCCAAGAGCTGGGATACAAACATATACACTCGAGGGAAAGGAGTAGAAAAGACAATAATCGTAGTGTATGTACGAGTATGTAGATGATCTAATCATCGGATACAAAGAAGAGTCGGAAGCAAACAATTTGAATAAGCTGCTGACAGAAAGGTTCGAAATGACACGAAAGAACTAAGTCATTGTCTAGGCATTAAGTTTACGTTGAAAGACGGAAAAATAGAAGCAAACCAAGGCGAATACGTAAGTGCAATGTTAAAGAACTTCAAAATGATAGAAACACCGTATCGACGCCGATGGTACCAAACTTGAAATTAGAAAAACTGGAACGAACGAAAAACGGCCCAAAACTACCATACCAGAACCTGATTGGATCCTTGATGTATTTATGTAGTTACGAGTACACGTCTGGACATAAAGTATTTGGTATTATGGCGAGAAATATGAGAATTTTTAATCTATTCAAAGAAAACAACAAAAAAATTGATTCGAGGAAAATATACATATATACATACATAGCTCAATATTTGGTAGCGCAGTGAGAAAACAAGAATGGTTTATTCAAAAGCGTGTATTGGTTATGTGATCACATCAGCAAGCCGAGAAACATAGCACTGAGCGATTATTATGAAGTTTTTTTTCAAAAACGAGACAAATCTCTATTAAAAAATGTGACGACCATGCATACAAATATATGTAAATATGTACATATTATACATATTTCCACATTCTTCAGAAAAAGAAAATTAGGAACTTCTGTTAGATTATCTAGTTAAATTGTGTAAGATAACAATTCTTTGAAACACGGATTTTCCATTTATTTTGGAGAAAAAATGTTTCATTGCTATTTTTAATATTTAAATTAAACTTATAATTTTCATTTGTCAATACAAAATAAATACCATTTTTAAATTGTCGCTGTCCCTCACAGACAGGCCGCAATAAGTGAAACAATAGTTGGAATTGACAATAGAAAACGAATATGTAAGAGGGCACGTTTCAGGCTGCGTGATGGGGTGGTAAGCCACCCCCTAGGCAGATGGAATGGACATGCCAATGTCACACTGTGTTTTCGTTATGATTTACATCTATTAATAGATGACATTTTGTTTTAGGTCAATAATAATTTACACAGGGTTGGGAATAATTCGAAAGCTAGACCGAGCGATTTCCGAAATGATATTGGGTACGCGCGTAACAACATTTTTAATACGTATTGGTACAAAATACAGCATAATTTAATGAAATATATAATTTTAGCTAAAATAAAGTTTTTGAATAATGATTATGACTTAAACAAAATAATAAGTGCATGAAATTTGTTATTGAGATTTTAAAAAGTAAAATTAAACAAAATAAAAAAGTGAACTTAAACAAAAAAGAGTGCTATTGTATGTGTTGTAGTAAGAGTGTAAGGCTCGCTTATGTATACATTGTCTAGTATGTGAATGAATCGTCAAAATCATTTAGTAACAGTGCGCATGGAAGAATTAATGAACACGTTTACTATTAAATTCATACACTTTATATCCGTACAAAAAAAAACGTATACGAAAGGAACAACACGTTGACATTTATGACGGATTAAACTAAAAACATTACATTAGAGAAAAGAGAAAAGACATTACATTACATTGAAGAACATTTTATTGATAAATTAATCTTATAATCAAAATAAACTTAGCCTACCCTAAAATTGTAGGTAATACGGGTGGAGTTGTAAAACTTATACAGTAGATTGAATCTTGTTAATAATTGTCTATTTCGTATTTTTCCAACAATAAATTGATTTTTTGGTTATTATAAACCAGCTTATCAGTTGACAAACTACTCAAATTTCATTGGGGCAAAGAGGCAAGTGTATACCTTGTCTACTAAGGGTATCTGTGAAATCTAGCGTTGTATGCACTTACTAGATAATCTATATATCTGCGAGACTAACCGAGGTTACTGTAATATATGTATAATACATATTTATGTGCTATTTTTTTTATTATCTAACATGTCTGAAAAGCAAAAAAAAATCACCTTTGTTTTATTGAATTAATAAGCAGAATAGAATAAGTGCTAACGGATTTTTATTTATCGAATTTCCAAATATTGTATGTGAGAAATAAGTCTTAGGATAAGAACTAAATTATCACTAGTTTGATTGCACAATTGACGATGTTTCAGTAAAGAAAATGGGATGGACTCGAAATGGGGAGCAAAAATCTTAATCCGCTCAACTTGTTACACTCTTCGGTGACTGAAACAGTTAATTTACTTAGTTTTTATAACGTCAAGAAAAAACAGATTGTATTTGATTGTTAGCCGTTAGTCGAATGGTCTTTGGTTGCGTAATTCAGAAGTTAACCATTTCGTTGCGTATGGTGAAATCAGAAGCTTTGACCTCGTTTGTTAAATTTAATTGCATTCAAATCGAAACGATAGTAAGTGGAAGAGTTTTTTTGTCGAACTGACAGTAGGATATGTACTGATTTTTGTGTGTGACAGAAACATCTATTATTTATTCATGTTGGGTTTCCATGTATGGATGTATGTAGGTACTGTGTAAATGTTTGCTTTGCATACACATTTGAAATAGGTATGTATGTATGTGCGTAAGGATGTTGTTTTTAAATCAAAAATGCTACTGTGTCCAAAGAAAATGATCTTCGATCAATGCGATTTGCCAGTCATGATGAACGCCAAGATTTTACACAAAGTTCAATGTACTCAAAGAAGTATGGAACGCTGTATGCTCTGCATAACGAGTAAAGACAGGAAGCGGAATACGTGGTTGAGAAGTATGACATATGTAGTGGGTAGAGCAAAGAGATTGGCATTGGAAAATGGCAATGGGCGGGCTACGTGGTTAGAAGAATGGACGAAAGGTGGACAAAATAAGTGCTCGAATGGTACCCGAGAGAACGCAAAAGAGTAAAAGGGAGACCGCAGGGAAGATGGGTAGACGAAATTAGGAAAATGTGTGGGATGAGATGGATGAGAGTTGCGAAAAACAGAGACGAGTGGAAGCTCGTTGGAGAGACCTTCATCCAGCAGTGGATGGTGAGCAGATGAAGACGATCATGATTATACCTATACGTATACGCATGTACTAGCAACTAGTGTTGCCCTGTTGCAGAGTTGCATTTCCAGGGAAAGTTCGGGAAAAACCTTCATAGACAACCAACTTGTCCGACCAACTTGCAAAACACGGTCGATTGGCTCTACAATATCTCGAAAACTTAGATATTACTAAATTGACAAACACACTTAATTAAGAAGACACCATTCAAACTTCGACTCCTTCCAAAACTAATGTGCAATGTAAGTTAGAGTACTATCTTAGGTGAATATATAATTTAAAAAAATATGGGGAATTTGAAATATGTGAAATTTGAAGATGCATTAGACAATGTTAAAGAAATCCTATCCTATAAATCCTGCGGATTCTGTAGATGTTGTATAGATGTGACCCATTTTCACAATGGGTATACATATTTTGAGCTTCGCGTTTCAAGGTGTTTATTTTTTGCTTTCTATTATATAACATTTTGGGTGGCACGACAAATCAGCGCAAACCAACTTAGCGCCGACCTTTCGGCGCAGACAACTCAGCGCAACGACAATTCAGCGCATGGACTATTCAGCGCAACGACAATTCAGCGCAAAATCAATTTTTTCAATAGATACAATAGTTTGAAATGCGTTTTGGAAAATAATTACTGTATTGAAATTGTCGGTCATATCTACATGATAATTTCATAAATGCGAATAAATTTATTTGATTTATTTTTACATGATAATTTCATAAATGCGAATAAATTTATTTTAAAGCCGCAAACATTTATTTTTAAGCAGGGTCTCTAAACCGGACAGCAATTTTATTTTCAAATAGTTTTTTAGCTATCCAAACTGTTACGTATGCGGGGTTTCTAAACTAAGGTTCGCAAATCGTCATTATGAACTTTGCTTTTGATAAAAAACGGGATAATCTTTGGTTTTCGATTTTTTCCCCAAAAATTATGTTTTCAAATCAAATGTTTTTTATTTTTGTGTAAACGTTATTTGCAACCAAAAACACACGTTCTTTTGTTAAATATTATCGATGCCAATTATATTTATTTACTCTATAGTAAATTCAAAAATAATAAAAAAATAGTTTAAAACTTGTAAGTATGTTTACATATAAATTATGTCCAAATATAGCCATAGTTTTTAAAAAATAATGTCAGCTGCTAGTTGTGACACTCGCATTCTTTCGAAAAGATTTCTATATTTATTTTGGCTATTGAGTCTCAATGAATTGGATTATTGTTCTCAGAAATATACAGACATATTTATGTAAGTACATGTTACGAATGAACCGGTGGAAGACCTGAGCGACAATGTATGTACATATCTATATTTTTTTGTACAACTGTATTCAATTCAACTTAAAAAATATGCATTTACAATTAATTAACTGGTTAACAGAGCGGATTTCACCGGTTTTCAGTGATGCTAAAAAAGGTGATTTCACCGGTTAACTGGCTTTTGTGTAGTCGGTGTTGAAACCCTTTGTGGTACTTTCTTACAAGTTTCTTAAATCATCATAACAACTCTCGCTTGCAGTTTATTCGTAATTTAAAACAATTTCGAACACATTCTTTGCTCCACGTTTTTCAACGCCACAAAAAACGGAGAAAGTACTAAAAGATATATTGTAATTCTGTTGAAGGGTAGAGGAAAAAGACCTTCCATTAAGATATTACTTACTGAATTTCAGATTATGTTAAATTATTATTAAAAGTAATTCGTTATTTCCCTAGAGATTGAGTTTATTTTAGTACAATCATGAAAAATAGATACAACAAATGAAGATGAAACGAGCTTAACCTTTGAGGAATATGCATGTACATATGTAAATATGGATAACCAATGGAACTGAATTTATTTATATTTTTATTGTCGTGAATATATTATTGTGTAAAATGAATAAAGCCCATGACTGTATCTATGTATTTGGAGCGGTTCTACATCACGGGCCGGAATGCGAAATTACCGAAAACGCAAATATCGGAAAGCAAAAATAGAAAATCGAAAGATCTTAAGTCGAAAGATAAAAAAAAAAGGTGCATGGTAAACGGTACATACTCACTTAATTTGCGCGAGCAGGATATAACAGGAACAAGAGGAAGAGGCTGCAATAAAAAATGATATTAAGTATGTATATAATTTCCGATTAAATTATTATAATCGGAATTTTATTATTGTATCAGTGGCTCGATGGCTTTGAATAAACATTAATTAATAAGGGTTTCGTTCAAAGCTTATACATATTTTTAATGGAATTTATTAAGGAACAAAGATGAGTGATCTCGACAAATTTCTATTATACCTTCTTTTTATGATGGTTTTTATAAGAATTTTTTTTTGCACAATCTATTATATTTACAATTTATTTCAATATAAAACTTAGTTTTCTGAAGCCGGTGAAAACCGTTTAACTGGCTTATGATTTGAAAAAAAACAGAAAACTGGCTTTTTTCGGGCGGTTTTTTGGAATCCCTTCACTATAACTGTATATTTCTCGGAAAGAACATACATATTTAAGCGTCCATAAAAAATAGTAGAAAGACATTCACACTTTAAAGGCAGATACCACATTGGTCGACTTAAATTGAAAAAAAATTACAACTTAACGATAAGCATATTATTTTCGAATTTTCTCACGATCACAAAACTTTATATACATATTTATTCAATGTATGTATATAGATAAATTGAGTATATATATAGAAAATTATAATCGAATTGTTAAAAATAGGTCGGGTGACTTAAATCGGTATGTATGTATGTATGTAAGTTGAATGAGAGAAGCATTATAGCTGCCATGTATGTATTTATATAAGTTCATTTGCATTTATGTACACATGTTCGGTCACGTGGGTACTGTAATATGATATTCCCACAAATATATATGTAATATGTTCAAGGCTTATGTCATGTTAATGAAATAAATCATTCAAATATCTGAAGATGCAAAATAAATAAAAAAAAAACAAAATGACCAATCAAATGAAAAAATGACGAAAGGAAGACATCTTGGACGAATAATTTTTATAAAAATATTTCGTGTGACGAATTAACGATAAAGTATATTTAAAAATTGAACTAAATACTCACTTTCAATATTAACTTTACCGATTTTAAATTCAAGACAGAAAAACGTTACAAATTCCATACAAAACATGCACCTTGCATTACATCTTGAAACTGTTACTTACAAATTTCTGCTCTAATAGGTTTGACTCGTTTTCGAAAACAAAACCCTTTGCTGAAAAATTGCTCAATGTTGTATTAAGTAAATAATGCTGTACTAGAAATGATCATATAATCCGTAGAATCCTGAAATTTCCCATTGCTTATCCAAAAAATGAGTTTCAATCGCCTTGATCACAAACGTGTTTCTTCACGAAAATGATTAGATTTAGAATGAAGATTTTTTTCAGGAACTTTGGGGGTCAAATGATGAACCTCATTTTCTTTGGCAAAGCAAAGTTCTAAAATTTCTAGCTGTGTGGCTTCAATAATCAGGTCCAAAAAGGAAAACTTTTAGCTACTGTAAAAAAATCAGATTTGACCAACTCAAGACTTCATCTATGTATGTACATATGTATATATGTATGTATGTACTTGGAGAATTTAAGAAGTATCAAAAATAGACTTCAGCAATAATAAATACACCCATACCGGATTATGCGAACCCCTAACGTTGGGAAACGCATTTTGGATTTTCATTAAGATAAAAGCTAGAGCTGAAGTAGACTTCAAGTTTGTTGGATAGTATTCATATTATTTTAATTAGTTAATGTTCACATAAAAATAATAGGATTAAATATCAAGAAGATATTTGAACATTTAAAAGGCCAAAATAAAATAATGAAACATTGTTTAATAGAAAATAGCCACTTCTGGATCTCTGAAACTTTGAAATTTCCTTTTTCAACACGAGTTTTCTCGTAATCCGCAGTCCAAGAGCAGACTACGTGAACACGAGAATTCTCGTGGCCCGCCATCAAGCGTTGGGTACTCAAACACGAGAATTCTCGTGACCCGATCACAAAGTGTTAAAATTGTGTGAAATTATTCATACTTACAACATGTAAGAAAGTTTCAGCCCAACTGGCATAGGAATATAATTGAATCTAAAGAAATATATTTATTTATTTTTTATTCTAAACAGACCATTGTGGCATAACAGGAATTCCTAAAGCGCCACAATGGTCAAAAAAAAAATAACACAAAAAAAACAAAATAACAATTAAACATAAATTAATACATATGTATAAAGTAGAAGAACCAAACCACAAACAATTTTTAAAAACCTTGAAAATGTGATCAGTGATTTTTTTCATGGTCACAAAACTTGTTATCATAATAGTACCGTTCAAAAAATTATCTTTAGTGCACTTTAAGTTTGTAAATTAGTTTTGACTTAAATTATCTTGTTTCACATTAAGACGTCTTTTTTATATCTCTCATTATTAAATTGAACGTCACGGACTCTACGAACCAAACAAACATATGTATGTACATACAAAGTCTCTTTTGAAATTATATATTAGATAATGTTTCCAGTTTAACGATATTTTAAAGTACTGGTGGCCTGTAATACTTTTATTCAATTTAATTAAGTCAAACAGAAATAAGGTTTTTGAAAATAACGGCTCATATATTGACAGTACGTACATATATAAATAAAGTAATTAGTTGAAGACCATTAAATAAAATACAAATTTAGGCCAAACGATAAAACCACTCAAAATCAACACACATACAATATTTAAATTAAACTAAAAACAAATTGATTAACCGATATATATACATATGTATGAACGCATAGATTGATTTACGATGGAATTAAGAAATTACGCGACATAACATACAACAACAACAGCAAAGAAATCGCACTCAATAAAAACAAATTAATCTGTCGCACAAAAACATTTTGAAACACAGTTTTGTTTTGACTTGCAAATTTACCTTTAGCAACTGTTTAGTTGCCTTGTGTCATCTGCTTCGAACTTCGAGCTAGACTGTCGTTGTAATCAGAGAACGACATGAATTTTGCGTAGCTCACGTACCCGTACACGTGATGTTCGGTTATAAGCAGGCGCAAGCGCAGACTGAAGTGAATATATAAGAGAATTATACGAACATACATGAATTTATGTACATATATATATAATAAATATATTCAAACAATTGCTGTATCTGTTGAGATGTGCAATGTGTGTGTTTGTGTGGTCGGAGATTAGCGAGCTGTCTTCGATGCAGTTTTGTCGTTGTTTGGATCGACAATAGCATCGAATATAACGTGTTGTTATATATATATATATATATATTATATTTTATATGCTTATGAAATACTTATGTCGTAAGATGTTTTTACTTTATCTGTAGGCATAATATACATATATATCAATGTAAGAATTTCGTGTTCGTGAGAAATTTTGACCTTGGGATGTTGACATGATAGTTTTTTATTCCGCACAAAGCGATCTCGCACATGTCACTAAAATCTCGATTATGGAACATCTGGTACCCGAAATTCTATCCACCGAGAGCTATGTAGGGCGAACACACACTGAATGGTACGTGGTACGTGTTTTTTTTTTTACTTTATCTACATATGTATGTACGTAGTAACAATAGATGAAGTTTTGTGATTATGCGAAAATTTGAACTTAGAATCGATCACTTATCGACACGACGTAAATTTTTAAGTTCACTGGAAATGGTACCTTCCCTGATAGATATTTTTTGAATATTTTTATCTGAACAGGAAGTAGTACTTTTACTCTAGAGAATCGAGGCTTTTTATGTTTTTCTCAGAAACTTTTTGGTTTATTGAACTGATATTTCATATCTAGAAATTTAAGCTTAATACCAAGTTACGTATAAAATTTGGTAAGCATCTGTCAACCGGAAGTGGTAGTTCACTCTTGTTCGATTTTTCTTTCACTATTTTTTTCGACCCCTTAAACATGTGTGCTCTTCACCAAAAATTTCAAACATAATTCTTGTATCAATGTGATGAAAATAAAAAAAAAAAAATCACAAAATTTTTGAAGTGGGATTTTTTCCTCTTAGAAAGGTAAAAAAATGTTGTAGCCACGATTCTGTCCACATCCCTGAACGT
This sequence comes from Arctopsyche grandis, assembly GCF_051622035.1. Taxonomy (NCBI): domain Eukaryota; kingdom Metazoa; phylum Arthropoda; class Insecta; order Trichoptera; family Hydropsychidae; genus Arctopsyche; species Arctopsyche grandis. The sequence goes on along the minus strand of NC_135356.1, from coordinate 25,276,246 downwards.
ATCAAGCTGAAAGTTTATATTTGCATTATTTATGTACTAACTTAGAGCTGATAAGGTTTTGGTCAGAATTTGTATACCGGAAGTAGTATTTTTTTTTAAAACGATATTTCATTATTTTATTTTGACCTTTTAAATTTTTTAAATCTTTTATTGGGTATAATGCTTATAGTGATTTTAAGTAATAAAAAAATTTGAAAAAAATCCGACAAACAGAAGTAGAACTTTTGTCTTGTGCAAGTTTCCATACATTTGTATCGAAAATGCTGTCATAGCTATTAGTATGTGTGAATGTGTCTGTACGGTTCAATAACGAATTTTGTTTTGTGACCTTCTTATATTCCTCAAATACATAGATAAAGTCATGGGTTGGTCGCATCCGAACTTTTAAGGAATTTTTAAACATGCGAAAAAAACGCAGCACACCTATCCCATACACGGTACATAGTCCCAAAATTCACCCCCATCCTTTCTTGATTGTGATCGATAACGGTAAATCGCATATTTGAAGAAATGGATGAGAAACATATGCATGTGTGACTACACCCAACCAAAGGAACCAACGAACCAACGAACGAAAAAAACATATTAAGCACAAAAGGTCAAAGTTCATACATTGTTCATAAGAGTAGTCTGTTTTAATTAAAAAAAATTCGGCGAAATGAAAAGCTGTCAACAACAAAAAGTAGGTTTTATTAAAAAAAAATAATAAATCTAATATATAATTTGGAAATAGACTTTGTATATATGTATGTATCCTTGGTTCGTTCGTTGACGTCATCGAACAAATGATTCGATTATTTTTTCGATTCATAGGCGCCGATTCGATTTTTCGGGCGACGCCCTAAACGGCAATTGCTCATGGGAGCGCAGAGGGCGAAGCCCTAAACGGCAATAACTAAGGGGGGCGCATAGGGGCAAAGCCCTAAACGGCAATTGCTCAGGAGGGCGCAGAGGGGCAAAGGCCTAAACGCCAATTGCTCATGGGGGCACAGAGGGGCGAAGCCCTAAACGGCAATTGCTCATGGGGGCGCAGAGGGGCGAAGCCCTAAACGGCAATAGCTAAGGGGGGCTCAGAGGGGCGAAGTCCAAAACGGCAATTACTCAGGGGGGCGCAGAGGGCAAAGCCCAAAACGGCAATTGCTCATGGGGGCGCATAGAGGCGAAGCCCTAAACGGCAATTGCTCATGGGGGCGCAGAAGGGCGAAGCCCTAAACGGCAATTGCTCATGGGGGCGCAGAGGGGCGAAGCCCTAAACGGCAATAGCTAAGGAGGGCTCAGAGGGGCGAAGTCCAAAACGGCAATTGCTCAGGGGGGCGCAGAGGGGCAAAGCCCTAAACGGCAATTGCTCATGGGGGCGCATACAGGCGAAGCCCTAAACGGCAATTGCTCATGGGGGCGCAGAGGGGCGAAGCCCTAAACGGCAATAGCTAAGGAGGGCGCAGAGGGGCGAAGCCCTAAACGGCAATTGCTCATGGGGGCTCAGAGGGGATAAGCCCTAAACGGCAATAGCTAAGGGGGGCGCAGAGGGGCGAAGTCCAAAACGGCAATTGCTCATGGGGGCTCAGAGGGGATAAGCCCTAAACGGCAATAGCTAAGGGGGGCGCAGAGGGGCGAAGTCCAAAACGGCAATTGCTCATGGGGACGCAGAGTGGCGAAGTCCTAAACGGCAATGGCAATAGCTAATGGGGCGCAGCGGCATGGGGCCCCGAAGGGCGCACAGCTTCATGGGGCGCAGCCGTCAACGAACCAATGATTCGATTTATTTTTTTTCGATTCATAAGCGCCGATTCGACTTATTTTTTAAAGCCCTAAAAGGCAAAGACTCGCAATGGGTGTTTTTATGGGAAAAGCGTTGTTTTCAGAAAATCGACGTTTTTTCAAGTTTTCGTGATTATTTTGAAAATATAAGTCGTTCAAAACTTCCTTGGGTATACCTTTTTGAATTTAAAAAATCATAAATTTTATGAAATGTAAGGAGGTTAATTTTATTTAACCTTCTCTTGATACTACGACAATTTTCCCCTAGGTCAATTCAACGGGCATAACACTAGTATTATATGCAGTGGCGGACTGGCCATACAAGCGAACATGCCCGATGGCATGTGGGCCCCACTATCTGTTGGAAAATATGGGCCCTCAGTAAAATTAAATAACTTTTTATATTTCACGTATGTAATAATTTATAGGACTTTGGGACCTAAAGTTTGGGTATTTCAACAAAATAAATTTCTTACGATATACACAAACAACTAATACCTGCTTTAACAGCCCAAGGATCGGTTAACTTTTTTTATTAGGCTAGAAATGTAAATTGCGAGGGCCCTTTTGTCGGTCCCATTTCCAACCTCAATATTATGTATGTATATACCAATACCTATGTAACAACTACCTACTGAAATAAAAATGGGAATAAACGAATTTCCGTGAATAATATAAACTGAATTGCTTAAAACAATTTCGATAGGAAGATTCATCATCAACCAGCGATTTAAATTTATTTCATACTTTCAAAATAACATTTGATTATGCTTCGACGATATAGTATGATTTAAATACACAATTTTAAACAGTTTCCGAATATAAAATCTATTCCTAATCTAGATACATCCATGTATATAGAAATATATGTAGGATAGGGAGCCCCTCCCCAAAATCCCGATTTTCGATTAACATTAATTGAAAATATTATGCATTGTTTTCAGGGACGTAATTTGGGGGTGGGGGCATAGGGGGGCACTCGCCCCCCTAAATTAAGGAATAGTGTGAATTTAGAAAATATTATGAATTTAATGATTAATAAGATACTATGGATCTATGAATGCTACGTTTATTTCTTATGTATGTTACTTTTGGGTAACTAATAAAATAATCGCTGCTATGTGCTTTGAAAAAAAAAATTATTATTTCGAAGCAAGTATATTTTGGTTTTTCAGTGGTATGCCTTGGGTAAAATTCTTAGAAATTGTTCATCCTATGGAGCGAATCGTTAGAAAAGTCCCCTTTACTTTATTTTGTCTCAAAAACAGATGTGTAACGTTTATTTTTCCGAAAGTTCGTATATTTTTTGTTTTCAAGAAAGGTTTTAAATTAATATTTTACTTAATTGGTTCAATCACAAATGATTTTATTTCTCGAATTTTTATTTTATTTGCAGACGTCCATTCTCTCACAAAACAACGAATGAGATGAATTTAAACTTCATGTGTAACGAATTCGGTCCAAAAAAAGTTTTAGTTATTTAATAAAATTGCTTTCTGACCAAAACTTTATCAAATTTAGTACATAAAGAATACAAATAACATACAAATACAAGAATACAAGAATACAAATACAGTAGACGTGATCAGTGATCGATTCTGAGTTCAAATTTTCGCATGATCACAAAATTTTATCTATTGTTATTACGTACATATGTACATAGATAAAGTGAAAAGACAGTCGGTAGAAATTAAGTTAATTGATAGTTTTTTGGTGACTCAGTTAGATGGTCAATTTTTGTTGACCATGTGAAGACTTTTGGAAAAAAATTTTCGCCTGCGGCGCTTTTTTCTCTTTTTATATATATTATTTTTTCAGAAATAAGCTGATTTTTTTCATATTTTATAACTCAATAAGGTGTATGTAAAGAAAAAAGTATATCCATTTTTATTCTGATATAAGCAAGATTTTTTTAAAATTTTTCAATTTGACCAATATTTGCCTGCCCCCCCCCCCAAGAAAAAGCTGAAATGACGTCCTCAATTGTTTTCTACCGAAAGTAAAAGCCGCTTTTATGCCGCATTCTATAATATTTACCTAGGACAAGGGTTAAAACGAAATATACAATGTAATTTATGGATCTATTTTCCTTTTGCCATTTTTCTTGTAACTAAATTTGTTTATGCCCATTTTTGAAAATTCTATTTATTTTTTACCCTTGATTTTTAGCATGATGGATAGAAGAAAATTTTCTTATATGGGGGGGGGGGGGACAAATTTTTTTAACCCTCTGTGGGCCCCCTTTGACTCCTGGCATGCACTAATTTCAGTCCCAGTCCGCCACTGATTATATGTATATAAAAACGGAAGCGATGTATGTATGTTTATGGATATGTGGCGGACGCATCGACCAGTCATGTCGGGGAAGCGGGTAGCGGGGAGGTGAGGGGGGGGGGGGTGTAGCGTATGATATATGCGACGACAGGCCGAGTGACGGGTGACTTAAGCAACAGGACACATAAACACATTCACGAAGTACACACATACATACATTCACGATGACACACACACATTCATTTATCATTTCGAATGGGTCAACGGGTTGGATCGGTGAGCGTGTAATGCGTATAAATTACCTTACACTATATTTATATATAACAATTCCTTTCGGAAACCATCCGTTGAAATGAACGGGCACAACACTAGTACAGATAAAGTAAGCAAGCACATGTACGTATGCTTGCAACAATCAACGTATGATTTTAGAGGACGGAATTACTTATATAATTATATAGGTTTGTTTAGTTTTTAATCTTTCCTGTTGTAAACTGAGATAAAAGTGAATAAAAAAATCGAACGAATGACGGAAAACGAACGAGTCAGTTTGGAAATCAGTGCAACGTGTGACCTCGATTTGCATTGCAAATGCATGTGGATATGACGCCAACTACTAATAAATAATTTATTGGTCCTCAACTCGCTCGGCTGGGCATTGTTTGCCGTCATCTGTATATTCTCTGACATACCACTCACATAACAACACAACAAAGGCGTATAGAGTAATATGTTGAATTTTCAATTATGTTACGTGAATAGGAATGTAACGTGAATTCTATAGCGTTCAATAGATGTCGTTGTCAATTATTAGTTCACGTGAACATTTGATAAACCTTTGCATTCATATAAAATATATACGAAGAGTGTATCCTATTTAAGTACAAGAATTTTGAAGTAATGTTTTATTTTACTTAGTAATATAATATTTGAAGTAATATAATATTAACGTTTAAGTAAATACGTAAAAAAAAATCGATGAATTTTTATCTCATTTCACACAAATTATACATATGTGAGTACATACAAATTATACGCACATAACTAAAGTTTGATTAAATAGAAAAAAAGATTTGTTTTTAATTTAAATAAAATAAAATAAATCAAGTAAACCATTTGATTGGTGTGCTTATTCGTACTAGCCTGTTTTTACGACTGACTGTTCAGTATTTAAATACGAAAAACATATATTATTCATGTTATGATGTTATCAATATATTTTTTTTATTTATGTACGCAATTTTTTTGTTACGATATAACAAAAATATACAAATATTTTCTTTTGGATGCTGTATTAGCGCGATTCTGTGGATTCACTCTTCTGAATACAATGGCGATTTTTATTTTAAGCAGTGTTATGGCCTTGAAAATGGAAATATTGCATAATAATATTTTTTTCTACCGGATTGAAGACTAATCAATCTATACTAAATTTGACCCACTGAATTCGAATCAGACAATGGTTTTTATTTGCATTTTTTTCGTTTATGAGATATGAGCGTCTAAAAAACTTAAAAATGAGTATCGGAATCAATAGTCAGATGTTTTTTCTATTGATAATGATTTTTTATTGTTTTAAAAAACGCATAATTACTTATTTAGCAAATTTTAAAAGTCAAGAATATATGTTTTTTTCGAGTTATCGTGGATATATTGGGTCAGTTCTACATATGTACATACATAGATATATTTCACTACGTTTAAAAAGATTGGTTATCAATCTAAATATTTTTTTATTTATCAGAACATTCTTATTTGGGTGTTTTGTATGTGATGAGTGATCATCAAGACGATGTTTTAATAAATAATAAAAAAGCACGACAAAGAGAATACGAAAAAAAAATGTTTTTAGGCAAAAACGAACTATTCATGATTTTCAAATCTACATACATATTGCTATTTACATACAGTTTTATTTATCTTTTGTTCAATCATTAAAAAAATTCTTAAAAATGCAGAAAAAATTAAACAAAATATCGTTAGCTACACACATTCATACTTATGTACATATGTATCAGGCACAAGAGCTACTCTTATCTGATAAGGAATACATTTCCAACTATGAAATAAACATTATATCCTGTAAAATATGTACTATGTAACCCATTTTTTTATATTACAAAAATAAAAAAATATAAAAAAAAAATAATGTGATTTTGACTCGTTTGTAATTATGCTAAATTTAATTTCATAGTAAATCTTTTTAGTATACATAGTTAACAGATACGCTTTCGCTTTGCATTTTATATTTATTATCTGTTGATACTATTGAAAGAGGTCTTTGTCATTTTGTAAATGTTGTACAATTATGTATGTATATCAAATATGCAATTGTAGAATGAATGTCGTATCTAACACAAATGTCTGTAAATTGGATTGCGAAACATTTTGATAAATTAATAATGTACATAGTTTCAGTTAATAGTAAAAATGATAATAATACGAAACGAAGTCAGAAGAGATTATGTATTGAAGATAAATAGGTATTGTATCTGTGTATAGACTTAATTTTCTCATTGTTTGAATGATTTTGATTATTCGATTCTTATTTAAACTGATGAATCGAGAGACGGTTGTATAAGTATGCTAAAATATCTACATATTTCGAATGTTTAATATTTAAATTTACTTTCGCATAACGTTTAAAATATTTATGATTCGTTTTTGCTAAACGAAGAATTTTACATCAAGAAACATTTTGTATAGAAACAATAAACGAAAAATTGACGATGGAAATGAAACTGAAAGTAAAAGGGTCGTATTTGCCCCAGGTGGTCTTTTGATTGTCATTATGATCAACACAATAAATATATCATTAAGAACTTTCACAATACCTAATAGACACCATTAAAAGTACTTTCAGTGGTTATATTGATTGTAGTTTCAGATTTTTGTGAATGTGAAAGAAACCTTCATTTTTAAAAGATAAATCGATTGGTTGGAGGCATAGGACATTGTTTAAAATCAATAAAAATTTTTATTTGACGTTCTTTTGATACAACGAAGTTATTCCACTAGGTCCATCGATGAAAATCTATAGTTCGTGTTTTTAGTTCTGGCTTAATGTAAATATGTATGTATGTATGTATGTATGTTCATTAGGCCGGAACGAATATATGTATGTACAAGTAAGTCACTATAAATTTAATACATATAATATTATGCAAGAGATAAATGTGTCATTATTTTTTTAATTAAATAACTACATATGTATGTGATTAAAAATAATGATATTGTTACGTATACTAAAAAGAGCCGCCGAGTAATTGCGATCGGATTAGGCCGGGTAGCGTCCTGAGAGACCGTGTGACCGGTGTAAGTGGTTTTAAGGATTAGCGACAAGCTAAGTGCATGTAGGCTAAAAAATGGCGACCGAGTTGGCTGGTATTGGTCCTTTCGCAGAATTGACCTGTACCGTGTCGTGGGAATGTCGTGGGAAGACATATCCGTACGTGACCATAACAATAGGTAAACAAATTAGACGTCGAAGATGTCCTGAGAGATCTATCTCTTATAAGGCGATACTTAGGCGATATCAGGTCATTCTGGACTGAGCACTGCCAATACGCGTATCTCCTTAATCATCAATAAATGCTGTGAAACGACTGTTGACCTTTTACTTGGATCCTCCACCCACCCCTACGCAACAATATCATTATTGGAAAAATGTTAATAAAGTCTTCATCCATAATAAATTTCTAAACCTTTTTTTGAGTTTTGTGTGTGTAACAATGGTAATAATAATAACTTCGTAGTTCCAGCCGATAGAGAGAATAGTGCAAACCCCAACGTTCAAATAAATAATACATATATCTTATATATAATTTCGAAAGAGACTTGTATGTATATAAGTTTTGGTTCGTAGAATCCGTGACGTTAAATTTAACAATAAAATAAAACAAACTAATATTCAAAGAAATTTAAATAAAACTATTCAAATAAATTTAATAAAATGTTTACTAGATAGATTAGCTATGTGTAAGCGGTTTATATTACATTACAAATACCGAGAGAAGCCGGATAAAACCACTAGTAGATAATTAAAAAGTATGATAATATAAATAAATATAATATAATGATATAATAATGTATGTAAATATGATTATAATATTAAATAAAATAAAATAGTAATAATAATAATGATAACACTGTTCGACACGAAAAATGTTTCAGAAACGAGATATGACTTTTTTATATATCTATGCTCAGTGAACACGAATCTGGTAATAAAAAGTGTTGATTGGCTCGATATTCGGAGATATATGTGTTTTTTAAATCGCGCGATTTTTCTATATCTTGGTGTTGTTCGGTCGATTTTTCAAAATCTGTTAATTTTCTGTTCAAAATGAATATTGGAATCTATAGTCGAGTATTTTATCTTTCATTTGTAGTACTTTTCAGCTTTCAAATCTCTCTAAGTAGTCGTCCAGTTTAAATCAAAAGTCAAAATTACGTATTTTCATTTGGGATTTTTTCCCACTGTTAATACTATATTATATTGAGTATTTTCTATTGAAACATGTTTATTAGGATAATGTTCTGGCCACACTATTTTTTGTTTTCGTTTTAAAGGGTTAATTGGATGTGTGCTGAATTTTAAATCGGTGAAATTGCGTAAATATACGTTTAAAAAAATTAAGTCTATAACTTCGATCTGTAAAATTCTACGGTTTTATCAACACCTTCCAAACTGGAAGACCTATCGAAGGGAATTGAAGTACGATACGAAAGTATAAAAACATAGTGAGTCATCGTACATACTTACAACCAATGAGAGTTTTTTCAACATTTGTGAGAAGTGACTCATTACGCTCGCGCCTTCAGCGTAAACGGTGCGTACAATGTAGTGCACAAAAGACAAATCCGTGCTCTACTAATTCGAATTTTTTGCTCGCAATTTCACCGATTTAAAATTCAGCACACATCCAATTAACCCTTTAAAACGAAAACAAAAAACTGACGATACAAATACACAACGACGAAGGGAGGCCGCTCTCATCCTGAGAATGACCTCAAAGTGAGGCACGTGCCCTTCTACATACAAACATTTGCGATGCGCTGCAGCCCCTTGGTAGCCTAAAAATAGCACGGCAGCAGTTGTTGTATTCTACAATATATTGTACAATGCTTGTATATATTGTTATTCTACAATGCTTGTATATATGTATGTACATTTGTATATCAAATTCGTTGAATTGATCCAATTTGTTAAATTTATCATTTTATAAAATTATCAAAAAAAATCTTAAATCACGAACGGAGCAAGCCCGTTGTTTTTTTCATGAATTGGTCAGTGTACATACTTATAATGAAAACGATCGGATAAGAGATAAAAATGACCACTAACACGAAAGCCATGTGAAACGTAAAGGAGGTATGTAAAAAACCAATAACTGTCATTTAACAATTCGACAAATGAATTTCAAATTTACATACAGATCTTTAGGATAAAAAACGACCATCGTACGAATCGTATCGTACGGTTTATTATTTAAATTAAAATTTGTTTGTCGACGTGCACGTTGTCATATTATTATTTCAGACTTTTTCTACAACGTAAGTTGAAATGTACATGCCTACTTTAAATACACAGATATTTTATATATGAGCCGTTATAATTGAAAGTGGCATAAGTCTTCTTTCCTTATTTCAAGAAATATCTCGCAAAACATTAAATATAATGTTTTGCGCTTTAAAATATTTAAAAATACTTGTGGCCTGTAATACGTTTATGCTGTTTTTCCAAGATTCTGGACATACTAAATAAATATTAGTGATAAAAGTTTGTGAATTAAGTCAAATAGAAAAAGTGTTTTTCGAACTGAAAATTAGACATCCGCCACTTTTAAATATGGTTCAATGATTATTCCGCAAAAAGCGATCTCGTAAACGTCATTAAATTCGATCATGGAACATCTGGCACCTGAAAATTCCATCCATCGAGAGTTATCCACACGAACAATCATACTAACGAGAATTCGAGTTTCAGATTATTCGATTCGCGATTTTCGTAGCTACGATTGTCCGTTTACAACAATCGCTTACCTTCAAATATAACGGCTCATATTGTGAAATGCCGTTTGAGGTAGTTCCAGAAAAAATCACGGGAGGCGCCACTATCTTTGTTCATTTTATGAAATAAGCAAATCAAATTAAATCGGCGGATATTTTTGATAATTTTACTAATTACATAGCCTATGAGTGAAGTAAAAATATGTATGAGAGATAATGAGAACCTATAATGTAAATTTCATAAGATAATAGCTGAACCCGGCTTGCGTATCAATGCCAGAATAAAGGCGCTCTTCCACCGAATTCGTTGACGCGCACGTATCATGTTTGCGCCAAAGTATGCAACTTACGTACGTAGTTTGTAATGGAAGTGCGCACACCTCCACAGTGACGGTGACACATATGTACGCCGCGTTGACGGACTTCTGCAGCAGTCATCACTGATGACTAGTCACCGGACCCAGAAGGTGCCGCGTATTGTCCAAAGGTTGTAAATGCATTGTTAAAGGTTTGCCGAACCTTTTTTACAAAGGATTTACATCAATGGAACAATGGATAGCACTGTGACTATCCTACCTCTACTGATGACTCATCAGTCACGATACATGCGCGCCAACGTATTCGGTGGAAGGGCGCCTTAAGGCATGCAATTCCCGTTCCCGTTGCGTTCCAACCAAGTGATGGTTGGAGCTAACTAACTCAAATAATGTCTCTTCAACGCCGTGTCGTCATAAACCAACTGGTTTCCTTGACTACAAAATGGCGCTTCATACTCTCGCGTCGGTAAAATCGTAATTACGAATATTATTATCAATAGGTTTTTTCCCGTTTTTTATTCACAGTAAGCCTCCCGGACATGCATACAACAAATCCTGAAAGTTCCATCGTAATCGATTTAGTGGTATAGGAGCCTATACGAGACAAACAAACAGACATTCAGACGTCAAAATTGTAGCATTTTTCAAACTTGTCTATTACGATTATTTTTCATCATCGTACTGGCGGATTTGATTTGAATATATGTATGTATACATAAATTGTTGACCAAACCGCGCTTAAGTTTCAAAAAGATCGGAAGAACGTTGGATATCAAATCTAAATGTTATCAAACGAACGAGCGAAGGCAAACATAGAAGAGTCTTGTATATAAAAAAAATAAATGAGCTTGCACCGTTTATAAACTAAACAGTTTTTTCATTCTGAATTATTAGGTGTAATATGCTACGATTTTGGTATGCAAGGTACTTACTTGTACTAGAGAAGCAAGCATGTTTTACGAAAATCCCAATTTCAACGCATGTTCATACAATGGATTTCACCTGGCCGATTAATAAGAATAATAAGTATCTTCAGTTTCATAATTCTATTGATAATTTAAGAAAAATACTTGTAGTTTAGAATCATACGTACATATGTATGTAAGAGGCATTGCATACGGTGTTGACGTTTTAGATAATAGTGGCGCTGACGGTCTTCATCCCCGGGGTCAGGTGTGACCCAGGCGAGCCAGACTATGTATAAGGCCAGGCCAGGGCAGGCCAGGGGGGTCTAGATGGCCTTGGATGTGGGGCCATAGTCCCCTCCATTAGCTCTGGTGAAAGTTTATTGTTTAAGAATGCGGTTCACCTTACGATCGCGAGAAAACTGAACGTGAACGGGTGCCTCGGCGTCACCTCTCGACATCTGAAGCCAAAAATTCTCACGGAACCCACCCAGGATGAAGCAGGTGCTCTGGCCACGTCCATAGGACACAATCAAACGGATTTCAGGGATAGGATCGAAGAGATCTCCTCGGCTAGAGTGAGGACGTTCAAGATTGCCGCAATATGCGGATATGTACGTTCGGCAAGAATCACGTCTCGGTTTTCAAATCGAATCGAAAGCCAGCTTAAATTCCCGGAAAATCTTTGATGGATGGATATTTCTAAATGAGATTCATTGCGGTTGCTGAAATCGGAGATGTTCGAAGATATTTGTTTCCGGTTGAAACAAGTCGCTGCGCAACGGCTACACGCACGATGACAACGTGTCGATGATGCTCACTTTGATATAATATGATTGTTACGTTACGACATTTTTGGAAAAATCAACTGCTATATCGGTTATTAATTGGATACAACTCACTTATATTAGTCGACCGCAATCAAATTACAACAATATGATTGCCGATATTTTGATAAAAACAACTAACACATAAACCTATACATATGTACAGGTATAAATAATTTCGATTTGATAATTTTGTTGAAAACATTCAAGGACTATTCAAAATTATAAAAAAGTGGATTTACATTGCAAAGATATATACCTATGTATCATATTATTATATGAAATTACCATATGTAAGTACAATATATTCAAATTCTTTTCAGACGTAAAAAAGACAAAATTTGATAATGGCAGATGTATTTTATATGTTACTAGTGTTGGGCCCGTTGATATCAACGGGTGGTTTCGAAAAGAAATTGAAACTCGACTACAAATAAAGTTAAAGATATTGAATCGACTGGTTTCGGAAAGAAATTGATGCATGAATTAGAAATTACGAATGACAAATTACGAAGTGAATACGAATTACGAATTACGTTTTGTGCATCGCCGACGCCCCGACGCCTTCGTCCCCAGCGCTTCGGCACCGGGGTCTTCGCCCCCAGCGCCCCCAGCGCCCCCAGCGCCCCCAGCGCCCCCAGCGCCCCCAGCGCCCCCAGCGCCCCCAGCGCCCCCAGCGCCCCCAGCGCCCCCAGCGCCCCCAGCGCCCCCAGCGCCCCCAGCGCCCCCAGCGCCCCCAGCGCCCCCAGCGCCCCCAGCGCCCCCAGCGCCGCCAACGCCTTCGGCGCCTCTGGCGCCCCCAACGCCTTCGGCGCCTCTGGCGCCCCCAGCGCCTTCGGCGCCTCTGGCGCCCCCAGCGCCTTCGGCGCCTCTGGCGCCCCCAGCGCCTTCGGCGCCTCTGGCGCCCCCAGCGCCCCCGATGCCTTCAGCACCCCGGGGGCTTCGCCCCCGGAGCCCCCAGCGGTGCCCCAAGCGCCCCCGATGCCTTCGGCACCGGGGCCTTCGCCCCAGCGGCGCTGGCGCCTCCGGCGCCCCCAGCGCCCCCCAGCGCCCCCAGCGCCGCCAACGCCTCCGGCGCCTCTGGCGCCTCTGGCGCCCCCAGAGCCCCCGATGCCTTCGGCACCCCGGGGGCTTCGCCCCCGGAGCCCCCAGCGTCCCCGGTGCCTCCGGCATCCCGTAGCACAAAAATGAAAAAATATGAAAAAAATGAAAAATATGAAAAATATGAAAAAAATGAAAAAACTGAAAAAATGAAAAAAATAAAAAAAATGAAAAAAATGAAAAAAATGAAAAAAAACGAAAAAACTGAAGAAAAAAAAAATTCACCAGTATTTATATACATATTTATATACATATTTACCGACACATTGTTGTTATATATAGTATATTAGATTGTGATTGCGGCCTTATTATTCCACTTATTTTGTTGAAAATGGTTTCTGATGAATATCAACAAAGTTGTTATTCCATCGTTGATGGCGGGAAACACAATAAATGCTAATGCTATTCATTTCTTCGTAGAAAGGTTAAATCGGCCCATGAGATTCAATTATGTTTAATGATATATGTATATACACACATAATAGCGCTCAGGAAAATTTTGTATTGAAATAAGAAAATCGTTCTCATAAAATATAATACATACAATCACGTCCTCGTTAGAAGTGTGTTATTGTGTTTGAAACGAAATAATTTATATAATCGAGTGTTTACTGAATATTTTATATTAGCTTTGATCCTAATTATTCAGACATGATAAATTATATGGTAATTTTCTAAAAGAAAACTTAACGCTACTTAACGCTAAATTTAACGCTACCCAAATGAAAACAATTCCAAATTATTGAAAGTGAATATATGTACATTTATTTTGTATTTTCTAAACAAAATTACAACAAATTATATACAGTATGATAGAGACAGAGTGTGAAGTATATTATTATATCTGTAAATTCGATTTTCAGTTTCAAAAACACTATTTCTGTTTGATCAAAAAGAAATAGTGACAAATTTTAATTCGATATGTCTAGAATCTCGGAAAACAGAATAAACGTATTACAGGCCACCAGTGTTTTTAAATATTGTTAAACGCAAAATATTATATTTCATGTTTTACGAGATATTTTTGGAAATAAAGAAAAATGGACTTATGCCACTTTCAAATATAACGCTCCTCTATATTTTCAAAGGATTGATAATTTTAGGGTATCATTTTACATACGAATCGTTAAAATATTAGACGATATTCATGTTGCAAATAAAAAATTTGCAATCGCTATCAAACCCATTAGTAAATTTTATTTTTTGTTGTAAGAAATAATTGTGTTTATGTTTTTCATATTTCGATTGTATATTGTATACAAAGTTACATTTGTTAGCAAATATATGAGCCGTTATATTTGAAAGTGGCAAAAGTTCACTTTTCATCATTTCGAGAAATATTTCGCAAAACATTAAAACATTACTTTTTACGTTTAACAATATTTACAAATACTGGTGGCCTGTGATACGTTTATTCTACTTTTTTCGAGATTCTGGATACACCGAATTAAATTAAGTGATAACAATTTTTGAATTAAGTCAAACAGAAAAAATGTTTTTGTAAATAAAAACTGAACTTTTGCCACCATTTTTTTTTCAAATATAACGGCTCATATGTATGTATGTATACTTAATTCACAAATTGTTATCACTTCATTTAATTCGGTGTATCCTGTGTTATAACCTGTGTTTTTTTTAGGAAAAGCGATGTACGTCTTCAGTATTTATAAATATTTTGGTTTCAATCAATATTTTTATTGAAACCAAATTATTATTATTTACTATTTTTTACATAAAGAATAGAGAAAGTTGTGCACGTTTCAGCATTTCTTGAACAACAAATAAATTTAACTAACATTTTGAACTCACGTTAAGAACTAGCCTGAGCATACATATAAATAGGTACACACGTGTACAAAACGTAAATGAAATACATAGCATCACGAGAACATATTTTATTTTATTTTATTTTTATTTTATTAATTGAAAAATCAACAGACAGGATGTACGTACAGAGATAGGTATAAAAAAAACAAAAAGTAAATAAATAATATATGTAACATCCGAGTCCAATAATAGATTTTTACAAAAATGAAAAAGATAAATATAAGGAAAACAAATTAAAAAGTAAAGAATAAAGGCATGACAAAATATGTAGTACATTGCATAGTTAAACTATAGTATTAAAATATTTGGAAAAGGTTATAAGATAGAATATAAGAAGAAATTGAAATTTACAAATATAAAAAACAAATGAAAAAGGTAAATACAAAATAAACAAATGAAAAGGAAAAGAATGAAAGCTATAATATGATTAAATAGCACATTACATAACTAAACTAAAGTATAAAAATAATGGAAATATTGAAAAAATAGAATAGGAGAAAAAATGAATCAATCGGTCAAGATTCTCTTGATGTTAGACCTGAATTGATGTAGGGAAATACCAAACAGATCAACCTCATTCAGCTCTCCGTTAAACATACGATAAACGCGCTGCAGATAAAAATATTTTTGGGAATTAGTATTGAAAGGATCAAGTGAAAAGAGTGCAACGCGTCTAGAGTATTGTAGTACATATTGTAGTGACGTACCTTGAACTTCGCTTGGGGGAGAAGGTTGAACGAATTATCTATATATATAAATCAATATTTGTCTGTCTTTCTCGAATAGGGTCCTAAACCAAAGAACCGATTACGATGGAACTTTCAGGGTTTATTGTATGCATGTCCGAGAAGCTTACTGTGATGATAAATGTGATAAATGTATGTAATGATAAATGTGATAAATGTATGTAATGATAAATGTATATATATATATATATATATATATATATATATATATATATATACATATATATATATATACATATATATATATATATATATATATATATATATATATATATATATATATATATATATATATATATATATATATATATATATATATATATATATATATATATATATATATATATATATATATATATATATATATATATATATATATATATATATATATATATATATATATATATATATATATATATATATATATATATATATATATATATATATATATATATATATATATATATATATATATATATATATATATATATATATATATATATATATATATAGTCGTCGTTGCCACTGGCGTCGTCTTTCTCGTCGTAGATATCATCATCGTAGCGTGGCGTGACGTCATCGGTTTCGTCTTTATGCTCGTACGCGTTCTCGCTGTCATTGCGCGTCCTAACCTCAACTGTCAAAACTCCGCGTCGTCGTCTGACCGCTCCTGGCTGTCACTCGAATGTCTTCAGGCATCCCGGACAAAGCCCCCAAATATAGGATCCGGATGTGAAGGATTCCAAGTGAAACGCAGATTAAGTCAGAACTATGTATTTATTAACACATGTCTTCGGGCCTGTTTTCCAACAAGTGACCATAACAACACGCATCCGGTCTCTCCCATGCATACCACACACACTTTATCCCAGCTTGACCAACCATACCTACGGCTCGTTTAAAAATCATTCCTACATATATATATATATATATATATATATATATATATATATATATATATATATATATATATATATATATACATATATATATATATATATATATATATATATATATATATATATATATATATTTATATACATATATATATATATATATATATATATATATATATATATATATATATATATATATATATACATTTATCATTATTTTGATGTAGGTATATAAATCGTGGTGTATTTGTTTGGTGATTCCAAAACGTTGAAAGTTTTAATAGCACTTGATACTATTTTCAGGCCGAGCGCGGTCGTGTACTTTTTCATGTAAACTAAAAATAAATGAATCAAATTGAAAGTTACTTTCATCGATTTCTTATCACTAACAAGAACGCTTTTGAACGGAATCCACTCGAGTTGTGCTTGTGTTATATTTATGGCTGCCTTAAACTTGACACACATGGCATACGAGTGTAACGCAATTAGTATTATACAAGCATGAAATGTAAATCCAATATGTTTTAGTTCAGCATTTGGCATCGTTGTGGAGGGAGTGAAAGAAGGAATTATTAGAGGCTGGGTAGATGGAAGTTGAAGCAAAGAAGTGCTCGAATGATATCGAAGACATTTTAGAAGAAAGTGAGTAGGTAATGTTGCAAAACTTACAAATCTTACACAAGGAATCCTTCATCTCTGATATATTATGTTCATATACAACTAGTGTTGTACCCGATGATATATATAATCGCATGGGAGTTGGCATATTAAGTTATTAAATAAAAAATAAATAAAAAAAATGTGTCATCGATCATGAGTTCATTCCCACGCGGTTGAATATTTTTCAAAAATCTTTTAAATACATTTAATTTAATATTTATATTTAATTGTTTAATATGAAAAAAAAATATGGTAAAAACTACCTACCTACCTACATATAAACAATATAAAACACCGATAGAAAAATTTATTAATTAATTAATTAAATTTTCAATAGATGGTGATATATTATTTCTAAATCATTTCAGTCTATTTTCCTAGCAGAAACATTTGCATCGAACAGTATATATAGAACTTTTTTTATTTTGTTATTATTCGTATTACATTCGTACGTCATTTTATCTAGCTTACGTACACATGTATGTCGAATCGAAACGACTATTATAGTATGGCGAGCGTTATCTCAGACTAACCGACGGAATAGCGAAATTATATAAATTGTTTTACTTTATCTATGAATGTACGAAGTATCAATAGATGAAGTTATTTATATATACATATAGGTAATTTATTTATGTATATATGTATATAATTTATATAAATTATTTTTTTATTATTTATTTAGTTAGTATGAATTATTTTATTATTCATTTATTTATTATGAATTATTTTATTATTTTTTTATTTATTATCAATTTTTAATTATAATAAATAAATATTTCATTTATTTACAATTATTTAATTTATTTAAGTTATTTATATATAGGTAGGTAGGTAGTTTTTACCTTTTCTTCATATTAAACAATTGAATATAAATATTAAATTAAATACATTTAAAAGTAATTTGAAAAAAATACGACTGCGTCCGGATCGACACATTTCTTTTAATTTTTTTTTTAATTAATAGCTTAATATGCGATGATATTTTATCGTATAGACGTAATAGGTATAGACGTTGACTAGATAGGAATCGGCTATAAGCGATGTACATATGTATATGTATGTATGTAAATACATAAACACTTTACTAAGCCCCCGCGACTGAAAGGATTCCACTCTCGGGAATAGAATAGAGTAATCTTCCGAAATCAGGAATCCTTCCAGGTATTCATGTATAGAATCACTTGCCGAACGTGGGGCAGAACAAATCCCCCTTCCCTTACTTAAATGTCGTTACTCACAAGACGTCATAAAAAAATTCGGTCTTCTTGGTTAGAGTGAAGTACCCATATGAAGTGCTGATACAAAGATGGAAAACAGGTGAAGAAGAAGCCATCGATTGGTCAAGGTTGTGTATATTAGATCTTATGAGTCGGTGAGAATTTTGGGATGCTCGTGTCGTGGCACACCCTGTATGCTTTACAGATCTATCGAGGCTACTCCAATAAGGTCGTCGGGGAAATATATATGTACATACATATACATATATTGGCATAACGGTTAATCATGAGTTATTAAGGCATTGATTTGTAACACTTTCTAGAGGAGCACTTGTCGTAAGGCACAAAAGGCCGTCAAGTTTTGTTCCGACCTCTGACTACGTCACTTTTCGACTT
Source organism: Arctopsyche grandis (assembly GCF_051622035.1). Classification (NCBI taxonomy): domain Eukaryota; kingdom Metazoa; phylum Arthropoda; class Insecta; order Trichoptera; family Hydropsychidae; genus Arctopsyche; species Arctopsyche grandis. Next base: position 25,257,307 of record NC_135356.1, on the reverse strand, counting down.
CCTTCCTGATTTTAACGCCACTGGTCACTTTCGGAATTTAGTATATAGCTTGAATATTGCTATATTATATCTTTCAGATAGTATTCGACTTATAGAAATCTTTTCTGGGTGTAATTTTAATGTAAATCGCGTTTTCAGAACACAAAAATGAGGTATCAATATGTATTGAAATCGATTTTAGGAGTAGTTTATGTTTGAAATCGTCATACAACATTACAAAGTCATACAACAAGTAGATTAGATAAATAAAAATGTTAATTATGTATCTATGCTAGTCGACTTCTTAGATGATGCTTTATTTTAATAATAAGCATTCCTAGGACTCGTCTTCAAAGGCTCACTGAACAATTTTTGGAGCTAATGAATGTAAAAGTTTATAGCATTTTGTCTGTTTTTTTGTCAAATTTGTTTGATCAATTCTTTTTGCAAATGGAAAAGACTTTTTCTCAACACAGCACATACCATCTAATTTCATTCTAGACAGTAGGCAAACTCTAAATCTCGAATCCTGTTGATTATAATGTCGTAGCTGACCAACTTGAGAATCTTATTTCTCAAACAGTAAGTTTTACGATTTTTTTTTTATCTAGACAACAGAGTTTAGTTTTTCGTCAAAGAAATTCTTCTCTTTTGTTTCTAGATATATATATGTTTTTCATACAAATTGTCGTAGCGTCTCTAGCTACGACAAAAGTTAACAGATACCCTACGAGAGACCTGTATCTTTATGTGAATTGTAGTTTTAAATATAGCGTAGAAACAATATTTAAATATTAAAAAAAATAATTTTTGAAAGGTTTCAAATATTTGAAAAATATAATAAATTTATGATTGTATCAGAATTTTTTTCTGAATGTGTAGATTTATTTATATATATGAAGGGATACATTTAAATACTGTTTTTAGTTAGTATAAATTTCCGATTGAAATCAATTCTTATTTGTAAATATAATGCAAATAGAATTTTGTATGTCTAATATATGTATGTATGTATGTATGTATGTACGTACATACACATGTTTTTGATATATGTTAAATGTCAATAAAGATGAAACTCGAGAAACTGCATTGTATGTTAAATGTCAATAAAGATGAAACTCGAGAAACTGCATTGTATTGCCGTTGAACTTTAACAGTTATAGACAGTGATATATATTAATGATAAAATCGATTATTATATATGTACATACATATATGTATGTAGAAGGGGAAATCTTGACATTTAAGTTTTTATCGTAATCGTGCTTAGAAGTCATGTAATCCTTTTGTGTAAGTATTGTAACAGTATTTTGTCGAAAGACCTTGCCAGTTTTGATTGTTCATTGTGCGAAACAATAGTTCGCTGTTATATACAAAAGGTGTATGTATTATTTTGTTTACATGAAATTTTTTTCAAGTTAAAAATAACGTAAAAAAATATATTGTATAAAATTTCTTAAAATAAGCCTGACTCCTTAAGAGGGCTGTACACCTGAAGCCTTAATTTTGTTACCGTTCCTTTCTTCGATATATATATTGAGTGTATGTATATATTGAGTGAATGCAACAATATATATCAATATATATATTGAGTGAATGCGACAGTTGCGCTTCGACCAGATAAAACGTATTTTAAATTGACAAAATCGAGGTTTCGTATTCTACTATTTTCTCCTCCAAAACTGGACCAATTTAAAAAAAAAATTCATCGGTATGAGAAAGATACTTTCTGTGCATCTATTGGCGTATTTTTTTTTAAATCAACCGTTAAATAAGCACACTGGACTCGTTGCGTAGGTGTAAAAAAGAGGTGATTTTATAGATGTTTGGCGGCTCCTAGCTCATATAAAAAATAATTAATCAAAAAAATAAAACGATAGGTGCACCCCAATGGTAGATATCCATAGCATATTAAAAAATAATTTCTCTAGTGCCATAATTGAGGAAGGGAGAAGTATAGTACGTTTGTATGGACAAGGCGCTGCTGTCCAGCCCTCTTAAATAACGAGTTGTGGGGGTAAGAAGTTTCAGATTTATGTATTGTGTTTTTATTTTTAAAAAGTAAAAATAATATGAGGGGGCGAATATTGAAACCGACGGGTAATTAATACACAATATTACCAACAAGGTATTATATTACATTAAAAACGTGGCGTAACCACAACATTTCAAATATTTTATTGACTTTAAATCGATTTTGAAGATTATTACATGAACTAACTATGTACATATAAATATGTATGTAATATGAAATGTTTTATAGTTAGACGCCACGTATTTTATTATTTTAGTTATGAATGGTGAAATCGAACCAATTTATGCAACATTTCAGAATTGAAATATGTAAATACACAAATGTTTCGTATAGATAGATGTTGGTTGGTTGGTTAATCAACAGTTAAATACAGTGGCGTAACCGGATTAATATCGTATCCGGACACCGAACTATGTAAGTAAACACAGAAAATTGTACTTACAGTTCGTATGTTAAGATGATTTTAATATGTATAGGTATGTACATACATACACATAAAAACATATATAATGAACCAGACTAACACGGCTGGAAAGGGAAAGTAGGAAAGTAGGATCTAGAAATTAGCGTAGATAAGACTAAATTAAAGTTATAAATACTGCATGCCGGATAGTATTATATCCGGATCCGGATCCAAAATCATAATCAAAAACTTCCAGTTTTTAAATTCAAATTTTATTTATTTTGTTTCACTATACAATTCTCGAAAAATATTATAGAAGGTGATTAAAACCATACAAATACAAATATAATACAGTATATCATAATGCAAAAAAATATAGGCAAAATTACAATAAATATATTTTTTTTATTTTGTTTTCCTAATTTTAATATTATAACACTTTAAAACACTAAAGCATTGAGAGACTTATCCTCCAATGTCGATCTCAGTTTAGTGCAGAGGTATACCAATATTATCAGCACATTTAGAAAATTTGTGATTTTGTGTCCCTTTATTACTATCATTATTATTATAGAATTTTGTAGTTTTCCGAAAAATATAATGAAAACTATATTTATATTTATTATAGTCAAGAATAAAACTGATTTTTTAAAGATAATTACAAGAAATAATTAAAATAAAGTACTTACCGTCAACAAAATCTGGTATGATGGTGATTATAATGTTGAAACGATGTTTACACTCTGAAGTCTAAGTAGTAGTCTAAGTAGTAGTCTAAGTAGTAGTCTAAGTAGTAGTCTAAGTAGTAGTCTAAGTAGTAGTCTAAGTAGTAGTCTAAGTAGTAGTCTAAGTAGTAGTCTAAGTAGTAGTCTAAGTAGTAGTCTAAGTAGTAGTCTAAGTAGTAGTCTAAGTAGTAGTCTAAGTAGTAGTCTAAGTAGTAGTCTAAGTAGTAGTCTAAGTAGTAGTCTAAGTAGTAGTCTAAGTAGTAGTCTAAATAGTAATCTAAGTAGTCTAAGGCGAAATTCTATCGTTTTCGGTATTTACTGAATGTAAATACTGAAAGCTGCGAACAATGGAACGGATTCTTTCCATTGTTCGCAGTTTTTTGAGAACTTACTATATTAGCATAACACTAATTTATTACTAAGTATTATAATAACACATACCTATTTGGATATCTTCAATTCTCGAAATACCACGTTAGTACCCGAAATTTGAAATACCGGGATCCGGGTTTTAAGTCATTATCCGGCCAGGTCGAGTCCGGGTCGAATCGAGTCCAGAAACTCCAACACTAAGGCAGTGTAAGTTGTTAAACATGATTTACATCTAGGTCTAATCTTTGACATGCCCAGTAATAAAGAAGTGGAAATATGTAAGGAGACGTATGAACTTAATGTCGTATTCAAATCTAAAATGTCACTGAGCCTGAAGAAAAAGATCGTCGATCAATGTATTTTACAGGTCTTTTATTTGACGAAGCCTCATAGTGGAAAAAAACACTCTGATACCAATACATACGTATTGCCAACAAATGCGTGCATTTTTTGGTGTGGCGATTGTGTATACCGGCAGAAACATCAGTTTTCAATGGTTCGGTGACTACATATTCCGATACTAATAATTAGAGGTAGGACCGGAAGCGTGCCGTTTATTGTTCAATTGTTGTAAATGCTTTGTAAAAAAGGTTCGGCAAACCTTTAACAATGCATTTACAATATTTGAACAATAAACGGCCCCCTCAGGGTCCGGGCTTTACTAATAATAAACCTTGCTAATGATTTGGGTACCGACGTACATAGATCCGGAGTATATCCTGAGTGATATGGAGATTTTTTATGATTTAATTTAAATTTATATTGTACATTTTATATTAAAATATAAAGTAATTAATGAATTAATTATGGTTTTTTTATGTTATGCCTACAAGTGTACCATGAAATAAAACTGAACAATATTTATTGCTGGCTAGACGATGCACAATTTATACCGGTATACAATTTACACGCATTTGTTTCCAACACACACACAAGTTATTATTAGATAAGACTTCGTGAACTAAAATATATGTATCAGTGGTGTCGTATGAATGCGAAAGTTGGGCATTGAACGCACTCAAATAAGTATAGAACGCTGTATGCTTGGCATAACGAGGAGAGATAGAAGCTCCGCAAATGACCGCAATATACGAAATTATTGATAATTCTAATGATTTTTGAATCATCAACTAATGAAGTTGACGGTGAGATAAATGAATATTTGTAGTATTCACGTGGCTAATGGAAACAATATAGCGAATGGTTCCTTTTATTTTCTTTTCGGCCAAAATACATCAAATATGGCGGATCCGGTGGCGATAATGTATTGATTATATTGAACGTGGATTGCGGCTACGTGGAACCGGTTCTTGGAGTTAGAATCGCTCCACTCGATTTTGAGACCAATTTCTCAATTATTTTGCAATTGTGTGCGCGCATTATTGCAGCAGATCCGTCACAATTTGGAAACCGATGGATGACATCCCGCCAAAATTGAAATTTTTTAAAAATTGTCTGTGCTGAAACTGTTGTAGAATCTGCATATATGTATGTATGTATGAACATACATGTTTGTAGACATTTTATATTACATATTGTAAATCTAAGGTGCTTGGAAGATATACATGCATATATAAATATATTATTATTATATTTATTTGTGTTTACTTAGTGAAAATGTATCCAAAAAAATTGTTGATGCATATAATATATATATATATATATATATATATATATATATATATATATATATATATATATATATATATATATATATAGATATATGTTTGTATGTACATACATATGTACATATGTGCAATGTGGCAATTTAAAATGATAGTATGACGAAATGCAAGTTACAAAATTTTTGTTAAATGGTGAATTAATTAGCACACAACGATCACATTGTCACCCAATGACGTATGTAGTGTGCAAGGATATACAGGTTGTTGTTTAAGTAATGTAATTTTCGTTGTATTAGCAAAAATTGATTCTTATATTCGTATATACATAAATACAAAATAATACAATAGACGTTGTCTAGCTGAGATGTTTTCCTCATTAATAAAAAAATTCGGGTGTGACCAACCCATGACTTTATCTATGTATTTGAGGAATATAAAAGGTTACAAAACAAAATTAGATATTGAACTAATAACTATGATAGCGATACAAATTGAGCGCAAATATATGCAAATCCTTGCACAAGACAAAAGTTCTACTTCCGGTTGTCGGATTTTGTTCAAATTTTTTTTATTATTTAAAATCAGTATAATTATTATACAAATTAAATATCAAGAGGATAAAAATAATTTAAAAGGTCAAAATAAAATAATGAAAAATTGTTTTAAAAAAAAATACTACTTCCGGTTTACGAATTCTGACCAAAACGTTACCAAATCTAAGTTAGTACATAAAGAATACAAATATAATTTTTCAGCTTAATACGTTCAGGGGTGTGGACAGGATCCAGGCGACAACATTTTTGACCTTTCTAAGAGGAGAAAAACCCACTTCCGGTTTATTAAATTTGGTGATTTTTTTTTTATTTTCATCACATTAATACAAAAATTATACTTGAATTTTTTCGTGAAGATCACACATGTTTAAGGAGTCGAAAAAAATAGTGGATGAGTAAACTGCCACTTCCGGTTGAGGTATGCTTACTAAATTTTATCCATAACTTTCTATTACGTTTAAACTTCTAGATATAAAATTTCAGTTCAATAAACCAAAAGGTTTCTGAGAAAAACATAAAAAACCGCGATTCTCTAGAGTAAAACTACTACTTCCGGTTCAGATAAAAATATTAAAAAAATATAAGGTTATAGACATTATTATTTCTATTACATGTAAAAAAATTTAATCCGATTCAGTCAGCGGTTTGGGAGATAATTGAATTCAAAAACTTAAAAAAAAGAGGACACCTATAAGGGGAGGTACCATTTCCGGTCAACTTAAAAATTTGAAAAAAAATTTCGTCATGTCTATAAGAATTTTAGTACCCGATACCAAGTTTTGGTTCGATAGGACTAACGGTGTTCAAAAAATCCCCAAAACACACAGACACACAGACACACATACACACAGACACACACACACACACATTTTTTCTAGATCATGAAAACGTGATCAGTAATCGATTCTGAGTTCGAATCAGTCAAAATCTCGAGTTCGAATTTTCACATGATCACAAAACTTCATCTATTGTTACTACGTACATAGATAAAGTAAAAATATTTTAAGTGTAATAAGGGTATGATTTAACGATGCATAAAAAATGACTTTGCTCCTTAGAACAAATCATTTGCGCATTAGAATAAAATAAATTGCGCATTTAATAAATATATTTCTGTTACATAAAAAATGTTACATTGAGCAATATTTTATTTGCTGTATGTAATACACAAAAAAAAATGTTTCGATCATTTAACAATTTAAAAGTGCGTAGTTATAGGTAGAAAGCTCTCATGAACTACAAGAAATTAGCATTTTAAATCACAATTCTTAACTCGGGAGCTATAATGATGATATGCGAAATCTGTAATGTTCAGCGTTAATGCGCATTTCATTCATTTTGGTTTTCTTTATATTTTTCCTGTCTTGAAAGAAACGTCTTGAAAGAAACGAAAATATATATATATATATATATATATATATATATATATATATATATATATATATATATATATATATATATATATATATATAAATGAAACAAAAAACATATATCGCGATGTGGGATATTTGGGATACTAAGAATAATGATAAAATTAAAGAAAGAAAAGGAACAATAAAAACGATCAATATGAGTGGGAGTATAGTTAAGAGAATATATTCACTATAAGACTTTAACCATGATATTTGCATTAATTGGAAGACAAAAATATCAAAACTTTTCCGCATAGTAGGATCATAGAAATAGAGTTTATTGAATATATCGTTATACAATTTTTTTTATGATTTTGTATATGTGAAATTGTTTTGCATGGGGAAGGGCGTTGTTATTTTTGTAACGAAAACATTAAAAAAAAACATTGTTATTTTCCTATTATATAATATGTACTGTATATAAGAAGCAGTACTAAATTACATATCAGCGTAGTCTCTACAAAATCAAATTTATATTGAAAATGAACAACAGGGAAGGAGCGCTTTGAGGTTATTTCAATTTAACATTTTGTTATTTATGAGAAAAAAAATTGGCGTACGTAAATAAGCATAAAAAATGTATTCTGGGAAAAACTCAGTGATTGTAAGGAGAGCACGTAGTTGAGCGGCGTGACATATGAAAAATTGGTGAGTTTTATGACTTTCTTAATTCTCTGCTTTGGAGCAGCGGTTTTCAACTGTCAGTGTGCACAAAATCAAAGTCCTAGAGGCCCGTGAAAGCTTTCTACCGGACTAAACCTGGGATATATAAGGCTGTAAAGATCGTACAAAAATTAACGTCGTAGTAGAGCTATGAAATTTAGGTCTCACATCTTCATGCAGAATTGAGGTGACTATCGAGAGGAAAGACTTCTTTATGTCTTCTTGAACAAAAAACAGTTTCTGCTGATGAAATTACTTTGACTTAGTAATCTTTATTCGACAAGGAATGGTAGGCTAGGCTATTTATGTAGTACATATACATAAATAGCCTAGCCGTAGGGAAACTCAGACTAGACAAAAGTTCTACATAGTTCCGGTTGTCAGATACTACTTCTAGTTTATGAATTCTAACCAAAACCTTATGAACTCTAAGTTACAACATAAAGAATACAGAAAAATTTTCAGTTCGATACATTCAATAGTGTGGAAAAGATCATTTTCGAATTTTCAAAGTGGAAAAAATCCCGCTCCCAGTTTTCATTGATACAAAGATTATACTTTTAGATAATATAATACTTAAAGAATTTTCTCGTGAAGAGCACACATAGTTATTTAAAGGGTTGAAATAGATAATGGAAGAAAATTCGAACAAAAGTAAACTCATACTTCCAGTTGATGGAAGTAGCAGTTTACTAAATTACTAAATTTTAGATATTACTTACACCGAAAGGTTTTTGAGAAAGACATAAAATATCGACTTTCCAGAGTAAATGTACTACTTTCGGATGAGGTAAAAATATTTTTAAAATATTAGTGCATGAGATTTATTATTACTGTTACATGTATAAAAAGTCAGTCTTTTCTGTTGAGCAGCTCAGGAGATAATTGAATATAAAAACTTAAAAAAGAGGACTCTTATTAGGCAGGGTACTACTTCCGGTCAACTTAAAAATTTTATAAAACTAATCGAAGTCGATATTTTTAATTTTTTCATATATTCTGGCGGTTTTGTCGCCTCACGGTTATGTCGGGGCGGTTACGTCGATACGCTTTTGTACCGAGCGCTTTTGACTGGACACCGTTATTACATACATATGTATGTAATAAAGGTGTATATGTATAAAATAATAATATAACGTACATATGTATAAAATAATAAGTTGGGTATAAGAAGAAGTTATAGAAATGTTCCGATTTTTATATGTTTTTTTGATCTTTGGTGACGTCAACTGGAAAATAAATAAGTAATGGTTTTTATTTCTGGCTTAGTGGTCAGCAAAAATTTCTCTTATTTTTGCTGATTAGCTGGTGCAAAAAAAAAATGTTGAAGGCCACTGTGTTAGAGTTTCACAAGACAAGTAGGAATGAAAGAGAGTTGGAGATGACTTCATCCAGCACTGGATGGTGAAAGGCAAATGATGAGTACATAAAATTCGAATAAATTGTCTATTTTACTGCATATTTGATTTCAAGTATAGTTACTTGTCAAGGTCAAGCTATATCACTGTCTGGCATATCTGTGGAAGGATCTTCCTTATTAATTTCCCTCTACTCTCAAAGATAGATTTTGGTGGGAAGCTTAGTATTATATTTTGGCGGTAAAATTTCGCACATACATAACTGTTAAAAATTATAAAATTAAAATAATAACATGTAAAGCAAATTACTTAAGTATTGAAAACTTGCGGGAATTATAATACGAGTGTGTGCATGAGCTTTGTAATGCTATTTGAAAAAGTTTGGTAGGTTAACGAGTCACGTATACACCGCTATGTTCCGCACAGCTTCAGGCGGCAAATCTTCAATAATCATATTCGATTTATTATAATTAAACCATTTCAAATATATTTTTATAAAGAGTTAATTAGCTATCAAATATATTTTTAGTAGTATGTGTCTGTGCATTTGTGAACGTTCATATGTATGTACATATGTACATATGTACAACTTGGACATTGAACGCCAAATTACAAATCCCAATGCACTCAAAGAAGTATGGAACGTTGTAAGATTGGCATAACGAGGAAAGACAGGAAATAGAATACGTGGGTGAGAAGTATGACAAGGGTTGTGGATATATTGGATAGAGTAAAGAGCCACGTGGCTAGAAGAATGGACGAAAGGTGGACAAAATAAGTGCTAGAATGGTACCCGAGAGAATGTAAAAGGGTAAAAGGAAGATCGCAAAGAAGATGGGTGGACGAAATAAGGAAAATGTGTGGGGTGAGATGGATGAAAGTTGCGCAAAACAGAGACGAGTGGAAGCGTGTTGGAGAGGCCTTCATCCAGCAGTGGATGGCGAATGGAATGATGATGATGATGATATATATGTAGATATTAGTATTACTAGTATGAGAGGCGTATCATTACAAGATTGCAAAAATATCAAACTCGGGTGTATATAAATCTAACGTCGCACATGCATATGTACGATCTTATTGTTTCTTCTACATTTCTTAAAGTATGGGAATCACCGTTATCGATCACTGTCAAACCTATATACGAATATATGTTAATACAAGGATAAAATATCAAATAGTGTTTTCAAACTTAAGAGGGCTGGATACCCGAAACCTTAATTTTGTTGCCGTTCCTTTCCTCGATATATAATATATATTGAGTGAATGCGACAAAATATATGTATATCAATATACATATATATTGAGTGAATGCGACAGTTGCGCCTCAATCAGATAATACCAATTTTAAATCGACAAAATCGAGATTTCGTATTTTCCAGTTTTCTCTTCCGAAACTGGACCAATGTTAAAAAAAATTTTCTTCATCGGTATGAGAAAGATATTTCCTATGTTTTTTGGTCTTCGTATTTTTTTAAAAATCAACCGTTAAATTGGCACGCCATACTCTTTTCGTGGGTGTAAAAACGAGGCTATTTTATAGATTTTTGGTGGATCCTAGCTCCTATAAAAAATAACTAATCAAAAAAATAAAAGTATAGAAACATGCCTATGGTGGATATCCATAGCATATTAAAAAATATTTTTTTTTGTGCTATAATTGAGGAAGGGAGAATTGTAATACGTTTGCATGGACAAGGCTTTAGTGTCCAGCTCTCTTAAGGTGGTAAAGAGGTTTTCACTTTAAGGCGCAAACAAACCGAATCGTATGGCATAGGCACGTTCTTAGCCTCCTGTGGTGAACAAGTATATATATACAGGGGTCTTTTAATTGCTCTGCATATGTACTAACAATATATAAAGTTTTGTGATCATGCGAAAATTTGAACTCGACATTTTGACTAATTTGAACTCAGAATCAATCACTGATCACGTTTTTATGGTTAAGTAAAAAATATGTGTGTGACCGGGTGTGGAACTTCTCCTTATAGGTATCCTCTTTTTTTAAGTTTTTGGATTCAATTATCTCTTAAAATACTCAACTGATTGGACTGAAACTTTTTTACATGTAATAAATACGTAGGTATGATAAATCGCATAATTTAATATGTTTTTGTAAATTTTTACCTCAACCAGAAGTGTTACTTTAGCTCTAGAGAATCGAGGTTTTTTAAGTTTTACTCAAAACTTTTCAGTGTATTTAACTGAAATTTAATGTCTAGAAGTTTTAGCTTAATACTAAGTAATACATATAAAATTTTGTGAAGATCCGTGAACCGGAAGCGCAGTTTACTGTTGTTCAATTTTACTTCTGCAATTTTTTTTTTACCCTTTAAATGTGTGCTCTTCACGAGAAAATTCCAGTATAATTTTGTTTTTGATAAGTTTCGCCAAGTTTCTCTTACATTGCTTTGAATATGGAAATCACTAGCAAACCTATAAATATCCTAAAAAATATTCTAGTTTGCTGAAAAGTTTTCAGAAACAAGGTCGAGAAATTTGCAGTTCGATGAATTACTCGTTCATTTTATTGCGCGAAAAATTGATCCGTGGTAGTCTCCTAACAAGCCAATATTGAAATAAATTAAAAAATTTTAAACTAGCCAAACTAGGTACCGAACTAGCTACCGAATCCACTGCGGTAATTTTTTTCGCGATATTGTGCTTCTATTAATGTGGGAAGGTTCTTCTCTGACCACAAAAATTTCATTAGAAATCGTTAGTGCAATTGGAAAGTGGAGTCGACATCTATACACTTCGAATGCAAATTCAAACTGAAGAAGCACTTGTGAATCTGCTTAATGTGTATGATATTATTTATTTTAATAATCGATGGACGACACGTCACTGGTTTCGATCGAATATATGTACGTAATACATACATATATACGTATGTTCATATATATTGAGTGTGACATGTTTTACGCTCGAAATTCGATCAACAATTGGCATTGCGAGAAAGGTTGTCGCATATCGAGGTCAAGGATTGGGAAAGATTGCCGGTTTTGCCACAGCAATCTGCCTAATTGGTATGGTGCTTCGATGTCACATGATAATTAAACGAAACGCATGTGCATCTGTTAAATGCGCTTTCGAACCGTGTGCATAATCTTCGCTATTTGAAATTCGATGAATTTTTTCTCAGGAAGCGCCGAAGATTGTCCCGAAAATTCGCACAGTACGACCTCGATCTATAGGAAATAACTTTAATAAGCAGTGCGACCTTCGAAATGGCTTGTCATTTAAAATTACTATACGACGCATTTGGTTTTTATATGGATCGTAATGCTATGCTTCTTACTATTTCGGTTTTTTTCGCGATATAGTATTTTTTTTGCAATCAGACTCTTTTCGAGGAAAAAAAAGTCGGCTCGATCTCTTTATATTAAGGTCGTTTGTTAATGGACAACTTTTTCATCGCCACTTCCAAGATTTGAACCCTCATTTATGTTTGTACATGTGTATGTGTAGTAGAATGGTTGAAAAAAAAAGATTTTTTTGGCATTCCAATAAGTACAAGTGTCATGGTAAAATTCACATTCGGCAGAACTCGCTCAACTCGAAAACGGTTAAATCGACATTTACGCTATTTTACCATACAATAATTCAGTTATTTATTTATTATATAATTAGTTCACTATTTGAATATATTAATACATTTATTAAATATATAAAAACAACAGGAAATTCCAATAAAAACAATCCTAATGGTTCAAAAATAAATCTGCCCTCAAAACCTCAGAAGAGACTGCTGTAGATGTTACAGTCGAAGTGTATTTTCAGTAGTGATATATTCTAACTGGCGTTTTACGTCATTCATATTCGAATACAATTCAACTAGTAAATTATATATCTACAAGCTCGAATACACTTTCAACGATGTGCGCCAGTTGGAATATGTAAACAGTCGAGATTTGAGAGCTCTGATAGTTTTAAGAATGCTATAGAATTCAATAATGCGTTAATATTTGACAGGTATTACAAATAACGGTAAAGTATTAAGATAGCTCTAAGAGTGTGTTCGAAAAAAAAAAATGTGACTTTTCAACTCAATTTACTAGTCGAGTGACTTTTTCGTGAAAACCTAACATTTCTATCTAACCAGATACCGACTTGTAGTTGAAGGAAATTTTCAATTGTAATATATTTTGATCATTTAGAATGTGATTCGCCATATGAATCAACTTGTATGGGTTAAACGGAATATATTCCAACTAGTCTACATATATTTTTCCTTTGTAAGGTCTCACCTTGAATTTGCCTCAATTATCTGGTCACCTTTTTATTTATCCCATATTAATTGTATTGAGAAAGTTCAACTTAAATTTATTAAATCCTTACGCTACCTTTTTCCTACCTATACCCATTCTACTGTTTCCGATATTTAAAAAATCCTATCTTTTAACAATCTTTCTGTCAGGCGACGACATACTGATGCTATATTCTTCTTTAAGCTCATAAATGGTTTCCTTGATTGTTCTGATTTACTGAATAAGGTTAATTTCAGAATCTCAGTTCGGTACTCTAGCCACGTTGCACTCTTTTCACTTGATCCTTTCAATACTGATTCCCAGAAATATTCTTATCTGCAGCGCATTTATCGTATGTTTAACGGAGAGCTGAATGAGGTTGATCTATTTGGTATTTCCTTACATCAATTCAGGTCTAACATCAAAAGAATCTTGACCGATTGATTCATTTCTTCTCCTATTCTATTTTATAACCTTTTTCCAATATTTCCAATATTTTTATACTTTAGTTTAGTTATGTAATGTGCTATTTAATCATGTTATAGCTTTCATTATTTTCCTTTTCATTTGTTTATTTTGTATTTACCTTTTTCATTTGTTTTATATTTGTAAATTTCAATTTCTTCCTATATTCTATTTTATAACCTTTTTCCAATATTTTAATACTATAGTTTAATTATGCAATATTCTATTTTGTCATGTTATAGCCTTTATTCTTTTCTTTTTCATTTTTTTTCCTTATATTTATCTTTTTCATTTTTTTTTATAATCTTTGTAAAAATCTGTTATTGGACTCGGATGTTACATATATGTATTATATATTTACTATTTGTTTTTTATACATATCTACATACATCCTGTTGTCTGTTGATTTTTCAATAAATAAAATAAAATAAAAAATAAAAAATATATTACAACTGAAAATACACAACTATAACGGTAGTTAGTACCAGAGTAGATGGAATACATATGTAGTCAAAATATATTACAACTGGATGATACAAGTCAACTGTAACATAGAAACTAATTAAAATAGTGTATGTGCTCATTAAGAAAATGAGGATTATTGAAATTGGAATTTGATGTTATATATCCAGGGTAGAATGAGATGCTATTTTAACGACCAATTTTATTTTTAGGTGTTTATCATGCTTTTGAGATCTTATTTTTACAGCTTATTTTAATATGTATTTGAATTTGGAATAGTTCTAAATGATAATGTGAAAATATTGATTGATATTAAAAATGGATTAATAATATAATATTATATAATATGTATACAGTATAATTTTGACTGCAGTATAACTTTTTTAAGATGTAGAATAAAAATGGAAAAATTTATATTTGAAAGATTCAATTTAGTAATAATTTATATATACATACATATGTATGTAAACGTAAATAGAGTGGTTCTTATTTTGCCGAAAAGTTCTGATTTTTTTGGATTTCCAATGGGTGCAAATCTTTGGCGAAAATCTGATATTTTTATTTTGTGGGTGTTAGTATGTACATATGTACATGTCCATATGCATACATATTTAATAAGTGTTTTTTATTTTATTTATTTATTTATTCTCAAAAGTTTTATCATACATATGCATATTAAATTCCAGAAAAGCTTTTAGGTAAATAAATATTTTATTGGTCATATTATGGCTCATAGTTCGACAAATTTGAATGATTATGATTATATCAGTGTTGATATTGTTACGTACGCCGCGGATTGAGCGAATTGCACTTAGACCAACGGATATCTGTTATCGGGTTAACTAAGTGCATGCACTTACTTCCAAGGATTATATCTGGACTCTAAGTGCATTTAAGCTAAACAATGACCGTTATTAGGCTTTTCTCAGAATCGGTACGGGGAGACCCAATGTCGTGGAAATACATATCCGAATACGTGACTTTACAACAGGTTAACAGATTAAGCGTCCTGAGAGATCTACCCTTTACAAGGCGGTACGTAGGCGATGTCATTCTGGACTGAGCAGTGACAGTGCGTGTATCTCCTTAATCATCAATAAATGCTGTGATACGACTGTTGGCCATTTACTTGGATCCTCCACCCACCCCTACGCAACAATATTATTGGAATTAGATTTTCAACGTTAAACATAAATGCTTTGTAATGTGACGTTTGATTTTTTTTTAGCATTTTTATATAAGTGAATAGCACTTCAATTATACCAGATATAATTATAGCCGATAAAAAATAGACGTGGAATTTTGAAATACATAAAACCTGATTCGGAATGAAATATAGAACGCAAAACTAAATCAATGAAATATATAAATAATTCTACCCGAATTATGTATAAGTCATATGAGATGATCGAAACATATGTATGTAGTCATATTATACATAATAATATGTAAATTAAACTAAATTAAACATCCTTATTCAGCTGTCACTTTGAAACTTGGTTATAATATAACACGCTGTCCAGTTCACGCATTCGGCAAAGAATTTGCCGAATTCCCGAACTGGGCAATGTGTTTGCATTTTTCACGCATTCAGCAATTCTCTTGCCGAATGCGTGTAATAGACAATTCGGTGTAACATATATACATTCATACGAATGTAACAATTATTTATACACCAAATGTATGTATATACATATCATACCAAATATATATGTATACACATATGTATGTATGTATGTACATATACATATGTGCATATACAATATCCTGTTAATATTTAATAGAAGCATTCTGAATATGAGGAAAATTTTATTTTTATTTTTAGATATAAAAATTCGTTAAAATATTATATAATAGAACCAGTTAATGTAAAAAATTGAAAGAAAGTAAGAGTTTCATACATTTTGGAAAACCAATAAAATGAAATACGAAGCGAACAATATTTTGTCATAATTTATTTGCCTAAAAATTTCTTAAGCTGCTTGCTACTTCATTATAACCAGTTAAACAGAACAATTAAGTATTCAATAAGAGTTCAGTCAATTACGAATTCATTTCGAAAATAATAATTACATACTCAATGAGATGTAATTGAAATACATTGTACATACATAAACATTTTGTTTCTTAATAATTAAAATATCCGGAACTCATTTAACGAATGTTGCAAATTGAAATTTATGGGTTGTAAGCAATTCATTATAGTGTTTCATTTATTCACTTGGTATTATATGTATATACGGGCAAAAAGATTCTTATATTTTCACGTTTTAGTTTAATTGTACAAAATATATCTGAAAACTTTTAATAATCGATATAGTGATTTGATTACAATTCAGTGCGAATAAAAAAGTACTAGAAATAAGTTAAAAAATGATTCAATTTTCGATAACGCATTGATTAATAGCTGTCATTAATTTTATCTCTATTGAATTGCACTCTCCAACAAAATATTATATTAGGACAGAATTAATCTTGTTTATCCCAAAGATTACAATTAAAAGAAAGTTACGACTCCGTACAAATAATATATGTATGTATGTATGTATGTTCATACATATGTTACAGTTTTGTCTCTGTTATGAAAAAAATAATGAAAACTACTGAAAGAGCACAAATTCATATAAAAGATGTTAGTAAGATTATTCTGAATTAATTATTATTAAATTCAAGTTTTAATCTTTTCCAGTCTTAATTTTCAAAAATTCTAGTCCATATGAGCCGCTATATTTGAAATTGGAGAAAGTACTCTTTTTTCAATTCGAAAGTACTCTTTTTTCAAGATTCTGAACATATCGAATTAAAATAAGTGATAACAATTTGTGAATCAAGTCAAACAGAAATAAAGTTTTTGGAACTGAAAAATGGACTTCCGCCACTTTCAAATATAATATATACATTTGATATTTTTTTT
Source organism: Arctopsyche grandis (assembly GCF_051622035.1). Lineage (NCBI taxonomy): Eukaryota > Metazoa > Arthropoda > Insecta > Trichoptera > Hydropsychidae > Arctopsyche > Arctopsyche grandis. The sequence goes on along the minus strand of NC_135356.1, from coordinate 25,240,090 downwards.
AACAGTATTTATTACCCTTTTTGACGCAAATTTGAGCATATAGGCAACTACATAAATGCTTTAAAATTTCGATCAACCGTCTTCTACTAAATTTATTGGTTTAATAATAATCATTGAGATGATTTTATAAAAAAGAGACCACTTTGATGGTGATTTTTATATGGAATCGTCGAAAAATTGAAATTTCACCTGCTAACCAAAATCATAAACCATTTTTACTTTCGATCCTTTCTACCCTAGAAGGCAAATGCAGGACTGTTGGAGTTGAAAATCTTTCTCAAGATAGTACATCCTTTCTCGCCTAGTACAAATATTTGAAATTCCCAATGTTCGGAATCGAATATGCATTTAAAAAGTTTTTCAACTAACAGAACTTCATCTATCGATCCTTTGAGTATGTACATACATAGATACATTAACATACGAGCCGTTATATTTAAAAGTACAATTTTCATTTCCAAAACACTACTTGTGTTTGTCTCAATTCACAAATTGTTATCACTTCTTCGATACGTCCAGAATCTCGAAAAATCAGAATAAACGTATATTTTTAAATATTGTAAAACGCAAAACATTGCGTTTTAGCAAATGAATGTAGAAAAGTGGACTTACATATGCCACTTACATAAGTAAAGAAGAAATTTAGGTGTGTTGCATCTAAATGTTGCCGTGTGTAGGAAAGCTTGGTATACATTATTAATGACTTGATTGTAATCGGAATCGGCGTATCATTGACGATTCGCCAATATCGTCCCTCTCCACGTCATCGTCGATGAGTGTCGGACGTCACCATCAGTAGCCTCAGGGGATGGCAAATCCGGTAAGGGACGAAGTGACCTTGAAACTCCCCCCCATCTGCCCCTCCCACTCTCCACCACCCCCACCCTACCCCCGAAAGTAGGCCTGTGCGCCCCCGTTGACGTGGAGAAGTGTGATTGTCTTTGGCCGCCGCTCGCAGCGCGCAGTCGCGCCGCCACACCAACATGAGCTTCAAGCACTTGTAAGTCACATGTCTTCACACTCATGTAAATATATATACACACCAAAATACCTTGCGAATTTCCAAACACATACTTATATGTTCATGCATGACAATCTGTACCGATAATATATTATTGTAGTAATTGTAAACGGAACTGACGAGCGTATTTTTTCATGTTTTTCTTTTTTTGAGTTTGGGTTTCGCGTTTAGCCGCTCGTCTAAAGCTCCGCGTTGAATTTGCTGGCGATGTTGACGGAGCTTTTCTTTCCTTTTTATTTATATATACTTTATTTATATCTATTTGTTTTATTCTTTATAACGGATTTAATATTGCTTTAGCCAACAGCGTAGTTCAATCGTTAATTCTATGGATTGATTTGGATGTACATACACACACATATGTACATCAAAATCTCATGTAGGAATTTTCCGAATTTGTTATCGAAATATTTTCATACAAAAAATTGCATCACCAGGTGCTAATCATTGTTTTCATTATTTTTTATCACCTCGCGAAAGCAACAGAAAATTACTACCAGGATACATACATACATACATACATATGTACAAAGATACACTATATTATATGGAAATTGTAAAAATTAAATATTGTTAAGTTGATAATTGTGGTGATCAAACTTCACTCTTTCGATTCTTTGCTTTTTTATATTCATTTGTAGTTTATAACTAGAGGTAGGATAGTCACAGTATTATCCATTGTTCCATTGTTATAAATCCTTTGTAAAAAAGGTTCGGCAAAGCTTTAACAATGCATTTACAACCTTTGAACAATACGCGGCACCTTCTGGGTCCGGTGACTATTTATAACACTTAAGGAATCATATACCAAACGAATTTCCTTATTTGTATATTTTCGATAAAAAAATCACTGATAATGTACGTTTGTATGATATTATATTCTATCTAACTATACTAATTAATTAACGGTTTTTAATATCAAGAATTAACAATCATAGATTGAGTTGAGATAAAAAACCATTGGCAAAATTTTAATGATATATTTACTGAATCTTATTTTGAAAATGTTGATAAACAAATGTTGATACTCGCATACATAAGAATATTATCAACGCAAATCGCAGTTGCAAGTTTTCGTGGAAAATAAATACACTTTCATTTTCACAACGTAGTGGAATCTTTCGAAACCAAAGTGAACGTCTACTGAACTATACGCAGACTCGAAACGGCGAATTCTCACCTGTATTCAAATTCAGGAATTCAGGATTATAAAATTAAATCGGAAGCGCCAATTTTTTTCGAGTCTTCTTTGATCAAAGTGGTCGTCCTTACGCACGGAAATAATGATAAAGGTCAAGCCGTCACACATTTCACCGATAACGATCCAATAAAATAAATTAATATCGACCCTGAACCTATCGATATCGCGCGTCGCTTACAAATTTTCCATCCGCATCTATAAAACTTAGATTTTACAGACCATCCTACATATAGTATGTCAGTAGGAATTGAAGGTCAGCATTTCACTAGACTTTGCTAACTGGTCGAACTATGGTTTTGTGTCTCTAACATTTAGTTCAATTTTTTTTCAATACATTCTTCCAAGTTCGAATGAAATTTTGATCTCAAATTATTATTTTTTTTGAACTAGCAATCAATAATCATCTGTTTAAATATGAGCGATTATTCTTGATAATAAATGAACTCTAAAAATACATACAAATGAACTTAAAAAAAAAATTCGTTTGAATTTATTTGGAAAGCCTTCAATTGTTCTTTAATATTTATTTATTGTTTGAATGCGCAAAAACATCAAATTTCCCAAATTTGTTGTTTTTTATCGACTTTGGAATAATTTAGATGCATAATTGAGTGTTTGTAATTAAATTTGTTACGGTATTGCAATCGAAAAGTTATTAACATTCTTATATCATAAACATCTTGACAAAATTATTCGTAAAAAATACTGAACATTTTAACATAGAACCTCATAGAAGTTTAGAATATTTTTCGGAAATGGAAATACCAGTTTTGCAATTTTACGAAAATTAATTTATTCTACCAATGCATTATAGACTTTCTTTGTGAACATCATTGGAATTGTGAATGTGTTTTTCGCATAATTTTGACGCAATACTGCGGACTAACTGTAAGTCACCATGCTGAATAATTACTATTAAGCGTCACTTTCGTTCTGTCTTCGGTTAAATTGAATTACGAATATTAAGATCTGATGAAAAACACCCGAGGACTGTGTGGATAGTTTTGGTTGTGCGTCGATTGCAAATGGCGACTGTCGAGCGCGTCCGAATGCAACGCCGTCGAGATGATATGATCGTCGATAAATAATAATAAACGGTACTGATTAATTACATAAGTGTTCGGATACATAATAACGAGGCGCTTTCGCCGCGGCACGGTGTTAGGCAAGGCCGTTACGTGTTGTGATGGCCTGTTTTCGGCCTTTTGCTCGGTTCGGCTTGGCTCCAAACGGTCGTATGTGCCGTCGGTCCCGTCGCCGCCTCTCACTTGCCATTTTCTCGGGTTTCCCGTTGTCGCCGTTTGTTTCCTTGACATTTCGTCTCTCTCGCGTCACGATTTTCTACGATTGCTGACATAAGTTGAAAGTTCGTTCGTTCTTTGTTGCACGATCACGACGAGCCAACCCCTTTGACATTCCGACACGTCTCTCCTAGTGTCTCCGAGACGATAGAAAATGTTTTGCATACATAATGCTTGTGCAGAACGAACGAGCAGAGTCGCCGAAGCGATAGCTTCTCACTCAACATTTTAAAAACAAAATATCCATTCCATTTATAAAATTTTGAACACACCAAAATCATAAACCATAGCCCTTCAATTAGATATGTATGTCCCTGAAAAAGTATACATAATATTATATACGATAGATTTGAATCTTCATAAATTCAATTTTAATTACTTGAATAAATAAGTCCATTTATATGTAATTTTGAATACACAAAATTCACCAGTAATTAATTACATACATATGAGTCATTATATTTGAAATTGGTGTAAATCCACATTTCTTAATTTCGAGAAATATCTCACAAAACAATAAATATAATGTTTTGCGTTTAGCAATATTTAAAAATAATAGTGGCCTTCAGTACGTTTTTTCTGCTTTTCTGAGATTCTGGACGTATCGTAATTTGTGAATTAAGTCAAACTGAAATAATGTTTTTGGAACTGAAAATTGAACTTCTGCTACTTATACAACGGCTTATATATCCAATGATTTAATTCAAAACTTATTTACAAACTTGAATTGCATTAAAAATGATTTTTATATATATGTAGGTACAATACTAACATTCTTATAACTGTATCTCTGTAGTAACAATAGTTTCTACCTTGAGATTTTGACTTTTTTGAATTCAGACTCAATCACTGATTACGTTTTATGATTTAGAAAAACTGTATAGTATATATATTTTCGAGATATATAATTCGATTAATATCAGTTATTGAAATGTTCATTTTTGTTTAAATTTAAATGTTATGAATATGTTATTTATTGGTGTAAATATGGTGGCATGGTGACGACTATAAATGAAGGACGTAGCTTATATCTAACATCGGACTAAAAATCAGTGGAATAGTTGTCGCATTTTATGCAGGCACAGTTTCTGAACGGATTTTTTTTTCGAAAGTGCAATTTTAAACCTCGAATTTAACTAACGATTCAATGTCAGCACTTGTCCAAGTTTAAGGTCGGTATTTTTCCGTATTATACGCCGTTCGGAATTTTCCCGCACTACAACGATGACTCGAAAAGTCGAAACCATGACGTTTGTTACAGAGCTACATTGTGTTGTTAATTTTGTGTGTGTGTGTGTGCGTGCTTGAGAGTGTTGCGATCGCTGGCAAACACCAATTTCTCCAATTGTTGCATAACGCCAAAAGCTACGTCTGTGTCAGTTTGGTACACCGCAATCGTTTCGTATCCAATAAATGTCAGAGAATATCTCGCAAAATGTCGGCTATTGTAATCATCAATAATAATCACACTCGACAGGCATGTTATTATATTAATAATCATTGGGAATCCATAATGCAAATACAACGCAACGCATTTCGTTCGACTCTTCTATTGACTTATTTATTATATACTGTTTAGAAGCAGTATTGCCCAACGGAACCAATCCACATGAGCAACATTTTGACAACCGCAATTTTATGAATATTTTTTTTGTACAATTGCAAACTTATAATGTTTGGTAATGCTACAATCAGTGGCAACAATACACTGTTTCATTTTTACGAATTCGATTTTATAATGTAAAAAAAATAAATGATTATGTTATGGATATAATAAAATTACGTATATAGGTTAGTTCTTTTTTAATTTAGAAAATTTGCAATTTGCAATAAGTAAGCCGATTTTCCAATGACAATGTCCAAGTACGATGGCGATAGTGATCTTCAATAATACTGAGTAACAAAAAAAAAAACACGTTTTTTTCTTACCGGAGCGGTTACTAATCAATCTTTACTAAGTTTGATCAAACCCACTAAATTTGAATACGACAATGGTTTTTTTCGTTAATGGGATACGAGCGCTTAAAAAATGCTCAGTTTTTTGGCATTTGTAGTCTTTAACTCAAAAGTTAGTAATGCTGTGCTAAAATTGAGTATTGGAATAGTCAGATGTTTTATCTATTGATTCTGATGTTTTATTCTCTTAAAAAGCTTATAATTAATCATCTAGCGAATTTTAAAAGTCAAGCATATATTATTTTTTACACATTTTCTTTCATCATATTATTAGCTTGTTTGCTATTTTTTTTTTTAATTTATAATTATGTTTATCAAGTTTATTAAGTTGAAGCGTCGAGAAACTCTGAACTAAATTTTTCCATTGTTTGATTTTCAATGCGTTTCAACAAGAAATTAATCAAAATCTACCAAAAAGAAAAGAAACGCCCCATTTTTTAAATTCATTTCACACTCCATATTAAAATGAAGCTAATGAGTAGACAGCGGATAGACACCGTGCTTTTTCCAGGAATCGGGGCGGTTTAGCTCTATTTACAAAGCTAGAGTAAAAAAAAAAAAAACGTTCGGCGAACCTTTTACAATGCATTTACAACAATTGAACAATACGCGGCACCCTCTGGGTCCGGGCTTTGCTAATGAGCTCTTTTTCTATTGAATCATGGGATTTTGTATGGGTTCAAGGCCGTTTTTACACGGAAGCGTGTTTCGCAGACAAATTTGCACATTCGACAGTGAAAAATGACAAAGTTTGAAAGAGCCAACACATCAAAATTTGTCCACTTTTAGAATAGCGGTTCGTCGGTTGAAAGAGTTTGAAAGTCTGCAGCCTCCGACGGTCCGGCGACATTGCGCAACGAAAATCGGAACCGGATATGACCGGATGAACGACCTTCGAAAGTTGTCTACAAATTGGAGTAGGACCGTTGAAAAGGACTTCCGGTCGACCTTTACCTTCTATTCCCATGGTGCTCGGCACGCGGTACGAACATATGTACATACATATTTATTGCACACATATGTACAGCCGATATGCCTACAACACGTCTATGGTGCAACGTGCGCCATTACCATGCTTGCCATTATTCTACATAAATCGTTTCATAATGCATCCATCCACAGCTTGCTGTGGCAACACCTCTAATTTCACCGCAAACGCACACCCTCTCTCATAAATATCTCACAACTTCGTTATTATCGTCTATTATTACTTTTATATATATACATATCGTGTACTTAGGCCTAAAATTGCTAACTAAACAACCGAGTCAATTCATCATGCAATTTGTATATTGATAACTTTTTTTAAATAATTACACTGTGGCTAAATTAAAAATATAAAACATTATAAAATTATTTAGTTGTATCGCTGATAATCAATCGGAAAAATGGATGCGAGTTCGTGCCAAATTTTAGCAGAATGTTTTTCTGAATTCCTTTATTTTAAATAATGAAAATCGAATACACATTGTACGTTAATTAAGCTTTTGCGACACACAAAAATGGAAAGGTGTTCAATAATTCCGACACACTAAGCAATAATATGGTATTGAAATTTCGCCATTCGCCATCACGAGATTCGAGCATGTTTTTGAGTTGTGCAATTCCTTCAATTTTTTAATATTGTGCGATCTCCAACGTAAGTTCCGTAATATTACAATCAAGAATATTAAATTTTACATCCATAAATTCATAAAATTTTTATTGAAATTCTCGTAGATATGAGCCGTTATATTTTAAAGTCGCAAAAGTCCACTTTTCATAATTTTGAGAAATTGCTCGCAAAACATTAAACATAATGTTTTGTGTTTAGCAATAATTAAAAATACTGGTCGCCTGTAATACTTTATTCTGCTTTTCCAAGATTCTGGACATATCGAATTAAATGAAGTGATAACAATTTGTGAATTAAGTCAAACAGAAATAGTGTTATGGGACTGAAACTTCGAAATATAACGGCTCATATTTATATTAGTAATATCATTATTTTAATTACAAACATACATACATAATAATATACTAGAGTATCATAAAATTTGTTTTTTTTTTTTTAATTTGAAATCCAACATAAATAAATGACATTTTTGTATAAAGACCTTTGTGTTCTAAGAATGAACATACAATGTACGATCAGATATTAATATCTGATCGTACATATTTCTGACTATGAACTGGACAATAGTCAAATGTCAATACATGTCTATGCACATAAGGTTATATACTGCTATAAAAAAAGTGAAAATCTCTCGACCAATATAATCATACATTTTGACAAAGTCATTACAACATTATAATGCTAATTGAATAAGATTCATTTCGGTTTCTATTTCATTTTTAGACACGAGAGAGAGACACGGTTTCAAAATAGAAGTAACTTTTTTTTGCCCACCTTGCATATACATATGTATATAATATTTATACGACGAGGTCGCAGGTGAACCGTTGCGCAAGAGAACCTCTTCGAAATGGAAACGTGTAATAAATATATATATGATGAAGCGATGATGATTTTAGCAGGTATTACAATGATTTCACTCTCGCAAGATTCTCTCGTGACCCGGGTTCAAGTGTGACCGATTCACCTGGCATGAATCAACTTTGAACCGGTCGATTTTGCTTTCACCGGTGATATTCAGAGGACGTTCACTGAGGTCCGGTAGCTCGCCCACTGACCTTTCACTGCTTTCTTCAGAAGTGCATGAATTATTCAACCGGCAATGCCACCTGTGCCGCTAGTGGATTTATTGTGGGCGCCATGATTCTCTCCTCTTTTCTCTCTCACTTTCTACTGCTCGGCTCGATAATGCAAGCCGATGCGATGATCCACATTCTAATTGTGGCTGCAGTTCAGGACAATACGGATGCAGCATTCAACGTGGCCAAAGATACATATTGCACATTTTACCGTAATTATCATTTTGCAGTTGTCGTTGGATGATGGCCCCTAAAGGCAAAAACACGGCACGTCTTCATGGCTTCCATTCAAGAAAGGGCGTTCTCAGTTCATAGTTAATTCTCCAACATTTCTTCAAATATGGGATTAACCGTTATCGATCACCGTCAAGCTTATATAAATACAAGGACAAAATATCACCAAAAACACTTTAGGCATGCCATGCCATAAAAAAAACACGTGCCGCGTGCCTCTCAGTATGTTTTCGCCCTAAAAAGCTTCCATTCATTTCAGTTCTTCCAAATTTCACGAATTTTCCATATTTCGTCCAAAAATCTCACTTTTGACCTTCATTGCAGACTTTTACACTCTGTTGGGTAGCATTCGAGTATTTTTCTTGTTCAACCGTTTTGCTATATGACCTGCCCATTAGCATTTTAATCACTTCCCTCACTCCACTATCAAGTCTCATCCGTGTGTTTCGTTTCTCGTCAGTCTTCATTATATCAAGCATACATGGTTTATTACTTCTATGGTTGTATTGGAATTTTGTATTTATGCAGCGCTATAGCTCACGTTTTACATCCATACATAATTACTGGCAAAACACATCATAAACTTTCTTTTCCAGACAAAGAGGCATCACTATTTCCAAATTATAACCGTATTACATTCATCTTTATCTCTTCTTCTTTACTGCCAGATGTGTTGATTGCTTAACACAAATTTATAAAATATAAATTTTATTTTGTTAAATTATCATTGCTTATGAGGTCATATAAACGTGTATGTACATATACATATATGTAATTAATGTAGGTAAGAATATTTTCACTTTCCATATGTATTGTAAATTTGCAATTAGTTTTTGGTAGTCTTAATTTTTAATTTCTAGAGGAGAAATCTATATTTGTCAGGTGTGATGATTTGATGGTGTGCGGAAGTAGGCGGTACGTAGATCATTGATTAAATACACGATCGGAAAAATTTTCATATACATATGTATGAAACAATTCTCAGATCAGTCTGAAACGATTCTTATAATAAACTATATCTACCGTTATTCATTAAAATAAGGTTGTAATCAATGTTGGGTATGTACGTATATATGCAATAGACATTTTTTAAATACTCAAATTTAATAAAAAATAACCATTTAAGTATAACAATAAATAAATTGTAATATATGTAGAAAATGTTAGTTTATTTAAATTTTGTAAATACATAATTTAAATAATGAATTACTAATAACGAAAGCTTTTATCGTAATTTATTTTCAGAGACACAAAAGGCTATTTCAATTTTTAAACAAAATTTCACTTATGAAAATGAATAAAACGAGGCGATCCATTCCAATTAAATAATTTCAATCAAATGTTTGAACCTTTTAACCATGTACTAAACTTTATATGTACATATAACTACTTATACTATATAAATATACCTTTTGATTTGCGAAATATTCAGATCAACTATTCCATTAATTGGACCGGGTCTGCTGGCGAGCGAGCATCGATCGAGTTTTATAATCGGTCGTTCGTATTAAAATGCATTTCGTTTCGAAATGCAAACTGCGGTTTTCCTCTTGCAACCGAAACGAAAACTTGCGGCAATGCAACGTAAAGCCACCCGATAAAGTTATAATAACGATTAGTTTGCATTCAAATACCGAAAAATTAATTAAATTTCAATATCCATCTAAGGAGAATATAAATACAAAAAAACTATTAAATTTAAACAGTGTCTCAACAATTTGAATTGTAAAATAAAAAAAAGGAAAATTTGCAGTATGAAAATGAATTTTTCAAATATGTTATTCAAATAAAGAACTAGAATAATATACATTCATACATACGTACATACATATGTATATAGGTAGAATAATCGAACACTTGCATACTTTTTTAAGTTATGATCGCTTCTAAAGTCTAACACGTATTTTACGTAAAAATGGTCGGAATGAAATTCAAAATGAAATAAATACGCAATGAAATAGTACTTGTACATATGTTGTATATATTTGTACACAATATGAACATATTATTTCATTAGAATAGATAGTATGTACAAATGCTCTTATGTATTTAAAGTTCACTTGATTTGTAATGACGATTTCAAACTTTGAAATTTACCATTATGGACATGTCACCTCTGTGACCCGGGGACGGGATATTTATGCACATACACATAAGAATGACGATTTGAGAATCGCTGAGCTCGACTGCGTCATGGATAATGATTGCGTTGCAAAAACTTTCAACAAATTACACGAATTGAATGTTTGACCTTAGCCAACAATAATGCGGATGCAACAAGCGCTGCACATTTTATCGCAATCGTTTTTTTTTTGTTTCGAATCACTTTTCGTTCGTTGGATATTGGTTTTGAAAATATGTATTTGCTTCGCAACCAGCAAATACAATGTTGGTACAATCAATTATACAAACGTACATAGTATTGAAATTTATGTCTTTATTTAATAGTGTATGAACGAACAGAGAGCACTGTTACCGATCAATATTATATGTCAGTATAGTCAAGGTGATCTAGTGGCAACTGTTGCATCGCTTAGTTCGAATCCCGTTCGTATTCCGAAGAAGAAGTACTAGGAGAAGAAGAAGAAGAAGTAGAAGTATTTTTATAAAATAATGAACACAAGGACTTATCACCGTTACCCAGTTTTGTTACGAATACGGTAGCTGTTTAACATGTTATCCTCAATTCGGTTCAATACTAGTTTGAACCACTTTTTTTTTATTTGTCGCAGCATACTTCGTCTCATAGTCTGTTTCAAAAGTCAAAATCGTCATTATCATTTCAAAACCGGTCAAGTTTTTCGACCACCTACCGGATTGCCATTAAAATACCTAGTATTTCAAATTATACGAAATGAAATTAATAGCTCTAGTGCAGTATTCGAATTGCTTTGCACGTGTAATATCAATGTATAGAATCTACATATACAATTGATTTGAATAAGATAATAAAAATATGCATATTACGTAACGTATTATAGACAAAAAATACTGTTTACAAAATATATTTCAAACAAATTGGTGGTTAATAACTTTCACAACGTGTGACGAGGCTGAAAACTTAATACATATTTCTGAATCAGATGACTTTGAGTTCCAAAAAATCACGCCGGCAAGCATCTCAATATTGTAATAAAGATTATGTTAACTTATCTGGTCCAAAATGATATGGGTTCTCTGTTTCGTTATATATATATATATGTATGTATAATATTATATATTCGCCGTTACACAGAGTAGGTAATTATATCTAGGAAGTGAATGGGTGATTGAAAATCAAAAATTTGCATGGAAACATTTCAAAAGCCAGTCTCAAATTTGGATCAAGAACGCTCGAATCGAGTGATATAATTGTTTAAATGAGAGTAAAGTGGCACTGAATACTTCGGTTCGTTGTTTTAAAAACCACGAACAGATATTGAAAATTAATACCAAAAATAGTCGTATAACATTTATCCATCGAACTAACGATTGAACTTACATTTTAAAACAAACTTGACCTTTTCCGATACGCTTCTCAAATTTTAATCAAAAATAAAATAAAACAGAGAATGTTTTTGTACATAAACATATACATACCTACATAGTTGTATAACAAATACATCGATGCTCAAAAGTTGGTGCGACGCGTCTGAGCGACTATTAATTCTCGAATTTAAATAAACTATGACGATATACGAATATAAAGTGTGACATTCATGATTTCAATATTGATTGGCGAAATACCTTTCGAGTAAAAGTTATTCGATTTGTTTCCCACTGGTATCGGTCACGCATTCTAATCATTTGATTTACAGAAAGTATTCCTTAATGTGTGTTATACATACATACATATACAAACATATGCTAATACATTTCTTCACACATATGTACATACCGGTCTTCGTGACGAGACAGAATGTTAAATGACAGAAAACGCAAATATCGGAAGACAAAGATCGAAAATCGAAAGATCTTAAGTCGAAAGATCAAAAAAAAAATGGTGCATGGTAAACGGTACATACTCACGTACATACTCACTTAATTTGGGCGAGCAGGATACAACAGGAACAAGAGGAACAGGCTTTTCCTCCCGTATTCTGCGCGCGCACATTAATACGGGAGGAAAAGCCCGTTCCTCTTGTTCCTGTTGTATCCTGCTCGCCCAAATTAAGTGAGTATGTACCGTTTACCATGCACCATTTTTTTTTGATCTTTCGACTTAAGATCTTTCGATTTTCGATCTTTGCCTTCCAATATTTGCGTTTTCTGTCATTTAACATTCTGTCTCGTCACGTAGACCCGTACATACATGTGTAAGTTACAGTAATTAGTGCAAATTTAATTATATGTACGTATGTATATATATATATATATATATATATATATATATATATATATATATATATATATATATATATATATATATATATATGTATATATATATATATATATATATATATATACATACATATATACATATATATGTATATATACATATATATGTATATATATATGTATATATATATATATATATATATATATATATATATATATATATATATATATATACATATGTCGAATGGTAATCAATTAAAAACGAGGCTAATTGCGTGTTTGTGAAATTTATGAATATGTTACTCATCTACATAATACTTGTGTGTGTGTGTGTGTGTGCGCGAAATTTTCGATGTTTCTTATTATCATATTGTGAATGGACATTTTTGTTGCGATGGCGAATTGTTTTCAATACAATTTGAATGTGAATCATGTTTGACGTAACATTTTGGAGATTGTTTTCATTGTAACATTGCAGATTATTGGTTGTGGGAGTATGCGCAGTGGTGGCAGGGGCGGTGGCTGTGGCCCAAGATGGCGACTATTTCGAGGAAGAGGAAGTCAAACCGGCACCACCACCCAGGTCAAGTCTCTTGAATCGGCGTCCTGGAATCTTATCCAGGGGAAAACCATCACCAGCCACACCTTCAACCACCACACCTCAACCCAAGGTATACCTAAATACATACATATAACCGGTCACTGTAATTAGTCAGCGTAGTATTGTAGCTTGCTTTTCTAGACCTTATGCAAGGTTTCAATTTTGTCCTACCCCTCCCTTTATTACTTCATTTTTAGGATGAATATTAAAAATGATTCATCATTCAATTTAAGTTTTTTAAAAGAAAATTATATTAATTTGAAATCGGCGAAGGTGCTAGAAACTTTCTCATCTTGCTATACGAATGAGATTCGAATGTATAATTATTTTTACTTTATCTACATACATATCCTGTTTACATGATCCTGTTTGTACTGTAATCAACTCTTCTTCTGAAATTAAATATCTCGGTGTTATCATTGATCAAAACATGAAATGGACAAGCCATATTACAGAGTTAGTAAAGAGAATAAGGAAATGTATATATATATATATATATATATATATATATATATATATATATATATATATATATATATATATATATATATATATTTGTTAGGTTAAGAAATATTTTAAATGTGAAAATAATAAAAAATGTGTATTATGCCCTTGTCCACTCTCTGCTTATCTATGGAATTATAGGTTGGGGAGGATCCTACAAAAGCAATCTAAATTCAGTAAAAGTTTCGCAAAAAAATATTATAAAAGTAATACTTAAAAAAAAACTCTACTTTCTCGACGAAATCGCTTTTTAAACTATTTCCAGTACCAAATATCGATGACATATTTAAGCAAGCTTCCATTATAAAAATGTGTAAAGAAAAAAATAACAAAGAATATCAAGAATTTTATAAACTAATGAGAAATGGAAACCAATTTATCACACCAAATTTTAAAACAACACAAATGCAAAACCATTATATTTTCCAAGCCATAAATAACTATAATAATCTCCCTTCTGAATTGCGCTGTATTGTTAACCAAACAGAACAAGTAAAAAAAATTAAACACTTTTTCAAAAAAAACTTATGTAATTTTTATATAAAAAATATTATAATAGATTTTAAGAATTTATAATAGAATCGTAGCTCCCTTATCAGGCACAAGAGCCACTCTTATCTGATAAGGAATACATGTCCAACTTTGAAATAAACATTATATCCTGTAAATATATGTATATGAATAAATTAAATATATAAAAAAAAAAAAATATGTAGGTAGTAACGGTACCCGGAAAGATGAACTAATTTGCACTGAATAGTAGCGCAGTTCCGAGACGTCCTAATTTTAAAAGGCGCTCAAAAATAACTTTCGCAATGCACCCTCGGTTAACCCAAAAGGTTAGCACCCTCGGATAACATACAAATAACATACCTATAAAAATTCTATTGCGTTAGTTCTCGTTGAGCATCTTTGAAAGTTTGGATGTCTCAAGAGTGCAACTATCTCGAGTGAATTTTTCCGGTCACAGGTAGTAACAATACATGAAGTTTTGTGATCATGCGAAAATTCGAACTCTTGATTTTGACTGATTCGAACTCGGAATCTCAAAAGTATTTACCAGTAACTGCTGCATTAGTTGAAAGACCTATTTGTAAACTTAAAATTGTCAAAATTTATTTAAAATCTTCAATAGCTCAGAGTAATTTGAGTATACGTACATACGTTTAATTGAATGCAAGACAACAAAATTTTTAGATTTAAATTATTGATAAATTTGTTTCCTTGATGGAAAGGTTGACGAATAAAATTGGAATAAATTATTTTTCATATTTATAAAAAAAAGTTCAAATATGGTTTTTAAAGCAGCTGTGTGACGTGGGAAAATGAGAGAGAGAGTATCCACTGTCTAAGTGCATTCGTGGATAAATAATAGAGACAAAGGATATAAATATATAATTTTTTTGTTAGACATCTTGCAATTGCATATAAAGGTGAATATTTGTTTAATCCTGGTTCGTTAGACATCTTGCAATTGCATATAAAGGTGAATAGTTTAATCCTGGTTCGTTAGCTTTGCAAATTTTCAGTTTTCAAATTAAGAATAAATGAATTTGGTATAAAATTTCGTTTGTTAATGTTTTTTTTTAATTCCTCCACCCGAAAAATGCTGGGCATTTTGAAAATGTAAATATGTATGTATGTAATATTCATATTTACGTGAATTCGTTTTCTGTTTATCGATTCTTAAGATGAGCTAGAGATAAATAAATCAAAAATAATTTACCCATAGCGTCTTTAGTAATTCTTCCTTCAACGAACATTTCGTCTATTTCCATTTTCTTTACTATTTTCATCCGTTTATTATTTCACAATTTTTTGTCCGTTTTGGGTTCCCCATTTTGCGTGGGCTATATAAAAGTGCACTTGAGTAGGTATGATGTTGAGATTGGGTAGGTCTGCTACTGGGTAAGAAATCATGCGAATATACTTATAGTTCAATTGTACATATGTATTTCTCATTGATTTAAAAAATTTATGACAAAAATTATAAATCTATTTTTAATCAATGCTTAAAATTGCCTATTAAAAATAATAATACAAAAAATCTGAATTTTACCAAAAAATCATATTAAATCGACAACTTGATAACAATCGATACGTTTTTTGAACAGGAAATTCCACCACCTGAAGATGAATTACCAGAAGATGATTTTTCACAAGAAGGTGAAGAAGAAGGTCAGGATGAGATAACCACGACTCCGGCAAGCAAAAAATTAAAAACTGGAGTCGTAAGGCCTTTCAGAAGCAATGACGATCTTCTGGCAGCACTAAAGCGAAGACGCGCAGAAGCAGCAAACGGTATTAACAATTTATTTAGCTCAAATTATTAATTATACTTAAAATGTGAATGGTGATTGATTAGTTGGGTAATCATTTCAGGAAAAAGCAATCATCACGCAGAAGCGAATAATGCTGATGTGAGCAAATCTGAAACCGCAACTGAATCTCATTCAGCGCCTAGCAATAAAGCCAACAATCAAGGTATTTTTACAATAAATAATGCACACACTACCGATCATCGAAATTTTAAAATCGACTTTAAGTTTATCTGAATCATCAATCTACTTTATAAATATTAATGACTTGCAAATGCAAATCTACCACTTTCAATTTAAAACCACAAAATTTAGTATACTAAATAAATTAAATTTATACATACATTTATATTTAGTATAGCATGGAATTCTAATCTAAATTTTCTAAAATATGTCAATTTCAGTTCACCTGAAAAATGTCGGGCAGTTTGTCTATGACAATTAAAATCAAAAACTCCGGACTGTAATGAGTATATTACAGTCCGGAATATAAAATACTAATATAATTATAAAATACTAATTTCTACTTTTACAATTTTCATGCATGTAAAATAAATAGCTGTTTGACCAGCTACATACACGCAGTTCTTGATATAATATTTAGTATTTAGTATAGTTTTTTACATCAAATATAGATTATAATTCCATCATTATTGATTTGCAATTCATCCACTATCAACATTCAAAATTGAAGTTCAAAACAAGCAAAATGGTCAAACAGTAGTATCGCATATAAACGATTGAAAGACACAAGGAAGGTTATAATAATATTGAATAAAATTTCGATGATCAGCGTTTTAGAGTGATTGATTGAATACCATTTTAATGTTTGAATTGTAAAGTTGGCAGAAGAGCTTTCGCACAGCGAGCAAAATCAGAACCAAGTCCTCCACCAGCGGAAGAAGGCACCACTCAATCACCCAAAACCAGAGGTAGTCGAAATAGGTTTAGTGGACGAGGTACATTATATATTCATTTATAGAGTTATATAATAATAAAATTAAAAAATGTATTACGTTATTATTAATTTACATATATTTTAGGTCTGTACAAGTCGGCGTCGAACGACAACGTTGAGATCGCCGGATTAGAATCGAGTCAACAAATTGTTGAAGTCAAACCGAGAGCTGGTTTCAAACCGGGTCAAAGGAGGTTTTAAATTCCGTGTACGAATGCATATTGTATAAAATAATGTGATTTTTGGATTAAATTAAATTAAATATATAAACAATAAAAAAATAAATAAAACAGATGTGTTGTTATACATGTATATTATATTATGCCGTGAACAGTATGTATATGTATATAAATTTAAGTACCTACCTACGAATCCAAACATGTAAACTTACTCTGAATCATTATACATACAAATAGATGAAATGTGTTTCGACATATACATAAATTATTCGAGCCGTTGAGAAAAATAAAAATATTTTATTTACCTCTTCGAATTATTTTACTTTTTATTATTACTGAATATATATACATATAATATGTACATATTTATACCCCCCCCCTCCCCACTCCGCACATAAAAACGGACACATATACATATACACCGTGAGGGTGTTGAAATTATCAATAAGTACATACATAGAAAGAGCGATATCTTGAAGTGTACTTGATTAATTCATTAAACATAAAGATACATAAACATTTGAATCGAGTTTGATTTTATATGGGAATTATAAAAATAAATAAATCAGACAATTTCATATGTATCAAAAAAATAAATATAGAAATAATACGTGCTGGTATGTGGGCATATATACTCGGCGAAAGAAGATTATTTTTCCCAAACAAACAACAGATTCGTTATTTCTTCTGAGAATTTTGTAAAAAAAATAATACGAACAATGTGCGTACTTGAAATAACGAACTCACAATAAAATTAGGGATTATAAAGGTTGTTATTTTATAAAATATAGAAAATATTTTTTTTATATTCTAGTGAAGTGCTACTAAAAATAAAAACATGATCACAAGCTGTGTCTGCAAAAGGTAAAAAAAATGTACAGTAAACATTTGAAGACCAAAACAGAGATGTCACTTCAACAAAATGATTGGAGTGCCTACATATAATAACGAAAGATACAACGTTATAAAATCTAACAAACTTCAAACGAATGAAATCTCTAATAATTAATATTGAATTTAGAGAATGTTATAATAATATGTAAGTTTAAAAGTTGTGTATTTTATAGCTGGTCAATATTTTCAGAAAAGATTGCAGGTATATTCATACTACATACATTCACTCAAGCTACATTCATAGTTACACATATTATGTTCATTTATTATATCATGTATTTAGCACCGAGTAATGATAAATGCTCCACAGACTCTTTTCTTAGAAGTAATTTTCTTCTAAAATATGCAGGAAAGCAATTATTCATATTTTCCACGTTCAACCTTTTCTTTCGCAGCAACAGTTTTCTTGAGTGACAGTTTTCAAAATGTGAATCCCACACAATTGTGCAAACAAATGATTAAGAATTTTGTAAAAGGACATCCTGTCCAAACACTTTTGTTACACAACGATTATATTATATAAGTAGGAATATATAATATAATCGCTATGAATAATTGATTCTCTGAAAGATTGTTGTTTTTCTCATCAAATATTAAGACGTCTCAAGTGTTTTTCATGTTTTTATTATTACTTTGATAGGATGGGATTGGAAATATGTGAAGCTTTGAAATGTGTGAAGTGTAAAAAATGAAAATAGTGAAAACATGTTAAAATACAAGAGCTTTCAAATGCATTGCTGGAATGAATGCAAACGATTCCTAGCACAAAATTTTAACGAGTTTTCATACATACTTTGTTACATACATACATTCACTTGTAGTGAATGTATGTATGTACATGCATATGTAGTGCAGAAAAATGGCAATGCAATATTTTTATAAAATAGTCGGTTCGAAAACTAATCATGTTACATACATAAAATAGCGATATACATACACAAAACTACAACAGCGTTCGTTTGATTTTCATTTATAATGGATGACAATTTGAATGATTTCTGTTTACAACTAATTGAAAATTTTAGACCTCGTAAATGTACTTACATACATACGTAGAATACAGATTGGTTTCATGGCACAAATAGAGTACTTTTTTTTGGTTTTATAATACGAACAAGTCTCTCGTTGAAAGACTCACAGTTATGTAAATTGAACATTTCAGGATTTAATATAAGCAGCAACATTTTAAATTAATTTCGAGCACGTATTCCTGAAATGGAAAATTATATTGAAACCGTTTTAAATTAAATTGTAAATGCAATAATGGATATGTTTATTGTATATTCGAAAGCGGAATCGCGTGAATATTTCATATGTATATAAACGAATCGTAATTTTTCAAATTGAATGACATGTATCTATATATGTAGATAGTGTACAGATGCTTCAGACATACGATGTAGTATGTATTAAAAATGTGTCAAAGGAAATCTAATCAAAATATATGTACATAGATATATCAACATATTTAGTTTTTTCTAGAATAAAAACGTTGAAACTGAAGACACGAGCAATTCCGGAGTTTTTATGAGGGAATTTGCAATAAGGTAATTAAAAAAACGATCAATGGATCTGAACAGTCTCCGACGGTGAGAGGTTACATAACTCCACCGAACGCCTTATTTAATTTAATTAAAAGCGTTTTTACGAAAAAAACTCATCTTTGACTATACAAAATATTGCAAAAGCAGATGTTTTAAAATTTTATTTTTATTTAAGTACATTTTATATTTTTAATACATTTTCCACGCCTGAACTGTTCAATTAGTCTCTCTTAAATATAACCCTTTTTCCAGTCGGAAACAATACCTCGGCGATTGAAAATCAAGTACATTTGCATTTCAAACACAAATCTAAAATTAATTCAGTACATTTACATTATTTTCAATATATAGACATGTGATAAGTATGCTCTTTTCAAACATATGTAAATTATAATTGTGGAAATCTGATTCGAAGTTGTGGGCCTAAAAATAGGAAATCGCGTAGAAAAAAAAAATCAATGCGATATTTTTAAAATCGGAGTTGGAGTCAGAATGTGGGTCGTTGTATAAGTGTGAGTCAGAGACGACTACACAGCCTTAGTTCTGAAGTAAAACGACGCTCGTCTTAACTTGGGATTTCTCGCAAAAATAAAAAAAAAATACTAGAACTGTTTTTCACCGAGATTTTATATATCGATCGTTGTTGCCACGCTGAACATCATTGAAAATAGCAATTGTCGGGTTTATTTCACACGAAATCTCATACTTTTACGCAACACTGCCTATTTACCATATTTAAATCACCGAGGCCAACAAATTATAATTTTCATAATGTGTCACTCTTGCTCTATTCAACCATGTAAATACTACTGCCACGCGAGAGAAACTCTCATAATTTATAAGCCGAGATATACATATACATATATACATATTTTCACGTCGCTCTCACCGTTAATAAGCACCCTCGTAGTGCCACGTCAAAAAATCAAAATAAAAATCTTAAAACGAGCATCACTTTATGTAATACACAAGTATACAGCTAAATAGTAATATAAAATGATATACGTATGTACGTAATCTTGAGATTACATTTACGCTCCTTTGTCCTGTGCCGAAAGACGAGACGAGACGTGACGTGGGTTGGGTTGGGGTTCGAAAAGCTCTTGGATCAGTTTTTCAATGATTATTCGCCCACATTTTAACTGGATATGTATGGGTAAGTGTGGAGGGTGAGTTTTTCCGTTCTGTCCTAACAAATCAAAATAAATACTACACTTCACGTCCGTTCTGTTTAATTGACGGTTATTTTACCATCGGGCTATTGCGTCCGTGTCGAAACATATCACCACATAATACCTTCACATGTCCCTAAATTTGTGTGATAGCAAATAAATACGCACTAAATAAATGTACAAACGTATTATTAACGGTGATGTCGCTAACCAGACATGCGTAGGTATAATATTGTACGAGGCTCAAACGAACATTGGAAAATGAAATTACAATGACAACCCTCTATAACGCACTAAATGTATTACGCGAAAAAAATTTATAAAATTGTAATAACACACGATGCAGAACATATAATTTGAAAATGATTTGAATTCGTTATGGAATTGGGCATCCGACAACCATTTGCCTTTTAGCATTAATATACGTATGTCATATGTATGTACATACATATGTACGTAATTTTCTCGTTCTTCCACTCCTAGTTTGTAAACTTATAATCTGGGAGGGAACATTCTGGGAACTTGTCTTACCACAAATGATCTTGGCATTGTGTTTGTTTGAGAGTAGATGGAAGTTTGTTGCTCACATTTCAAATGTTTGCTGTAAAGCGTCAAAGATGCTGGGATTTGTCATACGTAATGCTCATAATTTCTAATATATTTGGACTTTACGCATTCTTTATAACTCTGTAGTCCGTAGCACCTTGGAATCTGGTTCCACAATGTGGAGTCCCAGTAGAGAAACCCACTCCTTACAAATTGAAAGAGTTCAGAGGAACTTTCTTCGATATTTATATGTACTAGCTGAAGCCGTTGCAATGCCACAATAGCGCATGCAATTCCCGCTCCCGTTCCCATTCCCGTTCCCCTTTGTTGGAAAAACGCAGGCAGCGAACACATTTGAAATAATTGCGTTGCAATGCCATTCATTCAAGTTTTTCCTGTTTCCGTTCCTGTTTTTACACGAATAAAGTAAATGGTTTTCCGATGCGTGAGCCGACCACATACTCCGGTTATTTTCATAAACTCCTTTGCAGTAAAAGAGTTTCCAGTCTTGCATCTCTTTGCTCGTCTGTTTCTTTCGTGCTTGAGGTGTAGATTGACCAATCGCTTTTCGTTTGGGTGGCATAATTAATTGGATGTTTGAATTGGTATTGTAAATATTCCTTTGTTTTTGTAAATTTAATTGTTCGTTGGTTTTCGTTGATCGTCTATTTTTTCCGCGACTTACGCGAATATGAATTTGCTTTCTTCAGTTGGCAGACGTCGCGTTTCAAATAATGGTTGTAGTGGGCGGACTTGAATATCGCGTTTCAAGTAATGGTTGGAGAACAAACAACAAAAACTTTTCAAACCCGTGTCCAATAACGCATGCAATTCCCGTTCCCGTTTCCATTTCGCGATACGCTTCGGTAAGTGAATGTTCCAGTTTCAAATTAATCTTCAAAATAAGGCTTCGCTCTATAAACTATTAAGAGGTGAGATAGGAGATAAGGTGAGATCCGACGTTGCTTGAAGAATTTAATCTATGGGGTCGTCCGTTGTTTCAAGAGATGAAGGCGAGAACCGGCATTCTCGCTGATTCGCCCATTCTTCGTGCCATTCGTATTCTCAACTTACGTACTTTCCGATCACATTGATATCTTTACGGTTACATCAGATAATCTGCCCACTTTCCTTGGGTTCTTTAAAGGATACTCCGAAAATATAAGTTTATCGAAAATTTATCCATAGATGTCTCTATGTTGTTAAAATTATTCTATGAATTGTATATCGATGTTTGTAATTGGCCAGGAAGGCGCATTGGGGTTTACCTATTAGGCCTTATCATTATCTGTGTATGTAAAAATAAAAAAAATGTATTCAAATATACATATGTGTATATACATCCACTAACATTTTCCTTTGTTTCTTTTCTTTTCATACATTTCTTACGTCTTTCGATGGGTTATAGGAGGGTTGATATTTTTTTTTATTTTCTTATTATAGACACCTACAATATCAAAAAAATACATTACGAGACAAAGAGATTAATACTTAACAAAAACATGTTTACGAGTAGATATATTACGCCGTATATTGTGAATATCATATGTACATATAAAAAAGATGATACAACGCAACATTATAATACAACACATATTTTTTGAGCAAACATCGAAAATCTTAATTCTGAATGTTTGATATATGAAAATTTGCGTGGAACGAAATATCGTTTAATTGGAGACTACAGCTTCGTTTACAAGCAATCACCCGAAGATCAAAATCTTTGATAGGTTTTTTTATTATAAACATGTGTACATACGTAACCGAAATACGTAACCGAATCAATGGCGTCTATGGCAGCTCGAAAGTTAAGGTTTATCATATTATCAGTTAACACATTATTTTTCAAATGAAATAAAATATTCTATTACTTTTTATATACACATGTACATATATCGAATTAAAAATTCATACAATTAAATATCACTTTGATAGATTCATTTACATACATATATTGGGGTAAAGTTATATAATACTAGTGGTTTTACTTCGCTCGGTATTTGTAATGTAAACCGCTTAAACATGGATAATCTAACAGTAAACATTTTGTTAAATTTATTTGAACAGTTTTATTTTATTTAAATTTATTTGAATATTCATATTTTTAATTATTAAATTGAACGTCACGGATTCTACGAACCAAACTTATATACATACATACATACCTATATGTATATACAAAGTTTCTTTCGAAATTATATATTAGATGTTGAGATAAAGTTACGGTGTCCACACATCCTTTATTTCCCTGTATTATCTTATAAATGTTTTTTTTCTAAAATTGCTCTAAAATATGTATGTTGACATATTTATCGATACCAATCTAATTAACTGTGTTAAACATATGTATACCTTGGTATCATCACTATTTGTGACCTCAAACGGACATATCTTAAATGGGCACTCATATTAATAATATTGTGAACAATGATACTCATTTTTGTACATACGAGTATTCAATTTTCTCAACTTAAACATCTTAACAAAAATTTATAAATCTTTTATCAGGCCTAAATACCATAATAATACGTTTTTAATATATAGAATCCTCATTTGAAAAAAATATTTTGTATGTAATGAAAGGGTACAATGGAGAATTACTAAAATACCTTTTGAACTTAAATCATTTTCTTACCTATATAATGAGATGTTGAAAAGTATGAATCTCACCACACTGGAGATAATAAGAACAAGAGGCGACTTAATCAAAGTCTTTAAAATATTAAATAATCATTACAATTGTTCTATGTTCAACCTCTTTATTTTCAACGACAACACTCATCTTAGTCAATCTCTCATAAAAGAAAAATCGAACAATTTATTAGAGATTCCATATTTTCAAACAGAGTGGCTAAAGCTTGGAATAGTTTTCCCAGGAATGTCGTAAATTCTGAATAATTTTATGTTTTTAAAAATAAGCTAGATGTCTTTCTTAAACTTAAAGGGTTTAATAATTTTTTTTTCATTTCATTTCATTTTTTTTTTATATATTTTTTGTTTTCTTAATTACCATTTTACTGTTCTATTTTTTACCTTTCTGTATTTTTTTATTTCATTATTTCTTTTTTAAATTTTCATTTTCTTCTCTAATTTTTATTTTTATCTTGAATGTTTTATTTTTTTTCTCATTTAATTTATATATATAATACATATGTATGTATGTAAAAGTCAAACCCGTTGGGTCTATCGCATTTGCCACCTCCTCCAAGTATGCTAAATAAATAAATATTTAAATATAAACATTTCATAAATTTTACAAACCAGTATTGATTATTTAAATAACTGGGAAAGCTCTTTCGTGTAAACATAATAAAAGCATTTCAATAGAATCAGTTACTATAAGGAATCCCTCTGTGGCTGAAGACTGAATAAAGCGTTTTGTTCATTTCACTAGAATTTAAGTGCACACGTACATATGTATATGTATTTATGTACATAGATATGTGCATATAAATATACCCGTAAATGATGACGAAGTATTCATGTATTATTTTATTTATGATTACAATACAATCTTTTGATTATATTATTGTATTACCGTGGATACAATAAGACTTGTAAATACATATACGGTTTGAATTTTTGTATTAAAACCATAACATTTGACATTTGACATGACATTTAATATTTTGAACCCACCCGAATTTGCGTTGCAATATTTGAAAATCAACTGTGAAAAAAATCGTAGGATGCGAAAGGGTATTTCTTGTAAATACATATACGGTTTGAATTTTTGTATTAAACCCATAATATTTGACATTTAATATTTTGAACCCACCCGAATTTGCGTTGCAATATTTGAAAATCAACGGTGAAAAAAATCGTAGGATGCGAAAGGGTATGACTTGTAAATACATATACGGTTTGAATTTTTGTATTAAAACCATAACATTTGACATTTAATATTTTGAACCCACCCGGATTTGCGTTGCAATATTTGAAAATCAACTGTGAAAAAAATCGTAGGATGCGAAAGGGTATTTCTTGTAAATACATATACGGTTTGAATTTTTGTATTAAACCCATAATATTTGACATTTAATATTTTGAACCCACCCGAATTTGCGTTGCAATATTTGAAAATCAACGGTGAAAAAAATCGTAGGATGCGAAAGGGTATGACTTGTAAATACATATACGGTTTGAATTTTTGTATTAAAACCATAACATTTGACATTTAATATTTTGAACCCACCCGGATTTGCGTTGCAATATTTGAAAATCAACTGTGAAAAACATCGTAGGATGCGAAAGGGTCATAAGCAGATATCGGAAAATTCATCGTCCGCAACATATTCCAACTACGAGACTCAATTATTTTGAAATCGATTCTATTTGTATTTCAAAACAAAAAAAAGGTTCACCGTCGTTGCGTTTAGCTTTCTTAATTGGAAAAAAAGTTATAATGAAACTTAACAGAATAGTTCAATTTTGCATCATCCAAACAAACAAAACGCTATGCACTCGAGCGTGCACAAAAGTAAAAAAAAAAAAAGTAAACCGCCTTTTATCCAGTAAACGATTCCAATTAAGCTTCGGTTTGAACTTGAATTTCTCCATCTTATATGCACAGAGTTCGAAAAGTTTCCAGGGGATGCAATTAACCGTAATCCGAATGCTGTATTTGAAATTAAAAATAAAAAACTCGCCGTTGGCGATGCTGCTTACAACATTAAATAAATACCAGGATTTTATTAAGGGTAGTTTATATAGGAAATGCATCGAATTGAGTTTTTTTTATATGTAAATAGTCAAATCGTTCTATGAAAACTGTTATAGCGGAGACTATATTTAAATCTACATATGTACATATGTATGCACAAACTACATGTACTGTAGAAACTATGTCTGAAGATGATAATTGGATAATTGTCCAAATGATAGTTCAGAGATTAGGATAAGTAATTACCATTCTAAAAGATGGGTGCCAAAGTCGTTTTCCGGAGCGAAAAAAATTGTAGTGTAGTGGGGAAGTTAAAAAAAATAATTTCTACTGGAAGGGGGTAGATTGGTGTCAAGTTGAGACCAATCTAATCCCTGTCAAAACCGCATGCTAAATGCTTTATTTTTGAAAAAGTATTGAAAAACAACGTGCCTAATTAATATCCTGATTTTTTTTAAATATCTTCTGAGAACTTTTAAAACGACCCCACATTCCCGTTTGCATATGTACATATGTATGTATGTAAGTATTATAAAATTGAAAATCCGTTTGGATGTTTATCCGGGGTAAAACCTATTATACTTCATTTATTGAAGCTCAATAAACTATACATCAATGTAGTAGTAACGATCTGTGAAAGCTACATATGTACATATATTTACATATGTATGTATGTAATATTCAGGAATTTTTCAACTTTTTAATATAAAGTACTAGTGGTTTTAATCGGCTTCGCACGGTATTTGTAATAAAAATGAAAATGGACCACTCATGTTTACGAATGAAAAAAAGTTATATTTAACGACAGCCAAACATAAATAAATTAAACGCACACAGCGAATGGTTTTTTGTGTATATAAGGGAACCGGAACTGAATAAATAACCCTGATCTGGAACTGAAACAGGAATCCGGATCCGGAACTGAAACAGGAATCAGGAACCGGAACTGGAACAGGAATCGGAGACCGGAACTGAAAAAGGAATCCGGGACCAGAACTGAAACAGGAATCCGGATCCGGAACTGAAAAAGGAATCTGGATCTGAATATGAAAAGGAATTCGAAACTGAAACTGAAATAGGAATTCGGAACCGGACCTGAAAACGGAATCGATATCGACGTCATAGAAAATAAGATTTTTTTCGATATTTCTGTTCGACTTAATTCACAACATGTTATCACTTCTTTTAATTCGATATGTCCAGAATCTCGAAAAAGCAGAATAAACGTATTACTATATTGTTAAACGCAAGAAATTATATGTATTTAATGTTTTACGAAATATTTCTCGAAATTAAGAAAAATGAACTTTCAAATATAACGGCTCATGTACGCTAACAAGCAAAATAGCTCGGTGGTTACCGTCAAATGCTACACTATAAAACTGAGGGGTCACGGGATCGATCCCTGATCCAGTATTGCTAGCCTCACCTTGGATATATATTACTCCAGGTCAATCGTTTCCAATCGGAGTTTATCAATTTATCTGATTTCATCGTTGAAACGGTTCCTACCAATTGGTTACCATGGTAAAAATAAAAAAAATTTCACATATGAAATATCGGTATTGAAATTTACAATATTAAATTGACTTAAAAAATCTTAAAAGTTTTTCGATTCGAAGTGTAGTTTTTCCGTTATACACAGAGGTTTGTTTTTCGGAGCCCGTTTGGGTTCATTTTTACAAGGCTTCTTCTTATTATCTAGCTTTGTGCCTTGTTTAAAATAAAAGCGGTTCATTTTGATTTTACAGAATAAATATATAAATTGAACCAAATGATTTTATTTTTTTCATTTCATATATTCATATCTACGTAAAAACGCTCCAAAAAGTTACGATTTTTACGATAGCTGAAATAATATATGTATGTGCATACATATTGACAAAATGTAATATGTATGTAACGTATAATACATACATACGTATACATGGTTAGTATTTCAAAGGTAATACGAGTAGAGTGGCTCATAGCTAACATCTTCTAACAGAAAAAGCACACAATATGTATGTATTCCTATACAAATTAAAATTATTACATACATGTAATATTTTCCACAACATCGTCAGTCCAGAAAACGAGAATTTTTTTAATAAAATACTACATACATTGTACATACTTACACGTACATATGAATGTATGATGTCGATAAAAATGATGGTGGAAAAATGTTTTTGAAATAGATTTCGCATATAAAAGAATTTTTTTCAACGTTGACAATATTTGAATATTAATATTATGTACACAAAATGACAAATATTGGCTACATATTTGTTTTATATATTTTGTATCATATTAAAGCTTTTCAAATTTTGCCGGAAAATTTATTTATTTTTATACTATAATAAAGACTACTTTTTATATGACAAAACTGAGTTCCTAAGCGAATACAATAACATTGTGTGACTTTTAACGAGATTCATTATAATTATAAAATATTTTGTCGGACAAAAATCGAAAGCAACCTGATATGAGGCTTGTAATAAAAAATCAAATATTTTCTGCAATATTATTTGATTTTGATTTTGTAAAGCTTTTTTTATTGTTCACTAGCTGTACCTGTACAATGCCAGAATAAGGTATACAATTCCAATTCCCGTTCCCGTTTAAAGTGATGGTTACAGCTCTACATACGTCGTCTCTTTAATGCCGTGTCGTCATAAACCAACTGGTTACGTGGTTACCAACGAATACATTTCCTTGACTACACAATGGCGCTTCAAACTCTCGCGTCGGTAAAATCGTAATCACGAATATTATTATTAAGAGGTTTTTTCCCGTTTTTTTGTCATAGTAAGTTTCCCGTACATGCATACAACAAATCCTGAAAGTTCCATCGTAATCGGTAGAATGGTTTAGGTGCATCTACGAGACAGACATATAGACAAACAGACATTCAATTTTATATATTGGAACAACAGCTGAAAAAAATTGTACTGAAAGAAATGGCTCCTGCTTTTAATTTAATTAAGGAATACAAAAGTTTGAAATGATGGACCCAGACAGTGAAAGATTTTCAAATGTGAACCGCAGGATTCAAGAAAATCTCGCAGAGAAAAAAAACAGGAGACTTTTCAAACAAAATTAGACACATTTTTCAAAAAAACTCACTTTTATTTAATTCTCATATAAAGATAATTTAATATATTATCCCTATAAATTCAATTCAGATTCGTGTAAATACGAGTAAACACTAGTACGAGCTTTTTTCTCGCAATTTTACCGGCTTAAAATTCACCACACATCCAATTAACCCTTTTAAACGAAATCAAAAAATAGTGTGGCCAGAACACTATTCTAATAAATATGTTTCAATTAAAAATACTCAATATAATATAGTATTAACAGTGGGGAAAAATCCCAAGTGAAAATACGTAATTTTGACTTTTGATTTGAACTGGACGACTACTTAGAGAGATTTGAAAGCTAAAAAGTACTACAAATAAAAGATAAAATACCCGACTGTAGATTGCAATATTCATTTTGAACAGGAAATTAACAGATTTTGAGAAATCGACCGAACAACACCAAGATATAGAAAAATCGCGCGATTTAAAAAACACATATATCTCCGATTCTCGAGCCAATCAAAACTTTTTATTACCAGGTTCGTGTTCACTGGGCATAGATCTATAAGAAAAGTCATATCTCGTCTCTGAAACATTTTTCGTGTCGAACAGTGTATTAATAAGTTCAGGAATGTATGTATCTCCGTCGTAAGTCGAGGAATACCTGTAGTGCACAAAGTGAAGAGATTGCAATCGGAATGGGGGGGTTGCTAGAGACGTTGCGAGAAAAATAGACGAAAGGTGGACGAAGAAGAGAAGTACTAGAACGGTACCCGAAA
Organism: Arctopsyche grandis; assembly: GCF_051622035.1. Lineage (NCBI taxonomy): Eukaryota > Metazoa > Arthropoda > Insecta > Trichoptera > Hydropsychidae > Arctopsyche > Arctopsyche grandis. The sequence goes on along the minus strand of NC_135356.1, from coordinate 25,210,143 downwards.
GAATGCAAAAGGGTAAAAGGAAACGGGCAAAGAGATATTGAATACATTCCATGTGTCGCCTTGCATTTCGCTCTCAGCATTGTGATGAACGCTCTAATACATATGTACATACATACATATATAGGTACATACATACAAACATATTTTAAAATTTCTAATATATATATATATTGTATATACATATATGTTGAAATATACATACATATATGTTCAATTGAAACATCATATACAAATGTAATATTCAATTATAATATATAATATACCTCATCTAATCCGACTAAAGTGACTCTCGATTTACGCGTACGATATACCTATACATGTTTAATATTTGGTTTAATTTGTTATCCAATCAATTTATGCTTCAGGGTCAACAAACACGTTATAGTCTCATTTTTACTTTATTTCCTTTGGGAATGAGCAATAAGCATACATGAAATTCATCAACCCTTAACTAAATTATAAAATTAACAAGAAGACAAACGTCCTCCATTGTATTTTACATTTTGAAACTTTGCAATGGTTTTTATCTGTCTTAATATTATTTTCATATATGTGTGTATGTATTGCGACCAGGTGTGTTTTTGAAATCGTAAGCATCTTACATACACGTGTGCATATGTATAAGTACATATACATCTATGTATATGTATAAGTACATATACATCTATGTATATGTACTTATACATACATATATCCAGCGTGCACATACAATAGGCCGTGCACACGAGAATTGAACTTTTGTGAAGAAAGAGGGAGCTCTGACTAAATATAGAAATAAACTTCATTTGGGTCACCCGGTAGACGCGTCACAAAGAGTCTCGCTATGCCAGTATACGAATGCCAGGTGAAACGCATTTTTAATAAAAGGAATATGATACACGTGTTACGTACGTACATATGTACATACATATATACAATGAGCTTGAGATGAACTCGTGTCATCGAAGGATTTGTTTTTCTACTTCATGGTAGTTATTCTTTTCTACTTCATGGTTGTATTTCTGTGAAACTTTTCACCGCAATGGAAATAAAATACGGCGTAAATATTTTCCGAGAGAAAAATATCAAATAAAAATTTAATATCCCAGTCTCTTGCGTGCTTCAGTTTCTATTTACATTTCTGTTATACATATTTACGTAGGTATGATATTTAAAATCGCACTAGAGGGCAGCGATGACGCTTTTATGTAGGTTTATTTTTAAAAATAGGAAACCCAATATCCTGCTTTGGAAATTGCAAATCGCCGTGCGCATTCTCCCTTGTCCAGATTGTTTGCGAATAGTTTTCCGCGGATAAAAAATTTTCACTTTACACGCCTGAAATCCAATCATTGATTCTCATTTCAATTTCAGATGAGCTTTTGCGCTATGAGCGGGGCTGTATTTGTATGTCCATATACATATATGTATGTATAGGTATATTCGCATTTTTATAAGCCTCTTATTGATCAGCTCAACAGCTCGGTGAACATGTTTGGGTTTATTCTTCGCCGAAAGAATTGTCCTCTTTTAATATGCGTTTTATATTTTCCTCCGAATGAATCTCTTCATATAATTAATTCATTTTTTTCAAACTTGCAAAATAACTTTAATGTTTTGGGTGGCAGGAGTTTGATTTATGTTCCCAATGAATTCATTTTTATGTCCGAATTGTGTGTATATATTTGTGTATGTATAAATATGTGAATATGTAATTGTTATTGGGTTAATATGTAATTGTCAGTCCTTTCTGGTATAAATATATAAATAAATAAAATAAAAAATATCGGGATATTTTTTTTAATCTTTCAGTGTTGGACCTGATTTTATCGGCAAAATGAGTATTCAACTCAAGAGATGAAATTTTCATCGTTTAATTTTTGTACATACATACATAAGTAGATAGAAAAGTTACATTCAATGGGCTGTGCAGTCGGATCAAAATATACCGACTACGATTCAGTATCTGACTCCGTATACAAACTCCGACTCCAACTTGAATGATTTTAGTAAGACGGACTTTTCTTGCCAACGTATAAAAAAATAAATAAATTACTAGTAAAAATAATAGCGATTTTCAAAATATAAAAAATTTATGTAATTAAAAAAAAATCACTAAAAATTTACACGTAAGTCAATTTATTGAATTATTGGTATAAATAAAAATTAGGTACATTCATAGTATATGCGTATGAATTTTGTACTTCAACAAATCAATTTAATAAAAAAATATGATACGGAGGAAATATCGGTTTTGGTCAGAACCCAGCGAAATATGTGCAATTCAACGATTTTATTTATAATGTAATATAAATTCATGATTTTTATGAAGAAATTATTAAATTTCAATTTATTAGTCGATTTACTTTTATAAAATAAGAGACTTTAGTTGACGCATACCGTAATACTATTAATTAAAAATAATAATAAAAAGGAGTTGGAGTTGGTTGAATTCTAACTATGCGACTCGGTGTCCGACAGCACAGTTCTGATAAATGCATACGAAAGAAAGAAATATTCGTGTGTAATTTTATTACAGAATATGAATAAAAAGCGAATAGTTGAGGGCCGAGTCATATTTATAATATGCTTTTATAAACTGCTGACTATAAGTGGCTCTCATTAAAGCTATTAGTGCTATTGAAACATTTCGGTGATACTCCTTCATTCAATTTACGTAATTAGTGGCCAATTTGTTTTGACATTCGCTTTCAGGCTTACATATTTTCAGGAAGATTTGCATTCAGTCAAATTCACATTCAGCGAACGGTTGTAAATGAATGTACTACATATATCAAAAATGGAAGCTTTTTCTACTTTTGATATACTTTGTAGACGTCTAATAAAATAAATATCTACAATGTATTTATTATATGTATGTACATATGTGCACAGGCTAGTGCGTGCTACTTTTCAAATAATCCTGAAACGAGACATAAAACCACGCCGCAATTTTGACCTTTACATTCATACAATAGATACTACGTATGTATATGTACACACATGTATGTATGTATGTACATGGCTGGTTAGTCAGTCATATTCGTCGGTCGGTGTTTCAATATTTCAATTCTTTTGAAATATTGAATGTTCTTTGAAAAAATTGGATTTATTTAAAATTGTTACAAAAATAATATCCTGTCTAAAGATTTTATGATGAAACCGCACATGAATACACCGAACAAGAAAATTTCTGGTAAGTTGGCTTACTCTTAATAAAAAAATACAAAATACCTCGAAAATCTAAGACAAATTAATATAAAATCAATGTAATTATTTATATACACACATACATAGTTCCGTTTGTAAAACTAGTATTCAATAATACTATTTATGAAACGATCAATTAGACCTATTTTCTTTAATTCTCTTTGCAAAAAATTATCATAAACACAGCTAGGGGAAAATCCCGGGGCGTATGCTCTCCCCATTATATAAAATATCCATATTTTATGGGGAGCATTGTTTTCAAGTTTTTGTTTGAAAAAAACATAGACATGTATATAATGCTATAAATATTAAACTGATGTTTTTGCATGTTAAATATTTGTTTTACAAATAATACAATTTTGGTCAACAAATTTCGCCTGCGGTTATTAAATTGTAGATATTCTTTTCGACGTACATATAAAGATAAATATAAAAAAAATGTTGTTTTCCTTTTTAAAGGGGAATGTTTTGTTTGTCATATTTATCTTAAAAACATGTCTGCCGATATTCTATTCGAATTACGTAAGAATTTTCATGTAAAATATTTGTCTTGGGATTATGCCCTGCGGTCAATTTGTTCTACATATTTAGAATACATACATACATATATAGTTCATAGACTTTAATGAGATTGATACCCCCGATTTAATTACTTTAAATATTTATAGACTCATGAATATGTAAGACCTCCCTCTCTACCCTATAGAAAGTAAGATTAATAATATTAAAATTCAAGAATAATATAAATTTGACCAAAAAAAATGTAAAAATACAATTTACCGTAAATGTTCGCTTTAACTTTATAAAAATATATGCACATACATATGCATGTATGTATATGTATATATACATATAATTATTTTGGCGACAATGCTAATTGTTGATTTCTGGTGCAGACCGTTTTTATAGCAAATGCTTTATCGTTGAACTTTTTTACTCTTGATTTTTATTTAAAGAGTATCTATAAACAACAATAAAATACTCAAAAAAATGCTTATTGCAATAGAAGGATTTTCATTGTACGCTAAAGAAAAATCAATATTTAATGGTTTCAGGTTTTTTTCTGCCTAAAAATATTATCGGCTGGATTCTGCGGTGCTGAATACAAACATACATACATAAGTACATACATCAGGTGGAATAAGATACATCTGTACATACCCATTAGCGAATTTTTAGGCTATTACGCGCGCACCTACGTACATAAATGTATTGTTATGAAGTTAGCCGTATTATTATGTATATACATACATATATATTTGTATCTAGATGCGATATTTAGAATTTCATGTGCTTCATGGAAGTATTAAATTCTCAATAAATATTGGAAATCGACATTGGGAAATGGTCATCGAAATATAAACACGATTCCACGCTTAAAGATCTATTCATACTAGTATCGGCAATTTTTCCTAACCAACAGTACGAAAAGTATTCTTTGGAATATTATTATTTACATTTATATGGGACACATTCATGTCTAATGCGGCGTAGACGTAACAGCAAGCAACAACAGTAGCCGAGGAAAAACTATTCATACTATACGGCAGATCATGTCACCGTAACGTATTAAACAAAATCGGTTTTCTTTGGCCACTGAAAATATTCACACACGACGTGTCGTCATAGTAGCGAGTGCACGCGTACTAATAAAAGTGCTCATGCGCATATGATACATTCAGGCACAGCAACAACGATTTCATTGAGAAGTCAGATAGCTCTTGGAATAAGAGTCATCCGATAAAGAACTGTGCGGGCAAGATAGTGTGTGGTAGACAACCATAAAATGATTATGTCTACCACACACATAATTATTAGGGATATAAAGTCCCAGGTGTTCCAGCAATGGCGGGCATGACGTATTACCACGTAGAAGCTGGAGGACAAAACGAATTGATGGGAAGTTTCTCCGAAGTTCAAGGTAATTATACCAAAGCATGCCCAAAAGGAAAGGTAATCCCATACTCTTTCATATATAGGAAATGAAGAAATGCATTTTGCACTTTTTTCAATCAATAGAGAGAGAAATTTACGTCATGCGGATTCCACACAATTGCACTATACATATTATATATAACTCGCTTCTCAGTTAACACGAGCGAGTTGAAAAGCAAACGAGAAGACAAAGGGTTATTATATGCATTCTACTCAAAAATATTACATAATCTCGTACGTACTAATTTTTCATTCATTCTACTAAACGGTCCTCAGTATAACGAGATATGTTGTCCAATTCATAATGAGACGACCTTCATACAATAAAACACAGTGCATACATGGGCGCCCGCAGGGGGGGGGGGGGCAAGGGGAGGCACTTGCCCCCCCCTGGACTGATTGAAAATAGTCAAATAATGTTACTTTTATTTTAAATCACTTCGTGTTAGCATAAAGAAAGTGTGGAGAGACAGAAGGTTAATTACTGTCTGTAAAAAACGGAAAACGGATGCTGTTGCTTGTTCATCTGCAGCAGCAACGCTATCACCAGAACCAGACCCTGACAAGCTTGAAAGTGGAGATACTAGGTTAACCTATAATATTGGAATCTATGTAAAATCTACTACGAAGATTCCTATCGATCTTAAGCTTAAGTATTGTTTGCTAACTGGTCCATACAAGCCTCACCCGTCATATGATTTTGAAGGCGACATGTCAGGAAGTGGAAAACGTTGTTTCGGGGAGTATTGGCTAACCCAGTATACTCCATGGTTAGATATTCACCTAGGTTAAAAGGTGCTTTTTGCATTTTCTGTGATTTATTTCCGCAACCAGTTCAAAGAGGAATTCAAGGTTACTTCATTACTACTCCTTGTACTAAGTACAAAGATTTTAATGAATGTGCCAGAAACCATACCAGCTCAGCATGGCATCGTGGGTCTCAACAAGATGCTGAACACTTCGCGTCAAACACTAGAGATCCAAATAAGGATATTATTTGTCAGATAGATAATTCTGTAAAACGAACTATTGAAGAAAACAGAAAGAAACTGTATCCTATTATTTCAACAATCTTATTTTCTGGAACAAATGATTTGGCAATTCGTGGGAAAGATAGCACCAAAGGAAATGTTGAACAACTTTATGCGCATCGAATTGAGGGAGGAGACAGTATTTTAAAAACCCATTTTGATACAGCTGCTGGAAATGCACGTTACACACCACGCCGAACGCAGAATAATTTGATCAATTTCATCACATATACACTGTGCATATGTGATGGTGTGGTCGGTTATTAGCGGAAAGAAGCTGGACCCGTTTAATTTGTGGTGTTACGTTGGGGCAAATGCAATTTTGTATTTTGTGCCTGAGGGCATGGATGGACATATGTAATTACATCTTTATGCATGAGGGCGCTTCGTGTCACACGGCAAAATCGATTCAAAATTACCTGGCCACGCAAAATAATCGAATTTTAGTATGGCCAGGAAGATTTAAATCCAATTTAAAATTGTTGGGGGGTATTAAAAAATATTATTTATAACAGTCCTAATACTACGTTGAATAATTTTAAAGAAAAAATACTAGACACCTGGAAAAATAATTCACAAATAAAAAAAACAACAATAGAGTCATGCATAAAGAGTATGCCGCGGAAGACTAGTGCTGTTTAAAAAAAAGGGGAGAGACCACTAAATATTTTAAGTTAATTATAGTTTTTCTTTGTAAGTATTATTGATAAATACATCATGTGTATATAAAAAAATGAATAAAATCGACGAAAATCTAGTATCACGTTAGTGGAAAGGGTATTTTTAAATATGTCCGTGTGTTTTTCGTATCGCAATTTTGTATGTTGTGCCTGAGGGCATAGATGCACATAATTACATCTTTATGCATGACGGTGCTTCATATCAAACGCCAAAATCGATTAAAAATTACCTGGCAACGCAAAATAATTGAATTTTAGTATGTCCAGGAAGATTTAAATCCAATTAAAAAATGGTTGGGGGTTATTAAAAAATATTATTTATAATAGCCCTAATACTACGTTGAATAATTTTAAAGAAAAAATAATAGACACGTGGAAAAATAATTCACAAATAAAAAAAACAATAATAGAGTCATGCATAAAGAGTATGCCGCGGAAGATTAGTGCTGTTTAAAAAAAGGGGAGAGACCACTAAATATTTTAAGTTAATTATAGTTTTTCTTTGTAAGTATTATTGATAAATATATCATGTGTATATAAAAAAATTGAATAAAATCGACGAAAATCTAGTATCACGTTAGTGGAAAGAGTATTTTAAATACGTCTGTGTATTTTTTGTATTGCAATTTTGTATGTTGTGCCTGAGGGCATAGATGCACATAATTACATCTTTATGCATGAGGGTGCTTCATATCAAACGCCAAAATCGATTAAAAATTACCTGGCAACGCAAAATAATCGAATTTTAGTATGGCCAGGTAGTGTCGACGAAAATCTACGAAAATCTAATAGAAACGACGAAAATCTAGTATTAAAATCGACGAAAATCTAGTATTACGTTAATGGAAAGAGTATTTTTAAATACGTCTGTGTGTCCCTAAGGCTGAGAGCTTTGGAGATTAAGGCTGAGAGCTTTGGCTATCTTTTCCCACCTGTCAATGATAAAAATGAAAATGTTAACACGAGTGCCCGTATTATTCACGCTTACAATGGAGAAATATGTACATAAGTGTGTGCATGTATTATAATATGACGTAATATGGGGTGTATTGAAAATGTGATTTGAAAATGTGGGTTTTATGTACGTATATTACACAAAGAAACAAACATGTTTTCGTCTCGAAAGATACTTGGGTCAAATTACGATATTATTATACGTATGAATAGGTTCATTCTAATGTATAATATATTTATGTTTCATGGAAAAGCTTTTGAATAGAATCATAAAGCTTTTGAATAGTATCATAGCGAAGGCTTTGAGTCGTGCCATTGCAAAAGTTTTATAAAATGATATCGCCTCGTTATAAATGTACATATGTAGATACATTTTATTTAATTAGTATGCCAAATTTTATATTCAACTACATTTATAACTAACTGAGATGTTATAGTCGAAGTGTATTTTCTTCAAAAAAAAAAATTATAAATGTTAGCATTTTTCGCTAGGATTTTGTAAAGCATCGTATCAGCAAAGGGTTTAATTAAATTCTACTACATAATTGCAATTGTGCTTGTTATTTTTCTTAAATAGAAAAATACCATATACTCGTACATTTTGTAGATAGTATTGAATCTAGCATAATAATTTTTATTCTACAAGTATATATTAGCGAAATAAAAAAAATCGTATATCTGATATATAATTTCAAAAGAGACTTTGTAAGTATGTAATGTTCGATATGGTCTTGATTCAAATAAATTTAATAAAAAAACGAATGAATAATTACTATTAGATTCGCCATGTTTAAGCTGTTTATATTACAAATACTGAGCGAAGCCCGGTAAAACCTAGTATGCAATACAAATTAATGACATACGACACATGTGAATGTAATGTTTTCAACGATGCGAATTTCCGCGCCGCGTTCACCCGTATAAAAGCTCGTTATTCCGTAATGAAGGTCAAACGTTCAATCGATTATTTGATAATATTTTTAGTCACATTATGCTGTATAAGAGTTTTATATATGCATATCATGAATTTTGCAATTATATATGTACATATATATGTCATAAACCCTGGGGTTTCTTTAAATCCATATATTGTTCTTAGTCCGGTACAAAAGCGTACTTTTATTACGTACTAGTGCTTTTACATATGTACCTGCCATTCCTTTAGATTAAAAAGTCGTATTGTCGTGAAAAATGATATGCCTTGATAAATTATTGACATTTGCATGTTGCATTTTCTAGTTGAAGACGAGCTTTTTCAATTACAAGGAGCGCGCATAAGAAAATTATTCAATAGAAAAGAAAATTTAAGTGAAAATAGTACGAAAAAAATGTGCGAAAATTGTCAAAGTTTATTTTTACATTATAAATTGTATTGTATTTTGGTTACTATGACTTCTTTATAATATATATCATGTTTGGAAATTCATATTAGATATTCAAAATGTAATTGACTGTAATTGTGACCATTTAGTGTAATAATAAATGAACTAAAAAATTGATTGGTACGTACATATGTACATATAAACATATGTATGTACGTACATATGAACGTATACAATATAGTAATACATATTAAATGATACAATACTCAACTAATTGAATTGTATATTTATGAAATAGAAATACAAAAAGTGTAATATACATCATATAATGATGCCAATTATTTGAAAGAAACGTTTTCTTTAGAAGTCGTCAAATTATAGTCTCGTTAGTGTTATTTTATACCCGTATTGTGTGGCATATAATATGGCTAGAACTCACTGTCACCAATATGTCAATTATGAGGAGACGTATATCCTTTTTTAATAATAGTAGACGGGTGACGTTACTTAATGTTCATTTGATATACCCGAATTACCTGACCTTGTTTGAGCGTTATTAAGGTGGAAAATATAGCTTTTTTTTTAGGAAATTTTTCTAGTCTACGGTTCAAGTTAAGGCGCCGTGAGATACTGGGTAGCTATACACTTTTAAAACGGAGAAAGGAACAAGCTTAAAAATATTCAACTTTATTTGAAATAAAAATATGTTGTATAGGTTCGGGATTCAAAGTTACAGCATTCATTGGTCTGACAAATCGGTAGACATGTTTTTAGTAATTTGTAGTAGCTGTTTTTTAATGATGAGAAATTTGTCTGCCAACAGATAAGGCTTTTGTTTGCAGCACAATTTGATTTAAATGACTGCAAATATTTTTAAATAGCCTTTTGAACTTTTGAACTTCATTACAGAACAATGAGCTTTTATACGGGTGAACGCGTCGCGGAAATTCGCACCGTTGAAAACATTAGATGAAACTGATGTGGGGGGATGGGGATGGCGTCCTATCGACTCGCGTCCCCTTACTCTCACCCCTTTTCCCTCCCATCGCAGTTGCAACGCGGAAACGTTGCATCAATTTTAATGAACCAAGGATGCGAACACTCCCTTTCTCCCACCCCATGCATCCGCTCTGCATCAATCCATTGAAAGCAAATATTAGGGATCATTAAAGCGTGGACAAAGTTATCTCATATAGTGCCGTCAACAAGAACATGCAAACAGTATTCAATTCAAATTTCAGACACGACGTAATAAATGTAATGACGTAGTATTCGAGATAGTCGAGATTATACACATGTATTCCGTGCAAAATTGAAATGCTTTGATTTATACATCTTTGAACGTGAAACTAAGGCATATGTTACATATGTACATGTGCATGCAGTTTTCGAAATAGTAATTACCCAATCTTTCATTTACAGGCACAAATCTATGTTACAAATTTAACGTCAAGATCCGATGTGTATACACGCGTCTACATATAATACCTATATGTATATATATGTACATAGGTGCATACGAGCCATTTATATTATGTAGTATGTTAGTGGCCTAAGTCATAAATGTTTTGTTTTGGGATAATTATACTTGGTTGCGCATATTTAAAAATATGGGTAATGACTTGAGGAGTTTGTTTGTGAAATATTTATCCACACGGAATAAATCTTTCATATTAGTTATGAGCTTTTCGTTTTTTTTTTTTGATTTTCAATCAATGTCTTGTTTTTCGAGTCTATGGTTGAAAACGTTCATAAGAAGAGATATACGAAGAAATGTGAAAATTACAGATCAGTCTCACTCATCTCTCATCCAAGTAAAATATTGCTTTATATATTGAAGGCAACATTTCAAATACTACCTTGATTGACAAATGCCGTAAGAGCAAGTTGGCTTTACATAAAGCAAAGGCACACGAGGACAAAATTTGAATATACGAAAAATAATCGAGAAAAGTCGATAATTCAAGGTTCCCGTAATACTTTGCTTCAAAGATTACATAAAAGCTTTGGGCTGTCAATTGGAACTGCCCATGAAAAGCCTGAGAAGAGATGGGTGTTCCATAACAAGTAATAACACTCATTAATAATTTATATATACATAATACGGTAACAGTAAGAATATATGAGTTTCTTTCGCATAAATTCAAGTCCAAGGTTTTCGATAGAGATGCATACTATCTCTTGATATTTTGAATGTATGTATGCACTTTATGGGGAATACATAATGAGAAGAGTACTCGACGGATGGGAAGGTGGAATAACGCGGCAGAAAGATTTCTTACATAAGATTCGAAGATGACACGATGTTATTGCCCAGCAATGAGGATGAACTACTTCGTAGAATAGATAGATAGATAAAAAAATAAAATAAAAACGGAAGGAATGGAGGTGGATTGTCCATCAAATTAGAGATTACATCATTGACCACGACGCTCAGCATTGGGCAAACGATAAAGAAGAGAGGCTGAAACTGGTAATTGTTAAATTGCTGAAGTACTCCCAATTGTTTTTACTGTGTTTCTTTTTAAATATTTCGAGTGTTCTTCATTGTGAATTTTTTTCTTTCATAAGCCAAAAGATTATACTTCTTTTTATTAATTTTGTATTTTGATTATGTTTTAAAATGAAAGAGGTAAAAGCTCTAGAAATATCATATTATATGTAGGTACATCACATACAATTATGAAAATAATATATACTATATTCCAGGAAGGTCTAACAAGTAAAGCCTTATGTGCTTTCCTGGCCAATTATAAACAATTTATAGGGCAATTTTTACAGAGCATCATAGAGACATTCGGATAAATTTGTCAAATTTGATAAATTTGCATATTTATAAATTCGAAATGCTGAACAACTTGAAACTTGTGAGAAATATAGGTCAAGGTTTTCAATTTGTTGAAACCGTTTCAATGAATCAAAATCACATAAATTGGCAATCCCTGATAGGAAATTGAACTGCAAGCACATATCCAAGGTCGGGCAGCAGCAGGGATTGAAATCATTGCATGCTAACCACTATTAACGTACATACACATATTAAATACATATGAATGATACATACATATGTTGAGGTATTATATTACATGCACGTACATACATACATACAAACGTGGGATATCTCAAAGCATGCACCTGAGGTGAGTTCATTTCGCGTATGCGGTTGAAACTTCGACTGATTATGCACACGTTCCTCTTGCAGATAATTGGATCAAGTTAGTTGTCAGTTTTCAGTCGAAGCCAATGGCAAAATTCAAAAGCTTTGATCAGCGTACCGTGGTACTAAGAAGCAGCAAGTCGAAATATCTCGATTGAAATGCGTAATTCCACGGTTTTGTTGTGCCATTTTCATATCAATGCATGTTAAAGGGCTTTGACGCAGAACTATGTCTATTCCAGAAAGTGCATATTAGCGGTAAAAGCGATGTGAAAATGCGTCGTCTTTGAAATTAACGTAAATAAAGGATGGTTCGCCGTATAGCTATGTACATATATTATACATATGTAGTACTTAAGTCGTTGAATAAAGTAAGGATTTGTATAAATTATGAAAATGCATTTATGCATTTACGGAAAACTTTAGCCGTTTATTTTTCATGATATGTTTTCACGGTAGTGCAAAACAATATTTTCAATCCGATTTTAACCATTGCAATTGGGTTTCGAGGTTTTTCAATTTTTCCTCCAAAACTGACTATTCCAATTGAAAATTCAAATGAATATGTGGACATGCGTTTCAGACAAAGGCACGACAAATTTTTTTTCGTATGTAGCAATATGAAGAAAAATCCCATATGATTTTTTTTTTAATCTAAAATTGTTCGGTTTATACGACGAGGTTAATTAAAAAAAATAAACTACTAAAACTGAGCTTAAATTTTTAAAAATCCTTTGAAAGTCACTAAAATTTACAATTTTCGCAGTGTAAATAATTTTTATACTATTATTTTCGATGTACCCTAATATTATATGAATGTACATAAACATTTTGCATGCATGTATCATTTAATAAATGATTAAGTACATTAAAAAAATACAAGTGGCAATTTATATCATTTAAAGAGTGAAAACGCATTGCCGATTTGCGATTAAAATTTTGTAATGATAGAATATTTTAGTCTTAAAAGAAAGAGAATTATTTTCAATTTGATTTATTCGTCAGTTTTGTATATCGAAAATCTGAAAGATTAATTCAATTTCAATATTTTCCTTTGTATTTATTTCCGTAGATTTTATATGATGAAGATACGGAGAATGTTGTAACAATGTATGTATAGTATAAAGACGTATGTATAGTATATACGAAGATTGTTAATGTTTACATCAACACGTTGTGTGCTTTTGGTCTAGTAATTCAATGAATTCCTAATATGTCGCATGTGATAAATTATGATGTAGTCGCAACTCCATGGAGACCAGGTTACACAACCGTGATATACAATTTATATAATAATAATATACTATTTGATTTCAAAATTTATAATGCTAACGATTCGAAAATGTGGTCAAAATTCACACATGTATACATGCGCACCTACATATGTATGTATGTATTATATGCATGTATATATTATGTAGAAAACGAAGAGCGCTTTGATGTAATCAATAGAAGCTTTTCATACTTTTTCACTTTATCTAATATGTAGATTTGTGATCAATTTTTATAAAAAATAATATCTATTAATATCTAATAAATTAATATCTAATTATTTCATGGATCTCATGTATATTAGTGCCAGTTTTTATGTGCTGAAAGGATTCTCTTATTTCTAATTAAATTTAATTAATAATTTAAGAGTGATTACTCGAAACTCTTATATAAATTATTAACGGCAAAAGGATTGGTGAATAATATATTTAAATGTATATAGAACGATTTGAATGACATAAAATATTCTCTGAAGGGTTTAAAATTGGTTTTCTTTGAAACAAGCGAATGGATTTATATTATCAATTTTTCTTAAACAAACTTCTGTGTACTGTGGTGGAAACTTGTTCTACATTTGTATGTATATTCCCTCGTGCTAATTGTTATGTACTCGATCTACCTATAATATATTCATGGTTTCCACAAACATGTGTTGTGTTGAATAAATGAGATTTTGCATGGAATTGCTTTTTGTTTTTAGCCTAAGCCACTCAATGGGTTGAGATGAAACTGAAGCAGAAACTTTGTGCTGAAACAACCGGGAGTACTTTTTCTCTTGAGTTTCGAGGTTTTTCTCGTTTTTCTTCGAAACCATTCGATGTATCGAACTCAAATTTTAAATCTTTAGGTTTCAACCCGAGGTTAAGTAATAAATATGTTTTTATCTATCTAACTATCTTGACTTAATTCACAATTTTTTATCACTTATTTTAATTCGATATGTCCAGAATGTCGGAAAAGCAGAATAACCGTATTACAGGCCAGCTACTATTTTTAAATATTGTCAAACGCAAAACATTATATTTAATGTATTGCGATATGAAGTGAAGAAAAGTGGACTTTTGCCACTTTTAATTATAACGGCTCATATACATATGTACAAGTTTTTCTCTATTGCTAATTTCATTTTCAATCAACTATTTCAGATTAATATGGCGTGCGTTTTGTGTTATATTTTGAATTCTTGAAGGTGTATTGTAGTTGAAATTTGATGGAACCCTTACGTGGAAATAAAAAAGAAAATGCAATGTAGGATTTTTATCTATGTATGTAGAATATTAGTACGCATATGTTTAAAACATCAGTGTCAGAAACAAAATATTCTTCTTATTTAATATCCTTAGCAATTATAAAAGAAACTTGCGCAGGGAAAAGGCTAGGGTTTTTTTTCCGATATCCTTTTAAGATGGTATTTATTTATACACGTCAAAAACATCACAACCTTAATAATTGGAAGTTGCAATATACGTAAAAATATAATAAAAAGAAATCCGTTTTGCGTGTAATATACTTTAAAAAATTTTAATATTAATATTACACCGTACTATTTTTATAATGCAGGATTTTTTTTATAATGATTAATAATTATCTTGCAAGAATTAATACGAAAAAACTCTCTGGTTACTTACATATACCTATACATATTATAAATTATTATTTCTGAATTTTTCCCTTTAGACTCTCAAATTAAGAAGTATGTAGGTACGTCTCGTTAAGTTTTTTTTAAGTAAATTACAAAAATTTGATCTACATACTTACTGTTTCTTTCGAATGCGACGCGACCGCTTCGTTTAAAGATGAGGTTTTAAAGCTGCCACCGCCACATAGGAAACATTATAATTGAAATGGCGAAAAGGAAAAGTCTGTACCTGACACTAGCGTAAAAGTCGTAGATTAAATATGCACTTATAGGTAATATATACATGGATGCACGTTGCATTCAATATACGATAAATTACAAGAGTGTTTCGAACGTTTCTCATTATACCTAGAGCAATCTCCAGACTCAATTTTAAACAACTTGTAAGGAACTCCCCCCCCTCCCCAACCCATCCGGGCTTAAACGCGGCTTTGATCGTAATTATTGTATGGCTTCAACCTCTATGTATATTTACTCGGCGACAGAAACAATGGGGATTATCTGGGGACGGAAAATTTGCCGTTAAAAGTCATTGACGACTTCTCAATTTTGTTCACCTCCATTCGAGTGCGGCTTAAACGTGGACTAGTGTCATTCAGACCACTCCATCTAAAGGCAGGAAAGACGAATCTTTTTCAGATCGCTTGCTGTGAAATCAATAACATTAATTTGTTTTGTCAAAAAAATTAAAGCGATAATAATGAATATCGGCTTTACGAATCGTCCGACAATCATACGAAACAAATACATACGTGCACATTGATACGGTATTAGTGACCGATGGTTGTAAAAACCTTACGTACTGTACAACTGTACATGCAATTCTTTTGTGTCGTATATATGTACTTTGATATATTACGGCGCCGCGTAGTTTATAATTGAAGGTTGCATACACTGCCTAAAATATTTTGGCGATTTTATTAATCGATTGTTGCTTATGATGGGTATACTACATTTGTATAAATTTGACGAGGAGTTATTTCGACTTGTTTGACGGAAGTTACTGGTCATTCGCGGATTCCTATAAAAGGCGATCGGGTTGTTCGTCTGGCGCACTCCACGGGCAGCTTTCATCGAGAGCAGACCTAGCGGAGAACTACTAGACTACGTCACCACTTCATCCCCTATTCAAGACGACTACATCTACCACTTGATCCCCGATTCGAGACAACTACATCACCAGTTCATCCTCGATTCGAGACAACTACATCTACCACCTCATCCCCGATTCGAGACAACTAAATCACCAGTTCATCCCCGATTCGAGACAACTTCATCTACCACTTCATCCCCGATTCGAGAAAACTACATCACCAGTTCATCCCCGATTCGAGACAACTAAATCACCAGTTTATCCCCGATTCGAGAAAACTACATCACCAGTTCATCCCCGATTCGAGACAACTAAATCACCAGTTCATCCCCGATTCGAGACAACTCCATCACCAGCTCATCCCGGAGTCAAGAAAACACATCACCAGTTCATCCCCGATTCGAGACAACTAAATCACCAGTTCATCCCCGATTCGAGACAACTCCATCACCAGCTCATCCCAGAGTCAAGAAAACACATCACCAGTTCATCCCCGATTCGAGACAACTAACTACATTCATCGAATATTCTCAGGTAAGAGTTTAGTTTATGTATCGGAAAAATATGTGTACATTTAAACTTTGTAAGTCATATTTTACATGGCTTAAAAAGTTTTATTTTTCAGACCTCGATTAATAACACTTTATAACGCGTTCTATCAATTTCAGACGTTATTTTTTCCCTACGTCGATACTTATCGGGTGAAATTCTTTTCCACTTGTACAACTGTTAAAAACGATGATTTTTCATCCCGCGACTGTTTTTCATCCCGTGAATACTTTTCATTCCGTGACTGCGATAAAAATAATTTCCCTATACTTTTATAATGCATTACTAATTTGTGATTATTTTACATACGTACATATCCGGAAACCAAGTGCAAATACATCATTTATCCGACATAACTTTTGTTGCAAAAATTTTGTAAATAACACTGTTCGACAAATGACGACTTTTTTTTTTGGTTCAGAGACGAGATATAATTTTTTTATAGATATGTGCCCAGTGAATACGAATCTGCTAATAAAAATTTTGATTGGTTCGAGATTCAGAGATATATGTGTTTTTTAAATCGCGCGATTTTTCTATATCTTGGTATTGTTCGGTCGATGTCTCAAAATCTGTCAATTTCATATTCAAAATGAATATTGGCATTTATAGTCGGGTATTTTATCTTTCATTTGTAGTACTTTTCAGCTTTCAAATCTCTCTAAGTAGTCGTCCAGTTCAAATCGAAAGTCAAAATTACGTATAAAATAGTATTAAAAGTGGGAAAAAAGTCCCAAGCAAAATACGTACTTTTGATTTTTGATTCGAACTGGACGACTATTTAGAGAGATTTGAAAGCTGAAAGTACTAAAAATGGAAGATAAAATACCCAACTATAGATTCCAATATTTATTTTGAACAGAAAATTGACAGATTTTGAGACATCGACCGAACAATACCAAGATATAGAAAAATCGCGCGATTTAAAAAACACATATCTCCGAATCTCAAGCCAACCATCATTTTTTATTACCAGATTCGTGTTTACTGAGCATAGATCTATAAGAAAAGTCATATCTCGTCTCTGAACCATTTTTCGTGCCGAACAGTGTAATTGCTTGGGGTGGCAGGGTTAAATTATTTTTTATGCAATCTTGCATTGTCGCCGAAAGTTTGTAAAATTTCGAAAAAAATAAACCGGACTATGTAGTTATATATGTAGATTAAAAATTTGAAATCTCTTTCGGGTTAAATAAAAATATGGAAACCAAAAAACACAAAATTGGCAACGTCGAACTCACCAAATTTAAATCAATTCGCACTTTCAATTTGTTTTGCAAACGAAGGCAAATAAGATACTTTAAAAAATAGTAATCTTTTGATTGTAAATGCGTTTAATTTTCAGCGTATATATCATAACGGAAAAAGCCCAAAAAACCTATTTATGTACATATAAAAATCTTTTCAGAGACGACTTCAGCTCGATATCTTCAATTATACGTTGATAACATACATATGTGCAAAGTTTCAGCTTGATCCACCCGAATCTATGTAAATTAAAATTTACCTAGATTAATGTATCGTCATTGGTAATCCATGTATATAAACAATAAATGAATCGAAAATTGATTGCAAAATTTAAGCTCCGCAAACAGATTTGCCGGGTTAAATCAAACCATACAAAAATACAAAATGGCCAACACCAAAAATTACCAATCTTTTTATTGTTCATAAATTTTATTCACTGTACATTCTAATAGCTACATTATCTATTTTACACTGAAGTCATCGAACACGTGATTCGATTTTTTTTTTTTCGATTCATAGGCGTCGATTTGATTTTTTTCAATGGATTCACCCCCGCGGGGGCGCAAGGGTTGTAGTTTCATGGGGCCCCGCCAGGGGCGCCACAGGGGGCGCAGTCTTATGGGGCTCAGCCACCGAAGGGGGTAGAGGGGGATGCAGTCTCATGGGGCGCAGCCCCATGGGGCCCCAAAGGGGGCGTAGCCGCATGGGGCCCCGAAGGGGGCGCAGCTATATGGGGCTCAGTCCCATGAGGCCCCGAAGGGGGCGTAGCCGCATGGGGCCCCGAAGGGGGCGCAGCCTTATGGTGCTCCGAAGGGGGAGTAGCCGCATGGGGCCCCGAAGGGGGCGCAGCCTTATGGGGCTCAGCCGAATGGGGCCTCGAAGGGTGCGCAGCTTCATGGGGCCCCGAAGGGGGCGCAGCCGCATGGGGTCCCGAAGGGGGCCCAGGGGGGCGCAGCCGTCATCGAACAAATGATTCGATTTATTTTTTTTTCGATTCATAGGCGCCGATTTGATTTTTTTCGATTCAATGGATTCACCCCCGCAGGGGCGTAGCCCCATGGGGCCCCGAAGGGGGCGCAGTCTTATGGGGCTCAGCCACATGGGGCCCCAAAGGGGCAGAGGGGAATGCAGTCTCATGGGGCCCCGAAGGGGGCGTAGCCACATGGGGCTCCGAAGGGGGCGCAGCCTTATGGGGCTCGGTCCCATGGGGCCCCGAAGGGGGCGTAGCCGCATGGGGCTCCGAAGGGGGCGCAGCCTTATGGGGCTCGGTCCCATGAGGCCCCGAAGGGGGCGTAGCCGCATGGGGCCCCGAAGGGGGCGCAGCCTTATGGGGCTCAGTTCCATGGGGCCCCGAAGGGGGCGCAGCCTTATGGGACTCAGTCCCATGGGGCCCCGAAGGGGGCCCAGGCAGAGGGGAATGCAGTCTCATGGGGCCCCGAAGGGGGCGTAGCCACATGGGGCTCCGAAGGGGGCGCAGCCTTATGGGGCTCGGTCCCATGGGGCCCCGAAGGGGGCGTAGCCGCATGGGGCTCCGAAGGGGGCGCAGCCTTATGGGGCTCGGTCCCATGAGGCCCCGAAGGGGGCGTAGCCGCATGGGGCCCCGAAGGGGGCGCAGCCTTATGGGGCTCAGTTCCATGGGGCCCCGAAGGGGGCGCAGCCTTATGGGACTCAGTCCCATGGGGCCCCGAAGGGGGCCCAGGGGGGCGCAGCCATCATTCGATTCATAGGCACTGATTTGATTTTTTTCGATTCAATGGATGCACCAATGCACAATGGGCACAAGGGGTGTAGTCTCATGGGGCCCCGCCAGTGGCGCCACAGGGGGCGCAGAGGGGCGCAGCCCTTAAAGGCATTAGCTAAGGGGGGCGCAGAGGGGCGAAGCCCTAAACGGCAATAGCTAAGGGGGCGCAGAGGGGATTTTAGATTTTTTAGATTTTTTTTTTGATTTTTTTTTTTTTTTTTTAATAAAATGTTTACTATTAGATTAGTCATGTTTAAACGGTTTATATTATAAATACTGAGCGAAGCCGGGTAATACAGCTAGTATATAATAATGTAACGTATGTAGATATTATTTTAAAATGCAACTTCAGTTCGACTTCGAAAAAATACGTGCAAGGTTTCAAATCGATTCATTCGAATCAAATTTATAAAATTTAAACACATAAAGTTTTTTGCATTTTTAACTAAAACGAAGTTTTAGCGATGTTCAAAGTACACATATAGCATACTTATAGGTACTTACGCATTGCCTAAAAACCACAAAACAATAATCAGGTATATTGCGAACGGATCAGTCTCAATACTTATCGGACTTTATATATTATACTTATAGATATATCCAGCCTCATACTCAAATCGGCGCGCGAAAAGTTTTCCCAGCGCCAGCGATTCGGCGCGCTTTCACACGGCAGCGGACGGGCCGACGGCCGGTCGCGCAGCCTTCCCATCTACCAGCCGGAATTTCGAACAAACCATCAGTTCAAGTGCCGGAAAAAACGTAAGTATCCTCACATCTCATAGGTATACAACACGCGTATGGGTGTTCGCTACACGTGGAGGGGTGTGTGTGTGTGGGGCGGTTCAATACGGGTACGCGTGCGTGCGCGGGTCCGGTTCTTCGTCCCCGTCTCTTGGTGTGGGAGGACAGAGACCTGCAGAGGTGGCCAACCCGGCGCCGGCACCCCTTTGGAAATAGAGTTTCAGGTGGTGGTGGGCGCGCGCCCTCCACAAGGGCTGTTGGGCCCCGCGCGCCCCCTGCCGGCCCAGCCATGTGCACGCCACTGATGAGGCCCACCTCTCATCAGACACGTGCCAACATATCAGATGAACGCGCACCTCCACTCCTCCCATACGCTTTTCCGAAACTGTCCACAGTCACATGACTCTTTTCCAACCGTCTTCGAAAGGTAAGGAGATTTTCATCCTTTCGGAAAATTTGTTGAGATTGTAACAAATTTCTACTTTCGCTATGAATCGGTGTTTTTCGGCACGCGAAACTTATTACTTACATGTCTGAATTCATATTGTGCAACTTGCGGGCTCTCACGTTTCCTTATTTTGAGTGTACGGCTTCGTCCGGGGTATTTTTGATTGACGATTCCGTAAATTTACACATGCGTAAACTTTGCGTACTATGAGAGCGGTTGTAATTTAAAATGTGTACTAATTTTATAATGGATTCAAATGTGTACTACATTCGAGAATTAATTAAGTTTGATGTTTTCAATTTAACTTCAAGACTGAATTACTAAAATGCCGGGCTTCTCACGATTTTTTTTAATGTGTACGATTTTTAGGCGTACCATTGATCTACAATTTTGATTTTAATTTAATATTTATATATTATGTATTGCAATAATGTAACAAATTTTCAGATTAGTCATAAATATAGTTAAAAACTATATATATATATATATATATATATATATATATATATATATATATATATATATATATATATATATATATATATATATATATATATATATATATATATATATATATATATATGGATGGATTGAAATTTAATTCAATGGAAATACACGAACGCACATCACATTTTTTCAAATGGAAAATTAAATATTCTAATTTTAAACGTATTTACAATACACACGTAAGTCGTATCATCGAAATTTCACATAAGGTGGTGATTGAATTTTGAATAATGTATGACGTGTTTTTTTTTGAGATTGGTGTCGGCTTTAAAAAAATATCTTATTGAATCAGTCGGCCGTTGCTTGATTATAACATCGAGCTTTTTAAACTAAATATATTCTCATATTCATGGCATTATTTTCTGATACTGGTTATTATTATACATAAATTGACTTTTGAACATACTAGTTTATTAATTAAATAGTAATGCCATATACTCGCACATACATACATACATACATACGTATGTATGAAACTTTAATGATTTATTTAATAATGGTATTTTATTATGAAATGTTTTTAATATAGCGATTTGTTTTATAAAACGCTGTTATGATTAAAACTATTGTTACAAATTTCGAGCGCTTATGTAAAGAAAACTCACTATCACTATTGATATGGATTTCATTAAAGGGATTTTTTAATTAGGTTTATTTTTACTAGCCTCTTCTTAGCTCGATTTTGATTTTTCGTCTGATTTTTTCGATTATTTGGGCACTTTCAGCCGCAGATTAAGTCGTTCACTCGCACATGGCTTCTTGTATTATATTCTAATAGCGTTACTTTTTAAAGTAAACGAAATGTGTAAAAATACTTAACATTTTCAGATTTTATTATTTAATTTACATACATATGTATAATATGTATGTAGAATCTTATCTAGTTTCTAGAAAAGGTGATGGTTTAGTCAAGTAACACTAAGCTGAGGAATTGCGTACATATCAAATCGTATTCAAATACTAGAAAATATTGTATCGATTTGCAATTTTTTTATATGTCATCATCATCTACGGCCACTCACTATCCGCTGATGGATAAAGGCCTCTCCAACATGCTTCCACTCGTCTCTGTTTTGCGCAACTCTCATCAATCTCGCCCCATAAATTTTTCTAATTTCGTCTACCTATCTTCCCTGCGGTCTTCCTTTTAGCCTTTTGCATTCTCTTGAGTACCATTTTAGCAATTCTTTTGTTCACCTTTCGTCCATTCTTCTAACCATGTTGCCCGCCCATTGCCATTTCAATATCTTTACTCTATCCACTATGTCCACTACCCTTGCCATACTTATCACCCACGTGTTCCGCTTCTTGTCTTTCCTCATTATGCCGAGCATTACAGCGTTCCATACTTCGTTGAGTGCATTGTACTATGTTTAGTATCTTGGCGTTTAATGACCAAGTTTCACATCCATACGTCATCACTGGCAAAACGCATTGATCGAAGATTTTTTTCTACAGGCAGAGTGGTATTTTGATTTAAAAATAGCATTCATTCGTCCAAATGCACTCCATCCTAATTGCATACGTCTCTTTATTTCTTCTTCTTTACTACCGGACATTTCTTTTATTTGACCTAAATATAAATAATTATTTACTATTTTATCATCTAATTAAATGCTATCAGGCATGCAATAACAATTAGCAATTTTTCTCCATCGTCATCTTTTGTTCGAGTCAGAGTCTCAAAACTTGTAGAGCATCATTGGTGTATAAATCTATCGTATCTTAATTAAAATGTCATCAATTGCCCTTTTCGTGCCGAATAACTGATTTATTCTTTCTTTGATACAGTCAACAAAATTATCTTTCACTCATACGTGGAACATGCCTCAGCCACTTTAATAATTGAGACGTGTGATTGAAGAGGGTTAACTTGGGTTTTCGTGTACATACATATGTATATATGTACATATTCACGTTTCTAATTCTGTCCTTTTTACCCTAATCGTTTTCCTGAGAAAACTCATTGCTCTTGACCTGACGTTCCCGTCGAGTAACCAAAATTCGGTACGTTAACTTCAATAAAGTAAATTCGGTTTATTTAGTACTTGTATGTATGTATGTATATTTGATTTCAATAATATAAACTTGAAACGGATTCAGTAGATACATATATCGTTAAATTCAAAGTGTTATATTCCGGATTCTCTCGTTTATTCGCTTTGTGTAAATTAAAGCTTTATATTTTTTGCCATAAAATATTACATCATATGTATTAAATATGGATGAGAGAGGATTACTCAATGTGTGGATCTTGTTATGAAAAAAGCTGCCTGGGTGGAATTTTTCTTTTTTGTGTCTTTACGATTGCATAATAATTCATTTTTTTTAAAGCGATGCTTAAACGGAAATCGTTCTTTTTGATGACAGCTTTGGAGTATATCCGTAATCGGAGACGGGGAAAGGTTTAATTAGACGTCTTGTCAACCACCATTGCTATTTTATATACGTACATACATATATACATATAAAGGTATGTATGTATATAGGGAGCACAAATAACGGAACGATTTGTTTCGAAATCACTTTATCCGAATATCAATAATTAATAATAATAGCACTAATGGTGAATTTCTTCGATACATGTATACTATAAGGTATATCATGCATGTGTAGATAGACGGCTAGGCGAGTTTTCGTTGGTATATACATACATACATACATATATATTTTCATCGATGATTTTTTAAAATACAAACTGTGGAATTACATGATTGGACAAACACATTTGCCTGGCATTGCCCGGGCGTTTTGTATAGAAGTCCTTCAAACCGGGCTTCGAGCGCGTCCGAAGTCCTACATAATTTAGTATACCGTGTGAGAGTTTAATAAATTTGAAGCCCTAATCTAAAATCTGCGGATTTATACAGCGGTCATATAAACGTACATACATACATATATAATACTGATGTATATAGATTTTCCAACCAGTATATGGACGATTAGTAATACATAGCTAATTTGAACTATTTTAATTTAATTACTCCTTTTGTTCCAAATTGGACTGTCGATCTTGGGTTATATTAAGGGGAAAGCTAAAATTATTCGGTGATGGGTGACGCCGAGTATACATAGACATTTACGTATAAAAATTTCGGATACGTATGCGTATATGTATGTACGTATGTATGAATATAGAAATATATCTTATGTATATGACAATGTGAAGTTGTTTCTGCTATTGTAAAATTCTTTGCTCTCTCTGAATTGGATCATCAGGAAATCGACTTATTCTCTGCCATTGACATGAAAATTTTCTGTTATTTAATTATGTTACGGACGGGAGTAGTCGAGAGAATCTCCCCATTGTCTGTTCTGTGCAAAAATGGATTAAAATAGATTTTCAATGCAAACTTCACCGACGAACTCGACAATAGTTAACACACAGCTATTCAAGCTGCATAGTTTAAAATGTGGTTATTTTATGAACAATGGGGAGATTCTCAGAATACATTTATTACATTTAGTG
The DNA here is from genome assembly GCF_051622035.1 of Arctopsyche grandis. Taxonomy (NCBI): domain Eukaryota; kingdom Metazoa; phylum Arthropoda; class Insecta; order Trichoptera; family Hydropsychidae; genus Arctopsyche; species Arctopsyche grandis. Next base: position 25,185,168 of record NC_135356.1, on the reverse strand, counting down.
CAATACAAATTTGGAAACTTCATTAGAAATGGCGAATGACTACATATTGCATTTCTTCAATTTCCTTAAACTTAGTCGTCTTTTATTAAACAACAGGCTCAATACATGGTTTATTATGCAAAAATCATATATTTCAATTATGTAAAATTAAAAATTTTTCATTTTGGCTGTTGTGCCAAAAGAATGGCTCAACCACTATTCAAATGCTAGAATATATGTACGTTTACTATATTATACATGTATGTCTAGTATAAGAGTATAGCAACGATATTTTTCTATAAAATCAAGTCATCTGGATAAATTGCCTCTTCATTTCCGATTAAATTTTTTCGATATAAAATTTTTTAAACTTCATTAATAAATCATTTATTAACATACGTATTGAACGTTTTTCTAAAACTATTATAACACTTAATATAAATATACTTTCGAGTTTTTTCAAATTATTGCCTTTTTATAAAAAGATAATTTGAATTCTTTCATTTACATCTAGATATACGGTCGTTTTTATTGAAAACTTTTCAGTTAACATATTATTTTGGGAATAAATATTTCGCTCGACGATATTTCAATGAACATTTTTCTGCTAAATTACATGTGAAATTTGGCCGTATTTATCTCACACGATATTTTTATATTCTCAATTTAATAAAAATGAAAATACACATGTATTTACATTCTTATTATGTACACATATAATAAGAATGATTGGAGCTATCGAGTGATAAATTCCCTTTTGAAATTTTTTCAACATGGAAAATGTTTAAAAACTTTTATAAAATTTAGAAAGCTGAAGTTATAAAAGAGAAAAAAATTCCATTCGAAAGTTTCAACTGATTTTGTCGATTCAAGGTATTAAATCACTTGTGTGGATGCAGAACTAACCCTCGAATAATTAATCAAACATCAACAGTCGACCCACGATGAAATTGGAGTACATTGTATGCACACAGATATGCAATTGGTAAGCACGACATGGCAATTTGTAATATGTGACAGCACGAACTGCCTGTATAATTTCGATAGTATACATATGTATGTATGTATGTATGTATTATTTGATTGGGTGTTATTTACGCTTTGCCATCATCATATCAAACAAAAAAGGGATTAGTTGTATCGTTTGCTCACGGGCGTGATTATAATTGCATGTTTCGTACTATACGGATTTTATGTACATATGTATATAATATGAATAGACATGTTCGTACCATCCGATCAAACGAACCGAAAATGTGATTTTCACAATTCATATTATCCCCGCTAAAAACGAAAACAATTTATATTCAAAACTGAAATGTTGCAAAAATAAATTTCACTTCAAATTTCCTATAATACGGTTATTTGTTGATACACGGTGCATCGTGGTGCGGCTTTGACGTAATATTGTAATGGATTTCGCATAAATTTGAGCCGTGATTTTCATCAGATTTTGGTATTTGCCATTAAGTAGCATTGATTAATTGTGGAAATTTTTAGTTTATACATAATAGAGTCAATTATATCAAAGCGTACAAGGAAAATATTGATCAAGTTAGTCGCGTATTTTTCCTCCAAAGCGTTGGGGTGAGTTTTGATTTTTTAAATCCATGTCAACATACATACGAATGTATAATATGTTTCCATTACTTTGTACGTACATATGTAGTAACAATAGATGAAGTTTTGTGATCATGCGAAAATTCGAAATCGAGATTTTGACTGATTCGAACTCGGAATCGATTACTGATCACGTTTTCATGATCTAGAAAAAATGTGTGTCTGTGTGTGTTTTCACAATTCTGTGAATTTTGGGGATTTTTTGAACACCGTTAGTCCTATCAAACGGAAACTTAGTATCGGTTAATGAAATTCTTATCGACACTACGTAAATTATACACCTATAGGTGTCGTAAATTATAGACACCTATAGGTACTTCCCCTTATAGGTGTCCTCTTTTTTTATTTTCATATCACTATTCATATGAATTCACTCTCTTGTGAGAAGCAAGCTAGAGTGTAATGCGATTCTGTGGAATCGGTATGAAGCCAATTACTCTCTAGTGATTGAGAAAGTGCAAAATGTATTTCATCGTCTTCTATATAGGAAAGAGTATGGGTATAACCCATACCTCTATCCGACATCTTTCCTTTTCGGCATGCTTGGGAATAATTCTCTTGAACTTCTCAGAAACTTCTCATTAATTCGTTTTGTTCTCCAATTTCTACGTGGTAATACGTCATGCCCACAGTTGCTGGAACAGTTGGTATTTTATGTCCCTAATAATTATGCGTGTTGTAGACATCATAATTTGATGGTTGTCCTTTTGCCATCACAGTTCTTTATCACAGGTCTTATATTCCAAGAGCCAGTAAGTAAGTGGTAGATTATCGGAGATTATTTTAACATATTTGTCTGGCAGCTTGCGCTCAACACTATTTTCAAATTGGATGAGATGAATGAATGGAATTTGGATCTTCTCTTTTCTATTTAGGCCTTTCAGGGATGTTTTGTATTTGCGACTGGTTCTTATACATTTATTTATTGAAAGTTTGGACCATTGTAGCATTACAGGAATTCCTAATGCGCCACAATGGTCAAAAATATAACAGAAAAGAAAAGAAACAAAATAATAACTAAAGAAATTAGACATGACAAAAACAAAACATATAAACATACACATAAGGAATGCCTTGCACCTACAGCCAGTTCCAATAAATAAGAACCAAATGCAAATAAAAACATCCCTGTGAGGCCCAAATGGAAGAGATTAAATCAAAATTCCACTCATATATCACAATCAATCATGAAAACAATGATGAGCGCAGACTACCAGATAAATGGGTTCTAACCCATTTATCCATTTATATTTTCCACCTTGGTGAGCGTAAATTGTCGGATATTACTCTAGTAATATCCGACAATTTACGCTCGCTAAGGTGGAAAATATCACATTCAGTCTCGGCAGCAACGATTTCATTAAGATGTCGAATAGCTCTTGGAATAGGAGCCATTCGAAAAAGAACTGGTACATAAATATAGGTATCCTAGTGCTGGCTGTAGATGCAAGACATTACCTACTATGTATTTTGTTATTTGATATTTTTACTTTCTCTGCTAATATAATAATGCTATTGTTTTTTATGATTATTTATAAATGTATTTTTCTCATCTCTCTGTATTTTTTTCAACTATTGTGTCGCATTAGGGACTCATGTAATGCTACAATGGTCCAAACTTAAACTTAAATAAGTAAATATGTATATAAATCATTATGAAAACTTAGCTGAAAAAATATGACCGTAGTCTGCTTTAAAACACTAAAAAAATCATAGAGTAGGATCCTCAGAATCGTAACTAACCCAGAAACACTAAACACGAGTGTATGTGATTTGAATATATGGGCATCCCTTATCAATTATATCTATTATGTATGTATTTGTAATCTGAAATTCTTGTAAGATGTCAGAATTAGCAAAGCAAACAAATTTGCCATCTCCGAATTAGGACTATGTCAAAAAATGGTCTAGAAAAAACAATATTAGTTCTTGTTTTATGCTGTATAAATTTTATTAAAATAAAATATTTTCAATTTATACATATATATTTTCATTATTGCCCGTGAGGGATCATATTAGCAGTATTACACAATTCTAAATATTGATAAGAAAAATATGATTTTTCTATATTTTTCATAGCAATATAAAGGAAAAACTCCAAAGTAAAACCATTATTTATAACCGAGCCTGTTGATTTTGATACTCAACTTTGCGCATTAGAATAAAGCTTAACCTTTATAGCACGGTAGGTCGTTTACATAAGAAAATGCAAGAAAAGTAAAAAAAGAGGGAAAAATTGAAAATGTAAGAATATGCGATACAGGAAAATATATTTTCTTATATTTTCATTCATTTTTTTATTTCGTTTTTTATGTATGTTTTTTTAATGAGCCTATCTACTTTTCTATGGAGGTAGGAAGGTTTGGGGGGGGGGGGGGAGGAGGGCTCGACTCTTAGAAAATTTGCGTAAAATACTGTATAAAACCAAAAAATTGTTTTGGAGACCTTTCAAATTATAGTAAACGTCAAGGTTTTATATGTATTTGTTCTATGAGTGAAAGCTTGTTCAATAACAGAAAATAAAACAAGCTATACGTGTAGTTATGTCAATAATTATGATTTGGCAAATTGAATATACCCAACACACCCAAAATGTTTTTTTTAACCTTTAATTGTGATTTTAAAAAAGTGTACAAAATTTACGAATACCATTTTATGAACTACTTTAAAAGTATGATATCAACTATAACAATCTACTACAGTTTAACCTTTCTAACTTTAACTTCGTAGCAAATTCGTTGATTAGAGATGTGTAGTGTAGTGGGAGATAATGTCGATTCAATACAAATAAATGACATATTTATAACTTTTGTTTGGTTTACTAAACTTCTTAAGTATTTTTTTATTAATTTTAATTTGAAAAAACTTCCCCATTAGCTAATAAAAAAGGGGTGTTGATAAAATTCTCAGAGCCCAAAAAAATATAAACTGTTCAGATGTATAGATATCATAGTCAGCGATTCTCTTTAGGACGCCCAATTAATGCGAGTAATTATTTCTCGAATCACGGGATTCGAGCTTCGAGAGCTGTTACGGTTTTAAGCCCATTTCCATGGACCTTTGAGTTTTTGAGAAGGCTTTAAGCAGGAATTGACCGATTTGCAACCTCTTTGTACTGAAATCGATTCGTGAACCGCTTCGACACGTCGATTCCGACCCGTGCGAGTGTAAAAAGCTCTCATAATTCATTGCCCGGGTTTGAATAGTTTAAGGTAGACATGCGCAGGCCTCAAATTTGCTTACGCGTTTTAGTATATACATATGTACCTAGGTGGGCAAGTATATAGGAAGATTGCTGCTTTTATTTAGCATCGATCACAAAAGCACTAGAGACGCGAAAGCCTACTTCGTCTTAACAATATAAGTTAGAGCTATTATATGCTATGTAAATAATGTTCTAGATTTAGATTCGGATTACACGATTTCGCATGTTTTCGTATATGAATTCATCAATGATAAATCTTGTGTTTGTATATAAGTAGCTTTGTCTATTTCAGCGCGATCAACTTTTTAGCAGTTTTCAACGTAATGAAGTGCTAAGGGTTCCTTTGTTACCTGGAGGCCGTGGAAATGAATTAATTAAGGCAGGGAATTATGATGATTGGAATTAATATTTGGTGATGTAAATTTTGTACGGGACCATCTCGATTACTAAGCAGATTAAATCGCCAAATTCTGATAAGGTATTGTATGTATTATAATACATACAATATATACAGCATCTTAGACTACTCAATAGTAATAGTATTGCTATTAAAGTTTTTAATACAGTGTACACCCGATTATCCATGCTTGAAATTAATTATATATTTTTTTTAATTTAATGTGCATCTGCTGCGACATTTGAAAGTATATTAAAAACAAAGACAATTTTTACCGCCTTATGTTTCAAGTCGAATTCAACCCATGAACCAAGGTGTCATATGAAACGGTTTTCCCGTGCTGTTCTCAAAACTCTCGTTGAGGAAGACGATGACTTGATCAATTTCTGGAAACCTATAATTATAGGCTATAGCACTAGTTAGATCATGTAGAAAGGTTTTTCCTAACGTGGAAATAAATTTATAAGATTGGGAATGGATTGAAGCAAATGATTTATCTGAAATTTTAAATGCTTTAAAAAAGTTAATCGGAAAAACATCGATGTATAATAGTGCCAGTTTTTATGTGCTGAAAGGATTCTCTTATTTCTAATTAAATTTATTTAATAATTTAAGAGTGATTACTCAAAACTCTTATATAAATTATTAACGGCAAAAGGATTGCTGAATAAGATATTTAAATGTATATGGTACGATTTGAATGACATAGAATATTCTCTGAAGGGTTTAAAATTGGTTTTCTTTGAAACAAGCGAATGGATTTATATTATCAATTTTTCTTAAACAGACTTCTGTGTACTGTGGTGGAAACTTGCTCTACATATGTATATTCCCTCGTGCTAATTGTTATGTACTCGATCTACCTATAATATATTCATGGTTTCCAGAAACATGTGTTGTGTTGAATAAATGAGATTTTGCATGGAATTGCTGGTTTGGCTAGTATCGGGTTTGACCTCATTCAATTAAGTTAAAATGTATGCATATACGAATGAATCATTTCCCGGGGGCGTGTTTTATTTGTTGGAATTCAAAATGATTTAATTTGTTTGTCGGCTACATCAGATTTGTATCTTTTGAAAGTAATAAGCCGACTCATTCAATTTTCGTAGTTTGTTTTGCCCGCGAACACTTTCAGCGATGTGGATTTCGATAGGGATTCAAAGCTTTTTCGTAGATTTAAAGATCGATCGTTTCCCTACTCTCGTATTAAATTCTCGCATATGGGTGTGTGTGTTTGTATGAAAATCGTTAAAAATTCACAATACAAGGGAAAGCTTTTATGCGTCGATTATACTTTTTGTTACGACGACGTTTTACCGGAAGCGAAATATTAAATAGAAAAATCTTTTACGATGATCGCACGGTCATTTCGTCCGGGTCTTTTTTTTATTGAAAATTATGAAATCGACTCGTTCGTAAATAACTGCAGCTATTGTCATAAAATTTTATTTTTAATTTAAATTTATGTACGTGACATTACATAATATTAAAATTATACGTAAGATAAAAGCGCTTATTGCTTGGACTACATAAACCACTGTGTGGGATTATTTTAATATTTAATAGAATAATATCGCGTAAAACACTTTGGTGGTTTTAAATGTTTAATTATACTTCTACCGATTATTTGAAAACACAACATATCATTCACTATTGAATATTGACTAATTGATATGGCAACCAAATAAACAGATACTATTTTCCAAGACAGCTTCTATCAATATCGATAGGAATTCAAAGACGTTTTAATTTAATTTTTGAGAGGGTGAGACCTCAAATTTTGACAAAATGTTATATCTTTCATCGCAAATGAGTGTTTTTGAAAAATTTCAAGTACATTGAGTCGCTGTGAGTGGATCGAAAATTGATTGAAAGATTTTTCTCGGTAAGTGTCATGCATACACATATGTCCAAATGGAAACAATGACATACACCATGTATTATAATTGACAATACTAAAATTATATATATACATATATATTTATTTATACAAACTGCGTATCGATGGCTTGGTCCCTTTTTTAATTTGTATCGAATTTTAAGTGTGTAGATTTCCTTTCAAGGTAATTTATGCACACCACGTAAAATTACCTTGAAAGCAAAAACCTGAATTATTCCTGCATCTACAAACTTAAAATTCGATGAAAATTCAAAAATGAACATACAATATCTGTGCACCAAGCCATCGATATATTAATTATCCCACAAATTAAAAAAAAAGCGGCTGTATTTTATTTGAAAAAAAAAACAAAAGCTTTTATTTACGATTTTTTGAGAACAAAAATTGATTATATTTGAAACTTTCATTTAATATAACGTCAAACTCTTCAGTTTTGTCTCATGTCTAATGAAAATTCATCTTCAAATGATGAACGTATTTGCTGATTTTTACTATAACATACAAATCAATACTACTTCAAATAATTCATTATTAATGCATGTCTATATAAATGGACATGTCTGACAGAATCACATAACGGTTAAATTAAATCAAATATGTACCGGTATAAAATCTAGTTGGCATTTTTAAAGCGTCATAAATAATTTCTACATATCAGAGCTTACACGTGTCCTGTAAAAATAACCAATAATTTATTTTGACAACCGCAATATCATAAATGTTAAAGGAAAAAGCTTCTTTGTTTGTTCCTTATACAATTGTAAACCGTTTCACCGATGTATGCCGAATTTTGCAACGCTATCTTTTAGGACCCTTAGAACGTTACTGGCTACATGACAGTTTGACACTCAACCCCCATTCCCAGATTTCATCCCCGCGCGAATCACACTATAGCGAAACCGTTCGAATAAATGTAACAGTAAAAAAACTTCCATTGTATAAATTAAATTGGGTATATATTTATTACTAATCTTTTAGCGTTTGGCCTTTTATTCTGAAACATTCTGTCTCGGCAGGTAATTTTTTTTTCAGCATATTAAATATTTTATTATTTGAAGCTGAAAGTCAGAGCAAATAGTAGAATTTTTAGTATCATATGTAAATTTTAATGAATTTTTCGCTTTATGTAAAACATTAAATAAAATGAAAATATAAAAGTAATACTTCGATATTTTACCATATGTGCTTATTACTATTATATTTTACGTATAACATTATTTATTAAATTTGAATATTTAATATGTTGAAGACTACGTACATTTAACAAACATGTATGTATGTGTAGAAAATTCAAACGGTACAACGAAACGAAACGAAATTGCCGAGTCAATTATGATACACATGTATATATATTTTTTTCATATAATTGATATTTAAAAAGTTTTAATGTCACGGACCATAATAATTGGAATAGATAATTACTGAAAAACAATTATACATATAGTGACGCAACTTTAATTTCAACAACAAATGTTTCATTTTATTGTTTTGTGAGGAATATGCCCTTTCCTTAATGATAAACCAATAAATCAAACCTACGCTTATTCCAAAAAAAATTAAGCAGTCAACCTCGCCGTAGTATGTACATATGTACGTATGTATGTATATAGATTTATTTTCAGAGATTTTATCATCTTTTCTCATGGCCGGAATTTCGTTCAAAAATTAAATGATCAAATAACAAACATTAGAAAAAGTTAATGATATAACATTGATATAACGATATTTATATACATATAAACAAATATATGAATTGTAAATTGTAAATTATAAATTGGATGAGTTGTGTGTGTGTATATCATGTAATATGAAACCGAATGAATATAATGTATTATAATATTGAATATTTGGAATTGTTTCAGACGGTGTACGGCGGTTGAGGTGGAGGCGGTAGAGGTGGGCCAGCTTTAAAAGCTGTGCTGAAGCACCACATCTTTGGATTTCATGTAAGTTTTTCCTTTTGCTAAGCCCTGATTTTCAATATGTTATACGCGACCTCCCCGATCACACGTTCCAGTTTGCTTTCATCCGGTCTTACCCGACTTCACGTTAAAATTTTTCGACAATTTCGTTTCGGCCGTATTTGATATTTCATATAATATTTAAAGATTTTCCCTAACGTAATTTCAAATATTTGAAATAATTGATGGCACGCAAAACTTTCCATTTTGAGTGAAATTTTCAATTCGAACACGTTGGTTTTATTTCACGACGCTCTATAGTCTTTATCGTCTCACGTTTTGAAATTTAAATCTGTCAGCGGTATCATATTTCCTTTTCGAAACAAAGAAAATAATTTTCTTTAAGGTGTTGTAAGTTAGATATTATAACAAACATTATATGTATTAAGGAACCCAGCGCCTTGTCCATACAAACGTATTAGACTTCTCCCTTCCTCAATTATGGCACTAGAGAAATTACTTTTTAAGATGCTATGGATATCCACCATTGGCATGCATCTGTGCTTTTATTTTTTGATTAGTTATTTTTTATAGGAGCTAGGAGCCGCCAAACATCCATAAAATTACATCTTTTTTACACCCACGAAAAGAGTCCAGCGTGCTTATTTAACGGTCAATTTTTAAAAAAATATGCGCATAGTTGCACAGAAAATATCTTTCTCATACCGATGATGAAATTTTTTTAAAAATTGGTCCAGTTTTGGAGGAGGAAATAGGAGAACCTCGATTTTGTCGATTTTAAATACGTATATATATATTGATATATATTGTCGCATTCACTCAATATATATGTATATCGAAGAAAGGAACGGCAACAAAATTAAGGTTTCGGGTGTGCAGCCCTCTTAACAATGAGTCAAAACTATTTTTAGATAAATTATTTTTTAATATGCTATGTCCTATGTATAATTGGCACAGGACATTGTTTAAAATCAATGAAAATTTTTATTTAACGTTCCTTTGATAGGACAAAAGTTTTCCGATAAGTCCATTTTTCGCTCTGGCTGAATACATACATACATACAAATTTTCATTCTATTTATCCATGTATCTACTTGAGACGTTATTTTTTTAATATTTTATGGATATCCAACATTTTGATTAATCATAAAATTAAATTAATCAAAAATCAAAAAAAAATAAGAAAATAGAGCCATGCCTATGGTGGATATCCATAGCATATTAAAAAATAATTTCCATGGTGCCATAATTGAGGAAAGAAGAAGTCTAATACGTTTGTATGGACCAGGCACTGGGGTTCAGCCCTCTTTCAATTTTCAGTTCCAATTTCAAGTCCAATTTTCAATTCCAGAAACACTATTTCTGTTTGCGTTAATTCAAAAATTGTTATCGTTTCTTTTAATTCAATATGTCCAGAATCTCAGAAAAGCAGAAAAAACCTATTGCAGGCCGCCAGTGTTTTTAAATATTATATTTAATTAAAAAAATATATTTAATGTTTTGCGAGATATTTCTCGAATTGATAAAAAGTGGAACTATGCCCCTTTCAAATATAATGGCTCATATAGTTTTTGTAACCTATCAAGCCAAAATGGCATTATATTAAAGGAAAATAGTCATCAGATGATTTTAAATATGACCGATCAAAAAAGCTCCAACCAATATAATTTTTGCTGAAAATTTTAACTTTTTTCAATAATTAAAAGTTTTATGATAGAAGTTATGAAATTTATTTTGTGAATTTAGAAGAAGTAAAAAAATAATTCAATTCAAACATAAATACACACAAATGTGAATCACGTTAGTATAGATCGAAATTCAGATATAGATATATTAAATAATACCAACACGGTGTTATTTCATTTTGACAACAATTACATTGCGCTTATCTTCACGAATGGCATGCTTCATAACACACATCGAAAATATTCATAAATATTCGAAATGATATTTACTCACGTATATTAGATTGAAAGCATATTATGTTATGATTTTATGTTCATATGAAGTGGAAAGGAATACGGAAGCGAAAATCTTTTTCGATGAAACAATGTATGTATGTATTATTCGAGTAGAATAACAATGTATTATTCGAAAATAAATTGACGAAATTGCCGATAACGCAATGTGTGTAATCTCTCACACATCTGTGCATACGTTTCGCTAATTTGTAAATGTCTAGAATATAATTGGACAATCAATTACATGTACATACATATATAATGTACATATGTATGTTCTCAGGTTTAGTTCAAATTATCGACGTATTCCGGTTGATGATACGTTTGGTTTATTGGATACAAACTTTTCGATAAATATTCAAAGCGTATCCTCGAAGGTCTAGTGAACTGAATACATATACATACATATGTACATACGGCGTGCATTTTCAAATATAATGCATAGGAAATGATTAGAAATTGGAACTGAATTTTAAAATTCGTAATTGGTAAAGTTTCACTGTCAAGTTTATAAGAACGATTAAATGTATGTACCTATCTTAGGTGATATTTTAGATTTCTAATGTGCTTTGGGCTATTCATGAAGTTTGCAAGTATAAATTTAAATTAAATAATCCTAGCTTAGCTCGTTACACGTATGCACTTGCAGCAACTTGAGCTGGCGTTTTCATACTTCCATTAATTAAAATTATAATACTATATTATATGTATGTATTATATATATATCCAGCTCGTCATTGAAAGTTTTGAAATGGAACGAGCGAACATCGAGGCGTAGTGGAAATTGAAACTGTGGAGTTACTCAAACTCTCGTGTATTAGAAAAGTTTCCACTTATTAAGGTCATTACATTATCCAGAACATAAAGTCAGTCGGTTCAGTTGCTATTTTATTATAAAATAGTGGATAATTCAGTTGAAAAATCAAAATTTTATAGAAAGACTAATTTTTCATTTCAAATTATTGCGAATTCACTGAATTTAATCAGAATGAATTCTATTGGTATCAATACCGAATATTGGGCCGGAAGGAAAAAACTAAATTTCAGATTTTCATCAATGGACCTAGTATTAAAGGAACAGTTAAATAAAAAAAATCATTAATTTTAAATAATGTTCTGGGCCTCCAAGCAATCGATTTATCTCGTAAAAAATATATATATATATATATATATATATATATATATATATATATATATATATATATATATATATATATATATATATATATATATATATATATATATATATATATATATATATAATATGTATAATATTTGATCTTTATATCTTTAAATCTTTAATTTGAACAGAGAAAGTTCTGAAAAATATTAAGAATTTATGAAATGTAAGAAGGCCAAAATGAACTGTTTTGACGTTAAACATGACATTTGGCGTCAAAATAGGTGAAGCGTGAGAAGCGTTGCGACGGTGACTTTCAATTCTCGTTAATCAGTTAAAACTCATAATCGACCAAAATAAAATTCAATAGATTAATATTAAGCGTTTAGTGTTTTTTTAAATAATAAAAAAATCGAAACTTTTCTCGAAAATATCAATAAAGCCTACTTTTTGTCGCGATAAATTAATTGGCACAGGACATTGTTTAAAATTGGTGAAAAGTTTTATTAAACGTTCCTTTGATACGACAAAAGTTTTCCAATAAGTCCATTTTTCGCTCCGGCTGATTTGTATTTATGTATGTACATATGTACATACATACATACAAATTTTCATTCTATTTTTCCATGTATCTACTTGAGACCAGTCCAAAATTAAGAACAATACAAGTTAAAAATACGTATTGAAATTATAAAATGCGAGAAAAGAAGCTTAAAAAGATTTATAAAAAATTTCATAGGAATTGGCATATTCTACATAAAACGATATTTTATTATTTACTTCTACAGAAATATACATATATACGTAGATAATTATCAAAAGTTGAAAAGATTATTATATAGAATGAATTAATAAGTTACATTAAAGACGGAAAAAAAATTCTATTACCAGATTACGTAGATTGTAAAAAATGAAATATTTAATGTTTTTGAAGATAAATCGAGTAGAATTAGCCAGTTCGTCGCCAAAAACGTCTTTCAAACGCGTTTATGGTTTTAAAATTTTTTATCTTATTTTGAAGTAAGAGTTCAAGCATACACAATACATATCTACATATGTAGTTCTGTCATAGAACCACGTGGTAAATCTGTATGTGAATTTTATTTTGGGGCGTGAATTTTATTTTAAGATTAGTACAAATGTATACGTACGTATGTAACTGGTTGTGTTACAGTCTGGCATGTGAAAAAATACGTACGTACATACATACGTATGTATGTACGTATGCACAAAGCAAATAACGTTCTCAGCGATTTCTTCAAGCATGCAATTTGACTCGAGAATGTTGCATCTTCTTATTATGTGTAATATATTGTATATGTAGAAACTGTTTGCAATACACATATCAAGGTGTATTTGTCGATTTTCACTCAAGCGAGCGCATAAAATCATAAACCGAGAAAATAACGTAGACGACTCGTAAGTCCAACTGAATTGTTGGATTATATAATGTATATATATATACTTATATTATATGTAGTTTTTCCTGTGTTATGTACGCGATGCAAATTTATTCACTACATACAAATATTCCGATCTTGGTATGTTTCTGTATGGTGCACTTATTACTCCGATATGCTTTAAATTCTCTCCGTTTTCCATCACTGCAATTTTACCCTGAAAAGAAAACACTATGTTGCCTTTATGGAGAGTATTATATTTTGGAGAGGAATTGTTGTTCTTTCATAAGCATTGTTCAGTGATCATTAGGGCCTGAGATATTACGTATGCAAGTATGAATAATTATTTTACATACATATGTAACAATATAATTTCGTTGGTTGTCTGTATATATATATATATAGCAATATAGCCAGTTCTTAAGAGTCTTTCGTACATAATTTGGATTTTTGATAAGTGTCGTCGGTGAGTTTTAACAACGATAATGATTTAAAAGGTAAATTATACTTTGCTTAAATAGTTGGCCGAAAAATGAAGTTGGAAAAATCTTTTTATAAATTGGTGCAGTGGCACGGGATTTCTTTTATTTAACTTTCGGGTTGACTGACAGCATTTATTTATCTTTCGTTTTCAAATACTTGCAAGGCTTTCTGCTTCATATGTATATATGTATGCTGAGTTTCTATAATAACAAGGAGCATTGATCTGTTTTAGAAGGTTCATGTCCAGGAGAACCGATTTTTCTGTCGAGAAACACATAGATACAAGCAAGCGGTATAAATCAGTGGTTAGCGTGTAATTCTTTCAACTGAGTGGTCATGGGTTCAATCCCTGGTCCGTTGCTGCTAGCTAGTTCTTGGATATGTGACTCCATGTCGATCGTTTCCATGCCTATCAGAGTTTGCCAATTTATCTGATTTCATTGACACGTTCCAACAAATTGGCAACTTAGTCAATAATTAGCAACTTAGTAATTTGCAACTCGACAGAAAATTGGACTTCCGCCACTTTCATATATTGAAGATTTGACAAGAAGTAAAACCTCCATCATAAAACACATTGAAGAATTTCGAAATAAATTCGTAGCTAGCTCTTTATCTGCATTAACAGCTTCTCAGTTTAAGTTTATTCAAATTGTCAAACTCTTTTTCTTCACTGTAATTAAATCATTAGCAAAATCGTTTATTACTTGATTTGTTTTTTTTTCTAGTATTAGATATCGAAAAAATGCGAAATGTATGAAAGTTCAGAGTTAAATTTCGATATCAATTAAAATTACGTATTTACGCTGGCGCCATCAAATGTTCGTTTATTTTAAATAATAAATTATCCGTAATGTTAAATCTTGCGAGAGCATTTCGCGTTTCGGATGCGAATAAAGTAGCATAGTAATATTTAATAGTGTGGTACGGAGAATCGAATTTTAATTCAAGGGCATAATTGATGCCCAAATTTTCGAGGGTGGCTTCGACTTATCGATTTTATGTTATAAATAAAAAAGGTCGTTTTACGGTACATCGTATTTTCCGGAGAAAAAGTCGAATTCTCGCTGTAAAGTTTTGCCAGATCTGTATCGATATCAGATGAACTTTTCGCAGAATAATATTCGGCGAAGTGTGTCTA
Organism: Arctopsyche grandis; assembly: GCF_051622035.1. Taxonomy (NCBI): domain Eukaryota; kingdom Metazoa; phylum Arthropoda; class Insecta; order Trichoptera; family Hydropsychidae; genus Arctopsyche; species Arctopsyche grandis. The sequence continues at coordinate 25,170,037 of NC_135356.1, read as the reverse complement.
CAGAAAAAGGCCAAGGCGTGTCGTTTATTAAAAATAAAATAAATTGCATGGATATCGATTTGGATTAATCTAAAATGCTAGCCTACTATTATTGGGCGTAATATTCGTTTAATATTTGTCAAATGGAAGCATTTTTAGCCTCAATTTGATATACATACATATGTATTCATACTATGTATGTACATGGAAACGTCGATGAATTAATAAGGCTAATTAAAAAAAGTTGAATACATACATACATATGTACATGTGTGCATTTAAAATAAATACACTCTATGACGTGAACGGTTCAATAGTTTGATATTTAATTTGCGAGTATTATATTTTATATATATGTATATGTATATATATATATATATATATATATATATATATATATATATATATATACATATATAAATATGTATGGTATTTGTAGGCGTACATATACCTAATGGTACTTCATGCATGTGTATGTATGTACATATATTGTATTGTAGATGAAATTTTCCGACCTTAAATTATACTTATTTCATCTATTAAGTTAATTGATTTTTTTTTTGTTCATATGCATTACAAATAAAAAATCGATACACTGTAAAGATAATTTCACGCTGCACTTCTATAAATGCATACATTATATTTAACTAATGTATTAAATCAACTCTAACGATTTAAATTTTACTTCTCCGAAAAAAATGTCGTATAATATTTTAAATAACGATAACATGTGATTAAATATCGAAGCAATCCCATCACTAATTGGAATATTGCTACGTGTCAATATGACACGGTGGATAATGATTCTGGTTTAATCATGTTGTCTAAATTATATTATACGTAATTCTAAACATAAAATTAAAACGAACTAGCTCAATAGACTATCCCCTTCCAATATAATATAGTTTGGAAATAGTTAGACGGAGTCTTTTATAGGTAGCTTAATCCGACAGTAACGGAAGAATAGACCATTCATTATGCATAGGAATTGAAATTTAACTATATTATAGAAATATATATGTATGCATATATGTATGTACATACATACATATATGTATACTGATGTGAGAGGATTTTCTCAACGTCTTTAAAAACTTCATTAAATTAAAACGTTCAATTTATTGAATTTTTTTAAACAAGCCTTTAATGGATATGAACATTGTATAGGTACATACATACATCATTAAAAAAAAAAGGTAAATTTTGAATCGCGATCCATAAAATGATATTATTGTTAATGAGGAACATATTACTCAAAATACGTACATATTTACTTGTGTCAAAATTTTAACCAAATTAACGCGAAGGCAGTCCATCTTAATCGACAACTCTCGCATTTGATTTCCGTGTCGTAATAAATTTTATTTGAAGAAGTTAACGACCACGCAGATTCAAATCCAAATAGATAATATTCTGAAACAGCGTTGAAAAGATTTATATCTGGATTATGAACTTTAAAGTGTTGGTGCATGTATCGAAGGTGAATTTAAATCCTGATGTCAAATAGATGGAGGACATCATTATAAATATCCACGGCGCTATATCGTATCGGCAGATTGTTGAGTGCATCTCTTAAAATGTCATCGAATCTCGTTTCGTCTCGTAAGAGCTTATTTTCCAGAGTAGGTAGATGATAAAATCGGAAAATCTACGAGCCGAGCGGGATGCTCAAAGGATGCTATGACGAGAATGAGAAAATAATTTTCCTGAAATATCGATTTTAGTCTTTTTTTTGACAAACTTTTCAAACTATCTTAATATGTAATAGCGCGCTACTAGTACGGTCAAATAATATACATATATTTTGATGCAAAATCTGTATCGTGTCGTTAAACATGATGATTCTGCGTTTATGTATGTACATATCGTCGTGGCGAATCAATCGATGAAGTATTAAAGATTTTATCTCGGACATATGCAGGGTCGACGAGGGGGTGGAGGGAGGGGAGGGGTAGCTGGGGTAAAATTCCAGGGCCCTGACTACTCGAGAGGCCCCGTGTTGGATATCATACTTTCTTATTCAATTACATATTTAAAAAAAAATGGCAATCAATATATACATAGGTATTTTTCTAATAGTTCAGAGATATTTCACATATTAAAAATATATCTAAAAGGTATTTTTTTTAGTTTGTCATAAGGGCTGGAATTAATTTTTCCATTTCCCGGGATTGGAAATCGTGGATCGGCGGCCGTGGATATATGAACGTATGTATGTAATTCGTGATTTCTATTTGAGTTTATGTGATTTAAATTGACAGACCGATTGAAAATTTTGTATTTACTCAAATGTAAATATGTACATACATTGGACCGGAGTGAAAAACGCGAATATTGTATTTCCATCGATGGACCTAGTGGAAAACTTTCATCGTATCAAGGGAGCGTTAAATATTATATTAAAAAAAATATATTGATTTCAAATAATGTCCTGACGCACTAACCATCAGGATACTTGTACGAGTTATATTTATTTACTTTAACAAACATTTACTAAAGTGTCTTCACTGGTCACCCCATAAAAAACATAAAAGCACTTCTTCCGGTTGAGGTAAAAATATTCAAAAAGTATAAAAAATAAATATAAAATCATATATATTGGTATTATTAAGCTTAAACTTTTAGATATGAAATTTCAATTCAATAAACTAAAAGGTTTCTGAGACAAACATAAAACACCTCGATTCTCTAGAGCAGCGGTTTCCAAACTTTATGCTACTACGCCTCCCTAAAAAATATTTTTTTTTCCGCGCCTCCCTGCCTTTTATTTTTTAATAGATATAATAATATAGACACGTTTTAAATAATAAACCTTTTAAAAATATTTAAAAATAAAATACTGGTTTTGCTATAACATAAATTTATACGAACACGTACATATATTTATTTTTATATTAAATTACTAATTAAACTACATCTAACACATCAAAATTGAATGCGAAGGATGCTGTTGTTTATTGGCACAAAGTTTATCAAATCTTGGGGGCAATATGGAGAGTGCCACTCGTAACTCCTTTTCGACTATTAACCTGGCTCAATATTTGATTTTCATTGCGGCTAGTGACGAAAAGCCCGTTTCGCATAAATAAGACGTTACGAACGGTAGCAGCAATTGCATTTCTTTGCAATACCAAGATTCATACTCTCCACTAAGATTCATCCAAAATTTAATTATGGTTTCATTTTGAAACTTTTGTTTTAGTGAGCTATCGCATGATAATTCTATCAATTTTTATTTTTCGATGGTTGTCAGCTCGAATTCGTCTTCTTCATTGTAGTTAAATGGATTCTGTATCCACAAAAACTTTAAGAAATCAAGTTCTTTGAAATAATTGGAAAAATGCAGCACTAAAACATCCAAGTGGTCGGTAAAAATATTTTTACTTGCTTCAATATTGGCTGTGGCCCAGAAATCTTTGGAAAGTGAAAACCTATCCAACCCATTCTTTTGTAAATTTGATTTCCATAACTTTAATTTTTTAATGAAAGTTTTTCTTTGTCTTTTTGAACAAGTGGGTGTATTTGTGATCCCTGCATTGAATTATTTAAACCGCTCAATTTTCCAAAAATTTCAACCAAATAGGCAAGTTTAACAATAAAATTATCGTTCGTCCACAAATGTGCCTCTTCATGATGGTTTTCTTCGAGAAAGGTTGCTATTTCTTCTTTGAGTTCAAACACCCTTTAGAATCATTTTTGCACGAGATAACCAGCGAACTTCACAATAATACAAAAGTGAGGTATAATTGGCTTCCATATCAGCACACAGCTTTGCAAACAGCTTTGCTCTCAAAGGACTATTCTTAATGTAGTTTATAATTTTTATAACTTTTGTAAAAATGCTGTTCAGTTCTTCGCTCATATTTTTTGACATTAGAGCTGCTCTGAGAATCATACAGTGTGTCCAGATAGCATGTGGTGCTTTCTTTTTGATCAATGCTTTAAGACCTGCTTTGTGTCCGGACATTGAGTGAGCTCCGTCGGTACACAGTCCAATTATTATTATATGTCGTTCACAACGCAATTATTTCACTTTATGTCGTTTTCTTCAACAAAACTGTCTATTATATTAAAAATTTCAATGGATGTGGTCTTCCCAAGAATGTGTTTGCAAAATAATATTTTATTAAAAAGTTTTGGCGCCTCCCCTGGCAATAGTCCGCGCCTCCCCTGGGAGGCGCGCCTCCCAGTTTGGAAACCGCTGCTCTAGAGTAAAAGTACTAAATATTAAGGTATAAAATTTATAATTTCTATTACATGTAAAAAATATTCAGTCTGATTATTTTTTACATGTAATACACTACATGTAAAAAATATTCAGTCTGATTCGGTTAGCGGTTTGGGAGATGATTGAATTCAAAAACTTAAAAAACGAGGACACGTATAAGGGAAGTACCATTTCCGTTAAACTTAAAAATTTGAAAAAATTTTACGTCGTATCGATAAGAATTTCAGTAACCGATACTTAGTTTCAGTTTGATAGGATGAAGGGTTTTCAAAAAATTCCCAAAATTCACAGACACACAGTCAAATACACACACACACATATTTTTTTCTAGATCATGAAAACGTGATCAGTGATCGATTTTGAGTCCGAATCAGTCAAAATCTCGAGTTAAAATTTTTGCATAATTCCAAAACTTCATATATTGTTATTATTACGTTCATAGATAAGGTAAAATTTTCGACATAGCGAAGTCTACTACGCTAGTTAATTAAAACCAAACAAACTAACTTTATTTTCAGCATCGACGATCATTTCCTATTCAAATTAATTAACGACTTATTAAATACAGTGAAGTGAATCGCTCTCTGAGTGAAATGCTCGTTTTATCGTACTTGTGTCGTGTTTGTTTTGAGTTGTTTTGATGTACTCTGGTAAATATAACTGTTCCTTGCGAGGCAATAGTAATTACTCGAAACAGTGCTCGCGCACAATAGACACCATTTATTTCCATCGTCGAAAGTCATAGTTGAAAAAAAAGCACAAATTTATTTGATTTACGAGTACGGACGTGGTTGAAACATATGTACACACTTATAAATGGAATGCGTTTGAGTGTTCTAATGCCTAATCGATAAAATCTGAATATTGAACGATGTGGCGATAAGGGTTAACCGCGCGCTTTGGATAGTGCGCGCGTCCGTGGTGTTTCGACCAAATTTAGACCCACCCAACCACCCTCTACGAATTTTGTGCACCCCCACCCAAGCCCCCACCCCTCCAGAAACTCACCAGCCCGTCGTCAGAATGTAAACAATGAATGGTCGAGTGTGGGGGCGTGGGAGGTAAAAGTGCTTTCGCATAAAAGTATTAATATTATTTGAAAATCTTCGATTAACCAAGCCGAATAGTATTAGCTAATGGTCGATTGGGTCGGTTCCACTTTCGGATAAAAATAGACCGCACAATATTCGATGGCCAGTGTTGTGTCCGTTGATATTTCAACGTGTGGTTTTTTTAAGTGAGTTCAAAGGTTTGAAATGTACATACATATATAATTAATAAAAATACCGAATTGGATTCTGAGTTTCATTTTTACTTTATCTATGTACGTGGTAACGATAGATGAAGCTTTGTGATCATGCGGAAATTCGAACTAGAGATTTTGACTGATTCCAACTCGGAATCGATCACTGACGTGGTCTAGAAAAATGTGTGTTTGTAATTTTGAAAACTTTTTGAAACGCGTTAGTCCCATCGAACCGAAACTTAGTATCAGTTATTGATATGTTAATCGATACTAGGTAAGTTTTTTTTTTAATTTTTAAGTTGACCGGAAGTGGTAGCTCCTCTTATAGGCGTCCTCTTTTTTTTTTTTGAGCTTTTGAATTCAATTATCTCCTAAGCCGCTCAACAGTATTAGATTGAAACTTTTTTACGTTTAATAGAAATAATAAATTTCGTACATCGATATTTTTTATATATTTTTACTTTTACTCAGTTTTTTTTATGTTTTTTCTTAAAAATCTTTTAGCCCTAATACTCTGTATACTCTTACTGTTCAATGTGTACACATTATTTTATATTCTGTAGCAATTTTCTAATAAGTTTCCGCTTATTAAATAAAATGATTCTGCCGTTAAATTATTGATTTATCTATATATATATATATATATATATATATATATATATATATATATATATATATATATATATATATATTTTGATGATTATTTATTTATTTAAAGTTTGGACCGTTGTAGTCTACAACTAATAATAATTATTATTATATATCGTTTATCGTCTTGAATTCATTCTATGTTTACAAGGTTTTTGTTTCAAATTGACACCTTTCAATTAAAATTGGACATTTAAATATTCTTGGAAATATTTTCGATTAAATTCGAACAACACAAATTGTCGAACCTGATTATAGTTGTGGTTTCGCCCCGACATAATCAAAAGTTTCCAGTGTTTTAAATTTAGCAATGGGCATACAATAATAATTGAAAAGTGTTGAGAAATTCTGATCACCTGTTTTGAATTTGCGGTTTTATAAACCATAAAAGTACGTATCAAATTATAATATTATAATTACGCGTTCAAAAACATCATTTACATTTACTTCATACACAAGTACAATGTAGAGACAAGTACAATGGTATCGTGTGTAATTATACATAAACTGCATCGTGGCCAAACAAATTTATCTATTCATTATCAAACTCTTAAGCTACTTGGCCGTCAATGCTTTTATCAACTCGAAGAAAATATTGTAACACATACGAAATTATGTTATAATACAAATCTCAATATAGTACTACGACGAACTCGTGGCATTTGCCGGTGGTTCATTATATGTATTTGTAATTATGTTTGGTATATAGTTACATTATCGATAAGGTGAGATAATCACAGGTTTGCAATCATGCAAGCCAATCAATGCGGTTCGATAATTTGGTTATTGAAAGGGCACCTTCTACCTATGTATGTATGTATGTATTTACATGATGGTGAAACTATTATTAGGCTGGAGAAATTGTATGAAAATGCAATTTGAATTTAGATGTGCATCTCGTTAGTTACAGATTGGATAGAGGACCCATGAAAGGGCCTGTTCGTGAAAGGACCATACTTGATTGCCAATCAATGTGTATAAACGTCACAGATATTGTTTTTTAACAATGACATGGCTGCGAAATTCTCCACTTGATCTGATAGTTCAGGATCTAAACTGTGTGCAAAAGATAAAAGAAAAGTATTTTTTCTGCTTTCTGCCTAAGCTAAAAACTTTGACCTAATTTTTTGGTTTGTAATATTTTGAGAACGTCATTAAATACACAATCAATATGTTACGTTATTTCTCAAAAGGTACTGTTTCCTTGAAATGACCATTCAATGGGTCCATAAAAGGGCCGGCCTCTAAAAAATACAGTAACCTAATTCCTGAAATTGATGAACGATCCAATTTTTCAATGATTTGAACTTGCAGGCAATTTAAATCTCTAAAAATAAAGTGAAAAAAAGCACGATGAATGTGAAATAATGGGCGAATTAAATTTGTATTGTGAGAATTTCTTTTGGAATTCGGTTTTGTGATTTTTTGTTTTTGTTATTTTAATGATATTGTTTTAGATTGTTGTCGATAAATATAAATTAGATAGAACGTTTATATAGCATTGTAAATGAAACACACAAACAAACAGATACAAAATTATGATATCATGTACATATGTAGGTATTTATATGTACATATGTAATTTCATATGTACATATGTACATATGTAATTTCAATTGTGGATGAATTTCACCCTTATTATGTCATCGATAAAATTATATATAACGTATAATGAAAATGCATACATACATAGTGAGAAACGATTATTCGATTCTAAAATACAACTTTTTGTTTTACTTTTAAATGCATTTATGATATTTAAAAAAGTGAAAGCAATCGCTTCATTTTACAATTTTGAACTATCAAAATATGTAGATTTTCAATAGAGGAATCGTAATTTATTCAGAATTATTGCTTTTACCCGGCTTCGCTCGGTATTTGTAATATAAGCCGTTTAAACATGGCTAATCTAAAAGTAAACATTTCATTAAATTTATTTGAATAGTTTTATTTTATTTAAATTCATTTGAATTTTCATTTGTTATTTTTTTTATTAAATTTAACGTCACGGATTTTACGAACCAAAACTTACATACATATATTACAAAATCTCTTTCGAAATTATATATATTATTTAACAACGAAAAATAAAGCACGTATTGTTATTAAATTGTTGTACATATTATATAGAAAAATGTTAAATCATTACATTTACATCAAGAAATGAAAACTTCAGAATGTGTTATCGTAATGTCAGTTCAGCCAATAAGGAAAAGTAAAGATTGTATTGTTATTGAATTATTACATATGCAGAAGAATGCTAAATCACTGCTCTGTACTTACATACATACATTATGAAATGAAAACTTCAGAATATATTATCAGCCATCACAAATAATGTATTTTGTTTTATTAGATATATTATATTTATTTTAAAGAATATAAAGTAAAGTGATTACTCGAGACTTTACTTTCTTCGAAATTCATACGTACCATATGTTATAAATACAAATATCATAAATATTAAATATGACAGAATAAAGGAATGAATATGTATGTAATATAATTTGTAGCGCTCAAATCTAATAAGTTCAAAAGAAAATTTCACATGATACTCGAGGCGATTAAGATATACATATGTATGAATGATGGAAACGGAAAATCACATAAGTGGCGTCCATTTACATAATAATAAATGCCATTGAACACAGTGGGGTTGTATATTAAATGAATACATTTTTTTAAATTTGTTATGACTAGCATTATGTCTAGCTATTACATAGGGGACAATTTCAATGCGCATTTAAAACGAAAGAACATATAAAAAAAAATGTTTCTTTAATTTAATATTTGTACATTTAAAATAAAATAATAAATAAGAATAAAACCATTTTAATAATAATAATCATTCCAACAACTACAAATCCATTGTTTTAATTAGATCAGAATTTTAATATCAAATGCGGGTATTCGATAAGTTAATTTTAGAACATAATATGTATGTTTATAAGCAACAACATAGCAACTTAAAATGAATGAAATGGGCATTAACACATCATATACGCGCATCTCGAATATATTGACTTTCGTGACATCTCGTATGATTAAGCACCATATATTTCATTTATAATTTCATGCTTTTTAACTGGGCGCTTTTTAATTATTCAATTATCGAAACATTGTCTTTATTTAATACTACGAATAAGATATTACTCAATGTAACATTTTTTATTTAACAGAAATATTTTTATTTAATGGGTGTATTTTATTCCAATGCGCAAATGATTCGTTCTAAATAGTAAAGCTATTTTTCTAAATGCATCGCTAAATCGTACCCGTTATTTTTTTAAAGCTTGGACCATTGTGGCATTACAGACATTCTTAATGCTCCACAATGGTCAAAAACATAAATTAACTATACAAGAATTAATACATATTTATACATTCAATTCATAAAAAAAAACAAAAGTTCAAGCGATAATTAGTCATATAACATATGTATATAATATACATACATTATAATATTCAAATATAAGGAGAAAAATTATGAAAATAGTCAAGTATCAACATTCAGCAGCAAAATACATATGTATGTATGTATGTATTTACATATGTATGTACAAGAACCAACCGTGAACACAAAACATCCCCGTGAGGCTTAAATCGAAGAATATCAAAATAGAAAAATACATCATATCCAATTTATATATTTAAAAGGAGATTGTAAAATTAATAATTTTGATAATATTCAATAGACATGTTTTACTTTTAAAAATTATTAGAGGAACTTCAAGGCGTATTATTTTTCGAGTTATATTATATATATATATATATATATATATATATATATATATATATATATATATATATATATATATATATATACATATATATATATATATATATATATATATATATATATTTATACATTTCCGAGTTATTCAAGTAATTTAGGAGGGAGTGGGGGGGGGGATAAGGGATGGATTTATACAATGTACATACATATGTATTCTATGTATTATGTGATGTGACAGTTGAATTCTGAGAATTGTATCAAATTGTATTGAATATTTGAACATGTTTGAATTTATGCGTGCGTAAATTTCAAGCTGATCGAGCTAGTTAGTTATTGGAAAGGTAACAGACATTTGGCGTAAAAATGGGAGATGGAAATTCGAGGCAGAGAGTCGACATTAAATTTTGTATTAAAATTAAACTCGCTGTTAAATATAATGAAAATGCTATGGCACATTGAATATGTTTGAGTGAAGAAGAAGAAGTGCTGGTGTATTTTTTTAATTAAAAGAGTATCAATAATTTATTGATCAGTCTTCAACAATTCAGCAAATTAAGGGGTGCTGAAGTTAAATGACTGATTGATGTTTTTTGCAAGTGAGTCCATCATGACAATTCACCGAGTCACGGTGATAAATAAAGCGATTATCCAATTATATCAAATGCATCTGACTACATATATTAAATGCGTATGCATATATGTACATATGTATATGTGACTTAGATCCTTGTGATTTCTGGATATTTTCAGAATTGTAAGTTGTGCAATAATATTATATATACATATATACAATTGACACTCAACAAAATGCAAGGCAGGTACTCAACAATATTGAGTTCCAGATCTTATGGGAATGAAAATTCCATCTATATATACAATATATATGTATATTATGTAAGTCAGTGTATACATATGTATAATTCATACTCGTAAAAGCTTAAGGAGAGTACTTCGTAGACTGCATTAGACACAAGTGTGCAAGTCGGCACGAGTATTTGCACTCTATCTTTATTTTAAAAGTGCATTTCGAGAATTAAATTGTCACGCCCGTCTAGCATTATTATATTTGTTGTGAGGATTGTATTACTGACTCAAGTACACATTTCCAATACACCTTCTCAGAACATTTGGACTTACCATTTGATCGCGAGACAATGCCACTTCGGGATTTTAGCTGATTTGCACTCATAGTAGAGATATGATCTGAATTTTTGAATAATGGTTAGTGTCTGTGTATTTTTTTTTTTTGACTTTCGTTAATCCTATCGCATTGAAACTTTTATATTTGTCGACGTGATGCAACTCTTTATGTTGTGCATTTTTATTTTTAATGCATACTTAATTCCGAATGTCGCAGTCTTCATCACGCTAAATGCATACTGTATTTGTGCACAATATTCACCAAGTAATAAAGCTGTCGCGAGAAAGGCTTTTACGAGGTATATTATTTTCCTTCTGGAGAGGAAATAATGCAAAGTGAGAATATTGTCTTTTAAAAGTTTCTTATTATTCATTAAGTATGTACATAAGTACGTCTATTCATACATAGTTCGTTCGCAATTTACATTACATATAGTTACTGGTTCTACATTTTTTCTTATTATTAGTATTTATAATGTTTTAAATATAAAAAAAAACTCAAGTCTTATTTACAGTAAAGTAGGAATGAATTATGCTTTTGGTGAGTACATACATACATACATACATATGTATATACATAGGCTGGATTTCAGTCTGGAAAATTTTTTCGGTCTGGAAAATGTGCCTTTCACAAAAATATTTTAATTAAATTTTGAGGTTCAATTGATATAAAAGCAATCATTACAGAATTTAAAATAGCATTTCTAGCGATTTTTCATGTCATGAATGCGAATATGAAAAGTAGCTTGAAATTCAATTGTAATTTGCCAGCCCAGATTAAATCCATTCATAGCTTAATGAATATTGATCCCAAGTGGAACGTTGAATTTTATATATAATACATATCTACATATACAGATAGATTGGTTTTGTGTGGTGGTATTTTCCATTATTAAGATTAAATAACAGGTAGAGATAATTGCCATATAGACCTTTTAAGTCGCACTACCTTAATTATATTCTGTCTAGTTACATCTACAATGTATTACATTTTATCTTCTAATATATAATTTCGAAAGAGACTATTTTTATTTATATTTACTATTAGATTCACCATGTTTTAGCTGTTTATATTACAAATACTTAGCGAAGCCGGGTAAAACAACTAGTAATACATAAAATCTATTTTTTTAATAATATACATATATACATGTCTTTTTTCCACTTTCATTACGTGTTACTCTTGATAGGATACACTCACATAACGGAAGCAATTAAAACGTGTTCAAGGTTAGAATTTAATGTCGTTTGAACGTCGATATGGGATGAAAGAACAACAGCATAATAATATTAGCACCTGATGATGTGTTTTACATGCATGCATTTACAAAATTTATGTCAGCGATGAAGTTTCCGAGATAGTCCTGTGCCACACCCAGTTTATCCGTTGACGCTTTATTTATGATCGGATTATTTTTGAAGCACTTGTTTATTGAATATTTGTGTGTAATTAAATGTACACTTGAAGTTTGACGAATTATTTGCCTAATTTAAATATTACAAATAATAAAGAGGCCCGGCCGGATTATGTAAGGCAGGTCGATATATTTCAGATTGAAATATTTTATATATGTAGATTAATTTAATATATTAATATATTGTTAATTAAGACTTGAAAATAGCTTTCGAGCTTGTTTTATAAATCGTTACGGCTCAAAATGTGATTAGATTTAATAATAATAAGTATTTGGAAGATCGTTGGTGTGTAAAAAGCTGACGAGGGCATAATCAATTCTATATATCTATGTACATACATACATATGAAAAACGAAATAGAAGGAATATAATTTTAATTTATTATTGTTTGCTTATTTGATATGCACATATGAATGTATGGATATTTTTTTCCGACTCAATTAGTGTAATCATCAATACAATTATCAATTTGCAAACTTTTTTTGTTGATAGTCTACCAAAAACAATACTATGAACTATATTATGCATACATATTACGTATATATACTGTATTATGCATACATATTACATATATATACTGTATAAAGTTACGTCATATATTTATTGGCCATTTTCCATTTTGATTATTTTATTGAAGTATCGTCAATTTAAAATATCTATAAATAGAGAGAGAGAGAGAGAGAGTACTTTAAAAATTGATTTCCAACTAAATTAAATATTTGCTACTGTGAAATTAATATTTTTGCTACTGTGAAATTAATATTTTTGCTACTGTGAAAATATAATATGTATAACTTTGATGCGCTATTTAGCATCGGCATTAATTATTGACATAAAATAAAATATAGAATTTGTAATAATGCTTTACAAATACTCATATAATATGTGTATATATGTATGCACTAGTCTAATTATTTTTTGAATTTAAAGTAACAATAATACAATTACAGTATCGGTAACTTTTTTGATATTTTTAACATCGGGGTACATTCTTGTGTAACACAAAAGCAAAACCGAAAAATGTAATGATAGTAAAAAACATTGCACGTACATGTGTACATATGTATGTACATTGTTGCACAAAATATTTTTTTGAAGTAGTGGAAGTCTTAAAACTACCTAAATATGTCCATAAATGTCCTGGATTTTACGATACACATCAGAAGTATTCTATGAAATGTATCTACATACATAGTTCTGATCGCTTTAAAAGGCCAGATACGAATACAATGTTTTTATTCAGTGTTTCAAATGAATGATGAATGTAAATGAAACGTACATATGTACATATATATGATGGAAAATTTTCTGTCGTTTCTCATGTAGGTAGATTATCTGAGAACTTTTGCTCGTATCATTTTGATATATGTATGTATTTTTGCTTATTAGATACTAGTAGTTTTACCCGGCTTCGCTCGGTATTTGTAATATAAACCGCTTAAACACGACCAGTCTAATAGTAAACATTTTATTAAATTTATTTGAATAGTTTTGTTTTATTTAAATCGATTTGAATATTTATTTGTATTTTCATTAAATTTCACGTCACGGATTCTACAACCCAAAACTTACATACATACATACAACGTCAATGCATACATGCAATGTTTGTAATTGGCCAGAAAGGCGCATTGGGGTTACCAGTCAGGCCTTCCTGGTGTATATGTAAAGAAAAATAAATAAATAAATAAACCGCTTAAACATGGCCAATCTAAAACATTTAATTAAATTTATTTGAATATTCATTTGTTCGACGCTTCACGGATTTACAAATCAACAATAGTTACATACAAAGTCTCTTTCAAAATGATATATTTACATATTAGACGATGGCCTCGTATCAAATCATTCATGTGCAATCAAAGGGCGTGTAGCACACAGCTTGGAAAACACTATCCTTTATATATAATAAAAATAAAATTTGAACTGGAAAGCAGCTCAGAGCTCGACGGTTGTATTAGAATAAGGGTATTTGACCGGTGAGGGTGAAGTTTGAGAGGTGTTAGGGTGGGTGGTCCTTCCCGGTAGTCGTCTTCCCTGTCTCGCGCCGCTCCCAGCCTCCAGCGGCAACCTTTTATAATAGAATCAATTGAAAATAAGATTTGAACTTTGAACTTTTGGCCCGTTCGATGTCGGCATTACGACGACCTGCGACATTTTGGAGCGTTCGCTCGTGACAAAATCGAATCCATTACATCTCGCGCACGGCTCAGTTTAGCATTCGCGCCGATTAATCAAATCGCGCGGGTCCAAATTAAAGCGCATTATCTCCAGGGAGGGCCGAGCCTTCCCGACCGCAAATACATCATTGATTCCGGTCAAACGAATCGTCGGCGAAAGTGATTAATGAGGCAATTATAAATTTACTAGTTTTTAACCCCGTTCCAAGACTCCGAACCTACATATGTATGTATGAAAGGCCTTTGAACTTATGTATGTATGAAGTGTCAGTGCGACGCTGGCAAACATATCGGTCGGCGTATGCAATGTGTGGTCATTAATTAATTTGACATTAGACTGGTGTAAAAAAGTGTTTGTACCAGAGAAATGTTAAAAGCACGCGTACCGTTTCCATAACTACGCAATATTGCACGCGCACAGAGATATGTTATATTAATAGAAGTGGCTTTAGGCGTCATATTGTTGTCAAGTGACGATTGTCCACAGACAATTCTAAATAATTTTAGCATCAGTCGTATTTGATGCTTGGGTGCTCGACGTATGACCGATAAAAACTTCTCTGTTTGTTTATATTACTCGCAAGATGGGCAAGCATCGGTAAAAATTGCACAATGCATTCAAAAGCACACAATAAACCACATTGGATACATTTTTATAAGTAAATTGATCCGATTGTATTCCGTGCGTTGTAGCGTATTTATAGAGACGTGCCGCGTAATATTGACAACAATTATTTATTAGCAAGGGCCCTTCTATTATTATTACATTTCTCTGTGCGCGTATGCGTATGCTATTGCCGAATGCCGACGCTTTCATGAAAACTTTCATATACGATGTTAATTGAATAATAATGTTACTTAAATGATCAATTTAGTTGTAAAAATGTATCCCATGTTGTTTATTGTGTGTTTTTGAATGCGTTGTGCAATTTTTAACAATGCACTTGCCCGTTGCCCTTGACCAGAGAAGTTTTTATCGGACATACATATGTACGTCGAGCACCAATCATCAAATATGACTGATGCTAAAATTATTTGGGATTGTCTGTGGACAATCGTCACTTGACAACAATATGACGCCTAAAGCCACTTCTGTTATTATTATAACATTTCTCTGGTTTGTACAGTTTAAAACAACAAATACAACTAATTTGATATTTGAAATAAATTCTACATATGTAAATTAAAGTTGACATAGTTTCATTTGCATTTTGATATTGCTGAGGATAGAGCTATCTATTAAAATAGTATCGTGACAAAATTATTCAAAGCGGATTTTATTAGGCATAAAATAGTTTAGGTATTTTGAAATTATGTACTTTATATGTATTTTTTAGTTATATTACTATGAGAGTCAACTTTGTGTCTCAAATGGCAAACTCCATTTCTATAATGGTATTCAACAAAATTTTTGTCATATTTTCAATGAGGTTATTTAGTAAATTATTTTTTATCAATTATATAATTAGTTTAATTTTAAATTTTATCGTATAATTTATTAATTGACGGAGCATTTCAAGCGGAATCGGAGTCGGAGTTGGATTTGTAAAAAATCAGCCGACTCCGACTCCTTTTTTTAATATTATTTTTAATTAATAGTATTACGGTATGTTTTAGCAGGGTCTTCAATTAGTGCATTGAAGTAAATGCACTAATACTTTGAAATTCAATAATTTCTTTATAAAAATCATGAAATTAAATTAAGTACATTATATGTAATTAAAATCGTTGAATTGCACGTATTTTGATCGGTTGTGGCCAAAACCGATTGTTTCCTCCGTTTTATACATTTTTTATTGAATTGATTTGTTTGTGTATGAAATTAATACACATATGTACAATATGAATGTACATAATTGCTTTTTATTTATACCTATTTCATTACTAATAATTCAATAAATTGGGTTACATGTAAATTTTTAGTAATTTTTTTCATTCCTTTAATTTTTATATTTCGAAAATTATTATTATTTTGTTGTTATTAACAATTTAATACGTTGGCAAGAAAAGTCGATCTTACTGAAATCGTTCAAATTTGAGTCGGAGTCGTACATTTTGAACTGACTCCACAGCCCTGCTGCTATCAATGATATTCCACACTTTTACATACATATATTCTATATGTTGACAATTATTTTATAAATATTGATCGAATAACAACGGAATTAAAAAGCTCATAAAAGGTTGTATAACAAAAATCGAATGAGAGTATAAATATCTACATATGTATATGTACATGGATAAATTCAATATCAATTCTACATAGAATTATTGAGGTTCTTTTATACGTTTTTAATAACGGACTCTTAACAGAACGGTATTGTTGAATATTTCTATTGAAGAAATGGAGAAACTCAAAAAAATTACGACTCCTGCTTTACTCGAATGAAAGAATAATCTGAATTTTCACGTCAAATCTAAAATCGTTTCACACAAAATGTGGTGATGTAATTAAAAAAAAAAACTTAATGAAACCTCGTGATCATACATATTATATTACGATGAGTTTTTAACTCATCGTAATATAATATGATCAAAGCTATTTGGGTTACGAAAGCAATTTCGAAAACTTTCTTTCGCATAAGAAAAACTTCATAAACTTAAACAGTTTAGGTTACAAATATATTCCCTTTTTATTCTACGTCTCTAAAGGATAAAATTGGGCCGTAACACTTAAATATGTACATACATACATAATCCCGATACATATATTTATGGGAATACTACTAAATCAAATTACAAAGCAAGTATGACTCGATTATATGTTATATTATATATTATATGTATGTACATATCTGTATTTATACCGGTGACGGTCAATGTGAATAGCCTGTACGTATTATAATATATAATGTCTGTATGCGAATGTAGAATGGCAGGATTTAAATTAAAGCTTTTCAATTAAGCTCGTTTGTCCGCGTGAGCTTCTCAAACTGTAGAAATCCGAGTATCTGTGGGAGATTGGGCTTTCTCGATTTCAGAGAAAGTTTCACTTTGTTTTCCCAGTTTGCTTTTATTTCTTTTTAGTTTGTGTATTTTATTTTTTCTCCTAGAATCCGAGTCTTCGATACAACAATCAATAAACAAGGATCAGACACTATTATTTAATATTTATGTGCTTTCGATTTGAGGGAAAAAGGGTATAAGACAAAAGTTAATACATTATGCAAAGGGGATTCAACTTGTATGGGATAATATTTGCAAAAGTATATACTATGTACATAGTTACGTCTATAAACCTGGTTTAGGGAATTGGGTGTCAGTCAAATGGTACCATCGATATTTTAATACTTTTACTGACTCCCAGTTATATAATTCACATTATATTAGAACCTCAAATACGTATTTAGGTATGTGTGTAGACAATATTCTAAAAATTCAGTTGGCAAAGACATTTCGCGAGTATTTTTGTCTATTTAATACTACGAGAGTTTTTAATCAGCGGTCCGTGGATCTGACGGGAGTTTTTGTTTGAGAGGTTTCGAGAATGTACGTTTTGCAAAAAAACATTTCATAGCTTATTTCATAGCTTCTGGTATTAATTAGTACAAGTCGTGTAGTAAAACTTTCCCAGTCTCCTGTTTATAATTAATAATAAGTATGAAATAATGCCTCAGCTTAATATAGAAGGTGGATTATATATTTTCTTTGAAATATTTAAATACTATACAATATAAATATGAATTCTCGTTAATAATTCAAAACTCATCATAGTCGGACTCATTTAATCTGTGATAGGTAAATAAATGTTAATCGCTCGGTTGCAGGCACGGAGCTGGGTTCAAAATCAATGAATTTTTTATTTATTCATATTTCATAAATAGTCTCTAAATAAATATATGTCATATTGTCACATATTGTAACTTGATGGATAATATGTCACATTATTATATTGACATAGACATGTATGTACATATGTACTTAGCATACAAACAGTATCTCATTTGTTTTACATTGAATTGATTTTGATTTTTAAATGCTTTTTATTATTACTAAATTATGTTCACAATGTGTCTTATTGATCTACTGATCATTTTCTATTTACAATTTTATGGTATTTTTTTTTGTAGTTATAGTATTATATTATTATAATGTTAATGTAAAGTATAATAGGAAAAAGAGCTCAAAAACCTATTTACAAATTCTTATTTTACATTGAATGATATGATAGTTTTCAATTAACTCATTTTCAATTCTTACATACTGTTTGAATTTGTCAAAAATAATACCATTATAAAGTTTATTTGTATGTATGTTATCGTAAGTAAGATGTAACTATGTTTACATACAGTATGACATGCCTGTAAATATTCTATAGACGACAGGCAAATTGGATTCTGCAGGCCTTCTTGCAAAGATGTTGAGATTATTGATGCGAATTAGCAATTGTGATTTTATTAAATCAATTGAATATATAGCTTTCACTATCAATTATTTTAATACGAATTTTCTCAATAATTTGTGTTTTGCGTATGAAACAGGAAGTTTATATATACGTACATACAATATAAGCCTCAAGTACATAAACAGTATACGATGGCATAAATTTTGTGAAAATCTGTCAATCGGAAGTGGTAGTTTATTTCCTTTTAGTACATTTGAAAAGTGTATGCAAAGCACTAAAAATTGCGCTGGTACCTGCAAATTTTCCATTGAAAACGTTTTAAAAAATTATAACAAAAGTAGGTAGTTTCCCATTTTGTAATATATCATTATAGTAATTGAGTTAACGATACTAAAAATCGCACAATTGATACGTTACGAAAATACAACGCACGTACAGATGTTATTGATCTTTTTACGATGCATTAACAATTTACGTACGTATGTAAGAATGTATGTACATACGTACATAGATGTAATAAAAATAAATAATACATATATTTTGAATTGCCACCAGCTACATGCATCAATTACGAGGTGCATCATTTTATTTTGACGGCTAATTGTAACATCGTTTAACATTTCACTCGTCATATACCCACATACATCCCTTCCGTTTTAATATATAATTATAAATATATTTATATATGAAACGGAATATTGCAAGTGCGAATAATTCACTTATTTAGCCGGTAAGAGTGTCGATTATGTACTGTTTATTTTCACCCTAATTTATTGCAAATTCGACCCCAATGCCGGTCGTTACGTTTTATACGTTTATACAGTATTCATGAGTGTTCTCCTTGCGAGATTATTGGAGCAATTTTCAAAAGCTGAACATTTCTCTTTCTCCTCCGAAGCGATGTGTCTTTCAACTGAATTATTGATTTTTTCTTCGTTGCACAATATTATATATATATATTTATGCAAAAACATATGTAAACTAAGGGCACGTTTTACGGGTTTTTCTTTGAGAGAATTTTTTTATTATTCTTTGGGGATGCAACGTTATTTGAATTATGTAGTTATGGAGTATTTTGCTGTTTGTGCATTCGCTTACCGGTTCAAATGCAGGTCAAAATAAAATCAATTTCAAGTATGGCTGCCGCTCCTGCTTTAACCGGATGTTTATAAAAATGCAGATCGAGTTTGCCGCTGGTTTTCTCAGGTTTATTTCCTGAGAGAGTTGGCATGAAAATAAAAAAAAATAAAAATTCCTTCGCTATTTTTCATTTTGTTCTCCTTCGAAGACAACCGACGAAGAGAGACTAAGAAAACTTTACTACAAGTCATGTTTACAACAGCATTCGTTCTGCTTGAAATTATTTATGCAATCCAAACATAAATATACCTACATATATTATTCAATTTTATTTCCTATTGTAAATATGATAATATCGCGAATCTTTCTTTTTTGAATGTGTGCTCTAAACTAGTCTTGCTAATTATCAATATAATAAGGAAGTTTTCGACATTATCATTGTATTTGATTTTATGGTTTTGGTGTTTCATTTACAATACATTCTCCATCCGAAGATTACAATTTGAAGTTGAACTTTTCAAAAATTTTCGTTGAAAAGAATGGCTAGTTCTAATCACTTTTGAAAAGTTGAAAAGAGTCGAGAGGAGTTGGCATAATTCAATTAATTAAGGGAACATTAATCTGAAGGTGTTTATTATTACTTTTTCAAAGAACTGAAACAAAGAAATTCTTCTATCTTGAATGTTTCCAACTATTCAGTGTTGGGTTTTATCAAGGTTCATATATTTACATAGCAAAAAAAAGCACCAATAGCATAACAAACTTAATCGTATGTACATAAAATGAAAAAATTCTTATTATTAAGTATAGTGTTCGTTCTGAAAAGGTTTTGAAATAATAGATCGGGATAGCTTTTTGCGCATTACAATATTTTGAAATGTGAATTTGATTATTGTTTTATTATGCTAGAGAAGATTTAATTTATTTTAGCCTCATTTTTAAAACAAATTCTAACTTTTAATGAATTTAACCAAATTTATACCGAAGCAAATTATGTATGTACATATATCATATTGCATTAAATACATTCTTAATGGGTTAAGCGTAATCGGATGATAGGGACTATCCAAGTACCTACTTTGATCAATCAAAATCAATGATCGGTGTATGAACTGGTGACTAAGTCCATCGAATAGTGACATACATATGTATATGTACAATGTACATTTACATATACATAAATACATACATACTACATGTACGTATGGTAAATTAAGACGAATTCGAATGGGATTTTTTTAATTGGATACCTAAGAATAAATGGTGCAAATTTAACACAGGTGTACCCATTCCACGCACAGGTGGGTATTTTGAATGAACATTTTTGTGGCCTCGGTTTGTCCAATCGGTGAAATTTATCGATGCCAATTTCAAGCACATGTGTATATTCAGCAAGGACATGTGTATAGCAGGGGTGGGCAATCTTTGTATTCCCTAACTATATATATATATATATATATATATATATATATATATATATATATATATATATATATATATATATATATATATATATATATATATATATATATATATTATTTATATTTATATATTTATATATATAGGCTTGAATGTTCCGAGAGAATCTTGCCCTGTGTATGTACGTACGCATGTTTGAAGTATGTTTACCATTTCGCTTTTAGATGTTTAATATGTTCGTACGTATTATATGATGAGATTCCAAGGAAATTTTGATCATTTCAATACAAATCGCAATCTGTACAATTGTTGGATATCTGTGTTAGTATCTCTTTGATAAATACGTTTGAAGTAATCACAAAAATGTTAATTGCTTGCCTCGATGCGGATTTTCCATGTAAACTACGAAACGGCATGTTTATTTTCTGTTGGCTGATCTCAGTTTTTTACGTCAAACGGAAAGATTATTACTGGAAGAACATCTTCTTTGAACAATTTTAAAATTTTCAATGACGGTGTAAAATTACAGTAACATTTGAGATGTTGAGAGTTGATTTAATTTGTGGATGGTTATAAACACAATATTACATTTTGTCAATTATCTCTTTAACGGGAGCAAAGCCCGAAATTTAATTAATCTGGGGTGTAAAAAGTTAAGATAATGTTTAATTTCATAATTTTGTTTTCGTTTGATCTTATTAATTGACAAGAATATATATATATATATATATATATATATATATATATATATATATATATATATATATATATATATATATAAATGTATATATATATATATAAATGTATACGAACGTAAACACATACACACATTCATGTCCATTGGATGATCGTTTCCTTCTTAACTTTAAAAGATAATATGATACCACTGCCTTAAAAAAACATTGTGACAATTATAAATTCACAATTATAGATCACACTTTTGAGGTGTGGTCAAGAGAAAGATGATTGCAAAAAAAGCAAACATCATACACTCCAATCAAGTAGATTGGATTGGTTGTATGTATGTACATATGTACAGTTTAAATTGAAATTGATTTTTACCCACCATAGCGACATATGTATGTATGTACATATATGAAAGCATTTCCAATCTACACCACACTTCATTTTCACATGTTTCCCCTTCGATTTTTGCATACCTCCTTTACGTTTCACTTACGATTACAATTCACGAAAAAGTTTGCCTCTTATTTATTATATTTATTATTAAGTATATGTGTGTCAGATTTGCAGTTGTATAGAGTAACCTTGTTAAAACTCGACCAATTTTTAAATTTTTACTTTATCTTATTGAATTTCCATTGCATTTTGTATAGAAAAATTTTACGATTGATATAGTACATATATTTGATAATCATATTTTATTCAGTGTGAAAAAATATATCAGAAAAATTACGTTTCAATGGTGATACAAAAAAAAGTTAAAATTTGATTAGCAGTGTAGCAATTGACAAAATAAAGATACAATTTTAACGTAAAATATGAATACTTTGTGACAATTTGTGGCAGTTTCTCATATCTGAATGAATAGTTAAAATTTAATAATTGTTTAAAATCATGGCGGGGTCGAGTAGAGATCTGCTTTAAAAACCTTTTTTGAATTTTTATAAAAAATTCCGAATTCGGGGGTGGATATTCTAATCAAAATTTTTACAAAAGTAATTATGTTTTTGCTAGAATTTTAATTAAATATTTTAGGACATACCTTTTTGAGTAATATTTCATTAAATATTTATCAATAAAGCTTTCAATTAGACCACAATTGAACTCCTATCTGTAATTCACAAACGCACCCAGTACAAATCAATTTCGAGTCACGAGTTTGATCAAGTGTGACGGACTTTTGACTCGACTTAATAAAATTTTATTAAAAGTACATCAAAGTATAGATATTCCACAATATAAAACAATTATATTTTATTAAAATATGAGACGTGAATGTCTAGAAAGATCTATCTAATTTGCTCTGCATACATTAGATATTATATAACAATTTTAAACGTCCAACTTCAAAATCCATTCATCATTTCTAGCAATACTCATTGTTAGAAAGCAATACTCATTGTTAGATTATATTGTCGGTATACTGGCACAAAGCTTTAAGTCAAAAATCTTTGTTTTGAAACAATCGCTTTTTTTCGAAAAACAGTTGTCTCTATTTTGTGACCTAAATCATTATACATTTTTTGACTTAACAAATTCAAAAAAATTCAAATTCAAAACATTAAATATTTGACTTTACGTTTTCTGCCCGTATACCGATGATATTTTTATCTGGAGCAGTTAATAAGATAAAAACTCTTGATAATATGAATATTGCCAGAATATTAATTAGTTTACTTTTACAGGTAAGTGAACACCTGCAAGAATGGCGACCGTAAACGGGCGTCCAGCTAAGTATGGCATCACACTGAAGCAGCTGAAGGAGTTGATGGAGAACAGGGGGGCCGAGGGATCGTTAAAGGTGAGCGGTTATGGAGGTGTTCACGAAATGTGTGAGAAGCTATATACATCACCGACTGATGGTCTCAGCGGTTCGTCTGCTGACATTGCACATAGAAAGGAGACGTTCGGCTCCAACGTAATACCACGTAAGCCGTCTAAATCTTTTTTTAGTCTTGCATGGGAGGCTCTTCATGATATCACTCTAGTCATCCTTCAGGCTGCTTCTGCAGTTTCACTCGGATTGTGTCTCTATCAGCTTTATGACAAACAATCCGATGTAGAGGATGATGAAGCACACCACGGTTGGATCGAAGGCGCTGCCATTCTCGCCTCAGTCGTCGTTGTCGTCATCGTCACCGCTTCTAATGATTACACCAAAGAGAAACAATTCCGTGGACTGCAAATTAGAATCGAGGGGGAGCACAAGTTCTCCGTAATACGCAAGGGGGAGCTGAACCAACTTCCGGTAGCCGAAATACTAGTGGGCGATATATGCCAGGTCAAGTATGGAGATTTGCTTCCAGCTGATGGGGTTCTTATACAAAGCAACGATCTTCAAGTAGACGAATCTACATTAACTGGCGAGTCTGATCATGTAAAGAAGGGCGATACCGTCGATCCGATGTTGCTTTCCGGCACACATGTCATGGAAGGTAGTGGAAAGATGTTAGTAACAGCTGTCGGGATGAACTCTCAATCTGGAATTATATTAACGCTTTTGGGTGCTACTCTGGATAAGAAAGGTGGAAAAAAAAAAGCTAAGAAGAATGCGAGACGAAAGAAGAGAAACAGCTCTAGCGATGACGGTGGAAACGGCAACAGTGGCGCCACATCTCCTACCGCCTGTGAAGAAGAAAAACCAATAATCGGCAGTGATAAACCATCTGAAAACTCCAACAAAAAAGAAAAGTCAGTACTACAGGCAAAATTGACGAAATTGGCAATTCAAATAGGATATGCAGGCTCGTCTATCGCCGTGTTCACAGTCGTTATTTTGATCATTCAGTTCTGTATGACAACTTTCGTCATCGAACAAAAAAGGTGGAGGCACTTCTATATAAACATCTTCGTTCAACATTTCATCATCGGTGTTACAGTTTTGGTTGTTGCCGTACCTGAAGGATTGCCCCTCGCCGTTACTCTTTCTTTGGCCTACTCCGTCAAGAAAATGATGTTGGACAACAACTTGGTGCGACATTTGGACGCTTGCGAGACTATGGGAAATGCTACGGCCATCTGCTCCGACAAAACGGGCACTTTGACCACCAATCGGATGACTGTAGTCGAATCTTACATATGCGAAAAGCTCAGAAAATCCGATCCGATATATGAAGATCTACCAAGACAGGTCGCCAGACTCATAGTCGAGGGAATATCGGTGAATTCGGCATACACTTCGAAAACCATTTATCCTAGAGATTCGTTCGAATTGCCGACGCAGATTGGAAACAAGACCGAGTGTGCTCTCTTGGGATTCGTCAACTCGCTAGGGAAAGATTACCAGGCCATTAGGGACGGCATCCCCGAAGAATCGTTCGTAAGAGTATACACGTTCAACTCCGTGCGCAAATCCATGAGCACTGTTATACCGAAAATTGGCGGTGGCTATCGACTGTACATGAAAGGCGCTTCTGAAATAGTGATGAAAAAGTGCGGATACATCTACGGACACAATGGAAAAAAAGAGAAGCTGACGCCGGACATGTTGGAAAGGATGCTAAATCAGGTGATTGATCCCATGGCCAGCAATGGACTTCGCACAATTGCATTAGCCTACAAAGACTTTCGAGGGGATGTCGTACCGAATTGGGAGGACGAGGAGAACATCACTAAGAATATGACTTGCCTTTGCGTGGTTGGAATTGAAGATCCGGTTAGAGCTGAAGTTCCCGAGGCTATACGTCAATGTCAAATTGCTGGGATCACAGTGAGGATGATCACTGGAGATAATATAAACACCGCTAGATCAATCGCTATCAAGTGTGGTATCATCCAACCTGCTGATGATTTTTTGGTATTGGAAGGCAAGGAGTTCAATCGACGCATACGTGACAGTCAAGGCAACATTCAACAGGCTTTGATAGATAAGATTTGGCCAAGGCTAAGAGTACTGGCTCGTTCATCTCCTACTGATAAGTACTCACTGGTTGATGGTATCATCAACAGCAAGCTTTCTCCTAACAGGGAAGTGGTCGCAGTTACTGGAGACGGCACTAATGATGGACCAGCCCTCAAGAGGGCAGATGTTGGATTCGCTATGGGTATAGCAGGCACTGATGTCGCTAAAGAAGCTTCTGACATAATCTTAACCGACGATAATTTTAGCAGTATCGTTAAAGCTGTAATGTGGGGCAGAAATGTTTATGATAGTATTGCCAAGTTTCTGCAGTTCCAGTTAACCGTCAACGTTGTAGCCGTTGTTGTAGCTTTTGTCGGAGCTTGTGCCATTCAAGACAGTCCATTAAAGGCCGTACAGATGCTCTGGGTTAATCTTATTATGGACACCTTAGCTTCTTTAGCTTTGGCGACTGAAATGCCTACTCTCGAATTACTATTGCGCAAACCTTACGGCAGGACTAAGCCCTTGATTTCACGTACCATGATGAAGAATATCTTAGGACAGGCTTTCTATCAACTGACTGTTATCTTCACACTGTTGTTTTTCGGAGACAAATTCTTTGATATCCAATCTGGACGCGGTTTAGCCTATGGATCCGCACCTACTCAACACTTCACTATTATATTCAATACGTTCGTCATAATGACACTTTTTAACGAGCTGAACGCAAGGAAGATTCACGGAGAGAGGAACATCTTCAAGGGCTTATTGACAAATCCGATTTTCTATTCTATCTGGATAATAACATGCGTAGCTCAGGTGCTCATCATCCAATACGGCCAGGTCGCTTTTGCCACTAAGTCACTAACCTTTGATCAGTGGATGTGGTGCGTGTTCTTCGGAATAGGTACTCTGGTATGGGGCCAAATCATCACGTGCATTCCGACGAATAAGATGCCGCATAGCATGTCTTGGGGAATGGGGATGTCAACGGATTATAATGACGGTCAAGGCGAGAACAGTTTCAGCGAGGAGTCCGAGAAGACATCAGTAGGCCGGATCCTGTGGATGAGGGGTCTGAGCCGTCTGCGGACCCAGATGCGAGTGATCAGAGCCTTCAGGTCTAACATCGAGGATAAACATTCGGTGCACAGTCTCAATAGCTTGCGCAGCTCTCGCAGTCATGTTGGCGTTTATCTTGATGATGATTCACATGCCAGGGGATCGCAGCAATCACCTAATCACGCGCTCCTACCGCCCACCAGGTTGAATATGTCAGCACATGGAAGCTCTTTCCTGCCGAAACCCATGTACGAGACCAGAATATAAGCATTGCACGCATTATACATAGATAATATATCCAAAATACATTTGAAACACTCAAACAGACTTCACACTCGTTCTCGCTAAGGCTGAGTATGTTTCTATCTATCATACCTGTACATAAACATATAATCTATGAGGCGGTAAATGTTCATTGCTCAATGATTTTCTTTATCAACATATGTATGTATATATGTATGAAATAAAAACAGTAACCAAAGCACCTTGCATTCAAAATCCGATGCAAAACAGGCTATCTTTAAAATCGAAGTTTATTATTATACACTTGACTGAACTTAAACATTTTTTGACTTCGGCCTGTTTTGTATTGGAAGTGCGATGTTTGTGTTTGTTTGTTATTTTCCTTTTTTTTAAACATTTACCGTCATGCATAATATATGTATGTATGAATATATGTATGTATACAGGTATAAAATAATTAAAAACGGTGAGATCATGATCTCGCAATCAATCGTCAAATCAAAGTCGCGATGGAAAAAAAAATCATCTTCTATATATATATATATATGTAATTAAATTCAGTTTTCAACAATCAGTATTAACGAGGCTGAAACAATGGTCCATTTTATTTAAAGCGTTTATTATCCAATAATAATGACGAAAAAAAAATACTAGATTTTTATGCTCTTTTTATCTGAAGATTGTATTTTTGTATATCTTTATTCTTATTGCTCTGTCCCTATGTGTCCCTATACATGTGTGATAATTTCATAAATATTACTTGATATAATTATTTAGAATTTACACCCCTTCTCTCTTAAAAGGGGTCTTCTTTTCGGACCAGAAAAAGTACCTTTTAAATGAATATTTTCTAGTACGTCTTTTATCAAAAAAAAACTATTTATTTAAATTTCATCGTCGATGAATTTTATAAAAAAATATTTGACATAAATAATTGTCTAACAGTTCTGTCAAATCTTTTCGTATAAAAAATATTGATGCAAATGAGCACTAAATCATATCGATATCAAATGGTATGCTATTATTCATATATGTACACGGTATTTGGTCACTTGTTATGACGATTTTAAAATTTACTAAATGCAGTTTTGCGGCAACAAAGCCGCGTTAAAAAAATGAAATTATAATTAAATAATTGCCCATTTAGCGCAAGTCAATGTGATAAAATTATTAAGAGAGTAAAATATTTTATAATTCTTCGATTACGAATGGTTAAGTAAAGCGATAAGGAAACTTATGTATGGAAAACGTTTAGATACTCTAATATCATGTAAAATGTCATAATTACAATTATTTTCTAGTCTCCCTTTTTATTTATTTATATGACAATTTAAATGAATCGTTCCTTTGTTTTTTATTTATTTTTGAGACGAATATTGAATATATATATATATATATATATATATATATATATATATATATATATATATATATATATATATATATATAAAACATATAGTTTATCAGATTTAATATGAAATGGTGTAATAGGTAAATGAAGAAGTTTGTTTTCGTTTATTTAGATGTTGAAAAATGTCGCAAAATGAATCTATAACCGTGTGTGTTATAGATTTTATTGTGCCAAAATGTACTTGCTAAAAAAATAAATATTATGAAAGCATCTAAATTCTATCGGGTACAGGACCAAGATGACTATTTTTATAACGTGCAATTTGTTTTTTTTTATAAATACACTCGAACTGTTATGATATAAAATTGAAATCGTACATATTTCTATCCACCGATTTCGTGTATTTATAATATACATATGTACATATATATGTATATATATATATATATATATATATATATATATATATATATATATATATATATATATAAATATATATATATATATATATATATATATATATATATATATATATATATATATATATATATATATGTATATATATATATATATATATATATATATATATATATATATATATATATTTATATATATTTATATATATAATTGTGATTGTAATCCCCAATTTCTTTTCATAGAGCTTATCGAACTCCATATTTATGGATATTTATTCTAAAACACTTAAATGTTTTAGAATATTTTTCTTTTTGATAAAAAAAATATATTGAGTAGAAATAAATAATACTTATTACTAGATGTAAGAATTAAATTATTAAATTAAATAATCAATTTACTGTAATATATGAATTTAATTCTTGAATTATTAGGAAAGCACTTAATTTTATTTAAATTAGGGGGGAGGGGATTAATTGAATGTTAAAATAGAAAGATAAAATTCTTAATAGACAATCTAAACTTCTAAAACTGATATTTGGAAATATACTTTATATTATGTAAATATACATTACTTACGTTATAATATATAATATGTATATTTATTATACATGACGATACGCTTGACTCACCAGACTGCACACTCAAATATAAATACGATGGATACGATTAATACGGGCGAGATAATTAAATCCCACTAGAGTTTGTGTACATATATGTATGTATTTCTAAACACAATTCTGATGAATTTTCTTAGTAAGTTGTCGCACACTTTAATAAGCATATATACATATATGATATTTACATGTACACCGTGTGCACTTCCTTAATACTATGTGAAATGTACAATCAAAATTGACAAAAATTAAAAAAAAAGCAAAAATTATTTACAACAGTATTACTAATCATAATGTCCATTCTTATGCGTAAAATTTTAACGAACCTACATAATTCTAGTCTTATTTATTTTATATTATAATTTTATTCATGAAAAATTTGAAGGATGGCGAAAGAGTCGACCATGGGCGAATAATTGTTCAAAAATATAATTTTTTTAAAATATGAATATCTCTTATATTATTTGATATTTAAAATAATTAAAAAATATATGTTTAATTACTATTTAGTTTCAGTCACCAGTATTCCATGGTATCTTCAATTTTAGCCATCCATGATATATATATATATATATATATATATATATATATATATATATATATATATATATATATATATATATATATATATATATACATAAGATATACATAAGATGGATGAAAAGTCAACTTCTGTTTTTTCATGTTTGTCATATGAAAGATTTCGATAGTAAGTTTTGTCGCGTAAAATGTGCACTTTGCAAAAGTATATCTACATATGTACATATATTGTGTCGATGTAAACGGGAAAATCATGCGAAAAATTAAGTTTTAAATAAAAAAGATCATCATTTATCCCCCCTCCCCTCCCCCCATAATGATCAACAATTGTTTTTTTCCAAATGGTGCCCATTTTGAAGTAGTAGAAAAGGTGTGTGTTGAATTACCTGTAAGTAACATTAAGATTGTATTTGAAAATTGCTATTTTGTAGAAATGAAACAATGTAAATTACTTGTTTTGTTGATGTAATTATAATTATGAAAAATATACATATTTTCTATTTAATTACATCGTTCAGCCAAATTTGGCGTCCCTAACACCCAAAAATTGTGTCCTAGAGACTTTATTATATCTTGATGTGTAGAAGTCCTAAATTTATATTATATCTTGATGTGTAGAAAATCAACATACTGTTGCAGATTTAATTAAAATAAATATATTTAATAATACTATTACTATTATAATATGATTCATCATCAGGAAATGTTAGATTTACTTGCATCTAAATGAAATATTTCTTGATTGTATATTACATACACATATATACATACATAAAGGACTTGTTATATGTAACTTCAAAATGCACCCATTAAGCTCAATTGCCGTTTGTAACGATGTTTTGCCAAATTTTAGATAAGATTTAAGCCTGTAAAGGCAATTCTAACCAACAGGTCCTATTCTAAACAAAAAGTATGGTTAGTTGAGGCCGTCGGTCCGATTGTAGGGTAGCCGAAGATGCCTGTGTAAATCCAGATTCATATTCGGCTTAATATTCAGATGATTGTGCTGGTGGATTTAATTTGCGTATGTTTACGACGGTCTCATTAGATTCCATAACTTTCCTTGACTTGTTTAGCGTTTAGTAACACTTGTGTCTGTGGTAAGTGTTCAAATAAAAAGAGTGAACTTTGCCAATTAAAATTATAATAATATTCAATTAATTAATATTGTAGAAACGTGTGAAATATAATATAAACTACATAATATATATATATATATATATATATATATATATATATATATATATATATATATATATATATATATATATATATATATATATATATATATATATATATATATATATATATATATATATATATATATATATTGCTAATGTGAAAAAAAAATTGCGGTAGTCAAATGATGTTGTTGGTTAAACAGGTATTAAGTTCTGAAATTATTCAGATTGATGTTCTAAAAATATTATACATTTAATCATATATTGAAATTATCGTAGAAATGTGTAGTATGTAGTGTAGTATGTAGTATGATAAATAGTATATAATAATAATAATAAATGATTTTAGATAATGAAAAAAAATATATAAATGTTTTTTAGAAATAGTTTTGCGATATTATATGATTATTTTATTTTGTTTTAAATTTTGCGCATGCGTGTGAATACTTTATAAATTGTTTGCACAGATATTACTTATTATATAAACTATATATGTATGTGTAGAGGCTTCTTTCTCAAGCTTCACGTAGGAAAAAAAATTGCAGTTTACAATGTATTCTCTGTCATTATTATAATAATTATTATTAATAAAATGGATGTTTATCACTTCTCAAAGCTAACTCAAATATATCTGCTTATAAAATTACTACTATATTAATCCAAATATTACTACTCTACTATTTAATATTAAATAAATATGAAATAAAAGCTATGGTATTTGCGCATATCTTCATTTGCTTTGCCCAGAGGCAATGCACAAGTCAATATGTATGTTGTTGGTTACATCTACTTTGGTTGCGAATTTGCGAACCGTTTGGCGAGAGTTGTTTTTGTAAAAGCTTTGAAATTTTACGCGTGAGCGGCTCTAGTTTTGTTTCTTTAGTTTTTTGATGAAATGTTCGAACACAAACAACTTTGTTTAAATGTTGCAATAGCTACGGCGCAATTTTAATATATGTATACAATGTATTTTTGTTTATTATTCGAAACTCCAACCCAGCTGTGAGTCTGCACTTTATGCATGTATGCAATATACATCTGAATATATAATACCTGTGTCTGAATTTTAACAATTGCTTTTAAAAATAATTTCACAAAACAACCCTCGCGTTGGATACGAATATGTAAGATGTGAATAGCATAGTTTTTATGTAAATTATATGTCACTACTATTTGTTTATGATAAATGTTAATGATAGAATTTTGAATCACATTTAATCTGTCTTAGAACAAAATGAAATATGAATATCTAAATATAATGAACACAAAAATACATTTTGCGAAAACATATTGCTTAATTCTGTTGTAATATTCAATAAAGTGGTTTCCCAGTGACATATATAACTGTGTTTTATTAATTATGCACACATAATGAACCGACACAGCTTCCACAACTTTCATGTAACAATGATTTTTTTCGTTATTATACGAATTTTGAGATGTTGGGCGATGGTTGAAGTTAACAAGAGACTCTCCGATGTGAAGTGCACTTTTAACCTTTTTTGAACTCACTCTAACCCTTTTGTGCTATTTTTAATCTCTGTCTCTCTTTCACCCGAGTGCATCCAAAGTTCTTAAAATACCCAAAAATAAAAAATAAAATAAAACAACACACATACACATAATTGGCTGTTTCATTGCGACATTCAAATAACACAATAGCTGTATTAAGGCGTCAATTGCACTCATCGCTTACACTCTAGCGTTTTACAAGTTGGGAAACTGCGATTTTGCTGTATCTTGTCTCTAAAAATGCGAATCAGTTCTGAAATTTAGTGCTAGGTATGTATTGCATGTACTTTGTACAGGGTATGTATATCTTGGGCTGGATTTAAACTATGGCACTAAACGTTCACACTCGACCCAAATACGTAGAATGTGGGTCGATGCTTTTCAAACTATGAAAAATGAAGAATCGCCGTCATCTTTGGCATATTTACGTGACTTTTAAAACGGGTGGTGTATGTTTAAACCTAATTTGGATTAACTTTAATTAAGTTTTGTGTATAAATAAATTAAATTTTACTGGGAAAATTCTTGTAATGCAGAAGTTTCGGTTTTTTTCACCACCACATGTGGGTTGCTATTCAATCTATCTACCAGTGTTAAAGTAAATACGTGTTTCCCACATGTTTGTCAAATTTGTCACAAGTTTCGCAAATTACGCTAGTGGGTGTATGTATATATATATATATATATATATATATATATATATATATATATATATATATATATATATATATATATATATATATGTGTAGGAATGATTTTTAAACGAGCCGAGCCGTATTTGTGGTTGGCCAAACTGCTAGGGATAAAGTATGTGTGTGGTATGCATGGGAGAGACCGGATGCGTGCTGTTATGGTCACTTGTTGGAGAACGAGCCCGACGACATGTTATAATAAATAGTTCTGACTTAACCTGCGCGTTTCATTTGGAATCCTTCACATCCGGATCCTATATATATATATAAATATATATATATATATATATATATATATATATATATATATATATATATATATATATATATGTATATATATATATATATATATATATATATATATATATATATATATATATATATATATATATAATCTGTAATCGTCTTTTACGCAGTGCTTCCCCAAACCTTAAGAAGCAAACAATTTGATTTCAAACCCCTTTGATAATGAAAATTTTCGGACAGCTACCGAGGAAAAGGAGAACTTCATTGAACTTTCAAATTATAGCATTTAAAAACAGAATTCGAAATAAATAAGGTTATTAATTTTTGTGAACATGAACAGCTTTATGACATAGAGCTTAAATTTCTGTCGTTTACTGGCACTGAACTGGTTGAGATAGCTTTCTCTTCATATATTTTAATAAGACAAGTATAGAAATCGAATGAATCCAGCTCCAGACTTAGGGGTAAATCTCGCATCATTTGAACCTAATTTTAAAAAAATAAGTACAAGGATCTGTTTAAATTTATTTTTTAAGGAGATTTAATGAAAAGAAAACGTATAATATGTACTTTGTAATTTTTTGTTTTTATTAAAACCATCAATATTATTTTTACTATCAATAATAGAAGTGTGACAAGATAGTAGATAAATATATTAAACTTTGAGCATATTATAATTGTGACTCCACAAATAACTTTTTTTCCACACAATTTCTTACCAAAACAGATCTACATATTGCGTGTATCCTGTCTTCATATTCCTTACCATGCAAATACTATATATGATAATTAAACTTGCAAAAACAAATTTCATGAAATACAATCATTTTTATATGGTGGTACAATTTAGCGCTATGTACTATCAAGTGGTACGCGAGTCAAAAAAGGTTGGGAAACGCTGCACTAATGCATCGGCGTGATAGGATAGTGTTCAGTCTATTGCAGCGGTTTCTAAACTTTATGCTACTACGCCTCCCTAAAAAAAATTTTTTTTTCCGCGCCTCCCTACCTTTTATTTTTTAATATATGTAATAATATAGACACGTTTTAAATAATAAACCTTTATTTAAAAAAAAATACTGAACACTACAATAGACAGAATAATAAAAAGGTTTTGCTATAACATACATTTATACGAACACGTATATTTATTATTATATTAAATTACTAATTAAACTACATCTATCACATCAAAATTTAATGCGAATGATGTTGTTTATTGGCACAAAGTTTATCAAATCTTGGGGGCAATATGGAGAGTGCCACTCGTAACTCCTTTTCGGTAGAAACACTTGCATTGCTTTGCAATACAAAGATTCATACTCTCCACTAAGATTCATCCAAAATTTAATTATGATTTCATTTTGAAAGTTTTGTTTTAGTGAGCTATCGCATGATAATTCTATCAATTTTTCTTTTTCGATAGTTGTCAGTTTGAATTCGCCTTCTTCATTGTAGTTAAATGGATTCTGTATACACAAAAACTTTAAGAAATCAAGGTCTTTGAAATAATTGGAAAAATGCAGCACTAAACCATCCAAGGGGTCAGTAAAAAGATTTTTACTTGCTTCAATATTGGCTGTGGCCCAGAAATCTTTGGAAAGTGAAAACAAATCCAACTCATTCTTTTGTAAATTTGATTTCCATAACTTCAACTTTTTAATGAAAACTTTTACTTTGTCTTTTTGAACAAGTGGATGTATTTGTGATCCCCGCATTGATTTATTTAAGCCCCTCAATTTTCCAAAAATTTCAACCAAATAGGCAAGTTTAACAATTAAATTATCGAGAGGTTTTCTTCGACAAAGGTTGCTAATTAAATGTGTATATAAAAATGAAAGAAAAATGAAAATAAACATTCATGCATTGAATTTTTACTGTTAAGCTACGATATGAAGTTTTATTTATTTGTAGATATTATGGTATGAAAATTATTTTTTTATTAAAAAGTTTTGGCGCCTCCCCTGGCAATAGTCCGCGCCTCCCAGTTTGGAAACCGCTGATCTATTGTGATGATTGCATCGGTCAACCGATAAAACTATGCTAATTGACAATATGACAAGCACGGAAGTCATCCGAAATTCTCTTTCGTGTTTAAATATTATAATAATAATGCATAAAATTAATAGTGATGCATAAAATTAAATCGCACCGAAACATTTCCATATTTTGTTACTTTTTAGATTGCTTTACTACTGGTGTGGTAAATTGTCAAATTTAATATGTACACTGGAATGAGTTTTTTTTTGTTCACTCGTACTTCTGCAATTATTGCGGTTTGTATGTACATACGTACATAGACAGTGGCGGACTGGGACTGAAATCAGTGCATGCCAGGAGTCAAAGGGGGCCCCCACCCAGGGTTAAAAAAATTTGTTCCCCCCCCCATATAACAAAATTTTCTTCTTTCCATCACGCTAAAAATCAAGGGCAAAAAATAAGTAAAATTTTCAAAAATGGGAATAAACAAATTTAGGTACAAGAAAAATGGCAAAAGCAAAATAGATCCATGAATTACATTGTATATTTCGTTTTAATCCTTGTCATATAATGCATCATAAAAGAATGCGGCATAAAAGCGGCTTTTACTTTCGGTAGAAAACAATCAGGGACGTCATTTCAGCTTTTTCTTGGGGGGGCAGGCAAATATTGGTCAAATTGAATTTTTTTTCAAAAAATCTGTTTTATATCGGAATAAAAATGGAAAATATAAAATATGAAAAAATTAAGCTTATTTTTGAAAAAATAATTATAAAAAAATATTATGTAAAAAGCTAAAAAAGCGCCGCAGGCGAAAATTTTTTTCCAAAAATCTTCACATGGTTAACAAAAATCGACCATCAAAATGTATCACTATATCAAAAAATATACGAACATTCGGAAAAATAAACGATACACATCTGTTTTTGAGACAAAATAAAGTAAAGGGGACCTTTCTAACGATTCGCTCCATAGGATGAACAATTTCTAAGAATGTTACTAATGGCATACCACTTAAAAACCAAAATATACTTGCTTCAAAATAATAAAATCTTTTTTTTTCAAAGCACATAGCAGCGATTATTTTATTAGTTACCCAAAAGTAACATATGTACATAAGAAATAAACGCAGCATTCATAGATCCATAGTATCTCATTAATCATTAAATCCATAATATTTTCTAAATTCACACTATTCCTTAATTTAGGGGGGCGAGTGCCCCCCCAAATTACGTCCCTGAAAATAAAAAATGCATAATATTTTCAATTAATGTTAATCGAAAATCAGGATTTTGGGGAGGGGGCCCCTATCCTATGTTTCTATATACATGGATTTGTCTAGATTAGGAATAGATTTAATATTCGGAAACTGTTTAAAATTGTGTATTTAAATCTTACTATATCGTCGAAGTATAATCAAATGTTATTTTGAAAGTATGTATGAAGTAAATTTAAATCGCTGGTTGATGATGAATCGTCCTATCAAAATTGTTTTAAGCAATTCAGTTTATATTATTCAGGGAAATTTGTTTATTCCCATTTTTATTTCAGTAGGTAGTTGTTACATAGGTATTGGTATATGCATAATATTGAGGTTGGAAATGGGTCCGGTAAAAGGGCCCACGCAAATGTTGAAACTTACATTTCGAGCCTAATAAAAAAAGTTAACCGATCCTTGGGCTGTTAAAGCAGGCATTAGTTGTTTGTGTATATCGTAAGAAATTTGTTTTGTTGAAATACCCAAACTCTAGGTCCCAAAGTGCAATATCCTATAAATTTTTACACACGTGAAATAGTTAAATTAAAAAGTTATTTAATTTTACTGAGGGCCCATATTTTCTAACGGATAGTGGGGCCCACATGCCATCGGGCATGTACGCTTGTATGGCCAGTCCGCCACTGTACATAGATAAGCGAACGTTGCTTGCGATATGCTTTTTTATTTTTAATGTATGCAAACATGCGGCTTAAAATCATCGCTGTTAAATTGAAAGAATAATAAAAAAAATGGAAGGATGGTTCAACTCGATAACGTAAATATGCAAGTAAATAGTGAAAATAAAATCCGGCTTTAAACACCCCCTTTAACCCTTTTTTCATAATCCTTGCGAGAAATGCTAACATTTATAATTTTTTTGAAGAAAAAAAATGTACATATTTACTAACATACAAGCGTAAAGCGAAGCTTATCAGTTGCATCACATGCAAATAATGATATATTTTAAAATACTAGGAAAGGAATTTAAAATAACAGTTTTCGTATTACTTTCTACAACTCCTCTTCATCAATATACAGCAAAAAAAAGTGATTTCGTCAATAGATAACATTATGAGGAAAATCATTGTAAATTTGGAGTACAAATGAACATTTTTTTTATACCTGGAGTAGATTTCATAAATCAAAAAATCGATAAAAACGATTTTTTTTCTTCTTCACTCTTCAGTTCAGCTCGATAAAAAAAATTGAAGTATATATTAAGTTATTTACATTAAGCATTTAATTGATGTTGACGTGGATCGGGGTCGTCACTATCTATAGTGACAGTGACAGCTAAGAGAAGAGCTTTCGAAAAAATATGGTAAACTACGCCCACATTCAGAGTTAGGAGTTTGTAAATGAGGTATTGAAAAAACAGTGTCATTATGGCGGTTGAGATTCACTTAAATGTGTGATCATGTCATTGGATTTAAGCCTTAGAACTTTCACTCAGATCTACAAGCTGGTTAAAAGCTATGCCGATAAATTATTAAGATCTTCGGAAACAAAAAAAAAATCAAGAGGTAAATTAAACATTAGTATGAAATGAATGAATGCATTTTTTTTATATTTAAAAATGCCGTTTTGTTTGAAACGTAATTTGATTTGAAATGATGACGTGTAGATGTGAAACTAGGGCATTGAATTTGTATTTAAAGTCCAATGCAATCAAATAAAAAAAAATCCAGAAGTAAGTGATTTTATATGACGAAGAGAAATATTTATGTGTGTATATGAGCCGTTATATTTGAAATTCGTCCACTTTTCTTCATTTCGAGAAATGTCTCACAAAATATTAAATATAATTTTTTGCGTTTTACAATATTTAAAAATACTGGTGGCTGTAATAAGTTCATTCTGCTTTTTCCAGATTCTGGACATATCGAATTACAATAGTGATAACAATTTGTGAATTAAGTCAAACTGAAATGGTGTTTTTGGAAATTGGAAATTGGACTTCTGCCACTTTCAAATATAACGGCTCAAATATAAACGAAAGGGAACAAGAAGTAGTACGTATTATTATAGTAGTTGACATAGCGGATAGAGCGAAGGTATTGAAACGACAGTAGGTGGGTCATGTAGTTAAAACAATGAATGAAAGATGAGAAGGAAAAGTGTTCAAATGATACCCAAGGGAGTGTGAAAAGGTACTAAGAAAGCTGCGAGTGAAATGGATCGATGAAGTGACGAAAATGTGTAAGGTTACATTGATGAGTGTTGTTCAGAGCAGAGACAAGTGAAAGCGGAAAATGATGATGAATTAAAATAAATACGCCGTAAGCAAAATGTGTGCGTGTCAATAAGCTCATTTCTCGTCAGAAATCCTCTTCAATTATGTACATCAATCAGGCAAAAAGCCCCTTAAAGTATTGAAATGTATCAAATGGTTTAAGCGCTCACATTATAGAAATCCAGGGGGAAGTACTTATTGATGGGTTTCCTTTGAAAATGCTCACTTTTAATAAATTCCTGATTCAACGCTAAAAATGTATATCGGAACGGTTTGTATTTTTATTCGCAGGGTGGGTGGGTGGGATTTATCACATGCATTTCAAAAGTTGCGGTATCGATAGATACCGCTATTGGGAAGTAACCCAAATTTGCCATGAGGAATTTTCATTTATTAACACCACACATGTACATCTCCCCGGTAAAGGATTGTAGTATATATTTCAAATCATAATCTCATTCCTCATCGTGAATGCTCTCTGACTACTATTGGGTAATAAAGTATGTATGTAAATATTATATGTCGGATTTCGACACAATAGCTGTATTGAGATGACATGTACAATATGCGGTGATCATACAATATATCCGCAAATTTATTGCAATTAGGGATATATGTACATATGTACATACATTCATGTATTGTAATAAAAACGTATTTGTATATACATATGTATGTTTAAATAAAACAGCATAGTATCTAAATATATAAACAGAACTTCGACATCCAACTGTCATATTTCATCAACAACTAGTGTTGTGCCCGTTGATTTTAACGGGTGGTTTCGGAAAGGAATTGATACACGAATTAAAAAATAAAATCATTTTATATATAAATTTAATGTAAGGTAATTTACAGGCGTGCGCACATATTAATCGTAAAAAGTTTGAGTGCCCGCATTAAATGCTCGCCGATCCTACCCGTTCACCCGTTCGAAATTATGAATGTTTGTGTGTGTGTGTGACTTCGAGGATGCGTGTATGTGTGTACGCTCCTGCGCAGAGCATCTGGCGCTGACTTCACCCGTTCCAAGTCAGGCACTCGATATCAGGAGCACATGTCAGACGCTCCACACCCCCCACCTCCCCGCTTCCCAGATCGGTTGTTACGCCACATCCCTATGCATATCGAATACTACTGGTATTCTAAAATTTGTTTTTTTGTAATGTCCACACTTGTCGACACGTCCGCCTATATCCACATGTCCGTTTTTATATATAATATATACATAGATTAAATCCGATGAAGGTTAACAGACAGAGCCCAATTAGTACAAATTACATATATATAATTCACATACATACATACATAAGGCATTTGATATTTACTAATTTAATAAGGGTTAGTATCAGAATTGAAAACATTTGTGGAAAATTGGAACTCGGGTTTCATATTATAAACATATGTATGTGGAAAACAATATCCATCCATCAATCATGAAAATCAATTCTGGTTTTAACAATAGGTGTCACATGCCCATCAAACAATCGCTTCATTGCGATCGAAGTTCAATTATTATATTAATTCAATATTAATTAAAGTTAGAATAATAATATATGAAGGTATAATTAATATCCGTCTACTAAAGAGCCGTTTTTGTTAAGATTTGTTTTTAACGACAGCCACTTTTTCCAACGACAGCCAATTTGACATCTGATAACTGATTAGTTCTTATTTTGATTTGTCATTTTACCATTATTAGATTGACGCCAGAACAACACTAGCAAATTGTGCAAATTTATTTCGAAAATCATGGTTCAGTTGGCGAAACTCACTGTGCGCTTCGTCCATTTTACGGTCGTAATTTGGTCTCCAATATCGTGTGATTTCACACCTTTGGATTATTTTCTGTGCGGGTATGTGAAGTCACTAGTCTACGCCGATAAACCAAAGACGATGGACGACTTAGAAGCCTTCGCCGCGTTATTGCCGATATACGGCACAATAACGCGGTGAGAATGAATGAATATATTTATTAGTAAATTCAAACAATAGCTTCAAGGCGCACACATAATCGTACGTTACGGCATGCCTAGGTAGACTCCAGCTGTGAATGGACATGCCTTATTTCAGTGCTAATTCGTACGATCTTATTATTTCGACAAGTTTCTCCTACATTTCTTCGAAAAAGGGAATCACCGATCACTATCAAACCTATGTCAATACAAGGATAATATTATATGTATGTACATATATCGCCGAAAACACTCCAAGGGGTGAGTTTTGGTCTGGCATACATCAGGCATGCTGGAGTTTTTTTTGCATGTGCAAAAATATCTAATAAAAAATTGGATGTGACCAACCCACGGCTTTATCTATGTATTTGAGAAATATACAAAATTCGATAATGAAACAAACATACACCTTCACACATACCGGATATGAGAGCATTTTCGAAACAAATTGAGCGCAAATATAGGGAAACTTACATAAGACAAAAGTTCTACTCCCGGTTGTCGGATTTTGTTAAATTTTTTTTAAAACTATAAATATTAAAAAGGAAAATGTCAAGATGACAGAAATGATTTAAAAGGTCAAAATAAAATAATAAAATATTGTTTTAAAAAAAATTATTACTTCCAGCTAACGAATTCTAACCAAAACCTTAAGAGGGCTGGACACCAGTGCCTTGTCTATACAAACGTATTACACTTCTCCCTTCCTCAATTTTTTTTAAAAATTGGTCCAATTTTGGAGGAGAAAATAGGAGAACCTCGATTTTGTCGATTTAAAATACGTATATGTATATATATTGTCGCATTCACTCAATATATACATTCACTCAATATATATATCGAAGAAAGGAACGGCAACAAAATTAAGGTTTCGGGTGTGCAGCCTTCTTAACAATGAGTCAAAATCTCGAGTTTGAATGTTCGCACGATCATAAAACTTCATCTATTGTTACTACGTATATATATATAGAAAAAGTAAAAAGCACGTGCCACGTACTCCTTTTTGTAATACAGATGCAGTCGAAATGTGCACAATGGGAATTGCAAGAAGTGGAAGTAATTTTTATTACGGGAAAGCGAGTTGATATTCTAAAAAAATATGTATGAAAGCATATAAACGAGCGATGTCGGAATAAACTAAAAATGGAAAGAATACGATATTATATCAAAGAAAATATTTTTAATAAATATTCATTTTTTGCTTGATCTTGTGAATAATACCCCGAGGGAGATTGGCTGCTGAGAACCCGTGCTATAAATAAAATATGTACGCAGTTTATTGGAAAACAATGTATGAACATTCATACATACGATTCCCATAAGATTAAAGTGATCACTTTTACAGATTAAAAACCAGGATTTTTAATCGTTTCACATCATACAAAATGCACGGGCTTTAATTAGTCCTAACATAATTGGCTCGATCAATGATAAAAATGAACAACGTACATCGTATTTTTCAAAACAACTATACCTAAATTTACCGATATACATATGTACGTACATACATATACAGGATGTTTGGTAGCTAAGTGCAAAGCCTTAAGGGTTGATACTTCATATCATTTAGAACATTTTGAGCTACACATACCTCAGTCCAAAGTCTTACGGTTTTATTTAAATTCATTTTTAAAGATTTTTAGTAAAAACATCAAAATCTCACAGTTAATTGCTAATACTGCCCAAGTTAAATGTGTTAGTTAGTCAGTTATTATTTTTTTGTTTGTCTAATGTTTATTCAATCAAATAAAAACAAATACTACCATCTGTGTCAACAGAAAAAAACAATACAGGCACGATAAGTTTTCAAAAATTTGTCAAGTAGGAGAAATCTGATATTTTTTTTATGTTTAAAAGAATAACATTTTTTTTAAAGAGATCCTTTTTAAAAACATGCCTGTTTAGTTCTTCGTGGACTTAGGACTGAGGTATGTACATGCATATGTGTGGCTCAAAATGTTCTAAATTATATGAGCTATCAACCCTTTAAAGCTTTGCACTTAGCTCCCAAACACTCTGTTTATAATCGTACGTAATTCGAATTTGTAGAAATACCCTGTTAATAATTATCCATTTCGTATTTATTCAGGCGTAAATTGGTTATTTGAACACTTCCAGTTCCATTCTTGATTATAAAATTCATTGGTAGAGAAACTATCAAAGCCAGCTCATCTGTCAAACCTAGCTCGTCTCTCAAACCATATAAAATTTCTATTTTTTTTTATTTATTTCATGAATTTCATGTACATACATACATATATGTTACAGTCCAAGCGTTCACTCAAAGTTCGTTCATGAACGCACTAGTTTGTTCACACTAAGTCTAAGTTTTAACAGTCAAATGGTCTCCTATCAGGTATATAACATGACACTTTTAAGTATCAAAACCTTTAAGATGTCAAAATGCCAAGTATTTAAAATAGAAAATCCTATTACAACGTTGCTATATGTATGTAATTCCCGTTTCCGCTGATTTTTAAAATATTGTAACCCAGGGTACGTATATAATATGAAAGGCGAATGGTATAAGCAATTGTGAATACTTAAACTTATGCCTAATAGTTTGGGAATGAAGAAATAATTTGAATACCGGAGATAAAATAGTGGCAAAAATAATCCATAATCGGTTTTATGCATTAATATGTTCTTTATGCCAGCGACAATGTTTTAAAATAAGGTCCAAGTCCCCAAAATCGTTTTTTAATAGTGTATATCAAAAGCAAGTTTATATTTCTCATACAATTTTTTTGGTCCCTCGGAATCCGAGGAAATTTATTTCGTTGGATCTCTTCGTATATACTAAATCGTCACCA
The DNA here is from genome assembly GCF_051622035.1 of Arctopsyche grandis. Lineage (NCBI taxonomy): Eukaryota > Metazoa > Arthropoda > Insecta > Trichoptera > Hydropsychidae > Arctopsyche > Arctopsyche grandis. The sequence continues at coordinate 25,125,998 of NC_135356.1, read as the reverse complement.
AATAATAATTCTCAATGGTTTTAAATCATCACTTAGACATATTCCTTCCGGTGTCCCACAAGGGTCGCATTTAGGTCCCTTATTCTTTTTACTCTATATTAATGATATCTCATACATCTTCAAACATTCCTTTATACTTCTTTACGCTGATTATTTAAAAATTTACAAACCAATATACACCATAGACGATTGTCATAAGATACAAGAAGATCTAGATAGATTCTCTATATATTGTTTAAATAATGATCTTTTTATTAATCTAGAAAAATGCTCTATTTTAAATTTCACTAGAAATAAGTCAATTATTACCAATCAATATCAATTAAATCATTCAATCCTTAACACGTCATCTTCTATTAAGGATCTTAGTGTAATACTCAATAATAAACTAGATTTCTCTGAACATATTTCTTTTATTACCAACAAAGCATTTAAATCTCTTGGATTCCTACTCCGCTCAACGAAACCCTTTGATGATCCTTATGTACTTAAATTACTTTATTTTTCCTTTGTAAGGTCTCACCTTGAATTTGCCTCAATTATCTGGTCACCTTTTTATTTATCCCATATTAATTGTATTGAGAAAGTTCAACTTAAATTTATTAAATCCTTACGCTACCTTTTTCCTACCTATACCCATTCTACTGTTTCCGACATTTTAAAAATCCTTTCTTTTAACAATCTTTCTGTCAGGTGACGACATACTGATGCTATATTCTTCTTTAAGCTCATAAATGGTTTCCTTGATTGTTCTGATTTACTGAATAAGGTTAATTTCAGAATCCCAGTTCGGTACTCTAGACGCGTTGCACTCTTTTCACTTGATCCTTTCAATACTAATTCCCAAAAATATTCTTATCTGCAGCGCGTTTATCGTATGTTTAACGGAGAGCTGAATGAGGTTGATCTATTTGGTATTTCCCTACATCAATTCAGGTCTAACATCAAGAGAATCTTGACCGATTGAATCATTTCTTCTCTTATTCTATTTTTCCAATATTTCCAATATTTTTATACTTTAGTTTAGTTATGTAATGTGCTATTTAATCATATTATAGCTTTCATTCTTTTCCTTTTCATTTGTTTATTTTGTATTTACCTTTTTCATTTGTTTAATATTTGTAAATTTCAATTTCTTCTTATATTCTATTTTATAACCTTTTCCCAATATTTTAATACTATAGTTTAATTATGCAATGTTCTACATATTTTGTCATGCCTTTATTCTTTACTTTTTAATTTGTTTTCCTTATATTTATCTTTTTCATTTTTGTAAAAATCTATTATTGGACTCGGATGTTACATATATTATTTATTTACTATTTGTTTTTTTATACATTTCTATGTACATCCTGTCTGTTGATTTTTCAATTAATAAAATAAAATAAAATACAATTGTTGAACAATGTCAACTTCTTTGTCGCTCACATTTCCATACATTATGCACAATTTTGTATTATTTTTTGAATGGGATGTAAAGAAAGGAACAATTACATACTTTGATTTACATTTTTTAATGCAAACTGCACGGAACTAACTATCTCAAATCAAATAAAATCGGAAAATTTTGATAGTAGACGATCGGTCTGGATTTAGTAGTGTACAAATCTCACCAGTAGCCATAAAAATATTCAAAATTATTAAATAGATCATTTCAATTTCACCTAGAATTGTAACCGATTGAACTATCCTATTCAAGGCGTTTAAATTATTAAAAAATCGATGGTATTCTACAGCTGCAAAGCCGTACTTGAACTTGTGCAAGTCACAAGTTCAAGTACGGAAAGAAGCAAAGAAAACGGTAAAGGGCAATGGAAATGTAGATGTTTAAAAGTCTATCATGCAATATCTTGTATTTTAAATCAGCGTGGAGTGATATAATGTCAAGGTTTCAATAATATCGTGCTTAGGTGTAGCCCTGAAGAAAAAGGATCCAACCCACAACAACTGCACTTTTAGGTTTGTACAATGTAGTGGGAATTTAATTAAATTGGTACAACAAGCAATCGTAGAGACAATATAAAATTTCCCACTAATGAAATTCCGATATAACGAATACCGAGAAGTTTGCTTTGACATTGTACAAAAAATACTCATGAAATGACAATAATTTTAATATTATTCGCGTGGTTTGGATCCCTTTGAAGTACATTCTTACTATCATACATGTTTCATAATTGCATGCGAGCGTTATGATTAACATTTTAATATTGAATTATGTCGAATGTGCACGTGGAAATCGTGATTGAATTATAAAATTACACAATACAGCAAAGCATCGATTATCCGGGGCTCGTTTTCCCGGCTTTAGATGATCCGGATTGAATCAAACAAATTTGTTTTATTTCAATCAATTATGCACACTCCTCTTAACAGATTGCTCCAAAGCGACGAGTGTGGTATACATATTAAATTTTTTTAATTATAAATGCAGGACCCATATATATTTACATTAAAGCCGACATCTGCGATTTGTATTTAATATGTCTACATATATGTATATTGCATCCTTTGATCACAAAGATGATAACTCCACAATTGTTAACTAATAAATTAAATTATTTAACTAATTGTTAACTAATTTGACCAACTAATACAAATTGTTCAAGACAGTGTTTTTGAATATTGCAATAATTCAAAAGGAGACTGATAATGAAATAAACCTTGTAAAAAATGATAAATTTCACAATACACTCCAGTCGACTGTTTTTCAATAAACGTTTGTTGTTTTAGCATTTTATTTTTTTGAAACTAAAGTTAAATTACTTATAGTTTTTGTACGTGTTATTAGCAAAACAGATCCCTCTGTAAACCTTCAAAACCATCATTATTTCACATTAATCCCTGTTCCACCAGCTATTCCTGTAATTTCTTTTTATAGACAATATTCCCATTCATATAAATCCATTTTTTTACATCTTGTCTTCAGTGGCGTCTCGTCCATATTGGCTGTGGGCTGCAGCCCTCCCAGTATAGTACATATGCATGCTATTTTTGTGAGCAATTTTCACTGGTATGGTCAACGAGCTAATGCAGCCCGATTTATCTCTTCAGCCCTCCCCCCTTCACTTTGAATACTCACGAGCCGCCACTGCTTGTCCTCCTTTAAATTTTTATTGCGTCTTCATTTCTTCAATTCTTAGTATCTCATATATCTCTCACTATTCAATTTTTTCTTCTTTGTTTTATAATTTATTTTTATATATTTTTTGGGGTCGATATTATGTACAGTGTACATTGTAATACTGTTTGTTTCTGTTTTATTGTTTCTTTTTTACTTAATCTATGTACGCAGTAACAATAGGTGAAGTTTTGTGATCATGCGAAAATTCGAACTCGAGATTTTGACTGATTCGAACTCGGAATCGATCACTGATCCGTGATCAATTCGATCGATCACTGATTTACTTCAATAAAATTAGAGACTTAGTTGACGCATACCGTAATAATATTAATTAAAAAATAATAAAAAGTTGGTTGATTGTTTACGACCCCGACTCCACTTAAAATGCTCCCACTCCACGACTCCAACTCCGACTCTACAGCCCTGGTATCCGGGCTGTTTTGTAATCCGCGGTGCTAGAATCACGATCCATATTGATAGTGTAATACCCTCCATTCTGAAAGCAACTTCATCAATAATATGACGCTGAGTGGCTATATTTTACAATATTACATATAAACATACATATCTATCTACATATGTACATGCTATCGCATATTCATCAGCCGAAATATATAATATAATATGTACACATTTTGCTGCTTTGTATGCACGCCGAATTCGGATTTGAAATAAACCACTTTGCGTGTTTACAAATAATCCAATTAAATTCCAGCAATTATGGTATATGTGCTTATATTATATGAACGTTCATTGCAATACAATCAAAACCAGATTGTTTTTAAATACTGCATACATATATACGCACATATTAAACATTAACGATATTGGTTGTATATGTTCATTGGGCTCACACATGATTTTTTGGCGGTAAGGAAAGATATTTTGGTCATAAGAAAAGTAAATCAACATTTCGTTTTTTATAGTTTATTTAATTTTTTTAAATGCATCTTCTTTCTGTTGTAAGGAGTATTAAAATATCTATATATGTACATATGTTCTAGGTCTAGGGACAGTCTGGACTTACTGCACACCCCTGTACATTTTATTATGCATATGTATAGAGAATTTATTATAAATAAAAAAAAATAATAGTACAAAGCTATGGTTTGGAGATGTTCTTAAAATATTCCAAGTGCCAGGTAATATAAATTACCTATAGTATATATGTATAGAATTTTATTTTATGAAATTATGCTAAATTAATAAGTGTGCATATTCGATACGGTTCGGTGATTATTCCGCAAAAAGCGATCTCGCGCACGTCACTAAAATCTCGATCACGAATTATCTGGCACACAAAAACTAAACTAAATCAATCGAAAGCTAAACACACGAAATATTGTACTATATCGTTAGTACTCGAGTGCCAGATATTTCGTATTTGCGATTTGTGTGGCAACGATTGTCGTAATTTGCAATTTGTCGCAATTAATCGCAATTTGCGCAATAATCCGTCTACCGATGTCTAATTATTATTAATCAAAATTAATTTAATGTAAATGTATTAAATTAGAATTGAAAAACTTTGTGAAGGACATATGTAATTTAATAAATGATTTTCATTCGATAGACTTTTTTTGAACTGACTTTACCTACATATGTACCACTTTTTGTTTTTTCATATGAGAAATCAACCGTTTCATCCAATTGAAAAGTATTTTAGATAAAAAAATCAATTTACTTACATACATACATACTTACTTATGTATAGGTATAATATTTAACTTTTCTGGAAGACTTAAAAATAAATACACTGATTTGAGAGATCATGACATAAATATGTAGTTGTAAATTCGCATCAATAATAAAAAAAGTTTTATAAGGGCTGCAGAGTGCAGTTTGGCTATCATCGAGACGAGATACATGTAAATTTAAACAATGTCTGACATCTATGGTCAGATATTACAAACATCGTATTAATACGATAATTACTTTCATGTAACAATACGAATTTTATATTCGACAAACAACCACAGAGACATCTATTGTGAGCAATATGGCAAAACCTAAGATATAATAATAACTAAAGGTTCGCAACTAATGCATTGCAATCAACTCTTTAGCTTTGCTCGATGAATTGGGAAGAGGAACATCTACATATATAAGAGTTGAGCGGCAGGGGTTTTCACAGTGTTTTCGACTCATGCTTTGTGTAAAATCTGTAGCGATGGTAATTGGCACTTATGTACAAAATTTTGATCGTAGGTGTCGGCTTGGGCAACCTGCAGATTTTATATTTCCCCATGATGTCATTACTAGTCACCGGAGCCTGAGGGGGCCGTGTATTGTTCAAAGGTTGTAAATGCATTGTTAAAGGTTTGCCGAACAATGGATAGCACTGTGACCCGTAATGACTCATTACGGGTATAGGAAACGATCGACTTGGAGTCACAAATATCCAAGTCTGATCAGCAGCACTGCAGATTATACTCGGATTAGGTTCTTTTCAATTGAGGTCAACCCACAAGATCAAACCTGGCGTGCTCTCGGTGCTTAAGATTGACGCAACCATTGAGCTATACTGCTGGCTTATATTACATATGTATATGGTTCGGTGATTATTCTGCAAAAATCAATCTCGCGCACGTCACTAAAATCTCGATCATGGAACATCTGGCACCCAAAATGTCCATCAATCGAAAGCTATCCACGCGAAATATTGTACTAACGAGAACTCGAGTGCCAGATATTTCGTATTCGATTTTGTGGAATAATCCGTTTACCATATTATATATATCGTTCTCCGTGACGGGCCCGAATGTGAAACGCCCGAAAACGCAAATATCAGAAGGCAAAGATCGAAAATCGAAAGATCTTAAGTCAAAAGATCAAAAAAGAAGGGTGCATGGTAAACGGTACAAACTCACTTAATTTGCGCGAGCAGGATACAACAGGAACAAGAGGAACAGGCTTTTCCTCCCGTATTAATGTGCGCGCGCAGAATACAGGAGGAAAAGCCTGTTCCTCTTGTTCCTGTTGTATCCTGCTCGCGCAAATTAAGTGAGTATGTACCGTTTACCATGCACCCTTCTTTTTTGATCTTTCGACTTAAGATCTTTCGATTTTCGATCTTTGCCTTCTGATATTTGCGTTTTCGGGCGTTTCACATTCGGGTCCGTGAGGTTGATCCTATATATATATATATGTATATATATACATATAATTAGTCACCGGAGCCTGAGGGGGCCGTGTATTGTTCAAAGGTTGTAAATGCATTGTTAAAGCTTTGCCGAACAATGGATAGCACTGTGACTATCCTACCTCTACATATAATGGATAAATAAAAATAAAAAAACAAATAGATAGAAACTATTTTGGTGTCAATATTATTAATTATTATTTTGAATAAAAGCACCAATAATTTTTTTTTTACCGCCATCTATGTTTAAAACTAATAAGCAAAACGATCGGATAAGAGGCAGACTTTTTCCTGAATTGTAATGGTAAGTGAAACGTGGAGTTACGTAATAAAAAATATTGTTTCTTTCTAAAAAATAAATAACTTCACTCCAATCTGCACTTAATTAATTTACATTCATTTGTAAATACTATAGGTAGGTTAAATTTAATATCATATTTGAGATTTTACAATAAATGTTTAAATAATGACTAAGCATTGAAGATATTGAACACTTATAATGGCCCTCACTTTGTTGAATAATTTTCCTAGTAAGTATGAGTCTCTCAAAGTGTATTAGTCTAATATTTTTCATTTAGGAATCTCAACATCTCAACAAGGATACGATTTGTTTTATTCATAAAAAGGAAAACATTAATCGAGGGGGGGGGGGCGGGGGAGGGAAAGAAGTAAATAAAAAATCACACATTAAAAGTATAAAGTACATATATTCTTTGAATGTATACACACTGGGATGTTTAATTAAAGCTAATACAAATAATCATACATAAACAACATCAATTTTCACATATATGTATATAGTATTTTATTTAATTTAATGTCATGAGCACGCACCATCAAGTTTTGCGTAAATATCATCGTTGTCGATTAAATCCGAGAGTGCATTGGTGGAAATAAGGCAAGGGGCACGATTGGCATCAGGGGTGGTACTATGAGTGAACGTTGAGACAGATCAACTTCGGAACCCACAGCTAAATCAGACTGCTAAACATGCCAATAAGGAAACATGAGAAATATGACAATGTGTAAATCATTTTCACAAATCAACAGTTTTATATAATGTTACACTAACTTGTAAATCTAGTTTTGGTTATAAATTACATTTGTGATGTTATCATTTAGAACTATTCTATGTAAAGTATATAAACAAGTCGAGTATATAAACTACTATTGTAAAAATAATTTTATTCTACGCCAAGAAAATAAGTTGGTGTAACGATATATGTATGCCATTAATAAGATTAGAAAAATTAATAATAATTATAAAACAAACTAGACATTTAAAACATGCATTATTATATAATGTAACAGTTGAAGTGTATTTTCAGTTCTAACATATTCCAACTGGTGTTTTAGGTCATTCACATTCAAACACAATTCAACTTATAAATAATAGCTCTACAAGCGCAAATAAACTTTTGACAATGTGAGCCAGTTGTAGTATAACAGTTCTGATATTTGTACGAATGCTATAGAATTCAAGAATGCGTTAATATTTGATAGGTATTACGGATTGTGGTAATAAGTATTGCATTACGATAACTCTAAGCATGTGTTCAAAACAAAAATGTGACTTTCCAACTCAATTTACTAGTCGAGTGACGTTTTAACGAAAACCAAACCTCTCCACCTTACCTGGTATCAACTTATAGTTGAACTGTATTTTCAGTTGTAATATATTTTGACCAGTTGGTACGTAATTCGCCATATGAATCAACTTACGTGGGTTAGACGGAATATATTCCAACTAGTTAAAATATATTAGAACTGAAAATACACTTCAACTATAACGGTAGTTGGTACCAGGTTAGATGGAATATATTCCAACTAGACAACATATATTACAACTGGAAGATATGGATGTACACTTCAACTGTAACACATACATGAATAACATATACATACATACAACTATTGAAAAATAAACGATGAGTGCAAAATAATTACAAAACACATTGAAGAGTACGACAGTATGTAGATTACACATTTTAATAATGGATGAAACGAACAAAAATAAATAAAATCACTATGCGGTAGCTATAATGCAAATGAAAATATTTTTTTTGCATTATTCAATGTTTGAAAGTGCGACGTGACGAACTTTATAACGTAAAGTGCTCTAATATACGAATGACTTACTTGAAGCGATATCGTGTGGTGTTCGGGAATATCGATTGAGTCGTTCTCAAGTTTTGTGCTAAACGTAATCAATATCGGATCCTTACGATTGTTAGGACACGTGTTGTCTTTTTTCGTATGAGCGTTATTACCCTGCGATGGAATAAAATGTTATTACGCCATGCACGTAATATATACATATACAATATTACAGCTTTCGAAAACTCATATAAACTCGATAGTTTTGTATTCGACGTTTCAAACATGCAAATTTAATTTGCGGCGTTGCGCAAAATGTATGCAACCTGCACAAGTGTGTGGCGTTGATATTTCATATTCATATTGAAAGTACGGATATAAATTAGTTCCGCAAAAAGGATGTGACCTGCATGAGAAGTATATTTATGAGTCTCATATGTGTATAATTTGATTGGTTTGTTTATGAAGTGCGTAAAAGAATTCATCGGGTCGTATTGCTTTTACATATGTACAAATTAAAATGATAAGATATTGATTTATTTTTTAATGTAATAGAATTCAATGATAAATGAAGTATAAAGTGAACTATTTTTTTTTCAATTCAACAGTGAATTAAACGGAAAGAGCTAGAACAAAGGTTGTCATGCGGGCTTTTTACAGTTTATATTTTGAGAGTGAACTTTTTTTTCGACTATTAAACGACAAATATCAGTTAAGAAACTGATATTTTTCTCGGATCTTTTGAAAATAAATAACTGCAATGAATACTTATGGTATATTAGTGCCTGCTATGCCCATTCATTGAGACTATTTGTTTGTGCAATTACTGTTAACTAAATACTTTTTTTTCTAAGGAAGACATTATTTAGCTGCCAATAGGGATGCTTATTTTATTTAAAAATAATACTCTCAAAGGTGCCGAATAGTAAAAAAAGGGAAATAATGTTTATTACAGACGGACAGACTGACCGATGTCGTTAAATGTAAGTGCAAGCCTGAATACAAAAGTAGGTAAAAAAAAACCTCCACGACCAAGAGAAAAAGGAAACGAAGGATGTTATCTAATATATTTACATTGTTATTGATTTATTTTATTAAAATACATATTATATTTTATATTTACATTGAACGCTCCTGTCAACTGCATCTATAGAAAAATAATAAGCAAATACGTAATACTGGAAAAATGAACTACGCCCAAAAAAAGCCTGCTTGGCGACCAGTGAACTAGATGGATTATTATATTTTTAAATACATATATATTATATACATTTAATACTTTATTGATTTTACTGGGATTTAATTGACTGATTTTTATAGTTTATTCTAATAAATTGAATATGCAGCGTTTTTATGAATTTAAATTATGAAATATAGTGGCATCTATCTGTACATAATTCAAATAAGATCAACTTCAAAAGTAATCTTAGGCCGAAATTTCAGATCAATTTGATGATTGGAAGTGACCCATCTCGAGACAAGGCCGCCCTAAATCTGAATTTCAAGCTAAATAAAAGTTTTATTAGATGAAACTTTATAACAGTAAGAAAATTTATTATAGGGAAATTTTTATTTTTCAATGTCTTAAATTTATTTAGATCATTCATATTAAATCAATGAAATTAGTAACTCACAGTGATCAATTCTGAGTTAAAATCACTCAAAATCTAATGAATTGAATTTTCTCATGATTTACAAAACTTCATCTATTGATACATCATATATAGATAAAGTATGTAAAAATCATTTATTAGGCAATACTCAACAGTCCAAGTAAATATTTTGTTCGTTCATGAACATACTGGTTTGTTCATACACAAACCAACCGGGCCAGTTAGTGTATACAAAGGAATAAATTGACAAACTAACTATACACATATGTATATACTTTGTTCATGCACAAACAATTAGACATAAGTTTAAAGTATTCTCAATCGTTTATCCCATCCTCTAAAATAGTTTTAACATTAGCGGAAATTAGAATTATGACCAGCAGAATAGATTTGTGGTTAGCATATAATGCTTTGAACAGAGTGGTCACGGGTTCAAATCCCACTGGTTTCTGCTGGTCAGACCTTGGATGTGTGACTCTAGGTCGATCGTTTCCCATCAGAGTTTGCCAATTTATCTGATTTTCATTGAAACAGTTCCAACAAATTGGCAACCTTTCCCATTTTCTCGCAAATCTCGAGTTTTCAGCAATCTCGAATTTCGCTGAATTATATAAAATACTGCAAATTTACAAATTTGACCATAGATGTCTAGGTGTTAATTGTTATGTAATTACTTTGTAAAATAACAACTTTGTATTTCCCATTTCAAATATTTGGCGTTTTGACAGCTAAGAGTTTCAAGCGATAACTGGTAAGTCTATTTGACGATAACTTTTGACAATTAACACTAAAATCAATAGTTCGTTTATGAAAAAACTGTTTTAGTATGTTCATGAATTAACCGGAGTGAACACTCAGACTGTGACATATATGTACATTTAAACATGTCAAATAAACCAATTAATGCGCACATTCAACAATGGACTTCGGAAAATGTCATACATTTGAGGAAAGACCAAACCATAATCGATTTAACATTTGGATGCGAAACAAACGCAAATATACACGAATTGAATCATTTAATTTCTACTGTTTTAGACACGTGACGAGCCATTTATCAATAAACGCATCGAACTTTTTGCCGATTGCATTTTTTTTAATTAATTCCACTGCCGAATTGCATGTTCTATTAGGTTTCGGGAATTGCATTATCTAATCAGGATATGTGAGGTCCCTTATTGTCCGAAGACCCTTTCGTGATCGTCCTATCCCCCGTATAGTCCTTTCATGCGACGGTAGTCATTCCGGCCACGTCCATGAACAATTACACCCTAATTCACCCAGTAAATCTATTATACATACATTTGTGTATTCAGATGGCACATGTGCAAATTTAATTTACATTTACCGTAACTACATACATATACGTACTACATATTTATAATCTCAAAATAATACGTCATATAAAATTAATTAATTTCACAAACTAATGAATAAGTTTATGTCTAATATTGGCAGGCATATTGAAATTTTTACTTTATGTATCATTTCTTTATAAACTGTAAATTATCCGTGTTTGAATTCAGTATTGGAACATTTTTCTTGTACTAAAATAAATGCATACAAAAACAAATGACTAATTCTTATAGAATTTTTATGAATAAATGTTACATTTTCAAATTAATGAAGTAATCGATATCATCGATAAAACAATTTATGTTGTATAGATATTTGACAGCTCATCAAATTCAAGAAAAAATTGATCCAACTGGATATGAAGATGTACTCAATTATACATCGTCCAAAATAAAACCAGTAAAATTCGATAGATCGATGAGGAAAATTTTTCCAAATGCAAAAAGCGATTTATTGGATTCCAATGAACCTTCGGCAAGTGCAAAATCAATATACATAATGCTAATTTAAATGGTTTCCGTAAAGAAAACATCTGAAGAATGGTCAGATTGTGATTTTAGGTACCCGGAGTTTCGACGTATCGACTGATGAGGATTCGAATGATATTGCTATTAGAAAAAAATTGTATTGAAATAAGAATGTCGTTAAAAGATGTTCAAACATAAACAAACATCACAGATTTTGATAAATAATAACAATTGAGCGGAGACAAATCAATTTTAACTAAGTTTGACCCAATGAATACGAATATGACAATGATTTTCAATGGTTTCTTCTCGTTTATGAGATACGAGAATTTAAAAATGCGTAGATCTTTGACTCTTGCAGTATTTAACTCAAAATCTAGTATTACTGTGCTCAAAGTGAGTATTGGAATCAAAAGCTAAATGTTTTTTCTATTAATTTGTGAATTTTTATTGGTTTAAAATTCGCTAGATAATTAATTACGAGTATTAAAAAATCACAATCAACAGGAAAAACATCTGAATATTGATTCCGATACTCACTTTTGGCACAGCAATAGATTTTCGGTTAAAGACTGCAAAAGCCAAAAAATTGGGCATTTTTTTAAGCACTCATATATCATAAATGAGTAAATAAACAAAGATTAATGACATATTCGAATTCAGTTGGTCAAACTTAGTGTAAAGATAGATTATTCTCAGCTGCAGCAATTTTTTTTTTGCCCAGTGTAATTACAGCTAAACATCCGCATCCTCCATTACCATAATTACCAGGATAATTAGGAGTGATAACAAAAACGGTAACATCTCTATAAAACAAGACAAAACGATCATGTTGTATTTTTATGCCGAATACAGTTCAAATTAATTTTAAAACAAAGTTTTTTCCTATTTTATCATTTCAATGAATTAAAAAATATTGCAATTAAACATATGTATAATCATATTTAATCAATAGTTTCTTAATTAAATCGTAAACTACACGGGGACGCTGCTATATTAGCTTACTTGGGCAAAAACTACTTTGACTGCATATTTGAGATTAATTTACAATATTATATAGGTTTTTCATTCAAAATTGGCCCTTTTTCATTTCAAATTGCCCCCTTTTCAATGTCAATTTGAAATGAAAGAAAAAAGTTTAAATTGAAATGAAAAAAGGGTCAATTTGAAATGAAAAAAGGTTAATTTGGAATGAAAAACTTATATTATATATTTCAGCTAAAGCTTTGAAGCAGTTTTTGCACATAACCTAAAAATGTTAATGGGAACAAATTTGCCAGATACATTAATTCGAAGCCAAATTCGAACTGCAGTCATTTTCTATATTCAAAAATGAAACTCGGACTCACTGTACTATTAAAATACCTACCTAATATATGTAATTTATATGCACGAAATACTATTACGACCTGCAAACAATACCTGTATGTCCGTATCGGCGCTTGCGGGGAGATCTGCAGATTGTGGCGAACGACTTCGAATCTTAGATTGATTTTGAGAAGAAGTCTAAAAAAAAATCAACAAATATTCAACATACATACAAACATAAATCATACAAAAGAATCGAAAAGTAAACCTGTAAATGCTTTTCCACTCGACGTATGTGAGAAACGCATTGCAGACCGTGAATACTCCTTTTGTGTTGGGTTAAATGATAACCTTGTATAAAACCCTCTCCGCAAATTTCACAATTGAACCTGATAAAACAGTTAAACGCACACGAATGACTTTTATTCTATAGGTATTTATAAAATGAATGTGTCCACATATTCGGCAGTCACCTTTCACCAGTATGCCTCCGGATGTGCGATTTGAGATCGTTGCCTTGAGCGAATCGCTTGCCGCAATATGAGCAAACGTATGGCTTTTCGCCGGTGTGTACCCTCAGGTGGACCGTCAAGTTGTACTGTCTCTGAAAGCCTAATCGAAACGGTAAAAATGTCGAAGATTCAAAAGAAATAACAATGCAAAACAACAGCAATGCAAACCTTTTCCGCATACGGTACACAGATGAGTCTTTTCACCGGTGTGATAGCGTTCGTGGACCGTCAAATCGGTGGCTCTTGGAAAACCTTTGCCGCAATATCTGCACTTATATGGTTTTTCCCCGTTGTGACGTCTCATATGTGTGATGAGATAATCATTACGAATAAACCTAAATGAGAAATTTTACAGTTATAAATTGCATTTCAAAACCTTTTTAATTATAAGGGAAGTTTGATTTCATAAATATTTCCGGGGATTTTTGAGCATAAAAAAATCGGTTTTAATCTTTAATTGGATATTAAAATAATTGTAAGTAATTAAATGCCAGTTTTTTTAAGTTTTGTTGACAATTAATTAAAATTTTCATATGAAAACCCAGTTTTTTGTTATTTCTAAAATAATAAATAAATCTACTTATAAAAATCAAGTACAAAAACAGCAAGCAAAAGTTAAATTAAACAAAAATAAAGCTTAAGAGTAAAATCAAGTTTTTACTTTATCTACATCCGAAGTATCAATACTAGTATGAAGTATTTTAATGAATTTCGAAGAAACGTAATAATAAAAAGTGGATTTAATATATTTTCTTCAGTTCATTTTTTTGACAATTTTGTTACGTAATTATCAGCTATGGTGATTGAGATAGAATTAAAAACCACTACATAATTTTATATAAGTTTTTCGGAGGGCTACAGAGGAGTTGTTTGGATGAAATCAGAAAAATGTGTGGGATGAGATGGATGAAAGTTGCCCAAAGTTTTTGAATTTTTTACAGACCGAAAGGAAATTTGCAGTTGAAAATCGCAATTCTAATATGACATGCTCTTCCTAAAGATGTTAAAAAAATAATTTAATACGGTAACAAAACTATTAAATAAATACAAAATTTTAAGATATAATTTTAGAAATTACTTCACAAGATAAATTTTATGTAATACAAAAGCACTATACATATATTTAAATATAATTATTCGTTAATTTAAAGTTTGCCAGAGAGCATCTTCTTCAAAGTAACGTGAGTGGGGGGCGACTGGGATAAAAAGATGAGCTCAATTTGCAAAACGGTGGAATTCTAGTTGGAACTATTTTCAGAAGTAACTTGATTAAAACATCAGCCCCGTATCCAATCTTGGATAGAGGATTTAAGATAAATAATATTGAAATGTGGATACCGTTGACCGCACTCGGAACACAAGAAAGGTTTTTCAGCCGAATGCCACTTGCTATGTTCTTTGAGATGCCATTTAGTGTTAAACGACTTATCGCAGACTTTACACGTGAATGTTTTGTCACCAGTGTGCATGCGCATGTGTGTCTCCAAATACTTTTCCGTTGTAAAACCTTGACATCCAACAGAAACGACAAAATTACAAACGCTGAAAAGCAAACGACAGCAGAAAAATTGGCGCAGAATTTAAACCAACAACGATATACCTCTTTTGCATATCGAACAAAAAGCAGTTTTTGGATTTTTCATCTTTCCGGAATGCAACGCCATGTTGTGCCTTTCGAGATGTTCGATTCTTATGAAACTCTTATTGCATTTGTCGCATTGGTGTGGCTTGTTGTCCATATGCTGCCACATATGCCTAGCTAGATTATCTTGCCTGAAATATATGTGGATGAACATTAATAATATGTATGCAGAAAATTAGAGGTGCAATTCTATAAATGCATTATAAGTATATGTACCTATGGAAAGATTTGTCGCAGGAATTGCATTTGAACTGTTTGATGGATGTGTGAGTTCTTTCGTGCCGTTTCAATTCGACTGATTTTGTGAAGCCTTTGCCACAATACTCGCAAGTGTAAAGGATGCCTTGGTCTGAGTAATGTTTCGCCATATGAATCTTTAGGCCGACATTTGAAGATAATCTCTGATGTGTAATTATATGAATCAATTAAAGTTATCCAAGTGAACTTAGTAGTACAATACATTCGTACATATAAGGAAAAACAAAAAGATAAAAATTACTCACCCTGGGGCAAAGAGTGCAGTGATACTTGAGAGATGGTGAATCATTTTCGTTATTATGTTTCAATAGTTTGAATTTGAACTTTTTGTTTTTTTTGCACGGTCTGCCTACTTTCCGTTTGACCTTATACGATTCGAGATATTCAGAATTATCACTGTTGATACCCTTAAAAAGTTAAATAAATGCGTGAATTCAGCGTTTATGTTATCTAAGATGAGTCAAATCATCGTAGCATGTACATTCATAACTCTAAAGCTAGTTTTATAATACAATATGTTTTTTAAACCTAAATCTATAGGTACATATATGTAAAATTGTATATTTGCAATGGTATAAATATGTTGGAATCACTAACTTCACTAAAATCTTCTAAACTAGGAAAATCGTCATCTTGATTGTTACATACACCGCTTAAACTATCGTCATTTAGCATTCGAGTTTCTCTGAAATTTCAACACGATTGTAAATAACAGAAGCATACACTTTATTGTGATTAAATTATGAGAGAGGATGCACCTTTCGGCTTCTTCGAGTAATTCATCCAAAGGTTCTTCTTTAATATTCATGTCAGTCTCATTAAAATCTTCACAAGAATTCTCCGATGCATTAACGTTCTCTATAATCTCAGTATTTCGAGAAGTATTAGAAATAGAACCATTTTTCAAACTGTCTTGATTTTCTAAAATTTAAAAGACAGTTATTATATGTATTATTCAGGGCTGTGGAGACAGAGTCGGAATTGTAATAAAAAATCAATCGACTCTGACTCCTTTAAATTATTTTCTTTAATTAATAGTATCGGTAGTCTCTAATTTTACTAAAGTAAATCGACTAGTGAATTGAAATTAAATAATTTCTTTATAAAAATCATGAATATAAATTACATTATAAATAAAATCGTTGAGTTACACGTATTTTGCGTTGTGACCAAAACCAATTGTTTCCTCGTCTTATACTGTTTATATTACCATTTTATTTATTATTAAATTAATTGTGGATAATATTCTAAACACACATTATGAATGTACTTACTTTTTATTTATACTTATTTCATTACCAATAATTCAATAAATAAGGTTACAAGTCAATTTTCAGTGATTTTTTAAATTCCTTGAATATTTTATATTTTCAAAATCGCTATTATTTTTATTGTTAACAATTTTATATATAGGCAAGGTTGATCTTACTAAAATCGTTCAAGTCAGAGTTGGAGTCGAAACATAAGATAAATTCAGAATCAAAGACAGCCCTGGTATTATTTACTTATAAATATTTTTGGCAATTATAAAAAAAAAATATTAAATTACCTCCTTTTGAAAGATGCGTAACTTCCATATGATGTTTTAAGGTTTCAGATTTGGCAAACATTTTATTACAAATTAAACAGTTAAACAGTTTTCTCACACAGACGGCTTTGTGTTTTTCATAATTTTCGACCCTGAAAAATGAATTTGTTCGCGTTAAAGGATTAAGCATTTTATATAAAAAAAAAAAAATGATTATAATTTACAGGTTCACTCACTTGTTATAGCCATGTTGACATTTATCGCAGTTGAATATCTTTTTCTTTCCGTGAATTAACATATGTCGTTTCAATTGGTTAGAGTGTTGATAAGACTTTTTACATATTTGACATTCTAGAGTAGGAGGCTGTAAAATTCCCACAAAAAGTTAAATAAATACAAAAAAAAAGCACGTAAACATAAAATATGATAATGTGACTAACATCAGTGGGCTGTTCAGATATTTCTTTCTTATGTACGTCTAATAAATGTTTCCTAAATTGACTATAGTTAATATATATTTTATCACAATCCTTGCATGAGAATACTTCTTGTACACTGTGTCGCCATTTCAAATGATTCGTAACACTGCAACATAAATCATCATTAAAATAGATAACCAACACTCTTGTTCAACCATCAATGAAGAGAATATTGTTATTTTGTTTTTTTTCTTTTTTGTGTTATATTTTTTGACCATTGTGGCGCTTTAGGAATTCCTGTTATGCCACAATGGTCTGTTTAAAATAAATAAATAAATAAATAAATATCAATATATACCCTATCAACGAAGAAAACTTTTTAGTACATTCCGAGCAACTGTACAGCGTTTGTAAAATATCGGAAAACTTCGTCTGAGTGCACTTTTCATTGCTATTGAGTGATGTTTCGTCCGAATTAGAATTGAGACTGAAAAGAGGATTGAAATTATTTTATATGTATATTTGTAAATGTTAATAAAAGCGTTATCAATCGGAGAGTTTTGTATAACGGATATATGCAAAACTACGTCCAATTGATAACGCATGATATTTCATCTGCGCATGCACTCTACAGCTTTTGTCAATTCTTGACTAGCTTAAATTATCACTTGTGATCAGTTGTTTGTTCAATTGAAATTTTGAACCATTTAACTTTAAATGTGGGCCGAATATCCTGATAAATTCTTTTACTTTTTTTGTACTCCGTCTTATATGTGTTAATAAATAATGGGTACGATTTAAATGTACATTGAGAAAAATACTTTGTATCTCAAAAAATATGTTTGTGCGTTTTCGGTGCATTAAACAACCTAGTATTGTGCATCGAATGAAATATTTTGGCATTATAAAGTGATCATTAAAAAATATGAAACGATCATTTGAAAAAATAGATTTTAGCATTAGAATGGATACAAAAAGTGGCAACGTTGCAGTCTTCCGCTATTGACAATTGTTAACTGTCAAAAGGGTTTACTGTTTGTCACTAGTGAAATGTAATTTTAAATAAATAAAACCAAAACATAAATAAATAAAATCTAACCAAACGTTGGTTCGTATTTTGGTATTCGCGACGTTGCCAATACAGTTCATCTGTCATTTTAACACTATGACGGCTGCCGACTCATATTTGTATCACATATATGATATATTTTTATATGACGTTTTCGTCAATCTTTTGTGGCCGATGATACAATCTTGTATCACGTTTTCGTCATAAACGAAGAAACATATAACAGCGGACTGAAACAGTCTGCGCAGTCGTAAATCACATATGTATTAGCGGCAGGTATTTGTGCATCCAACATGATACAAATATGAGTCAGCGGCCGTCACAGTGTCAATGCACATTTCATCCACTTTTTAAGTAGCAAATATTTTTTTTCAATGATCAAAGCAAACTTTCTAATGCAATATGTATGCGTCATTTAGAAATGTAAACAATTTTTTTTTGTAATGCACAGAAACTTTTTTTAATGTACAAATATTTTTTTTTAAATGCAAATTTATTTTATAAAATGAACGTTTAAATTGTTCCCATAGATAATCTATAGTACATCATAACGATTATTGACACTAAATAGCATATGTATTGTTACTGAATTAGTGTTCAATTAAAATATAAAACCTTAAATTCGGCTTATCATCGAGTTCCACTATTGAATTCTGATTTTCGACACGTTCAATCTTGATCGATGGAACATCAGGGTTAAATTTAATATTAAAATCGATTATTCCATTACTGTTGCATATCTGAGAAGCCTCCTCCTTGACTTTGTCTAAAAAGAAAAGAAACAATAAGACACATCAAACATACCCAATACAAACCGATCGAAAATAAGCATCGCAGTCATAAAACATGTAATTTTACGAGAAATGCATATACCTGACGGTACATGCTGCACGGTCCCGTCCAATAGTATGGTTTTCGACAACTTAGTCTTAGTTTTGGATAGGTATTGTTTGAGTCGCTTGTCGGACTCCTGACACATTTGTTTAAATGTGAACGCTGATGATAGTTGATATGTACAGTGACTGCATATTTGATACGGCAGACCGTCATTTTCTGATATCTGGAACAATACAGACTCACATATGTATATACGTAAGGGGAATTTCGTGTATCGCAACAGAACGGGTGTTACAAATTTTAGTACATACATATATATACTATCATATTATTCAGTAAATGTACATAAATGCATAAAAGGAAAAGGGAAAATATAAGATATACATATATGAACACCTTGTAGAACAAAAGAATAAAAATCAGAAGTTTCTAAACTTTTTTGGTATATATGTAGATATTTTATTTTTACATAGATATATACCAGGAAGGCCTAACAGGTAAACCCCAATGCGCCTTCCTAGACAATTAATTACAAACGTTGCAGCATTTTTTATTACATAAATCGCTGTATTTCGAAAGGCTGAAAAACACGAAATTAATCCATTTAGACATCCATGGGTTTAGACTTGTAAATAAATTTGTACATATTCTAAATAAATCAAATTCAGATATTTGTGACATAGCGGATAGGATGGTTTTTGCCAATTTGATGGAGGAACCATTTCAACAATGAAATCAGATAAATTGGCAAACTCTGATTCTTGGACTTGGAGTCGCAAATATCCAAGTCTGACCAGCAGCATTAAAGATTAGCACAGAATCGAACTCGGTAACCTCTTTTTGCTAAACATAAACGCAACCACCGAGCCATACTGCTGGCTATGTATGTATGTATGAGAAAAAGATTTTTAAATATGTACACAAAAATTGCACATTTTCTTAACAAATAATATGTATTAAAAGTGTTAACGTATCAGCACGAAAATTTTATTGTATATTAAACCGAAATAAAAATGAACACTACCGGTCATATGTTCAAGACCAAAACGTTTTTTGAGCATAAGTTATACAATTTTACGTCAATTTAAAAAAAAACAAACGCAGTTTTATTCAGAAATTATATATCTACTAAAATTACTAAAAAGATTTTAAAAACTACTTAAAACAAAAACATCAAACGAAACTTTCATCGATAAAACCACCTTCACTTGAAATGACTGCTGTATATAATTTTGGCATTCTATTAATTAAATTTTGAATTCTGATGGTAGGTACAGACTTTCAGGATTATTTTAGATGATTTCAAAATTCGTTTATTGGTTTTGATCGATGTATCGGGATTTTTATGTTCAACTGGTCCCACAAAATCTAATGGATTTAGAGGTGGCCAAATCAATTTTTCAAAACTATTTTTTTATTTTTCTTTGTTGGTAAATATCGGAATCGGAATCGGAGTCGGAGTCGTGATTTTTTTTGACGACTCCACAGCCCTGCTTTTATACCTTTGAGTACCCACAATACCATCGATTTTGACCAAATTTCTAGCTCCAGCTCTCGATAAACATCCTCATACAATTTTGGATCCACTTTCATGCTTGATTTTTGGAAGCATACTGAAAAAGTTTTATATACGCAGGGTATACGTCGGACGTAAAATCGTATTTTTGAACCGAATTTCGATTCGTCCTACCAAAACACTTTTAACCAATCTTAATTGACTAATTCCAATGCCAAAGAACCCAAGCTAGCCATTTCTGTTCGTTTCCTATTTATAATAATGGTTTTCTATCCCTCCTAGATTCGCTTCCCTAGCCGACGTTGGACTGTGATAATCGATATACTTTTGAAATCGTCCTATTCAACTCAAGAGGCAATATCTGGTGCTGTTAACTTTTGATTATGTTTGCTTGATAGCGCGATAAGTTGATCCAGTCCTTCGTTCGATATTCTGGGTCGTCCTCATCTGGATTTTTTTCTCCGTACTGTTCGATTTTTTATTATTGTTTGCTGTAATGCAATCTTTGAAACATGAAGCTTCTTGGCCATATGTCTCTAGTTTTCTTTTTATTATGAAGTGAAATAATTATTCTTCAAAATGCCATAACCCAGAAATTTTTGTAGAAATATGCAGATACGAAAAATTTCTGGGCTAGATAAGTTTTTCACTAGTACGAATTCAAGGTCGGACTGATCGTTTAAAACCAAACCAAATTCATTAAAGGTTTATTATTTTTAACCGCGCTGATGTAATTTCGATGGATTAGTACGAAAAAATAGGTTGGAATACGAGCAGCGTAAAGACGCGTCAAAGTCAATTCGTCACAAAGCGTCTTTGAACTCATTTTGAGCGTTTCCCCAAAAAAACAACAATTCAATTATACTACCTTCTTATTTTTTGTTAAAATGATATCTAAGCATGTGTGCAACAAATTTGCAAACATTTTGTCAAATTATTTCACGCTAATCAAGTTTTACGAAGCTTTGAAAATTACCTATCCTTCCGGTTTTAAATATATGACCGCTAGTGTATAAGAATGATGGCTGATGGAATTTGAAGTTGTTTCATAATTTGTCATTTCTAGATATGGATTTCAGAAATTTGTGTGGGGCATACATAGATAAGTATGTATGTATGTATATATGTGTATCAGACACAGTATGAACTACGTTTGTTCATAAACTAACTAGTCAGTGTATACACTGTTAAAACTGGTCAGTTACTGCATATATAAAAGAGGCTATGGAAAAATTGACTAGTTGCTATATTTTAAAAATCTAAAAACTTAAATAGGACATGGCAATCCTAGAGAAAGTAAAAATATCGTGATTGGGTTAGTTGTAATACACGCTCGTCTGCAAAATTTGTTTGTTGATGATTTTAACTAGCACACGTTGACGAGATCCTACACTTGCTTATTTAATGCATACATTATTTCGTAACAGTATACATGTAGTATAGCAATGTATACTTTGACGAAAACTTTTAGTTAGTGTGTACAATAACAAGTCATTGTATAAATTAATAAGATATGACACTTGTAATATTATATATGTTACAGTGAATCGGTATCCTGCTGTGAAAGTATTTCGCCGGTGAAAGCATATCACACAAATCAGGAATTGAAAAAACACTGTCATCTTGGGTGCTAGATCATAACCAGATACCGGCAGACAAGTTTCCACTGCCCACAAAAAATGGTTCACTATTGTCCTACAAAGTAAGAGAGCAAAAAAAAGGTTAGTAATTGAAAATAGTGAACCATCTTTTATGGGCAAAAGCAACTTGTCCGTCGAAAGGACTGATCAATTTTTGAAAAATAGGGCATTCCATTCAGGAATCAAACGGTCCTCATATGTATTTGTACAAACGGCAAAAGTTGGTCTAATATCATCAAATTTGCCTTCCGATGTAATTAAGCATTTATATATACACTGAGGAAGATACCGAATGTTTTTTTGTTGGAGGTAGAAGAAGAAGACAACATTAATCTAAGTATCAGAAGTATTTGAAGTATTCCCTAAAACGCCAGTGAAAGTATACTTGTTAGCATGAAATCACTAACATACATATATATACATGGATAGGATTACATTGGAAAATGATTGACCCAAATAAATTCTCAATACAGGTAAATAAATCAATACAGGTATGTGTCAGTTAAAATAGAATAAGAGGTAAGTAAAATCATTTTACATATTATAAATTTATAAAGGCAGAAATTGCATTCGAATGCGATTCAGAAGCCCTTGTTTCCTACTATGTAGAGTAATTCGATAGCGAAACTACATTGAAAGGCTATTTGACCTGAATAAATTGATCAATACAGGCATGTCCTAGTTATAATAGACGAATGCATCATTTATTTATAGAAATGTGATAATGCACCATTTGCAATCAATACAAATGTACTACGTGCGCCGTTTACGATATATTACAATCCAGACGAAACATTTTCACGTATTTCCTAGTAATTTTATTCCAAAAATGTAAGCAAAAAAAGAAAACAATCCGAGTCTTCCCAGCTATTTTAGCTCGACGAGAAAACTTACTTACAGAAAGCTGAAAAAACATCGTCAAACTTGCCCTTGACTGAAATTCTCAAAGCAATTTTAAAACCTCCGACAATCGATATTAAACACACGCTTTTATGCACTTACTTATACACACATAAAAAAAACTGTAACACACCAAAACATATGTTTTTATCAATAAATTTACTTTGATTTTATTAATATAGACATACACACATATAACCGCTAGCTATAATGTAAATATACTCGCAATGAAACGCTATTAGACCAAATATGACTGGATCACAATATATGATAATACGGATTAATCTTAAGTCGAAAGATCAAAAAAAAAGGATGCATTGTAAACGGTACATACTCACTTAATTTGCGCGAGCAGGATACAACAGGAAGAAGAGGAACAGGCTTTTCCTCCCGTATTAATGTGCGCGCGCAGAATACAGGAGGAAAAGCCTGTTCCTCTTGTTCCTGTTGTATCCTGCTCGCGCAAATTAATTGAGTATGTACCGTTTACCATGCACCCTTTTTTTGATCTTTCGACTTAAGATCTTTCGATTTTCGATCTTTGCCTTCCGATATTTGTGTTTTCTGTAATTGAACATTCTGGCTCGTCACGTAGACCCATGATAATACTATAGGAGCGATACGGGCGTAATCCTGCAAAAATTACCTCAAAGTACTATCACTTACCATTATAGAATTTTATGTATGTGACAGTAATTCAGTTAATGTATGCAGATTTTTTTGAGGACAATGCATATAAAATGATGCATTAACAATGTAGATATATCTCAATTATAGAAGAAGCTCTGAAAGTTCTGCAGTCCAGATAATAAGTTCTGATCAATTGGAATATTTAATTTTATGATGTTTGGAAATCATTTTTTTTTTGTTATTATTTTTCTTCTAGTTAATTAGAATGTGTTTATGATTTTAATGAAATTACTTCTTTACCAGGCTTCCACTTTAGACTGATGAATGCTATGTCAATTTTATAATTATATGTGTTTAATCATTGTGGCTACTTTTAAAGTGCCGATGATTATAAAGGCACTCAAATTAGTGAGAGTGAACCTTTTATATATTTCTATATATGACGAAAGATCAGATCGATAAATCGTCTTTTGTGATAGAATATGTACATATGTTTGTAGAAACGAATCAGTTGTGCAACTATTGATATATACAACATACACATCATACGCAGTAATATTACAAAAACAAAAATTGACAATAATGAAGATATTTTGTATTGAGAGCGCTGTATATAGCTTTTCATAGGCTTTGTAAGATTTCAATTTTTATCTTTCGGTACAATAGTATAAACAAATTTACATAATTACATTATTTTAATCAATATCTTAAATTATATTACATACATATATCAGAATCAAATAAAAGAAAAATATGCGCTGCAATATTTTTATATTTGAAATGCCAATTACTTTCATGTAAAAAATAAATAAAACAATTTAAATATCTTTAATCGCTGCAAGTAAAAAAAAAAGAGATTTTTAATATAAAAATACTATTCAAGATCATAACATAAAAATATTCGTAATATTAAATATAATTATTTACTTCTTTCTTCTGTTTATATAGGTTTTTCATTTCAAATTGATCCTTTTTCAAATATTTTTCTTTTCAAATTCTGCAATAGGAAATATTAGATTTTTTTCTAAATACATCGAAAGAGCTTGCAAATACTATAATTTTTTTTCATTTAATTAAAGGGGCAAAAATATGTATTATTAAAATAACAATATATAAAAGAGTCATAAAATGATATTATAAGAATCAGATACGCATCATTTCCTTGAAGATTCATGGAAAAAGATAATCATTCGCGAAAAAAGTCATTTTCGAAGATTTCAGACGAATCAATTTTATATCTTCTATGAATCTTCAAGGCGCAATCAAATCATCTATGGAGATGGCTATCTTCAGTCAACTTAAGACTCTCATTTCGCAGGTTGGTCAACATGGATCTTTTACACATTCAAACGGAACGAATTGAGGATTATCATTTATAGGGGATGGTCGTGGTTGTGTGCGCGGTGCTTTGTCGCGAATGCTGCCGGATATTGGCTCGAGCGGGCGAATCTGAGCCGTAAACGCATGGGGCATAAGGGCGAATTTGGAAAGTATCGATTTGTTTACGGTGCGTGCAATGAGTGCACGCACGGCTGGTCAGTTTCGCACCTGCAGCATCAGCACCGAGACGAGCATCTGAGCGAGGGGAAGCTCGGTGCGGTCGCAGCCTGGCGTTGAGAGCTGGTGCATCGGCGACGCCTCCCGCAAGCAGCTGCGGCAGACGCGCTCCAGGCGTAGCCCATCATCATCCATGCCGGACAGCGACTACTACTCGTAGCGGCGCCGGCGTAACGACGCGCAAACCGGCCGTAGAAACCACCCCAAACTCGACCATCTTCTGACAATGTTGATTGAACAAATAGGCTTGTAAAAATGGTTCGGTGATAACTAGTCAAATGTGAACCGGTCGCTCTAGATCGGTCACACGTGATCACCCGTCACGAGAAAACTGGTCACACCTTAAAATCGGTCAATCAGTTTTCTCGTGACCAGTTTTAGGGTGTGACCAATTTTCTCGTGACCAGTTTTAGCGTGACGATCTAGAGCGACCAGTTGTCCTGTGACCGTTTCACATTTGACTAGTAATCACCGAACCGTAAAAATAGTACTGTTCATTTATTAAGGCTCAGATTTCGCTCTCGAAAACCAATTATTACACTTCGCTGCGATATCACGTTTCCATAATATATCAACAGGTGTCTCATTCCATAATATATCAACAAGTGCTAAAATCAGCATTTAACGTTTATAAACGAAGATATTGTAACGTGGATAAGAGGGGAGCAGGTAAATTGGTCGAATGCAATACACCTAAATCCATTCACCGAATGCTATTCCACTAATAACGCTTTCACCGAAAATCTGTAGACCGAAAGGTAAATTCGTCTAATATCTTTATATCGAAAGACAAATTCACCGAATTTCGAGTAGTAGCCGAGTTTCAAACCAATAGTAGTAAATTTAATTATTTCGTAATTTTTGGACGCGATATCAACAGATGGCATGGTAAGATAGACAGAGAAATGTTATAACATTTCTCTGCAAATAGCCCTTAAATTTTATATACACCATATGGCGCCCGACAGAAGATTTAAAAAGTATTTCCCATCTAACGGTGAGTGAACTAAATTAAGGACATTGAAAAAATTATTTGCTTTTGTAGCTTTGTATTACCTTTTGCTACATACTTTACTATATTGTATAGCAACCATTGTACATATTTACAATAAAATTTATGATAAAATAAAGTAATAAAACGGAATAAAATAAAAAGGAATCAGAAAAGATATACAAACTAGACAAACTACTATAATTTCCACGATTGACAATTCATAATAAATAATTAATAATTTTAAATATACGTAATAAATATAAAATATTGTTGCGTAGGGGTGGGTGGAGGATCCAAGTAAAAGGCCAACAGTCGTCTCACAGCATTTATTGATGATTAAGGAGATACACGCATTGACAGTGCTCCGTCCAGAATTACATGATATCGCCTACGTACCGCCTTATAAAGGGTAGATCTCTCAGGACGCTTAATCTGTTTACCTGTTGTATAGTTACGTATTCGGATATGTGTTTCCACGACATTGGGTCTCCCCGTACCGATTCTGAGAAATAACTAATAATTGTTTAGCCTAAATGCACTTAGAGTCCAGATATAATCCTTGGAAGTAAGTGCGAGCACTTAGTTAACCCGATAACAGATATCCGTTGGTCTAAGTGCAATTCGCTCAATCCGCTGCGAACGTGACAATATGATGAATACATATATAAATCAGTTAGTAATTTATACTACATGTGTATTGGATATTGCAAAATACAATGAAATATAAATAATAATAAGACAAGAAAAAAGCAATACAATAAATAATTTATTAATCAAGTTACAGAAATAAACCAATTTATAATAAACATTTTCATGTAATAAAAATACTCTTGTGTGAAGCTATAGAAGTATTTTACAAAAAATTTGGTACGTACATATATAAACGAAGAGACGTTTGCTAATTTCAATGACCATTTCTTCTCCACTGATCATGGTATTTACTTGTTCTATTAGCGACACCACACAAATCCTAAGTAAATAATGATTTCAATCAATAACTGTAGCTTAATGCTTATTAGCTCATTCACACAGCGATAAATAAAATTTAACATTGGAAAGAGTTTAAAAGTTTGAAGCCACATATTTTTTTGGAATTCCTTTTTTAGTTCAGAATTTAACATCTCATTTATAATTGGGTTTCAAGCGTGGAGCTGGGATTCTAAACGTACATTAAATCCAAATTTAAGTTCTAAATATACTTGAAAAAATGAATTAGTCGCAACATTTTTGAGATTTGTATGTAATAAAAGGCTCGTTTCCAGTTTATAAAACTTTTTTTTTATTAATTATTTATGTTATATTGATTGAAGGACTATATTTTTTCGTTAAGAGCAGACATTTAATTAAAAAGTCCAAAAATAGTGTAAGTTCGAGCGTACAAGTTAATTGACCAGTTATAGATATGAAATCTCAGTTCGATACACGGCTTAGGATTTGAAAATTACAGCGCAACGATTAAAATTTTATTACGCAGTAAAAAGTTTCAGTGTTTCAGTTTCAAAGATATTTAATAGTGTTTGAATTATCACTAAAATACACAGACAAACACGCACATTTTTTAAAAACCATACATACGTGCCAGTGATTGACTCTGTTCAGATCAGTCAAAATTTCACAAGGTCACGAAACTCCATCTATTAATAAAATATACCTTTAAAAATACAAACCATCGAAACCGATATTACTTTGTTTTAAATAATCTTGAAATTATCAATGCAAAACTGCCATCCGCCAACGTAAAAAAACTTTAATGAGACCAATTTGTATTCGACATACTGAGTTTAGGTAAATATGAAATTAGGTATGCTCGTCGTTCGGTATCTTGATATTCGACCTACTCGCTTCGGTATACTCGTATTCGGCGAATTGAATTAGGCGAATTTACAGTGAATCGGACCTCCTGAATCATTCATTAAATGCTGTGAAGCGGCTTTGACCTTTCATTTGGATCCTCAACCCACCCCTACGCAACAATACATATCTACATATGTCTTGAAGAATAATCTCGATAAGGTCACCATATTTTTTATTTTATCTTTAATTTATACCAGGAAGGCCTAACAGGTAATCTCCATGCGCCTTTCTGGCCAGAAACATTGTACATTTGATACAAATATTATTAGTATTATTGCGTAGGGGTGGGTTCAGGATCCAAATGAAAGGCCAAAGCCACTTCACAGCATTTATAATAATTTATTAATTATAATTAAACGTTTTTTTCGGTCTGGTGTCCCAATGTCCTAATAGTTTAGTATTTTTTTTAAAGTTTAGTAGTGTATCGTGGACGTGTATTGGAGTATTTCCGATGTTGGAGTGAAAGACGCAGTGAGTAATATAGAGGTAGTTTACTGTTGTTTCTTCGACGAGTCAGCTCCGAATGAAGCACAGAAAAACACCATCTAATATTTATACACGGCGTGTAGTCCCAATATAGATAGATCATTGGTCGATGGGTCGCGAGACTTTATGAGGACAAAAGGATTGAAATGATGGTCTCATTTAATGCACGCTTTTGAATATGACGGTTGGGAAGGAAGTAAAATGGTAGCCACCAACATGGTCGAATCGATCCCAACTCACCGGATGGCGACCCAAACTCGAACATGTCGTAGAGCCCCTAAAACTTTATTGATTGTTGTGTATAGCTTCCTAATATATCAAGGCCTTTTTGACGGGATCAGGTGATTAGTGCTGGTTAACCAGTGGTCGACGAGCACCAATCACCTAATCTCTACGTTACAATAGTTAAGATCACACTTCATGTTGAAAAACCAAATATAACTATAAAAATTGTAGATATTATCAAATGCTCATATCTCATAAACGAGAGCAAACCAAAAAAAAAATCATTGTCATATTCGAATTTCGTGGATCAAAATTAGTAAAGATTGATTAATCTCGGCTCCGGTAATTTTATTTTATTGCTCAGTGTGATTAACAGTCTTAGGCTGTCGATGGATACTTTTTGCACAAAAATTTCTTAGAAAAATCATGCTTTGAACATTAATGGAGGGGTTTATTGTTATTTGAAAAGCATTTTTCCCACGCCGATATTTGGTGATTTATGATTTTAACTTCGTAACTGCCGAGGATTCAGTATTTCTGAAGAATGAGAGGTGTCATGATCAGCAAGCAGTTTATCTGAAACTGGGATTTTTCCTGTCCCTAAAGATCCCTTCGAGATACCTTCAGAACTAGAGGCATGAAACTGAGACAATCCTGAAAGCCTGGACGTCTATGAGCTCTATATATACATAAATCACGTAAATAAATATCATTTTTTGAATTACGTGTTTCAAATGCATACTCTACTTTTTATTTTGCAAAAATTATTCATTTTTACGATAGGTGTCACTTAATTACTCAATATAAATTCAAAAAACTACTGCGTATTCAATTTATTGAAATGAATTATAAAAATTTGGAAATTAAAAATTGGAATAAAAAATTGTAAAAATCTTCACAAAGAGATTATCAGAAAAAAACTAATTACTTCGGAATTAATACTATGAATTTAGCCAAAATCTATATCATTTACACAAAATTTATGTTTGAGGATATAATAATTCTTTTAGTCGCTTTTAAATAGGAACAAATTTGAAGAAATAATTTTTTTTTTTGTATTTTTAATATTTAATGTTAATAAAAAATTTATCTCTAATATTGTTAAATTTTTTTTTAACCCTATTAAAAGCTTACCATTCTGGTTTTTTTTTTGGGTATCTGTTCTGGTAAGTAGTAAGACAAAACCAGTATCTACTTTTTTTATCGAATATCTAATATATGGATGGATCGAAATATTCTTGTATGTATTAATACAAATACATATAAACTGGTTTTGAAAAAAAAAATGCAAATATTTTATTTAGTTATAAAATGGACGGAAATTACTATAAAATATAAAAACATCAGATCTAAATCATTAAAATTAATTAAATTTAAAAACATAAACATTCTGAGCCACTTGTATATGTAATATTTATATAATAATTTGATACTGTAGAAAATCTCATGTTGTTTTCATAACAAAATTTAACTAAAAGGTTTTTTAAATTTACCACGGATATAAAATGTTAATATCAAATAATTTCTTAAATGAATTTGATTTAATCTTAAAAAATATTTTTAATAATTGTTGTATATTCTAATTGGAAGGCAACTTTGTTTTCAGTTCACAATTCATTGAAATTATTAATTAATGAATTTTGATTAAACATAATTGTAGTTTAAAAATTAAAAATGTTTTATTACAAATAATTATTTAAAAAATCAATTGCATGACATTTTACATATATTAAAATGAGATGGGTGGTTCAGATCAAAATCAACTATTATACATTGTTGGTTTTCAGCTGATAATTTCTTTTTATAATCGTTTTAAATCAAAGAAATAAACATGTTGAAATTTTAGTCTTAAAAAAATTCAAATTTTCAAGATAACCTTTTAAATCTCTACATAATTATTTGTACTTCAAATATGGAATCATTTTCAAGTAAACGAGTACATTATATAAAAAGAAAAACTTAAAAATAGTTTAAAGTGAATAGAAAGCATTCCGAAAAAATACATTATCTGAAATTACTCACATTTATGATACATATAAAAAAAAATATTATTTTTCAAATATAAAATATGTAAAGAAAGATATAAAAAAAATGTATTCGTAAAACTATTCTAACCTAATCAAGCATACGAAACTTTCTGCTCATAAGCATGATCTTCCCAGTCGTATTGGGTTGTGAGAGCCGTGTGACGAAGTTTACACAGCCTCGGACCGTGCCTCAACATCACTATGATGATAACAACAATCAAGAGAGCCAATACAGCTACCGCTGGATACAATATAATGAACGCCATCGCGAGATTTAAATGTCGCTTTCGCGCTTATGAAGCTCAAAATATTCTCTAGGAGTCTTCGGCGGCAACGGAGCTGTAATGACGTAAGCTCCCTTCTCTAGTTCGGTGTAGTCCAAAGCCGGCTGCTTGTGTGGTGTGGCTGACCAGAGCGATACGACCCAACGATTCCCTGGAATTGTTAATTATCAAAATAAGAAATCATATTATATAATAACAATCTATCAAAAAATATTTAAAACTGTTGGTTCTCTTATATTATATTTGCCGTGACCGATACCTGTGTGTCTGTCTTGCCAATATTCAGAATATTTGTAACAGCAACAGCAGACGACGTTCAAGATGATCAAAAGTCCCCCAATCACCGAACAAATGGCGATGATTATGTAGAACGGAGAGAAGTCAGAGTACTCGTGTTTGGTGAAGAAAGGATTCTTTAAGTAATCGTCTTTACCTTCAATTATAGACATGGCAGTTGCTCAAGACACATTTATGTATCTAAAAAGAAAACAAAAGAGAAAAATGTGACGACATGTTGTTACAAAATACAAACAAAAAATTCGCCAAGCAAGCAGTCATAAATTTCAATGTATTGAAATCTTCTATAAAATAGCATTTGAACTTCTTACATGTTAAACGACCAAATTTCTCAATTGAAGTAGGTAAGTATACTTTTTAAAACTTGTTCTACTAAGCATTTAGTTGATTTGCTAATTATTGAGGGTTAATCAAAACTAATGGCAAATTTAGTTTGTAACATGTGCTTCTCCAGGCTGCTCGCATAATAAGGTGTAAAGTCATCGACAACTTAATTCGAAGCAGTTAACGCACATACGTATGAATCGTGAAAATGATTAGGTTTCTTGGTAAATTGGAGTCGTCAAAGAGGAAAAATGTAAATGCGGTTTATAAACTATTACATCATACGGTAAAAATGTCATGACTTCATTTTGAACCGGATTTTTGCACAAATTAATAAAAAAAACAATCAACAGATTCACCCAGATCGCGTTGGGTGCAACAAGTTCATTCTTTCGTAGATATGCAATAATAATATTGATTACATTTAGAGTGTTAAAAATTCGCAACTAACCAACTTCTACCGAAGGTGAGTAATGTTTAAATATAATAATTTTGACGCTTTGGCTTTTGGTGAATGATTGAGATCGCAAAATATTTTTACATGGTTACATTTAATCATTTTTAAAGACGAAGGCCATATACGAAGAGATAATTTAACATATTATTCGAACTTTCTAGAACATTATCAGAGCTGATGATTACTATTAAATTTTTTTGTAAAGATTCTTGCGGGTCAGATAAAATAAATATTAAAACATAAAAAAACCTCAATTCTCGAGAGTAAAAGTACAACTACTTCCGGTTGAGGTAAAAATATTATGGTATACAATTTATAATTTCTATTACATGCCAAAAAAAATCCATCTGATTCGGTTAGCACAGTGGTTCTTAACATGGGTTAGGTGAGTCAGTCTCAGGGGTTCGGCGGAAGTCAAGAAAAACACCCGACTCATGATTCGGGTGCCAATTAAGAAGGGTTCGGTGAATGCGCATATGAAACTGGTGGGGGTCAGTACCTCCAACAAGGTTAAGAACCACTGGGTTAGCAGTTTGGGAGATAATTGGATTCAAAAACTTAAGAAAAAGAGGACACCTATAGGGAGGTACCATTTCCGGTCAACTTAAAAATATGAAAAAAATTGACGTCGTATTGATTACCGATACTGAGTTTCAGTTCCATAGGACGAACGGTGTTCAAAAAATCCCCAAAATACACTGACACACACATTTTTTCTAGATCTAGATCATGAAAACGTGATCAGAGATCGATTCCGAGTTCGAATTTTCGCATGATCACAAAACTTCATCTATTATTACTACTACATACCTAGATAAAGTAAAAATCAGTGATTATGCTGAGTAAAATGATGGATAATGTTCGTCTCATTTGAGTAACATATTCAAAAATGACTTTTTGCTATAAATTGTAGTTTCTATGTAGTCTTATTGTTTCCGCCCGACCTATATATTTCTTAGAATTGATGATCAATGAATACTTTTAACAATAGTCGATTGCCATTTTAATGGCTTCGGGACCAGAAACTGTAGTGGTGATGGAACGTTGTAGGTAACTTTTTGCGGCAAAGTTCCCAGTCCCAAATGATATGAGCCGCAGCTTATATATAAGTGCTTCTCATATAGAACTAAATAAAATTGTGAAATTGTCTCCCAATTTTATAATATACATCGGAATTGTTGACTAATTTGTTTCGTAATCACCAGTCCACATGTCGTTTCAATTGGTTTAATAACAATCAAAGAAGGCGTGGCATATACCTCATGACCTGAGAAAGCTTGGTGACGCATACGCCTGTGAATCAAATATGTACATAATATAAACATTGTATACCATTGAAAATATGAGATAGACGCGCAATACATAATTGTTAATATACACAATATATATATATATATATAAATGGCAATAATAATAGTCGGGCTGGTGGATGGGACACGCCCACCTGCAAAATGTGTCGTACATAATGAGAGTATCGCGGCTATGCAAAGCGCTCTTATAATAAATTTAAATAGTATTATATATTCGGTAATTTACGGTTTAGATTATGTGAATGTAATGAGATATATTAATCGGAATTTGTAGTATTTTGCCGAATTGCACAGTACACACCTGGTAGCCGTGGCCGTGCCGCACCCAACAAACATCGGTCGCGTGAGTAAACACTTGCAGACAGTTGAGTGCTGCCACTATGAAAAATGCATCTAAATTTTAATATAAATAAAGGGTTCGGTGATTACTAGTCAAATGTGAACCGGTCACAGGACAACCGGTCGCTCTAGATCGGTCACTCGTGATCATCCGTTACGCTAAAATTGGTCACGAGAAAACTGGTCACACCTAAAATCGGTCACACTGGCCGTTGGTTGTGGTCTTCGCGAGGAGTTCGCGGGCATCTCATCAGAGTCAGCTCATCTGACGCTATCTAGTCGCGTAGAGAAGGTTGGCAATCGCTTTTGCGTTCATTTCACTTTGACAGTTCGAATGTCAAATCAGTTTAATAATCTTAATTCACCGCGGTAAATGTACCGCGGGAAGGTCTATGATAACACTGATTGTGTTAGTAAGAGGTTCCTTTATTTATGTTCACTTGTTACAAGAGTAATTACATGTACAAAGAAGCTCGTTTCTCAGCTTCGGAGCGATGAATTATTTCTTCTGGAATAGTCAAATGGGACGTTGCCAGAGATTAATTATGCATGTTTGTACAAGAGCGATGATTATGCCATCGTATGACTATGAGATCGCTGGCTTTGATTCGGAATAATGTTTCATTTAAATGTTGACTTTGCGATGGAATGTCATAAACAGACAAACTAATACCGATCATTTGTATGTATTAAAGAAATCCTTGTCGTTATTAAATCTATCGCGTTACAGACAGATTTAAGTACATACATACATATGTATGTTTTCATTTCATATACTTACTTATGTATTGAATAGCCGATTTAGAATAAAAACATAATTCAGATGTTCAATGAAAATTAAATTAAAAAAACAAAAATTAAAAATTGGTCGAATTTTTGGTTGTGACCAGTTTTTCGTGACCAATTTTCGGGTGTGACCAGTTTTATCGTGACCAGTTTTAGTGTGACATGTGATCACGTGTGACCGATCTAAAGCAACCGGTTGTCCTGTGACTGGTTCACATATGACTGGTAATCCGTTTACCACATATGTAGGTACATATGTATACAAACTCGAAGACGAAATATACCGAAAAAGTTGGGAAAACG
Source organism: Arctopsyche grandis (assembly GCF_051622035.1). Taxonomy (NCBI): domain Eukaryota; kingdom Metazoa; phylum Arthropoda; class Insecta; order Trichoptera; family Hydropsychidae; genus Arctopsyche; species Arctopsyche grandis. The sequence goes on along the minus strand of NC_135356.1, from coordinate 25,090,697 downwards.
AGTTTTGAGATATTGCAAGTTGGTGGAACGAGGTAGACCCACATATTTGCATTATATTTTTGCTTGTTTTCGGTGCTATGGATAATGGGATTCAAGTAAAATAATACTAAAATTAGGATGTGCACATATATAAAATTGATTTAAGACTGATTTAGCAAGAATCAATGTTTTTGGTCTTTTAAAAATAAAAAGATTTTGATCTCATAATTCTAAACTGTACTGGTAATTGCATCTCACGACTGACCACACCAATCTCCAAGAAACTAATGGTTCGGTGATTACTAGTCAAATGTGAACCGGTCACAGGACAACCGGTCGCTCTAGATCGGTCACACGTGATCACCCGTCACACTAAAACTGGTCACACCCTAAAATCGGTCAATCAGTTTTCTCGTGACCAATTTTAGGGTGTGACCAGTTTTAGTGTGACGGGTGATCACGTGTGACCGATCTAGCGCGACCAGTTGTCCTGTGACTAGTTTACATATGACTAGTAGTCCGTTTACCGAAACTAATACGTACATATGTTTACTTTGGTAATTGGACTATTCGTCACATTGGGGTGGTTACAAAGACAATTTTTGCCATGAAAATCGCGAATACACAATATTTGCCACTCAAGTTCTCGTTACTATGATAGTTATCGTTAGTATGATGGACTTCTCGGCTGCCAGATGTTCCGTTATAGAGATTTTAGTGACTTTGTGACGAGTAATTTGTGACCAGTAATCACTGAACCGTTTACTTTGTTACAGCATCGTATCTTATTTTTTTTATATAACAACATTGCTCAGTTTGACAGTAGCGTTTTTATAATAGGTATAGTTTGTTCTGTTTTATATTTTAATTATACAGATTGTTTATACATTTCCTGTAAATTTATTCAAATTTTAACATATTTAACTAATTCACAATAGATTGACGGACAACCATTCCATTGTTATAACGGTACGAAAACATGGTAGACAATTACGTATTTGACAGTTCGTCGACGATTTGTAACGTATGGGAAATTTAGTAGGTAGATGTATCAGTGTGTTGTGTTCAAGTCGTCATTTTTTTGTAAGGCCATTTGCATAATGTGTTTTAAAGGGATTTATCTAAATCATGTAAGTTAACGTCTAGCAGTATGTCCAAGGCTGCACTTGTTCGTAGATACAAGTACATAGATTGCAATGTACTTGTTCCTACTCTATATTTGTTATGGAAAAACTTCAAAATAATATTTTTATCTTTAAGTTTCTAGTATTAAATATATAAAAATCTCATAATTTTTGTGTATAAGATTTCATTGATTTATTTTCAGATAAATAATGGGAGGAAATCATAAAGGTGGTTTAAGCGTTCTGTGGATGCCTAGAAAAAAGAAACACCATCATCACAACAAACGTCAAGATAACGTTTTTAAATCCGGCAAAGGTAGACCAATTAATTTTGGTGTACCGGGACCTGCAACTGGATCGCCGGGGTTATTTTGAATATTTATTCGCACAGATTGATCATTGCTCTATGTGCTTTATTAATAATTAATATTTGTATTTTTTCAGACTTTTGGGTGAATCACGTCCAGCAGTCCCCCTCGAGAAACCTGTTGACATTAAATTGTTGCATCTGAATAATGTCAGTGCAACTGTGGATAATCCCAGTACTTCTGCAAAAGAAGACCACAATGCGATTGAAAATGTTTGTATTATAATATATTGCACTCATGATCATAATTATTTAACAGGCGTATACAAACTTATGTATAGTAGCAGCTTGTTATTCTGATAGTGTTATTATTCGAAATGATTATTTTATTCGTTTGGACTTTGCCAGAGTTTCTATGAATTTTATTACTATATTTAAATAATGAGGAAAAATATTGATAGTGCAAATGCGTTGTAATTTTTTTTAAGACACATATTTATACAATACAGTGGTGATACAACCGGCTTCGCTCAGTATTTGTAATATATTTTGATTTTTAAATGCTTTTTATTATTACTGCATTATGTTCACAATGCATCTGATATCTATTTTAATAGCTTTTATATTTTATAATTTTATTTTATTTTTGTTAGTAATTATATAGGTAGTATTATATTAATATTATCACTCAAACATGACTAATTTAATATTAAACATTCGTTTGTTTTTTTATTAAAATTATTTGAATCGAATTTATTTGAGTATTTAACGATAGCCAATCAGAAACGAATTTGACGAGAGCCAATTAGAACGAAGTACGAACCCACACACACAATGAACGCTCTTTGTTTTATATATAACTAGTGGTTTTACCTGGCTTCGCTCAGTATTTTTAATATAAACAGCTTAATCATGGCTAATCTAATAGTAAACATTTGTTTGTTTTTTTATTAAATTTATTTGAATCGAAAAAAAAAAAATTGAACGATAAAGATATCATTGTCATAGAAACTTCATAGTTACATACAAAGTCTGTTTCGAAATTATATATTAGATTCCATACAAAGTCTGTTTCGAAATTATATATTAGATTCCATACAAAGTCTCTTTCGAAATTATATATTAGATATGTGTAAGGTAATTATGATGTTAGTGGTGGATTAATGTTTGATTGTTGAAAATATTCTAGGACGCTGCTGATAATTCAAAAGCAAGCGAAACGAACGATGATGAGTATTTGGAGAAATCTGAAGATACGACGGACACGGTGAATTTGAAAAATGATAAAGATGACAACGACGTGGATGAAAAGCCAGGTCTTGGGTTTGAATGCATGTATTGCGTATTTCATTGTTGCGATTGCACTATTTCCTAATTGTAATTTTTTGGAATTGAATATTTTAATGGTGCCTTAGAAGTATCATTATAGTGATTTTATAAGACTACCATAAATATAGTGTCAGTATATTTTTACACATTCCATTTTGGAATAACCAGACGTGTCATTTCCTAACTTTTTGTCTAATTTAAATTTCATTCCATATATTTTTATTTTAATTCAAATTTCGATGCAGTAAAAAAAGCACAGCAAATTTTAAAAAGTCTCACATTCCTATGCGTAGAAATGAAATTGTTTTTGTTCTATTTTTTCGATATTTTCAACTTTATTTTAGCTGAAACGCGACTTTTTGTATGATTGAATGTTTTCTATGAATTCATTTACATGTTTGAATAAACAATTGGACTTAGTTCTTTTAAATGAATCGAACCCATGTGCAGTGGCTTAAAAAGGGAGAGATGACAGGGGTATCGATGCCCCAGGTGCACCAGCTATGGGGCAAAGGTAAAATATATTTTTTAATTTATTGTTTTCTCATATTTTATAGTAATTTTCACTTCAATAAGTACAAAAATTCCACAAAAACATTGAAGTTCATGAGTGTTCTTCGTAATCTGTCTGCCGAGCATGCAATCTTTCTAGGCTTTGTATTAAAAGCAATAAACAATGTGGCGCCAGATTTGAGCCTGACTATGGAAGAGGAAGATGCATTTAAGACAATGCTTTCTATACTTACATACATATATGGTGCAAAAAAGAAAACGTTTGCATTTACCCTTGCTATGCTATGCCATGTGAGCAATATTTCGAGAATAGGTTGCAATTTCTTGATGTTGCAAATATTGGTCATGTGGGTTGGATGCATTTTGGGGAACTACATATGTCCAAATGAAACTCAAACTTAAGTTAATTTTAATGATTGGCAGCTTCTCTTGCGCGTAATTTATAATTTTATCGACTATTCATATTAAATTCAAATTTTTTTTTATTTTTGTTTGTGCAATATGGGCCGTATGTATTTATAATTGCCAAGTTTAAGTGGTACGCAACATTTTTCTGCTCAGAAAATAGCAACTTTTATTTGTGAATCCCTCTGATTAAGGTTTTATTCTATAAATTATAAATTTTCACACACTTTTTGTATGTATGTATGTGATACAGATTGATTGACTACTGCCATAAATAATTTTAAAAACGGTTTTGAAAGATTTTCTCATCATCAAATCAGAAATTATGATTACTCTTTACCCTTTAGTTGTTGAGCTACTTCAGTTTGTGTATGCGTGTTATTATTTTTCAATTTAATTAGGATTTTCGGTCTGATTCCATTGACAATGCTTAGAAATTTTCTACCGAATTGCAATAAATCTTATTTTTTTTAATTGGCAGCAAAGGATTATTATATCTCTTATTAAATTGAACAAAAAGCGTCGAAATTATTGATTTTATAAAAAAAATTTTCAACTGACACTAACCGGTCACTAAATGCGTACCACTGTTATACAAGGTATAATTAATAATGCAATTTTGCTAATTGTGTATCATATATGAATTGCGTTACTCGTTTGATATTGATTGAGATTGGTTTTTGTGATGTTTTATTGATTTAACTTTATCTTTTGATTTATTTACTATGAAATTATTCGAATGTGAATTTCTCTGATCAGAAAATGGGCTGTAAATTTTGTAAAAGATCACAAATTTTTATACATTTTATTAGCATCTAAGTTTTATTTTTAAATGAACTCACTATGAAATACATTTAGAAGTATAAAAATGATGGCAGAACAAAATTTTTATGTGAAATGTATGTATCAGAATATGATAAACGATATACTATGTATGTAGGTGAAAAATACTCACGGTATGTTTATCACAGTGATGGTGAATCTATTTTGATACAAGATCTGAAATGCACGTGCTTTTAATATAAAGTGATTAATGTAAGTCTTTTTAAGAATCTCAACGTGCTTTATTCCATTTTAATGTACAAATGTATGCAAAATGTAATTTCACAATTTCAATAAGATTTTTTTATTGGAATTTGTGTCCAACTTAGATTTGCCAGCTGTGTTTTGGCATAAAATATATATACTATGTAGTAATAAAGTTAATATATAGTGTGTGGCATTGTTTAATGCATTGAATAAACAATTTCTATTTTTATAATATATATACATATACATATATGCTATAAATTAACTTTATATTCGTATGTATTTATTTACGTTAGTGAATTCTCATAGATTTAATGCAACAAAATTTTTTTTAACTATATTTATATTAGATTCGCATTTTTTGGGTATGATAAAGTAGCAGGTTAATGTTTGAAATTATGAAAAATTTTCCTGAGTTCTCCAATACATCTTAAGTCAAAACATGGAAACCTTATAAATCTGTTTTTAGGGGTGGCACGACAAATCAGCGCAAACCTCCAAATAATTATGGATTTGTTCTGGGAAAATTACCTATTACGCGACTTCGAACATTCCAAATATTTGACCATTGATTTAAATTATCGAGCATTACTTAAGATGGCTGGACAGCAGCGCCTTGTCCATACAAACGTACTATACTTCTCCCTTCCTCAATTATGGCACTAGAGAAATTATTTTTTAATATGCTATGGATATCCACCATTGGGGTGCATCTATCGTTTTATTTTTTTGATTAATTATTTTTTATATGAGCTAGGAGCCGCCAAACATCTATAAAATCGCCTCTTTTTTACACCCACGAAACGAGTCCAGCGTGCTTATTTAACGGTCGATTTAAAAAAAAATACGCCGATAGATGCACAGAAAGTATCTTTCTCATACCGATGAAATTTTTTTAATAAAAATTGGTCCAGTTTTGGAGGAGAAAATAGTAGAATACGAAACCTCGATTTTGTCAATTTAAAATACGTTTTATCTGGTCGAAGCGCAACTGTCGCATTCACTCAATATATATATTGATATATATTGTCGCATTCACTCAATATATACATACACTCAATATATATATCGAAGAAAGGAACGGTAACAAAATTAAGGTTTCAGGTGTACAGCCCTCTTAAGCCCTGCATACGTAAAAGTTTGGATAGCTAAAAAATTGCTGCCCAGTTTAGAAGCCCTGCTTAAAAATAAATTTTTGCGGTCTTTGTTGAGAAACCCTGCTTGCGTAATATTTCAAGGCACAAAGAATAACAAATAACTTTATTCGCATTTATGACATTATCATGTAGATATGGCCGACAATTTCAATACAGTAATTATTTTCGAAAATGGATTTAAAACTTATTGAAAAAATTGATTTTGCGCTGAATTGTCGTTGCGCTGAATAGTCCATTCGTTGAATTGTCGTTGCGCTGAGTTTTTTGCACCGAAAGGTAGGCGCTAAGTTGGTTTGCGCTGAGATGTCGGTGCGCCGTTTTTAGGTAAAATGAAAACTGCCTTTATATTGTATCACTTTAGAAGATGACTTATTGCTTTTGACCAAATGTTGATTTACGAGGATTTTAAATTATTGTGATGAAATTCTTGGGTTTAAAACATTTATTGACGAAAAAAAAATGCTGCACACTTATAAGTATGCATTTATATTATTTATACATACATACATATGATATTAATCGATTCAAAACTTTTATCAAATGTTTGAGTCTTTCTACATTTTTTACATATCAAATAACCGTTACATTTACAATATATACATATACACGATTCGGAGTAATATATATTTGAAATTATTTAAAATCGCCGAATGGTATAATTTTTGATGAATTTTATGTATGTATATTATATATAAATTAATTTTAATTACTTAAAAATGATAATGTTTATATTAAAAATACATAGTCATAATTTATTTTTTGAATGTATTATATGAATTTTACAGAGATTTTACAGTATTATGTATGATCACAAAATGCGAATATAACAGACCGATGTGATGATTATCAGAATCAATAATATGATTAGTAGTGGTGTCTTCCATTTTTTTTTTAAATATACTGTATATGTTTATGGGTAATAAAAAAGAAGAAAAAAAAAACAATATGTGTTTTTTAGTTAATGTTCATAATGTGAATTTTTGGACATCAATAATCAATATTTAATGTTTTTTCGGAGGCCAGATACATTTATGATTTTTGAATCATACGAAAGTTGACTTTATTTATTTTGAATTTGTCAATAAATATGCTTTCCTTAGTATACATATGTGATTCAAATGAATGTGTGTGTGACGTTGTTTCCATAGAAACATTTATCTGTCAACATCGGTTCAGGTTAAGGTCACAGTGATATCTTAGCATTTGTTATATTGATACCTTTCATGGTGGTCGATAGATACTATCCTTATTTTAATTCTTTATATTTCGTAAGTTTCCATTGAGGATTTGCAGAAGCCGGCGGACAAAAGACAGCGATTGTATGCAGTATTAAGAGGTTATTTCAATACATTTATAGTCATCTAAAGTACAAATTACAATTTATTGATCCTTTTTATGTTGTAAAATAACATTTTATGTTTATTTTGATGTACATATTTCACATACGATTGAATATAATAGTCAATCGAGTTACATGATTTTTAAACATATTAATTTTGATATTTATTTCAAATTGATGTAATATAATAATTTTGTATTTCGATTTTGTTATGTGAAATTGCATTATTTTTTCTTCAGAAGCTCGTTAAGTTATAAACAATTTAAATGTCATCTGTACTGCGGAAAAAGTCGACAAGCATAAACGATAAAGAAGAAAAGAAGAAGATAAAAGTCAGTGAAAAATCATCTTCTGTTGATCATGAAGTAAAGAAAAAAGGTGTTTCTAAAATTTCGGAAAACGTTTTAAGGAAAAAGTCTAAAGATATAGAAAGTGGTGTTAAGGTAAAGGCTGTACCGTCGACGAGTCGTAAAATTGTTTCAAATAGTATTAAAGCGAATAATACAGTGGTTCATCAGCGAATAAAAAATGAAAGCACTCCTCTTAAAGCAAATCATCAGGTAAATACAAACGTCCAAAATTTGACAGTGAAGAAAAGAAATCCCAAAGCAGAATCTAAACAGCCGGTCGCGAAACAAAGGACTCAAAATGTTTCAACCAAAAATAGAGAATTAAGTAATGATAAAATGGTGTCGCCAAAGGTTCAAACTAGTGTAACAATCAACTCGCCAAAGCAAAAAAGAAAAGAACTTCCTCTAAATTTATCCACACAAAATTCAGCCTCACCCAGAGATTCCAATGTTCAAAATTCGAAATTGAATGGCGTAATCGGAAAATCGCTTACCAATGAAAAATTCGATTTGGCGCTAAATAATCACAGCCGATATCGCACAAGAACACTCGACCCCGAAGAAGTTAAGGTTATAGACAAATTGGTACCAAACATAGACTATGAAGTATCACAATCAAAGCCTAATGTAAAGAGGAATTTAATAGCTCAGCCGAAAACCTTTTTCGTTTCGTTGGATGAAAAAGAGAAGTCAAAAGTCCACAAATCAAAACAAGAAACCACCAAAGTTTCCAACTGCGATAAAAGCGATCCGCCGGAGCCCCAAGACAGCGGCGAATCTTTGAGCTATGAGGATGATTTTGAATCGTACGAGTCAGACTTTGAATCGGACGATTCCACGAATGGATCGCACACCAGTACCAGCAGTCGAGCCGAAGAAGTTAGTTCCACATCTAGCAATTTGGATTCAACAAACAACGACCTTCAGATTAGAGCCAAATTAGACGACGACAAAAAGTTCGATTCGGGCAATTATGAATTGGGCGAGTTGCAAAAATCAGCAGAGTCAAAACCACTCGAAAAAATAATCGAGGTAAATAACAGCTCCAATCTGAAGTGTGAACCTGTGCCTCAACCGATGACTTCATTGACCGATGAAGGATTTGACGAAAATTCCGCTGGACTTTCGTCTTCCATCAATAACGTTTCAAATAGTACCAAAGTCAATGATTCTACTAAGAAAACCGCATTTGCCCAAAGGGCGAAAGATTTGCAGGGGCTGATAGTGCTCGATGACGTTAAATATACATTGTTCGAGATGTTTCCTATGAATTATGACACATTTATAATGATTCATGGCAAGTCCAATATGAATCAAGTCACGTGCCAAACTAACGACGACTACATCGACCAGGATGTACAGACAGATTCAGTTTCTACCGACACTAAATGGACCCAAAATCCGATAAAATTCTCAAAACATCTTATAGTACATAATGAGAACGCGCCAAACTCAAATAATAATCAAAACGCTAAAAGTAAAAATATGGACATGGACTATTCTGCATTGGAAGTGTATGTAAGTCAAAAGCTCGGTTGCGGATCAAGTACTCTTTTCACTCATAAAGAAATACGAGATAAGATCCATTCAGCTCACAGAGCCAGCTTTGTCAAGTTGACGAAATTCATACACAAAGCTGGGCGTCTTGTATTGAACTTTTTCAATGAACGTGAAAGATTCGTCGAAGATAAATCGGCCAACATTTCGGCTGATGAAAACAAACACACATACAAAAATGAAGGCAATGTCGTTTATGAAGTCATCAAAAAGTACCCATTGAAAAATATTCATTTCACCGATACAAATACTGTTTTGACGGTTCATTCTGCTGCGAAAACAGACAGTGTACGTTTGGAAACGCTTATTTGTCTTTGGATGTTGAGGAACGGCGCGCTGGAGCCTTTGAAGATATTGAGCACAGTTGGAAGTGTGAAATGTTGTGCAGTAAGCGGAGGTTTATCTGGATTGGTGGTGGCCGGTTTGAGCGATGGGTAAGATGAAAAAGAATATACATTTTCGAAATTCGTCGCGTGTGTTTTGGCGATGCGTATTTGATGGGTTGCTTTTTACAGAAACATATCGGCTTGGAATTTGAAAGAACAAGATATATGGTTTGAGAGTTTGGACGAGGCGGCAGCGAACGAGGACAGGCCGTTTCGAATCTGTTCATACCATAGCGGATATGATGTTTGCAAAGTGTCCAGCCAGAAACGTCACTCGTGGGGTGCATCTGTTGAAGTTTTGTTTTCTAAGTCGACGTTGAGAGGAGATTCGAGTTTCGGTAATGTGAGCAAAAATCAGGTATCTAAAATTTTTGTATTTCATTTCTTTTGATAAGGCCGAGCGTTGATTTTGTTAATGTCGTATGTTATTTTGTGTTTTTGATCTGTTGGCGAATTGTAGAACTAGCGGTTGCTGGCGATTTTTTATTTTATTACTTACTGTTCATATTTTGAGCTAACTACATATGTATAATAACGGTATGAACAAATGTAAGACTTGCAAGTAGTAGAGCAATTTGTTTTAATTTAAAATTATATACGTATTCATGTGCCCCATTGTGAGCAAGCCAAAACAATTTCTCTAGTCTGAGTCCCATCCATGGCCCGATGTTCAGGAGCCAAGAGAGCCACTGTTTGCCTTCTACTTTTCCCTCTATTATTGTTTGTAGAAGGCCATAATTGGGGCCACAAATGACGTGGCTGAAATATTCCATTTTACGGTGCTTCACTGTGTCAAGAAGCTCTCTCTTTTTTCGAAGAGCTAGAGGACTGTTTCGTTTCTCACATGCTCCTTTCATGAGATCTTTAATTAATTAATAGCGTCCACATTTCGCATCATTATGTAACCAAGTTTGACTAGATAGAGCAAGATAGAATCCTTTGAAATGTGGTCTTACCTGAGGATGTTAAAGATCTCATTGAAGGAGCATGTGAGAAACGAAACGATCATCCAGCTCTTCATAAAAAGAGAGCTTCTTGAAATATGGTGCTACCAGAGGATGTTAAAGATCTCATGGAAGAGCATGTGAGAAGCGAAACGGTCCTCCAGCTCTTCAATAAAAGAGAGAGCTTCTTGATACGGTAAAGTATCGTAAAATGGAATATTTTGGTCACGTCATTCGTGACCCCAAGTATCGCCTTCTACAAATAATAATAGATCGGAAAGTAGAAGGCAAATGGTGGCTTGGGAGAAAGAGGCTCTCTTGGCTCTTGTACATCAGATCATGGATGGGACTCAGACTTGAGAAATTATTTTGGCTTGCCCATGATGGGGCAGAATTTGTATGGGCTGTAAATAATGTCTGCCCATGGTAGTCAGTCGTCTACATCTGAATACGGATTTGGCATTAGAATAAGAAGATGCGGATATGGTTTTTATTGTCACTCAAATAAGAGAAACGATATAAAAAAATGACAGTTCAGATTCTGTGTCCGTAGTCTCCAACATTAGCCCGGATAATTGAGAGTACACTGTTCTTGTTCTTTTGGGGTTTATATAAGCAAGTTCGATTGTACATATGTACATTAGTTATGAAGAATTTTAATCTGTTTCTACTAACTTTCTTTTCCGTTATTCAAATTTGGTCAAGGTTTAAATGTTTTGAATAGATTTATTCAGTTAAATATGTTTTGCTAATTGTTTTCGGTAAATTTTCCATTTGTACATTTAAAATAAAGTATCAAATAAATTAAAGGGTCTTGAAAATGGATTGATTTCAAATGAAAAATTGTTTCAAATTTGAGTGTTATTATTGAAATAAATTGCTCTGTTACTTTATGAAATGTTATATTTCATCATAATAAATACAAATATTTTCGGTTTAGTGATTCTCTGTACGAATTGTAACCATGCAAGCGAATTTATATATATATATATAATTTTTAATATATTGATATGTATGGTATTTTTATTGATTTGATTTACAGCAGGTGTATCTATTGCAAGAATTTGGTTTGTTGACTACTTGGATTGTTGTGAATAAACCGCCCGGATATAAAAACATTGCTGATATGGATTGTTATCATACGAATTGGTCGACAATATCGTTGGTAAAAACCAACGCAGTAGATTTAAATAGCTTCATACACACTAACTTGAATGATTACAATGAAGGTTTTATGAAAAGAAATGCTACTAAATTAAATGATAAAATAAAGGGTAATATTCCGAAGAAAGAAAAAGTCAGCATCGAATCAAAGAAAGGCATTGTTAGAGCGTTCACCGATGATTCCGATATTGATTTTGACTATGCTATTACTGGAAAGCAAGAAAAGCAATTGGAGGATAAAAATAAGAATGTAAGCTCTTCAGTTATCAATTGGGAGAGTGGTATTATCTGTTCTATAATGAAGGAGCATCAAAGTATGAAGAGCATATTAATTGCATGTAAGAGTAATCATATTTTAAATTACTCGCCGAGTAACATAAAAAAGTCTACTAATGTGTATTCATGTGAAGGTAAGATTGTTCTATTGAATATATGAATATGTTTAGAATGCTATTTATTTATGCTTATTTATTTATTTTAGATGAAGGTTCTTCGGTGACGTGTATTGAGACGTGTCCATCGAATTTGCCGTACTTTGTTGTCGGTTGTGATAGCAGTAACGCTATCCATTTGTATGCGGACAAATCGACGAGACCCCTGAGAAATTTCTACTTAGATCAATCTGATACCTATCTTGAAAGCAATAAAAAATTCACCGACAGATCGTATGACGTTTTTAATTTTGCCGATATCGGAATCGAGGCCGTACAAAATTTCAAACGAAGCTTTTGGGTGGATTGGGTGAAAACGTGCCCCCATATGTTTTTCACATTTTTTAGAGATGGCAGAATCGTACTTTTGGATCTGTTCAACAGTGACGTTTTGCCAAAGCTGTACTCCAATTATGCGAATAATAAAGGGAACGGTGATAAGTACTTGCTAAACGGGAAAGTGTTGTCTCCGATGAATGATGGCCATTTGAATACGCACAAGTATTTAATGGTAATATATATATATACATATATTTTTAATATACATACGTATTAGTTTAGTGGGAAATATTTTACAAATTAACATTAACCTTATTTTTGGTTTGTAGATGCTTCATTTGTCGAATGGTGAAGTGCAATTTCACAAGTTGAATCGTGAGAATTTCGAAATGAAATTTCAAAGTAAAGAAGAAGAGTTGGATATTTTGAACACTTACTTTGGATTATTATAAAATTATATGTAAACGTTGTTCAATTTGGTTTGGATGTTATATTCTATTCAATTTTGCACTGAATATTATATTCTACATATGTATTCTAAGGTCACATATGCATATGTACATATATGTACCTGATTTTTTTGACCGCCAACTGGAATTACGATACATTGATTTAATATCATATATTCAAGAAGTTGCTTGGTTTGTGAATTATAAACAGATACGATTATATTATATAATATAATGTACATTCTGAATTTCTTATATTTATTTATTATTACTGCTTTAAATATTTTTGTAAATTATCCAACAATAATGAGAAATTGTAATACATTTTAATTAGGTTTAAACCAGACTAAATAGTTTTTGATTAAAGAATCGACTTATTATTTATGTATAATTAATGGTTGAAAATTGAATATTTGTAGGCAATTTTAGCATGATCTTTAATAATAGGCATTTTCTCAAAACTCGAAAAATACATTTTTTTCATTCATTCAATTTTTGCTGGACCGCTTAACAACCCGCAAGTATTACTGACGAGTAAACGGGAGTTATATTTTATCTATTGATTTGTATCCATTATAAATAGGGCATTTGGTGAATTTAAATGTGAAGAAATTAATTAAAAAAAAAAAATGGATTTCCAGTTTGGAACTTCCGTACTCATATTATGTGATATATTAAGTTAAATGGAATGATTTTATTAATGAACTAGCTGTATTACCCGGCTTCGCTCAGTGTTTATAATATAAACCGCTTAAACATGACTAAGCTAATTTAATTAAAAAAAAAAAAAAAATTTAAAAATTTAAAAAAAAAATAAAAAAAAAAATAAAAAAAAAATCAAAAAAAAAAATAAAAAAAAAATCAAAAAAAAAATTTAAAAAAAAAAAAAAAAAAAAAATCAAATTTTTTTTTTTTGCCTTCTAGGGCTTCGCCCTCGGCACCCCCCTGAGCCTTTGCCTTCTAGGGCTTCGCCCCTCCACGCCCCATGAGCAATTGCCGTTTAGGGCTTCGCCCCCATGATCAGTTGCCTTTTAGGGCTTCGCCCCTCCGCGCCCCCATGATTCAAAGCCGTCTAGGGCTTCGCCCCCCTTAGTTAATGCCTTTTAGGGCTTCGCCCCCCGCGCCCCCAAGATTAATTGCCGTTTCGGGCTTCGCCCCCCCTTAGTTAATGGCTTTTAGGGCTTCGCCTCTCCGCACCCCCATGATTAAATGCCGTCTAGGGCTTCGCCCCCCCTAGTTAATGCCTTTTAGGGCTTCGCCCCCCGCGCCCCCAAGATTAATTGCCGTTTAGGGCTTCGCCCCCCTTAGTTAATGCCTTTTAGGGCTTCGCCCCTCCGCGCCCTCACGATTAAATGCCGTCTAAGGCTTCGCCCCCATGATCAGTTGCCTTTTAGGGCTTCGCCCCTCCGCGCCCCCATGATTAATTGCCGTCTAGGGCTTCGCCCCCCTTAGTTAATGCCTATTAGGGCTTGCGCCCCATGAGGCTGGGCCCCCCGGGCCCCCTCCGGGGCCCCACGGGGCTGCGCCCCTTGTGGCGCCCCCTTTTGAGCCCCATGGGGCTGCGCCCCATGAGGCTGGGCCCCCCAGGCCCCCATTCGGGGCCCCACGGGGCTGCGCCCCTTGTGGCGCCCCCTTTTGAGCCCCATGGGGCTGCGCCCCATGAGGCTGGGCCCCCCGGGCCCCCTTCGGGGCCCCACGGGGCTGCGCCCCATGTGGCGCCCCCTTTTGAGCCCCATGGGGCTGCGCCCCATGAGGCTGGGCCCCCCCGGGGCCCCACGGGGCTGCGCCCCTTGTGGCGCCCCCTTTTGAGCCCCATGGTGCTGGGCCCCCCGGGCCCCCTTCGGGGCCCCACGGGGCTGCGTCCCTTGTGGCGCCCCCTTTTGAGCCCCATGGGGCTGCGCCCCATGAGGCTGGGCCCCCCGGGCCCCCTTCGGGGCCCCACGGGGCTGCGCCCCTTGTGGCGCCCCCTTTTGAGCCCCATGGGGCTGCGCCCCATGAGGCTGGCCCCCCCCGGGGCCCCACGGGGCTGCGCCCCTCGTGGCGCCCCCTTTTGAGCCCCATGGGGCTGCGCCCCATGAGGCTGGGGCCCCACGGGGCTGCGCCCCTTGTGGCGCCCCCTTTTGAGCCCCATGGGGCTGCGCCCCATGAGGCTGGGGCCCCACGGGGCTGCGCCCCTTGTGGCGCCCCTGGCGGGGCCCCATGAAGCTACTCGCCTTGCGCCCCCGCGGGGGTGAATCCATTGAAACGAAAAAAACAAATCGGCGCCCATGGATCGAAAAAAAAAAAATCGAATCACGTGTTCGATGACGTCACCGATCTACGGACGAAAACGACGAAAACGACGAAAACGACGACCAAGGATACATACAAAGTCTCTTTCCAAATTATAGATTAGATTTAATTTTTACAATAACGTATTTATTGTGAATTCGTGTACTTTTATATAAAATTACATTGTAGTGTGATATTACACGTAAAGGATTTTTTTTATAAATCACAATAAAATTTATTTACCATGTTAACACTTTTGAATGCATTACCCAGGTCCTATTTTCTTCTCACCCACTTTATCCTTCTCCATTTATTTAAATATAATATACATCAGTAAATATGTATATATGTATATGGCAGAACGTGGGAACAGTATGGAGATTTTGAAAAAACAAATTTTACGATACCAGGAGCATATGTAGTGCAAACAGGTGAAGCGTGATACTCCGCTATCGTATGCAGGGTAGCAGGGTAGTGTGGTAGCGGGGAAGTGGGGGGGGGTCTGAAGTCGGCAATGCACAGGACGTATCACTTTCTAATTCGTAATTCATAATTTCTACTTCGTGTATCAATTTCTTTCCGAAACCAGCCGTTTCGTAACTACCATCCGTTTCACCGAAACCACCCGTTTCGATTTCAATTTGCGGTAGCCTCGGGGCGGCGGTCCCCGGAGTATTCCTTTTGGTTTCGGATACGGACTCCATTTTCAGTTCCGGATACCGGTCCCTGTTTCAATTCCGATTCTCGTTTTAGTTCCGATTCTGATTAATGTATGTATGTATCAATTTGTTTCCGAAACCACCCGTTGAAATTTCAACGGGCACAACAATAGTTATCAATAGTTTTTGAATGATAGAGATTGTCGGTCTCCGTGACGGGCCCGAATGTGAAACGCCCAAAAACGCAAATATCGGAAGGCAAAGATCGAAAATCGAAAGATCTTAAGTCGAAAGATCAAAAAAAAAGGGTGCGTGGTAAACGGTACATACTCACGTACATAATCACTTAATTTGCGCGAGCAGGATACAACAGGAACAAGAGGAACAGGCTTTTCCTCCCGTATTAATGTGCGCGCGCAGAATACGAGAGGAAAAGCCTGATCCTCTTGTTCCTGTTGTATCCTGCTCGCGCAAATTAAGTGATTATGTACGTGAGTATGTACCGTTTACCACGCACCCTTTTTTTTTGATCTTTCGACTTAAGATCTTTCGATTTTCGATCTTTGCCTTCCGATATTTGCAATGTACCGTTTACCATGCACCCTTTTTTTTGATCTTTCGACTTAAGATCTTTCGATTTTCGATCTTTGCCTTCCGATATTTGCGTTTTCGGGCGTTTCACATTCGGGCCCGTGAGGTAGACCCATATATTGGGGTTATTGAATTAGGGAACGATAGTCATGATCTTTCATTATACCTATTACATATATTAAAATTCCACATGTAAATTTCCAAGTGGGTATATGGTGCGTTACATGAATTCTAGCGGTTGAAAATGAAAAAACTTTAATTAAAAACACACTTTAATATGCGAGTCGTTAGAAAAGCTGGAACATGTAATGTTGGCGTGAGCACAAAGCGAAACGTTGCACACAGGACCATTTCGTTAAAATTCTAGTCGATTAACGAAGTAGAAATAATGTAATTATAATTAGTACCATAAAATTTTCTAGAATTACCTTTTCGAGAGTATACTCGAAATAGAGGATTTTCTATTTAAAAAGGTCTGAGTAGTTTCTATATCATTACGTTTCAATTAAACCTAGTTTCTTTGAAGGCTATGGTCTTTTAGTTAAATTATCAATATCATCATCATCATCATCATTTACAGCCACTCGCCATCCACTGCTGGATGAAGGCCTCTCCAACACGCTTCCACCCGTCTCTGTTTTGCGCAACACTCATCCATCTCACCCCGCACATTTTCCTAATTTCGTTCACCCATCTTCCTTGCGGTCTTCCTTTTACCCTTTTGCATTCTCTCGGGTACCATTCAAGCACTTCTTTCGTCCACCTTTCGTCCATCCTCCTAGCTACGTGACCCGCCCATTGCCATTTCAATCTCTTCACTCTATCCACTATGTCCACTACTCTTGTCATACTTCTCACCCACGTGTTCCGCTTTCTGTCTTTCCTCGTTATGCCAAGCATACAGCGCTCCATACTTCTTTGAGTGCATTGGATTTTAAGTAGCATCTTGGTGTTCAGTGTCCAAGTTTCACATCCATACGTCATCACTGGCAAAACGCATTGATCAAAGATCTTTTTCTTCAGGCAGAGTGGCATTTTTGATTTAAAAACAGCATTCATCCGTCCAAATGCACTCCATCCTAATTTCATACGTCTCTTTATCTCTTCATCTTTACTACCAGACATGTCAATTATTTGACCTAAATATAAATAATTATTTACTACTTCTACTGGTTTATCATCTAATGGGATGCTATCAGGCATGCAATAACTATTGAACATTAGTTTGGTCTTATCTACGTTAATTTTTAATCCTACTTTTCTACTTTCCCTGTCCAGCTGTG
This sequence comes from Arctopsyche grandis, assembly GCF_051622035.1. Classification (NCBI taxonomy): domain Eukaryota; kingdom Metazoa; phylum Arthropoda; class Insecta; order Trichoptera; family Hydropsychidae; genus Arctopsyche; species Arctopsyche grandis. The sequence goes on along the minus strand of NC_135356.1, from coordinate 25,073,151 downwards.
TTAGTCTGTTAAGTAGTTCAGCTGCATCACGAGCTATTAAAACTATATTGTCTGCGAACCGAAGGTGACTCAAGAAACGACCGTTGATGCTTACTCCGGCTGTGTCCCACTCCAAGTTCCTGAAAACTCCCTCAAGCACCGCATTGAATAACTTGGGCGAGATTGTATCTCCTTGTCTTACTCCTTTTCCTATGCTAAATCTATCTGTACCTGAAAAAATTTTAACCGAAGCTGTGGCATTCTTATATATTGCAGCTAACAGCCCCACATAGGGTTCCGGTACTCCCTGTTTTTGTAGAGCGTTAAGTACTGCATTGTGGCTCACTCTATCGAAGGCTTTCTCATAATCGACGAAATCTAGGCACAATCACCGTTAATATTCGTTGGCGCGTTCGATTAGTTCGTCAACTACTTGGAGGTGGTCCATTGTGCTGAAATTTGCCCTAAATCCTGCCTGTTCTATAGGTTGGTTCTCGTCGAGGATATTATTTTTACATATATGTATATTATACATATACCAGGAAGGCCTAACAGGTAAACCCAAACGCGCCTTCTTGACCAATTACAAAAATCAATATAATTTTTTTTTGTACGAAATAAAATAAAGTTATATGTTATATATGTATAAATATAATTTAAGGTAATTTATAGGTGCGCGCGTGCACGTATCAATAGAAAAAGTTGAGTGCGCGCATTACACGGTCACCGATCCAACCCATTCGCCCGTTCGAAATGATGAATGAATGTGTGTGTGTGTGTGTGTTTGTACGCAGACGTCACCGATTACTCGGCCCGACGTCGCTCGGCGCTCAATATCAGGAGCACATGTCAGACGCTCAGGTCCCCATTTTCCCCGGCACGTTGCTTCCTCACTACCTCGCTTCCCCGCGTCTCCTCGACACGACTGTTCGACGCGTCCGCCACATATCCACAAACATACATATGCACATGTTACAGAGAAAGCATATTTCAAGTGAAAATATATTTTCACCAATTCAAGCAGTGAAAATGTATCAAACAATGAATTTACAACGTTTAACTCTATAAATTTAACCCTAACAACCCAATCTTAAATGAATAGGGCCAACCCTTACTTAACCTAACCTATCCCAACTAGGAAAATGTTATAATAATAGAAGGGCCCTTACGAATTAATAAATTGTGTCAATATTACGCGGTACGTCTCCATAACTACGCTACAACGCACGGAATACAATCAGATCAATTTACTTATAAAAATGTATCCCATGTTGTTTATTGTGTGCTTTTGAATGCATTGTGCAATTTTAACGATGCTTGCCCATCTTGCGAATAATATAAACAAACAGAAAAGTTTTTATCTGATGCTAAAATTATTTAGGAATGTCTGTGGACAAATCGTCACTTGACAACAATATAACGCCTAGAGCCACTTCTATTATTATAAAATTTCTCTGATCCCAACCTTTAAATAATACCAACCCTAACAATCTAGTCTTAAATGAATAAAACCAACCCTGAAAATGTAACTAGTTATGATTTCACTGAAACGTCAGTGAAAATATATTTTCACTTGAAATATAATTTCACTGTGATATATGTACATAAATCGCGTCTGTTTTTATACATGTGTATTATTATGGGTCTACCTCACGGGCCGAAATGTGAAATTACCGAAAACGCAAATTTTGCAAAATTCTGCGCGCGCAAATTAATACGGGAGGAAAAGCCTGTTCCTCTTGTTCCTGTTGTATCCAGCTCGCGCAAATTAAGTGAGTATGTACCGTTTACCATGCACCCTTTTTTTTAATCTTTCGACTTAAGATCTTTCGATTTTCGATCTTTGCCTTCCGATATTTGCGTTTTCGGTAATTTCACATTCCAGCTCGTCACGGAGACCGTATTATTATATAGTACGTAGTTGCATGAAAGTCGGCGAGTTTCCCTTTGATGAAATTTCCTAGAATCGTTATTTGTGCGGTTTAATCTGATCACGCCAAATAGCGAAAACGCATTCATGTCCACAACGGTTTGGTAAATACAATTAAGTCAAAGCTTGTCGCTTTTAGCCAGAACTTTTGTCGGTTGGTTCAGTGTGCATCGCAGCAGCGCCGAATCAAATTAGAACAAGGCTATCGTGGTCACCTGGACCAAATGCAATTTGCACGGTCCGTAAACACCGGTGTGCAACAAAGTTAGCGAAGCCAATTTCGACACATGCACTCGAAAATGAGCCAACCCACTCAAACCTCCCCCTCCCACCCCTCTCTTGGCAAAGCCTCGCACACCGTGTTTATGATTATTTTTCTTATCGCGAGAAAGAGTTTATCTTATGGTGCTTTACAGGTGACTTACGATCGCGCTAGTTCGTGGTGCGATAGCGATAAATTTGTGAATAATAATGGACAATGGAGGAATGAGACGTGGGGAGGTGAGTTATTGTCTCTACACAATAATGGTGAAAATGTGCACTGACGTGATAGTGGTATAATTAAGTTGGGGTACTGTTGGGTTTTGTGTAAGTAATTTCTGTTTGTGTTGGAAAATAGATTATTTTGATTTTGTGCTCGAGAACGGTGTTGCAACATTTTCGAAAATAAAGTACACGCACCTGATTTATGCACATACATATACATATGGTGCTCGCTTGTTTTGTGCGGTTTCATATCAAATTGGTGAAGATAAAATTCAAAATTGAAAACAAAAATGATACAATACGCAACAAAGTGCGAAATTTATTGAAAATTTTATGCGAAAAGGTAAATATATATATATATATATATATATATATATATATATATATATATATATATATATATATATATACTATTTTATATAGTATTTAAAAGTATATTTGTATACTTTTAATATACTCAAAATGTTAAAAAGTATTTTATTTTATTTTAATTTATACCAGGTAAGTCTAACAGGTAACCTCTATGCACCTTCCTGGCCAGAAACATTGTGCATTTGATACAAATATTATTAGTATTGTAACATACGCCAGCAATTGGATTAGGCCGAGTAGCATCCCAGAGACTGGGCGACCGTTATAATAGGTACCGAGGGTTATCTCCAGGCTTAAGTGCATTCGGCTAACAAAGGAAACTGCCTAATGAATTAAGTGGTTAGCACGGTTTCCCGTTAGAGTGGCGTGGGACTGCATATCTAGTACGTGACTATAACAATAGGCAAACACACCGGACGTCGGAGATTCTCTGAGCTTTGTAAGGAGGTACTTAGACCATATTAAAACATTCTGGACGGAGCACTGGCGGTGCGTGTATCTCCTGAATCATCAATAAATGCTGTGAAGCGACTTTGGCCTTTTATTGGATCCTCCACCCACCCCTACGCAACAGTATTATATCAATTAATATCCACAGAGACACATTTATGGTCAAATTTGTAAATTTGCACCATTTTTTATACAAATCAGTTCGAGAAATTCGAGACTGCTGAAAACTTTCAGTTTTTCGAGAAAATTGGTAAGATTTCCAATTTTTTGGAACCGTTTCAATGAAAATCAGATAAATTGGCAAACTCTGATAGCAAACGATCGATCTGAAGTCACAAATCCAAGGATTGGTCAGCAGCAACCAGTGGGACTCGAACCCGTGACCACTATGTTCGAAAGCATATATACTAACCTCTAGTCCACGCTGTTAGTTAGCATATATATATGCATACACATTCATACATATTCATATTATAATAGTCCTAAAGCTCGAGGCCTCCGTTTTTTAAGCTCACTGGATGGTGCCATTGACATTTTTCATATCTCTTTTCATTCACTTCACCGCTTCCTCGGTTACGGAGGTCGCGACCATATATATACACACAGATGTACACATATATCCATACAGTAAATACACATTAAATTAAATAATAAAATTTCAAAATAAAAACGTAAATAATATAATATTTTATAATGGAAACAAAGGCTGAAACGCTATGCCACCCTACCTTTATTATTTTTCAAATTATATTATTTAACATAAGAAAATGGAACTTTAAAAGTAATCTTACTTTGTAAACGGATATTATACTATTATACAGAAGCTCGCCGCGAAATTTCTAATTTTCATATGCGAGTTTTAAAACGTATTCGCTGGCGAATAAAACGGTAAAACCGGGAACGGAAACAAGGATGAGACATACCAAAGTTGCCGAATTGCACCGTAACAATGTACACCGAGTGAAATAGTGGCGAAGACACTTCCATTAACGCCCCGACAGAAAACTTTTAATAAAATGACTTAAGTTTCAGCGTAACTATCTCTGCAGAATGCATATTTCTCGAGCTGAAATGCCATTGCTAAAATGCAGCAACTCAAATGAACACCCAGTCCTTTATACTCGTACACATTGTCACAACTATTATATATAACTTAGAAATTTGGTGTACGCATTCGTGCACTTTATTTTTATTTTACTTATTCAATCAATCATGCACACTCGTCTAAGGGCGAACACACACAGCGATGAACGGCACATCGTGTGCATGGCTCCCCACTGTGGGTGGTCTCTTACATTTCTTCTAATATAGGATACACTGTCAAGCGAGGATAATTACAAGGATGCAATTTTACCGAAAACAACCCAGAGGGTAATTTTGGGGCGGGGAGTGCTGGGCCCATTTTTTTCGCATGTTTAAAAGTATCCACCTGCCACGTGCACTGCTGTGTGTTTTCGCCTTAACATATTGCTCCAACGCGACGAATATGATATACAGACTGATAATTACTTTTTATTAATTACTAGTTAATTTACCCGGCTTCGCTCAGTATTTGTAATATAAACAGCTTAAACTTGGCGAATCTAATTAATTAATAATAAAAAAATATCGAAAAAAAAAATATTCAACCAATCGAATCGTCGTCATAGAAACTTTGATTTGTTTTCAATTCCCAACCAAAAATCCTTACAAACTTACATGCAAAGTCTCTTTCGAAATTATATATTAGATTTAAGCAAGTACATACATATAGATAAACCTATTTATTAAACACGACATCTATGGTCAAACGATTAACAGCCAAAGAGACATCTATGGTCAAATTTTTGCAGTATTTTATAATAAATACTGCAAAAATCAAGATGCTGAATAGCTCGAATTCTTGCGAAAGAGTTAGCACAGGGTTGTCAATTTCTTGGAACCGTTTCAATGGAATCAGATAAATTGGCAAACTCTGATAGGAAACGATCGACTTTGGAGTCACATATCCAAGGTCCTGCCAGCAGCATACGAGATATGTAGAGCCCATGAACACATAATTGAAAGAATTACATGTTAACCATTGATCTATGAACCTGGTTAATGGTTGATATAATGTGACCACCATTTTAAAAACTGCGCATTGTCGTTGTGACATCTATACAAACAATCACCAGTGTGACGAAATGAGCGCTTTATATATTTTATTTTTCATAGAAGACCTAACAGGTAAACCCCAATGCGTCTTTCTAGACAATTCATTATAAAAATAACATAATTTTTTATTACATAAATCGCTGTAAAAATAATCAATGAATTATTCCAAGTGAGACATCTATGGAATTAGACTTTTTACATATTTGTACATAAATCAAATTCAGATACTTGTGACATAGTGGGTAGGATGATTTTTTGCCAATTTTTTGATGGAGGAACCGTTTCAACAATGAAATCATAGGAAACGATCGACATGGAGTCACAAATATCCAAGTTTGACCAGCAATATTTAAGATTAGCACGGGATTGAACCTGGTAACCTCTCAGCGCTAAACATACACGCAACCACCGAGCTATTCAGCTGGCTATATGTATGTTACAGTCCAAGTGTACTTTTCGTTAACTCATGAATATACTAGTTTGCTCATACACAGGGCCGCCGAGAGTAATACTGGGTCTCGGTACAAATTATTCCGGGCCCTATGACAAACTGAAAAAAACGTTCTTCTAGATATATTTTTAATATGCGAGAAATATATCACAACTATAAGAAAATAACCTATATGTAGGTTTTTATTTTTTAAAATAATTTAATAAGAAAGTATGATATAACAGGTATGATTTCTGACAAGGGGTCCCTCGAATAGTCCGGGCCTCGGAACTGTACCACAGCTCTTTAAATGTTGATTAATAATAAATGGGTGATATTTCATTTTCCGGACAAAAATCTTTAAATATACTAATTCAATCAAAGTAATGAATGGTCCATGCGGTTTATAGTTTTCCGCTGTATGTCCTCGATATACATATGTAAAGTACATATGTTTGTATGTTCTTTGTAAATGGAGCCAAAATCGGTGATACGTATCTAATGCAAATTAAAGGAATCTACTGTAGAACACCGCTCTTGTAATCAACACATTAGTATGGAGATTCCTCGAGATTAAGGTATGTATTTGTACAATGAAGGTATTTGAATTTGGCTCAGTCTCAGCTCGGATTAGTTCGCCAATCTTCTTGGGTGCGACAAAGTACCGGTTTTTGCATCTTGAAAATAAGTCTCGACCAACTTCGTTTGCCGCCTCGAAGTTCAAAAGTTCTACTGTAGAAAATTTTAGTTGATTGGTTGCTTGATTTCATTGTTGGAGGAATTGTTTGCACGTTGTGAATCTTGTGTGGTGCCATACATTGGAACAATTGCATTTAAATACATTTCTAGATAGTAAATGAAAAAGGTATTTGATTGTGATTTAAATTAAATTTTAAATAATAATTTTGAATATAGGATAAGGGTGCAGATACATAGTGGTACGCGGCATGTGCTTTTTTAGATAGTAAAAAAAGATTTCTTTTGCACCTGTTAAAATAATGCTAGCACGCCTGATCTGTACTATGACAAGAGGTGAAAACTCACCTCTTGGAGTGCTTTCGCTGATCATCATCATCACATATATAATATCGCTATTCTGCCTGTCTGTCTGTTTGAGATAACGTTCGCCGTACTATAATGGTCGTTTCGATTCGACATACATGTGTACGTCACAGCTAAACCACTGCCAAAACGTATGTATATATGAATATAATAACAAAAGAAAAAACTTCTATATATACTGTTCGATACCAATATTTCTTCTATCGTTGAAAATTTACCGCCATCTATTGAAAATTAATTTTTCTATCGGTGTTTTATATGTATTGTTTATATGTAGGTAGATAGTTTTTACATTTTTTTTAATATTAAATATAAATTAAATATATTTAAAAGGTATTTGATCAAAATTCGACTTCGTGTGGATCGAACACATGATTGACGACACATTTCTATTATTTTTTTTTATTTAATAGCTTAATATGCCAACACTCATGCGATGATTCTGTCATCAGGTACAACACTAGTATTTTATAATTGTATTGGCATAAGTTTGACAGTGATCAATAACGGTGATTCCCATATATGTACATACATACATATGTATGAAGGAATGTAGGAGAAACTTGTCGAAATAATAAGATCGTATGAATTAAGGTTTATTCATATAAGCACAACAGGTACAGAAAGTATTCTTTGATACATTATATACTGTCGCATATGAATGCGTGAATGCGCTGCACCATGGAATATATGAATGTGTCCGAAAATCTTTACTTTATTTTGAAAGGGTTTTAACTGCACCTGTTTTAACTGTTAGTTAGAACCTTTTCACAGTAAGGGAACGATATGTAGAATACTTCCGTACTTGCTGGTTACGTGGAGTCGCCGGTACCTAATGTGCTAGTATGAATATACCTGAAACAATGACACGAGGAAACGTCCATGACAGCAGGAATCTACTTTGGCATGCTGTGCCATACGATTCAGCGTGTTTGCGCCCAAATGATTTTGGTTATATATTGAAAGCCTCTTTAAAATATAATTTAATATCATAGTATATGAGCCATTTTATTTGAAAGTGGTAAAAGTCCATTGGACATAACGAATTAAAAGAAATGATAAAAATGTGTGAATTTGTGAAACAAAAATAAAGTTTTTAGAACTGAAAATTGGACTTTTGCCACTTTCAAATACATATAATGGCCCATATGTACAAACAAATGTTTTAAATGAGTTAGAATAAGTGACAATATCTAAATTGTGATTCTAGCGAATAAATTTGATTCATTTGTTCTAAAAAGATTGCTTGCTCTTTTTGGAAAAAGTTCAAATTATTATATAAATTTTTCAAATGTGTCAGTGTCAACCGTCGTACGACGGTTTAACCACTTTTGTAATATACTGTAAAAGTGGAAAAAACATGACATTCATTCTTTGACAATTCATTGGAACAATTCCGTCAAATGTGGAACACCCAATTTGGTCAGCTTACGTTGAATGAGTTGCGTGCTACTTTTCAAAGTGCGTGACACGCAATCTTGCGTGACATTCGCTTCAATCCATTGGTCCTCAACGATTTCTTAGTTTTCCCTAGCGATTATGGAATTGCGGGAAACCACTTCGGCGAAATTAATCGTCAGTAATGAAAGCGGACAAAAAATAATACACTTACCTTTCACGTTAATACATGAGCACATTCAATAAACAAAGTATCATTATCATTTTTTAACAAATTATATTTGTGTTTATTTTTTTAAAGGAAAAAAATAAATCACATCACTGAATATCTATCGAACAATAGTTAACTTCGATAGATTATTTAACTTCGATAATGATTTGAGCGGGTGAGCAATTTTGCCATTCCATGCTACGCAATTACGATATAAATTATACGACTTTGATATGATATTTTGCCAAAAAAGTAACTGTCACTAACCATCCGAGTAAATATTTTATTGATTTTTGATTTTTAAATGCTTTTTATTGTTCATAAATCATGTTCACAATCTATTCTAATAGCTACTTATCCAGTGATCATATTATTTTTCTTGTTGGTATTTTCATATATGGTAGTATCATCTTATTTTAATGTTAGTGTATACGGCATAAATAGAAAAAACACTTAATTTTTATTGAATGATTTTATAAACACTTAATTTTTATTGAATGATCGTCATAATCATCTACAGTCATTCACCATCCACTGCTGGATGAAGGCCTCTCCAACATGCTTCCACTCGTCTCTGTTTTGCATCTCACCCCACACATTTTCCTAATTTCGTCTACTCATCTTCCATGCGGTCTTCTTTTTACCCTTTTGCAATCTCTCAGGTACCATTCAAGCACTTCTTTTGTCCACCTTTCGTCCATTCTTCTAGCCACGAGGCCCGCCCATTGCCATTTCAATCTCTTTACTCTATCCACTATGTCCACTATGTGCGTTTGTCATAATTTCACCCACATGTTCCGCTTCCTGTATTTCCTAGTTATGCCGAGCATACAGCGTTACATACTTTGATTCCATACTGAGCGCATTAGACTTTGTGTAGCATCTTGGCGTTCAGTGTCTAAATTTCACATCCATATGTACGTCATCACTGGTAAAACTCATTGATCGAAGACCTTTTTCTTCAGGCATAGGGAATTTTTGATTTAACAAACAACATTCATTCGTCCAAATGCACTATGCATAATTAAATATCCGTTCAACCTCCCCCGAATTTAATTAGGGGTACATCACTGCCCTTGCTAAAATCATATACATACTACATATATAGCGCTTCTTCACCTGGCCGGCACGAATGAGCCGAATATTGGCGGTTTGGCGATTCGAGTACTTGCGAAAGGGTTAAAAGTGGTAGTACAGTGGCGATCCAAAACAGTGTTCGCGGCCAAATGACGAATGGTGAATGTAAATTAGGCACAGCGAATAATCGCCAGCGGGCGCACATGGGCGGCTAGATTACGGGGGGGGTTGGCTCTGGGCCCAGCGCGCTTGTAGCGGCTAAGGGGTTAAAACGCAAATGACAATAGTTACGAGCGTATACTGTACGGTTAGCCGTATCTATGAGATACATATGTATATGTGTATAATAAATGAAAAAAAAATGCGAAAAGTAAAATAACTTTTAAAATAAAATTTTGTTTTAAATATTTTGACATTAAACGAATGGTTTTGGAAAATCGTGATACATACATATACAAATGTATGCATCAAGGCCGGAACAAAAATGCAAATTTTGTGACCCTAATGGAAAGCTTGCATCGTATCAAGGGAATATTATATTAAAAAAATATCGATTTTGAGCAATGTGCTATGTCTCCAATTAATCTATTTATCTCGGGAAAAATTTCGAAGGAATGGATTTTTAATGTATACAGGTATACTAGCTGTATTACCCGGCTTCGCTCGGTATTTGTAATATAAACCGCTTAAACATGACAAATCTAATAGTAAACATTTTATTAAATTTATTTGAATAGTTTTATTTCATATAAATTTTTTAAATACTCATTTGTTTTTTTATTAAATTGACTCTCACGATCAAACAAACATACATATATAGTAAGTTTCTTATAAAAAAATATACAGACCCATGACAGGAAGTTCTTACCACTAGCGTAAAACTCGTATTTTGTCGATTTTGTTAAATTTTAGAACAGGAAATGAAACAAAACTTTTTATGATACACGCATAATATATTCATCAATAATATTTACAAAAAAAAAAACTGTAATTAACTTAATATTTAGTTGTCCCTCCCCTATTTGTTATAACAGCCCGAATTGATCTCTATGGATGACTGTATTGTTTTTTTGATTTTTGAATTATTTTTCCATGTATCTACTATTTTTTCTTTTAAATTATCTAACGTAGTATTAGGGCTGTTATAAAAAATACTTTTTAATACCCCCAACAATTTTCAATCGGATTTAAATCCGGTGAATTACCTGGCCATAACAAAATTCGAATATTTTTTGTGGTCAGGTAGTTATTAATTGTTTTGGCCGTGTGACATCTTGCATAAAAATTTAATTATGTGCATCCATCCCCTGTGATTCAAAATAAGGCAAAAATCCGTTCAACAATTTTTTTTTGTATTGATCCTGCCCCAATGTACGGGTCCAGCTCCTTATGGGTCCAGCCCCTTTTCCGCTAATAACGGACCACACCATACAGATGCATTATATTTTGTTGTTTGAATGGTGAAAGTTTGAATTCGTCGCTCAGCTTCTCGGAAGGTCGTCTTCTGATGTATTGGACAACATCTGTCATTGTCCTTAGAATTTTTTCGTCAGAGAAACAAACCTAAAATGAATGAAAAATTAGTACATAGGAGGTTATCAAGTATTTTTTAGTTTAATATTAATATTTAAACTATTAAAATATTAATTAAAGATTTATCTATTAAAAGCTTTTGTTCGTACTGTTCTAACTATTTTGAGCTTATGCTCATGCTGTATTGATGTATCGACTTGACTCGTTGAATCGTATGTTATGACTAAAGCCCGGACCCAGAGCGAGCCGTTCATTGTTCAAATGTTGTAAATGCATTGTTAAAGGTTTGCCGAACCTTTTTTTCAAAGCATTTACAACAATTGAACAATGAGCGGCACGCTTTGGGTCCGTACTGTAGTTAAGTGCCGTCATAAAATAACAATAGGCCTCTCCATTTTACGAGAAAGTAGGAGAGCAAAGAAAAAATAGTTGAAAGTAGGAATTGAGAATAGTAAACCATTTTATTAGCCGTCGAGCATCTTGTCTGCCGGTCTCTGGTTATGATTTGGTCTGGTGTTCTGACTGACTCTCGTACATCAGCGCTGTTTTTTTAGTGAATTTGATGATGTCGATGTTTACCTTATAGTGATTATTTTAACTTATCGCTTTTATGGTTTTGTTATTTCCATATATGTACGATTTTTGTATTTATTCAAAATTAAAACAAGGCATGCTATTGCAGCACAAGATTTGTAACAGTATGTATGTATGTATGTACATACATACGTCATACAATATCAACATTTTCATAAATTTGTGTAGGACTGTGTTGACAGAAATTAGGTGAAGGTCAATTTGAATGATCAAGTAAAATTTTTCGGCAATATCTTTGAAGTTTTTGATATTTGTTGGAATTTGACTTTGGAGCTTTTAGTTTACAAACAAACATTAAGCACTGTATTTTTCCACAGTGTGCTAATATTCCATCCAGTGTATTCAAGTGCTCCATTGTCCGTTCTACTTCGGTTGAGAAGCACTGGACTTAAATGGGGAATTGTAAAGCGGAGCCTTTAGAATATAAAATTTAGCAGTAAGACCGTTCGGTGAGCATTAATGGCGCATTGAAAAGATGTCAATTATATTTCTGGAATTACTCCAACATTTTGCTCGGCAGACATGAAAGAGATTCCATTTTGAAATTTAATTTTATTGCTCGATAACACAAAAGGCTTCGTCTGGGTTCCGTCTGAAAGAGTAGTGGGAAGGGGAGGGTCACATCAACCACCCACTTTCACCCTCACTCTCTGCCCCATCTATCCCCCGGTTTACAGCCCCTCCCTTCGCGGTCTCCGCTGGTCAGAATGTCGTCGAACCATTTAATATTTCTCCTGTATTGTTAAAATATCGACAAACAATAATTTATGAGGGGGGATGCTGTGGGAAGTGGGGGAGGGATCGAGTGAGTTAACAAGTGTCGGGTGAGGGGTTGGGGTGTATTTTCGGGAACAACGAACGAAAAAGCCGCGCAAAGGAGAGCTTCCGATAATCACTTGCAGAATTCGATCGTTCAAAAGTGACGCAAACAAACGTATTTTCCGGCGAAAAAGGATACACGGAAGAGGAAACGTAAGCAAGTTTCATTATTGTGAACGGAAGCAATTAGTGAATGTCAAAATTTGAGGTTGCGGCCGTGGACTTTTATATTTACATACACAGGATGTGACCGAAAAACTTGTCGATTGGCCAGTTAGTACCGCTAAAATATTTATATTTTAAAAATCGAAAAATTGGATAGAAAACGATCGAACTGAAGTCACATATGTATATCCGAGGTCTAGCCAGCAACACTGGATCAGGGATCAAACACCCTACCCCTCAGTCCATAGCATGATACGGTATATATGTATGTATATCACACTGAGCTGTGTGATGTAAATAAAGAAGAAAGTTTTCTTTTTGTGTTTTTGTCACGTTTAGGTGAAAAGTCGGCTTAACCCAGCCAAGTTTTTTTTTAATATTTCATTGAACAGCTGGGGAAGAGGGCGAGAGGGATTGATTCTTAAGCCCCCTTAAAATTTATATAGTTTTAATTAGTCTGTGATGGAAGATTATATCATCATCATCTACAGCCACTCACCATCCACTGCTGGATGAAGGCCTCTCAAACACGCTTCAACTCGTCTCTGTTTTGTGCAACTTTCCATCTCACCCCATACATTTTCCAAAATTCGTCTATCCATCTTCTCTGCGGTCATCCTTTTACGCGGATGCATTCTCTCGGGTACCATTCCAGCACTTATTTTGTCCACCTTTCGTCCATTCTTCTAGCCACAAGGCCCGCCCATTGCCAATTTAATCTCTTTACTCTATCCACTATGTGCTTTGTCATACTTTTCACCCACGTGTGCCGATTCCAGTCTTTCCTCGTTATGCCGAGCATACAGCTTTCCATACTTCCTTGAGCGGATTGGACTTTGTGTAGCATCTTGGGGTTCAATGTCTAAATTTCACATCCACACGTAATTACTGGGAAAACGCGTTGATTGAAGATCTTTTTCTTCAGGCAGACTGCCATTTTTTATTAAAAAAAAGCATTTATTCGTCCAAATGCACTCCATCCTTATTTCATACGCTTCTTAATTTATTTTTCTTTACTACCAGACATGTACATATGTATATTAGTTGAACATGGTAAAAATGCACTAATGATGCTTATTTATTCGATATACGTACATACATATGTGTGCGGTGACCGCACCGCATCGAAAAGTCGAAAAATCGAAAATGTTCGTTTACCATGAATACATATGAAAAGCGGGTAGTACATACATATATATCTTTCTCCCCCCGTCGTACAGCTTCACTTAATTTGCGCGAGCAGGATACAAGAGGAACAAGAGGAACGGGCTTTTCCTCCCGTATCCTGCCCGCGCACATTAAGCAAGGCTGTACGACAAAAAGAGAGATAATTTCACCGCATGCCACTGATATATACATAGTTATTATATATACATAGTAAGTACCCTTTACCATGCATACATTCTTTTCGATCTTTCGGCTTGGGATCTTTCGATTTTCGATCTTTGCTTTCCGATATTTGCTTTTTCGATCTTTCGACCCATATGTATTTACTATTTTATATTAAATATTATTGTTCCAACCGAAAGCAGTATTTTTTGTTAATTCTACATACATACGCATGTACATATATACATATTCCAGCAGAAATGACTAGTGGTTAGCATATAATGCCATAAACAAAGTGGCCACGAGATCAAATTCCACCGGTTTATCCTGCCAAACGTTTCCTATCAGAGTTTGTCAATTTATCTGATTTTCATTGAAACGGTTCCAAAAAATTGGCAACCTTGCCCGAATTCTCGCATATTTCGAGTTTTCAGCAATCTCGAACTTGTCTCAATCTCAATCAATCTCATCAACTCAATCTCAATCTGCAAATTTGACCATAGATGTCTCCGTGGGTGTTAATTGATATGTAATTATTTACTATGTATAATACTAATAATACTTGTATCAAATGTACGATGATTCTGGCCAGGAAAGTGCATTGGAGCTACCTGATAGGCCTTCCTGATATAAATTAAAAATAAAAATAAAATCAAATATATTTAAAATCAATATCGATACTATGAAATTTTCACCAAAAGACGTTTTGGGCAAAGTTAAGACAAATTTAAAAATTTTTAAGAAGACCAATATTTTGTTCATTCAATTAATGATAAGGGGTTTAGTTGTAAATAAAAAATGTTTTTTTATATGTAAAAACAATTTTTAATTTTATTTCTTAGTTGAAAAACGTTGGATATCAATGTTTTAAATCATATTTCTTCAGGTTATAAGTATTTCAGTATTTTGTTTAACACTTGCCTTACTTTGCTTAAAAAATTCCGCTAGTTGCTAGCAACTGGACGCAAAACGTCCAGTTAAAACTGTGTGTTTTAAGTTAAAATAATGCAAAATCTGCGAAGTTGATTATTAAAATTGTCTATAAAAATCATTTTATCATATATAAAACGTTGGATAATATAAAATAAGTGTGTCATTCTACCTACAAGGGGCTTCCCGCGAAAATAATTATTTCTGTTGATATTGATCAATGTATGTATTCATTTCGTTATGAGATAATTCGAATCATAGAGGTTTTGGTGAAGAATATATTAAATTTGAAGACCCTACATTTAGTATATTTGGAGCAAAAAAAAATCTGGTCAATCGCCATCCATCATAGTGCGGTAAGTGTCAATCTTAACGCTTAAGGCTGTATCTATGGATGAAATGTATTTGGAAAAGCTGAAAATCCTACTAGTTTTTATTCAAGAGGAGATGCAATATACTTACCGACTGGAGACGATGGTAGAAGGAAGATAAGAGGATGTATTTTTTGTTTTTTAAATACTTTTTATTAGTACTAAATTATGTTCACAATACATCTTATATATATTTTAATAGCTACTGATCTACTGATCATTTTCTATTTTAAAATTTTAATTTAATTTTGTTAGTAATCATGGTATTATATTATTCTAATGTGTTAATGTACAGCATAATATGAAAAAGAGCTCAAAAACCTATTTACAATTCTTATAATTGCTCATAATACATCTAATACATAATATTAATTAAAGTCGATGATCTAACGCAGATTGTGTTTAGGTAATCTGTGTTTATACCTGTAAGGTATAAACATTTTGTTGTAATCACCGATACTCTTCACAAGTGTGTTAGTATGGTTATTATTGATTCTGTCATATAATCTACTGGTTAGTTTGTTAGTAATGTCTGTAACAAAGAGGATGTATGTATGATTGAATCGAAAGCAACGCACATATTTAATTATATACTTAAATCTAATATATAATTTCGAAAGAGACTTTGTATGTATGTTTGTTTGTTTGATTCGTGAATCCGTGAAATTCAATTTAATAAAAAACAAATGAACATTCAAATAAATTTAAATAAAATAAAACTATTCAAATAAATTTACTAAAATGTTTAAGCGGCTTATATTACAAATACCGAACGAGGCCGGGTAAAATCACTAGTATATAATGAATTCAGAAAATATGCATTTTCCCGTTGTTTTGAATTTATTTTCATCAATTTTCCCCTTTCAAAAGAGAACAGACATACCTAAATACACGTATATACAAATATAACATAGTAATATGTATTTTTAAATCGCACTTTTCGGCTTGTTTTGTCAACGGGACGAGATTATGCAAATTGTGGTCTGCGCGAAATTTATTGCCGTGAGGATTCGCATAAAACTTGGTAAGCAGCTTCGGCACATTAAAATGGATAATCTTTTGAAAATTTTCGACCTCGTCGTCTGTGCAAGTCGCATAGCGTCCAAGTGAACCAAACCCAATTTAAAGTATTGTAATTTAACTCGAAATTCCTTAACCGTTTCCATTCCCAGAGCTCTCCGGATTCGTCGTATCATATATTAAACATACCATATATTAAACAGTATAACATATAGTATACCGCAACACTATGTTACACGGAATTTAAAAAAATATTTTAATATAATATAATGATATGATAAATTCTTTTATGACATTCACTGGATAGCGAGATTATTAATAATCGAAAATAATAATATGAAAATTCAACGAATTCCTTACTTATTATTTTGTAAAAAATCATAAAGCTATTGGGTACGTAATATAATATTTTGTATGTCTTGTATTTTTATTTTTTACATACCTCTTATACAGTTCACATGGTTTTTTATGTCTTGTATTTGTATTTTTTGTATGTCCTTTGATTAAATATTTGAAAGAAATTTCGATACATACATGTAAGTCTCATACTTTATATTTTTCTTCTAGAGTTGTATTCAAATAAAAAAAAAGTATAACCGCTTAAAAATCATTATGCAATCTATATTTGTACGGAAACGCTTATGAAATTTCTTATTCGACGTTATATTTTATATTTTTCAAACATTTGAATATTGTATAATATTACTTTGTTTGTAGTCTGTAACTTAGTTGCTAAGCGATTCAATATGTTGGTAGACGTATTTTCATTGTTCGGTTTTCAGTCGATTTTAGCGATATAAGTATTGTCAAAAGTGTCTGTGTTTTTCAACATTTTAATTTTAAATAGTGTGCCACACGTTTTGATATAAACGGTGATTTAAAAAGTGCAGTGATTAAATCGGTTTCTCGAAATAGTTCGGAATTTTCACTAGAAAAATAGTTAAAATATTTTCTTTTGTTTTTTATACAAAATTTGAATAATTTGTGTCCGTTTCAATTAAATTGAATCGTTGTCGTGATAGTGGTTGTGTGATTGTGAAAAGTGAATACAGCATTGAATGTCGAATCAGCCTCCATGCCTGACTCAAAAAGGACCATCGATTAGAAGAATTTGAAGGTGATTTTATTATTCTTATACATATGTACATACGAGCCGTTATATTGAAACCCATTCCATATGTAGGTAAACAGAGTATGTAGGTAGTATATTTTATAAGAATCAACAAATTCAGAATACTAGAAACTCGAATTCGTAAATAACTCGGGTGGTAGATAATTGGGAAAATTCTTGCAGGAGACAGTTGATTTGTGTTTTTAATAACCACCAAAATCTCACGAGCAGTGGATTTGGTTGGGACTTGAACCCACGACCTTTCTACTGGTAAGCCAAATCTCTTGCAGTGAGCATAGGGTTTCTGAAAACCCGACGGATCCGGGTTCAAAATCAAAATAAAAAACTTCCAGATTTCAAATTGAAATTTTATTTATTTTTTATTTTGCTTCATTATATACATATGTATGTAGGTACAATTCTGGGCTCAACTAAAAAATAGGTTGTTCAATAAATTCAAACCATTTTCAATAACCAAATATGTATATGCATCTTATGTAATGTAATGTGTAATATCGACAGTGAGATAGAATGAAATATTGTATGTTATAAAAATTATTTAATCAGGCTACAGGTCAATATTAATATTCTTAAAAAAATTATATCTCAGAAATAGAAAGGGGGAGGAGGGGGTGGGGGAGGGATATCATATATTTTGTCAAGGGCACTAGAATCAGTGCTACATTTCTGGTTGTGACGACACGGGAACTTAACCATATCCAGCGGATCGGTCAGGGCGAAGCAGATAAATGCAAAAACCCCTAGGGGCGTCCGACACACCCCCGACCCTAGCAGACTAGGATTGATCGCGAATGTGGGCCAAAAGGAAGGGTTTTGATTGATGATCGACGATTAGTTGGCCGACGGTGCTGTCTGCGGCGGACGCTGCATCGCGCCGCCAACAAATGGACCCGATTTTCCATTTTCCGCTCGCCCATTAATTACAGCATTTTTCTTGCCCACGCATTTTTTCCCGCGAACGTGACGACGACGACGAGACGTTTTCAAAATTTCAATCTCGTGACCGAACCGTCGTCGTGTCGTGTTTTTTTTCGCCATCTACAAAGCGAATGTGGGTGTTTCCTTTTTTTTGCGTTCGTTTTCGTACAAACTTCAAGTTTGGAAAGTACAAACTTTCCGAGTGAAAACTAATATTGGACTCTAGTGGTGGTCGAGATGCTTTTTTCTCGCTCTCTGCTCGTACCTTTTGAACCACACTGTACGGCGTTTTTCTTTTTGACGGTTATGTTGTGGAAGTTGTTTGTTTGTAAAATTTTTTATGAGTTAAATGACGTTTAAAACTTATCAATCATAAGAAATTTTTGACGTTTTTTTGACGGTTTTTTTCGCCAAGCTTGATACAATTTTATTGATCGTTCATATGTACTTATGTATTCACATATAAAACATAGATAAAGTAAAAAATCGGATGTGACCAACCCATGACTTTATCCATGTATTTGAGGAATATAAGACGGTTACAAAACTAAAATTCGATATTGAACCGTACAGACACATTCACACATACCGGCAGCATCATGAAACTAATAGCTATGACAGCATTTTCGATACGGATTGAGCGCAAATGTATGGAAACTTTGCACAAGACAAAAGTTCTAATTCCGGTTGTCGGATTTTGTTCAATTTTTTTATTACTTAAAATCACTATCAGTATTATACACATTAAATATCAAGGAAATAAAAATAATTTTAAAGGTCAAAATAAAATAATGAAATATTAAAAAAAAAATACTACTTCCGGTTTACGAATTCTGACCAAAACCTTATCAGCTCTAAGTTAGTACTTAAAAAATAACAAATATAAATGTTCAGCTTGATACGTTCAGGGGTGTGGACAGAGTAGTGGCCACAACATTTTTGACTCTCTAAGAGGAAAAAATCCCACCGGCTTATAAATTTAATGATTTTTTTTATTTTCTTCACGTTGATACATGTATGTATTATACTTGAATTTTTTTGTGACGAGCACACATGTTTAGGGGTCGAAAAAATAGTGGAAAAAAAACAAGAGTAGACTGTCACTTCCGGTTGACGGATGCTTACCAAAATTCCAAAAAGAGGACACCTATAAGGACAGGTACCATTTCCGGTCAACTTAAAAATTTGAAAAAAAATTACGTCGTATCGATAAGAATTTCAATAACCGATACTAAGTTTCAGTTCGATAAGACTAACGGTGTTCAAAAAGTCCCCAAAATACACAGGCACACATACACACATACACACATGTGTAATAAAAAGTATATTTTTGACTTTTAAAATTCGCTAAATGATTGATTATAAGTATTACAAAGAAAAAAAATTACATTCAATAGAAAAAACATCCGACTGTTGATTCCAATACTCAACAGTCGGATTTTTAATTACATCTGTAAAAAGTGAACATTATTTTAAACGGTAATATCTCTTAAACTAGAGCAAGCCAACAAAAATTATTTTGATACTCGAATTCAATGAGTCAAATTTAGTAAAGATTGATTAATTTCCGCTCCGGTAATTTTTTTTGTTGCTCATTGCAATTAATATTACAAATTTTGTTCGAATTCAAACAAAAATTAAGGTATGCACATTTGTGAATGTATTATACCTACATATATTTCATGATACGTATCTACGTATTTATTTTGGTTATAAATCGGTATATTAATCAACAATGTCGCATACTTCTTGATATATACATATATACATATATTTATATATATTGCGATCATGGGTAATAAGAATGTATGTATGTGAAATAAAAAGAAAAGTGGCGAGACCTGCAAGATCGAGTTTTCCACCGCACCGCGCCGGGCGGGAAACTTTGTCAGTTTTTCCTCAGTTGTGGCCAAGTTGTGATTTTCATCAAACGGTTGCCGAAGTTTTCGCAGCAAGCTTCCATATTTTTCGGTCTCGCCTCTACATTTTGAGACCAAAAACTAATATCACCAACAATCGCCTCTTTGGGAGCTTTTTCTCCACACTTAATGTTTGAACACTGCCTTAACTTTGTCTGAATGAAAAGTTGTCTCAAGCTTGTGAATTCAATAAATTAAAAAAAATACACACACGTTGTGCAGTTGAGAGTAGTTAACAGGATTTTAATACATCGGTACAACTCATGAATGAAACGTATTTGTCTATATGAGGTTCTAAATTGTATCACCGAATTAAGTATAATGATTACATTATGTATTACTCCTATGTATTTGTCCTTATTTATCAGTTATCAACAAGTATATTATTTTTGTTTAAGGGTTTGGTTTTCTTTTAGTATTCTATTCAGTACTAAAATTAAATTTATTAAAGATGTTGATTACCTTTATGTACTGGAAGAAGTTGTACTTCAGCTTGCCTCGTTCCTCTGCTTTTCCCCTTTGTATTTATATGCAACTCTTACATAATGGATGTGCAAACTCTTTTATCCTTTTAAAGAGAGCTTTGAAAGCGAAAAATATGAATAAAATTATTAGCATAAATGGAAAAATAAAGATATCTATAGAGAATATATTTTTGTGTATGTATAAAGCATTATTACCATTAAATCATTGCAAATCCAATTCAAGACAAGTAATATTTGATCAACCATAGCTTTAGTTTAAATGTTTTTGTATCTTTTTGAATTGAAAATATCAGATTTGTTTTTTTAAGATGTATTTATAAATATTTCAATATTAATCAAATTTGAACTATTAATTTTTATTTTTGACCGTAATTAGGTTATTTACGGTATTTCATATACGGAGCAAAAATATAGAATTTTGAATTTTCATCGATTGACCTAGTGGAAACTTTTATCGTATCAAAGGAACGTTAAATAAAAAGTTTCATTGATTTTAAATAATGTCTTTGCCTCCAACCAATCGATTTATGTCGACAAAAATTTCGAAAAAGTGGGGTTTTTTCATATATCTCATTTTTAAAAAAAATGATTGATAAATATTCACCAATTTAAGTTTGTTTGGGTCGATTATGGACATTATTTTAACTGATAAACGAGATTTCAAAATTGTCATTTCACTCGAGAGTCCCCATACAATGCACGTCGCGCTCGCAATGGGCGTTTATATGCGGATGCGATATTTTCAGAAAATCGTCATTTCTTCCATGTTCAGATTAAAAGTCAAGGAAGCTCTCAAAGAATTTTATTTTTAAAATTATCATCCCTAATGTGCATGCATACGGTTCTAGGACAAATACTCACTAGGACACATATCCTCCGGACACACCCCCTGGACATTCAAAAACGCCCTGAACAATAACTCCCAAAAATAAAGTATGTGTCCAGGGGGTACATGTCCTGATACCCATACATACACATGTATTAACTATTATCATTACTGTTGCGATACTCGCATCAGCCGGATATTTATTTTTCGATAGATCAGCGTGAAAGTCGTTGGTGTCAAACACTCGTCAAATTGGACCGAAAAAATATACTGTGCATAAATTTCAGACGGGACAAATTACCCGGCACGGCGGTTGCATCTTTCTCTCTCTGCCTCTCGCCGAACTTGCGACGATTGTAGTGGTTGGATAGGGAGATGTTCGGGTGTGAACCGAGACGGGTGGGTTTTTAAGGAGGGGTGGGCGGTCGTGGAGGTGAGACTCGGAAGGGCTTCGGGGGTTTTATGGTGGTAAGCGGTACTAACGATGGCTGCAATCACGGAAAATGTTTCCTTGTGTACGGCGACATAAACGCTTTGTCATCTGCCATATTATAATACTGAGCCTATCTACCAGGTGTTTTTATTTTATTATTTTCATTGTGTCGTTGTGTTAGGCGAAATTTGGCCGCTAAGATCGGACCGGTGACTTTAGGGCTGCGCGCCACTCTTCGTATCTTCGTATTGTTTTTTTAAGTTGATTTTTTTTATAATTTTTCACGTAAATTGTAATATTTATAGTTCGTATTATCCAATATATGTATTTACATAGTTTTGAGAGTTTTATCTCACTAAGCCGAAAACACTCACGTAGGTTATGATGATCTTGCATTAGTAACTATTTATTATTATCGATCTAAAAAACAAAAAGCTTTTGAAAATTAATAAATAATTGATTTAATAAATAAAATGTTACTTTATATAAAAAATACGAGTATGTATAATATGTATGTATATGTATTTTGCGCGATTTGGTCACCGATAGAAATTTAAATCGATACCGCCAATACGATGGTGAAAAATAATATATGTACATATATATATATAAAACTCAACTGTTATATTATAACTAGCGTACATTGTTAAAAGTGTATTTGCGCTTGTACGGATATGATTTACTAGTTGAATTTTATTCTGAAAATACACTTCGACTTTAATATATAGAATAGTGTAATATATAGAATATATAGTTAGTAATAGTGTTGTTCGCAGTTTTATAAATACAATGTATAAATTTATTTTTTGTATAAAATTCCCAATTCATGTGAATATGTTTAAAATTAAATTTGAAGAAGTATGAAATTGTGAGTGAAGTTTTAAATTTTTTTATTATTTTATAAACATTTATATTTTATTATTTTATAAACATTCGAATGATTTTCTGAACTGAAAATTTGACTTCAAGGCTTTTTTTGTGAATTTGTGCTTGTTTCGTTAGCGTTGAATCAATGTCTCCATATTTCGAATAAACGGGATAAAAAATTGCAAAATGAATCAAGTGTGTAGTAAAAAACGAATTTCTACAAGTTTTTTATTAGCTTTACTCTGTTAGTTCAGTGATAAGTAATTGTTATCTAATTTTGAATATTAAGGTCACTTTGGAATCTTACTGACATCGGGCTAGCTACATCGAAGTATGCCAATGTTATCGACATGAAGCTACAGGCGACGAAATCATTAAAAATTACATCGGAATCTTGTGTCAGATCGAAGTGATGATAGCTGACTATCCAAATCCAGCTTTCTACCATCCCTTTCTACCACCCCTTTCTACCTCTCAAGTCAAAAACTTAAATTGACAAACTATAATAAAATATTCGTGTTCAATGTGTGATAATTAATAAATCATTTTTGGATGTACATACATGCATATTACTGTTCTGCAGTGTAATCTTTGTGTAATGATATTTTTGAAGTGGAGACTTACATTATTTTAGATTTAGATTTTTTTGAAAGCTCGATACTATGTATGTAGTTCAAAATAGCATTTATGGAAAATATAGCTTATCTGTTTTCGTTAATTATGTTTTTTGGGTTATCAATAGCGAAGGTGTGTGTGAAAATGTTCAACCGTAATAATTATACGTATTGTTGTGTGAAATGTGATATTTCATTTGTTCTAGTCGAGACGAAATACATATTGAATTGATGTACACAGGTTATTGTTTAATTAAACAACGTTATTTGATTCACAAACAAATTTTATTCAGACATATTTGCTATACAATTAGGTAATACACATCAAAACACAATCGGTAATTTAATTGGCACATCGTTGGTAGAAATATTACACATAAATCTGTATTTACATGAGCGGGATAAAATATATTCAAAATTTATTGAGTAGAATTACATATATAAGAGTGATTAAATAAGTCACATAATTTTTTTTTCATATTAAAAAACAATATTCACATTATATTGCATAAATAAATCAATGCAAAGTCGCAAATTATATGGAAGTAATTTTTGTAGTAAAATAAGATATTAATTATCCTTTAGATCCTGGGTCCTTCGTTTGCATACTTGATGATGGAAAGTTGCAAACTTCGATGTCCATACGCAGTTCTTGAATTCAAAAACAAGCGACAGGAATTGCGTTTGGACAATCAAAGTATAAAACTTTCGTCGCTCGTTACCTCCTCGCAGCAAAAAGCATAACGGAAAATCTCAAAACCATTCGAAATACAGATAAAGTTTACAGAAAGGGGACGAAGGGAGTGGGTGGGGAGGAGGTTTCGGGTAGATGGGGCTAACGATTTAAACGAAAGCCACTCTGTCGAGCTTTGATGTTAATACTAATCGAAAAATTTCAAACAAGCAGCTTAATGTGTTCGCAATGCTCTCGACCGACGGTTAATGTGAGAGAAAAGGAGACGGGAGAAAAGAGCGCTCGCGAATTTTATATTCATAACGAGACGAGCATAACAAATTTTTAAGTGTATTACGAAATTGTAAATTGACTTAAGATTTCGTCCAAGTCCAAGTTTAGTCTTTGAAATATAAACGATCGTATAAAAAAAATGTGTCGCTCAATTTATTCTCGACGAAGAAACAGAGTTCGAACGCGCGATTAAAAACATTTTTGCAAAAAAAAAAAATCGGTAAGCCTGTTTTTGGAAGCGTGTATCTCCTAAATGAAAAACACTAGAATAATGACATTGAATATAAACGATGGAGTTGACGATAATCGAAAGCGAATTGTCTAAAAAGCGTACTACCTATGTATATTTATAGAATTTGGTGAACTTTTCTTGACTTTTTCGGCTATAATAGTTCAATTCTTGGTTGGCCAGCAGTATGGCTCGGTGGTTGCGTTTATGTTTCGCACCGAGAGGTTACCGGGTTCGATCCCGTGCTAATATTTAATACTGCTGGTCAGACTTGGATATTTGTGACTTCAAGATTTCATTGTTGAAACGGTTCCTCCATCCTACCCGTTGTCACAAATATCTGAATTTGATTTATGTGCAATATTTAAAAAAATATGTACAAGTCTAAATCCATAGATGTCTCCATGGATTTATTCATTGTTAATGTCGTGTTCTTCAGCCCCACGAAATACAGCGATTTATGTAATACAAATGCTGCATTATTTGTAATTAATTGTCTAGGAAGGCGCATTGGGGTCTACCTATAAGGCCTTCCTGGTATATATATATATATATATATACATATATATATATATATATATATATATATATATATATATCTATGTAAAATAAAATAAGATAAATACTTTATATTGTGGCAGAATAATGTTTAATCGACGAGTGGTAGTCAAACAAAGGTGTATAAATTTGTATAGAGGGCTGACAGAAGATACTCGACGGTTTGAAGTAGCACGGGTCAAAGCGGTGCGGAGCTCATCTACAGGTGTTAAGTAGCTTTAGAATTGATATGAAAAGTGTTTGGAGAAGGGAAGACTTTTGCCTTAAATAGAGGCCGTAGTCAAAGGGTTTGATATTCAAATTAGGTCTGTGTATAAATTAGACTCCAGCATCTAGCTGATTGTTGATTATATTGTGTTTATACGTTGATATCCATCAAAATGGAGTTATGACAATTATGAAAAGTAATTTGTAATATGTACAATACATAGGTAGGCAGAAAAATGGTTTGATTATATCTACGAGTATATACATACACTAGCATTGTACTCGTTGATTTCAACGGGTGGTTTCGGAAAGGGATTGTTTCACGAATTAAAATGAAGTTATATGTTATTTATAAATATAATGTAAGGGAATTTATAGTAATATGTTGAGTGCACGCATTACACGCTCGCCGATCCAACCCGTTCACCCCTTCGAAATGATGAATGAATGTGTGTGTGTGTGTGTGTGTGTTGGATGTGAGTATGTCACCCGTTCCAAGTCAAGTGCTCAATATCAGGAGCATATGTCAGATGCCCCACACCCTCCCACTTTCCCGCTACCCCGTTTTTCCACGTCTCCTTGAATCGATCGGTCGTCACGCCACATCCCTATAGCGGATGCTTAAAATGCACCCATTGGTTTTATTTTATTTATTATCGTCTTTTCTCTAATTGGTGGACCACATGGACCACTTCATGCTGATTGGTTGTGCGCCTCGTTCGCGTGTATTTATTGTATTAAATATTTTTGGGTACAATATACTGTACTTATACATACTCCTAGCATTTTAAATTTTTTTTTTTTTTTTTAAATCTTCATACTGATTGACGCGCCCGCCACATACTCAAATACGTACATCGCGTCCGTTTTTATATATATTTTATTATTATTAACTTCAATCAAACTGATTCTGAGTATTTAATCTATTTTTCAAGCTTTTATTAGATTTACTCTGTTATTTATTGAATTTTTTTGTAGTATGTACTTCATATATTTTTATTATTTTTCTTTCTTAATGTATTTATTCTAAGTGTTTATTTTCTGTGTAGTCTTAATCTGTATAGCACACTCGTTGAATTGCAGCAATTTGTTAGACGAGTGTGCATGATTGATCGAAATTAAATAAATAAATACAATTGGATGACTATGAATTATCAATGATATTTGTAGTTGTGGATTACGGTAACTGTTATTATGTTGATTACATTAAAGTTTTTCGCAAAATAAGTACAATCAAATTATAACTGCATAATATCAAAACAAATATTCATTAATGATGGTTGCAAATACTTGTTGTTTTATCGTAAAACTAAACGAGAACTTTATGTGTTAGCGTTATTCGTTCGGAGATACAAGCTCGCACACGGATACAGGATACGATCGGTTTCGCCCTAAATAGCGCTGCGATAGAATAAAATTTACATACTGTAAAATGTGCAGCAACATAAAAAACGAAATACAAAAAAAAAAATACAGCCACGGCTTCGCTCGAAGCGTATAAAATTGCGAAACAAACGCGAAAATGATATCGCGAGAGATACCCCTATGCAGCCAACATCCGCGCGCATATTATCCATAGTGTTATCGCATTCGCTGATTTAATTCATCTCATGCACATACATACATATAATATGATAATATAAACGTACAATACATATAGTCGTTATCGCTTACAAATACATAAATATAGAAGAGCATATATAATGTTGATGCGATTCAATCATAATCCCAAGCCGTGATGCCCAAGCGCACATCTCGGATGATAAATGCTACGGGAAATGCGTTTGGACAATCAAAGCTGAGAATTAGAGGTGTGTTCGACACATATCATTTCGCCATAGGTGCATTGCAATCCTTGTAATAAAATAATAGGTTTTTATAAATGCGTGTAAGATTGAGATGAGATTTTTTGTTGTTGTTTTGTTGTCCCACTCAAATTGCCGTAGAATTTGAGTGGGACAACGTGTAATCCGTGTCATTCAAATAAATGACACGCATTACACGACCCATGTTCAATGCTACCTTTAAAGGCTTAGCAGGTAGTATTCTTGTTTACTTTCTATTTGAAAATTTTACAACGCCTATCGGCGTTTTGCTGGCTCAAGAACTTATCAGCAAAACGCCGATCGGCGTTGGTCAGTATTCAAAAGGCTAAAAGAAGTGATGACAATTGTGAATTAAGAAATGGTGTTTTTGAAATTGAAAATTGGACTTCCGTCAATTTAAAATATAACAGCTCATATATATGTAAGTTGACACAATTTATCTTGGATGGCAATTTTTATGAATGAACAAAATGAGAAAAATGTCTGATTTTGTATTGAAAAAAGTTGTTGACGTTCGGCGAAATATCGCGTATCTTCGGACCAAATTATAGTCTATTGGTTTCTATCTGCTCTCGATAATCATAAAGTTCGAGTTCTGTGTGTAAATTCAAATTGATCTTCTTTTTTCTCGCCTTGCCGAGCGTCGTGGTAACTTCCTATCAACTGGAATCTGGTGGACCATTCGCCTCAAATCCTTGGGTAGTTGTTCAATATGTCTCTACAGTGCACTGAAACATCTTTTAAAAGAACGATTACACAAATGAAATAGCGTCAACATTTGCAATATTCAAAATTACATTTATTATTAGGTTGAATGTACTGTATGTAGTGGAAAGAGATGCAATTTGCACCAAGAACTATTTTCCATGTTTGCGAAAAAAGTTATTCATATAATGTTACAATGCATGTTATATGTATGTATAGGTTTGGGTGTGTTTGAGAGCTTGCAGGTAGTTCGAAGGTTCATAGGTTTCCTATGCAAAATATCATTTCTACATAGTTTAAAATTTATATGGACACCAAGTGAATTAGCGAACTTTCTGCACTTTATATACATAGTACATACGCTTTGTTGTTAGCCCACCCTTATGGAAGTAATACAATTAAGCGTCGGATGCACAATTTGAATGAGATTATAACGGACTGTATGTACAATGTATATATTTTCTTTTTATTTTTCAATGTGTACGTACACATTTTTCAATGTGTACGTGGGAGTTCATTTCGTACTTTGTTGGATATACATAACTTAACGCTCCAAATTATTTCTTCTCGCTCAGGAATACTGTGGCCATGGTAATTATTGAAAAGTTGGTACGAGCTGATAGCAATTAAAAATATGTGTTTGATTTGGTCCTGGTATTAATTGAAATAATTTATAAGATACATATGTGGAGTAATTAAATATATAAATTCGACAGGATGACATCACGGGTCTGTGTGATGTTGTTGGTTGATTGAAGGATTTTTTCCTGGAAACAAAAATAATGCATGATAAATTTATTGAATATGTTAAATGTCAACAAAAAAAAATGATTGGGTGCGAATTTTAACTTTAATTTTGACCATTTTCACTTTCATAATAATAATTTACTCTCATAACTAATTTACCACACGAAACAATTATTATTTAACTTTAATTAAATGAATTCAATAATAAATAAATTATTCCAACATCAACAAATATTGCACACGAAAAAAATTATTATACTTAAAAATAACTAAATCGCAAAGTTAAAGTACTTAGTGAATTCTATTAAAATAAAGTTCAATTATATATTCCTTTTATTTTGCTATCATGAATTTTTAAGACTTAAATATCATTGCCTTATATATACAATCAAATGCTTCTTAAATTACGTATAATGTAGCCAGGTTTTTGCTATATTAGTGATTCACAAACCTTTTACATGTCCGAAAGTAAGTATATTACTCAGATTATAAATTGCATAATTTTAAATAACGATTTTTATTAAAATGTGATACAAAATTATTTAAAATTCATAACATAAAATACGGTGTGATTTTGTGTTTGTTTCGAACTATTCGTATATGCTTTGTACTTATGAATATGCATTCTTACAAGAAAATGATGTAGTTTGGAAAAAACACTCTATGGTAAACTTGTTCAAGAAGGTAAGCTTTGTTATTCGAATGCTATCTCAAGTGGAAGAGTTTGTATAATATAATAAAGAAAACGCTGTATATAATATAATACATTAAAGCTGTTACCGTACTTAAATACTGACGTGTTGGACTATATTCATACAAATTCGTATTCAGTGAACGTTTAAAAAATCGTTTAATTATCCAATAAATTTGACATTCGCAGTAAATACGTAGGTAGAGATACAATATTGAATAAATTGTGCGAAAGTGAAAATGTGTCGCGGGTCGATTAACATTCGCGTGCGGAAGAAGGCACCCACTCGAAAATCATCATAACAATATACACATTTCCCTAATTTATATTTTTTGCGTCGACTGAGCTAAATGCGAATCGCGACGCGAGCGAAAGTTAAAAAAAAGAGAGAAAAACGGAGGAAAAGAAAGGCAAAAGTGTAATCATTATGTGACGCTTTCCGGCCCGCCGGCATATCGTCGCGCGTAAAATTTTCCGCGATCTTTTGAAAATGAAGTTTTTCCGAACGAGAAACGGCAGCTTTTCTTTTTTTTTATTCTATTTTTTTTATTTTGGCGCCCTCGTTCGAGGAAACCGGGAGCAAATAATGCGCCGGGGCAAACGCAAATTAACAACGAGGGCTTCGAACGAACTCATTTTACCCACGCAAACAAGGCCCAACTTGTCCTACAAAAAAAAAATGGCTTGTAGGTTAAAACTTAGCTTATTGATAGATTAAATTGAAGAGGTTGGTGTTAGATATACAGGTTGCTATGAAGCTAAATGCAAAGCCTTAAAGGGTTGTTAGCTCATATTATTTAGAACATTTTGAGCCACACATACGTCATTACAAAATCTTAGGTTTTTTTTTATCTGATTTTTTAATATTTATAGTAAAAACAGCAAAATCTCCCAGTTAATTGCTAATTCTGCCCAATTTAAAAGTGGTATGTTAGACGATTATTATTTTTTTTGTTTTTTCTAATGATTATTCAATCGCATACAAACAAATACAACCATCTGTGTTATCTGAAAAAAATATTAGAGGCACAATAAGTTTTCTAAAATTTGTCGAGTATGAAAAACTTATGTTTTTTGTATTTAAAAAAATAATGAAATTTTTTTAGGACGTAAAACCTTTTTAAAAACATGCCTGCTTATTTTCCTTTCTTTTAAAATATCAATGATGCAGATGTATTGCCAATTATCAGAATTAGGGTGCAAAAACCAAATTGAGGGAGCGCGCCGAACAAAGCCGCCATTTACATTTAATTTTAAGTCCTAATGTCATTTTTTTTTGTTTATTTATATTTATGTACTCAATTTTTTTTTTGATAGTGCGTTTTTGATTGATTCTTGAGGGCATTGATCAATTGATCAGTGTGCATCAATTTTTGACTCACACTGAGCCAAGTTTTGGAGCTTATATATATATAAGTGTTATTACAAATAATTAGGTATATCTACCAAGTCTTTGAATTGATACCGAGAGTGGAAGAACTTGTGTATGTATACTTGGAAAATGGTATTCGTTTACTTGCATATGTATGTATGTACATATATAGTTACCATATCAATTGATCAATTAGTGGATTAATAGTTGAAGGATGAAAAATAAGAGATCTAATTTATGTAACTTAAAATATCGATCGAATCATGTGATTTTCTCAATATATAATTATAACTTAGTGATAAAATCAAATTGTGATTCATATAAAAACTTGTCGTTGATGTTGGTGTAGCTTTTCTATTCGCGTGTGAGTTATATTGAGTTTGTTTATGTTGAATTATAATATGAATGAATTTACACAATAAAATCGAATCTTTTGATTAATTGGTAATTAAAAATATTACAAACGTTCTGTTTTCAATGAAATACATAAATACACACTAGACTTTTGTTTCGAATTTCAAAAAACAATCGCCCGCGTTTCGAATTATCCGATTGAGATGATCTTTGTAAACTCTCTTATATGTATGTAGTACTAGTCTTGCGCTCAAACGCATATCTCCACTGGGAACCACTATAATGTACATACTACATACATACATACATACATATATGTATGTATGTATTATACACACGTGAATGAGATTGCGTCGCGGTCACATCGTAATTTGTGAACGGTCTTTGCAGGATTTTACACGTGGAATAGTAGTGAGAGGTGGGTGGGGGCGGGGATGGAGAGGTGAGAGGAAATATGGGGGTGCGGGCGCACAGGGGGATCTCAGGCTCCGGTATCCGGTTCGCTTTATTTATTATTCCGTTTAAAGCGACTCTTTGAGGAGTCGTCGACGGCGGCGCCGCCCTTAAAACACTTAATGAGAATAAACTCGGCCCGGTCCCCTTTCTTTGAAGGGCGGAATGGAGGCGAAGGGGGGGGGGGGGGAGGTTGTACGGGAGAGGGTCTCCGCAGACAAACTTGGCCATTTGTCTGTTTAAAGAGCTTTGTCGGTCGGTGGCTAAGTGGCGCTGCTCGATATACGCGTGTAAGTCGCCGCACGGTGCCTCTCTCTGTGGAATCCCCACGTGTATGCATATGTATGTATGTATGTTTGTATATATTTATATATGTATATACGCGTGTTTGTGTGTGTCTGCTGAAATTTGTTGATTTCACGTCAAAACGTATTATGTATTATGTAGGTACATTGAAAAGTACGAGATTGTTAGTAAACGAAGTTAAAATTAGTTCACCTTCAAAAATCCTCATTTCGTGCTTCACAGTGTAGTGATTTTGTACAAATATGGTAAGATAGTTCAAGAGACAGTTTACTCATGCAGGGTCTTCATATTTTATGTACATATTTCTCATCAAGAACTCTATGATTCGAATTACATACATATGTATGTATGTCATTACGAAATAAAAACATTGATCAACATCAGCAGAAATTTTCGCGGGAAGCCTTTTGTTTGCTTGCCTCACAGATGCGAGAGAGAGGAAGAATTCAGTACGCGTCGCGCTTAGCGGTCAGGGTGAGAATGATATCCGCCTTGGAACGACGGGTGTGCATATATATACATATAATATATGTATAATATTATGCATATGTATGTATGCTTCAGCCGTCATTTTTTTTTTAATTTCTTGCGCTTATTTTAATATTATTCGACATTTAATTAGCTGGACCTGGCGTGCGTTGCAATGCCACAATAGCGCATGCAATTTCCATTCCCATTTCCGTTCCTGTTTCTGTACCCATTCCCGTTTCTCTATGTGTAATAATCAAATTAAATTAAATTAGAGTGATGGTAATTTGTCGGAAAAACGCAGGTGGTGAACACATTGGAAATTATTCAATTGTTTGTTTATTTTACCCTAACAATGCACGTGGCGACGCGAAAACATTTGAAATTATTGCGTTGCAAGTCCACTCATTCTTGTTTTTCCCGTTCCCGTTCCCGTTTTTCGGCAATTTTATTACAGAGACCATCGCGGACATACACACAATAACTCCTGTAAGTTTCATCGCATTTGGTTGAATGGTATAGGAACACATACGTGACAGAGAGACAAACAGACAACCATTGATTTTTATATATTATATATACTCGTAGATTACAATAATTAACCATGCAGATTTTGCAGTATTTGAAATTAAAATACACATTTTTAACTGGACGCCTGGCATCCAGCACAGCGGCTAGCGGATTTTTTTTTAGCACAGTAAGACAAGTGATTTTCTGAACATATGTACCTATATATCTTTATTATATTTATTGATAAACCTTTATATTATATGACTACATATATTATAAGTCCATTTTATATCTCACAAAACATGGCTTTAGTTTTTATTTTGGATTAAAATTTGGGGTGTCTTTTTTCACAAAACATTTATGATATTTATAGACGTGTGTGGAAAAAATAAGCAATCCTGTGATTCCCCATAGTTCTAAATTGTCAAACGAAGCTCATGCGTGCCTAATGTGGGTCCAAATCCGATATTTGAATACTTTTCACATGTCCTTATTTTTTTTTTAATTTTCAATCTACAGAACATTAAGTTCTATTCGATGTGCCAGATTACGATTATCTTAAAATTTTTATAATATCCTGACCTTTCTAAAACTTCATTTAAATATTTTATAGCTACTATTCGACATTCGAATATTTGGAACCCCTAGTACGTACATTGTACATAAGTACATACATAGATGGTAAAAATATAATAATAAAAATGAAAAGTGATAATATCAATATACGCTCGTTTAATATATACACACATACATATATTATATAATATCGTGTAAAAAAAGGAAATCGTATACCCCCATGAATTGAAGTCCCCGTTGACATTGACAAAAGTGACCGCGGCGAATAGTCCCTTTGACAAAGTTGTTGGGAACTCTCTCTGTCGCCCATGAATAGACGGATGATTCCCTTCGTAATAAGTTGGTTGGAAAATTCGTGAAAATCTTTTTGACAAAATGAAAAAATCCTACAACTTGAAGGTTTCATTTTGGTTAATAATTGCGAATGTCTCACTGTCTTATTTAATGTGTCTTATTTATTTTATCGTAATTATACTTATTCTATTGTATTATATAAGGCAAAATAGTATAATTTAGTATGAAGGTTTTATTGAAAATTTTAAATAAATCTTTCGTCCACTGCTTCGGCATGCAAGATTTCGACTTTGGCTTGTACTGACTGATTAAAGGGCTCGTGGATTTAAAATCAGGTGAGCACGAAAACGCTAAAGCCCTACATATTTATATTTTTTCCGAAAAATCGAACTTAATATATTTTTACTAATATTTAATGCAAGGAAAATTACTTTTTTTAAAGTAAAAATATATATATACTTATAAAATATAGACGTTTTGAAAAAGTAAAAATATATAATGATTAAATTGTCATATTGTGATTGATAATTTAAGCATACCTTCTAAAATTTAGTTGAAATCTCGAAAAACGTGAATTTTTCGAATCGAATAGTAATGTTAACGACCGTATTCTGTATTATTCTGTGTATTCTACAACAAAGAGACCTTTACGCAGCCAACTAAAAGCAACCTTCTATAATCTATATATTATACGTCGATACGGATCTTTTTTCTCTGCTTCGACTGACCGTCTACTCTAGCATTTGCGAGTGGTATTGTGTGTAGAGTGTACACTCTACACACAGTACCACTCGCAACTGCTAGAGTAGCAAGTACATTGAAGCTGGTGACCATGGGATCATGGAAGATGAGAACTGAATTACAAACTGGTTCTGCTCACCGCATGCTGAGTGGGCTTAAAAAACACTTTTTGACTCTTGACGAGACAGCAACAATATACAAAGTTTATTTTCTTTTTTGGTTAGGAGAAATGTGTCGGGTAGTGGCCCAGTTGCCGTTTAAGACGAGCCGCCACTAGACTGATTATTTTGCACATTTTTTTTACAATTAATTCCGTTTACCAATAACTACAACAAAATAATTAAAGAATTTGGCTGCAAGTTCAGCGCATATAATGTATCGACAAATTTATATTTTTGCTCCATATTTTAGTATATGTAGTTCTTTCGATTTCAGTTATTTCTTTTATTTGAAGTTTGATAATGTATCTACATATGTACATATGCACATTGTAGTTGAATTTTTCTTCGTTCTCAATACAGCCACTATAGTTAAAGCAAGCTTTTTAAACAACCAAGTCACCCTAGATCAGCGATTTGCAGTTTTCAAGGTCTGATAGCAATTATATCTACATATATGCTTGAGAAGTAAACTTACATATGTGTATGATAATATACGTTTAGGTATACGTAATATGTAGAATAACCATGTGTACGTTGGAATAGTTCAGTTTTCATCTCGAATCAAACAATGTCGTCTGGGCAAGTTCAATCACCACCCTACATACATATATATATATATATATATATATATATATATATATATATATATATATATATATATTCTATATATATATATATATATATATATATATATATATATATATATATATATTCATATATGTATATATATACAAACATATGTATGTATGTATATAATATATCGAACCGAATTAAATCGACAGTATTAATGTGTTGGCACGTCGCGTGTTAAGTACTCGAGTAGTTCAATATTGACATGTCGTCAATGTGTACTTTATTGTTATATTATCATAATTATTAATCGGTTATGCAAAATTTTGAGTTTTGTTTGATGTTTTCGATGAAATTTAACTAATGAAAAATAGATTTGTCGTGTTTGCGTGTACATATGTATGTTTATAAATGATATTCAATGCATTTTTTATGCGATTTTTTAAATTTTTTATTTAGTTTAATACAATATTTGATTAAAAATGAAATATTGGAATCGCTATCATATTTTTTAATAGCTTTGAAAAAAAAAAAAAATTTAATCAGTAGTAAATTTTATGTATAAATGAGCTTTCTTATTTGATACATCGACAATGATTTGTATCCGCACTGTAATACATCGTTTGATATGTTTTTATGTATCAATGGTATTAACCGTAAACCGTTTTTCAATAAAATTTCGTTCAAAGGCCGTGAACAAAGCGTGTTTGTTTTTTTACCATACATATTTTTCAGATGTCGTATCAGCATCTTTATTCAAAAAATCGATAAATAAATTCTATGGTTTAAAGCTTAACTTTTTTCCAAGGAATTTATCGACAATATTCCAAAATATATTCAGAAAAAATCCCCAGATATCGGAATTGACTAGTTTTTTCTCACTTACCGTACTTCTCAATTTGAATCTTTCATTCAAATGAATAGCATAATTGTATATAAGATAGATATTGTTAATCAAGTAAAATTATATTGAAAAGTATATACATATTTATATTTTATACAAAATTTAAAACAGAGATCTCCACAGTATGTGAAACGCTGATCTGATAGTTTATATAGTGGAAGACAACTTTAAAGAAGCTGTATTCCAATTTTCAATTTAATTAATTTAAAGCTTTGCGAAAAATACGCGGTCTTTCATAGAGAGTTTTCAGAAAATTCGAACGGTCCATAATGAGTAAATATAGGATTTGAAATAGAGAAATGCCCATGAAAAAATATTTGTATTAAAATTATATTTTATTTTTCTCTTTTGTCTATTATCATATTGAGCTCGATCGTCTGATATTGGTATGTTTATGAACAATTCAGTGCTTTTCATCAGTAATATCATCGTGTGTCTCCCTAACAACGTTGTTAACCATTTACTTGAAATCACATGTATTGCATAAAATTTATACTAATTTTTCACTTTTAAGTCTTGGAAATTGAAGTTTGCATACTGAATAAATGAATTATTTAAGCAAAAAAAAAAAAACCAGAATGATCGGGACATTGAACGTATTAATTATAATAAAATAAAAATGCATAGATAGAGCTTTGATTTTTATTTGGTTCGTAAAAATCTATAAGAAAAGTGATTGCCGAGAATTTTTGTGTAGAACATTGTTGTTGCAATAACATTTTGGGTGTTTATTTTCTCCCAAGTGTGCAGTATGTTTTCATTATTGTCTTAAGTTGTCCGCAGAGAGTTTCGCACACATTTTTACTTTTTACTCGTCGGAAATTGATGGTGCTTTCACACGGTACGGTTGCTTTTGTTTATCGTCGCACTCTCAGACAACGCGTACCATATTTGATAATGTCAGCTGATGATGAAAATTCGTTCGATGTTAAACGGTTTCAGTCATAATTTATAGTTAACTATTTTTATTTTCGATTTGACACCTCGCTTTTGCCCCTATTTATACTAGCTGTCTCTTGGTCTGTGTTCTCTCTGGAATATTTTTATCGTTAAACTTTCTGGACCCAATCTATTAGTTTTTCACCGTTTGTTACCATGAATAAAATTTTATCAAGCATATTCAGCAAGTCAGTTTTTTGAAAACTTTAATTTTTTCCGCACCAGAAGGCAAACAGGAAACTTTACTAAATGGCTATATGGATGGCTCCAAGATAGTGTTATAGTGACAAGTTATCAAGGTAAAATAATGCTCGTTATGCTTTTTTAAAATATTGTTTAAGTTATTCGATAGTATATACATATATACATATACAATGTGAGTGTTGTAGAATTAGCTGTGCTGAATTTCAGGTAACAGTTATGTATGTATGTATGTATATGTAAATTTAAGTTGAAAGTTGATCCGGAAGAAGATATGTTTCAAGCGTTTTTTACACTTAGCGTAATTTTAACTTAAATTTGAAAAATCTGTATAATTTACAAAGGTTAACAAAGTGTACATTTTAGATGTAATCTGGGTAGACTGGGGTTGGCTCTTTTGCGAACTAAGTATAATTTTGTATTTAGGTGTAGGTATGTATGTTCTTTCTCTACAGCGGCAAAACAAAGTGTGAGTTTAGTTTTCGGCATGTGAGGGAATTTTCAAAACATTGCCTCGGGGAACGTTACGGGTAGATTGCAATCAGTGTTGAGATTTTGGTGATCTTCTTAAGATGTAAATCAAATGGCGGTGGAAATTTCACGGGAAAAACTAAAACTAAAGAACTTGTTTATTAAATGTTTCGAAGAGGGATTTCTCTTGTGTGTGTTTAAATTCGGAATAATTTTAATTTCTTCTCCTCTTGCGAATTTAATTTAATTTATGGTATATAATTGGTGCGAGCACAAAGAACGAGAGAAATGTTTTACTTCATTGTGTGGCTAAGAAGTAAGCTCATCTCCAATTTCAAAGATTTCTCAGACAAGAGAATATATTTTCATTTGTCTCGTCGAGAAGATGTTTTTCAATTACTGGAATCGATTTTTAGAGACAATATAAAGTGTCTCATTTTGAAACAAATTAAATACTCATCTAGTAGATATAGAAAATCAATAAATTCTGTTGAGACAATACAGAATACCATATTTAGCAAATTAAAACATCATTACGATCAACTGTGTATATGTATATGTATAAATATTGGATTGATGAATTGAAATTTGTGAAACTGAAAGGAGAGAAAATTTTGTTTTGTGTGTGACGCCATTTAACTTTGAGTATCGCATTAGTTTTTAATTAATTATAAGATAAAATTTCTTGAAAAAAGACTTGTATCAACTGAGGGAAATAAACTGTTGTATTAGTATGTATTAGTGTTTTTCAGCTCGTGGCGTGCAACGCACGTTTCGGTACGTGGAGAAACTCTTTTTCGAAGAAAATGTGGTGGGAAAAATATTGCCAGAGGCTAATAACTGTCAGTGCGAAAACGAGTCTCGACTGCTAGAGCTGTCAGCTGTCAATTTTGCTGTTATAATATCCGTAAACTTTCAATTTCACCTCATGATTATAAGCGATACTCATCGATAATGCCTCACAGGCATATTTGAGTTTAAGTATTTTTAACTCTTATTTATGTATAATATTTTTGTATATTGTACACAAATGTATTTTGTACAATAGATGTACAATATTTTTATTACATGTACACAATAACAAGAAATAAATTTGATAGGTTTTCTAGGAAAATTTATACGATCCATCATGTTATTTTTAAGCTTTGTCTTTGATTTACGTTATTTTTTAGGCGTTAATTATAATACATATGCACGTAAGTATATGTAACATTGTAATTGAAAGTGGCATATGTCCACTTTTCTTCATTTCGAGAAATATTAAATATTATGTTTTGCGTTTAACATTATTTAAAAATACTTGTGGTCTGTAATACGTTTATTCTGTATCTGGATCTAGAATCTTTTCCAAGATTATACCCTACAAGATTATACGTATCTATGTATTATATATATCCTTTATAGATGATAATTGCAATTTTTTAGGTTGTTTGTTTTATAATAAAATGTAAAAGATTCGCAATATATTGATGGATTTCAATATATTATATGTGATACTAATCCTTAGTAGGTTTCAATCGGTATACATAAATGTTCGACAGGTTTCTTTTGAAAATCAAAGATATTTCATTTAAATTCTCTATAGGCAAATTATGATTATTAAATGTAAATTATTTTCATGTCCGTTGAATATGCAAGGTATCCGAGTGAATGTGCGTGCGTGTGTTTATTTAATTAATGATCCTCTTCAAACAGCCGGGGTTTAAATTTTAAAATATGGCCGCGATTAACGCAATGAGTAAGATAATCCAGGAATCAGACACGACCCGTCTATTTGCATGAAGAATTAGGTATTTCTTCTCGTTGGCCACTTATACACCGGATTTCGACGATTTATGGCGGTTTTCATGTAACAATTTAAATCCACGTAGACAATGCGAAATGTAACGAATGTAAAACTCTACAAACACATACATACATAATACCAGCAAAGAATTTTTACATTCGATGAAGAAAATTTATTAATAATGTAAATTAATTATTGCATTTAACTTCGTAAATCCCAAATTACTTGATGGATTCTTAAATATTTTGAATTTATGAGATTTACTATATTATTTTATTTTATAAGATATATTTCTATCACAGGTACCATGATAGGAATTACTCCAAGGTGAGATATGTACATGGTTAGACATTTTGTGAGTATTAATAATTTAAGACAGTATAATTATATATTATAATAATTAGTCTACTCCGTACCAACGGCTTAAAATTTCTTGAGACTCGTTTTCTCGACTTATTCGGTGTATTTCACCGTCGAGTTTGTATATATACAAAATACATATACGAAAATGTTTTAAATAGTGAAATATTTATTTTAAGAGGTAAACATTAACTACATACATATATGTATGTAAGTAAGAGTTGATTTTTAAACATTTTAAGGCCAAAAAATCTATGAATGATCACAATTAAATACATGTGTACAGAAAAAGCATTTTTGCATACAACATACAAATTCATATTCAAGCAGACGAAAAATCGTGAAATCGACTCTCAAGAAATTTTAAGCTGGTGGAATGATGCGCACCGCAATTATATATAGGACTAGTGTTGTGCCCATTGATTTCGACAGGTGGCCTCGGAAAGGAATTGAAACTGACTTTGTAAAGGAATTAAGTTATATATAAATATGGTGTAAGGTAATTTATAGGCGCGCGCGCGCGTATTATTAGTAAAAAGTCAAGCGCTAATTAAACGCTACCCGTTTATCCACGTCGAAATGATGAATGACTGTGTGTGTGTGTGTGTGTGTGTGTCTTCGTGGATGCGTGTATGTGTGTATGTGTATACGCTGACGCACAGCACATCTGACGCTGACGCCACCCATTCCTAGCCAGGCGTGCTCAATATCAGGAGCACATTTTAGACGCTCTACATCCCTCTACATCTCCACTACCCTACTTCTCAACACGATCAGTCGTCGCGCCACATACCTATGCATAACGTATACTTCTGGTATTCTAAAATTGTTTTTTGAAATCTCCATACTTGTCGATTAACTCGCACATACATACATACAAACATCACGTCCATTTTTATATACATACATATATTATAGAATACGATAGCGAAATCTATGGACAAACTGACATACAACAAATTATTATTATTATAGAGTATTATTATATTAATATTTGTAAGAATCAATAAATTGAGAAGATAGAAACTCGAATTTTCGAGAAACTGAAGAGGGGGGGGGGAGGGGAGGATGCCGGTTTCTTGGATCCCTCACAACAATTAAGCTAGATGAATCGGAAAATTCTAGCAGGAGACGATTTGTATTTAAATAACTATCGAGATTTCACCAGCAGCATATTTGACCGGGATTTGTACCCACGACTTACTTCTCTACTGGTAAGTAATAGCTCTTCTAGTGAGCATACATATGTACATTTTATGATTTTTATGATTAGAAGGGCTGAATTTCTTAAAAATTCACAGAATATTTTAAAAATTAACTTAACGTTGAATAATCTATGAATATTATAATATACGTATGTATGTATGTATTTATGGCTAAAAGGTGTAAAGGCGTGCGGAACAAAGCAGCGCTAAGTAACTCATTGAGTAATCGAAAACCTTCTTCTTTGAAGGTATTATGAATTTCATGAGAAATATCTGGAGAAACAAGGGAATATAACGAAAGAATGAAAGATTATACGTGTATAAGAGTGGTTACTTATTTTGCCAAGGAAAAATTGTTTTTGACCGTAATTGAAAAATGTATTCAATTTACTGACAGATTAGAAAATCAATCGTCTCGTGTTTAGAGCTTACTGGTTTCATTTGACGATAGTTGTTGGAACGGTTTCGTACAAAATTGCCACAACAAAAATTCATTGGTTTTAAACGATGTACTGTGCCCCCCAACCAATCGATTTGTCTCGACGAAATTTTCGAAGAAGTGGTTTTCATATCTCTTTTTTTCAGAATCGTCTTAAATACGTTTTTAAAACTTAAAAACGTAATCGTAATCTATATATTTCAGTTTAAAAAAGTCATTTATGATTAGTTTTGGCTGATTTACGAGAATTCAAAGTCAACGTTTCGCGCAAAAGTCCCCATACAAAGCGCACCGCACTCGCAATCTGTGTTTGTATGGGAGAAGCGAAGAAATATCAACGGGCACAACACTAGTACATATTGTGCCTATATCATCATCTACAGCCACTCACCATCCACTGCTGGATTAAGGCCTCTCCAACACGCTTCCACTCGTCCCTGTTTTGCGCAACTCTCATCCATTTCTTCCCACACATTTTCCTAATTTCGTCTACCTATCTTCCCTGCGGTTTTCTTTTTACCATTTTGCATTCTCTCGGGTACCGTTCGAGCACTTTTTTTTGTCCATTATTCTAGCCACGTGGCCCGCTCATTGCCATTTCAATCTCTTTACTCTATCTACTATGTCCACTACCCTTGTTATACTTATCACCCACGTGTTCCGCTCCCTGTCTTTCCTCGTTATGCCGAGCATACAGCGTTCCACACTTCTTTGAATGCATTGAACTTTGTGTAGCATCTTGGCTTTCAATGTCCAAGTTTCAAATCCATACGTATGGATTTGAAATGGCAAAACGCATTGATCAAAGATCTTTTTCTTCAGGCAGATTGGTATTTTTGATTTAAAAACAACATTCATTCCATTCCAATTTCATACGTATATTTAAGTCTTCATCTTTACTACCGGACACGTCAATTATTTGACCTAAATATAAATAATTATTTACTACTTCTACTGGTTTATCATCTAATGAGATGCTATCAAGCATGTAATAACTTTTGTACATTAGTTTGGTCTTATCTACGTTCATTTTTAATCCTACTTTCCTACTTTACCTGTCCAGCTGTGTTAGTCTGTTAAGTAGGTCAGCTGGATCGCGAGCTATTAAAACTATATCGTCTGCGAACCGAAGATGATTCAAGAAGCGATTGTCCCTATATACATATGTACATATACTCGTATCAACTAGTACATATGAGATCATTTAACAAATTCTCGTTTCTGTTGGATTTTTAACATAAAAAATACCATTTGAAAAATCACCGTTTGCTCGGTAATAACATAATTAAATTTAAATAACAAAGGCTTATTTTCATAGAACATAATTCGAAGATAAAAGAATCATTGGTATAAATAGATGTTTGGCTAGACGAGGGTGGCCCTAGACTTCGGTGTTTTCAAGACGTCTGGCTCGAATATACAATATGTATTAAACTTCCAGCGCTTTTCAGAACCCAAAAGCCTAAACGCTGTACATGTTTGTGGTGCTTTCAAGGGTTTTATATATGTACATTGTAGCTTCGGCAACGTCGAGTTGTCTCGTGATGTAATTTACATTATATGGACTCTTGTTATTCGAACGGGATTTCAAGCACGGTATCATTTAATTAAAATATGATTACGTACTCGCGCAAGTGAGGTGGCTCATATTTTTGTATGCGAAGTTTCAAGAAAAGCCGTTCTTAATTTGAATAATTTATTACGTAGTAATTCGCGTTCGTTTTTTTGTACCCGCTTCTCATTCGTATACATGGAGATATGATTTACATACGACGAGATATTTAAGTAAACATAATTTTGTTTTCAAAGTCATATATACGGGTACATATATGTATGTATACAAAGGGTTTCCGTTGATATTGATCAATGTTTTTATTTTGTAATGACATAATTCGAATCATATATGTTTTGATGAGGAATACATAAAAAAATGACCCCGTATTCAGTATACTTGGAGCCATAAAATAAAATATATGTCCCGGTAGCTTGCTATCCATCACAGTGCGGAAAGTGTTAATACCAAATTGTAGATTGAACTACATACATATGTACTTAGAACATCTCCGATTTGTTGCTTTTGAAAAGCGGATATATTTTTCAAGTTGCTAGGTACTAAATACACACTGTAAGTCTATTTTTATAATTTATGTACATATACGTATTTAACAGCAAGAAAAAAATACATAAATTTATCTACATACATACATATGTATGTATGTATCTTTTCGAAATTATGAAGAATTCATTGATATTGATGATGAACTTAAAATAATGGCGGACGTCATTTCCACATATATTGTTGACCAAACCGAGCAAAATTGCAAAGTTTGAAAACGATCGCATAAGAACCCAAATTTCTTCTGACTAGAAATCGTAAGTGAAAGTAAGAAGAGGCTAGTAATGAGGTATACTATACAAATACTACTAAGTATGTATGTTTAATTTCAAAGTAGCTTTTCATTACACGAACTGTTATATTTAAAAGTGGCTAAGTAAGTCCACTTTCCTTCATTTTGAAAAATATTTCACAAAACATTTAATATAATGTATTGCGTTTAACAATATTTAAAAATAATGGTGGCCTGTAACACGTTTACTCTGCTTTTCCGAGATTCTGGACATATCGAATTAAAATAAGTGATAACAATTTGTGAATTAAGTTAAACAGAAACAGTGTTTTTGGAAATGAAAATAGGATCTCCGCCACTTTCAAATATAATGGCTCATATAATGTAGAAGAAAGAGCTTTCATAAAATTAGGTAAATACTACAGCCTGGGTTTTTTTTCAGCAAGGGAATACGAAATAAGTTAGACGACGCGCTATTTTTCAATTGTATCAAGTGTCACGTTTGAATAAAAGTTCGTAAAATATCGCAACGCGGTTTTAAAATAGTTGAGCTCTTCGCG
Organism: Arctopsyche grandis; assembly: GCF_051622035.1. NCBI lineage: Eukaryota > Metazoa > Arthropoda > Insecta > Trichoptera > Hydropsychidae > Arctopsyche > Arctopsyche grandis. The sequence goes on along the minus strand of NC_135356.1, from coordinate 25,028,717 downwards.
GGACAGTCGGACTCGGCCTAAAAGCCAAAATCAACGAATAGTTCACAACAATCCGACCGACCATGTTCGAAGTGTCAAAGATTTATCTTTAGCAGTCGAGTAGGCTTTGGCCCTAACAACTCTATCGATCTACCTCCATTATAATATAAACATTTCAACATTCATTATTAACACTATGAGTGAACTCAAAATATATATGAGATATAATGAGAACCTATAAAGCAATATTTATATGTAAAATATAGAATGAAAAAAGAAAAAAATTATAGGCGTTTAAACAATTAAAATCTGACAGCAAGAGGGTGGCGAAAAAGGAAAAAACGGCAACTTACTAATAGACGGCAACGACTATTAGTCTATTAGAAAAACTCGCAAATTAACGAGATATCTATGAATTGTACATCAATTTTATGGTACATTAATCAATCTCAAATAGTAGTGACATATGTAGTAGGTAGGAAGGACATTTAGCCAATTTTACCGGGAACCGTTTCAACAATGAAATCAGAGAAAATGGGCAAACTCTGATAGTAAACGATCAACCTGGAGTCACAAATATCCAGGTCTGACCAACAGCTCAACAGATATACTCAGAAAAATTATATTCAATCGAGGTCAGCTCATGGGATCGAATCCGGTGCCTCTCGACGCTAAGCAGAAGCTTAACAACCGAGATATGCTGCTGGCTTACATACACTAAATCTGTCTACAATACACTAAAACGAGTCTATAACGATTATTTTCACCATCATACTCTCAGATTTGATTTCCATATATATTGATGACCGAACCGAGCAAAATGGCAAAGTTTGAAAACGATCGGAAGAGTGTAGATAAGAACCAAAAGAGGCTAGTAAAAAAGGACCGAACATTTTAAAAAAATTAGGCCACGAGAGCAATTCAATAAATCTTTCAAAATGGAAGGTAGAACTTATCGAATATGAATTTCATCGAGAAGTAGGTTCCGTGTCGAATTAGTATATATACATACATATGTACGTACGTACACTAAATCTCTAATTTGTATAATATATACGAAGGAGATTTCTTTCGTCGGCGAATAGCCCCCTAAGTTTTTAAATTCATTAGGATCTGCAAAATTGCCTAGATGCGGGGTGAAGATATGAAAAAATGAAAAAAAATTAGAGCCACTGCGGTAAACAGGATCCCGGCCGGTTCTCTCGCGGACGAAAAATGTTAAATTATAAAAGAGTAATTGAATTTCTGGACCCATTTGAATAATTTCAAAAGGGCCGGCTCCCGGAGATTTTGTGGCATTTTTGCCCATTCGCAGAAACGACGACCCCAAGGTGAGGGGAGGGGACGAGACTACACTTTTGCGTAGGGGTTTTAACTTTACGTGATTTCCCTGATAAATGAGCTACGTAATGAATTATGCAGGGGAAGTCGGCCATTAGGCGTTGTTCTGTAATGCTTGCCGCAAACTCTCCCGCTTCCCCCTTTTGCATACGTATATTTTTTTCTCTCTCTCGTCTGGTTTCTCTTGTCGTCGTCGTCTTAGACGTGGCCGTCGTGGTCGCTTAAGCTGATGCAAATCGAGCTTTTGCCAAGCTTATTACCGTCTGAGCTTATCCTTATCGTTGCCACTTGAACGAATGCGAACAAGTTAATTTGTTGTCGAGCGTTTCCGTCTACGTACATTCATTTATGTATGTGGAATACAGTTGTCATCGTTTACAAGGGACACATGCAATCTTAAAGTGGTCATCTATACATACATATGTATGTACATACAAGATGTGTCTACAGACAAATTGATAGACAACCGCCTAGCAATATCTCAGATATCTGTGGCTCTACTGCCAACAGATATTGGTTTTGTTCATTATACGATACATTCGGTCGGGTGATTCTACATACATATGCATGTGTGTTTGTCGTTGCCTCTCAAGATTCAAAATATTATTAACCCTCCGTCACCCAAGTGGGGTATGCAAGTGCCCCAATTTTTACGTTTTTCGTAATAACTATATGGTTTTCAAAGAATGCACCCTATATTTCTTGTATTTTTAGAATGAACTACAAGAAATTTATTTTAATAGTTTTTGTATGTTTTAGAAAAGGGGTACATCGTAAAAAAATACATTTATACATTTCTACGTTCCAAAGTATGATTTAAAGGCGTTAGCGATAAGTCATGTTTTTGACTGTTCGCTTGTATATTCGAGTTGATCGATCAATCAATGCGAGAGAAAGAGACAGCTATATTTTCGTAAGTTATTGTTTTCGTCGCTTTTGGCACGTGGCTATTGAGTAATGCAGTCGCCTGTTGGCCTTACCTATGTGCGTTTGCATGTCCATGCTTGTCGTTATTTTTTAATACAAAAGTATTCAAAAACATGCTATTGGACTAAAACTTTTTTATGTTGATGTATAAAATGATTAATAAGATATATGTTGAACCCATTTGTATTGAGAAAAGCTGTATTTTGATTAAAAAATACGGGGGTCTTGATCCCGGTTCGGGACACTCGTTCTATCTCGACGCTCCGTCCTTCAAAGGTTAAATCAAGGACTGGAATTGTAATAATTTTTTAAACAAAGACTTTTAGGGCTCTTTTATGTAACGGTGAGGTTTAATTTTATTTGTCAATATACATATATGGTCCTAAACATCACACCTGACAAAATATTTTTTTGTTCTGCAAAATATTATTAGAAACGAAGTTTAGAGATTTGTTTTGATGAGGTATGTATGTACATATATCGTAGTAGCGTCTTTAGTTAGTATTAATGTTCTAACCACAAATCAGTAGCGTAGCTAGGAAAATTTGATAAACATGCTAAAGCTTTTTTCTTTCATTTTTGTATTATCTTATTTTTTAGCCTATATTTAAATTTTAAAATACTGCAATCATATCTTAAGACTATACTTAGCCTATATGTAAATTCTGTAATCATTTTTTGAACTTCATAATTTTTACTGTATTCAGTTAGTGTGAATTGATTTTCTTATATTTTTTATTTATTTTTAAATATATGTATTCATATTTGGAGATCCCTCGAGGGCCCTCTCGACCCCAAGGGCTCAAAATAATAGAACTATTTTTCAATAATTTAAAATATGAATATCTATGAGATCTCTCTCTTCCGTTCTAATTTTTGAAAAATTATAAATATACCCATTTTAATGCCAAGCTCCATTTGAATATTGTAAAATAGTGTCCGAGTTTACATACATACATATATGAAGATGTGAGGGGAACGGCTTTTGTAATTGGTATTTTTTAGCTCATTTAAAGAGCAGATATTTTTACTTTATTTGTAATAAATGGAATGAATTTTGATTATTTCTAAAAAAAAATATATTTATTTGAACCACCTAAAATGGCTTCAATTTAGTTAATTAAATACATACATATGTACGTACATACCTTAAGAAAGTATAGTCAAAAGATAATTGAATTATGTTTTTTTATTAAATTATGTGGAATTCCCATTAAAAGTCAACGAAATTATAACTTTTTTCTCCGGTAGAGTTTGTTTTATTTTTATACGGATTCTTTTAATTGTATTATTATTGTATAAGGAAACATAATCGTATAGTTAAAAAGCAGATTTGAAAATTTTTTTTTTCTAATAGAATTCTCAAAGACTTAAATTTTCCGGAAAAAGCGGTACTTACTGTTATTTATAATATCAAATTCCCATCAATCTTAAGTTATGGCGTGAATGATTGATCTTTCCTTTTCTGATCGAGTCATTACGACCATATACATAGTTTGAAAGCGATTTTTGTGTTTTTCTTTTTCATTGTTATGAAATTTATTCTTCGAAAAATCAAAATTTTAATTAAAGCACTGACGTGTTTCACACAAACGAACAAGAGCAGACAGAACAAGCACACAATAAAAGACGTATGTACCCATATATTGGATATATGTACATCCATATGTATGTATAGTTGATTTTACACGACATGCTATGTGCATAAAAGACAATTTTTCGTTTCAAGGATACCATTGTGTAAAGTTTATATGTATTTACATGGGTATATTTATAATATACGTACATACATATAATGTTTAATTAACTTGGCAAAGTGGTTCGAGATAAAATTTCTGTGAATATATGTATGTACACTTGCGTGTTTAGCTGTATATAAATATGTAGGTATATCTAATGTGAGAAAACTCGTGAACTCGATAAAGGATCAGGTTTGTTCTCTTGTTTTCTAAATTCAATTCAAAACTTGTTCTTTCTCGTTTGACGCTCGAATTCGTTTCCAATAGTCCCGCATCATCACGCGGATGAATCTTGCGAGGTATAATGTAATCACGGGATCGCAAAATTAAATTATCGACACATCTATAAAGTGTGTTCGAAAATTTTCACTAAAATTTGACGCGCGAAACTTTCCAAATAAACGGTAAAATAAACACGAAAGTATTAGGTTCGGAATGTCAATTACTTAGATACGAAATTTCAAAGCGCTAAGGTTTCGCACAGAGGAAAGTTTTACGAGAAAGTCTCGCAAGAATGGGAAAAATGAGAGGCAAAGAGAAGAAAAAAGAAACAGGTAAAACTTTTTACGGAAAGGCTGAGTAAGTAAAAGGAAAAAGAGACATTTTTGTGACAAGAGGTGATGTCAATGACGCAAGTAAATTTATATTCAGTTTACAATTTATTTTTCTATTGTGTCAATTGGTTATCTTTCTGTTATCGTTTGTACTGATTTATTTAGATATAAATAAAAAAAATACAATCTATTGAATTTTTAACTTAATTTTGCATGGTATGTGTATATAATTATTAAATAAATGATGTTGTTCGTCAACGTGTTGTATTTATATCGTTTGACCACAAAAATTAAACTGTGCTGGAAAATCCATCATTACGTCATAAAAACTGTTGAATGATTGCGGATAAAAATGATTGATTGTTTCCAGTTCAACTAAAATATGCTTTTTTATGTTTTCGGTTTTAAATAATATCGTGTAAAATATTTTTAACTAATTTGAGTAACGCAATTCAACTATTGGAAAGTATATTATCTCAACCGGAAGTAGTACATACTATAGAGTATATACTATATTCTTCGATAGATTTCAATCTATTGAACTAAAATTTCATGTCTAAAAGTTTTAGATTAATACCAAGTGATATATAAAAAGTGAAGTTCCGTCAACCGGAAGTGGTAGTTTAATTTTGTTCGCTTTTTCTTCTACTATTTTTTCGACCCTTTTAATATGTATGTGTGTTCTTCACAAAATAATTACAGTGCTATTTTTTGAAATGGGATTATTTCCTTTTAGAAAAGTCAAAAATGTTTTGGTCAAAATTCATAAATCGGAAGTTATATTTTTTTTTAAATATAATATTTCATTATTTATTTTGAGCTTTTAAATTATTTTTTTCCTCTTTATATCTAAATGTACAGTTTTCATTACATAATTCAAATGTTATTGACAAAACAAATTGCTGCTCTACTTACATATGAGCCGTTATATTTGAAAGTGGCAAAAGACCAATTTTCAGTTCAAAAAATACTTTCTATTTGACTTAATTCATAAAATGTTATCACTTATTTTAATCCGATATGTCTCGGATCCGATATATCCAGAATCTCAGAAAAGTAAAATAAACGTATTACAGGCCACTAGTATTTATAAATATTGTTAAACGTAAAATATTATATTTAATGTTTTGCGAAATATTTCTCAAAATGAAGAAAAGTGGACTTAGGCCACTTTTAAATATAACAGTTCGTGTAATGAAAAGATACTTTGAAATTAAACATACATACTTAGTAGTATTTGTATAGTATTCCTTATTACTAGCCTCTTTTTACTTTCACTTACGATTTCTAGTCAGAAGAAATTTGGGTTCTTATCCGATCGCTTTCAAACTTTGAAATATTTCACGAAATGAAGAAAAGCGGACTTTTGCCACTTTCAAATATAACGGCTCATATTTACATATGTTTGGTTGGTTACTTTGCCAGTGGGCTATAAAATATATTCGCTTATGTTTTTTTCAATTTCGATAACCTATTTCTACGTAAGACAGTTTTCATTTAAGTCACGCAGTTATTTCTGTCATAAAAATGTATTGAATTTTCTTGGATCGTATCGTATTTTTGCGCGAAAATATTACATATATACATAGGTACATATGTATGACGACAAAAATGTTTCGATGAAGAAGTTGTATCTGTTTGTCGCGTTTGTACATATGTATACGTGATTATATTCGTTACGACTAATTTGACATTTTGAAATCTATTTTCCTACGAGTTACACCAACTGTGGTGAAAAGTTAGTGATGGGTGATTTCGTTGCGAACTCGCGAAAATTGCGCAAGAATAAGTTTGATGGGGAAATTCGGATTGAAACAAAAGAACAAATTCGGAGACAAAGTTTCTTAATTTGCCGCCCAAAATGTATATATCTCGTTGTATGTACGCCGTATTGATCTGTAGTATATTTATATATATGTATATATATATATATATATATATATATATATATATATATATATATATATATATATATATATATAATTTAGACATTTATTTGGTAGTGTGCAAAGTTGCAGAGAGTGCAATGTACACACAAATGTAGGTGTTGAAAAAGATTTATTTTATTAGATCAGTTCGACACGGTGTCGAATTTACACGGAACGAGAGATGAAAATTTCCGAGCGGAAGTTGGCAGGTAATTTCGAACGACAAAGAAACGGCACAAAGGACAGTTTATTGGAATTTTAACGAGTCCCTTTTTTACGCAACAGGGAATTGGGAAAGAAAATACGAATGGAGATGTTGTTTGAGGAGAGAGAGTGCGCGCTTGAAACGTACCGAGATCACGCTTGAGATCACGTTCGCCCGACAATCATTGCCAACTTCAATATTTAATTAAAGACATTTTATTTTTGAGATCCTTAAGGTCCTGAAAGTAGACGATTGTCGCTTGTTAGTCGAAATTAAGTGGTCGTTTTGTTTACATAGGACGTTCACGGTTTAGTTTAATTTTAATAATAAATGTTTCGACGGATGCATTTGGATGATATGAAAATTTATATATATTAAATTTATTATGGAAATTAAAAAACAAATAAAATTAAATAATATGTACTGTCCAAATCGCTTGAATATAGAATTCAAGTTCTAAAATTTTTCAGATTATATGTTCAAAATAATTGTAAAAACAAAACTGGATAGTTGCAATCAAGGATTGTATTTTATGTTGTATTTATTTTACCCCATTATAACTAATCTGAAAATCCTTTGTTTAATTAGGTTTTATATGAACATATACGGCTAAAATACAGAGATTATTGAAAAATCAAAGTATAAAACAGCCTCGGACGTTTTTGTAATATCATTAATCATTCTTGCAAGTGTCAGCTCGTTTCACACAGATTTTTCGGTGAAATTATTCATCGCTTGAAATAAAATACATAATAAGTGGTTTTAATAAATAAATCCAACAATTATCAACACTTAAACCATAGGATTTCCCGTTGATTATTATTAGATTGGATAGCAAGGGTGGAATCAATTTACAATTCTGAGATTGGAATTACTGTATACAATTGACGGTAATCTCTCTGTCTGTATGTCTATCTAGTTTGCAATAACCGTATGCATAATTGAATGCATACATACATATCAATGTTTGTGTATAATGGACATACATATGTAGAAGTACACAAGTCAACGAAAAAAAAACAACCAATATGAAAATCAAACATATATCAAGATCGAATATGATATTTTATATGTCCATTGGATAAGAATATTTAGATATGAGTAAAATAACAGTCAAGAAATCAGCATTATTAAAATATAATACTTATACATACATATTATGTACATGGTCGGGAATTAATTACGGTAATGGAAGTCAATAATTTATGCATTAACATAAATTGAGAAGCATATGACGTGCTTGAAAAATATTGAAGAAGCCTCTTTTGTAAAATTAATAATTCATGTTATTTTAGTGAATTAGCTTTTGAACTTTTTATATGTAAAAGTTTTTGTACGTCCGTTGACATTGAATGGAATGACGAAGGAAAAACGATATCAGTTTTGAAAATTGGAATTGCCGTCTCAAATTTTGATAGAATACAATTGAAACGTTGAAAAGGAAATCAGCGATGAGAATAAATGTCGCAAATAAATTGTCGCCTTTGTATTGTAGTTGTTCGAGAATGATTACGACCTTTTGAAGCGAACTTAATAACTCGGGCCTCGTGCTCAGAAGATTAACATTTGACCCTTTCGTCGACTAATTATTGCCATTGTTTTACCAATAGCCGATTATCGTCACCTTTTGAACCGCCTTGCAATTGGGAAGGTGAGATTTTATATAACGTTCTTTCAAGTTTCTTATAAATAATTGATGTTTACTCACATAAAATATCAGTACTTTCTTAAAGTACACACGTATGTATATTTTTACTTCACTGAGAAATTCATAACCAAACAGGACACATACTGAACCCCCTCTACTAACATTTGATCAAAACTGTGAACGCAGATCGGAAGGGGATGACACGTGTGTTATTAATCAATAATAAACAGTTTTTTAAAATCTTACCGTATGTATGTATGTAATTTTTTTATTTTATTTTAGTATTTATTTTACATAAATAAATACCAGGAAGGCTTGACAGAAGACCCCAATGCGCCTTCCCAGACAATTAATTATAAACAATGCAGCATTTTAATTACATAAATCACTGTATTTCGAGAAGCTGCTATTAATTAATCTATGGATATAGATCGTACATAATTTTTACAAATTGTACATACATTAAACACAAAAGATTTGTGACAGCAAGTAGGATGATTTTTTTGCCAATTTTGAGGAACCTTTTCAACTATGATCAGAAAAAATTGGCAAACTTTGATAAGAAACGATCGACTTGGAATTCAAGTCGATCGGTTCCTATCAGAGTTTGTCAATCTATCTTATTTCATTGAAACGATTCCTAAAAATTGGCTGCCTGCTCTATTTCTCGCAAAATTCGAGTTCATAGCATTTCGAATTTGCTGATATATGTATAAAATGCTGTAAAAATATTTGTTAAATTTGTCCATAGACATCTGAAAAATTGCTTTGTAAATTATTTATCTATATTTTTAATTGGTCAGGAAGACGCATTGGGGTTTACCTGGTAGACCTTCCTGGTATATACATACATATTTATAAAAATGCATACGTAAATAGATCACGTTTTTGCTTTAAAATGCGATATATAAATGTTATTCCAAACAGACCTGGGTACTGTATGTACCTAAATATACGTGAATATACGTATATACATATGTATATGTACGTATAAATATACGTGAAAAAATTATGCTTGTGAAGTTATTTAGGAATAAATTGATATAAAATAAAACAGCAGTAAATATTTTATTCAAAATTGAACTAACCAAATGCGTACTTCGATCATTCTCCAGTTTTCCAAGACGTGCTTAAAATAGGCGTAAAACACTTTCGTAATGAATCGATCGGTTGTTTTGAAAAATTGATGACTGCGAGCTACAAAACTTTCACGAGCTTTATATTGTAATAATATTTTTTTTTTATTTCGCACCCCCCGGTCACCCTCCAAAGCAAAGATAACGATCGACGCTGATATTGATGGAAAATTATTTTTCCTCTCGGAGCTGAAAAAAAAAATAAACACGAAAAACAAAATTCAAATTGTGATTTCGTGGCGAATCCGGCGCTAAGTGCCATTTAGCACGAGGCCGATATATTTATATAATGTTATATACATATGTATATATGTATGTATGTATGAAAGTTTCGCGACCCGTCAGCCATCAATCATTTGCTCGAAACTCGCAAACTCTCGAAGAATCGTATTTTTCAATTAAAAATCGTTGAAATTTCCATGCCGATGCGCTTTTCACGTTCGTTGGAAAAAATCGTGGAAAATTTCCCGAGCACCCACCTATCGCATCGGGAAAATTGGCAATTTATTGTGAGTACTGTTTTTATTTGATAATTATATTGTTAATAACACCTTAAATAAATTATTATAAATATTCAATATACAAGTTCTCTATAGAGATATGTAGTTTTTTATTATTATTTATTTAGATTGGGAAAGGTGGCATGGCCAATGGACCTGATTTTATTTTCTCATGATGCCGTTATCGGGTTGCCTCTGAGCTATATATTGTAAATATATGAATTTTGTAGATTATAATTTAGAAATCACATTCAAATATTGGTGACAGTGGGAAGAATTTTTTTTTTAATTTGATGAGGAACCATTTATATAATGAAATAAGATATATTGGAAAAATTTGATCAAATTGGAGTCACAGTCTGACCAGCGGCACTATAGATAATACTCTGAATAAATTATTTCGAATCAAGGTCAAATAATCGAACCACGGGATCGAACCCGGTAATCTCTCGGTGGTTAGTATAATATTAACGCAATCACCAAGCTATGCTGCTGGCTAATATCATATTTATTTGTTGTAAAAAAATTCATCGATTAAAATAGCATTAAAAAAAAAAACTTTTCAAGATCATATTATAATTGTGGCTAATAATAACAATTATTATATTTTTGCGTTGTAATAGCATACTATAAAATAAATAATATATTGAACTGAAATAATATTAAACTGGGATTTAAGATTCTGCTGTATTTCGCTCAATTTTTTAGCATGTTACCCGAAAAAAGTCTTGAATTTTCTCGTTGAAATTCCAATAAAGCGTAAATATTTGCTTTGCCATTTAACTTCACGGACAAAAATTGAGTGCCTACGAAACTAAAGCATTTTCACAACAGACAGTTTATTTTCGAGTACGGTTTTATACACATGTAACTTTTTATATCAACAACATTCGATCCCGCACCATTTGAAGCGATTCATTCTTGTGAAGATATAAAATTCGATGAAAATTTATGGAATAATACAGACTTCTTCCTCTATTGAGTTTATGGAATCGCTCACAATTTGATGTGGTATAAATGAAAGTCGGATGAAGTTTCGAACCGGTGACTCGTGTGAATTTTGTTTCCCGTAAAAAGATTGACTATTTATGACCAAAAAGGTGGTTGCTCGTAAATATTCTTTCTTTATTTTTTTAAAAAAGTTGATTTAACCATTTGAATGCTAAAGGGTTAAAACGGCGAGAATTGATAACAACAATCGTTGTTGACATCATCATACATATATTATTATATATTATTATCATCATACATATACATATATTATTATCATCATACATATATATATATTGGCATAAGCCAACGCAAACTTGGTTAGTTATCTAATTGTATCAATAATAATATAGAATAATAACAAATACGAAAGAAAACCGTTTTCTATTATAGAGGCCATGAGCCGTCGCGCAATTAAATACAACTAAAATATAAACAATCTTCGATAAACTAACCCGAACAATATCTTTTTGAAAATAGATCAGAAGATTGTAAATTGTCACCTCTTAGTGCATCTTACTCGCTCGCTCGCGCTGGCAATCAGGAAATTAAGAGAGAGAAGTGAGCTACAGAATACTCGCTTTAAATATGTATATTACATCTTCATATATACGGTGGTAATAATATATAGAGGCATGGATATCTAGTGCATCTCACTCGCACGCTCGCATGTAAATACAAGAAATAAAGAGAAAGCGCTAACATTTCAATAAAATTGGAAATGTTAGAATTTCTCGTTAGGATTTTGAAAAACATTGTAGCAGCCAAAGGGAAATGTTTGTAATGGTTTTTATATAAAACGCATATCTATTCAAACGATATTTTAGTTTTTTGGAGGCGAATACATTAATTATTTTACTTATTTATTTTTTTTGAAAATTGTGTTATGCAAACAGCATTATCATTATCATCTCAGATACTAGGTAAATCCGCGAACATTTAATATAATGTAAATTAAAACGAAAGGGATTTATGTATGTATGTATGCATACGTGGTTTTTTTTGCATGGACAGATATGGAAATTTTAAAAAAACCCAAATATTTCAACTATCAGAAGTTCAATGAAAATAAGACAAATTAGCAAATGAAATAAAAATATGAAAATAAGATAAATTCGCAAACTCTGAAAGAAAACGATCGAACTGAAGTCAAAATCCAACGTCTGCCCAGTAAAAACCAGTGGGATTTGAACCCGTGACCACTTTGTTCAAAGCATTATATGCTAACCACTAGTCCAAATATATATCCAAATTCTGCCCAGCAACATCAGGCCTAGCTCGAACCCGTGACTCTTCAGCTGTTAATAACCACTGAGCTTGTTGTTGCTGGTTACAAACCGAATCAAAATATTTTAGGGCCCCAATTTTTTTCTTTCTTTTTAGACTCCTGTCTGGAGTTTACCGGCCTTAAATATGCACACCCCTTGAACGGAAGAGCGTTCTGAATGTGTCAATTTTTTCGTAGAAATAAAAGTCACACATCACTGTGTGGATGTGTATATGTAGGTATGTATGTGTGTATGAAGATGCGTCCTCCTTTCTATCGATTGGCGTGGAAGCTGCCATAAATCATCCGGTTTTGAAAAATCAGCCCGCGTTCTCTTTCTCGGGTCGGGGAACGATGTCGATACAGGGGCGGCTTTTAGCGGAGGCTAATAGGCGTGCGCGCCGGGGCGCCGCGAGATTTATTCCCGCCATACATAATACATTAGCCGGCTGCTAAGCCCCCTGCATTGTAAACAAGTTTGTAGTGCATTTTAAGCTCGCACCAAGTCCAGGCTCGTCTCAGGAAACTTCCCAGACATCGCCACTAGCTATTTATCAGCGGATGAATGCGTCCACGAAATATTACACTAAGTGAATGTACATACATATGTATATTATGTGTGTTTGTACTTTGTGAACGAGACTCTAGTTTGAAGAGAGCACTCTTTTACTTACACGAATTTATTGATTCGAATTTGAAGTTTATTGGATCTTCTCAAGATTGTTAGTGCTTGGGTTAAATATTTGAAAATCGGGTAAGCCCGATTTTTTGGAAATATCAGTATTCGGAAATCGATTGTTTCAAAAGTAGGTTTTTCTATAAACCTTAGTGAGAAACAATGGGATGCTATGTAAAACGTTAAAGGTGAAGATAAAGGTAAAGATTTGTCAACAGCCATGTCTCTCGTGGGATCTCTGGATATGACGTTTGTCACAGCTAGAGACCAATTTCTCAATTTCGTTTTTGAGAATCTTTTATTCGCACGGAAATTATTGTGTCAATCCGAAACAACAAAATTTCGTCGTAAATTTTTATCATACATATTTAGCCAGTAGCATAGCTCGGTCGTTAAGCTTCTGCCTAACATCGAGAGGCATCGGGTTCGATCCCATGAGCTGACCTCGATTGAAAAAGAATTTTTCTGAGTTTATCTGTAGTGCTGCTGGTCAGACCTGGATATTTGTGGCTCCAGGTCGATCGTTTCCTATCAGAGTTTGCCTATTTTCTCTGATTTCATTGTTGAACGGTTCCCAATTAAAAATTGGCTACGAACATTCCCAGCTACTATGTCACCACTATTTGAGTATGATTAATGTACAATGAAATTTATGTACAATTCATAGATGTCTCGTTAATTTGCGAGTTTTTAGTGTCTCGTAATTCAGCGACTTGTATAATAAAAATGCGGTATTGTTTGTAATTGGCCAGGAAGGCGCATTGGGGTTTACCTGTAAGGCCTTTCTGGTATAAAATATAATAAAATGAAAATAAATATAAAAAAAAATTGATAAACATCATTGTAATATTAATCCTTGATAATAGAAATGTCTGATTCAAATCTCGAAAGACAGCAACGGACATACAGCTTAAGTGTCACTAGTCATGCTGGTCCCTGAGAAGCTGGTACGGAAAATCAACTACTTGAAATTTGTCTGTAGATACATCCGTATCAATTTATTTATTTGATTTCAAATTGATGAAATATGTGACAGTATATTTTAAAATATTTAAAATTTAAGTATACGTATGTTTACTTAAATTTTAAGTCCAGGCTCGTCTCGGGAAACTTCCCAGACATCGCCACTAGCTATTTATCAGCGGATGAATGCGCCCACGAAATATTACACTAAGTGAATGTACATACATATGTATATTATGTGTGTTTGTACTTTGTGAACGAGACTCTAGTTCGAAGAGAGCACTCTTGGCGCACAATGTGGCCGTTTGCAGATCTGCCCAGACCGCCGCTCATTTAAAAACCGCTATACAATAAACTCTCGATTAAATTGCGGATTGACCGTGTTTGAAAAATATTAATTATTTTTTTTAAATTAATTTAATTTATTTCATACATATATGATTATGAGACGTACCGATTGATTGTGACCGTAAACACGCGTGTTATTTGTTTCAAAAAATTTTTTTTGTACAGAATTTATTGATTCAAATTTGAAGCTTATTGGATCTTCTCAAGACTGTTAGTGCTTGGGTTATATATTTGAAAATCGGGTAAACCCGATTTTTTTGGAAATATCAGTATTCGGAAGTATACGTATGTTTACTATAAGCCAGGTGTTGCATATTCTGTTATATTATGCACATATGTAGCCAGCAGCATAGCTCGGACGTTAAGCTTCTGCTTACCGTCAAGAAGGTGCCGGGTTCTATCCCTGAATGAAAATGAATTTTTCAGAGTATGCTGTTGGTCAGACCTGGATTTGTGCTCCAGGTTGATCGTTTCCTATCAGAGTTTGCCAATTTTCTCTGATTTCATTGTTGAAACGGTTCCCGGAAAAAAAAAATTGGCTAAAAATCCTTCCTACCTACTATGTCACCACTATTTGAAAAATTTGATTGATGTACAATAAAAATTTATGTACAATTCATAGATGTCTCGTTAATTTGCGAGTTTTTTCAGTGTCTCGCAATTCAACGACTTATAATAAAAATGCTGTATTTGTATTTGTAATTGGCCAGGAAGGCGCATTGGGATTTACCTGTAAGGCCTTCCTGGTATATATGTAAAAAAAAAAAAAAAAAAAAATATGTATGTATGTACTCACTGCACATCACTAGTGTATATATGTATATATTGTAAGTGTTTGTAATGTGGTAGTTAGTTGAAGTTTTGCTTGATAAACTTTTCGGTTCAGTTCTCGTGTGGTAAGATGAGCGAGTGTAAGCGGACGCAATGTTTGCTGCTCAACGCTGTAGGCGCTAAAATATTGAATAATAGTTGATGTTATTCATTTGGAATATTGAAACAGTCTGGCAAAGTTATATTGTGAGTGTGACCCAAATAAGTTTTGTTGGAATTGAGAAAGTGGAGTTTGCAATACGTATAAGTACTACGAGCCAGTGAATTAATATAGGTATATAATCTTTGAAATGAAAATAATGTATCTTACAAATAAAGCGTATATGTATGTACATACATACATATGTATGGTATGTACCAGTGATTATAAGTTGATCGATTATACTGTTTGTATGTATGCAGAAACAAATTATTTATTCAAAAATCTAGCTTCCATCGATCAAGCAAAAAATTCATACTGTAAAGCTTTAAAGGAACGCTTACAATATTTTTTTAATAATGAAGAAACAGTATGATAAAACTATTTGTTATTTGTAACTTTATCTATGTACGTAGTAACAATGAAGTTTTGTGATCATGCGAAAATTCAAACTTGAGATTTTGACTGATTCGAACTCGGAATCGATCACTGATCACGTTTACATGATCTAGAAAAAATGTGTGTGTGTGTCTGTGTATTTTGGGGATTTTTTGAACACCGTTAGTCCTATCGAACTGAAACTTAGTATCGTGTACTGAAATTCCTATCGACACGACGTAAAAAGTTGACCGAAAATGGTGCATTTTTGAATTCAATTATCTTCCAAACCACTAAGTGAATCGGACTAAAATATATGCGCATCTCGCATATATTAAATTTCGCGACGTTGACACATTTTTTTGTTTCTTATTACAAATAAAATATTGCTCGACGTAACATATTTTATTTAACAGAAATATATTTATTTAATGCGCAAATGATTCGTTCTAAGGTGCACCGGTAAATCGTACTCATTCCAAATTTAATTTATTTTGTTTCTTTTCTGTTATATTTTCGTTCATTGTGGCGCATTAGGAATTCCAGTAATGTCACAATGGTTTAAACTTTAAATACATAAATAAATTTATCGCGCAATTCCTTGACACAGTCAATTTTAGAACTCACAATTCAGAATGTATGTATGTGTATCTGTAGCATGTATCGAAATTACAAAGGTTGAACGAAAAACAATGGCTCGATGGTAAAGTGTTACGATAGTTTTGGAAGTTTCGAACCGTATAATCCGCGCTTCGAACGGGATGAAAGGATTGAAACTTTTTCATTCCAATCCAATTTTCATTTGCGCGTATTATGAGTGGATGCCCGGCTAGTAATCTATTAAGCTTCGCGCCGAGGGGAATTACGAGGATTTGAGTGTTCTTCTCTCAAAAGCACGACGCTTTCGATTAAATTCGAGCCCTTCAAGATGGCAGGAGAGCGTTGTGAAATTTTTCCGCGGACCGTAGTTGTAGAATCCGCGAACCCTTACTGTGTCCTCGACTGCCGCGAACAATCCACCAGCGGCTGTTAATCTGTGGGTTGCGCATTAATCGATGCCATTAGCGTCAAGCGTGCCACCATTAAGCGACCGAAGGCGGTGAGTTTAACTTGAATGGGAGTTGATTGTATTACGACAGTTTAGAAATGTTAATTGTTACTATTGTTCGTCGTTCTCTCTCTATCTCTCGTCCCCTATGTTTATCTTTCGTTCTGTGTATCATTTGATTTCGGAGATAATTTTTCGCGTTAATCAATCGTCAGTCTGATTGCGTGCGATTAATTTATATGTAGCTTGAGATGAACGCCATGGGTTCGGTAGATTAATTAAGTACATAAATTGATTATAGCAGAACTCGTGTGCCAGATGTTGTAGCAAATATTTAATTTGATTTTAATAAACATACCATAGTGTCTTTACAGGTTACCTCCAATATGACACTGGTGGCCAGAAAATACATAAAAAACATTTTGTATAAACATAGACACAAGAAAAAAAAAATAACAATAAAAATTACAAATTAAAAACTAAAAATTGAAATTTTTTAAAAATTTTATAGATGTTGAAATTGACCTAAATGTAAAAAACAATAAAAAGACGAATAAATTATTTGGTGAAATATTGAAAATATCAATGTGATCGCTGGCCAAATAAAATTTGAAGTGTTAGATTAAAATTTTTATGACTTGCAAATATACTTTTATAATTTTATTTTATTTCATATTATTTATTATTTTCATTAGCTGAATTTTTCAGCGTTGTTCGAACGAATTACAATTTGAAAATAGCAACTATTTTAGTAAATTTTCAAATTAACTTCCCTAGCTGTGACTGTTTCCAAAAATTCGTCCAGCAACTATTTAAGTTGGAGTTTGATGAAAGTTTTGGTCGCTGCAAATCAATTAGCTCGCAATATAAAAAAAATGTCTCAAAATATAATATGTATGTACATATAAAAACGGATGCGATGTACATATGTGACCGATCGTGTCGAGACGTGGGGTAGTAGAAAAGTGGGGGGGGGGGGGGGGTGTGGATCGTCTGAAATATGCTCCTGATATTGAGTGCATCTGACTTGGAACGGCTGTCGTCAGTGTCAGTTGCGCTGCGCGGGAGCGTACACACATACATACATACATCCACGATGCACACACTTACATTCATTCATCATTTCGATGCGTGCGAACGGGGAGCGTTCTAATACGCCGATAAATTACCTTACACCATATTTATACATAATATTTTAATTCGTGTATAAATTCCTTTCTGAAGCCACCCGAAATCAACGGGCACAAGTAATAAATAAAGATAAAAAATAGGTTCTTTATAAATAGAAAATAATTAATGATAGACAATCATGTTTTGTATGTTGATTTTTGAACGTATTATAAGTTTAATATATTATAGTAATACAATTTTTTAATCGTGTAAATTTAATAAAAGTCAAACATTTAATAAATGTGAAGATTTATTTTTTGTTGTAATTAAACTTTCAAATATAACGGCTCATATGTACATAATTGAAGTATTGATTTTGTTGAAAATAAAAAAAAAACCAAAGACATGGAAGTTCATGTATTTTATCGTTTAGGAAAAAGGTGATTATTATTATTTTAACGCTGGTTTAAGAGATTACTCATCTTCATAAACCTAACAGTTTTTGAAGAAGTAGTTTATGTTCATTGAATGTGAATATTGAATTTTGAATGAATAGTTAAGGCTTTCCAATAAAACATATGCACATGTAGGATATACGAGTAGACATTCAAAAAAGGTGAATCTATGTACGTACATAGAAATGATGGTAAAATATCCTTTTAAAATAATAAAAGCAAAATGATTTTAAATATTGTCGATATATTTTATCGTCAGGGTCGGAAAAACTTGATAAAATGAATGAAAATAACTCGTAATTTTCAATTTCCTTACGAAACTTTGTCGATTTGTGGAATTGCTCCAAATATGTATTTTTCGTTGGCGATCGTTCCAAGTTAAATATTGAAATACGTTTATACTTTTTTCATGTGGGCGTATTGACATTAGGATGTAAGAAAACTTAAGTGTGTTCAGATTTCAGCTGAAACAAACGTCAACTTACACACGATTTCCGGATTACGCACAAATATTTGCATTTCTATGAAGATTTTCAGAAGTCGATATAGGGGAAAATATTTGAACTACGTTCGGAAATTTAGGTTGTTTTCACTATACACTGCAAACAACTCCAATTGAGTTATTAAATAAATATAATATAGTATTTCTGAAATAAAAACTACATACATATGTATGTATATATGGAGTAGATATTTTCCTTTTTTATTTCAACGACATCCCAACCAATTCTTAGAAAAGTTAATTTAATTTTGACCGAATGAATGTGGAATATGCCTCGGTAAAAATTAATTAATTTCGTTCGTTTCGTAAAAAAAAAAATTATTATTGGGAGCGGGCTTTTGCTCTTCCTCTTTTCCCTTTTTAAGATAATCAGAGCCGGAACAAAGCGGTTCAAGTAAATATTGATACAACGGAATAATGAAAGTATCTCAATTTGTTCGATACTTATTAGATTTGATTTTCCTCGATATCTTCCAATATTCGCACTGAAAGCTCAATACACCCTCGCTCTTTCATCGCGCGGAGTTTTCATTATTATGCATAAATATAAAGAAAGAGACCGAGAACTTTAATAAGAAAGTATCATATTTTCATTAGACTAAAGGAAAACTTTGTTCTTAGTTTTATTTATAACAAAAAATGTATATTTTATGTATTTACATACAAGTGTGTATGAACGTAAAGGTAAAACGTCTGGAAACACTATAGCGTTATATTTTGTTAAAAAATGATTTAAAAATTCGTCTTAATAAAAAACAGTTTTACAAATTTAACATCATATTAGGTAAATACTAGTGCTTCCAATCCCGGAAGGTTACTTCAGCACCGGGATTGCGGTGCTGGGAATTTCCGTATCGGGATCCCGGTGCTAGCACCGGGATTTCATATTTCATATTTCAAAAACGTTCAATTGCATTTTGCAAACTCTCCCGATGTTTCACGCAAAAAATACTCCCATATTGGCGTACAAATTTTTTGGGTTTGAGTTTGAGTTTGAGTTTGGCTACATTCTTTAAATTTTCGGTTCGCATCCATAAATTTATAAGATTAAATAAAACATATCCGAAAATGTAATAAAATAAAGTAAAAAACATCGCTTTTATTCAATGATTTGTTTTTTACAAATAGTCCACCTAATATAAAAAAAACTCCAATTACATTTACTTTATGTAAAAAATGCGGATGTGACCAACCTACGACTTTAGCTATGTATTTCAAGAATATAAGAAGTATAAAAAAGAAAATTCGATAATCGAACATACATATGTATATACATACACGTTTACACATACCGGCTATGAGCATTTTCAATACAAATTGAACACAAATGTAGGAAAACTTACACAAGACTAAAGTTCTACTTCAATCTGATTTGAGTGGTTTGGGAGATAATTTAAATCAAAAACTTAAAATGAAATAGAACACCTATAAGGGGAGGTACCATTTCCGGTCAACTTAAAAATTTGAAAAAAAATTACGGTGTATAGATAAAAATTTCAGTAACTAATACTTAGTTTCTGTTCGATAGGAAAAACAGTGTTCAAAAAATCTCCAAAATACACTGACACACAATAAACATACAGACACTCACACAGAAACACAGACACATACATATTTTTTCTAGATCACAAAAACGTGATCAGTAGTCGATTATGAGTTCGAATGAGTTAAAATATACTTCAAATATCATTGCGGTTGAGTACAATATCTGCGACAAAATACAGGCCGTTCATATCAATTCGTGGAAACGGCAAGTCGGCGTCGAAACGGGTGGAAGAAACGGTTGGAAAACAAATGGACTATGACTATCATTGCTCATCCCACCATTGTTCATTATATAATGTTGTTTTATGTTTTTTCCATATTATTTTTCTAAAAATAATATTTTTAAAGAAATTTCTGCCAGCACCGTAATCCCGGTATTCAGACTAGTTTCAGCACCGGGATTCACGGTGCCAGAAAACACCGGGATTGGAAGCCTTACTAAATACTATTGAATCGGTGAAATATATAAATTTAGTTGATTAATCATTTAATATGTAAGTATATAATAGATATACACCAGAGAGAAAATACATACGTATAATTATGCCATTGGGGAAAAATGCCGAATATATAGAGTATTTAAAAAAGCCACTATGTGAATTCCATATAATTACAATGGTTTTCCTATTATTCAACATTAATTTTATACTTTATTTTCCTAGGTTTGCTTATTTTTAATAATATTTTAAAATTAATACCATGTAAAAAAAGTTTTTTAAAAACAAACCTCTTTTTTAGTTTTGCATACAATATTAAGATATATAAATTATTATTTTGAATAAAAATACCAATAAATGTACCAATAAAAATACCAGTGTTATTTACTACTTCTACTGCTTTGTCATCCAATGAGATGCTATCAGGCATGCAATAACTATTGAACATTAGTTTGGTCTTATCTACGTTGGTAGATATGTATATGTATGTATATCTATGCAAACAAAATAAAATAACAAACATAATCCAATGATAACATAAAGACAATATAAATATGTATGTGTATACAAAAACATATCAAAACAATAAATAATAATAATGAATCAATCAATTAAAATTCAATTTATGGCGGTCAGGAAGTAACTCCATCCACCACAATTTAGAAGATGCGGCAGCAAGATATATTTATTTCCTTATTGTGTTCTCTTTTTCATCGTGTTTTGATGCGAAAAATAGAACACATTTTTAAAAATTCAAATCAGTCACGTTGAAAATTTTACGGAAAAAACACAAATCACTCAAATTTTTTTCATCACTTTGCGTGAATTAATCGCGAATTAATTATTCGGGTCTTTATAACCCTTCCGCCAGTGAGGCGGAAGATAGGGTTGAGGGTAACCGGATAATATTTTGACTCGACGACAAAGAGACCGCTACTCCCACTCTTGTCATCCCACTTTCCCCTTGAGACGGATGACAAATGGGTCCCTTCGCGGCTCTCCTTCGTTCCATCCATTGTGCAAACACGGATTTGACCGTGCCCTAGACGTGGCCGCGATCATTTCACTCGTCCTTTTTGACGGATGACACTTGCGCATACCGAAAGAAAATGTTCGTGTATGTGTATTTTCATCTCGCACAAAAAATAATAGTGGCAAGTCTGCTAGAATTGGTTCAGCAAACGGAAATGTTACTCGCACTATATTTTCGAATGTAGAAAAACAACATCTACCATTATACGTATACCTATATTGTATATATGTAGGTATAAAATTGAATTTTCGAATGACTAGTGCGCAAAACGACGGTTTTTAATTTAAAACCATAAAATTCCGGTTTATTAAATTTGTTAATTTTCTTTAATTACATGACATGACAAAAATTATATTGGAATTTTTTCGTGAAGAGCATACATATTTAAAGGGTAGAAAAAAAAGTGGAAGAAAAATCGAACAAAAGTAAACTGCAACTTCTGGTTAACGGCTTTTCTTTAAACTTTACATATTCGAAAAAAATGGTGGAAGAAAAATTAAACAAGAGTAAACTACCACCACTGGTTGACGGCTCTTCTTTAAACTTTAAATATTACTTGGTATTAAACTAAAACGTCTAGAGATTTCAATTCGATATACCGAAAGGTTTCTGAGAAAACATAAAAAACCTTGGTTCTCTTGAGTAGAAGTATAACTTCCGGTAATATAAGTTGAGGTAAAAAATATTTTAAAAATGATAATGAATGAAATTTATCATTTTTATTATACTATATGCTATATATACTAAATGCTATATAATACTATATGCAATACAAATTGTGTTATTGATCTAAAGTAGAAGAGTCACTTGAATACATTTTCAGTTATGTTAAACATATTCCAAATAAGTAAATTTGGTGTGAAAATGGATAAAATGTTGTCCGAGTCTTTCCTAGGCGTATTTCGTTACAAATTACTTTAGAGAGAGAAAGAGAGAGGAAGACCTTCCGCAAAATAAATTATCGCTGGTGTTGTTCTTATCCACGGAATAATTTGTTAATTTATGCTGGACCGTATAAATTATGACGTGAAGGCCGGGAAGAAGTGACGGTGAGGGTGTGACGGGTGTTTGCCCGAGAAAAATAAGGGGAGATTGGTTGTTGGATTTCGCGAGACGCGAAATCAAAAACATAGCAGCAGCTCTTAAAAGCCACGCTCGTGCGAGATCGAAAAATTGAATTTTCCTCGAGGCTCGAGGAAATTGCACAGGTTTTTCCGGCGTGGTTCTTTCAAATGTACCCTTCCTTTGTGGCGAAATCTCCGTTTCTGTTTGTTTTATTTAAATTTGATCGTAACATATTCCAGCGAAGATTTATTCTTAGCCTTGAAATGGAGTTTTTGTACAAAATGAAAAACACTTGGATAGAGCATCTCAGTTATATCATACACTGGGTAGCTCAGAAAAAATGATATACATATACACATATATATATATATTTTTTTTCTTTGATAGCTTATACTTTCTAAAATAATCTTATTCTTCTTGTAAAGTTGAATCTTTTCCCGTTTTGAAAAGTTATACGGGATTTATTTTTGTTTACAGGCATACATTTCTCAGTCATCTTATTTCTTCCGTTATCTTTTTTTCGTTCTATAACCTTACCGATATATTGTTATTTTATAATATATATAAAAACGGACGCGATTTATGTGTGGCCGTCCGTTGAAATCAACGGGAATAACACTAGTATTATATAATATTTATTATTACCGAAATTTTCAAAATCATTTTAGATCTGTACATATGTACATATGTAGTTGGGATGAAATCAGTTTTTCTCATAGGGTGATTTAATTAATTAATTTTGATAAATTGGAAATTTTGTAATTTAAAGAATAAATATTCAATATATTTCAAACATATGTATGTATGTATGTACTATGTAGGTGTGTAGATATATAGCACATAACAATTCAATTTGGTATAACATCGTCATAAATCGTGATTGGAAGTCCGCGCAAAGTAATAAAAATAAAAATGGTCGTTTTTCAGGTGGTTACGTTTTTAGCCGGAACGAAAGCGATGTAAATTTTGTTACGGTTTTAAATCGACGTTGAAACAATAAAAAAAAATACATTAGAGTCGAAAAGAACGAGTGGGTGGCGGTTCGACGACAGGGGGCCATTTATAGGGGAATGCGACATAAATCGAGTTTAATGCCCGTTTGACAAATCGAAATGTAATTCGATCGATGTTGATGGACCAACTTTTTAAATCAATACATTGAAAAGTTGTGTAAAATTTTACGGTTTTGTTGACGTTTGAACAAGCGAATTCAACGGAAAAATATTTATTAAATGAATATAAAAAAATAGCATATAAGTGAAAATTTACATTACATATTACATATGTATGTATTTGCCTATTTGATATTTCGTTTTATTAATTGGTTTTATTATTAATGTTTTCAAAAATTATTATTCAACTTTCTTCATCAACTTGTGATATTAGATACTAGAAAAAAGCATTTTGTTAAATATATATCTACATATATAAGCTTTCTCAAAGTCAAGATATTGCTTGATTTTTGCAATTAAACAATATCTCGAAATATTTAGTTTCGTTTCTTTTCATCAAACTATTTAGATAATTAATTTTTATGTGATTGAAAAGAAAAGAGGAGAAGAATGCCGAATAAAATTTTTCATTTAAGGTTCACAAAACTCGAACAAGTGAGCTATGTAGTGCATCACCAAATAAAATTAGGTAACCACGATATTAATTGGTAAAAAAAATATAAACATCTGCTTAAATCAGCGATTTTCAAATTGGGAGGTGGCAAAAGTTATTTTTAAGATAATATAATAAAATAAAATAGCATACTCGTATATAAACATTATAAACATTTAAATCTGTTCCTGAAACGCACGTAATTTTTAACTGGTTATAAGAGAAAATCTACTAACAATGAAGATACTGACGGTAGTACAAATATATTAGGAATATAAGTGACAAGCAATAAGAAAATAGAAATGCTAAGACAAGAAAATACGATTTATCATTGGAATTCACAAGTGCATAGATAGCTTGGACAGATCAATATGTTTTCTCTAAAAGAAAGTTTTGTTTTGCTCTGTACGAAAGAAAATTACATCAGTTTAATGAACAGAAACTAACAAATAAATCGTAAAAAGTTTCTTGCAGAATCACAAAATTAATAAAAAAAACCAAATATTATACAACAGGAGAGCCACTACTTTTGCTAGAATAATTGATATAGTTTAAATAATAATATGTATAATACAAATCATATGCGAAACACTTGTCGATAATATAGGTACAGTTGAAAGAGGAATTTTATTGTTCTGTCAATTATATTTATATTAATACATTTGTATTATTTAAAAATGTGTTTGTACTATTTAATGAAATAAAGAAGGAAAAGAGGGGGGGGGGAGAGGCACCAAGATTAGATTTTTTTCAAAAGGGGGCCTTCTAGCAATTAGTTTGGAAGCCATTGGCCTAGATTGAAGATTTATCGGCTTTTAACTTTATAACTTCAAGCTGAAATTACTATGATGACACCTGATGTCAAATATACTCAACGAAGAGCGGCAATAAGAGTGGGGGAAGGTGGGCGTTTTGTGACACCCCCGTCGAACGAGGCGAAGCGAAAAAGTCGACAAGCAGAGAAGACAGTCTTCCCTCATAGGAAATAAATGGGCACACCATTCGAGAGGTGGTTGGAAATCTCTGGCTCCGGCCCTGGCCGTACTGGGCTACAAATTATAACCCATTCTTTGATGTCTGCAACAGTTATGTTCATTTCGCAAACAAGCGGAATAATAATAATTCGGCGCTTCTCTGAAAAGTTGCTCCTCTCTCTCCCTTTATAAATCAACCGTGAAGGCGGCCCATTAAAATAAGAAACGGCAAAACGTGAACGGGCTCCGAGCGGAGGGGAAACGGGGACAAAAGGGCGTAATGATTGAAATTTCGGAACGATGAATTCGCGCGCTTGTACGTCGCCCCGTCGGGATCGCCGCCCCTGGGACTTCGCCTTAGACGCGCGTGCCATTCAAATGGAAACTTGGCGATATTCGCACATATTAACCCCGTGCACCCGCCCACCCACCCACTCTCAAGGCTTGCTGTGTTCGCCATTTTGATTCTGAAAGTTCGGAATCGGTTTACAACACCGGCTCTACAAAGGCCGATGGAATTCTTGATCGTTTCTAAACTTTGGACTTTTAACATTTTAATCTCTTTCAAATACATATAATATGTACATATGTATGCCCATTCTATTGTCAAATTTAATACATTGATTTCGTTTTTTTGTCTGTAAGATGATAAGTATTTAATAACATAGTTACGTATTTTATTCTTATATTAAATGTCCAAACTTTTAAGAGGATTACATATACGTACAATATGCGCTTTTAATGGTAAAACTACTTTCAGTTTACGTTTAATACTTTCGTAAAAGAGTTTTCGTATACTTTAAAGAATTTCAAAGAGCTTAAAAGTTATGTGAACAACGAGTACGTAAACTATATATAATATACATAATACAAAAGTCTCTTGAAAGCTTTTTTAAAGTCTTTAAAAAAACACAATCACATCCATGTGCCATTACACAAAAAGTAAATGATTAGGAAAAAAGTGACTACATTTGGATTACTATTCTTAGAATAACATATCAATTAATTTTCTTTAATGAATTGAGTCTCACAAATAGCTTGATTACACTTTAATTAGTTGTCCGCGGTCAATGTCTTAAGTTTAACACTGAAGGATTACAACCCCTTCATTGAACACGAAGAGCTTATCCTAAAAACTAAAATGAGTCGGAAGTAATCAATTATACTGTATGTTTAAAGCCCAGGGAGAAAAGTCGGATCGCTTGTCGGCGGTTCGGACGGTCCGATGCTGATGAGATAATCTGGGACTCTTTTTCTTGAGGGATGAGATATGGAGGTCTATTTTTCAACGATGAACCAACCCCTCATGCTATAGCATCTCCACCAATCTCACTCTCTGTCCATTTCCCCGGAGAGCTTCCGTTCGCTCCAGGTTGGGGCTTCGCCTCATCCGACCACCCACTCACTCTCCCCTCCCACTACAGATATTTTCATTCAAATTAATTTGAGTTTCCTTTTGATAAACAGAAACGTGTCCGGTAGATGAAAACATTCGAGAAATAATTTGAAAACGTCTCCACTTCTATGCTCTAACGCCCTTACTTCTCCTTTTCGCAATTCTCCATCCCCGTTCCCTGTTTCCGGTCCGTGTTTGTTGCACTGGAGATCGTTTCGACTCACCCCGCTTCTTACCTCGAAGTTGGAAGCTTTTGGTGTTATTTCACTACAGAAACGTAAATTAAGATGCAGGCAGGAGATTACTTCTCTTTTCTGACACGTCTTATTTTAACGAGGCATTTAAACGAAACACTTTCACGTTTGCGTTATGACATTTTATGTATGAGTTTTTTCTTTAATCTATTTAATTACTTCTTATGATCACTTGGGAATAAAATGAAATTAAATAAAGTATTTAAAATTATTGTTTTCAAAATTAAAAATAACCCGACTTAGTTAATTTTTTTAAAAGCTTTTTTAAAAAGTTGATAAGGATGATGAGGATTTCAGTCAAAATCTCAATCTATATTACTTTAAGTTGTATACAAGTTATGAGAAATGAAAGAGATTCGTTTAATACCGAATCTTTATATTATATTTATAATAATCCACTTTTAACTTTCACTTATTATATTTGAGAAACACCGATGAAGAATACTTTCAACGATGAAGTTGAAAAGTGCAAATAACTGATTTATCAGCTTCCTCTCTCTCTGACTGAATTGATCTACTGATTAACTGTCGCACTGAAGTCCGGTTTATATCTTCGGTTCGATGATTTCATGTATGACTGTGAACACTTCAAATTAGATCAGAGGAACTCACTAGTATAATTTTTAAGTATATTTTTTAACTAGTATAGTTTTATTTTTTTAATTACGTCTTTCTCCGCGGACCGGCTACCACCTGTCCACGGACCAGTAATGGGCCGCGGACCATAGTTTGAGTAGCACTGGTCTAGACATTAAAAATAAAAATTCAAAAAATATTTGTGATTTTATGAAAAACAATTCTTAAATGGTTTATTTTGACCATCAACACAGTCATCACGTGAGAATATTAAACTTTAGACATATATGTACATTGGATTATTCATATAATTTAATAAATAATGAGGCACGTTTAATTAAAAATTGAAATGGTACGAATGTTTTACGAGTGTTTATGAAGAGAAGTTCGGAAAATTGTATGAGTAATATAAAAATGGACGAAAAACATGATCAGACGTTCTGAAAATCTATGAATATTATCTAAGTGGACTTTTGCCACTTTCAAATATAACGGCGCATATATAGAGAACACCTTGTCTAACTAAATATTACCCAATGAAAAGCATGATTAATTAATCTTCAAAGTTTAAAAAAAATGCAATACCCGTTTACCAGTTCAACTTGGAAGGTACATACATATGTAGTGCGATATATTATATTATACGTACATGACTTAAGGCTTGTGCATATTCGATGGATGTTTCAAACCGCATTTAATTTGGTAAGGACTGATTTGTCGTGGTAATCAATCCTCTAAGGATGGCTTACAAGAACTGATGCCAAGCTTTTGTATGTACATACATTGCATTCAAGTTATTCAATTTGTGAGGATTCTCAACGTACGACCTTTCGAACAATTTGCCGAGCGCACAGTGGTGCGAGTGGCACTACAATTGATTTTCCGCGAAAAAGTTTTCGCAAATGCAATTCTGATCGTGTTCCATATTCGAAAAAGTAAAACAAAAGCTGGGTTAAATTTAACAACGATATCTCACACGTTACACGGTGCTTAAGGCGTCACTGTGCCGTGTGATCCTTAAAACTCCACTTTATTATACTTGATAAATAGTCGACGTGCGCTATCGCGATCTATGAGAACCGCCCACTGTTTTTCCCACCCTTCCTACTCTTCAACCCTAACGGCCCACCCTTCGGTGTCGGCTGAGAGAGTGACTGATTTAACCAATCGTTTTCGAGCACGTCGTTTCGAGCACGTTCACCGATTACTGTTCGTTCACGTTCACATTCTCGACCGGCATGTTGTTTCTCCGCGTTTCGTCGGTGACCATTTTAATTATAAGTGAAAGCATACATAAATGGTAAAAATTAAACATGCAAGGCACAACTCGTCGGAGAGATCATATAATTAATTTGAAATAATATTGAACGAAAATTTTGTATGATGCATATTTCATATAAAGAAATGGTATCATTTGCCGTCTACAACTACATATGTATACATACATATATGTTTCAATTATGATTGTGAAATTCTTGGAAAACATTTTAAATCTAATATATACTTTCGAAAGAGACTTTTTAAGTATGTAATGTTGGTTCGTAAATCCGTGACGTCATCGAACAAATGAATATTCAAATAAATTTAAATAAAATAAAACTATTCAAATAAATTTAATAAAATGTTTACTATTAGATTGGCCATGTTTAAACGGTTTATATTATAAATACCGATCGAATCGGGGTAAAAACACTAGTATATTATAATGTAACTATGTAGTTTATAAATAAAGCTATGATATATTAAAAAATATAGATAGCAATTTAATTAGTTGTTGAAAACAATTACTTAATATTGGGTCTTGGATGGACAATGGTTATCCACATAATTTGCAAAGTAGCTTTTTCTGTCAAATTGTCATCAATTGGTGAAACCGACTGCAATTTTGTTCATATGATACACCATAATAATAAATTTATTTAATATTCAAAATATTTCAATATGGAATATCACCTGACAGGTTAAGCTTAGGACATTTTTTTATGGTTTTCAAATGCAAAATTTCACTCATCAGTATTTTGTCGATAAGTAGTACTTTATATCTCTACAATCGCAAATACACTTTCAACAACGTGCGCCAGTTGTAATATAACAGTTTTCACAGCTCTGGTGTTTTTACGAATGCTTTAGAATTCAATAATGCGTTAGTTTTTGCTAGGTATTACGAATAAAGGTAATGAGTACCGTATTACGATAACTCTAAGAATTTGTTCAAAACAAAAATGTGGCTTTCGAACTCAATTTTCTAATCGAGTGACGTTTTCACGGAAAACTAACCTTTCCATCTAAACTGATATCAACTTATAATTGAACTGTATTTTCAGTTGTTATATATTTTGACCAGGAATGTAATTCGCTATATGAATCAACTTACGTGTGTTAGACGGAATATACTCCAACTAGTCAAAATACATTACAACTGAAAATACACCGTAGTTGGTACCAGATTAAATGGAATTTCAACTAGTCAACATATGTACATACATATGTACATATATTACACTTCAACTGTAACATATACATACATTATTTAAATTAAAGTTGCAGTACAAAAGTCTACACCTCAATTTTAAATGGCATACCTCAAAATATATGATTCTTATTGATCAAAACAGATATTTTACTTGACTAATAAGAATCGAACAATTTATCTTCAATTGTTAAGTTATCTGATATGAATTGAAACTGTTATCAATAAAAATACATTGACATTCTATTCTAATATATACTTTATTTTTTTAAATAAAGTAATTGACTTTTATATTCAATTCGTTTCTATTGATATTTTAATATCGCGATCTCCTATTTCATGAGTTTGAGTTTGTTTATATTGTACAAAAGCATTCACGAAATTGCGAATTTTCAAAGACGACCAATTCAGGCTGGTTCTAATAAGAAAAGCTGCATTGTATATTGTATTTTTATAAAATACATATGTATGTTAATCGTTTTTAAATACATATAAAATAAAAGTTTTAGAGGCACAATCTCACTCAGCATAATTCATAATTTGAGCCAGAATTAATTTTTTGGAATGTCCATTGTCTGGTACCAACTGTCGGCGAGGATGAGTTTTATGAATGCGAATTTGCGGTGTCAGTGCGAGAAGAATGTCAGTATTTTCACATGCGCAGCTACAAATTGTTATATTATGTACGCGGGGTGCTAATTTTTATTCATGAGCGGTTCTACCGTTTTGTTCCGCGGATCTCTCGTTAAGTACGAGGTGGGTGCCAAAATGCAGACAGCTGGCGCCACTTTGCCACATTGCCACCCACCCCCCATAATGAAAGGTGGAGTTGTTAATCAAATATGCTCTGAAACCTGGGGTACATTTCACCGAAGCCCCGTGCATACGGAATTCAAAGTATTCAACAATGTTATATTGGAAATGAACATTTACATGTGTACGTACATTTGTATGTAACATAAGTGCATACATGTATCGGCTAAGAAAAATGCTAATTTTGGATATCATACGATGAAACTATTGAAGAACTTGTAACGTATCAAAGAACGTTTCATAGTAATTTCATCGATTTTAAACAATGTCCTGTGCCTCCAATCAATTGATTTAATTCGACAAAAATTCCAAAAAAGTAGGTTTTTTAATATATATGTACATATGTATATGTAAATATATTTATTCCTTTTTTGATTATTTATAAAAATATTAAATGCTCAATAGTTACCTATTGCATTTTAATTGGATCGATTATGATAAGTTTTGACCGATAAACGAGAATTCAAAGTTGCCGTTTTATCAGAAACCATACAAAGTGCGCCACGATCACAAATCGCTTCGGCAATTTGTATGGCGGAAGCGGTTTTTTCAGAAAGTCGTCATTTTTTCATGTCCCAGTTATTATTTTGAATGTAGAGGGTTGTTGAAAGCCCCCAAAAATGATCTAATAAATATAATGAGGCCAAAATGTCATACCTATGGTATTAAACTTGTACATATGAATTTATATAAATTTGATAGATCAATGGTTAGCATGTAATGCTTTCAATTGTGTGGTCACCAGTTCTAAAACTGGCTTTGTGCTGCTGACCAGACCTTGGATATGTGATTCTAAGCTCTATTGTTTCCTATCAGAGTTTACCAATTTATCTCATTGAAACGGTACCATCTCTCTCGACATCAAGAACTACCGACCCATTAGTCTTCTTTCAGCGGTTTATAAGCTCTTCAAAAAGATTATTACGAAAAGGTTAAAGAATAAGGAGGCACCATCTCTCCTAAACTATTCAATGCGGTGCTTGAGGGCGTTAAAAATCGTAATTACAAATATTATTATATGGAGGTTTTTTTCCCGTTTCACAATAAGGTTCCCGGACATGCATACACCAAATCCTGAAAGATTCATCGTAATCGGTTATTTGGTTTAGGAGCCTATTCGAGACAGACAGACAAACAGACATTGATTTTTCTATATATAGATAATATATAGATAACTTTATTTTAATTCGTATATCAATTCCTTTCTGAAGCCACCCGTTGAAATCAACGGGCACAACACTAGTCATTTTATAATATTGTATAATATTATAGGTACTATATGCATAGACCAGTTAGGTTTGCGACAAACGGTAAGCTGATGGGAGAGTTTAACCCCTTAATGGGCGCGATAGTCCGAGTAAAGATAAAATACGATACGTCCGGTGATTTTGCCCATTCAGTATTTGATAGCCCACCTGTATAGGGTCATCGAGTCCTTACTGGGGGTGGGTGGGCGGAAAGGCGGGTGCAGTTACAAGGGTCTGTCGCAGTTAAGACGACCGCCCACCCGTCCGGTTATTGTTTGGCCGGATTAACATGCAAATGGCGGCGGAACTGTTTAATCAGCTCGAACTGCGGATAAAGCTGTTCAGATCCGCGATAAATCGGATTGCGGTTGCGCGAGCAAACACTGCTTGCTCCGCTATAACTTTCACCTATGTACATACATACGTGTATTGCGAATGTTAACCGTCCTCGTCGTACATATTTGTAAGCTAAGTTATGGTGTGAGTATAGCCCTGGCTATTTATATTCATGGCATCGCGTGTAATGCTTGAAGTTTGCTTTGCCCAATGGAACCAACCTAAATGTCATCCGCAACTTCGTCAAGTTGGGTAATTTATCATTACGATTTATCGTAGCGACAAATTAATAGATAATATGTAGTACATTTTCTTAAGGACTGAAACTATTTTGAAACGGAATTTAATTTGAATTTAACCAGCAGCGTGATCTAGTGGTGAGTGTTGTATTCTTTCGTGCAGGGTGTCACGGGTTCGATTCCCACTAGAGTCTCGTTGTTGGCCAGACCTTGGTTTGTCAAGGTCGATCGTTTCTTATCAGAATTTGCCAATTTTTCTGATTTTCATTGAAACGGTTCCTGTAAAATTGGCTTTTCCTCTCAAATTTTCTATTGCAAAACTTTGAGTTATTGTTATATCTCAGGTTTCGCCAGATTTCTCTCCTTAGATGTATCTGTGATTGTTTATTGAATATAAAAAATCGTATTGTTGCAAGAATAATGTTATTGATCGTATTGTAAACGATGTTTTTAATATCTGGTCATAGATGTCAGATATTGTTTCGATTTACATGTGTATCTATTTAAATATTTGTATATATAATTTATGAGTCTTAATCTGTTTAGCACACTCGCCGCTTTGGAGCAATCTGTTATAGGAGTGTGCATGATTAATAGAAAAAAAAATACTTGATAAAGTATTTTATATATTTTTTGCGAAGTATTTTTTTTTCTGTAAATAATTACATATGTATGTACGTAACGAAAGTTGTGTGGTTTGGCGTAGTACGGTACTACATAATATCATAGGTAGTGAGCGATATTTGCGATAGACGAATCAGGTGACAAATCACTTCGTTTATGGGCCATATTATAATCTCATTTATTACATTCCGGCAGTAACATTTCTGTTAAATACGTATTATGTATATATGTATGTCGGAAATTCCATTCCAAAATGGAGCGTTAAGTTTAATACACTTAAATAATTATGGGTGAGAGGTAGAGAAAGTATATCTTCTTCATCATCATCTACAGCCACTCATCATCCACTGCTGGATGAAGGCTTCTCCAACACGCTTCCATTCGTCTCTGTTTTGCGCAACTCTCATCCATTTCACCACACACATTTACCTAATTTGATCTACCCATCTTCCCCGCGGTCTTCCTTTTACCCTTTTGCATTCTCTCGGGTACCATTCAAGCACTTCTTTTGTCCACCTTTCGTCCATTCTAAAGCCACGTGGCCCACCCATTGCCATACTTCTCACCCACGTGTTCCGTTTCTTGTCTTTCCTCGTTATGCCGATTATACAGCGTTCCATACTTCTTTGAGTGCATTGGACTTTGTGAAGTATCTTGGCGTTCAGTGTCCAATAAGTGACGAAATGTGGAAGATAGAAGATCTCGAATCGAATCTAAGAGGTTAGGGGATTAGATGAAATAGTGTTGTTCGTTATAGGAAATCGCGTTGGAGATGCCTTCATTCAACATTGGCTGCAAAAATGATTATTTTAGGTATTATTAAAAAAATAATTCTGCTAAGAATAATTTTTTTAATAATACAAAAACGAAAGGAATTACGCTATTGATGAAGTTGGCACTATGTAGTTTAAGCATTTAAATTAATCTTTTTGGTTAAATATACAATCATATGTACATTTATAAAAGCAAGCTTTTAAAAACACAAGGTGGATACAGAGTCGGAGTCGTAAGCAACTCCGACTCTTTTTATTATTTTCTTTAATAAATAGTATAACGGTATGCGTCAACTATGCGTCTCCAATTTTATTGAAGTAAATATTTATAAGAAGTCATGAATTTAAATTACATTATAAATAGAATCGTTAAATTGCACGTATTTTGATGTGTCAAAACCGATTGCCTGCGCCATACTTTTCTTTATTCTCATTTCTTATGAACTTCATGCACATACATATATTATGAATGTACTAAACTTTTATTTATTCCGATTTCCATATCAATAAACAATAAATTGGGCTACATGTCAATTTCTAGTGATTATCTAAATTGCTTTAATTTTTTGTATTATGAAAATCGCTTTAATTTTTTATACGTTGGCAAGAAAAGTCGATCTTATTAAAATCGTTGAAGTTGGAGTCGGAAAATTTTAAAGTGACTCCAAAGCCTTGAACATACACAAGTGACAACTATTTTTTAATAAAAATTATGTTCAAAGAAGATTGATGAAGTTGTGTATGTCAAAAACTCATTTGGATTGGTTTAATGGGTAAATTTTGTTTGAATTATGTATTGCGTCAAAGAAATTTCTTTAAAAAAATTTGTCTCATGAAAGAGAATCGTTTTCGTTTGCCGTTCGAAGAAGTCGTTAATGTGTTATTTACGGTTGTCGTTATAACGGAGACACACAGCGTCCGTCCGCGGAACATTTCCAGACATTAATTCCACTTTGTGTCATCG
Source organism: Arctopsyche grandis (assembly GCF_051622035.1). Taxonomy (NCBI): domain Eukaryota; kingdom Metazoa; phylum Arthropoda; class Insecta; order Trichoptera; family Hydropsychidae; genus Arctopsyche; species Arctopsyche grandis. The sequence goes on along the minus strand of NC_135356.1, from coordinate 24,993,702 downwards.
TCATTTCACCCATCAAATTAACATGAAAATGGTTTGCGAGCGCTGCCTCCAGATCTTTTCATCGCCAACTAATTTTATAAACGTACGGACGTACAGTTGACATCGTTTGTTCCCTGCTGAAATTTCGGTTCGTATTTAGCAATTGAATTTCAAACGTTTGCGCTCTTGAAATCAGCTTTGGCGTTGCAACGAGGGGACTTTTAACGAACAAAGACAGTGAATTTTTAAATTTAGATATTGAACAGAGTTTAAATTGATTAAAATAATTTGCGTTTATTATCGCACTGTTATTGCGGTGTTATTAAACGAGCATTGGAAATTAAAAATCGTTATGATTTATGTTGAAAAAATGACGCATTAAGAACATTAAAAAGATTGAGTGTCTGATAAATGAGAAGGCACTTTTGATTCTGGGATAAATTATATTTTTGAAGGTTTAATCAAAGTACAAGTTTTTAGCTAGTGTTAAATTCTAATATGATGTGCAAAAACAGTTGGATTTTTAATTATTTGGTTATTTATTTATACTTTGGAAGGGCGGCATAGCCGATGAACCCAATTTTTTTCCATGACGCCGTTATCATGTTCCTGAGCGATATTTATGGTATATACATATGTATGTAATCTATGAATTTATAGATTATAAAATCTCAAATCATATTCAAATAGTGGGTAGGATGGTTTTTTTCAATTTGATGAGCAATCGTTTCAAAAATGAAATCAGATAAATCGGCAAACTCTGATAGGGAACGGCCGATTTGGTGTCAGAAATATCCATATCTGACCAGTAGCACTACAGAAAATATTTTGAATAACTTCTTTTCAATCGAGGTCAACCCACGGGATTGAACCCGGCAACCTCTAGGTGGTAGCATTAGCACAACTACCAAATCATGCTGCTTTTTTTTGTAGAAAACTAATAACTGCAATAGTAATTTAATGAAAACCCTAGCCTTAAAAAATAGATAGAGCTTTTTCCAAGAGACTTTAACTTTATTTTTTTTTAAATTTACAAAAGCATGTTAAACTATGAGTTTCTTTTCATCTAATATATAATTTCGAAAGAGACTTTGTATGAAACTATGGATGTATGTATGTATGTAACTATTGTTGGTTCGTAAATCCGTGACGTCATAGAACAAATGAATATTTAAATAAAATAAAACTATTCAAACAAATTTAATATAATGTTTGCTATTAGATTGGCTATGTTTAAGCGGTTTATATTGCAAATTCCGAGCGAGCTCGGGTAAAAACACTTTTTATATATTCGAGCTACATACATATATTCATATATTTTTTTCTTTTACTTATACATATAACACACTATTGTTTGTAGGAAATAGATTGAAATGATGGCTTTCAAACATATTGAGAGCATTCGTATTCCTATTAATTTGTGCAATAAAGCAAATATTTTTAACCGAAGTGTACCAAAATAAATTTCGCTGGTATTTGTCACACAAACGAACCAATTTTTTTTTTATCTTACTTAATAAATACGTCTAAATTTTTAACCAGAGCTGCTGGTTGGTTTTGGGAAACAAAAGCCAGAGTGGAAAAAGTCAAAGAAAATTTACTTAATAATTACATAGTTAGTTTTTATATCGACAGAAATGTATTTCTTAAAAAACGTACGTATTTATTTCAACATATAAATACGGTCGGTCGTCACGTCACATGTCTTTGCATAACGTATATATGTATGAAATCCTGGTATTCTTAAATTTGTTTTTTTGAAATCTCCATACTCCACGCGTCCACAAGCATACATATGTATATCGCGCCCGTTTTTATATATATGTACATCTAATATATGTAAAATGTAGAAAGAGACTTTGTTTGTAAGTATGTATGTAAGTAAGTTTCGTTGGGAACATCGAAACAAGTCTTCTTTTTCAATTCGAATAAATTTGATAAAAAAACAAATGAATCTAATAGTAAATCTATTAGATTCGCCATGTTTAAGCTGTTTATATTACAAAGATTGTGCGACGTCGAGTAAAACAACTAGTATATTATATTATTAGTTAGTAGTCATTATATAAATTAATTTACTTCATAAACGGTGAGTGAAAATAAAATTTTACAAACCATTTATTTGTTGAAGTGATCGATAAATCAAACGCCATTTTATATCCGAAGATAGTCAACAAGAAACTTGATTCCGAAAATTTAATCAAACCTACATATGTACTTCAATGCGCTCAAACTCAAACTTCGTATTCGAAATACAGTTGCAAAATTCCTTTGTAGGGATGTTTCTTAGGATTTGTGTACAGCAAATAGCTGCAATCGGTTCTTTTGATGCGGCAACTTCCGCTTCCGGTTTCCTGCTGTCTTGTCGTGCAAGTAAGCGAAATCTCTATCGATGCATAGTCGTACATGGGTATTGAACATGTATCATATGTACATATGTAGTACATAAAATGTATTGCAACGCGACCGCGCCCGTTAGTTCAATTAAACGCGCTATATTGTGAACACATTATGTGTTTTAACGACGTTAACGCCGCGTTAAGAGGGTTAACGGGATATGGTCCCGGTCTAACGGAGGGTGAGGGTGGTGGTGCGGTTCTCGCTCTCATTTCGCATGCGGAAATTATCCCATGTGCGGTCTTGCACATTCGAAGTTACATACGTCGCGTGATTGAAATTGTAAACTTGGCTGGGGTTATCAATTCATTCGTGGGAAAATTTCAAATATGAGGTTTCTATAGGTTGAGCGATTATTATACGGGTGGTCAAAAATGTGTGCATTTCTTTAAGCGAGTGATCCCAACATCACATTTTTTACTCTATGTTAGTTTAGTGACTTAATTTGTGATTTTGAACCACTTCCACACTTAAGATCGCTTTGATTCTGTGACAGAATCACTAATAACCATACTAACACACTTGTGAAGAGTCTCGTTGATTACAACAAAATGTCTATACCTTCAGGTATAAACACAGATTACCTATACACAATCTGCTTTAGATCGTTGACTTTAGAGAGTCGTTAATTAATATCATGTATTAGATGTATTATGAGCATTTATAAGAATTGTAAATGAGTTTTTGAACTATTTTTCCTATTGTGCTGTACATTAACATTATAATAACACAATACTATGATTACTAACAAAATTAAATTAAAATTGTAAAATAGAAAGTGATCAGTAGATCAGTAGCTATTAAAGTATGTAGATATAAGATGTATTGTGAACATAATTTAGTAATAAAAGCATTTAAAAACCAAAATCAAAAGATCGCTTTTCCGACATAATGTAAGTTATGTTAGTAACTATTTAGTAAAGGTTTACTGCAAGGCTACTTACTGTAGGGCTAGTTAGTAAAGGTTTTTTGCGATGGTTATGTTAAAAAATAAATATTCCATCTCTGGAAAATAAGCACATAATCTAAAGTACAAGCTACTGATAGGTCAGATAGTGTGGATATTATAAGTAAAAATCGATTAAACTTAAAGGCGTCTGAAAGTAAAAAGGTAGGAGAATAGTTTGAAATAATAATAGAAACATTAAGTATAATTTTAATAGCAATGTGTGATGAAATATAGTGAAAAAAGGCTATATAGATCAATATTAGCTTGAGGATATCAATTTATTTTGAAAATTCAAGGCGAGACTAAAGAAGTGGATGTGAGGTTTATAATAAAAAAGGAGGAAAGAGTATATGAGGAGAAAAAATTTAGAAAACAATTTAGGTATTGAATCGATTTGAGCTGGCTGGGGTTTTCCACAGATGAGTGAAAGAAAGAAAGCTTTCAAAAAGTGGAAAAAATAGTGAGGTGGTCCAGTATGACTCAGATCAATAGAATTTAGTGAGAAGAAGGTTCTGGAGGTAGTACAGAATAGGCTCTTAAGCAGGTGAAGGCGTTGAGATAAGACCCAACAGTGATAATGGTTGAATTATGTATATGATTTCTTCTCATCATGCTTCACTATACGTACATATATAAATTATGTATAGTAGACATGTTCTACCAGCAAACATATGTTTAACTAATTGTATGTATACATAAATACATAGATTTGGCTGAAGTATTGTTTTTAGCTCAATACCCGTTATATTCATGTACATATGTATGTACTCGCATTAATATTTATTATAGTTCTACGTTTATACTATGTAAACAAACCCGATGATAGTCGTTGAAGTTGATTTTCCCAGACGTTTCTCGAGTAAAGTTGGGTTAGCCGTTGAAATGTATATAGGTATTCAGTCTGTTCCAAGAAACTTTTCTCTGTGTTGAATTTTTAAAATGGTCTAGCATAAAGAAAGCTTACTTAAAAGCGTTGTTTGTTCGAAAGTTTGAACACCCCAATGCTAGAGCATCGGATGTACAAACATACATACACACACATATATATATATATATATATATATATGTATATATATATATATATATATATATATATATATATATATATATATATATATATATATATAATATGTATATATTTAATATTAACAAATAGCAAAGCATATTCATCCGAGCATGCATTATTAACCGGAACGTTTATAGCGCGATTTATTCCATTCGGAAGTGATTTTGTAGCGTCGTTAACCGCCATGCGTTTAATTCATTTTGACGTTAAATGTAAATTTTGAACGCACATTCACCATTGATTACGCCATTCTCATCCCTTTCCCGGCTTCCACTCCAGGGTATTGCACGCGATTTTCACACAGGAAAATTAAATATACAATGTACGGGAAAATTATAACGATGCGTCCATTCTTCGCTTTACGGAAGAGATAGTCTCTAAAAATTCCCCCAAAGGTTGAACCTCAGTTGAAATTTCGTATATCGAATGATTTTGTTCGAGAGTTTTCCCAAATCCCTCTTCAAAAAACAATCGCATATACGAGTACTAATTTAAAACCTTCATAGTTTTATATTAAAATTTTGTATCACAATATTCAAAAACCAGATATCGTCATGTGCAATTAAACATGGAAAACGCTGACTATTAAGTGTATGCATCATAAAAATCACTAAATACATGGGAGAATGAATGAATACGTTTACCAGTAAATTCATACAGTATCTATCCGTACGCAGTAAATGTTTACGAACGGAATAACAAGTATGACGGATTAAACTAAAAACTGAAAGAAAATATATATGTATTATTAATGAATACAATAAAATGTAATATAACCTAACCTTACCTTACCTAAAATTGTAAATAATACGGATGTACGTAATTGTAAAACTTCTACAATGGTTAATAATTGTCTGTTTCGTATCAATTTAATAATAAATTAGTTATTTGAACACAACCAGATATATTTTTGAGCATAAAATTTATCTGGAGTTGTGGAAAATCATTGGGACAAATTTTCGCAAGAATAGGATGTTCAAATATTGATGAGAACGGGAATTCGGAATGTTATAACCAAAAAAGAGAACTGGAACGTTGTTATTCAATTAAAAAAATGTTCAAAAGTATTGGGTTTAAATTTGGGTAAAATATCCTTCACGCTTAATTTGCCCTAGTATGTTTTTATTACATTTTTCTAACATACATATTAACCCATAAATTCCTCCAATGATATTAACCATCATTTTAAATCATTCGGGCGTGACTTTAAATCCAAATAAACGCGTAAAATGCTTTTTCCATGTTTTTGTAAGGGGTTCCGTTTTCTGTGACCCGCACTGTATGTACATACATACATATACATTGAAAATATTTTTATGACTAATAATTGTATGTAAATATCTCATATGGAGATTTCTTTTGAGGGAAGAAAATTCCCGTATTATTAATGCAAATCATGATATAAAATACGTTTTAATATGATAAAATAGGCATATTTTTATAATGTAATGAATGGTTCGTTAGCCCTGATGTTTTAAACTCTTCAATCAACCCGAATTAGTTAGTATGCGCGTTTACACCATACGATACAATCGTGACAAAAATTTTCGTCACTATTTTGTATAATGAAAGCAATCAACGCCACTCTGTACCCCACAGATAATGCACATTATATCCTATTGTTCGCGCGTGCACAAAAACGAAAACAAAACCATAATTGCACACGTTTATAAGTGCATATTTAGTGCATGTGTACGTAGTAAATACATACATAACTAGCATCAGAAGCCCGTGTAGAGTTTTATCCGCGTTCATATGTAGTAGAATACGGCTTCGGTGTGCGATGATATCATTTGCATACAATCTAGTCTCGTCTAATTTACATAAATGAAAATATGTACAGACTTATACAGCATCGTTATGTTTAAGTGTCTACGATTTTTATTAACTCTTCGGGCTCGCGCATCTCGCGTTGGAGCCTGTCTAGTCCCTGTATTCATATGTAAAATTATTACAGGGAAAAGCGTAATAAAAAGCTGTGGGAATTCTTTTTAAACGAATCTCCTCTCCTTTTGAGTAATTTGATGTGGCTCTCAAAGGTGCCGTCGTGCATCTTGAGGTTAATTAAATTTTGATGTGAATATATAACAGCTGAAAATATAATATATGTATATGATTATTACTAAAGCGAACTTGATTGCATCATATAAAGTATATGATGCAATGCATCATCTAAATAATATTTGTATCATCTGGGCCAACAATAATATGTAAAAACAGGCAAGTGATATTTATACATAAGTATTATATATATGTATATAATATATATAATATCTAGTTTGAACTCAGATTTATTTATAAGTACTGAACGTTTACTTTCTTTATTGACCATTTATTTTATAGTTTCTGATCATTTGTAATTTTCTCTGAACATATTCATATTATTATAAGAAATACATATTTGAATTTTGTAAAATATATATTAGTGTACGTATGCATTTAAGATAGTGTACATATAAAATAACATTAAATTAAATACCAAATTATGTAATGATAATTTATAAATATGAACTGTTATATTTGAAAGTGGCGGAAGTCCAATTTTCAGTTCCAAAATCATTATTTCTGTTTAACTTAATTCACAAAATGTTTTTCACTTATTTTGATTCTGTCCAGAATCTCGGAAAAGCATAATAAACGTATTATCACCGCTATTTTTAAGTATTGTTAAACGTAGTTCATTATATTTAATGCTTTGGGAGATATTTACTAAAAGTGACTTACGCCACATTCAATTATAACGGCTCATATATATACATATATAATGACAAATTATAAAAATATTTAAAAAAGGTTGTAAATTTACTTCGAATTTAACTGCTTGAGAAATGAAGTGTCTTTTGTGACGGGCGATGAGGCAAAATGAAATGAATAATCTATATAAGCGAATGCTTTAAATAGTAAAAAAAATTGTTCATATAAAAGTATCGCGCAAAGTCTGAAAAATGGATAAATAATATATAATATAAAACTATCGCCAATTCAATCGCTTTAAAATTTATAAATATAACAAATGCGCTATTATAAATGTAATACAAAATAAAAAATCAAACGCAGATATAATATAAATTAAAAATAAAATTCTCACCTTATATGTAGTTCGATGTGTAGTGTTTGTAGTGATGCCATCACGCAACTGCAACAGAAATCAAGCGTCGAAAGATATTAAAGTGTTGACGGGAAAAGGGATGAGCAGTTTTTTTTTATTATATTCAGAAAACATTTGTATAATGCTGCTAGTAGTAAATTATGCAAAATTGTAAACATTCGCGCTTGTTTTTCCAAACGGCTTCCGAAAAGTTTAATTAAACATTTTTATCTCCCTCGAGACGAGAGAGATAAGGGCGATTAATTAAAACGCAAGGAAGCCGTCCAGGGTTTATATGTATCTGATATGAATTTTTAATATCATTATGCATGTGTACTATATTTATGTTTATGGTGATACGTACCCATTAAATGGAATCGTTGTTTTGTACAGTTTCGCTGTGCACCAGACGACATCTGAAACAATAAAGAAATGAGGCTTTCACTTATCATCGGAAGTCATCGCATTCAATATACATACATATATTTATTATAAATACATAAATAAATCGCATTTCGCTCAAGCAACAAGTGTAATATAATAATTTCCATATATTTTGCAACAATTTGTAGTATATTTAAGATTCGCAAGTCAACATGTAAAGCATTTCAAAATCAAATAAACGATAGATTCAACAGTTTAGGATTTCGCATTAGGAATTTTGGAAAGTTACGGGAAAATTTTTTTTCTTCATACGTCAGAATACCATACTAGTTTTGTCACTACACTGTACATATATATGTACATACGTACTTTTGTCACTGCACATTATTGTCACCTCACGAATGTGTATTTTAAAAATTCTATCAAGCAGGTTTTAAATGTATAGAAAGCAAATGGTATGAGTGACTAATCATTATTGTAAACAACTTATATATATATATATATATATATATATATATATATATATATATATATATATATATATATATATATATATATATATATATATATATATATATATATATATATGTATATGTATAACATAGGGGGTACGTTTTTTGATTTGAAAGAAACCATCTTTGAAGATTATTATTTTAATTATAATTTAATTGCTTTATTAAAAATAGTATAAAATAAAATTCAATAGTGACGAACACGTACTTCTGTTAGGTGCTGCCACCCTATTAAGAGGGCTGGATACCCGAAACCTTAATTTTTTTGCCGTTCCTTTCTTCGATATATATATTGAGTGAAATATGTATATCGAATGAATGCGACAGTTGCGCCTCGACCAGATAATACCTATTTTAAATCGACAAAATCGAGGTTTCGTATTCTCCAGTTTTCTTCTCTGAAACTGGACCAATTTTAAAAAAAATTTCATCATCGGTATGAGAAAGATATTTTACATGTTTGTGTCTTCGTATTTTTTTATAAATCAACCGTTAAATAAGCACGCTGGACTCTTTTCGTGGCTGTAAAAACTAGGAGATTTTATAGATGTTTGGAGGCTCCTAACTCTTATAAAAAACAACTAACCAAAATAATAAAAATATAGAAACATTCAATTATCTCCCAAACCGCTTACTGAATCGGACTGAAATTTTTTTACATGTAATAGAAATAGTAATCTTTATAACTTTATATTTTTTAAATATTTTAACGGAACCGGAAGTAGTACTTTTACTCTAGAGAATCGAGGTTTTTTATGTTTTTCTCAGAAACCTTTCGGTTTATTGAATTGAAATTTCATATCTAAAAGTTTAGGCGTAATACCAATTTATTTATAAAATTTGGTAAGCATCCCTTAACCGGAAGTAGCGGTTTCATTTTGTTCGATTTTTCTTCCACTATTTTTTTGTAGTATGTACGTGTATATCTTTTTATATCACGATTCGTACTAGTAACTATGTAAAAGGGACGTATTTTCTTCCCTCAAAATCTTCATAAATGTGCTCAATACATAAGATATTTACAATTACAGTTACGAATATATTTCCAATGTACACTTTTTATTTCCTGTATATGTACATACATAAATAAATACTGCTTAATATTTTTTTAAATTTATTTTCGCTAGGTGAAAGCAAAGCACTATACGAATGGACTTCCCGTATACCGCTTTGAGATAACTTTTCATATGAAATTGAATACCAAAATGTTTTTTTTAAGTGACTACATATATGTATGTACATACATACATACATATGTACATATTTATATATGTAGTTTTAAAATATTATATATATATGTATATAGGTATAACATATATATGATGTGAGTAGACACGTAGTTTACACAGTGAACAGGGGGATAAAGAGTACGCCTTTGAGACTGTTGCACGCTTCCTGTCGTTTGTTCGAACAACCTTTTTAGTGCGGCCGTTCGGATTGTGCGCGTTTGCGAATCCGATCACGAACCTCGACGACACATATAACGGCCGTAAAACGGGTAAATTTGTACCGAGGATCCCTCATCCGAGCCGTGAAATATGGTCCAAATGAGGCAGTTTGCGCACCGATAAATTCGCGAAGAAAAGCAATTTTCGGTTTAGCCCTTGTGCGTACGGACTACTTTCACGTCCGGTGAATGTGATCCTCGTCGCTTAATACCTATATAATATGTAACTCGTTAAATTTTCAACCTAGCTGTGTCCTACCCCCCCCCTTTTTGAAAGCTTGTTTTATATATAATACTTTGATTTATAGGACTATATGTATGTAAGGTAACAGTGACATTCTCTTTCTGGGATCAGATTTTCATAGAAAATGTGAATGAAACCAATCTGTATTTATCTTCAATTTGAAATTACTTAGAATATAAAAGATTTAGCTCCTAAGATTGATTTATAAACTAAATACACATATTATAATATTCCAAGAGCTATCCGACTTCTTAATAAAATCGTTGCTGTTGTGCCTGAACGTGATATTTTCTACCTCAGTGAGTGTAGGTTATAGGAGATTATTTGAACTCATTTGTCTGGTAGCCTGCTCTCATCATTATTTTCATAATTTAAGGTGATATATGAGTGGAATTTTGATCTTCTCTTTTCCATTTGGGCCTCGCAGGGATGTTTTATATTTGCGGCTGGTTCTTATATAATATATTGGTGCTGGCTATTCCCTACTTTGTATTTTATTATTTGATATTTTTACTTTATCTACTATTATTATAATGCTATTATTTTTTATGATTATGTATAAATGTACTTTTTGTCTGTGTATATACGTATATATTTTTATTTTTCTCATCTTTCTGTATTTTTTCAGCCATTGTGGCGCATTAGGGACTCCTTTAATGCCACAATTGTCCAAAATTAAACTTAAAATACATAATAGGAGCGGGTAATGAGATTAATTAACATTTGAAATTGAAATGACGATGATTCGTTAAAATTTACTTTAACTTGAAATGCCGTTTATTTTTATTATTTATCAAACCAGAAACTATGTAAAGCTCATATTTCAAATAGTTTAAATAAAATTGTTTATTTGAGCACATGAAATATTTAATGAATAGGTATTAACAAAAACGCCAATATTTTAATAAAATAATATATGATAAATAAATTAATAAAAGGCTAGAAGAGATGTAACCGTACATATGAATGTACCGTACAGTCAAATTCTGCTATAATGAATACCGAAATAGGGAAATTTCCATTATTTGTATCTATTTTCGCGGTTCGGAACAAAATTACTTCAGGGCAGTTTCTAGTTTCATTATAATGAATATTTAGAATAATGAAATGATTTAATAAGTTCTTAAAAGTTCGCTATAACGAAATTGAAATGTAATATGAACTCTTCACTTAAATTAGAGGCAAACGCTCACGATATTTTTATGTATAATATTTGTTTCCTTTGATATGTAGTTTTAATAAAATCCTTCTGGCGAAAATGCATTGAAGGTCTCGTCTCTATGTGGAATTTGCCGTATTTATTTCAAAGTCCGTTTTTCCTTTGATCCTTTTCCAAATGTTCTGGAAGCTCGAGAGAGTTAGTTAATGGCCGTGTACGAATGTGTGGTTAAAGGACGGTTCATTAGTTTCGTAAGTTACGCGAAATGCTGAAGGAAAACCGAATATTACACGTGTTGCGAACATGAAAAATGGCGAATGCCCTCTGCTGAAAATCGCACGTTTCCAAACGTTAGATAGAAAGTATTATATTTTAGATTAAAGTATTATATATAAGCTAGGGATCCCAAATCCGAATATTTTTTACACAAACTTACTTTTTTAGTTTCAATCTATATTACATTTAGTTCTATTTGATATTCCGGATAATGATCCTCATAAAATTTTAATAATATCTGGAACATCTTAAAACTACAAATAAATAATTTAAAGCTACTATTCGATATTTGAATATATTCAAAAATTTGGGATCCCTAGTATTAATTTATTGAACACAAATTGTTGTAATGAATGATTTGAAATAACCAAGTTTAGATGTCTTTCCAAAAATTTGTACTTTTCAGCCATCTAAGATTCGACGAATTTTAATTTGATATTTGCACTTAAAACTCGCCAAAAAAACAAAACTGAACTAAGTCTATTTTAGAGACCAATCCATAGACAGTGTCTGTGATTAAAGCGAACGTCTGTATAGACAGGGGTTAGGTTAGGTTAGCAATGGCAGAGAGTAACGTGAGACGCGCCTGTGCAAACAGTTCTGAGTGACGTGACTCGATATGTAAACATGTCTGAATCTCCTATCGACCTAAAGCTCCTTCAGCTGGAGATTGATGATTTTCGTGTTGAGATTTTTAACCCTTTTGGAAATGGGGGGGGGGGGGGGGTGGAGGAGGGGGTGGTGGTTTTACAGAGAAGAGCCATCGTCTGTCTGTCCAAGTTGTCTGTCTCGTTCGATAGCAGCTGATTGATTCGACAATAAGTGTATCCGTCCAAATTCAACGATAAGTCATGTTTCAGTCGGAGACTAGTCAAGTGTATTTTTTCCCCCGTCGAATGAATAGTATAGAAGGAAAATTCAATAAATAGTGAAAAATGTATGGAGAAGTAAGCAAATAGCATCGATTTTTTCAATATTGTTTTCGTTGAAGGATTGTACGAAGTATAATTATTTTACATAAATTTACTTTTGTGATTTACGAAAAAAACGTAAAATGTCAGGTTTTACGTCAAAATAGATCATTTTGGCCTCATTACATTTCATAAATTTCTTATTTTTTTATGTTCAGATTAAAGATATATACTCAAGACATCTCTCAACGATTTTTATTTTCAAAATAATCACGGGAACATGAAAACATTACGATTTTCTGAGAATAGTGCTTCCCCCATGCAAACACCCATTGCTATCGCGACGAAACGGTGACTTTGAATTCTCATACATCTGTCAAAAATTATCGTAATCATCCCAACTAATCCTTTATAAATGAGTATTGAGTGTTAACTTTTTTTAAAAATAGTCAAAACTATTCTCGATATGAAAAAACCTACTTTTTTGAATTTTTTGCCGAGATTGGTTGGTGGCACAGGACTTTATTTAAAATCAATGCAATTTTTTATTTAACATTTTCTTGATACGACAAGAGTTTTCTATTAGGTCCATTGATGAAAATTCAAAAGTCACTTCACAGTATTGCGACATCGTCATACGAAAAATACATGAAATTTTATATGAAAACCGGCAAATTATCGTAATAAACGAAACTTTTAAAAATTATAATGATATTTACTAATAAATCTACAGTAGTCACAATAAAGACAACGATGACAGAAAATATATTATTTTAAACAACAACTCGCTATAAATCCTAATCCTAATATGCAATACATATGTCTGTATATGTTTAATCGCAGCTGATGAATATACATATTACATATACTTCGGCTCAGTTGCATTTTTAGCATGTAAAAGGTTTGCCACCTCTGCATTATAGTATCGAATTTTCGTATTGATTTTAAATAGTTTTAAATTAACATTGATATATTTTGGATTTCCATATACATATGTAAATAATGTCAATAGAGAGTTAAGCTATATTTTCGGTATTCTATTGTGAAAAAGCATTATATTTTAAAACTATTTTGTATTAATACGTACATTTATTCATATTATACATGAATCAAAATATGAGGTATCGTAAAGATGAGGATGACTCCTAATTTAATTTCGAAAAATCATTCTTCGTAAAAATGAATGTAAAACTTACCCGTGCAACCTTTTCATTGTGTTTTTTCAATTCCTGGTGTGTATTAGGATCTGTAATGTAAAGAAAATATAAAATTAAAATAGAAAATTGATAATGTATTGTTTTAAAATATCCATATCTATAGATACATCGAATTCACATTTATTATACATATGTACATACATATATTAGCGTTCTTTTCATATGACTAATTCGATACTAAAAATCTATACATTATTTTTAGTAATAAAATAAGAGAGAGAGAGAGTTAGATTTGAATTTTCCATTGGAAATTATTGAAGCGAACGAATGTATTGCGATTAAATACATACAGAGGTGTATATGTATGTATGTATGCATTTATATGTATAATTCGGGGGCTCCAAAGCGCCAGGCCGAGTTAATTAGCCGCAATTCCATTATAATTAATAGTTCGATGTAAACGCATAATGGAATTAAATTACATTCCCGTTTCGCTCCATTGCATTTCGGCTACGAAATTAGTAGCATTTTAAAGTGGGTCAAATTAGCTTTCATAACGCGATTTATCGCGTCAACCTCGAGCAATTTCAGCACACCACATTTGACCAAACTAATTTCGATCAGTGGTCTTCAACCGGGGTTCATGTGATCACAGAATATTTTTACAGAAACATAGAGCAGTACATTCAGGCACAGTCAGAATAAAATATAACAACAATTTAATAAGCAAATCAGCACATATAATATAGTAGCTATCGGGTAAGGATCTTTTTTTTATCATATTACATTGTATGTATGTACATATGTACATATTTTGAAAGTCTGAAGCATCTATTCGATATATAAATATATTTTATATATATATATATATATATATATATATACTAGTTTTGGGCCCGTCAATTTCAACGTGTGTTTTCGGAAAGGATTTGATACACGAATTAAAATAAAGTTTTATATTATATATAAAGAAACAGGTTGTGTTCGAAACTCTCAGAGTTGTTTAGCACTACAAAAACTTAAGATACATAGTTGTAAATAAAAGTAGGATGATTTTTGGATAATTATTGAAATGGTCAACACCGGTGGCCGTCACTGCAAGGAAAGTGGCTCGATGGAAAGTTGAAAGATGGAAAAAATTAAAATCGATTCGTCGACTCGTCGTTAGCGTAGGTCGGGGTTAAGTTTTAGATTTTTAATAAAGGTGGGTTATTGAAAATCCTCGAAAACCCATTGGATAACAGCACAGCTTCTGAATATTATAAATAAAAAATCAAACATTAAAAAACTAGTTAATTTTGTTATTATCACTATATTATATTATCTTTGTTTCGTCAATCAAAATTTGTTTTATCTATTAATCTATAGTACATATTTATTATTTATATGAACGATGGGGATTGCACGATTCTCCAAACCGTATCGTATGGAATAAAAGTTATTATTATTTTATCAGTCGAATATTAATTTGGATGCCAGGGGGAGTATCGATATCAAAAGATGTTCAAAGCTTTAAAAAAATGCAGCTTAATTGATACATATATAAATATTATGTAAAAAAAAATGCACTTGAAAGTTTTGCTTCTCAGAACGCAATTTGAAAGATGTGGTTATACATATAATGGACAGCATCGATTTTCATTTAACGTTTGTAAATACATATAATATAATTTAAAGATAACGGTCGTTAAGTGTCGCTCTGCAAAACAGATCAAGAGTAAATATTTAATAAAGTAGTCAGTCGGGTTTCGAGGTGGCCGTAATCTCGTTTTGCATACTGAAATTGAATCAATTCCCATTGATTCGAGTTGTCGCCTACCGAAAGCGTATAATTTCCTTGCGAGCAAATTGAATTTTCCAACCAGACAGAATCGTTGTCGATACGGAAAATATTTAGTTTTGCATCGACCAAAGCCGGCGTCGGGATATCAGCTCAGTTGAATTGTGAAATGTAACACTGAAATCTCTCGAATCATCAATTAGAAACGTAACACGATTGACTGAAGTCAATATTCGAAATGAAAATCGATTAAATCTTCTTTAAATTTTGTATTCGATTCCATATTTAAAAAATAAGCTTTTTATACTAATATTCGAAGAAAGAGGACAAACTTCACTGTTTCTTTATTATACTCATGAACCTATAATAAAGCGCAAAAATTTGATTAATGGGTAATCGAAGAAGTGCTGTTTCAAAGGTTAAGCGTTCTCGTATGAACGCAGATTGGGTTTTTGATCGTTCGCCATTATGCAAATTTGCCTTTCAAATTAAGCGTTCGCGTTCGGGTCAACACGGGCATGTGATGATTTGAAAATTTTCCTTTACATCGACCCACTTTTTTGTAATTGAGAGCGATTCATTTCCCGGATCTTCGTTTAAAGACGGCAAGACAAAAGGGAATAATTGATGTGCCAAGTCCGACGAGATTTCAATAATCCAAACTTAAGAGCCGAGTCCTTGAAAACGGAGAAACACATCAATTTAAAGCGAAAATCCTAATGCGATTCTCAATTTCACTTAAACGACTTCATATTTTATAGTTATTGAATTCGGCCGAATTTGAATATTTCATACAAAGCGATTTCGAGCGGTATAAAATATAAATAAGACAAATTTGATTTAATAGTTCATTTTAATATTATGTTTAAAGCTATGATTTTAAACATTCGTTCGATGATTAATGTTGGAATTTCTCATTACTTATTGACAATTTATTTAGGAGCAATATTAGGTTTATCTTTGGGTCATCAAACTTTCTTCAGTTTTCGGCGCCTTTAGGCTAATATAGCGGCAAATATTGTATTTATAAGTTATATTTTCAATTAGATTACTAAATCTTCCAAATTTGAACAAGGTAGAAATATTTCCAATTCCGTTTTGTCATAAAAATATAAAGTAATTTTATTTTAACATACTTTTATTGTCTTATAAAAGCATTTCATAGTTTTATACATGAATATACATATGTATGTATAATGGGTGTAAAAAAACGTTATTTAAAAACTAATCATGTCTTCTTTAGAGACTATCAAGATTTTTATACCTGATTTGTAAAATTGTTCATATTGTTAAACTGTCAAAAAAGTGTTTAATTTATGTATGTACAGTGCAAGTTCATTGTTGTTTCATGAGTTTTTCAGTACATATGTATATAGTCTTATAAAAAAACATCATTCTGATATATTTAACCATATATTACGTACAAATCGTATCGGGTGATTAATTATTTAAATCAAAATGAATTTGTTTGTTTATAGTGCACGTTTTCATATAATTATTTCAGAATTTTTTGAAAACGTAAGTTAAATTCTTCATAATTATGGTAAATAGACTATTTTTTATGCAGCGAATTGTCGTTTGAATTAGTTGCTCATTTCATAAAATAGCAAAAATAATATCTTTTTTTTAAGTTTATTCGTATTTTATTGACAACTTCATGTGGAATTTTACAAATTGTGCGTGTAACTTTAATTCTGTAATGGGAGTCAATTTGCCCAAATTAAAAAACAATGCAATTGATAGGATTTCGTCACGTCAACGATTTTCAGATCCGAGAATATCATATATATAAATATGTGTGTATAATATATGTATGTGTATCTCGTCACATTTAAATTCATCGAACGGCGTGGGATGGTCGTTTAACCCTATAGTTGCTTTTAATCACGCAGAGTGGGGTTCGGAAGGACACTAATCGACATTAACCCGATGGATCGAAGTCAAAAGCAAACAGAAAACCCGACGAAGGGGGTTTTCAAACAAACTTTTATAGAATCGCCCTAATTGTTCTTCACCTGTGTCCGCCAAATTACCATACTAAAAGCGACGTTTTCACCTGAAAGCGGATATATACATTAATTAGATATCAGACCCATTTCAACGGACACGATTTAATTTAATTTCAACGAATTTGGATAGCCATATAGCAGGAACAAACACGATGGGGTTTCAATGCTAGCTCACATATTCCAAACAGTTTATTTTATGGGCGCGATCATTTTTGCGCACTTTATATGTAGTTTCATACCAGCACTAGTCCATGAAAAATATGAAAGCTTTACGGTTGTAGCTATTGCGAAGCGGTTCGCTATAATATAAACTTAATGGAAGTATAAGTTTGAAACATTTTCACCATAATGGATATGTCGAAGTGAACGGAAAAGTACAATACATATCGCAATCGTGATTTTTTTAACGATTTGGCTTAAACGAGTTTTTGATTCAGTACTGCTCTTATATTCACATTATATGAGAAGCTTTTCAAAATAGTCACCTTTTCTTAACAATACAATTTACAAAATAATACAAATTTTCAAATTCAATTTGAAATATCGTATCAATAAATTTCCAAAACCACTCGTTTTAATATCAACGGACAAAACACTGGTAGAAAATTAAATGAAATTGCAGTCAAAAGATGGTTTATTGGGTGTAAAAAGGCGTACTTTTCCCCTTCAAAAACGCATATTTCAATTTATCTAATAAGTAATTTTGACAATTAATAGTTACTAATACAGTTTCAATGTGGTATTTGTTATCACGACAACGTGTTTTAACACTCTTACCACTATTTGTTCCAGTGAAAATGATGCATTTTTTACTTAAAAAAAAAAATCTTCATCAAAGTGAAAATATGAATAATGTTTTTATAATTATTGGTCAGTAATATATTTTTATCTCATGTTGACGTATTTTAATATCGTGATTCGCAATACTAAAAGTGGTGTATTATCTCTGCATCGAAAACGTCTCTATCAATGTACTCAATTCTTATGATTTTAATTACTATTATTCAATAATACAATTTGTTTCTATTTTATATCACCATTTGAATTAATGAAAGGGTCGCATTTTCCCCATTCGAAAAAAGCATTCATCGAAATACCGAATATATATATATATATATATATATATATATATATATATATATATATATATATATTATATATATATATATATATATATATATATATATATATATATATATATATATATATATATATATATATATATATATATATATATATATATATATATATATATATATATATATATATATATATATATATATATATATATATATATATATATATATATATATATATATATATATATATATATATATATATATATATGTAGATATATGTATGTAATATGTAATAAATTTGCAATCGTCGGTTTGCAAATTTTGCTATTTGTTTCCTATACATTCAAAACCTGCTTAATTAAACTGAATGAATAAAATACATCTTTTTTAGATCAAAAACACTGTTACTAAATCTTTATACGTAAACAGAGTTGAAAATATTGATAGCTTGAAATCGAATCGTCAAAACCATTCAAGGGGTTTAAACGATCCTTGGCTTGGGATCGAAAGCGAGTCTGCTCGGATCTCTCTATAGTCCGTACAGCAGAATGGAAGCAGCGGCGCTAAGTGCACAAAATCATTAATCAAAATGATAAATTTTGTATAAATAAATAATGCGAGCGCGGCTTTTAACAATGGAGTCGGGCATCGCCACAAAGGGTCGGTTTTTCTTCAGACCGAAGGCTGCTTCAGATTGCCGCTCTCTCCTCCCTTCCAACCCCGCCTATGAAAAATGCATGAATTTTGGGTTGTGATAAATTTACAACGCGCAAAGTGTCGATGGAGTCAAAGCCTTATTTACATTGCGGCTTATTCACACGGTTGCGAAAATTTCCCTATACATTCCGCCGAGGGTGAGATAGCTCCGTGCATTACAGAACTCGATTACGGAGTCATTCTTAGACCTTTTTCGGGTCAAAGTCGAAACCCCGAAAAATATAAATGAAATGACTACAATTTTCGTCCAAATATATTGTATCTTATGGGTTTCATAAAGTTATTAAATATATTATATAAAGTAACGGTCTCAGTCTAAGGTTAAGCCAAATTTCACTGGAGAATATCAACTGTTCTTCAATCGGAAAATTTTCATATTAAATTATTTATTTTTTATAACTTGATTTGATGTATTTTATTGTAATTTTTTGACAAAGAGGCTAGGAATGTCTGTATCCTTACTGAACAACTGAAATACTGAAATAGTGAAAATAAATAATCCCGGAACACTGAAATTAATTCGTAGTTGTAATATATGTAGGTGTAAACGGTAAATATCGTCGGTATATTGGCAGAAAGCTTGCTTTTAAGAAAATCGATTTTTTCGAAAATAAGGGAGTTTCCAGCTCTTTATTTTGTGACATGTACATCATTATTCATTTTTTTGACTTGAAAAATTAAAGAAAATTAAAATTCAAACAAATTCAAAACATCCAATTTTTGACTAAATGTTTTCTGCCAGTATATACACGATATAATCATATGAGCCGTTATAATTGAAAGTGACATAAGTCCACTTTTATTCATTTCGAGAAATATATTGCGGAACATTAAATATAATGTTTTGCATTTAACAATATTTAAAAATACTGGTGGCCTGTAATATGTTTATTCTGATTTTTCAAGATTCTGGACATATCTAATTAAAATAGTAGCCAGCAGCGTGGCTCGGTCTTTAAGCTTCTGCTTAACACTGAGAGGCGCCGAGTTCGATCCCTTGAGCTGACCTCGATTGAAAAGAATTATTAAACCTTATTATTAGACCTCGATTAAAGAGTATATCTGTAATGCTGCTGGTCAGACCAGGATTTGTGACTCCTGGTTGATCGTTTCCTATCAGAGTTTGCCAATTTTCTCTGATTTCATTGTTGAAACGATTCCCGATTAAAAATTGGCTAAAAATCCTTCCTACCCACTATGTCACCACTATTTGAGTATGATTAATGTAAATATTACAATAAAAATGTATGTACAATTCATAGATGTCTCGTTAATTGTCGAGTTTAAGTCAGTGTCTCGTAATTTAGCGACTTATATAATAAAAAAAATGCTGTATTGTTTGTAATTTGGCCAAAAAGGCGCATTGGGGTTTACCTGTAATGCCTTCCTGGTATGAAAAAAAAAAAAAAATAAGTTCTAACAATTTTGAATTAAGACAAACAGAAATAGTGTTTTTGGACGAAAATTGGACTTCCGCCACTTACAAATATAACGGATTTTCAAAATCGTTTCTTCAGTATCTTTTGTTTTATTGTAAACTACGATTATCATTTTCATGGTGTATTTCTTTCCATTCTATAACATTTAACACATAAAATGAAATGTGTAAAGAACACCTTCATGAGATAAAATAATTACATATTTTATATGCATTTAAAGAGTACGTTTTACCATTTCATTTTTAGTAAATGTACATATGTACAACATAGGTCAATACATACATTTGCACATACATACGCACATACTGCTAAATCCTCTACGAGTTTTAACCCTACAGTGCATAGTGCATTCGATTCACAATAAATTTATATTTTTTCAATATAGCTATTTAACCAGCAATATAGCTCAGTGGTTAGCTTATAATGCTAGCAACTGAGGGGGTCATAGGTTTGAGCCCTGATCCAGTGTTGCATGTGACCCGTTGCCCACGCTATTTGGCATTCTACATTGGCCGCCTACTCTCATTTGTCACCATTATTTGAATTTAATTTATAATATTATAAATTCATATAAAGTACATATGTATGTATAAAGTTGGTTGTTACCTTGGGAAAATTCCGTAATGACACTATGGTAAAAATTAATTAAAAACAATTTTCACTTATGTATGTTGCAAACAAATGCATATTCGATACAATTGTGCATCGTTTGTAAAGTCACTGAACCTCTTTTAAAATTCACGTTACACTATTATAACTAAACACAAAAGATACGCTAATCACAGAGATTTATTTATTTATGTTTCTTCATAACATATTATTTATATTTTACTTGTAGCACTTCTTTATATAATAAAAATCGGTTACCCGGTGACTGTATCCTATGATATGTCACCGTTTTCATAAAATTTTCAATAGTCTGTGGATACAGATGAAGCCTTTATATTACATAATATGCTTATCTTGCCATACACATATCGAGTAATTTTATGTGGGATTCATACCCAATCGTCTTTTATACGATATAAAAGAAATCAGCCATCGTGTACAATGTATATGTGTGCATATGTTTACGTATTATTGAAATAGCGTTCTCGCTTCTGCTCATACAATGGGCAAAAATCGATATTAATTCAAATTGGCTTTCAGATCTACTTATGTATACATAATACGGGTGCAAAAATGAGCAATTCTACATCGGAAGTGTCAAATTCGGCCAGAATTCGATATTTTTCATACGAACAAGTGAGGGAGGAGGACGATGGGGTGGGAGTGGGGGGGGGGGGGGCGAAGTTGAAGCGAGAAAATCCTATATTGAAATGTTTAACGAGAGGCTTCACCCTCGTCACTTCGTCATCTCCCACCCCCAACTCCACACGTCCCACTCCCTTTTCAACCATTCAAACTGGACACTGAAAGGAGAGGGAGAGGAGGGGTGGGGTGGGATTCAATCATTACTTTAATTGCTTCGAGTTTTGCTTTTGGCCGTCGCTTTTATTGTCGTCTGTTGTGAAAAAATCCGATTGCTATTAATGGAATTTGTCCGGGGGAGATCGCCGCTTGATTGTCCTTTCATTTTGGATTTAATTTGCGGGTCGATTTGGCGACAAACCGAAGCGGAAGTTGTTCCGCGGGCAGATTAGCGTGCGGTATACTTCCGGAGCACGCTCTCCTCTCTCTCTCGAATCAACAGGTTGAAATAAGAACAGAAATTGAAAAGGGTTAAACGAAATCGAGAGGCATCCGCAGGGTTAAAGCAGGTGGGTGGATATTATTTCGGTCCGAAGGTTGTATAAACAAATCGAGGGTCGCATAGGACCGTAAGTAGAAATTGATAGTCGATCACTAGAGATAAACCACTTCTCCAATGGATTTTCATTGCTTTTTATTAAAGAAAGGATTCTTCAATTCATCGCTTTTAAAACCAGGTATATTTTTCAACTAGTATTGTGCCCGTTGATTTCAACGGGTGAATAGACGAATTAAAATAAAGTTATATGTTATATATAAATATAATTTAAGGTTATTTATAGGCGCGCGCGCACGTATTAATCGTAAAAAGTTGAGTGCGCGCATTACATGTTCACCGATCTAACCCGTTTATCCGTTCGAAATGATGAATGAATGTGTGTGTCTTCGTGTCTTCGTCGACGCGTCCGCCACATATCCACAAATATGTATACCCACAAACATATATACATCGCGTCCGTTTTAATATGTATGTACATATGTGTAGTATAAGCCATTGCATGAATAGCTAGGTCAATATATGTATGTAACTATTTCAATTACATTGAATGATAAATACAAACATACTAGACGAGGTAACCAGAAGGGTATCAAATTTTGTTCAGTTATAATTGCAGTCGTTCAGAAATTTTATTGAAATTATTGATTATTTATTATAATGACTTCTCAAAACAGATTGAAAATTAAAAATTAAACGAGGGGAAAATTTTTACGAAAAGTTTAAATTCATTAAAATATCCACTTTCACAATCTATCATCCATTCTAAACGAGATGAAACTTTTACAAATCCCATTTTTATAGAACGTCGAGTCTTTACAAACGAGCAAAATCCACAAACTTTCGTTTAAATCTCCCCTTTATCCAGAAATTATCTATCGCCACGAAAATGTGACGATCAATTTATAAAATAATTAGTTTTGCCGTGAAATATACAGGATGATTTTAAGGTATTGATTATCCGAAGAAAGCTTTTTATACATGTACTATTTTTTATAGTCCTTTCTTTAAACACATCATCAACAAACGCTATGCACTTACGACTTAATAAAGCCAACGTGATCGAATTACACTCAATTCTGTGGACATTTTAAAATGGAGCATAGCTATGAAAGGAAAGGTAATGCCAAGTCAAAAAGTGCTCAAATTAATTGAGTCATATCTATTTTTTTTTAAATATTTGTATATGTGTAGGTATGTATGTATGACGAGATGACATTCGATAATCCATTGTATTGAAAACTGCATGAACTTTATGGTTATCTAATATTCAGCTTATTTATTTGAGTACTCTATTGCGTCACTGTGGCCAGTTATAACACAAATAAAGGTATATAAAACATCCATGCTCGACGATATTTATAATTGATAAAATCAACCACGGACGTTGCTCCACAACTACTCAACCAGTTCAGCGCAGCTTACATTAAACAGAAAATTAAATTAAATTTTAATAAACCCCAAAATAGTTTATTCATCTACGTATATGTATATATTTTGTCTGTCTGATATGTATGATATGTGCATACATATGTATGTTAATATATTTAATACGAAATAAATAGGGACATTGTTATCTTGCATAGTATTTAAAGTTAAACAAAAGGTATGTAGTATTTTAGCACGCCCGAGTTTTAGCTGTAGTTTATTAGGTCTCAAGTCTAATTTATAGATTCGCTTCTGATCGAAAAATAGCGATAGGTTTGCACCGTCTATTTTAAAACTCGCAAATTTCAGCAAATGGAAATATTTTCCTATTTTTCCATTTTAAACTATAAATCCAGCAAAAAGAAAACCATTAAATGGTGATATATTTCTCTACATTTGTTCAATTTGAGGAATAATATCAAATAAATATTTGATAAACAATATACAATCTATGAAGAATTATTGAGATATAGTTCAATTGGAAAATTTGTGGAAAATCATCGGGGATTTATAGCCAATATTATAATTAGCTATATTTAATTTATTGTTTAATATTAATGAGTATTAAATAAATCAGAATTCTTATACTTATATGTATGTATTTCCGCTGATGAAAATTTTCATTATGACACAAATTAATCATATGTATTTGAAAGTGGCTTAAGTCCACTCTTCTTCATTTCGATACGTATTTCGCAAAGCAATAAATACATTGTTTTGCGTTTGACAATATTTAAAAATACTGGTGGCTTATAATACGTTTATTCTGCTTTGGAAATATTAAATTAAAAGAAGTGATAGCAATTTGTCAATTAAGTCAAACAGAAATAGTCTTATTGGAACTGAAAATTTAACTTCCGCCACATTCAAATATTACGGCTCATATTATAAAAATTGTACAATGAAACATTTTATAATTAGACTCGTTAAAGTTTCAAGTCATATCAAATAGTAATTTAAAACACCGACGAAACATATTTCTCAAAAAATCTGTGAGTTCTTTTAGATCTTCTGAATAACCATTTACATATTTTTATTTAATTTTCATTATAAAATTATAATTATTTTATTTTCCATTTATTATTTACTCTTATTTTGTAATGTAGACAGGTAAAAAGCCCGTGGCCCCATCAGCTATGCCGTTTAGGTAATTTAAAATAAATATGTACCTTGCTTTTGCCGTAAAAAATATATCACTTTGAACATATAATACATATGTACATATGTATAAACATAAGCGAAATTGTCGGTGAAATTTATTACATGGTCCAAATAAAGCGTAATTCACTTGTAATAACATAGTACTTGCTCCGTATTTAATTTTTAACATAATTTTCCAACCTTGCTCATGGATTTAATTTTACGTGGAATATGTACATATGTATGTACGTGGCAAAATTTTCTGCTCATGATTCGTAATATAAACTTGATATACGTACATACATCTGTTACATATGTATGTATGTACTATAGTATGATTAATATGAGGGAGAGGAGAGGATTATTATTGTGAAATTGGATGGGGACTTTGATGTTATGACTTCTGATATAAAATGATTGCTTTCAATGAAATATTTTGTGAATTCTGCAAATATATGCGTTTGGAATATTTCTGTTTTTTTACGGTGGATTTCAGTCAAACAGCGTATATACAGTTGATTGTCAATAAAAAAAATATCGCCATTTTTATTACAAGTTAATCCATCGTTATATATGAAATTTTGTGATTGGCTTTTGAAAATATAACAATTCTCGCACAATTCATTACCCTTTATTAAAATTCCACGTATTCGCGTAAACACATAAAAATCGAATAAATTACGAATACACGTTCGCATATTGTATTTTTATTATTAAAGCTATATATTTTTTGAAACAATGGTTGAAGTGAATAAAGCTGGATCGTATCTGTACATCGTAAAAATAATTTTAATCGCATATTTAGAGTTTAAAACATAACTACCACGACAAATTTATTGCATTGCTAAAATATACATACATACATGTCATTGCAAGAATGCATAAAATGTTGTATAAATAGTTTTATAGAAATTGGTAGTTTATGTACATATGTACATATGTATTTATGTATGTAGATTGTTAGGAAATTTTCTGAATTAAAAATAGTTGATATTTTTCGGTGAAATTTGTCATAACCTAATGGAAAATGCTGCCGTTATCTTATTTAAATATAAAAGTTAATTTTAGAAAACTTTGAATGTTTATTGCTATGTCTATTATACAAACATACGTATATACGAAGTATTAATAGATTAAGTTTTGTGATTGTGAAAAAGTTCAACCTCTAGATGTTGACTGGTACAAAATCAGAATCTTTGATCAAAATTTTCACGGTTTTTAGTAAATTTGTGTACTTTTATGTCAGCATATGTGGATGTATGTGTACATATTTTGTAAATAATTCAAACAATGTTAAGCTTTGTATTAGTCAATGACATATTAATCATTACGCTGTATTGTTTTCAATTTTTTGAATTGATCGTAAGTGGTACTTTTCCTTATAAATCTTTGGATATTTTATATACAAATCACTTAATGGGTTGGACTGAAACTTCTGTCGTTTAAGAAGTATGACAAATTTAAGAAAATTCTATTTTAAAATATTTTTTTATCTACCGGTAGTAGTACTTTTACTCTTGTTTTATTTATTATATTTATTTACAATGATACATATAAACATACATATATATATATATATATATATATATATATATATATATATATATATATATTCTGTTTAAGAAAAATTGATAATATAAATCCATTCGCTTGTTTCAAAGAAAACCAATTTTAAACCTTTCAGAGAATATTCTATGTCATTCAAATCGTACTATATACATACATTTAAACATCTAATTCAGCAATCCTTTTGTTGTTAATAATTTATATAAGAGTTTCGAGTAATCACTCTTAAATTATTAATTCCTTTCAGCACATAAAAACTGGCACTAATATATATATATATATATATATATATATATATATATATATATATATATATATATATATATAATAATAATACATAAATATAAACGTGTAATTTTGGTCTTATTTCTGAAAATGTGTTGACATATCACGCGACGCAAAATACTCACTGGGCCAGTTTCTTCGAAAAACTATCGATTTTCATCAATTAAATAATAAGCATATTCGTGTTTCTCATTCGTCTTCGACATCGTTTATCATCGATGAATAATTGCACAGTTTAAATAACGGTTTTGAGTACTTCACGTCGATCATTCAAAATGTCCACCGGGGCGTGATTAAATTTTAGTTAAACTTGCGACACCGTACCTACTGCCATGTGTTCAAAGCTCACAAATCGGATTAAATATTCGGTCTATTAACTGAACATAGTCGGGAATATGGCTTTTGAACATTGTATGCATTTGCTTGTCGGTTGAGCGAACAGATATGCACAGTTATGGCATTAAATGATAACGGTATTATAATTTAAACGTTTAATTTTATTTTTGACGTATTTGCATTAGCCACGACACAAAATTTCTAAGATTATATTTCGTTTGCGATAATATTTATTTTAACTTTTTTTTTTTTACAGACATATTTTTACATACATATATACTAGGAAGGCCTAACAGGTAAACCCTAATGCGCCTTTCTAGCCAATTACAAACAATGCAGCATTTTTGTAATTGGCAAGTCGCTGAATTTCGTCTCGAAATTAACGAGACCTCGATGAATTTTAAATTTGTACATAAATCATATTCAAATAGTGATTAGGATGGTTTTTAGCCAATTTATTTGAGGAACCGTTTCAACAATGAAATCAGATAAGTAATGAATTTAAAAATAATCATAAGGGCGAAAACACACAGCAAGGAACGTGGCACGTGGAATGTCGACAAGTTCTCCTATATTTCTTAAAATATGGGATACACCGTTATCTATCACTGTCAAGGAAGGATAGATACAAGGATACAATTTTACAAAAAAAAAACTCCATAATTTTGGGACGGCGTGCCATGAATCTGTGCATGGCACGCCAAATTGTTTTCGCACGTTTAAAAATATCTAAAAAAACCATGTGCCACGTTCATCGCTGTGTGTTTTCGCCCTAAGACTTTGTATCTACCGAGGTATGTGTGTGGTTCAAAATGTTCTAAATGATATTATTTATTATTATTATTTATTATTTTTACATATATACCAGAAGGCCTTACAGGTAAACCCCAATGCGTTTTCCTGGCCAATTACAAATTACAATTACAATTTCAATGCAGAATTTTTATTACAAGTCGTTGAATTACGAGACACTGAAAAACTCGCAAATTAACGAGACATCTATGAATTGTACATAAATTTGATTGTACATTAATCATACTCAAATAGTGGTGATATTGTTGGTAGGAAGGATTTTTAGCCAATTTTTAAAAGGGAACCGTTTCAAAAATGAAATCAGAGAAAATTGGCAAACTCTGACCAGCAGCACTACAGATGTACTCAGAAAAATTCTTTTCAATTGAGGTCAGCAAATGTCTTTGTTGAAAGCAACTGTGTTTAATTTTCGGTTACAAATTGAATTTTAAAATTAAAAAAATAGATGAGTTTCATTTGAAACACCTGCAAATAACGGATAGTTTAACGCAATCGGCGACACACAGCCCTTTCAACTCCCACCCACCTCCCCCTAAATAATATGATAAAGCGCTACCCGCAAACGGCACCTTTCGCCGAGTCTCTAATTTCAAAACCACTTTCACCGCACCCCCATTCAATCCCATCCTCCCGATCTGCAACCGCTCCATTTTGTCCGATTTCCAATTACAGTTTCGACTTGCAATTATTTGATGTGGGTCTTCGATTTTTTCTACCCGTTCTACTAGCGTCCTACTTGATTAGGGGAAATACGCTTTTACCTTTAGTATGTAAGTAATATTTGGGCACGCGATTGAATAATGCAGCTTACATTCAAATTATTCCCTGCTTCGAAACTTGGAACGATATTAACGCTGAGCTATTGACTTACATATTATGATGTTCGAGCAGCATGAATTGTCTTAAATGTGGCGAAAATTTAAGACTGAGTTCGCTAATTGGGTACATAAGCAGGTTGCACTATTAAGCGTCAATGGAAGCATTTAGTTAAATTAGAAGGATTAGTGTGAGCATTTTATATGAATTAAATTTGCTAACGCCGCATATACTGAATAAAATGTCGATTGATATTATAAGCTTACTTTGTCATTAAGCGTTTAAAGACAAAAAATTAATTCCTCGTTTTAAAAACAACGCCTTCAAATAATATACGTAAAAATGGACGCGATGTACATGTATGTGGGTATGTGGCGGACGCGTCGACCAGTATGGATATTTCAAAAAAACAATTTTTTGTATACATATGCATGTTGTATACAAAAAAATGTATACAACATGCATATCCTAGAGATATTTAATAAAATAAATACACGCGAACAAGGTGCACAACCAATCAGCGTGAAGTGGTCCATGTGGACTAAAACCTTTGTCCAATTATGTACAGCAACGACGATACATTCTGACCAATGGGTGCATTTTAAGCATTTGCTATAGGGATGTGGCTTGACGAGCGATCATGTTGAGGAGACGAGGGGAAGTGGGGTAGCGGGGAAGGGGGGGGGGTATTTAGCGTCTGACATGTGCTCCTGATATTGTGCGAGTTGGAACGGGTGGGGTCACACAAACATTAATTCATCATTTGAAACGGGTGAACGGGTTGGATCGGCGAGCGTGTAATGCACGCACTTAACATTTTACTATTAACACGTGTGTGTGCCTATAAAACACCTTACGTTATTTTCATACATAACATCTAGTGGTTTTACCCGGCTTTGCTCGGTATTTGTAATATAAACCGCTGAAATATTGTTTATCTAATAGTAAACATTCATTTGTTTTTTTTTATTAAATTTATTTGAATCGAAAAAATAATATATTCAACCATCGTCATAGAAACTTTGATTTGTTTTTGAAGCTCCCAACCAAACCTTTCAACCTTACAAAGTCTCTTTCAAAATTATATATTAGATAACTTTATTTTAATTCGTGTATCAATTCCTTTCTGAAACCACTCGTTGAAATCAACGTACACAACACTAGTCAAATATAATAGTAAAAGAACATTTTAAATATCGAAAATTCAAACCGTAAGAGGTTATATGTAGTTTATAGTATGAATTATGATTTTATTGGAATCAGTAAATAATTTATTTGTCCATTATGAACTGTTATTTTACAATTATATTATTTTGATTTACCAAAATATTGCAATAAATAATTGAACCTATGTATATATGTGTATAGCTCTACAGTCAACTTCATACTCATATTGGAATATCAATAAAATGAAATTCGCCTCACAAAGAGAGCCGATCTGTATTGAATATACAAGATAATCGGATCAAATATTTACTGGACGGAAAAAAAGCTAATCGAAAAACTGTTTTCTCATCTGTTTGTATTATCATAATTGTGACTATTATATTAGTAAATGTATTAGTAAAACATTTTCAGTCAAAAGTTTCAGCACGGTACATGTCTATATAATGCATAGGCATATAAAAAGTATCATCACATGTGATGTTTCAACCAATGTTAACAACAAACCAGTAATATTAAATTCGAATTAATCGTATCCAGCGATTTGTCAAAATTGAAAATATTTGGCCAGTTACCCCTTTACCCAGTTACCCCTTTGATTACAATTCATAGAAAATCATCGATGATTGACACATAGTAAAGATGCGGTGGACACAAATATATAATAAATTGCTTTAAAACACGTGAAGCAGAACTGGAAATGTTCAATATTATACAGAAAGCTCGACATGAGTATAGCTAAGTGTTGGAAAGTATTAATTAAATACGGTTATTGTGGATTCGATCGGTTAGGCGAGCTGTAGTTTTTACAAAATGTAATAATGGAGTTAAAACTCGAGAGCTGTATCAATTGAGTGGATTGAATAGAAATTGATAAAAGTGCAACTTGGCTGTAATGGACTTGCCTAGTGCTATCTAAAGTGCTCTTTGAGGACATTTCGAGATTTAATAGAAATCTGAAAAAGATTTAATAAATATTGAATTTAATATGTTGAGTGCAGAACGGTCTGAAGTATTGGATATTACTTTGTAAATATCAATTTTATAGATGGACTTTAATAGTAATATGTATTTACTCAGAAAAGAGGCACGTGGATATGACCTTTTTGACATTTTTAAGTAAAAAGCTTTTTATTCTGTTTTATTAAATTTTTGATTAAATAGGATGTATGTACATCTTTTTTTTATATAAATCAAAACTAAAATGTTCAATTAATGAAAAATTAGTATTGTTAAAAGTTGGAAAATTTAAACGTAGAATTACGTATTTATATTCTAGCAAAAGATTACTTAAAAATACAATTTTTGTTGTTCATCATTATCACCATTTCCATGCACATTTGCTTTGTCAATTTCGTTAAAATAAAAAATATATTTTTTATTTGGGATATTTATAGAACTTCATACATTTTTGGCACAAATTGACGCAATACTGTAATTCACCAAACTAAATAATTACACTGAACAAAAAAAAAATTACGTTTTTACTTACCGGAGCGCAGACTAATTTCACTGAATTGACGATGAGATTTCTTGGTGTTTTTTCGTTAATGATATATGTATGTACATATGAGCGTTTAAAATAATGCGCAATTTTTACAGATTTCTGCCTTTTGCAGTCTTTAACATAAGATTGCTCTGAAAAAGTGATTACTCAATCAAAAGTCAGATTTTTTCTGTTGATTGTGATTTCTATTGCTTCAAAATTCGTATTGTTAATTATCTAACGAATTTTAAAAGTCAAAAATATATATTTTTTCTTAAGCTATCACCCATTTTTGGGCAAGTTTTGTATTTAACTACTTTAAAAAATTTGTTTTCAATTTAAATATTTTTTTTATTTAATCTGTACGTAACGATTTTAAATGATTTCAAATTACAATATGAAATATTTTAGGCAGGACCACTCATTGCTCGTAAGTGAGATGAATTTATGCCCTCTCCATTCTTCTTGCATCATGTTTACATAATTTTTTAACTAAATTCAAAATCATTTATCACTCAAATAAGTAGGTTTAGATAAAAATATATTGTAATTAACCAATTCTTATAAACGTCGTTAAGTGAAAAATTAGCGAAATAAACTGAAAATATTACGGAAAAAAGTGTGTAAGAAAAAAGTATATTTTTGAGTTTTAAAATTACAAGTATTTTAAAGCAATAAAAAATCACAACCAATATAAATAGCACCCGACTATTAATTTCAATACTAAATTTTGGTATAGAAATACTAAATTTTGAGTTAAAGATTGCAGAAATAAAAATCAGTAAAAATTGCGCACTTTTTAAACGCTTATATCTCACAAACGAGAAGAAAGCAATAAAAATCAGTCATATTTTAATTCAATCGGTCAACTTTAGTAATTATTGAAAAGTATCCTCTGCGTTCATTTATCCAACGATATCAGCACTATTGCTATAGATTCTCGAACTTATGAAGATTTTAAATCCAACATATTTACAAGGGAATACATGTAATTCTACGTCATTGCTATGAATACGGTGAAGATAATATGAAATTTACATATGTATGTACATATGTATGTACAAATATTCAGATGTACTCTTGAATAGTCACTTCGATCGTAATATTGCGGCGTTCTAGACGATTCCTAGTTATAATAAAGTGCGGTACACTGATCGAAGCTTTTGAATTTTGCCATCAATGTCAACCGATACTGAAAATTAGCTTGGTTCAATTTTTTGCAGAAAAAACAATCGTAGATTATCGAGGCGACATTATTTTACATAAAACTAATGTTGTTAGGATGAAATTTTCACAGAAAGTATATAAAAAAATCTACTTTTTACAGCCCGTAAGTGTGTATGTACCTATGTATATGGAATTCGTAATCAAATCGTTTTTAATAGGTGAACTGGTTTGGGATTTCCGTCCCAACGTCGTTTACTACGAAGTGAAGTGTAATACAAAAGCAGACTAGCGAGTCCCGAAACAAAAGCACCCCCTTTTACACCTCCTTCTTCATCCCCATTCCCGTTACTCTCATCTCCCACCGCAATTCTCGGCTTGAGGGCTATTCCAATTCCATCTTGGGTCAGAGTATGTAGAATGGTTAAGTGTGCGTGCGTCCTCTCTCTCTCTCTCTCTAGTCGGTTTGATTAAATACACGTGTACTTGAACATTTCGGTTATGCGATATTTGCACACCGTAAAATTTCAGGATGCAAAAGATGGCAGTAAGCTCCCACGCAGTGCATCTGATGCTGACATCACTCGTTCCAAGTCAGGTGCTCAATATCAAGAGCACATTGCAGACGCTCCAACCCCCCCCCCCTCCCCGCTTCTGCGCGTCTCATCAACACGATCGGATGCTTAAAATGCACCCATTGGTCAGAATGTATCGTCGTTTTCGTCGTAGTTCGATAACGATCGGATGAAATTGAAAGTATTATTAGAAAATTAGATTTTTGGAAGCTGTGTATGGAAAATTATCAAGCTGAAGTATTTGAAACCTTACATAATTTCTTATCCACTTCCCCAAACCTGAAGAGGCAAACCCCTTAGATAATGAAAATTTTCGAACAGCTACATCATTATCAATGAAGGGAAAGGAGAACTTGATTGAACTTTCAAGTGATAGCATTTTAAAAGCTGAATTAAAAAAAAAAAAAATTGTGGCTATATATTAGTGAAGAATATAAGCAGCTTGCTGACAAAGCGTTTAAATTTCTGTTGCCGTTTACTACCACTGAACTGGTTGAGAGAGCATTCCGTTCAAAGTTAAATTCTGTCGACCGCTATATAGGCTCACAAATAATGTCAAATTTCTTGACCAAAATGCAAACTGAACCGAAATATAATTGGCCATCGTGGGTCGAGTGGGGGGTGAATGCGATAGTATACGTATATATGTATATATTTTGCAGAAGTCTCATGGTAGATCGTTTCGACTATAATATATTAAAACTTGCACACATATTTCACCGACCATCGCCACT
This sequence comes from Arctopsyche grandis, assembly GCF_051622035.1. Lineage (NCBI taxonomy): Eukaryota > Metazoa > Arthropoda > Insecta > Trichoptera > Hydropsychidae > Arctopsyche > Arctopsyche grandis. Next base: position 24,959,855 of record NC_135356.1, on the reverse strand, counting down.
ATTTTGCCCTTAACATGGGATTCAAATGAACATCGATTGTTTGATATTCGCTCATCGGCACTTTAGACATGTCGAATTGGAAATATGTATAATATGACCGTATTTAATCTCGATTAGTCGCATAATCCAGAATGAGCTCGCAGAAACACGTTCTCGACGACTGCCATATATTTTAGCGGTTTTCAAGTTTCGCACGCTAGAAGAAACCCTTTGTCCCCGAAACCCAACTCTCCCCTTCGCACTTGTGTAGATTGGGAAATCCCGTGTGGGGGGTTTCAATGCAAGTTGCGCTCGCTAACACGTTTTTGTTGTTTGCTAGAGCGAAGCTTCACACGTCGGCTCTACATATATGCTTTGATTCCACTCAAGGATCGTTAATTTATAAATTGGGCCCGCTTATTTATGCTCAAGTGAAACAATGGTCGATTCGAATTTTAAAGTAGACGTATTTTGAGCTTTTCTTAATTTATAATTTTACAAAGCTTAATGTTCGTCATCAATTTTTACACATAGGTAATTATGTATTCAACTTTCTTCGTATTTATAATTAACAACTATATGTTGCACATGCAGCGGGGACTAGTGGTTCGCATATACATATGTACACATGCTTTCGAATATAGTGGTCACGGGCTCAAGTCCCACTGGTTACTACTAGTAAGACCTTGGCTTGTGACTCCAGGTCGATCGTTTCCTATCAGAGTTTGCCAATTTAACTGATTTTCATTGGTTCGGTTTCATTGAACGGTTCCAATAAATTGGCAGCCTTTGTCATTGGGGTATACCAGTAAGTCCTTCCTGGTATATACATATGTACATATGTGAAAAAAATTTAAGTTGAAATTATTAGCATGTATAGTAAAATAAAAAAGGGAATAAATTATTAAAATGAATAATGAAACTTCATGCAATGAAAATTTTCTAGCAAAAATAAACATAATAAACGAGTGTCAAACAAAATTAATTTTCACCCTGTTTATGCAATGAAACGTGTTAATTTTGTGGTTGAACAAGCCACAGTAACGTTAAATTTGCGTCAGGTACAATTTAATTGATTACAAGCTTTTCATTAGCTACACTCTGTTATTACATAACAAATATGATTGATTAAATTTAATATTTGTTATATAAATCACAATGTGAATTCGATTGAATATCACGCGGACTGATGATTTTCCTTTTAATTTGAAACGTGGTTTTTGGAAATATACAAATGTAAGTAACAGAAAATGAAACATGAAATGGGTGATATTTTTGGTTGTGTAAGAATTATTGCGTCGTTTGATCGATAATTGACGCAAGGAATTAATTGCTTTTTGATTGTTTGAGCTTTCTTTCATTTTCATTTACTTAACTATGTATATATGTACATATTTATACTGCGTGAAATGATTGAAAACAAATAATTGTTTTTATGTATATTTTGATTATATGAGTTTTAACCTTTTTTTTACATAAAAAATGGGACAATTTTTATTGCGTACATCGTTGATTATTTATTTAAATTTTAATGATTTATTTTATTGTTCGCAGATACACTACAAATCACCATAATAAAAAACTAAATTGACCTACATAAAATAATACTTATAATACATATCTACATACACATTGACTATCAGAATATTGACATTTTAATCAAAAGTGAAATATTCTTTGATATTGAAAATGTGTCGAGTGAGCCAATGAATTTTGATTACATTTTAGATTGCTTTCCTGTTTGATGGTGTGATTTCATTTTTTCCCACAATAATGGAAATGGAAAACTTTAATTACTCGATTCTTTAATTTTATTAGCAAACATAAAAAAGTGTCTTCATTTAAAGTTGAGACGTATTTATTCTACATATCTACATATATAAATGAAAGCCAGTAGCATACCTCGGTGGTTAGCGTAATGCTAATTAATCATAATAATGTAATGTTAGCGAGTCCCGGTTTCAAGCTCTGGTTTTAAAATAATCATACACCGTATGATTTGTGGCATCTGCGGTTGTGCTGGTCACACTAATTGATCATTTCCTATCAAAATTTGCCAATTAATCCAATTTAACTATTGAACCGATTCGTCGCCAAATTCGCCACCATTATTGAATATAATTTCAAAATTGATGATATCATACATCGTCACGGTGACCATATTTGTTGGAGAAAATAAAGTACATACAAATAAAGAATCGTTTTATGACTTTAAAAAATGCTTGATGAGGATATAACGTTTATTATAAAATATTAGCATACAAAATTTAGAATTTTAAATATTCATACTTATTACACATTTTGAAATTTAAAAGATATTTACTGCTAAAATTAGTTCGTTTGGATAAAAAAAATATTGAGATCGATAACCAGTAAACGTGGTAATGTGAAAAATTAGCCAAATAAAATGATAGTAAAAAATGTACATAAAAATGTGTAATAAAAAGAAGTATATTTTTGGCTTTAAAAATTCGCTAGACAAACAATTAAAAGTATTTTAAATTATTGAAAAGTCACAATCAATAAAAAAGATTTCTGATTTTTGATTCCAATACTCACCTTTGGCATAGCAATACTAGATTTTGAGTGACTGAATAGATTGAAAAACCAAAAAACTGTAAAAATTGCGAATTTTTTTAAACGCTCATATCTCATAAACAAAAAATACTATAAAAAATCTACTGGTAAAGATTGATTAAACTTAGTAAAGATTGATTAATCTCCGCTCCGGTATTGTTTTTGTTGCTCAGTGTAATCAATACAGGTTTGATAAAATTTATCATTTAAAAAATCAAAATTAATGCATCTTCAAATATTTCGGCGTTAATATTTTTAGCGATAGTCGATATTGCAAAGAAAAGGACAAAAGGGAAATTTAAGAATATAAATAAATCTAAAGTACATAAAGCACTGTCCTTTTTTATAAAAGACGTACATATATACGGTCAGCGAATGTATAGTAAATATGTACATATGTACAAACATACAAACATACACATGTTGGACCATAGGTGTCACTTTGGAGCAACCTGTAATGTCATCATGATATAAATATATTTAAAAAAATCACAGAAAGTACCAGTATTTGATTTGTGCCAAATTTTTGAAAAAGTCAAAGGGCTTGCATCGTTTTTTTTTAATAAAATAAGCAATTTCACGCGCATACGTATTATTTATATGTATATGTACCAATAATGGAGTACATTTAACGTTTCGCAATGTCACAAAGGCATCAGACAGTTGATATGTATATTTAAAGATAAGCTCCTTATACGATTGCGTCGATTCATTGTCGGAATCGCTTTATGTTATTAGCTCGACTTCGTCATGACGGTTTCCCATTTAGGAAATGAGCGCACTTCAGGGATGTGGAGTGCACTTGCACCAGTGCAAATAAATGCAATTCGACCGGATCGTCAGATTTGTGTTGACCAATTTCACCGGCGACTTGTATTGGACGCCCGAGGAAAACATGATCCCAACTTTCTTTTCCCCAATGAGATTCCGAGTCTACGACACTCGAAAAAACCAACCAACAGTGTTGGGTTTTCTTTCGCTTTACTCTCGTATTTGTTTTCGTGGAAAACAAACGAACTGGAAAAGCAGACGCGAGTAAATAGCATTACAGTGAAGTTGATGATATCGCATCTAATTGTATTCGTCTATTTTTTGTTCAATTTTTGTAAAACAACCAATCAATGTATCATTTGTTAGATCCTCGCCTATTCTTCTTAATGGTTTTTTTTAAATCACTATTAGTAAATGTGGATAAGTTTCGTATTCTAATCCACACAATTTCATCCTTCTCATATTATTATTGATGATTTTGTTTCACATTCTTATCATTTACCTATCTAACATTTTTCTTTGAATTTTAAATACTGCATTGAAACATTTCACATTAAATAAATATATGTAGTACATTGTTGTTCAATTTTACTATATTAGCCAATGGTTCCAATAATTTGAATTACACAATTTAAAATATATTGTCTCGTTTCATAGCCACTACTACAAGTACATGTACCGGATATTTGTCGGTAAGTAAGCAAGAGTTATTCTTTATGTCAGGTTTTTTAACATTTCATAATCAAAAATCAATGAATACTCCTCATGAAATCAAGTGATTATTTGGAGGCAGAGATTTCCCAGTAATTACACAGCCGCATGCCTTTATGTAATCTTACCTGCAGTCGTTTCAGTTGTTAGCCGATGCAATTATAGCAGGGCTTGTTTATATTTTGGTTTTTTACTGTGATAATAATAAATATCTCAAGTACTAATACTTAAGCAATTCTTAGGTACTCAAAAGTCCGACTTATAACCCATTTAAAAGTTTGCCAGAGTTTCCCTTTCTATAACCTGATAGTCATCTCATATTTTTCATTTGAACTAACAGGCGAGATCCGGTAACTGTTGGACCACATGCGGTTATTTTTATGAAAAATTACAGCTATAACCCTACACTTTGTTTGACATTTAATTAAAAAGTCAATTTAAATTTCACAAAAAATATAATGATAATGCTATTAGTGCACAAACAAATAAAATATACTATAACATAATATTCGTATATGTGATAATGTATTTTATTTGTAATGTAAACGATATGCGAATGCAATAACATTTGTTGACGTTATGAAAGACGCATTGCGAAAAAAAATCTTTAGCTACATTGAAAATCTTTTGTTAAAAAAACATTTTTCAAATGCAGTTTTGGGATCATATTGACTAAAAAAACTTGAAATATTCCGTAATCGAGATTGGTGCTCAAGAACCGTTGGTTTTCTATCACCAATCGCTTGATCGTGCCAAAAAGACCTCGACATATGAACAAGCTGTATACAACAGCCAATAAGGTGTCGCGACCCATCGACCAATGATCTCTCTGTGTTGAATGTACACACTGGGGTATAAATATTAGGCAGATTTGGTCCGTGTTTCATTCGGAGCTGGTAGCCCGACGGATCTAGAACAATAAACTACCTCTACAATACTGCTGCGTCTTTCACTTCGATCTCGGAAACCTCTCTACACGTTTACGCTACAATATGTATGTTGAAAATAACTAGAATCACCTGTCAAGATAATGGTATCCGAGAAACTGCTTCGATAGACAACTTTATAGTTTGCTAACAGACAAATATCCACTTGAATTGTCATCCTAACCCGTGAGGTAAAGTGTGGCTTTTAATTAAGAAAGGGTACAAATTTAGAAAGTGGTATAAATAATTCATTTGATTCTGTATAATAAGAATATAAATTCAAAAAATAATTAATAAAATTCTAAATGGTATTAAATTTAAATATCAGTGTATGGAAAATAATGTGCAATTAATATTGAAGAAGATGATTGGCAAAGGCACTTATTCTACTTTTATGGAGGCTACATATATCCGGTGAATTTCCACATCGTTTAATTTCTGTACAAGTTTATTCAATATCCGTATTTTGATTTTAAATATTTTATTTAACGTTTTAGGTTATATTGAAGGTAGGAGATTTAATTTAACTCGCGGAGATGACTTTATCTGTAAGAGCATTTTTTTTATTTTATATGTACAGTATGTACATACATACGTACGTACATGAACATTTAATAATCTTTGAATATTTTTGCAGCTTTGTTGCTGACATTTTTCATTTATTGTAAAAATGACATTTACAGTTTTCATATGTTGAGAAAGTGGCATAGTCAACTTTTTTTCTTTTCGAGAAATATTTCACAAAACTTTAAATATAAGGTTTTGCGTTTAACAATATTAAAAAATACTGATGGGCGTTTATTCTGCTTTTCCGAGATTCTGGACATATCGAATTAAAAGAAGCGATAGCAATTTGTGAATTAAGTCAAACAGAAATAGGGTTTTTGAAACCGAAAATTGGACTTCCACCACTCTCAAATATAACGGCTCATATGATATGTATGTGATTTATTCACGTGCAAGATTTATGTATGTGATGCATACATATATATGTATATAACTGGCATATACATATATACAATAAGCAAACTCTAATGGGAAATTATCGATCTGGATTCTAATAATAGACCATCACCCTAATCTTGCCAGCAACTATACTCATAACAATAAATGCTGGAAAGCAATGAGAAAATTCAATATGTTTTTCAACATTTGATTAACTTATAAATAGCCAAATACCCAGAATCTATAAATGTACATATGTATGTACACACTTAGTCTTAATAGCTCGTAACCCAGCTGATTTATCATAAAATTCAGCTGGACAGAAAGAGAAGGTAAGTAAAACTTAAAATCAACGTGGAAAATTCTAAGACAATGTACCTATATAATAGATATTGTATGCTTGATTATATAACAAAACGGCAGAAGTAGTTAGAAGTTGTTTGTTTCCTATCAGAGTTTGGCAATTTATCTGATTTCTTTGTTGAAGCGGTTTCTCCATCAAATTGGCAAAAACCATCATACCCACTTTGTCACCGCTATTTGAATATGATTTCAAAAAATTATTATCTATAACAGGCCTGGGCAAACTTTTCAAATGAAGGGCCGCATTAAAATATATGTACATTATTTACTGTCAGGAAAAAGAATTTTAACATAAATAGTCTAATAACCAACAATTTTGCGGAGCGCACAAAAATTTAAATCGTCCCACATGCGGCCCGCGGGCTGCATTCTGCCCAGGCTTGATTTATTACATATCTCATAATTCTTATATATAGTATTTATACAAAGCTATGTCTGTATTCTTATATGTAATGTTTGTATTATGCTTATATAATATGTCTGGTCACAGTGACACGGTAGAGTATTGTACTATGCCACTGTACCAAAAATGTGTAAATAAATAAATAAATATCTGGTAGCAAATAAGGAGAAATAAAAAGACGTATGAAATTATTGCGGAGTGCATTCGGGAGAATAAACAGCGTTTTTAAATAAAAAATGCCACTTTGCCCGAAGAAAAAGATCTTCGATCAATGTGTTTTGCCAGTGACGACGTATGAATGTGAAACTTGGATATTGAAAGCCAAAATATTACACAAAAGTTCAAAGCACGCAAAGAAGTGAATGCGCACCATGACGAGAAGAGATAAGAAACGGAATACGTGGGTAAAAAGTATGACAAGGGCAGAAGATGTAATGGAGCGTGAAAAGAGACAGTTGAAATGGCAATGAGTGGGCCACGTAGCTAGAAGAACGGACGAAAGAAGTGCTCGGATGGTACCCGAGAGAATGTACATAAGAGGCTGAAAGGAAAACCGCAAGAAAAATGATTTTTGGATAATTCCTCGTATTGCATATACATACATATGAATAGTGAGCGTACATATTTAAGATATTAGTACAGTACTATACAGTGTCACTCACGCACTGGGCCACACGCCGTGTTGTCAGCGACACAAGCCAATTTAATTTATCGGTGGCAGAGTGTGGCTCGTTTGTCACGGTCGTCCCTGAGTTGTGTACGGGCCAAAATTTGCATATGTTAATGGCAGCCCCCGAATAATTACCGTGTTGTCGGCGCCACAAAGGACCAAAGTTTCTGGCGATTTGACGCGAGAGTTCTACAGCCTGGAAAGCTTTGACAGTGTTGAAAAAGATTCCAACAAGCTCTCCGGGGAGCGGGAGATAAATTTGCACACGAAATGTTAAAAATTTTCACGAGACGACGCCTATACTGTGTTAGCTCTCGACGGTCAATTCACGCTCCATGCGATTATGAGATCGTGTCGTATATATGTATAATATTATGTTAATACAAAATATTTTTACTTTTGTATTAAATAAGGTTTTTCTAGGAAATGCATTCACTACTACCATTTTTAATCTATTTTCATTTTTAAAAATATCGACCAACGTTCTGCTCAAAAAGTAAAGTCGGAAATGAATTGTGGGTTGAGTGCTCTGCTCTTGTCTGAAAAGTTCCGTTTTTAAGCCATTGGAGAAATTGAAAAACTTTCTTCAATTTCCTCGATTGACTCGAGAATTCACATTGCTCGAAAGATTTGGATGATAGTTAATCTTTATTTAAAAATTTATATATTTTATTTCCTGAAAAACATAAAGGTCTTTGAACGACTAGCATTTAAGGGTTGAAGTTTGTTAAACTAAAACACGTCCTCTTTTTCCCGGATATGTTCTCTTTTTGAAGCATTAAATTTCCGTTCGATTGGGTTTTTATGATTAGGTTTGTTTATAATATACATACGTATGCTCGGGTTTTTATTTAACGCGCTAATTTATTTGGATTCTGTTCATAGCGTAAATCAATATTTAGCGCAAAAATATTTGCATAACATGGCAATATAACGAACTTAACATAAATAAATATAAACAATTTAATATACATATATATATACATATGTACTATCATATTTCAGGGTTAGTTTATATTTAAAAAAAGTTGGGATGATAACAATTCTGTCAAAATGCCAATCAATATTTCTTTAATACTACTTTTTTAAAGTTCAATACAAGTTATAAGAAATGAAATAGATTCGTTTTATTACTGAACCATTTCATTATATTTTAAATAAAACTTTTTAAACTATCACTTAGTATGTATATTCAAAGAACAATTTGATCTTGTACTTAATAACGGAACGATTTACTGGAGAAGCGCATAGTTACTATGCGCTTTAGTTATAGTTATTTAATAATCGGTATTTAATCCACACACTAAGCCATAATAGACTAAAAACTGACTATATAGAGTTTACGCTCATACCGACTGATTATTATTAACCGCTTTAGTATAATAATGAACTGGATGTAGTGACTGAATTGATATTATTATGCACATCGAATCTGCAAAATTAAAAACAATCGTACTCCATGTTAATGGCTCATTAAAGTCTTAGTCGTGTTAAGTGTTTAATGTACTTGTTTGAACCAATTATAATACTAAATACTATAAGAAATGTATATTCTGTTCAGTATATTCGCAAGAAAAAAATGTTAAGTAGTAAGAGTAATTAATAAATAAAAAATAAATAAGTAAAGTAGGAATAGCTTTCGACCGAGCGGTAGTAATTAGGCACAATTTACGAGGGTCATATCCCTCCATCAAACATCAGGTCAAGCACAGCAGGTTTGTGTCAACTGATGTGACGGATGTCAACTACCCCCTAAAGCTAAATACCACCCCCAACGTGAAATAATATTATGGTTCCGGTTAGACGTTTAGTTTTCGCTCACAGCATCGCATTCACCCGTGACTGGGTCCTAAAACAACACCATAATAATTCCGTGGTATTACGATAATATTTTAATTGTATACACTATCTTCCACACATTGTATATTCTATAATAATATATTCAACATTTTACATGATCATAATTAAGATTCATATTCAGTCGAGACGTTGAAATGTTTAATTTAGATCGATGAATGTTTAATATTAATTTCATCAATATTTGACATTATCATAATCAACATTCATATTTAGTTGAGACGTTATGTTTAGTAGAAATTCCGGCTTGGATCAATGATTCTACACTGTTATACTACGTTTATCATATGTGGGCTCAAATTATATATGCTTGTATACATATATTATAAATACATACGTAGAATTGCTCTCCATTTATATTTTTATTCATATTAGAACTATTAAAGAAACAGTATAATGTATATATGTAGTTAAATTTTGAGCATACTATGATTTGGCTAAATCGAGAATAATGCAGGTTTGATCAAATTTTCAACGTCTCATTTTTTGGCAATAAAATATATAAAACGGTAAGTTTGGAACTTTAATTTCAGATCATGTATTAATGTTGTTCCAAAACTATCCATTGAAACGCTAACAGGAATAACCCGGATAGAAAATTGAAAACAAATATGTACATACATATGTATGTGTTATTTAAATTTTTATGGATTTTCCTTGTAATATTTTATGAAATAAAAAATAAAAATTTTGCGCTCCAAATGATTCAACCTAGTAATTTATATCTCTAATTGTGTTTAAATGTAAAAATTTTCGTTACGGGTTGGTTTATAGAGTTACATAAATGTTGGAAAAGTTCGAGGTTTCCTATTTATATTTAACGATTTCCTTTGAATTCTGTGTTATGAATGTCAATGTAAGACATATTTACCAAAATGGTTAGTGCATTTTTCTTTGAAATGGGTGATGGACGGGTTCATATAAATTTAAAAGGCCAGATAATAAATGAGCAGTAAAAATATTGATCGGAGCAAGAAGTGCTTCATTTTATAATCATTTGAGTCTGTTTGTTAAATAGTTTTTCAATAATTGATAGAAATTATCATAAATATTGATATACATATGTACATAAGAACCAAATGTTGAAAGAATGATTTAGCCGTTATATTTGAAAATGGCATGGCAAAGTCCACTTTTCTTCATTTCGAGAAATATCTCGCGAAACATTAAATATAAAAAATACTGGTGGCCTGTAATACGTTTATTCTGCTTTTCCGAGATTCTGGACATATTGAATTAAAAGAAGTGATAACAATTTGTGAATTAAGTCAAATAGAAATAGTGTTTTTGAAACTGAAAATTGTACTTCTGCCATTTTCAAATTTCGCGGCTCAATTATCGGTTAGATGATGTTATAAAGGATCGCTACGACCATTTGAAGTTTCGAATGGCTAAGATCTCACAAAAGTAATATATAATTGTGGTTTTGGCGAATATATTCGCAGTTGTATGTATATTTTGACGAGCTAGAAACGTCGCCATAACCCACCTGAAATTGCGCCACTTCAGAATGGTGCAATTGTAGAATCGTTAAAAATTTATTTGCTCGTAAGATAGTGTTGCGCTGGCAAGGATCGGTGTCTATGGGATAGGGACTTTCAACCTGTTCTAGAAGAAGGATTTACGTGTCTCATTTTAAATGGAAATCTTTTCCAGTAACTTTTTTCAAAACGTGTCTTAAGAAGAGAAATTTTGTTTGATTTTTTATTCCATGAATTTTCACTACTATTCGTTCTCTTGTTATTTAGGTTGATTCTTTTTTTATATACCTATACGTTATTAAATTTTGCAATAAATTTTTACCAATGAATTTTTAACGTTTACAATAGATTTTGTACAAACAATTACATTTTGTTTCGTTCAGATGTTCAAAAATGAAAATGGATGTTAGCTAAGAGCGCATGACTCAAAGAGATGGGGTTCAACAACACCCCATCTGGAATTGTTCAAAATGGACGCATCCAATTTTGATGAAACTCGCGGTCGTTTTCGAATTTAGTGGGTGAATTTTATATGGCCACAAACGTGGGACGGAAGTAATTTTTTTATTGCGAGATTCGAGATTCACAGGGTATATGCTTATGTGCATACAGCTATCCTCCCTGTGGAATTCAAAGACTCGAGCCTTTACGACTCGTTACAACGAGAAAGTGCAAGATGAGAGCTGTTCAAGTGTCGACCACATAATATCTATACATATGTACATATACATATGTAAACCAGTCTCTTATAATAAGATATCTTTTGTTAAGGCCTTAAAAATTTAACGCCCAACTTTGCCCATACATATACGCCAGAGAGAAACATTCAAAGTGAGCTATGTATGTATATTCCATTCATATTATTAAGCATCAGCGTTAAAATCCGGCACTGGTCCAAGTTTTCCTGTGAAATAATCAATAACTTCGTATGTGCTCAATATCATAAGGCCATACCTCGATGTTTCGGTTTATTTTCTGACAATTTTATTAGATTCTTCATTAAAAGGAAAGATATTGAATCTCTCCATAGACACTTCACTACATGGCAAATACAAACAAAAAAGGAATGGTAAAAAAATAATCAGAATCCGTTGAATAAAGTGGAATGTTTTAGTGAATGACGGTTACGAAGGGTATATTTACAAGTTAAAAAAAAGAGGGGTAAAATAGAGATAAAGAAGTTTCTGTTTTCATGATTCAAATTTACTAACACTCACATCAAGGAGGTCTAACACTGCTAATCTGGTATCATATCGCATTTTGAAAGTTGCAGCATTATTAACAAATAAATTAGTCTTTTATAAACTAAGTTTTCAGATACAATTTATTAAAAAATGTTTTTCGAATTGTATCTGTCATATACGTATGTATTTATTTATATTAGTTGCACTATATCATCATCATCATCATTTACAGCCATTCGCCATCCACTGCTGGATGAAGGCCTCTCCAACTCGCTTCCACTCGTCTCTGTTTTGCGCAACACTCATCCATCTCATTCCGCACATTTTCCTAATTTCGTTCACCCATCTTCCTTGCGGTCTTCCTTTTACTCTTTTGCCTTCTCTCGGGTACCATTCAAGCACTTCTTTTGTCCACCTTTCGTCCATCCTCCTAGCTATGTGACCCGCCCATTGCCATTTCAATCTCTTCACTCTATCCACTATGTCCACTACCCTTGTCATATTTCTCACCCACGTGTTCCGCTTTCTGTCTTTCCTCGTTATGCCAAGCATACAGCGTTCCATACTTCTTTGAGTGCATTGGATTTTATTTAGCATCTTGGCGTTCAGTGTCCAAGTGTCACATCCATACGTCATCACTGGCAAAACGCATTGATCAAAGATCCTTTTCTTCAGGCAGAGTGGCATTTTTGATTTAAAAACAGCATTCATCCGTCCAAATGCACTCCATCCTAATTTCATACGTCTCTTTATCTCTTCATTTTTACTATCAGACATGTCAATTATTTGACCTAAATATAAATAATTATTTACTACTTCTACTGGTTTATCATCTAAGGGGATGCTATCAGGCATGCAATAACTATTGAACATTAGTTTAGTCTTATCTACGTTAATTTTTAATCCTACTTTTCTACTCTCCTTGTCCAGCTGTGTTAGTCTTATAAGTAGGTCAGCTGAATCACGAGCTAATAAAATTATATCGTCTGCGAACCGAAGGTGACTCAAAAAGCGACCATTGATGCTTACTCCGGCTGTATCCCAATCCAAGTTCCTGAAAACTCCCTCAAGCACCGCATTGAATAACTTGGGCGAGATTGTATCTCCTTGTCTTACTCCTTTTCCTATGCTAAATCTATCTGTACCTGAGAAAATTTTAACCGAAGCTGTGGCATTCTTATATATTGCAGCTAACAGTCCCACATAGGGTTCCGGCACTCCCTGTGTTTGTAGAGCGTTAAGTACTGCATTATGACTAACTGTATCGAAGGCTTTCTCATAATCGACGAAACCTAGGCACAATGGCCGTTGATATTCGTTGGCGCGCTCGATTAGTTCGCCAACTACTTGGAGGTGGTCCATTGTGCTGAAATTTGCCCTAAACCCTGCCTGCTCTATAGGTTGGTTCTCGTCGAGGATATTCTTCAGCCTTTCTGTAATAACCTTCGTGAAGAGCTTGTAGACCGCTGAAAGTAAACTAATGGGTCGGTAGTTCTTGATATCGCTTTTGTCTCCTTTTTTGTGTATTAAAATGATAGTTGCGTTATTCCATCCTTCTGGTATAGCTTGGTTCTGGATGCATTTGCTGAAAAGCCTAGCTAAGATATTAATTAGGGGGGGGCCGCCACATTTTAGTAAGTCAATGGGAATATTATCTTCCCCTGGGGTTTTACCGTTTTTTGCAGTTTTTAGCGCGGCCTCTACTTCGCTAGGCAATACTGCAGGAACCCTTTGGCCGTGTGTCGATTCCGGAGCGGGAAATTGACCGTTGTTGTTCTCGTAAAGTTTTGCATAGAACGTATAAACTCTGTCTATGATCTCTTCTCTATTCCTAATTATTACTCCGCTCTCTGATCTTATTGCGATCATTTGGTTTTTGCCTAAGAAAAGATCTTGTTTGCACTTTTTCAGGCTACGGTTATTCTTATAAAAAAAAAAAAAATTTATAAAGATCGGTGTTTTATCTCAGTAATTATTGTTTATTACTTAAAAAAATTCTAATAATTAATTATCTAGCGAATTTTAAAGGTTTTTCATTCTAAATTGCAACTAATATAAATATTAATTGAATATATAGTGCAACCTGCAGTTGCACTATATATTCAATTAATATTTATATTAGTTGCAATTTAGAATGAAAAACCTTTAAAATTCGCTAGATAATTAATTATTAGAATTTTTTTAAGTAATAAACAATAATTACTGAGATAAAACACCGATCTTTATAAATTTTTTTAAACAGTGAAAAATTAGCAAAATAAGCTGATATAATATTATGAAAAAAAACGTGTAGTAAAAAAGTTTATTTTTGAAATTTAAAATTTGCTAGATAATTATTAATAAGTAATTTAAAGCAATGAAAATTACAACCAATAGAAAAAAAATCTGACATTAATTTCAATTCTTAATTTTAGCACAGCAATACTAAATTTTGAGTTAAAAACTGCTAAAGCCAAATAACTGAAAATTGCGAATTCTTTAAACGCTCATATCTCATAAACAATAGCAAACCAACAAAAATTGTTTGAAACAGTAGAAGATTGATTAGTCTTCTAATTTTTTTGTTGCTCAGTGTAATTGAACCACTCTTGAAATTTTAGGAAAACAAGAAAATATGAAAATGATGATGGATTTGTGACAAAGGTGACTCTTATAAATAGAACTTGCATCAATGAGAATCAAGAATATTTGAATATAATGGTTATCAAAGATGTACATATACATGTACATGTATATGTATGTATGCATGTAGACATCACTCTTCTTGAATGCATTATGAATCGTTTCAATGAGGGCTGAGAGAGCATCAAATACTTAGAACTAATTGTAGTAGTACATATGTATGTACATATGTACATATGTGCATAGAAATCGTTGGAAAATATCCGTTGTGTAGAAATCACAGTGAAGCGAAGCAAGTTTTCATCTCGATAGGCGCATAATTGTAGTGCATAATTGCGGGAAGTGCAACGTCAATTTTTCATAGTGCAGTTGTTACATATGTAGATTCAAAGAGCACAGATTTCTACCGGAAGGACTTAGAAATGGTGGTTACGCTTATATCAACACGAAACAAAACAACATACTCATGTACCTTGAGATAAATATGTACATATAATATACAAAAAAATGATTTCTGATAATTCCGATAAAAATATTAAAAGGTTCATTCACATGTAAATATATTATGACACAAGTGTTTGTTTCTACTATGTACATAGAATTGTCAAAAAACATAGCTTTGAAATGTGGACGATATTCCTTTGGTCCTGCGTGGTGCTGACAGCCTGTCATTAGGACGATTTCACTAAAATGCGATTCAAAACAGACGCAAATGTACATATAATGTGTCTACGAATATGTGTATTATCCACACTCGGGAAATAAATAAAAACACCATGTTTTCGAATTCCTTCAAAATATTTAAGGTTGGTTAATGTGGTAATTATCATTAATTATTTAATATATTAGTGGAATAAATACATTTCATAAGACATATGTGGTGTGAAAAAGTTAAAGCTATAGGCGTTTATACCATTAAAATCTGACAAAACGATCGGGGGGGCTAAAAATTAAAAATACACACGTGGGCAATCACCCGAACGGGTCTGGGTCATTGCATCGAAAGCAACTTGAACGAAAGTCGAAAGAACCAAAAGCAAAGATTGAAAGTCGAAAGATCGAAAATAATGTATGCATGGTAAACGGTACTATATATATACATACTACTCGCTCTCCATATTTCACACCAACATAAAAATCGAAAAGATTTCGATCTTTCAACTTTCGTTCAAGTCACTTTAGATTTTTCGATTTGACGGCCACCACACCCGAACGTATTCTCGAATTTTTAAACATGTTTGTGACGACTAAATCTTCGAATATTCGGATTTGGAATGCCTACAACGGACGCTTGGCCAAACGAACATTAATCCGACGGGATTTTGGCCGAACGGTGATTAGGCCAATGGACGTTTGGCCGAACGGAAATTTGACTGATTGTGAATCAAAATTACTCAATGTTCACTGAAAACAGATATATTATTCAGAAATCACCAAATCTTCATTAAAATTTGCTATTTTTGATAAATTTAATCAATTAAAAACATCATTCGGCCAAATATCCGTCGGTCTAATATCCGTTCGGACTAATATCCGTTCGGTTAAGCGTCCGTCGTCTAAGTGTCCATTCGGCCATTAGTCCGTCAACCCTTTTGGTGGTTAGCATTTACGCAAAAATATATGTTCCTGTTATGTTTTTTTTAATCAAGCCCATCTGATTCTTTTATTAAAAAATTCCAGAAACACGGGAACCGCATAAAAGGGACCGGCCCCAGATTATTTTGATACATTTTAAAAGTTCGTGATAGATATAAATATCCAAACAACTTCAATTATTTTAATGTGCAAAAGGATACATTGAGAGTGGTTCTATAAAATATCGGGAATAATAAGGATGATAACACTGTGTTAAAATCCCATTTTAACGATCGTGACATTAAAATGAGATCGTAGCGATAATAAAAAATATGAAAAACGGATCCTTTGAGCTGGCTGGAGACGTGGAAAAGGAGTGAAATATAACATTTTCTTTGCGAACCGTAAGATGTCTGATGGAAGCTGAATAAGGGGTTTCAGGGTAAGAAAGAAACCATTCACGAGCTTTCAATAAATGCATGTACATACATACATATATGAAACATATGTACGTATAATAGATATGAAAAAAAATGTATTGAACTATTTGTACTGTCGAATGAAATCTTCAAGCTTCTTACTGGTACAAAGTGGAAACTACAAAGGCTAGTTAGTATGGGAAAAGTCTGTCGATGGGCTTACGTACAAATAAAATCGTTTTCAAAGAAGTTGTGTTGGGTTTTGTGATGTTTGCCGATCTCTTTTTCTCTCCTCCCTACCTCCTTGGATCTCCCAGACTTCTTTCTCACATAATGGTGGCCATATTTCTTTGTGAAATAGTATTGAGTTGCCTCACCGCCATCATTAATAAATCACAGGTTTGTCGAATCAATTACCCGCAAAGCGGTCGTTGTACAAAGTAATTTTATTTCCGTTTCGGTGTGCGGACCACTTACAACCCTTAATACCCTTTGCTAACAAAGATACCCTTTGCTAACGAAACACGCACGTTCCGCTCGATGCTTCAACTTCAACCCTTCGTCGACATTATTAGCTTCTGGCTTTTTTTTATCGATGTACGCACGGGAGAATTCGTTTAATTAACGATTTGATACAAAATACGTATACATATTTAAATTAGAAAACAATATATAAAATTATTCAGTTGCCAGTTGCTAACATGCAATCGGTACGGTTGCTTAGCTGTTTACATGTTAACATTTTGGTGAAGTTCGACTAATTTTTTATTCACTTACACATTGAGCATTTGATTTATAGTATGTGAATATGTCGTGTTTTTTTTTTACAAAAGTCGAGAGTTATATCCATTGATTAAAAAGTTGTACTTGGTTCAATAAATCAGCTGAATACATATTTTTACTTCATCTACGTACGTAGTAATAATAGATGAAGTTTTGTGATCACGCGAAAATTCGAACTTGAAATTTTGACTGATTCGAACTCAGAAGCAATCACTGATCACGTTTTAATGATCTAGAAAAATGTGTGTATATCTTTCTAATATTACAATGAAAATGTCAAAAAAAAATTCGCTAGATAATTAATTAAATGTATTTTAAAAGAATTAATAAATTACAATATCGATTCTAATACTCAATTTCGGCACAGCAATACTAGATTTTGAGTTAAAGACAGCCAAAGTCAACAATCTGTAAAAGTTGCGCATTTTTTTAAACGCTTATATCTCATAAACGAGAAGAAATCAACAAAATCATATTCGAATTTCAAACGATTTCTTAGTAAAGATTGATGTCTCCGCTCGGGTAATAAACGTGATTATTTGAAATTATATATTAGATTGTTTTTTTTTAGTTCCATCATCATGAAGTGAAGTTGTCAATTACGATCCTGCCAACTACTCGAAGTAACGCGAAACTGTTGAGCACAATTAATTATACACATCTGTACATACAGCCTCGACTGTTTGCTTGCAGAGGATTGATGAATTACATCAGGTAAGGTATATAACCCAAATTTCCATTATTGTCGAACATGCTTCTAAATCGGGTGCTGTTCACAATCATTACAATGTAAGTTGAATCGATTAATTTAGTGTACCAACACTAGTAGCCGACGGAACCTTCGCGAGAATATTGTACTTTAAAGTGGACCGATTTTAGTCGTGTGTGCTATGGCAAGGGTACCTATGTATACATAGGTACATATATACATACATACATACATACATACATACATATACGAGCCGTCAAAGGGCTCATCTGAAGGGTAAAGTCAATACGTCGACGAACACATTTCCTTACTAGCACATCAGTGTACCACTAGTATTATTATCATTGCAAAATCGTACTCGATTTTTATTTCGTCGTATTCTTTTGATGTGCATACAATTCGAAAAAACGTCTGCAAAAGAGCCGTTGCCAAACATAAGCTCTATTGCTGGGAATGAAGAAAATATAAGAAGCGCAAAAAAAAAGGAAAAATGCAAAAGCGAAGAGACAGACAACGGAGTAGCTGAAGGAAGTGAGGTGAAAAGAAAGGGGAAAAAGAAAAATACGCGAAAAAAGGAAGAGAGAGTAGAATTCCAACGAAGCCCTATTTGCGTACGACTTGAAAACACGAGCACTTTACCAAGTGCTCCTACGGTCGGTTATCTTCAATGAGGCCCTCCTAGTTTTCTTGTTAAAAGGAAGACGTATAAATGTGGCATAGAACGTTTTATAATGTGTCGTTGAATGCGAAATATGCATATTATATAAATACACAATCGTGTGAATTTTTAGCAATGTCATTCTAAATGAGAAATCAAAGGTGAATAGTGGAAGTGGTTAAAAATCAGATCATTATTTTTTTGATAGGCAGGAATGTCACTGAACTAATAGAGTAAAACTTGTAAAAAATAGTTGAGTTAGTAAGAATCTCCTCACTTCATTTATTTTTTATTTCTTAATAGGAGGCTTTCAATCTATCTATTAATTTATATTTTTAACCAATGCACTTTGTGTCAATAGATGAATTTTTGTGATGATGAGAAAAATTGATCACGTTTGAATGGGTTTAAAAAAAATCTGTATGTGTGTGGGTGTGGTGGTGATAAATTGAACACTGATAATTCATTGTAAAACTTTGTATCAGTGAACTAAATGCCAATTATTGCATTGTGATTGTCGTCGGAATTATTGTATTGTGAAGTCGATCGGAATTGGTCAATTCGCCAATTATTGCATTGTGAAGTCGATCGGAAGTGGTACCTCTTCTTTTTAATTTTTTAATGAATTATTAAATGTATCTACTAAGCTTAAGACCTACATAAGCCGTTCAGTGGATGAGTCGAAATTTTTTATAGATATGTATAATAGGGATGAGAAATTATATGAATATATTTTTTGATGATTTCCTCAACCAAAAGTAGTATGTATGTACTTGTCTAGTGACTAAATCTACGAGACGTTATACAAAGTGATTTCAGTGCTTTTCATAATAATAATTAAATATATTTGGCTGTGTCGAAATTTTCTTTTGCTTTTAAAAAATAAATTCATTTGTTTTTTGTATAAAGTGACTTCAAATTTAATAAATTGATATAATTCCAAATGGTATCAAAAGTAATTATCAGTATTTGTTTAATAATGTGCAAATGTATGTATATAATATATTGAAGAAGATGATTGGTAAAGGCGTTTAAACTATTGCTATGGAACTACATACATACAGCTTGTAATATTTACCTTGTTTTATATTTCTGTGTAACTTAATTTAATAATGTCTGCAAGCTAATTTTAAATTTTATATTGAATTTTTAGGTTGCTATGAAGCAAATAGATTTAATTCAACTCGCGGATATAGTATATATATAAGCGTATTTTATTTATTTTTTAGATACATATGTACAACAAGATCCATATTTCTATTACCCAGCAAAACGAAGGGTAGCTTCGAAGATGATTTTATAGAAAACATAATTAATTATAGTAAAATACGTTTTATCCTGCTTCTGAGATTTCATAAGAGCCAAAAGGACTAAAATCGTTATTTATTTATTATTATTATTGTATCGAAAATTTCGAACGGGTCTTCGAGATACGAGGGTTCATTTTAATCAATTTTGATCGCTCGCTAAAAGTATAATTTCGTCGTTTTACAAAATCAAATTCCGACGGATGAGTTGTAATGAATTGCCTCCCCGGCCTCTTGTTATTGTTATACGTTCTTATCTCAGATGGGTATACATAATATTAATCGCGAACGATACTTCCTCGAATAAATTTCGGCGATAATTTATTCGCCCTCGGGCACTGTTCAACTAAAATTTGTATATAACTTCCTTTATATTCGACAAATACTTTTTGATTAGCTCATATTATACTAGTGGTTTTACTCGGCTTCGCTCGGTATTTGAAATAAATTCGTAATTTAAACTGCTTAAACATGGTTAATCTAATAGTAAACATTAATTTGTTTTTTTATTAAATTTATTTGAATTGAAAAAAAACTTTGATTTGTTTTTTGAGCTTTCAACCAAACCTTACAACCTTACAAAGTCTCTTTCAAAATTATATAGTAGATATATGTATGTATGTACATATGTATGCATATAAAAAAGTTGCTACTTACCGATTGGACGATATTTTGCGTGGACAGTAACGAATCAGATGAGCTTCATAAAGATCGGCTGTAAATAAAAGAGAAGTATAGGTTAGTTAAATTATTCTCATTTTCTTTTCAAATGAAATTGAAGAGTGCATCCAATGAACATTATTTTAAAACATCAAACATTATTTTGAGCGTTAAGATTTGACGACCTGTGTGCTATAAAATTCCCCTCCTCAGATGGCGTATTATTATGTTTATGTGAAATTTTTTCCTTTCTCATTTAACGTCCGTTATTAAATGGTGATATAAGTTTAACGGTTTTCGCCACAAAATGGCAGAAAATTCGCACAAATTAAATTTCATCAATGGATAATAAATTTTCCGAGCGTTGTCATGCTAGATATAATTTTTAAATACATAAATTTCTATTTTTTTTGTACTAGTACAAAAAAATAATACGATAACGATAAAAACTATTTTTGTGACTTTTATGAATGTGAATTTTACTAGTATGATTTTCAATTAATTAAAAGAACTTTGATTCGAATTAGTATGGCATATACATACATATGTATGTAGATATTATAATCTAAATTTATTCCACAGGGGTTAATAAAAGCATTATATATAGTATATATACATGCACTAATATATATATATATATATATATATATATATATATATATATATATATATATATATATATATATATATATATATATATATATATTTAAAGACGGTAATGTGTGTGTGTGTCCTAATGCTAGCCGAACATAATGATGAATCAATAAAAACTTTGTATAAATTCATTCGTCTTCTCGGCTGCGTGTCAAATCCGTGATACCGAAAATATCCTCTTATATCCGAGTTCAACGAGTCAGCCACTAAGCCAACGTCGATATTAATCAGAATTTGCTTACTTTACGCCATTTAAAAAACACGTAATAATAATTTTATTTAGAGAAGTTTTCAGCCATTTTTGTTTGTTTTCATATTAAACTATTAAATCAATTTACTCTAAAAATGAGAGTGAAAAAAGTAACCATTATAACTGTAAAAAAAACTGTCTAGCCTGTGAGCTGTTAAGGGGTGGTAGAAAGACGTATTTGGATAGCTAGCTGTTATCGCTTTAATATGACATAATATTATTCCGATGAACATTTTAATGGGTTTGTTTTTCTCATCTAGCTTCAAGTCGAGGACATTAACTTACATATTTCAATGTAATCTTCAATGTATAATATATCGGTAAGATATCAAAGCGACTTGAAGAGTGGAAGTGGTTCAAAATCATATCACAATTTTATGATGGGTGAAGCTAATAAAGACCTCGTAAAAAATTTAAAGTGTTCAAAGGAAATTCCTCCGCAATTGTACTATGAAACAAAGTTGTAAATTTTTAGTCATGTCTATCACTTACAAATATTATTATCAAAATATGATAAGCCCGATGAAATATCATCGCATTGGTTATAGCATATTAATTTATTGAATAGAAAAATTAAAAGAAATATGTCGGTTCGATTCGCATCGCGGTCGTATTTTTTTCAAATATTTTTAAAATATAATTTATTTAATATTTATATACAATTGTTTAATATGAAAAAAAGTGGTTCAAAACCTCGCTAAATTACCGTTATTTATCTTTTATATGGCGTGACGTAAGCAATTTCTAGTATAGGTCTGTTACCGAGAGTTGGCACGAACAAATGCGCTTGTATAATAAAATGACGCTCTGTTTGAGTAGAGTATAAGAAGGCGCCAACTCATAGAAACAGACCTGTAATAAAGTGATAGACCTGATGAAAATTTAATCGGGTATATTAACTACCTTAAGAAAAAATTACCTACATATAAAACACCAATCGAAAAATTAATTAATTTTAAATTAACCAATTAATTAATTTTCAATAGATGGCGCTAAATGCTCGTGAGACTATTTTCTTAGAGGAAATATTGGAAACAAACAGTATATATACAGGTTTTTTCTTGATTCATTATTATATTCATACATTTTATTGGCAGTGTTTTAACTGTAACGTACATATGTATGTCGAATCGAAACGAATATTATACTAATGCGAGTGTTATCGCGGAAACACAGACAGACACAGAATATTGCTACCATACATATGTATATGTACATATATGATATTTAATATGTGTGCATAAAGTAAATCCACTTGAAATTTTATATCTTACACACTGTTCTGATAAATGATATTGATAAGGCTGGATACGCCACTGAATGCTTAGTCTTATCGTTTGCCTTTTTAATGCCATTTTATTCAGAAGACGTCATGCTCTTGATGGATTTGTAAAAGCGGAAAAGCGTTAACACCGCACATCCGGTCGTTTGGGAAATTTTATTTTTCCAGACGCACACGATACCACTAGGGGGGGGGGGGTGAACGTTCGATTTTGGATTCAGGCGACAAGTGTCGATTTGTGCGGATTAAACGGGGTTAAAACAGCGCGGGCTGTGATCAAATTTTAAAATAATAAAATGAGATCACGTACACGCCAAAGTGCTAGCTTTCACATCAACCGCAGTAGCATCCCAACATACATAATATCGAAATTCTCTATATTATTAAACTAGAGCTGTTCAAATAAACTGACGTTACTGACTTTACCGTAACGTAAGCATGCCTATTTACAATATTTAACG
The DNA here is from genome assembly GCF_051622035.1 of Arctopsyche grandis. Taxonomy (NCBI): domain Eukaryota; kingdom Metazoa; phylum Arthropoda; class Insecta; order Trichoptera; family Hydropsychidae; genus Arctopsyche; species Arctopsyche grandis. The sequence continues at coordinate 24,936,608 of NC_135356.1, read as the reverse complement.
ATTTCCTTTGAATTTTGTGTTATGAATGTCAATGTAAGACATATTTACCAGAATGGTTAGTTGCATTTTTCTTTGAAATGGGTGTTGGATAGGTTCATATAAATTTAAAAGGTCGGATAATAAATGAGCACTAAAAATATTGATCGGAGCAGGAAGTGCTTCATTTTATCATCATTTGAGTTTGTTTGTTAAATAGTTTTTCAATAATTGATAGCAATTATCATAAATATTGATATACATATGTATATAAGAACCAAATGTTGAAAGAATGATTAAGCCGTTATATTTGAAAATGGCATGGTAAAGTCCACTTTTCTTCATTTCGAGAAATATCTTGCGAAACATTAAATATGATGTTTTGCGTTTAACAAATATTTAAAAATACTGGTGGTCTGTAATACATTTATTTTGCTTTTCCGAGAATCTGAAGATATCGAACTAAAGGGAGTGATAACAATTTGTAAATTAAGTCAAACAGAGATACTGTTTTTGGAACTGAAAATTGAACTTTATACTTTTCAATATAATGGCTCATATGTATTTTTATACTTACAAGCAAGGCAATGATGAAATGTCAAAATTATTTTTTATAATTTGGTTGTTTTTTTTTTTGTGAGAAATCCTAAACTACATAGGTGTATTGTATGTATACATATTTAGTTCTATGTTTAAGAATTTCAGATTTTTTTTGCTACAATTTGCAGCAGTGACGAAATCTTAAATTCTTACTTCCCCTACTTTCAAATATAACGGCTCATTTGTCACACGTCAAAATTGAAAGTTTGCCGACTTATTATAGCAATAGAACTATTTCGTAATATGGGGTTGGTTCAAAAAAACAATATTTAATCGAAAACAATGTTATGTACATAAAACAATCATTTTGGTACGGGTATTTGTCATAAGCAGGAAGAAACGTCAAAACATATTATCTCAATATGAGTCGTTCGTAAATATGATAAAAACGTGATTTAAGAAAACCTATATTATTTTTAAATAGAGTTTAAAAGATAATTAGAATAAAAATGATTAGTAGTGGTAAAAAATTAGAGGTTCAGTGAGTCGGACATAGAGGAGCTAGAAGCAGCTTTGAACGTGAAGTACGGTAATGGAATAAAATAAATATTAAATAGAATTTCACAAGTCGAGAAAAAAATGGAAAACATTGAGCATATTTTGATAACAACAGACAAGTCGATGTTGTCAGCAATTAAACGACTAAACGAGTTAGCATCGGACGTGTTTTTAAACTCACCAACAGCATTGGTTATGATAACAAGTATTTAATGTGTAATAACTATATTGTATGTACATCATATAAATCATTGTATAAATCAAGACAATCAAGAATTTTACGTACATTATATAAATCAAGACAAGTTTTTAAAATAGTGTGGAGTGTTTAGTGGATAAAATTGAAACACCAAGAAACAGAAGTACGACGAGAGTGTCACCTTTAAGAAGAAATCACGTAGTTGTGCTCGATAATGAAAATTATCATGATATAGAATTAACACCAACTTCGGGAAGAGAATCAACAAGTTCGAGTGGATCTATGACAGTGTTTACCATTGAAAACTCTTCACAATTAACAAACAATAAGGATATAAAGAATTGTTGTCTAAGCAAGTAAATTCGGAAAACAGAAAATGTTCAAATCAAAATACAAATTGATGATGAAAGATCGTTTAAATGGAAGAGGGTTCGATAGCAAAATTAATGTGTGTAAATTGTTGTTCGAAAGGGAAATAGGTTTTATGAAATGTGTTAAACAACGGGAAGAGGAAAAAAGCTACGCATCCGTGGAAAAAGTGTGTAATGAATGTTTCAAAAAAATTAAATGTATAAGGTGTTGGAAAGGTGGAGAATTGAATAATAAAGTAATGGCTATAGTAATATGTATCTGTTGTGGAGCGGAATGTTATACTTATGTTGAAAAAATAAAAATGTAAAAACATAACATTTTTTGATTTTTTAACACAAAACACACATACAAAATAAAAATTGTAAGGATTAATTTAATCAGATAAGTTAATCAGAAAAGTCAATCAGATAAGTTAATCAGAAAAGTTAAGATAATTAGAATAAAGATTAATCCAGATAAGAAAAGGCGCTTATATTTTATTTTATTAAATACTTGTGGTTTTTCTCGACTTCACTCGGTATTTATAATATAAATCGTTTAAACATGGCTAATATTATACATAGTAAACATTTTTTTTTTTATTAAATTTATTTGAACCGAAAAAAATAATATTTAATGAGAGCCAATCAGAAATGAATGGTTTTTTTTTAATATGTACATGTGTATATAAGTGAACCGGACCGGAAAATTAATGAAAAATGATTCTGGATCCGGAAATGAAACAGATATCCCGATCAGGAACTGAATAAACGGGATCCGGAACTGAAAAAAGAAATGGTATCTGTAACTGAAAAATGAATCTGTATCCGGAAATGAAAAAGGCATCTGGATCCCGAACTGAAACAGGAATCTGAATCCGGAATTGAAAAAGAAATCCGGAATCTGGATTGAAATCAGAAAAGGGAATCGGAGCTGAAATCGGAATCGGAAATGAAATCGCATTCTGAACTGTAAAACGAATCGAAATCGATATTGATATCGTCGTCATGGAAGATTAGATTTTTTCTATACGTCACGGATTCTACTACCAAACTTTACATACATACTTACATACAAAGTCTCTTTCCAAATTATGTATTAGACTAGCTGTATTATCCGGCTTCGCTTGGTATTTGTAATATTTTAAGATTTAAATTTTATTAAAAAAAATTTTTTTTATTTTTTTTTATTAATATATTTATATTTTTTCCTTCTAGGGCTTCGCCCTCGGTGCCCCCCTTAGCCTTTGCGTTCTAGGGCTTCGCCCTCGGCACCCCTCTGAGACTTTGCCCTTTAAAAAATAAATCGAATCAGCGCCTATGAATCGAAAAAAAAATTAATCGAATCATTTTGTCGATGACGGCTGCACCCCATAAGACTGCGCCTCTTGCACCCCCATCGGGGCCCCATGGGGCTACGCCCCATATGGCTGCACCCCCATGGGACTGCACCCCTTACACCCCCCGCGGGGACTTGAATCGAAAAAAATCGAATCGGCACCTATGAATCGAAAAAAAATCAAATCATTTGTTCGATGACGTCACGGATCTACGAACGAACGAACGAACGAACGATCGAATCAAGGATACAAGGAACGACGATCTTTACAAAGCGATATGATCCCGCACTTCAACGTTTCGACGCTTATTATACAAAAAAAAACCAGTTGGGTTGTTATATACATTGTACATACATACATATACATATATATTATTATATTAATTTAAATACTATTTGCTTTTTCTGTATATTATGTACATGGCATACGTGTATGTATGTACATAGGTATGAAGTTCGGGTCGCTTTTCCATTTCATAAATATTATGGCTTATGTGTGTATAGGAATAAACGGGTTTGTTCTGATGTGCAAAAAAGTGAAGTGGTATTTTTTTTTGTCGGTCGAGCATCGGCGGGAAAACCGCCTCGAGGAAGTGTGCACGTGGCAGACATGGACCCCACCGGAAAATCACTGACACCCCGACTCCCCCTCATCTCAGTGCCCCCCTCCCACCCCCCACTCTATGCCATAGAGCCTCTCAACATCCAAGTGTAACACATTTTCCTGGTGTTTTTCAAATACTGGAATTTTCCTTTTACATATAATCGAGTGTCACTGTTGAAATGGCATTTCACCAAGGTAGAAATCGGGAAAATGTCAATCTAAAACTAACTGAAAATTGATTTTATTTTTGATGAAAACTATATTATACATACATATCTAGGTACAATGTCTATTTATGAAACGATAAAGGTGATATGAAAAGTGTTCTTTAAAATTGATTATGTGTTATAGATAAATTCTTCCGTCCATACATACACTAGTGTCGTGCCCGATGAAATATCATCGCAAGGGTTATGGCATATAAAGTTAAATAAATAAAAATAAATGTGTCGTTCCTGTGTTTGATCCACACGTGATCATATTTTTTTAAATTCCTTTTAAATATATTTAATTTAATATTTATATTTAATTGTTAAATATGAAAAAAATATGGTAAAAACCACCTACCTACCTACATATAAATAATATAAAACACCAATTAATTAAATCAATTTTCAATAGATGGCATTAAATGCTCAGATACTCGCCTAGAGGGACCATTGTTAGCTATCAGTATACATATATAGAAGTTTTTTTTTTATTTTGTTATTATATTCGTATTATATGTATTCGTACATTTTGTTGGTAGTGTTTTTGCGTTGACTTACAAATGTACATATCTATGTATGTTGAATCGAAACGACTATTATAAATAGTACGGCGAGCGTTATCGCAGATACACACAGAGTCCAGTGGCGTACGGTGGGTGCTGATGTTGGGTGTGCCGTGTATAAAAAACTGATTTTACGAAAGCGTAATTGAAAATATCTAAAGAGCGAAGAATCAAATGAATGTATAAATATTAATAAAGTTCGGTGTAAAAAATAACACCAAAGGTTTGCTCGAAAAGAAATAATTACAAAATAGCAGATAATCAGAAAAATGTAAAAATCTTTTAAAACCCTGAAGAAGAGATAAAACCCAAAATTACGACTCTAGTATGGATTAGAAATTGGAATTTGAACATAAAGAACAAATAATTTTATAAAAATTTTTGTTTTATTTGACTAACATTGAAGTCGTTTGTGAATGACGGGCTTCTGTTCGGCGCGCTTCCTCGATTAGGTTTTACACCTTAATTCTGATAATTGGCAATACATCTACATGAGTCATATCTTAATGGAAAAGGCAATAAACAGCCATGTTTTTAAAAAGGTTTTACCTCTTAAAATAATTTTTGTTATTTTTTTAAATACAAAATAAATATCAGATTTTTCCTACTTGACAAATTTTTGAAAACTTATGGTGCCTCTATTATTTTTTTCTGTTGACACAAATGGTTGTATTTGATTGAATAAACATTTTACAAACAAAAAATAATAACTGACTAACATACCATTTTCAATTTGGGCATTATTAGCAATTAACTGTGAGATTTTGGAGTTTATACTAAAGATCTTTAAAAATGAAATTAAAAAAAACCGCAAGACTTTAGACTGGGGTATGTGTGGCTCAAAATGTTGGAAATTATGTATACTATTAACCCTTCAAGGATCTGAATTGAGCTACCAAACACGCTGTATATATGAATGTATACATATGTATATGGGTAGAAGTTTTTTCTTGATCTGTTATGGTGTTCGTATTATATTGGTTAATTTTCGCCGGATTGCATGCAATCAACAATATCGCTTGCAACCGAATGACCCGACAAAGCTCCTCTCGTAATTAAGTTGCCGTCGCTTCTTCGTCGTACGGCTAGGTCGAGAACGAAAACGGGAACGGGAACGGGAACGGGAGCGCACAGCAATAGTAGAATTAATGCGGTGAGACCGTTTCCGGCGTTGCTCTAAATTGCCGAGATTCATGATTCGTTTCCGGAAGACTCCGGTTGGTCAAACCCCGGCTTTATTTACTGGACGAAATTTAATAACCGTCCGGTTAACTTGTCCTATTACTTTGACCGAACGAACTGCCCCCAAGTATAAGTTGATATCAGCTAGAAGATATCACGTAAATGGAACTTCGTCTTCATTTAATTTTTAATTGATTTTAATTTGATTTCGATTGAAAACCTCTTTGTAAAATTATAAAACTTCAGGAATTTACTTATCGGGAATGCAAAGTATTTTCGCATATTGAGGAGCACTGAAATGTTTTATAGGAACATATATATGTGTGTATATATGTATAAAGATCAGAAGAGGAACGTTTCCGTTTAAATTATTATTATGAATAATTATAGTACAAGGATTTCAATTATAAACAAAAATTTAGCAATATAATTAATTGAATTATAAAAATATAAATTTTTAGTTATCTTTATTGGGTTCATGATCTTTTCCAAGTATTTCTAAATAAATGAATACATATTTTTTGATGTCTGCAAACCATCTTTTTCGTATAATACAAAAAAAAACAAATTTTAAAAATTTAACGATACTGAATAATGGAATAATGTTGCTTACAAATTTTAAAATTTGCGTCAATTTATTTTTCAATAAAATGATTGTTGAATATTTTGATTATATAAAGCAGTCACATTTGAAAGTTCTATTACATATGTCGAAAAAACACATCAAAATATGCAAAAACTTGCATGCGATAAAAATATGATAGTAAACACACGAATTTCTGGCTAGTTACTCCAAATGAAAACTGGTAAAACTTCAAATGAAAATTAATGAAAAATCGAAGCCTACTTCCGTCTCCCAATACCGTACTGATGTGCATACATACATAAAGTTTTGCATCGATCGAAAGGGCTTTTTCATCCGAATTTTCGTAAATTCGCATCAGATGGACCTGGTTCACGATGCCGATGATCCAGAGAGCGCATATACGCACATACGAATATGCATATGTATGTATGTACGTATGTATAGTATGTACATGTGTGTGCCCACGTTTATTCAGATTTATAACGCAAGGGTCGAACCGGGCTCAAATTGCCAGTAGATCGTTTCGACTCGCCCGAAGGAGATATGAAAATTTCGCGTTTAAAGGCAAATTGACAATCTGATGATATCACGACAAAAACCCTTTTTCTCGGCCGTATCTGAGCGCGGATATCTAAAAGGGTTCAATATGTCGCCGCCAAAAAGGGAAATGTCATATTTTACCAAAGTGACGAAAGAATAAAATACACGTTCGTGTGTGCATGCGCATTTTCCAATACATATCACACACGTACGGATTTGTGAAACCTCTTTTGCGGCATTATATTATTTAAGCCGAGTTTCATATCTCATATACATAATTGACATATTATTATCAGTTTTTCCACTTCAAATGGAAATTATTATACTTGCACTAGCCACTATTTAAGGTTCGTTTGTACCAATACGGCTCAAGCCGGAAACTGTACGTAAACAGCAGTACAAAAAATATACAGTAAAAATAATAACAAAATAATAGTTCCCGTTGCTCGATGTGTTTCTATAAGTGAATGTTTCAGTTTAAAATTAATACATTTATTTTCATATATATACATACATATATAGATTACTAGTTGTTTTACCCAGCTTCGCTCAGTGTTTGTAATTAATTTTAATAGTTTGTAATATACATATGTACCGTTTACCATGCACCCTTTTTTTTATCTTTCGAATTAAGATGTTTCGATTTTCGATCTTTGCCTTCCGATATTTGCAATTTCGAGCGTTTCACATTCGGGCCCGTGAGGTAGACCCACATTATGCATAGGGATGTGGCGTGATGATCGATCGTGTCGAGACGCGGGGAAGTGGGGTAGAAGAGAGGTGGGGGGGGAGCATCTGAAATGTGCTCCTGATATTGAGCACTTACGTTGAAACGGGTGACATCAGCGTCAGATGCGCGCACGCCTTTAAATTACCTATACTATATTTATGTACATATAAAATATAACTTTATTTTAATTCGTGTGTCAAATCCTTTCCGAAGTCACCCGTTGAAATTAATGGGCCCTACACTAGTTTTAATATAAAAAGTTTCCCGATAAAACCGCACGGGACAAATCGCGGGGACAAAATCGCATAGACTTAACCACGCAGCGACAAAGTCTTGCAAACCAAATTAGCGTGGTGACAAAATCGCGCAACGCATATATAAGCAAATATAAGCAAGAAAATAAATACAAAAACAAGTAATATACAAATTTAAAAAACAGGTCTAATGTAAAAGAAAAATCCGATAGAACACAGCTATGATAAAATAAGAATCATTTATATGTAAATATTTATTTTGAAAGTGTACTTTTAAATTTGTGCTGATCTTTCGATATTATTTTAATTTAATGAATATTCAAAAACATATAATTATATTTAACTAATTGTTTTACCCGGCTTCGCTCAGTATTTGCAATATAAACAGCGTAAACATGGCTAATCTCATAGTAAATATTCATTATTAAATTTATTTGAATCGAAAAAAAAAATCGACTCGTCGTAATAGAAATTTTGACTTGATTACGAAATTCCCAACCAAAGACAAAGACATGTATTGTATACATACTATACAAAGTCTCTGTCAAAATTATATAAATATTAGATATGTCTATTCTTGTTGTTCAAGTTTCAATAAAGTGTGAATAAAGTCTCATGCTAGATCGGTTTTCGTCTATAGTTTAGAATCGAAGCCTACGAGCGAATGTTTTGATGTACGAAATATTTTTAAATAAGTAATTACATTCGCAATTTAAAACTTGGGCATAATATCGGTAAAAACAACATATTCAATTAATTTTTCTGTGTTTTTCTCATTTTAAGAATTCGCATCGCAATAATTCACGCAATTCAAGCGAGTGATACCTGCTTGGGGCAAATGCCACTTGATAAAAATCAGTCAGGTGTGATTTTTTGCACACTATTGTACCGAAACACCTCTCGTGTGTTCGAATAAGTCCCAACTGGATGTGCCGGGACACGTTTTATGACGTCTTTAGTACTTGGGTCGCCCGCGGCACCGAACCTGTTAACTTGGCAGGGGTCGCGAACCATTTCCTTCAATCGAGAGCTCGACAGTCGACGTTTATCTTCGCCGTTCGATGTCGACATCTCACATAGCCTATAAAATAAATCAGGCTTCTTTTATCCTGGGGTGAGGGAGTGTAGAAGCCTGGCGTGCCGTTTACAAAATAAGTTCAAACGAATCGACCGCGTGTCAGTGATCTCTACCACTGTGTGCGTACAATGGTAACAAGGGCTTATGTACTCCACTCGTAAACCTTAACCCTAACTCACTACGTACATACATACGTAGTTTCAAAATAGGATTTTTACAACTCGCTTGAGACATTTGTATGTATTTTTTTGAAGTGTGTGTCGCGTTTATGTGTAAATTTGAGAGGTGAGTGTTTTGAGCTTTGCATTGTTATTATGCACATGCATACATATTTGGTAGTAATTATGATGGAAAGCTTTTTTTGGAACAGTCTGGAAATTTATCTTTATTTATTTACGTACGTACATGGGTGTAGTTTTGTAAAATGGTTCCAGTTTAAGTACATATGTGTGTAATATTTTAATCATTGCATCTTTACGAATCTTCGTACGTTTTATGTAAAAGAAAAAAAATGTATATGTATAGCTAATGTCGTGCCCGTTGATAACTGTTATATGCAGTAAAATATAGTTATATCTAATATATACATAGTTTCGAAAGAGACTTTGTATGTAAGTATGTATATATGGATGTAAGTATCTTTGGTTGGGACCTTCGTAAACAAAAAACAAAGTTTCTATGATGACAATTCAATTGGTTGATTGTCATATTTTTTTTTGATTCAAATAAATTTAATAAAAAAACAAATGCATATGAGATTTGTCATGTTTAAGCTGTTTATATTACAAATACTGAGCGAAGTCGGATAAAACAACTAGTGTATAATAATAATAATAAGAAACAACAACAGTTTTCGTCGTAATCGTAATCATAACTTAAGTCGGAATCGAAGTTGGTACTGAAATAGGAATCGTAAAACGGAATTGAAATAGGAATCGGGAATCGGGAATCGGAAGTGTAATAGGAATCGTAAATAGAAACTGAAATAGGAATCGCAATTAGAATTGGAACTGAAATACGATTCGGGTATTGGAACTAAAATATGAATCGAAATCGGAATCAGAACTGAAATAAAAATCGGGAATCAGAACTGAAATAGGATTGGGGATCGGAATTGAAATTGGAATTAAAGTAGGAACCAGGATTCGGGAATTGGAACTGAAATAGGAATTTAAATTGAAATCGGGATTGAAGTCGGAACCGAAATCGGAATACATCTAATAATTTTTTTTTATTGAATATTTTAATAGGTGATAACCCATGCGATGATATTTCATCGGGCTTATTACTAATGATTAATATTATCAACTAGTGATGCATTTTAAATGAAATCAAAATTAATTGAAATACATTTTAACAGTTACGTTGAAAGATAATTACGTATTTCCAATGGTAAACTGGTCCCTTTTTAAAAGGTGTTGTTTTCAATTTTCATTTTCAAGTATTTCAAACACAGACGCTTAAAGTATAACTTAAAAGCGTTATTTTTAAATTGGTAGTGGGAATAGTCAACTCAACATTTGATGATATCACGACAAAATGTCCGAAACTCAGATATCTTTCAGTTCAATGTGTGCTTATATTGATGGAGACTGGGACTGTTACTATATTATTACATGTTTTATAAATATAATACATTTAAATTCAAGGATTGTACACATATGGCAAGTAGATTGGATTTTATTTCGTATACTACATAAGTGAATATTGAAAGGTCCACTAAAAACTATCCAAAATCCATATTCTTGATTTTAAGAACGCACGCCGTTAGGCTTTCACCCCTGATTTGAATAGATGTGAAAGCTGAGAATATATTTTACACAAAGCGGATTACAAGGAAATCGTCCGTGCACCCTTAGGGACGAGGGTGTGTGTGTGCGTGTATTCGACGAGCTGGCAGCAAAAGGGTTTTCGCCGAGGAAACGTTCTCGGCTAATTCTTTCGCGCAAAGCAACAGAGGAGATCCTCGACGGGTAGGAGAGGAAAGGGTCGCTGGAATATCCTTCTCGATTGGACCGAAGGGATCTTTGCCGGGACAAAGCCGAAAAGGTTCCGCCGTGTCGTGGCAAAAAGGTTACGGACAGATTCGCACGAAGCGGCACACGACCGTTTACAAGAACCCATCGAACCAACATAAATGTCCGAATAAAACTCGCTTGATTTGCGCCCTTTCAATGATCTCGATTTTAAATTTATATTTATCTCCAATTTAGTTTGCTCGCGCGTTTCAAACTGCCCGCATCGAGTGTCCATTTATTATTAACATCTACGGAATTCGCATTAGTAATGAATAAGTAACCACTAAAATTGAAGACTTTCCACTAAATGTATGTACATGTGAGCCGTTAAAATTGAAAGTGGCAAAAGTCCACTTTTCTTCAATATCTCATATTAGCTGTATTACCCAGCTTCGCTCGGTATTTGTAATATGAACATTTTATTAAATATATTTGAATATTTTTATTTTATATAAATTTATTTGAATACTCATTAATTTTTTTTATTCAATTGACTGTCACGAACAAACAAACATATATATGTACTTTCGAAATTATATGTATACTAGAATCCGGCGGCACCCCAGCGCCCCCCCCCTGGAGGCTTCGCCCCTTAGGAAACCCTAGAGGCTGCGCCCCCGGGGACTTCGAATCCTTTGAATGGAAAAAAATCGAATCATTTGTTCGATGACGTCACGGATTTACGAACCAACATTACATACATACAAAGTCTCTTTCGAAATTATATATTACATAGATTATATGTAATATATAATTTCTGTAATTATATATTACATAAATTATGTTTTGTGTTTAACAGCATTTAAAAATACTGGTGGCGTACGTTTACGCTTAAGTTACGACAATACGTTTATTCTGCTATTCCGAGATTCTGGACATATCGAATTTAAAGAAGTGATAATTATTATGAATTAATAATTAAAAAAATACTGTTTATGGAACTGAAAATTCAACTTCCCTTACTTTCAAATATAACCGTACATATGTATGTACCAAAGTTAAACAGAAATAGTGTTTTTGGAACTGAAAATTGGACTTCCGCATCTTTCAAATATCACATATACGTTATATATGTACATTATTAGTAGAATTAGAAGAAATGTAAAAGAAATTTTTGAATTTAGTCTCTTAATTTGCAAGATTAATAAAATATAAAAGGTATGTATTTAATTGGTCTATATATTGGCTTTGAATAATTTTTTTCGTGAGTTGTCATTATATGTTATATAAAAAAACGTCTAAGAGGTTAGTAAAAATATAAGGTTAGACTATATCGATTGGTTTTTATATTGATTCAATGGTCAGTTCATTTTAATAGTTGGTTTATTTTTTGGTATATGAAGTTCTATTGTGCTGTTACGCATAATGTAATGATTTTATGAAGCCGAAAACGCGTTACTGGTTTTCTTATATTACATGTATAATATAATGGACATTATAATGAACGCAATAAGTGTTTATTGATAACACTAATAAATTATATGCCTTCAAATTAGCGTTTGAATTTTTTCTAATGTCTTGTTGTTAGTTTAATATGCAATTAAATTTTGATCTATAATATCCCTTTTTTGAAATGAGTTCTTTAACTAATGTTTCAAATTTCTCATTTTCATCGATTTCAATATTTCGGTTGTTTATTTGTTTTGCTGGAAAATGCTTTTTTGGTCGTTCGAGTGGGTGTTTTTCGTATTCATCTTTCTGGGTGTTTGGTTTGCGGTATTCGTCCTTACCACATTCCTTGTCTGACCAGTTGTCCATCGGATTTTTCCATGCTTTTCTCTCAGTTTTTCCCCGGTACATCTTTTATTTTTTTTCCTTCTCTCTATCTCTCTCTCTCTCTCTCTCCTTTTTTATGCAAACTTTACACGCTTTCTACACCCGCTGCGGAAACCCCCTAAGGAAGCATTTTTACGTGGTTTTTTTTTGCTCGCCCGCATTCTTGTGGAAACTGTAGAAGGAAGAGAAATTTCACAACGTAAATAAATCGAATTTAAAAGTAAACCCAATTGAAAATAGCTAAATCCAGAAATTTTCTACAGCTTTATTTGAACTTTTTTGTACAATTATTTCAGCAAGTTGTGGCTGATTATTGAATAAAATTTTATTTTCTATAGTGTCGATGCACGTTCGCCAAAGTAGAAAGCGATTTTTTTGCCCCAAATAAGTGTCTTTAATTCATTTTTACTTGTAAATCATGATTAAAAAATCGTTTTACAATCATAGAGTTTTTCAGTTTATATGAGCTGTTGTAATATATTTGAAATTGGCGCAAGTCCACTTTTCTTCATTTCGAGAAATTATTAAAAATACTGGTGGTATGTAATACGTTTATCGGGGTAACTCATGTATACGTACATACGAATATACATATGTATGCATGGAAATACATATATTTGTACTCCGAATTCAAAAAATCGAAAATCAAAAATTAAAATTGTTCGCTCCGGCCTAATTAATGCATGTACATAATTACAGACATATACATATGTACATATGAGTGGGTTTTATTTAAATGTGCCAAAAATCTATTTTTCTTGCAATCCATTTCATTGCAAAACATTAAAAACACTGTTTTGAGCTTAAAAATACTGGTAGCTTTTAATACCTTTATTCTGCTTTTTAGAGATTCTGGACATATCAAATTAAAATAATTGATAACAATTTGTGAATTAAGTCAAACAGAAATAGTGTTTTTGGAACTGAAAATTACATTTCTGCCACTTTTAAATACAACGGCTTATATGCCGAAGAATAACTGCATTTTGTATTAAAATTTAGATTAGTATCATGAGTTTTATTTTAAATAAGACTTTCCCAAAGTAATCAGTCAAGATATAAATGAAATTGGAATGAAATACATTAAATGAGATTTTTGATCAACGTTCTGCTAGTGGGTGCTAAATTTTGTGCTACTCACTTTAAGTACTATGGAATGTTGTATGTTAGAAACGTGAAACATGGGTGAGAAGTATGACTAGAATAGCTGACACAGTGGAGTAAATGAAAAGATGGCTATGGGAAGGACATGTGGTGAAAATGAATAAGAGATGTGCTCAAATGGCATTCAAGAGAGTCTAAAAGGGTGTAAGATGAGTGGACGAAGTAAGGAAATGTGCTGGGTAAGTGAACGAGTGCTGCTCAAGACAAAGCGTGTTGAAGACAGACCTTCACCCAACAGAGGATGATGCATCAAAACTGAATATATGTATATTAAATTCCAGGATACATTTGTCAAACAAACAATTGCACATTTGCTTTATATTCATTCATTCAAATCCGAAACCATAAATTTCATTCCATAAATGCAAAAATGGAAACTAAATAACCGAGTCGAATATATTTTCGCCGTTAAATATTTTATGTATTCAATATAAAAAGTCCCGATATTCATGAATGTAAAATAAAGTATTTAATAATATGGAATTCATATATACATACATATAGCACATAATTTTTATGTGAATTTTCCGAGCATAATCGTTATCGTTCTTCCAAAAATATACGAGCAGTTAACCATAACAATCGGCGTATATCAGCAGGGGGTGGGGGTGGCGGAGGTTTAACCCTCATACGGAACGATAAAGGCACTCGACCCAAAAGCACAAAAGTTAAATAAATTTCAATTAAAATATTAAATAAAAACCGTATTTAATATAAAATAAAAAATAAGCGTAAGAATTTGCAACGTTTTCCACCATACTTCGACCCTTCTTTTTGTCTGCCGCTATTCCACATCCCACCATCCCCATACCCCACACCCGTCGTCACCGCCAAAAAGACCCTCACTCCACCGTCTCGGTGTATACATCCAGTTATCTTTGGTCGTTAAACCCGTTAAAGCTTCTATAAAAGTATAGGCTGTGCGAGCCGGCTGCGAAGCCTTCTTGCGTGAAAGTAATTTTTCTCAGACGCGTTATAGAGTTATTGCCCCGATTGCAGTCGGCCTGTACACGCCGATGGGGGTTATATCTCCATGGGAGGGTGGTCGTGGTTCGTGGGGTGGAATGTGTGCGAATATGCAGAGCATAAAATTTTGCGGTTATCAAACGGCAGCCAGTGAAAACGTTATCCCATCAGCTTTGCAGATTCAACGCGTTTGTTTTATTCGTAACTGATAACGCACTTTCAATTTATTACGATATGAACCGCACGACAAAAAAGGACAGTAAAAATACAATAATAACGAAAAATGAATCTACATATATATGTACATACATATGTATGTATATACATTCGATGTCATGTGTATATGTATGTACGTACGAGGGTGAATCAATAGGTAAAGGCAATTTGGGTGTACCTGTTATGTACAGAGCTATCTCCCTATGTTAAAATGAGCTTTTTATAAAGCATGATTCAACGTAATGGGTTGAAAGCTTTTTTCAAATTAAACACATATTTTATGGGGAACGTTGGAAATTTTTATTGTATGGGAAAATTTGATTTTGTCACGTGATGAATAAACGTGTATGTTTTAATTGATTGAATAATTGGAATTAATTTCTATTAGAAGCTTGGGGTGATGTGAATTAGGGGTGCCCGCAAAATTTTGACCACAGTCTATTATAGACTAAAATCGACCCGATATTGTACAATATGTGGAAATATGGGTTGGCTGTCGGATAAAACGTTGTTATTTCGATGTAAATTTCGCAGTAAAGTTGTTAGTTTGTCACGGCCAGTTTGTAAGTGGATGTTTGGCCGCGCTGAAATAATCTGAAAGCTGTCAAGTCGGAGGCTGAAACGGGAACCTGCGTCGCACTGACAGCTCATTTCGGCTCAATGGGAAAATTTGCATTTTTTTCCATTCTCGATAATAATGAAAAGTCTGCATCGCAAGCACTTCATACTCTCTGTCTCTCTCATTTTCTCACTCTCAAAAGTTTTAATTTAATTAAATTTCAATTAGTAGATTAATATTTGTACTGTCAGTCACAGTGAAATTTTTCGCCAGTTATTTTATCTTGATATTTTTTTTATATAGAAATACATATATATAAAGCTAATACACAATAATTCGATTTCATATAAACGTAGCAAGCTCTAAGTTTTATTTTAAAATTAAAGTTTTAAATATATCTATGTATCTATTCAATTAGACACAAACGTGACAATTTTACATTGAAACTTACTTAATATCGGTATTATTTGGGGAATATGTAATTAAACTTTAATTCAGCTTCTATACACCTAAAATTAGATACTATTCACTTTGTACACCTTAACTTCATTTCGAACACTTTTAACTTGAAAATAAATACAATTAACTTGGTACACCTTACTTTATTTCCAATAATAAACAATATATAATATGTATATCATCCAATTAAATTAATAAAATTTTAACATACATATATACATATGTATACATATATTGTATTAAGAACTTTTAATTGAATAGTTTTCAGTTAAAACTTTTAATGGTGAATAAGCAAAGTAACATTCGGTTTGACAGACAAAATAGTAGATTATGTAGAGAGATGTATTTTATTAGAAATATAACGTTGCCAGTAAAAAAAATGTGCAAATAGAAAAATTCCAGTGAGCATATTTTTTATCGTTTGCAATATATGTATTTGTTTAATTTTGGAATAATTTATTTATTGTTGAATACATGTTATAATAGTTGAATAATTTGTTTTTCGTGCGATATATGTATTAGTACACTATCTTTATGAAAGTGAATATAATCAAAATTAAAGTTGAATTAATTATCACCCGTATTATTTGCTTTGCTTTCAATACCCAATTCTAAAAGATTGAAAATTAGTTTCGTCCTGGCCATGTTGAAATGAAGTGTCGACTTACAAAATGAAAAAGTTGACCTACAAGTGCAAAGACGTATTTTTACATACCTCTTATTTTGTTTATGAATTGCTTTGGTGGCTTAACACGAGTTTTTAAAAATATTAATAATTTTAAAAATGGCGGATTTTGCATCTAAAATTTTTTGAAATAACACTGAAAAGCAGATCTGATGAAAAGATCAGTTCGCAATTATGTTTTATTATATTAACCAACTAGTACAAGTAATTTAACCTGATTTAAATATAAATAAATACGATGAGTTCCCTTCAGATATATGTATGTATTATGTTTGTCACATTACCCATTTACATATATTATTTGTATAATGTAAGTACATTTGCACGTGCCCATTTTTAAATTCACACACCGTTGAATATTGAATACAGATTTGTCACCTAAAGAACGAGGCACGTTTACGAGATGACATTTCATGTATTATCCATATCGTCAGTCAAAGGAAAAATTTCAATATAAATATATTCAAATTTCTCCGAGAACACATAATATACATGTACATACATACATACGTAGGTATATTCATATGAGACATTTCTTTTGAGCATCTGTAAAGAACATACCTACTAGTCTGTAAACGACTCCTATACAATATTTTTCACGATCTATGTAAATATTATTTAAGATACTATTATATTATATAATACCCATGGGATACATTTTATTTTTAATTAAATTTGATTTTTACTTATAAATGTTATCTATATAAAGAAATTATTTAATAAATATTTAAAAAATAGACATATATTTATAAAAAAAGTCACATTTAAGGTTTAATGTTGTGAATAGTATTATTTTTTTAATTCCATAATTAGGATGGAGTGCATTTGGATGAATGAATGCCGTTTTAAAATAAAAATGTCTCTTCGCCCAATTTTGTGAATAGTATTATTTGAAATAGCGAGGAAAGATAGGAAACAGAATACGTTGGTGAATAGTATGACAAGGGTAGTGAATATAGTGAAGAGATTGAAATGGAAATGGGCGGGCCACGTGGCTAGAAGAATGCACAAAAGAAGTTCTAGAATGGTACCCGAGAGAACGCAATAAGTTAAAAAGAAGACCGCGAGGAAAATGGGTAGACGAAATTAGGAAAATGTGGTGGGTGAGATGGATGATAGTTATTTATTTAGTTATATAATTTTAGCTGACTAGCTCATGAAAAAATACATTCTTAATTACTTAACTCTAATTTTTTCTATATAAATTTATATGCACTGTCCTTCACAGAGGTGTTTCCTCGCATCTCACAAGAATGCATCCACGGTCTTAGAAGACCTGACGCACTCAGGGAGGGCATTGTACATAAGCACACCCCTGTGAAAAACACCACCAGCTGTCTTATTTTTCCTTACTCTACCTACAACTAAATTGTTCTTATTTCTCTCTTATATCTCTATTTCTTATTATATAATCCTTAAAATATTATGTAATAACTTATAAACAAAAGACAATGTACTAAGATTTAAATTAATTCCAATACTCATCCATCCCAAATCATCTAATATACTTCTAATACTTTTTAATCTACCCACATTCAAAATACCTCTCATAGCTTTATTTTGTAATTTTTCTATTTTTCCTAAATCTCGGCCATTAATTAGAGTTGCGTAAAACTGAGACGAGTGGAAGCGCGTTGGAGAGGTTTTCATCCAGCAGTGGAACTTGAATGTATTTGAGCGTATAAGAATTATAAATAATTGAATAGCTGCCTGTGTGTCTCGTATAGGCTCCTAAACCACTGAGCCGATTACGATGGAACTTTCAGGATTTGTTGTATGCATGTCCGGAAAGATTACTGTGAAATAAATATCACCCAAAAACGGGAACGGAAAAACGGGAATGAGTGTCATTGCAACGCTATAATTTCAAATGTTTTCGGGTCGCGACCAACGTGTTCGCTGCCTGAGTTTTACCGGCAAATGGGAACGGCATCGGGAACGGAAACGAGAACGGGAACGGGAATTTTCATGCGTTATTGTGGCATTGCAACGCATGCCGGGTTCAGCTAGTATTAAATAAGAATTATAATAAGCGTCTAAGAATTATATATAAGGTTTGTTATGTTCATTGAAAAAACATTAAAAACTTATAAATGAGCTTCTTCCAATTTTATAAGCGTCTAATACATATGTACATGCATGAAAGTATATACGTACCCATAGTATAAGTGTTATGTATACGTGTGAGCTCGAAAGCTTGTAAATCTGCGGCGAGTGTTTGGTTTACGATGGCGGACGTTTGAAAACGTCGTACGTAAGCGTTTTCCAGCGGACATTAAATGACGTGGGTCTCCGAGGCCCGATAAAAACTTCGGTCTTTGGGAACCGAGACCTCGGGCACAGCCTCCCACGCCCACTGATAAAAGTAATGGTACGAGCGCCTCGGAGCGCCAAACCGAATGCAATAGATAGAGCGCTGCATTAAATTTATACTCGCACTTGGACCTCTCATATACCCGCTTGCACCTACAAGTACGTCTGTGTGAATTTCAGCCGGGGAAAACTTGGAGAAAATCGATTTAGATTGCGGAAAATTATTTAATTAAGTGTCGCCTTCTAGCGCACGACTTGCTGTGTACGTATGAGTTCATTTTTCTATGAATGTATGTATTTATGTACATACATACATATATGTATGTATATATCAGTGGATGGAAATCAGCCACTCTCGATAAGAAATAAAGCAAATTCGGCATGCGTTGCAATGCCACCATAACGCGTGCAATTTCCGTTTCCGTTCCCATTCCCGTTCTCGTTCCCATTTGTCAGAAAAACGCAGGCAGCGAACACATTTGAAATCATTAAATTATTTGTTTATTTTACCCTAACAACGCATGTCGTGACGCGAAAACATTTGAAATTATTGCGTTGCAATACCACTCATTCCCGTTTTTTTCCATTTTCGTTCCCATTTTCAAGTTTTGAAAAGGTGTGTTTAGACTCTCTAATATATCTTGCAACAATATAAAATAAACCTATTAATGAATGTATTTTTCCAAAACTACTTTCATCTTCTTCATTGTTTTTTTATTCTATTCATCTTCTTCATTGTTGTTTATTTTACCCTAACAACGCATGTCGCGACGCGAAAACATTTGAAATTATTGCGTTGCAATGCCACTCATTCCCGTTTTTCCCTTTTCCGTTCCCGTTTTCAAGTTTTGTAAAGGTGTGTTTAGACTCTCTAATATATCTTGCAACAGTATAAAATAAACAAAATAAGTCTATTAATGAATGTATTTTTCCAAAACTACTTTCATCTTCTTCATTGTTGTTAAAATGTAATGTTCACAATCTACATAAATGCCAAGCTACAATCTAAAATACTCAGCACTTAGGGGTTTCCATTGAGAAATTTTGTTATGGTTATAAATTCAAAAATTCCGGCGTAAACGAGACTTTATAAAAGTTGACAAATAAATGACAACGGCCATCTGCTTATATTAGGCTCATGGATTTGTTGACCAGCATTTGGTCAGCGTTCAAAGGGTTAAGACATTGTTAAGTCGACACGCATCACATTATAAGAAAGATTAAATTTGACGCAGTGATTAAAATGCCCTTCGAAATTTCACCGCACTTTCATTGTTCTTCAAAGTATTGATATTATGTATTAGATGTATTATGAACATTTATAAGGATTGTAAATAGGTTTTTGAGCTCTTTTTCCTATTATGCTTTAGATTAACATTCGAATAATATAATACTGTGATTAATAACCAAATTAAATTAAATTGTAAAATAGAAAATGATCAGTAGATCAGTCGCTATTAAAATAGATATAAGATGTATTGTGAACATAATTTCGTAATAATAAAAAGCATTTAAAAATCAAAATCAAAGTATCGACGCTGTCGCTCTTCTATTTATTATGTAGTATGTAGTCCCACCACAACAAACGTCACTTCAATATTATTGATATAAGTTTCGGAAAATGATACATAATTTACGTGTTTGTCGTTGCATTTTAGATCGGGAACAAAGAGAGCTGCTTCTGCGCTATCCCACTTCATATCGTGTCGTCGACCGCGCGGAAAAACTCTAACTCGACGCTTTTCAAAGAAAATCCACAATCGAACGACTGCGAAAAACGAGCTGGGGAAAGGCAGAGAAAGAAGGGTGGCGGTTAGGGGAGGATAAAGGGTGGTTTGTGGAGATGTTTGGCGGAAAATCCCACGAATCTCACCTCGAGCCCTTATCTCTACCGCGTGTCGCGCGAAAAAAACTGGAAAAACACACCCTCGACAAAACTGATCGATCCGCCGATACCGCTTCGGCTCATTTACAATTCAAATCGTAATTCTCCCAAATGACGCAATAATAAACGATTCGTCTGTAAAAACAACCGACGATAAAAAATCAACAAGTTTTTTCGCCTTTGGAGATCTCGTATTTTCGCAAGTAACTCTTCCCCGATTTCGCTCTCGCTCGTCTCCCCCTCTCACAGAGGTCAAATTTTGAACTAAGCATTTCTGAAGCGGCTGAATGTGTAGCTATGATTTCGTTTCGAAATGTAATTTACTAGGAGAGCGGATATAAATCTGGGAAATTTGAGATTTAAACTCGACACGGTATGCAAAAGTTGCGAAATTTAATGAAAATACGAAAACTACCCTTGAAAATTTTCGGTTTTGTTGATTTTTCATATTAAGACCTACTTTTCAAGTAAAGCACTTCTGTATGTACATACATATATATGAAACACATATATAAGAATTTGATTTAAATTTCAAAATACGATATATATTTTGGAAGTCAACGAATAATTTTATCATTTTCTCAAAGATCAATATTAGTTTTTTCTTTGATTTATCATACTTTCTACTCAATAATATATTTAATATATAATTTCGAAAGATACTTTAGTTTTGTATGTATGTAAGTATGTAAGTTTCTGTGACATGGTTTCGATTCAATATATTAACTTTATTTTTTTTCAATTCAAATAAATTTAATAAAAAAACAAATGCTTAGTTACTATTGGGTTCGCCATGTTTAAGCTGTTTATATTACAAATATTGAACTAAGCCGGGTAAAACAGCTAGTATATAATAAATAATACTAATAAATAAAATATAATACTAGTAAATATACATGTACAATATATATATATATATATATATATATATATATACATATATATATATATATATATATATATATGTGTTTGAGTGTATTTTTATAATATTGATATATGTAGTCAAAAATTAACTATAAAAATATGACACATTTTACTATCTTATAATAAAAATTAAATACAGTCCTTGATCGAGTAATATGATTTTCAAGATAATTTATCTTAAAAATTCTTTAATAGGCGAAATCTTGACGATTCTATTGATATACATAAATAATGTATTAAATTCAAATTGAGATATGTATGTATGTTACATACGTATATATACATAGATACATACATATCGTGTACGATATGTATGTATGTATGTATGTACTTTTACAATTTACATATGTTTATTAGATTACTCCAAAATACACACTCTTAGTTTTATGAAAATATTTGAATTAGTAAAGAATTTGCTAAAAATTCAATAAGAATTTACAAAACATAATAATATATCAGAAATATTCAACAATCGAGATTGATTTTTTCGATATTTCTTTCACTATTTTTTTCGACCCTTTTAACATGTATGTTCTTCATGAAAAAATTCTTGTATCAATGTGATGAAAATAAAAAAAAAATCACTAAATTTAATAAACCGGAAGTGGGAGTTTTTCCTCTTATAAAGGTCAAAAATGTTGTGCTAACTATTCTGTCCACATCCCTGAACGTATCAAGCTGAAAATGTATATTTGTATTCTTTATGTACTAACTTAGAGCTGATAAGGTTTTGTTCAGAATTCGTAAACCGGAAGTACTATTTTTTGTTTTTACAGTATTTCATTATTTTATTTTTATTAAAGTTTGATTCAAAGATTGGTCTTTCTCGGTACGTAAGTTGTTCATATTTGATATTCATGCAAATATTTCGCTCGTCATTCTTTGTATCGTAAATACATATGTATGTTCATATGTACATATATCATGATTAAATAATGGAGTATTCACCCACCCCTAAGTGAAAAATATAAAATACGACATTTTTATTTCGTACTTTTATCAAAATGATGACTGAGAAGAAGCACGTCTCGGGGAGTGTAAAACTGTCAGAAGGTGTATATTTTCAATTTACATTCAGTGAACGTGTACGTTACACTTTGTAACACGTACACTAGATTTTTAGCGTGAATATTTAAATTGAAATAGAAGAAATTTGCATGTGACTTTAATTCTTAAATTTAATTTTTTTTTTGATACAAACAAATATTACGTAAATCACAAACGTGTTGTGAGAAAGACAATTTGAATAGTTTACTTTATTGCATTTTGTATTATACCTACATATATGTATACTAGTGGCGTGCCGTCATTGGACCAGAGGGACTAGACTCGTCCCCTAAAATCTTTTATATAAAATTTAATAATATCAACAATTCAATTTAATAAATTCGAATCATTGTCCATATTGATATTGTTCACTCGGATTAGTGAAGTTCGGAAACCGAAATCGTCGTTCGCTTGCACGGACTCGCCGTCTTAATTCTGTTCCCTTCGCGGTCGAAGACGAAGCATTTTTTAAATAACTTGTCTTTTCAAGTGTTTATGGAATTTTCATTGAGAATTGTATGTATCAAATATCATTCTGAAATATTTTTTTTGTTAAAATAATACATATTTACACAGCACGTTTTGAGTACAAATATGGCAAGGACTCTGGTTGAGAAACGATTCCCCCAGAACAAATTAGTGAGGAGAAACAAATAACGAAGTGTCTTAATGTTGCATTTGATCGATTTTTTGACAAATCATTCAGAAGATTAAATTAACATTCAAGATGTTATTAAAAAAGGTTCGCCAACGAGAATACAGATTCACTATGTAACGGAGAAGTTTAATTTATGAAATAATGTGTGTAAATGTGAAATTAATATTATATTATTTGTTGCCTGAAATTAAAAAAATTTTACTGTCATACCTAGTCCCCTGTTTTAAAAGTCACAGCGGGCTAATGCTATACATATTTCCTATACTTTGGGTATCCGAGAAACAGAGAATCTCGCTCCAGAACAGAATGATTTTTACTGAGCAAAATCAATGGTGTTAAACTTGTACATATACATATGTATGTATGTATAAATTTATAGATTATAAATTTTTGAAATCAAATTTTAACAGTGGTGACATACTGGGTATTATATTTGAAAGTGGCAAAGCCCAATTTTTACATACTTCCTTTACGTTTCACATGGCTTTCGTGTTAGTGGTCATTTTTATTAGTACAAAAACACTATTTCTGTTTGACTAAAATTTACAAATTGTCCAGAATCTCGGAAAAGTGGAATAAAAGTATGTCAAGTCACCAGAATTTAATTTTTAAATACTGATTAAATTTATGGTAAAATTTAAATATTGGTGAAATTTCAATTTAATGTTTTGCGAAATATTTTTCGAAATGAAGAAAAGTGGACTCAAATATTACAGCTCATATATTTTATATACATTTAAAAGTTTATTTGTACACAAATGTGACAAATTTATGGCTAATAAGGGTTTTTCTCTTTTATATGAGCGATTATTCACATTTTTGAACATCGGTTTTTTTGCCAATTATTACGACATTAGTTTTATAAATTTGATTTTGCACGCTGAGGGAAATCAAACGAAATTGCGGCTCTTCATTTTTCGAAACAACTAATTGCTAATGTATTATTATACGTAGATATAGTTAAGTTCTTATAATAATAAAAAAAAATCTGTTGAATTAATTTAACGGATATTGACCGCAAATTTCGAGTTCGCTTTTTAATATTGTACGAAAAAAAATCTGAGTTTTTAAATTAAATATCAACCTTGTGACGAGGAAAGCTGCGTTCGCTGTGTGCGAGTTTAAATTAAATAAACATAAAATTTGCTACCTAAATGCGATTGAAAAAATGAGAGCAATCGATAAGTCACCAGACTTCTTGTGATTTCATTTTTTTCCACGGTACACTTTACTTTATTTATTTTTCCAATTTGTCACTTGCACGAACCCCATCGCACGTTTCCTTTCTTATTGTAATCGAAAATTCGTTATTCCGCAACGAAAATAAAGTTTTTGACGTTTTCAAGAAATTATAAATAAAAAATAAACCGATTTGTTTTCATTTTGGTCATTTCTTCAACAAGCGACATGTTTTGATTGCCGTATCCCAATCAAACTTATTTACTATGTTGAAATGGGATGTAAGTCGAGAATTCAAATAAAGTTCACGATATCCCTCTGAATGTACACAATTGTGGTACACTTTATTTATTCTGTTATATGAAATGAGATATATATAATACCGCAGAACCAAATCTCTTATATATTATAATAAAACTGAATGTATTTTAATATTATATATTTGACTTCACCCGACATTATTATTTTTATACATATATACATATACGTATCGTCATGATTCCGGAAAGATTTTAAAATATGTACATAAATGTTTTAACGTTATGTACATATTTTATCATTTTATTTATTTTGAAAGCAAACGTTTTCATTCAAGAAACATAGTGGGGTAAAATGAATTTAAGATTCGAATTGAATGGAAAACGATGTATGGATATGAACCTACATATGTATGTGGTAGTTCCATCTCCAAATGTGTTTCCATTCAAGCGTGATCGGAAAAACTCAGGGACTGGAAAAATAAGAAAAGAAAAATGAATAGATCATCGTCTATTATCCCCTCATCGTATATTAGGTGTGTGCGAATATATATGTACATATTTCTATTAATAAGCGAAATATTATAAATGTATATTTAATATTTACATTCATATGTACATATATGCATAGTTGCATTTCACTCACAAACATTAATTATGTATGTATGTAGAACTATGCATATGGATTTCTTGCGGAAATGAAAGTGCAAGTATTGTTGTTTTAGAAATATTCATTTATTATTGTTATATGCTTTACGGAAACCACTAAAATAAACAACAGTTTCCTATATTGCGGCTATTTACGGGACTTTGGATGAATTTTCTTTCAGTTATATTGAATACAAAAACAATTTAAAGAAAAATGTTTCAGTCAAAGGCTAGTGTGAGTATTGTGCCATTAGCAAAAGCTTAGGGACTTTATGAATGATATCTAAAAATTCTTTGTTTACAACGATATTACGCCCTTAATTTGAGTGGAGAAAATAATTAAACTTTTGGAAAACTCACAGACCTTATAAGTTCATAAAAATTAATTGAAAGCATTTGTATGGATGCATCCACTCAGAAATATGAAATGTTCATTATGTTCGGTTTGTGCCTTCATTACCCCCAATATTTTCATTCTCAGCCAATTTGTGGTTATGTGCTTAATTTAATTTAATTTATATTTATACAAATTATAATATAATATGTAGTTGAAAGCCACAAATATCCATTTTATATCAATTTTAAGATTTATATTTTTCCGTACCATTACGGGTTGCCCCTGAGCGACACTTACGGCAGTAAACTTGTACATATTATCTAAATTTATAGATCATAAATTTGAAATCATATTCAAATAGTGGTGACATAGTGGGTAGGATGGTTTTGCCAATTTTATGAGGAACCGTTTCAATAATTAAATCAGATAAATTGGCAAACTCCGATAGGACTTAAGATCTTTCGATTTTCGATCTTTGCCTTCCGATATTTGCTTTTTCGACCTTTTCACTTTTGGTGCCGTGAGGTAGACCCAATTTTCACATTTAAATCATATTCAGATTTTTGTGACAGTGGGTAGGATTGTTTTTGCCAATTTGATGGAGGAACCGTTTCAACGATGAAATCTGATAATTGGCAAACTCTGATTAGAAACGATCGACTTGGAGTCACAAATATCCAAGTCTGACCAGCATTATTAAATATTAGCACGGGTTCGAACCCGACAACCTCTCGGTGCTAAACATGATTAGCCAGCAGTATGGCTCGGTGGTTGGGCTTTTGCTTAGCGCCGAGAGGACGCTGGGTTCGATCCCAATCGACCTCAATTGAAAAGAATTTTCTGTAATGCTGCTGGTCAGACGTTCGACAGATCGTTTCCTATCAGAGTTTGTCAATTTTTCTGATTTCATTGTTGAAACGTTCCTGATAAAATTGTCTAAAAATCTTCCTACCTACTACATATGTCACTACTATATGATTATATACACTATGATTAATGTATAATAAAAAAAAATATGTTCAAATTCATAGATGTCTCGTAATTCAGCTACTTACATATGTAATAAAAATGCTGTATTGTTTGTCATTGACCAGGAAGGCGCATTGGAGTTTACCTGTTAGGCCTTCCTGGTATATTTGTATATATGTATGTATGTGAAAATATGTATAAATGTAACCACCGAATCATACTGCTGGCTACTTACATAAAATACTTCTGAATAAATTCTTTTCAATCGAGGTCAACCCGTGGCTCTCGGTGGTTAGCATCAGCTACCGAGCTGTGTTGCCGGTTAGAACATGCGCTCAATGCCAAGAAGATTTACGAATTTGAGGATATCAAAGCAGAACTAGAGCACAAAAGTCGTTTTGGTATGTGAACAATAAAACTTGCATGTGAATAAAATCGAGTCGGTACATATGTACATACATAAACCAAATTATTCGGTACGGAAGATGAGTTCTCACAATTTCGTTGTGGGATGCAGTGTATTTTACAGCACCACACACAGTATTTTATATGTACGGTGAGATGATGGATACACGGATGGATGCTGAGAGAGGCAGGGGGCGGTTAGGGATAAGGGCGTATCCGCGAAGCCCTAAGCCAGAAGTGAGGCCGCAGGGGCGTACTGTCGAGGCTTACCCGAATGCCGAAATCACAAAAGCCCATTTCGAACGGAGTTTACGAGAGCTTTCGCCACTTAATACTTGCAAAGTTTCGCGCCGCAGCGTTCTACAGTTTGATACATTCGATAAATCTCCATCGCGTAGCACTTTTCGGCTGTCGTGGCTGTTTTGTTTAGCCGGTTAAACAACCCCTATCGGTTATAATTGATACTAGGGAGAGAGGATGGGAGGGAGTGGATTCGATTTTCTTTTAATTGCATTGTATTTGTATGTGTGTGTGTGTGTGTGTGTGTGTGATTTGCGAGAAAAGTCACTATCAATATTAATGGGTTTATGTGGATTAGGGAGTCTATTAGTGGTTAATCGGTAAATGGCACAAAGATCCGGTTTATTTATATAAAATATTAAATGTAAGTAGACTATAAGGCGATGCGGGGTGGGGTATATCTTCAATCGGTCTCAGTCACGAGCCCGAATGTGAAACGCCCGACAACGCAAATATAGGAAGGCAAATATCGAAAATCGAAAGATCTTAAGTCGAAAGATAAAAAAGGGGGCATGGTAAACGGTACATAATCACGTACATACTCATTAATTTGCGCGAGCAGGATACAACAGGAACAAGAGGAACAGGCATTTCCTCCCGTATTAATGTGCGTGCGCAGAATACGTTATTTGTGATTCCAAGTCGATCGTTTCCTATCAGAATTTGCCAATTTACCTGTTTTCATTGTTGAAACAGTTCCTTATCAAATTCACAAAAACCACCCTACCCACTATTTGAATATGCTTTCAAAATTTAAAATATATAAAATTCAAATTATATATACATACATATATAGCGGTCATCCGTGGTCAAAGGGTTAGTACCATGTGTATCGCTCAGGGACAACCCGTGATGGCATCATGGGAAAATAGAAATAAAATAGAACGTACTACTATAATTCAAATACACCCGTGTTTATTTTTTGTGCATAAAAAACCATAAACAAAAATTTATGTATTGTATTTTCGGACTGATTATTATAGTCAAAGTCTGCAAAATTCACTTCAAAGTGGTTAGTACATAGTGGATAATCGCTGTATGTCGATGGTATACATTTGTGCGCTTAATTTGTATGTTTGGCTGTCACACGAAAGTGGTTTAAACGTACAGTACAAACAGAACAGTAGTGAAATTAGAGTTGAAGTAGAGTTTTTGTTTTAATGTATCGTTATAGAAGTTTTGCCGGAGTGGAAATTACTCGTTTCCGAGTCGCTACGGTTCGGTTTGTTTAATTTTGATTCACAAAATGAGTGCAGACTGTTTGCACTTACTTCACTCGGAGTTGTGAAGCTGTATGTAACCTGAAACGTCTGCGATAACTTTGCGTAAACGGTTAATGCATTTCTGTGAAAGGCGTTGGAAAGGTTTCGCAAATTGTTCGCAAACTCGTCGTCGAATCTGTGGCTCGTTTAATTATTCGGGAACATTTAATTCGAAATTATGCATATGAAATGTCCCTTGATGGGTAATATAGGCGGTGATAGCCCACATGTAAAATGCGATACCGTAAACGTATCTTAACCGTATATGTACATACATGTGTATACATATTTGGAATGAGTCAATAAGACAGGGTAATTGAGAAGATTGTTAAAATTAACAACTTCAGAAATAAATTAACACAATCATTTTCAATGCTTTCTTTATATAATATTACATATACTGAATACTAAATTGAAACAAATTAAACATGAAATAGTTCTTTATATATAATAATATTAGAGAATGAAAATCGTGATATGAACCGTTATATAATAATTGAAAGTGGCAAAAGTCCACTTTATTCATTTCGAGAAATATTTCGCAAAATAGTAAATGTCTTGCATTTAACAATATATGTATATAAAAATACTGCTGGCCTGTTACACGTTTGTTCTGCTTCTCCGAGATTTTGGACATATCAAATTAAAATAAGTGACAAAAATTTGTAAATTGAGTCAAACGGAAATAGTTTTTTTGGATCTGAAAATTGGAGTTCCGCCACTTTCAAATATAACGGCTCAAGATGAAGGGCATTTGGACGAATGAATGTTGTTTTTAAATCAAAAATGCCACTCTGTCTGAAGAAAAAGAACTTCAATCGATGCGTTTTGTCAGTGCTGACGTATGGATGTGAAACTTGTACATTGAACGCCAGATGCTACATAATGTCCAATGCACTTAAAGAAGTATGGAATCTGTATACTTGGTATAACGAGGAAAGATAGGAAGTGGAACACGTGGGTGAGAAGTATGTCAAGGGTAGTGGACATAGTGGATAGCGTAAAGATATTGAAATTGCAATGGACGGGCCATGTGGCTAGAAGAATGGACGAAAGGTGGACAAAATAAGTGCTAGAATGGTACCCGAGAGAATGAAAAAGGGTAAAAGGAAGACCGCAGGGAAGATGGGTAGACGAAATTAAGATAATGTGTGAGGTTAGATTTATGAGAGTTGCACAAAACAGTGACGAGTGAAAGGGTGTTGGAGAAGCCTTCATCCAGCAGTGGATGATGAGTGGCTGTAGATGATGATGATGATGATGTTATATAATAAATGAAATTCCGAGTTCATAAAGATATTGAGTTTTTTAATAAATATCGAAAAAAAGATGTTTATCATTTTTGGCCGGTTATCAAATACAACAACTTTTAAATTAAACGGTTTGAAACCCTATACAAATTCAGCAAGTTAATCAGTCTGATTTATGAAAATGTTCATTCCATAAAATTAAAAAAATTTTTGCGTTTTTCCGGTTTCAAAATTAATTTCATTATGATATTTATTAATCTATTGTCAAAATAAACCGAGTAACTAATTAAAACACCGGCCGATCTATAATGAGGACACTGACGGTTTTATTTTATTAACTGATCATTTATAATACCAAATAACCACAAGTGAGGGTTTCCCAATCCATAATTAGAAAATAACAAAAATAACATTTATGTCATAATTAAGTACGTTGACAATAGGGCTGAATGTACCAATTTTATAATAAAAAAAATTTCAAGCGAAAAATGACGAAAATGCGAAAGCAACTTGATATGACGCTTGTAATAAATTTGCAACTTGCATATTATTGTATAGGTACGAGTATGTATATAGCGTCGTCTCTCTTAACTATCATGGTAGTTAAATATATCATGAGCTTTTTGATGTTAATCATCTCTTAAGCCAAATTAATTAATTTAAAGAATTTCAATTAATTTGTATTTTATAAAATTTAAACAAATTGAAAATTTGTACTCGTACAAATAAAATTGGTTTTAATAAAATAAAATATTTGCTTCATGTTCAATTCAATACCCAATCGGGAGATGAGGGCGAACGATTAATTTTTGCTGTTATCCCAACACTCGAATGTACATATGTACATATATAGTGGGTGTATTTAATAAGATTTTGACAGTAAGTTTTGTGATGATTTAATGACGAGCAAAATTAAATTATTCACAGAGTTTGCCAACGATCAAAAATTTACCCGTGCATGTACGGGGCGGCTCGATTTCCTTAAGGGTGTAAAGTTGGGGATGTATGTATAATATATGTACACATGTGCACATGTATGAAATTAACGTGAAAAAGAGGATAACCTATATTTATATAAATTTATGATATTTTAACTTCATCGAATGAAAGTCATGAAGTCAGTATTGCATTGAATATTGATAAACATAAAGCCAATGGTTTTTTCCCTGCCTGCCCGAGGCGATTTCTCTAATTCTTTTGATACGCTTAGAAAGGGGGATATATGTATGTACATAGTATGCAGTGTCTTGACGTGGATGGTACAAGAGGAAGTAACAGATCGCAACAAGCTAGATTAGAGGTTCTTAATGAGTGGTCCGCGGACTTCTTAGATTGTAGTGATTAGAAATAATAAATTTACTAAATTCATATTAAATAACCTCGTACTGAAATCTATTTTTATATTTTTGTCTATAGTCGATCAGATGTGTCATGAGACTTACAAGAACCGAGCATGCTATCGCATTCGTGCAATGTGTTGTAACATTGTAAGGATGTAAAACAATTTATTTGTTTTTTTTTTTTTTAATTATTTCTTATTTAAGTACATAATATTATTACAATATAACAATAGTTTTGTTGTTCATAAAATGACATTGACAATTACTTTTATCGTCTAAAAAATATAAATTTCCATGGATTTAGAATTAATTACCTTAAATGGCTTTACAACTGACAAGAATTGACAAGAATGGCTTCACAACTGATTTCTATCGTCATTTATTTAATAAATGTTTGGAATCCCTGTGGTAGACCGGAAACGCATGGAGAGACATTTTCATCAGTATCAATAAGGTGAGGGGAGGTGTGGTGGATTTGCAATCCTTTTATGGATTTTTCTTACATGACTATATCATCCATCATAAATCTTAAACTACTAACTTATTTTTTATCATAAAGAAAAATATAACTTTATTTCGAGATGAAAAAAAGATATATAGCTTTCTAGGAAAAACTTTATATTTTTATAATGGGGAAAAAACATAAGAACTAAATTTATATTATTTGTAATATAAACAGCGTAAACATGGCCAATCTAATAGTAAATATTCATATGTTTTTGTATTAAATTTAGTTGAATCGAAAAAAAATAATATTGAAACCGATCGAATCGTCGTCATAGAAATTTTGACCGGTGTTCGAAACTTACATACAAAGTCTCTTTCAAAATTATATATTAGATTATAATATAACAAAAACTCACAAGTTCAAAAAGTTACCAAGGTAATTTTTTGGGTTATTTAAATTTGAAAATTACATGGAGTGTGCTCCAGAATTTATTTGTAATATATGAACCATTTGTTTTGACGTAGATGTGTCTATTCACGAGGATACAGTATTAAATTATTTATGGAAAAGCGCTATAAATTTCGCACAATAGAACAAGAATGACAAAAAATAATAACAATGAGCAACAAAACAAATTATCGAAGCGGAGACTAATCAATCTTTGCTAAACTTGACCCGCTAAGTTCGAATATGACAATGGTTTTTGTTGGTTTGTTCTCGCTTGTGAGATATACGTAAATTAAAAATGTGTAATTTTTACCGATTTTTGGCTTCTGCAGTCTTTAATTCAAAATCTACATATAGTATTGCTGAGAAAAAAGAATATTGGAATCAATTTTCAGATATTTTTATATCGATTGTGATTTTTTATTGTTTTGAAATACTTATAATTAATTATCTAGCGAATTTTAAAAGTAAAAAGTATTCTTTTTTTCACACATTTATTCCCGTAATTTTATGAGTTTATTTCGCCAATTTTTCACTTTACCACGTTTATAAAGATTAGTTATATATCTCAATACATATATTTTTTAATCTAAACGCACTAATTCAAGCGGTTAAATGGAGTTACAATGTTAGCGAGATTAAGAATGGAGAGTACATATGTACATATAATACATCATTCGCTCACGCTCACTTATGTACATACGAGTGATCGTGAGCGAATGATGTATCTCGATTCTCAAGTTGAAAATTTATATTTTTATTTATTATGTACTAACTTAGAGTTGATAAGGTTTTGGTCAGAATTTGTAAACCGGAAGTAGTCATGTTTTTTAAAACAATATTTCATCATTTTATTTTGACCTTTAAAATTATTTTTATCGTCTTGATATTTAATGTGTATAATTTTTATAGAGATTTGAAGAAATAAAAAAAATATTAACTAAATCCGACAACCGGAAGAAGAACTTTTGTCTTGTGTAAGGTACCGGTTCCCTGTCTAAACATAGCTGGCGAATCCACTTTTTAAAACGAACACACAATAAGCACCCCCTATTGTCCGTTCCTCGAACATCAGAGGCCGTACAACCTTTCAGCTTTCACTTTAATTGTTTCTATTATTATTTTCCACACTTCTTCGGTTCTTAACACCTGGACTGTGGCTCGACACGACTCCACCCCCTCACCCATCTTCCACTACCCTCGCTAACCTTTATTTACGACGCGCGGGTCCCGTACATTGTTCGGGGGTGGGTTCACCTCGCAGACGATAAGCGGATAATCCGCAGAGCGACCCACCCTGCAATTAAGTCGGTTAGACGCCTCACCCCACTCACCCCGAAAACCTCCCCCTACAGCCGCTAACGACCCACGTGGCTCTTGTGACGGCACAGCCTTTTCCTTATGCCACGTCAAGTGTGAAAAAAAAAATAATAAGCCAATCATTATGGGGAAATCAAGTCGTCTTTTTTTTCAGGTGATTGCGCCATTTACTTCGATGATTTATAAAATTTTCAACACGTCCCGACGTTTTATTACAGCATAATATATCACGCTATGACGTGGCAGAAATCTGATATTTGGGCTGTGAGAAGACGACGAACTGATTGATAAGTGTATGGACATATTGATACGTAGTGGCGATAAAAATGTGCTCTCTAATCCAAACTGTATGTTGTAATGGCTCTTTAGAGTGAATTAGATGAAGTGTTGAACTTTAGCAACGTGATGTGTTTTTCAATACGAACCGAATTGCGAATATAAGAAAATTACTCGATCATTTCTTAACTCTACGAGCATGTAATATACATACATACAATTCATTATTTAATCCAGCGGAAATACGATCTATTTATAACCGAGTGAAATGCGTAAAAAGCTTTTAAAAAATACGCATGTTTACTAAATACCCTTTCATTTTCTAAAAAAGAACATTTTTGAAGTTCAGCGCAAAAATTTTTTTTTACATTCTTAAAACAATAACACTTTCGTAAATAGACTGAAATTTTTACTGACAGAAAGCCAAAGTGTAAATACAAAAGTGAAGCTCCCTCTTATGTACAATTCACGTACTTGTGTATGCTTGTACTACATACCATTCAACTGATTGCATTTCTGTAAAAAAAATCGCCCAAAAACGGGAGCGGGAACGGGAAAAACAGGAATGTGTGGCATTGCAACGCAATAATTTCAAATGCTTCTGCGTCGCCACCTGCGTTGTTAGGGTAAAATAAACAAACAATTGAATAATTTCAAATGTTTTCGCCACCTGCACTTTTCCGACAAATTATCATTACTGTAACTTAATTTGATTATTAAGTATTAATTTGAAACTGAAACATCCACTTATCGAAACACATCGAGAAACGGGAACAGGAACGGGAACGGGAACGGGAATTGCATGTGTTATTGTGGCATGCCGGGTGCAGCTAGTGTACATATGTATGTAAATGTGGAGTTAATTAATTTGTCTTTTAAACTTAATTAAAAATAAAATAATCATAATTGCGCACACGAGCTTAAAAGCTTTACAATTGCTGTTATAGAATAATTTCATAATTTTTTTTATTTTACTTTTAATGTTAGAGGAATGCATGTATGTACATACTTATGTACATATATTGGAAAAATTGATACATTGTGTGTACGTATGTATGTATATTGGGATGAATCGAGAGACATCTTGCGCTGGTAGTGATTTTAAGCAAGGGTTATTTATGTAAGTCCTTTCAAATTAATTGATGCAATTATTCGAATGCTATTAAGAGGTATAAGAAAGCTTTTTGATTAAATTAATTGAGATATAAATATCGATTTTGCGGCGACGTTATAAATGTTACCCAAAGGTAAACCCATTCATTTCATCGTCTGTCTGTTTGTATGTCGTTCACGACTAATTTGAAATTAATATTAGTTAGTGTTACAACAAATTAGTAACATTTTGTAATGAAATTTGAATCAAATACGAACTGCTGATTTCTGATGTTGATATATTGTAAAGCACGTGTACAAATATTTGAAACTACATATGTACATATATACAATATGTACGTACGTATCTACATTAGTATTGTACATTATTTCGAAGAAAATTTCATTAAGTCTATTTTGTATGTACATACATATCAAAGCCTATTTATTTACTTTGAATGATGGAAAATAATTGAATTGTCAGCAACCTAAGGAAATTGCTATTTTTGAAGAAAAAATACGTGTCTTTTTATCATTCCAATAAAGTATATGTAAACTCGAGGTATTAAAGTTAAGTCCTCATTGTTTTCCTTGGAGAATGATTGAAAAAAATATACATCATTCTATTATTCTGCAGTAAAAATATGTAAGGATAGGCTTTTGTTTTAAGTAGTTCATAAGTATTTGAAATTTATTTATTTTACATAGATATATACCAGGAAGGCCTAATAGGTAAACCCCAATGTGCCTTCCTAGCCAATTACTAATATTGCAGCATTTTTTATTAATGAATTATTGAATTAATCCATAGAGACATCTATGAATTTAGACTTGTACATAATTTTTTACATATTGTACATAAGTCAAATTCAGATGTTGGTGAAATAGTGGGTAGGATCGTTATTGCCAATTTGATGGAGGAATCGTTTCAACAATGAAATCAGATAAATTGGCAGGATCGGATAGGAAACGATCGACTTAGAGTCACAAATATCCAGTTGTGACCTGCAGCATTAAATATTAGCACGAGATCGAACCCGGTAACCTCTCGGTGCTAAAATGTAATATTAATTATATTCTTATTCATATTACGCGTATATTTATGTATAATCTAATATATGTATAATTTCGAAAGAGACTTTGTATGTAAGTATGTAAGTACATATGTATATATCTAAATATATTTAGTTAGAAACTTCGTAAACAAAACAAAGTCTCTATGGCGACAATTCAATTGGTTGAATATTATGTATATTTTTTTCGATTCAAATGAATTTAATAAAAAAACAAATGAACATTTACTATCAGATTTGCCATGTTTAAGCTGTTTATATTACAAATACTGGGCGACGCCGGGTAAAACAACTAGTGTATAATAATAATAACAAACAACAACAGTTGTCGTCGTAATGGTAATCATAACTTAATTCAGAATCGAAGTTGGTGCCGGAATAAGACTCGTAAAACGAAATCTAAATAGGAATCGGAAATGTAATAGGAATCGGAAATGTAATAGGAATCGTAAATTGGAACTAAAATAGGAATCGCAATAAAATTGGAAAATAGGAATTTTGAAGTATTTCAAACACAGACACTTAAACTGTAACTTAAAAGCGGTATTTTCAATTGGAAGTGGGAATAGTCAACTCAACATTTGATGATAAAGCCGGGTCAAACAACAACATAGTATTACATAATGGAAAAAAATAAAGATAAATAGAGGAAATTTTATGTCGAAACATTTCTTATGTAACTTATATTTATTAAGTTACACGATGACAATGAAGGGAGAAACGAAGGAAGAGAATGAAGACTGCTAGAGAAGCTGTCAGTCAGTTTATTGTCTATCTGGCTGTTAAGAACACATTTTGAAAGGCTTTTATCTGAAGAGACATTTATGCGCATATCGGATATCCGAATGATACGTCACGGCTGTGTAGAATAAAAGTGATTATGACACGAGATCAAAAAGGATCAATTCGCACCACACTTTTCTTCCTTTCGTCTGTTTTCTGCGCTTGGAGCACGTTCAGGAAAGAGAAAATGGCTTTCCTTTTGGGGATACCAAATCCGATTTATTTGCGTGTATATATATATATATATATATATATATATATATATATATATATATATATATATATATATATATATATATATATATATATATATATATATATATATATATATATATATAACACAATGAACGCTTCGTTGAATTTTTAAATTGGTTTTCTTTCGATGTACATATTTACTAATAATAATCAACTCGCTAAATTGACGAGAGTGCACATGGAAAGGTTGAACGGGATGGTATATTATCTTGCATTAGATAAAAGCTTCTTTCTGTCGGACGGACATCGCATTACGTTCCCTGAGGGAAGACGGAGATGAACTCATCCCACAGGATTTGAACCCACATCCAACTTGAGGTCACAGTGCTTAGTGTGTGACACACAAGATTCGAATCCACAGCGCAAAATAAAGACGATCGTTCCCCCACCGTTTTAACGGCAAAAAGAACTCGTAATTGATGGTTATTGCTCGGAGAATTATTAGATTTATCCGCACAGATTATATGGCACACACGTATAGACAGATCGCTGGTTTCATTCATTCTGACTACATATGTATATACGTATTTAATCTTGTTAAGGGTTTTCACGAACGATTTGAAATGTTTTAATTAAAATAAATCCTCAAAAAACGTGCCCTTAAAGTGGAAGGTAATTTGAGAAAAAAAAATGAAATAAGTACAAGACACGTAATAAAAGTTTTGTGGTTTAATTTTGTTATTTAGATGTAGGCGTGCAAAAAATTTTAAAATTAAATCTCCACCCTAATTGGGCGCGATTATTTGTTTTCATCCAAATAGCTATATACAAAAGCCGGAAAAAAATTGCTTCGTTTTTTTCAGGATTCAGATTTATATTTATATTATCTTAGGTTTTTTTTATACATTTCTTATATAATAGAATTAGATAATGCGGCTACTTTAACGATGCC
The DNA here is from genome assembly GCF_051622035.1 of Arctopsyche grandis. Classification (NCBI taxonomy): domain Eukaryota; kingdom Metazoa; phylum Arthropoda; class Insecta; order Trichoptera; family Hydropsychidae; genus Arctopsyche; species Arctopsyche grandis. Next base: position 24,898,697 of record NC_135356.1, on the reverse strand, counting down.
CCTTTTTCAGCAAAGCTATTCTAATGTAACTGAAATTTATTCCAATTTACAATTTATTCAGTTATTAGAGGAGTTTATAACCTTTGTTCGGGGGAAATAAAATCAAGATGAATTTGCAATGTTGCGTTAATTTTGATTAGAAAAGTTTTATGCTGTTTATACAAAAAAAAGGGCTCGTCAATCATCATTACTACGGCTTAACATTTCACCATTAGTTTGAATAAATTGTGTTTTAATAATATAAAAATGATATTAATTTAAATAAAATCGTATTGTAAATATCCCAATTTTAACATACATATCTCATTTACGTTTCACTTACGATTACTATTCATTATCATACAGAAAATCTAATAAATTTCAGCAGGGATTTCTTAACCAGAAAATAATCAGTTAACCAGTGAGCTACGCTTTGACTGCTAATTACAAACACACCTTAAAATGTCATATTTACCAAAGGTTAAATAATAGTATTTCTAATCGAATCTATTTCAAATGATCTAAGCCTCAATATATATATATATATATATATATATATATATATATATATATATATATATATATATATATATATATATATATATATATATATATATATATATATATATATATATTGAGTGAATGCGACAATATATATCAATATATATGTACATTGAGGGAATGCGAGTGTTGCGCTTCGACCAGATAATACGTATTTTAAATCGACAAAATCGAGGTTTCGTATTCTCCAATTTTCTCCTCCGAAACTGGACCAATTTTTAAAAATATTTCATCATCGGTTGGAGAAAGATATTTTCTATGCAACTGTGTGCGTATATATTTTTAAATCAACCGTAAATAAGCACGCTGGACTCTTTTCGTGGGTGTAAAAAAGAGGCGATTTTATAGATGTTTGGCGGCTCCTAGCTCCTATAAAAAATAACTAATCAAAAAAATAAAAGCACAGATGCATGCCAATGGTAGATATCCATAGCATATTAAAAATTAATCTCACTTTAAATAACGATAATAGATAACGATAATTTATTGAACCGTATGAATAAGAAATTTTCCGAAAAACTGATTCAGCTTTTAAGCTTCTAATTGAATACACATCATAGTGCCGTAACGAAAGGGATCGTATTGCTATTATCAAGATGGCTAAAACGGTTCGGGAACGTCTCTAAATTTTCATTAAAACGAGCTCGTATTAAATTGGCACCGGTGCGGTTTCGTCCTTAACATTAAGCCACATATTCTCCGTGCCAGATTGCATAATACGTCGAGTTTTCGTGCCAATATTGGTGTCTGACGTTTGAGAACTTATCGTTGTGTGCCTTAGATGAGTGCCGGTTCAACGAGTTTATTATTATAACCACTCCAATTTCGAACCGCAGAATACAATTACATGTCAATATAAATGTCACTAACAAATTCGTTGAAAATCTTGGTGGTTACAGTAATTCGACTCTAACTTTCATAAAACTCATATTAACGAACAAAATTTGCTTTAGATCGACGATTCTAAAGATTCTTTAAATAACACATAAAATGTGTATGAACATTTAATAATAAATGTATTAGATTTTGGAACTTTTTCTTCTACTATGCCTTAAAACACTAAAATTAAAATAAATATGAGCATTTATGTATGGATTTGTCGTAGTTATGTAGATACACTTCGACAGACTATCGCTGAAATATCGCGAGATAAATAAAACAAATACTTTTTCAAACGTTTTAACAGCCAGTAGCATACATCGGTGGTTGCGTTAATGCTTACCATTTAGAGGTTCACCGGCTTAAGCCCTGGGTTGACCTCGATTGAAAATACTGTATTCGGAAGTATTTTTGTAGTGCTGCTGATAAGACTTGGATATTTGTGACTCTCTATCGAGAGTTTCTTATCAAAGTTCGCCAATTTATCTGATTTCATTGTTCAAACGGTTCCTCACAAAATTGATAAAAATCATCCTACCCACTATGTCAACACTATTTGAAATTATATTCAACTAGGGTAACCCAAAAAATTGTATCATGGAATTAACAAAAAAAAGTTTTGGGATTGTAAAACTCACTGTGAAAAATATATGAATTATAATGCGATTATAATGTCCGGTTCATTATTTAACAGTATTTCGTGTCCTTAATAGACAGCGATGAGACAACTAGGATCACCTTAACGATTGCATTAGGTTGTTAATTCATAAAAGCTTTGACAGACAATCTGCTGTAAAAAAAATTGCAAGATACTTGATTGCTGATTTATCTGCAGTCAAATCTGCACAAATGTAAATCTTTTCAAATACTTACAAAAAAAAAACAATAAATGTGTAAAATATTATAGTTAATGATCACTGAATCATTAGCTATCAGAATATTTATATAATATAAATATGAATATTTTTATATATAATATAATACATATACATATAATATCATATATATATAATAATGAAAAACTTTTAAAAATCAATTCCATTATGATAAAAAAAATACTATGAATCATAAGCTTGAACTTTCGTCAAGTCACCAGCTTTGTTGTGTTGGTTCTCAATTTTTGAGTAAATATTCTTTGGTGTGTGTGTGTGTATGTGTGTTTGGGTACGATGTTAAGCTTATTCTCTAGAGATTCATACAAGAAATGAGCTTTCGGGCAGATTCGGGGAAAGCTCGATAAAAAGCACCCGACGCCTAAAGCCCTAGGAAATTACGAAGTTGTTTCACCCAGATACGGCACCGGCCACTATTTTAACCGTTTTTCCGCTATTTTTCTTAAACGACGAGTGAAACTTTTCATTATATTCCGTTTAAAATGTAAGATGATGCATCGCTCTATATTTTTTCGTCCGGGAATTTTTTGAATATTTCATATGAATTTAATAAAATAGTGCATGGAATTTCCTATACAAATTATTCATTTCACATAAATTCAATACGAGAAAGCGGTTCTAGTGAAATCGGTTTCGAATAATTTTCCGCAGGGTTGGTTAGCCTACACTTTTATTTTACAAATGAAAAACTCGTTTCCATTTCCAGTTTGTGTGAACATTTTTGGCGCAGTTCCGGCCGTTCCGTTTAAATGCCGAATTTAAATTCTCCGTAGAAACCGACGAAATGGCATAATTTGCGACTAATTGACAAAAGGATAGTACGAGAATTTTAAGTTTAAAATTAAATTGAATTAAAAAAAATAATAATAAGGAGGGCAGAGCAAAAAAATACTACTTGAAACTGACTACGCAGTTAAGTGCGAATTTATGCAAAGACCAAAATTATATACACACATAAATTTGAAGTTGTGTTGTAAAAGTGGACAAAATTAACTTTAAATGCTGACAATTTCCACTATTCGGACGCAACGTATGTATGTATGTATATACGTGGGTATGTGGCGGACGGATCAACATGTATGGAGATATCAAAAAACAAATTTTAGAATACCAGGAGTATAGTTTATGCATAGGGATGTGGCGTGACGACCAATCGTGTCGAGGAGACGCGGAAAAGCGGGGTAGCGGGGAAGCGGGGGGGATGTGGAGCGTCTGATATGTACTCCTGATATTGAGTGAGTTGGAACGGGTGGCGTCAGCGTCAAATGCGCTGCGCGGGAGGGTACACACATACACACATCCACGAAGACACACACACACACACACACATTCATTCATCATTGCGATCGAGTGAACACGCCTTTCCGAAGCCACCCCGCTGAAATCAACGGGCACAACACTAGTTTAAAATAAAAGTTGAAATTATGAAAAGTCTACATACGATTGGATTATGACGTTGAATAATACCGATACTTTATACTAGTTTCAGCTTCCCATAGGATTAAATGGAGACTTTAATTTTAATCCGTTGAGACTTACTGGAAAAAAATTAAATTCCTCCACAGACTGGGGACCACTCTAATATAGGCATTTTTGTTTTTAATTAAAAAATAAAAATCGGAAACGTCATAAAACGACCGCTACGTTCGTAGCGTAAAAACTTAACAGCCTCTTAATAGAGCGATAAAATTCCTAATCAAACCTCACCGTTCCGATCGGATCACGTCACTGGTATCATAAAAACAGTACGACAGTTTTCAATCATTGTCTCGGCGAAATAATATAAAATAAAAATTGCATTCGTATAATTTCAACGGCAAAGGACCCCAAATCCTCGAATCATAACAACCCTCGACTACAATCATGAGTGCTATTCAGAGTTCGTGTCTATGTACTCATGACAAAAGGCCTTCTACTCGATATTGTTTTTCGCATCATTCAGTTCTAATATAATACATACATACATATAATGAATAATAATACGATACAACGATATTGTGAAATTGTATTATACCAAGTCGTCTTTGGATTAACTACATACATATATCTCTATTATTATATCTATAGGTACATATGTATGTATATCCAATTAATATATGCACATATTCGAAGTCGAATGCAGCCTTCAATGTATCGATGATTGAAGTTTATTCGTAGTTGCTTTCATTATAACTTTTAATGATATTAACTTTTGTTCTGAATTTATATTGTGTGAATTGAAATGAATGATGCATTATTTCTGATGCATTTTATTTTTCAATTGAAATCCACGATTTGATATTTATTATTTATTTTTTCTTATCTTCAGCACTTTTCGCACTGTGATGGATGGCGATTGAAGTTTATTCGTAGTTGCTTTCATTATAACTTTTAATGATATTAACTTTTGTTCTGAATTTATATTGTGTGAATTGAAATGAATGATGCATTATTTCTGATGCATTTTATTTTTCAATTGAAATCCACGATTTGATATTTATTATTTATTTTTTCTTATCTTCAGCACTTTTCGCACTGTGATGGATGGCGATTGAAGTTTATTCGTAGTTGCTTTCATTATAACTTTTAATGATATTAACTTTTGTTCTGAATTTATATTGTGTGAATTGAAATGAATGATGCATTATTTCTGATGCATTTTATTTTTCAATTGAAATCCACGATTTGATATTTATTATTTATTTTTTCTTATCTTCAGCACTTTTCGCACTGTGATGGATGGCGAGTGACTAGGACTTTTATTTTATTTCTCCAAATATACTGAATGCAGGGTTTTCCTATTTTATGTATTCCTCATCAAAACCTCTATGCTTCGAATTATGTAATTACAAAATGAAAATATTGATCAATATCAATAGAAAAAATTATTTTTGTGGAAAGTCCCTTATATACATATTTACGTGCCTCATAGATGTAAAAGAGAGAGGGGGAATTCAGCACGCTGCACTCAACGGTCACTGTGATAATGATATCCGTCTTGGAATGACGACTTTGCGTCAGCCGTTTTTTATTCATTTCTACACTTATTTTATATACTTCGACGTTGGTTTTATAGCTAATTACAATAATAAACCCCACAGGACGCACAGTAGCCAGCGAACTTTTTAAAGTGTTAACAGCTTTAGATTTTTAAATTATAATGCAAATAAAATACGGTACACCACCTCCTTCACAATTTAAAATTTTTGTGAAACGTGCAATTCTAATGCTAGATTTTATATATTGATTTGAAGATATCTTTTAACTACTCACACATGTATAAACATTATGAGAAATTTGATTCAAATTTTTGATTTTGTTTTTTAAATACCGTTTTATATTATATATTATTGTGATTGGAAAAGTATGAAAGTTTACTATAGGAATGAAATGTAAAACGTTTACAAAATTGACATGCAAAAGTATGCTGTTTTAATGTACAATTTGACTGAAAATTTTCACAAATTCAGACGGGAATTTTTTGAAACATCTGGATGATGAAAAAAGTAGTATAAAGTATTCAGATGAATTTAGTGGTTACATTTTTATCAGGTACTACACTGAAAATAATTCCAATTTAATATTCACATATGCAAATGTAACAATCATACTTTCGAATTGCCGTGTGAGCACTCTTTTTTTATATCGTTTTTTCCTCGTCGTTGCAGATAATTAATTGATCGAGTTGAAATTAACACTGTGAGGATATCAGCAGGTTAGTTTAGTTCGAATTTAATAAACTTCACATCTTGCACACAGACACGTCACGCTTTCTTACAAAACGTCTTTGTAAACAAACTTCTCATAGCTTGTTACCAAGACTTGTTGTTAGCCCTGTGTGGTTTCTTCAAACTTGGAAAACCGTTTACAACTATCCACCTAGGACCTATGTATGTAGGTATTCGCGTATACCTTCTAATATACTTAACGTCTTACGAGATGTGTATAGTAGAGGCGTTTCAAAGATATCTCAAACTTGACACAATATATAATATACCATTTGTATGAGAACTTACCACGGCAAAGATACACGTTATTTTATTACAACGGGAACGCGCTGCAATCCTAACTAATTTTCAACAAAATGGCTACTCGTATTATACCTAGTATATGTATATATGTATATCCCCGAGCACAAATATATAATGTCCAAAGTGGCGAATTGTTAATTTAAAGTTCGACGTACATTCGGAGAACTTAAGATAAAAATGATTATAATTGGACGTAGTACATAACCCTTTATGTATAATATTAAACGAGCAATTCGTTTATGTATATCTTATTGTATATATTTGAAAACTTTGCCTTGGAAAGGAGACCAAGAATTTTGATGAAACGGTGTGAAACTACCCCTTTCAGAGACGAAAAGTGATTTAGCTATTTGAATTAGATGTTTCAACTTAAGGGAGACTCATTTCTACGAACTAATAAAACAAATTAAATAAGTGAACTGAAATAAATAAAATTTCAAAAATAAATAAAAATTGACCGATATTAGGAGTGCCTCAATTTTATTTATATTTATAGCCATATTGCCCGGCGTTGCTCAGGCTGATGAAAGGTGATAAAAAAGGCTACGCTCTTAGTAAGAGTAGCATAAGGTAGTATAGCAAATGTAGTTTTGAACTAGATGAGTGAGACATCTAGTTCGAAAATTTCGAACTAGATGTCTCACTCATTAGCTTCACTCTGATAGTTCAGTGACATTCCTACCCGTCAAAAAGTTGTGATCTGATTTTGAGCCATTTTCACTATTTAGGTCGCTTTGATATTTCAAAGTGGTACGAAATGTTCGAAAAACTGCAGATTTGCATAGCGGACAAACAAACCAAAAACTAATCTTTATGTGTTTTATTGTAAATTATTAACATATGAATTACAGTAAATTATTAATGTATGTATTCATATGTTAATCTTACGTTAAACAATTTTTGATTCGAGTTTATTTTTAGAAGCTTTTTATAAGGTTCATTCTGTTAGTTCAGTGACATTCTTGTCCGTCAAAAATTGTGATCTGATTTTGAACTACCACTCTTCAGGTGACTTTGATATCTTACCGACATACGGGGGTTAGCTAACATTGAAATTTACAACGAAATCTTGTATCAGATTGTAGTGATCACAGTCAGCTATCCAAACACGTCTCTTTACCGCCCTTTCATAACTCACAGGCTTTAACAGTCAAACAGTTACATAATATAATCTCATATAATTTGAATTAATGTCCTTAGGAAACCTTTTACCGGGAAATTTTTGGTCTTTTTGATGCTACTATTTCTTTTGTCGTTCACTTTCTTTGAGAAAGTTTAAGTTCGGCTGAACTTATTTTTCGTTGACGATGGATCGCTCACGTCTATTTATTTTCCAAACTATATTTGTATGTGCGTGTCCATAGTCTAGCCAGATCGATCTGCGTACACAGCCCCAATCTTTTGAATCGCCACATAGCATATCTTCTTTAACATATAGTAAGAAAATAGAAGAGTGGGAGTTTGGAGGCCTAAAAAGGGGGGAGATGTCGTTTACGATCCCATAAAGCAATAAGGCTACAAACTGTGCTCTGGGTAAATAGTTTATCGGTAAAATGCCGTATCAGAAAACGATCCGTAATATGGCAGCTGCTAGGGAACCCCTCCATAACTAAGGACATACTGATATTGCCTACCATTATTGCGTGTCCCGTAATAATAATGTGCTTTATCGATAATTAACCAGAACACATCTTTGTACGATGCCAATGAAGAATAATGTTCGTATGGGTGGGAAAATTGAAAATTACTTGCCGATTCAATCAGAATTTGACTTTTGAAATGTTGTAGGTACGGTTGATTTTATAATTGTTTTTAGAATATTATTCAATAATCAGTTTACATCATACTCCCATTTTAAAGACTAAAAGTAGCGCGATGAGATCAAACACCAGACGAGTTTTGACAGCTATGTATGTATGTAAAAGTGACAACTACGTATAGGTTATAGGCCACACATTTCACCAATATATTACTTTATTTAATATATTAGTGACTTAAAAACAGAGTATGAAAAAAAATATAAAAGTTTCTTTATATGAGATAATAGTAAATGAGAGTGAAAAAGCAGCTTTATCACTGTTTCAATTAGTTGCAAAGGGGTGGTAGAATGAAGCTTATGGAAAGCGAAACGTCATCGCTCCGATCTGACACAAGATTCCGGTGTAAATTTTAATAAGTTCTTTAATAACTCTTTTAGCTTCATGTCGGAGAAATCAGCTATTTTAGATGTAATATATATTATCCATGTCGGAGACATTAGATATGAGCTTACTTGATTTTTAGTTAACCCCCCCCCCTGTATGTTGGCAAGACATCAAAGCCACCTAAGGAGTGGAAGTGGTTCAAAATCAGTATATCCAAAGTCTTGCCAGCAGCACAGGTTAGGATCAAACCCGTGACCACGCAATTGATAACATCACACGTTTACTTACATATCTATGCCACTGGTTGAAATGATAATATGTACATATACAATAAAAAGTTAGTTGACGTCTGAATGGTAAATAGGGAAAGATATTTCTCGAATACTATCCAGGAGGATGCAGAAGAAAGCAAACGATCGAATAATTCAAGAAAAGCCGTAAAACAGTGAAAGAAGGCTGCGCAATATGAGCAAGAAATGGTAGAAGATTATAGGGGTTGTTATCAGCGGTATAACAGCGGAAAAATAATAATAATGCAGTACACATTTTCAGAAGTACACGGTTCATAACACATATGCAATTATTCAAGAATGTTACGAATGTGAAGTAACTACAATATCAACCGTACTAACACACTTGTGAAGAATCTCGTTGATTACAACAAAATGTCTATACCCTTCAGGTATAAACACAGATTACCTAAACAAAATCTGCTTTAGATCGTCGACTTTAGATAGTCTTTAATTAATATTATGTGCATATAAGAATTGTAAATACGTTTTTGTGCTCTTTTTTTTCCTATTATGCTGTACATTAACATTAAAATAATATAATACTATGATTACTACGAAATTAAATTGAAATTTTAAAATAGAAAATGATCAGTAATTCAGTAGCTATTCCGCGTAGCGACCCTTTCGTCTTTGAGGGAACATTGCTCGTGGGAGTAGGTTGGCTATGGTGCGGTGCGTAGGCGACGATAGTATCTCGGTTCGATACAGAAGCGCAGCACGCAGTTTCGAGAAGAAAAAAGGCGACGCAGAGGGCGGCAGAGGGCTCCAGACGTATCGACCAGCAACCCCTTCCCCGCACTGGAAGGCCGCCCCTCTCTTTACTATCCCCCATGCGCCTCCTTGCCGCCCCTCTTTCCCAATTTGATTAAGATTGGGCCGCGTGACTTACGGGCCGGAGACACTGGGGCGCACTCCTCCGTCTTGTTTTTCCTTTTTCCCTTTAGCTCCACGAGTGAACGTCTCTGATTGAATCCGGAGTCTAGACCAGGTATTCCCACAGCGTCTCGCGGGCCGCATGCGTCTCAATATCCGCTCTCACCTGGGTTATCATCAGACCTTTTAATCAATTACGTCTACTAGTGAGAGTATATACATACGTACATACGTATGTTTGTATATACGTATTTACATATGTATGTATGTATGTTAATGTACATCCTAACCACGGCACAAAACAAAGTACGAATGAATGATTTTTTCTGTAAATATAGTTATTGTTAGTTCCAGCGATGTTAAAAAAGTCAATAAGTCCACTTTGCTCCATTCCGAGGAATATTTCGCAGAACAGTTTTGCGTTTAACAATACTTAAAAATTTTGGTGGCCTGTAATACGTTTATGTTACTTTTCCGAGATTCTAGAATATCGAATTAAAATAAGTGATAACAATTTATGAATTGAGTCAAACAGAAATAGTGTTTTTGGAACTGAAAATCGAACTTTCCACTTATATGTATTTTGTGCCTACAAGCAAGGCAATATCAACAATGATGAAATGTTAAAATTTAAATTTTTAATTTGGTTGTTTTTTTCGTGAGAAATCCTAAATTACATAGGTGAATGCACTTATTCAGCACATATGTTTAAGAATTTCAGATTTTTTTTGCTACAATTTGCAGCAATGACGAAATCTTAAAGGGACCTGCTACTCACACATATGTATGTATGTATGTATGTATGTACATACATACATACATATGTCTTCGAAGATCGCCATTCGTTAGACTCGGTTAACTTTCGCAAATGGGATACAATAAAAGTTTATTTTGATAGTCTACTATTTTGACCATTGCAATGGCGCGACTGTTTATGAAGACCATTTCCGATAGTTGAATTTCACTTTTGGTAATACGAGAATTATCCCATAGAGGAAAAAATACTTGTTTTTGGGTTCGCTTAGAATGTTATTGAAATATAATCATTTTTACTATGCAGTGACTTTTTATTCAAAATTTTTATATACCAATGTATGTACATATTATACATGTATATACAAAACGTAAGCTTTGGATTTTTAATAAGACACTTAAATATTTCAAATAGCGCATTCCTAACATTGAATTCGACAAAGTGTCAAAATCATTTGCTAACAATGCAATTTAAACGACATCATATGTACATATGTATATGTAAAATGAAATACTGTAATATTTCAATGTGATATGTATGCATGTAGAATGCAACTGGTTGAATGATAAGAATTAAAATGTGAAACCAAACATTGCAGATTTGTTATGAATTAGATTATAAATTGGAATACAAATTTCCAAATATCTTTGTAAATTATTTACTTTTACTAAACTTTTTTTTCAAATAATATCCATTTTTATTTGGACACATGAAACTATATAATTTGCATTTGGCGAATCGGATTTGTCAAATACCGATTTGATCTAAACGTGAGAAAAAGACAGATAGGAACGTTGAGTCTAAAATCTGCAAATATTTAATATTTGTGAATCACTCTTATCGCAAACATTAGCCCGTTATTCGTCAGTAATAATTTAGTAAGTAAAAAATAAACATAAATAAATGCGATTTACATAAATTACTTTTTACAACTCTGACTCCGGCTCTTTAACTATGGAATCTACTGGCTGTATCACAAACGAGCTATTTTTTCGACTAAAATATTATTATACATTCATAGCGTTAACTTGCATTTTAGTAGATCTGTAAAAATATGCGAAAAATTCTTACTTAAAAAATTACCCGCGTACGTAAAGTTTTCCTGTCTGATTTTATTTTACTCTATTGTAACTTCAATATGACACTGTGGCCATGTATATGAATGATGTATCTGTTACAGTAAAAGCATCAAGTCTCGCAGATGTATACATTGTCTAGTATGTGCATACAACTGCTTTGATTTTTAGCTAAAGCTTACAGCGCTAGATTTCACAAATACTCATACTATACAAGGTATACACTGGCTAGAAAATGCATGCACTTGCCGCTGTGTACTAGTAAATTATCTGATCAAAATTTGACAGATAAGCTGGTTTCAATGTTAATCTTCCAATGGATTATATGCTCAAGAATGGAACCAACTATATTCAAATAACTTATTTATTGTTGAAATAAATAAATAACAAGATTCAATGTACTGTATTAGTTTTAGAACTACATACATATATCCGTATTACTTACGATTTTAGGTTAGGGTAAAGTTATGTAGTTAAAGTTTATGTCTCCCGTGTATGTACACTGTTACTAGATGATTTTGACGATGAATGCACATACTAGACAATGTATACATCAGCCAGATTTACAATGTTACTGTAACATATCTATATATGTATATGTATATGTAGTAGTGGCTCTCAAATACGACCACTAGACAATTTTTCTGCGGCCACCGAGCCATGAAAAGAATAATAGTTGATATATGTATTTCAGGATGAAATCTTATAAGAAGCTTGTAAAAATATGTTTATTTTCATTCGTAGTACATCTGCAACTTTTTTAAATTTTGCCCGCGGCAAAAGTAACTTTAGAATATTTAGTTCGTGCTTTCCCAACAACTTTTTTTGTTACGGCGTATATTTTTCCTTTCATTATTATTATGATACATCTAAAAAGTGGAATATTTTATTTCGTAAATTATAAAATAAATCTAAAAAAACTATATATAAAAATCTTTATTTTAAAATCACACCGCTGTTTGAACACCACGATCACGTGAAAACCACCGATCTATAACTACTGTCACTTTGTGTAAGAAGAGAATAGTTTGTTTTAATCCATTAAAGTGAGGATATACGAGGATGTGTACGAAATTGGTCCTTTGACAATACAAATCCAAAGGACGACTGATTGAAGCTGGTTCAAATGGACTTCCTTCCGATGTAAAATGGCAATAAACACAAGCGGCTGGTGGATCATCGCTTGAATTTCCTTCGAACGCTTTCGCTTTGAGGCGGGACATTAATAAAACTGAAGCGTACACTAGTCGGGGTGGGAAGAGAGGGGGAGAGAGAGGGGGAGAGAGAGGAAGCTGGAAGGGACGAGGGCAAGAGAGGCCCCGTAATTTACCCCCGGAGCGGCGAGACAATGTAGCGTAAGGGTTAAACTTAATCCCTGAAGATTCGACTAAAATGTTGCCCGGGCGTATGTCTATTTAATTTACCTCTTCGGAAAAGTTTGTCTCGTCGTTCTCATTAAATTCTCGTACGAGACAACTCTCCGTCGCGCTCCAGCAATTTAATATCAATTCGAGCGTTGACAGAACGAAGTGGAGAAGGGAAGGAAAACGGGAAGAGATTCCCATTCGATTTCCGTTTGAGCAAATTTGGCCTAATTCATACGACACACCTGAATGACGACGAGTCGCAAACAAGCAAGGCGAGAATAAGCATTCGGTAGATACATACATATATGCGCATAATCAATCAGTTATGTCAATTAAGGTGACCATACATGCGCCAAATTTGCACACGGGTCTCTAGCAGGTTATAACCCATATAACCCACTGCAGATAATTTACTGTTCTCTATCATCCATGGTGTAGGTCAGCGGTTCCCAACCTTTTTAATTTATCTATGTATGTACGTAGTAACAATAGATGAAGTTTTGTGATCATGCGAAAATTCGGACTCGAGATTTTAACTGATTCGAACTCAGAATCGATCATTGATCAGGTTTTCATGATCTAGAAAACATATGTGTGTGTCTGTGTGTGTGTGTGTGTGTGTGTGTACTTTGGGCATTTTTTGAACACCGTTAGTCCTATCGAACTGAAACTTAGTATCGATTACTGAAATTCTTATCGATACGATGAAATTTTTTTCATTTTTTTCAAAGACAAAAAAAAATGGATTCGCACACCACTTGGTAGTATTTACATTACGGGAAATTGTACCACCATATAAAAATGATTGTATTTTATAAAATTTATTATTGCAAGTGTGATTACATATTATTTGCACGGTAAGGAATGTGAAGACAATATAAACGCAATGAATTTCGTCAATTGTTAAGAATTTTTTTTGAAATTTTGTTCACAATTATAACATGCTCAAAGTTCAATCTACTATTTCTTCATACTTCTATTACTGATAAATGTTTGTAATAAAAACACAAAATTATAAAGTACATATAATATATTTTCTTTTAATTAAATCTCCTTACACAATAAATTTAATGAGATTCTTGTGAACGTTTTTTAAAATTCGGTTCAAATGATGCTAGATATACCCTCAAGACTGGAGCTGCATTCAATCTATGTATGTATTTCTATATTTGTCTTTTATAAAACGGTATTAATTGCCGGATTTCCGATCATTGACGTACATATTGACGTCAACAATGATTAATTAGGATAATGTTTATTAATTTTATAAAAAATATTTCTATTTATGAATGTAAATCATTCATTCTTGCATATCCGCCAATACTGATTTTTTTGATGATTTAATTTAATATGATTTGTTTTTGTCACTTTCTAACAAATTATTAAATAGTACTTTTTTCACGATACACAATATAATTGTTACTGATACGAAAAAATATATACCCATGCACTATTTGGTTTGGGGTTTTTAATTATTTATTGATTCATACAGTTATACAATCCTTTATAATATTTTTTACCCGATATAAATATAAAATGTTTCATACCATTGATGCACTGGCTCTCAAGTATGTATTCAAATACGACCATTATAACGTCAACAAAGATCGTTGTTAGCAATTCACACTGTTTTCATGTTAAACATCGATGTATCGTTGTTTAGCATTCGAAGGGTTTAGAATTAGGACGAAAACTTACAGCAATGAACGGCACACCGTGTGCATGGCTCCTCGCCGTGGGTGATCTCCTACATTTCTTCAAATATGGGATACACCGTTATCGATCACTCTCAAGCAAGGATAAATACAAGGATACAATTTGACCGAAAAAGGTTCAACGGGTCATTGTGGGGCGGGGCATGCCAGGCGTCTCATGAATGGCCGGCACGGTACTGAATGGCACGCATATATTTTTTCGCATGTTTAATAGTATCTAAAAATACCACGTGCCACATTAACCGCTGTGTGATTTCGCCTCATAGATACACTTATGGACACATTTGCAGCATTTTATAAATCAACGAATTTATAAACTAGAAATTCGTGAGAAATAGGACAGGGTTACCAATTTGTTGGAAAATGTTTCAATGAAAATCATATAAATTAACAAATTCTGATATGTAAAGATTAACCTTGGTCACATATCCAAGGTCTGTACAGCAGCACAGCCAGGAATTGAACCCGTGACCACACAATTGAAAGCGTTATAAGCTGACCACCTACCTATGCTGCTGGCTACGCATGTATATCACTAATATTGAGTGAAAAGCTTTTTTACGGTCAATATAAGTGAATTTACATTATATTGTATCGAGTCGAGACATTTCCGCTTAAAAAGAGAGAAAGGGAAATGTTAGATGCCTTCGAAATGTAGTGCTGGAGGTAAGACGCCCGAACATCTCCATCCTCAAAGAGCCGACAGTTTCAGAGAGACTCTCCACAGCATGTGGAAAAAGGATTCTTTCCTACTTTGACCATATTACCAGTAAGAATGTGGAGTGTCTAGAGAAGCTGGTAGTCACTAACACCAAAGGTCTCCCATAAGATGGTCAGAACAAATTGAAGAGCTCACGGAAATGCTGCTTTCAACTTGGCACAGGGTCGGGAGGAGTAGAGGTGGATCATCCATTATCCATGAATCACAACGTTCAGAATTGAAAAAAACAAGAAAGAAGAATAGTGAATTTATTTTATGCAGGTGAAAGCGTCACGAGACGCTGAAACATTGTACGAAACTAAAGTGAGACGCTGAAAAAGCTCCCACGGAAATCCCCCCTTTCAAAATTTCCACAAAAACCTAGCCCGTTTCTTATCTGGTGTGAATAGATTTTACATAAGGAAGAACCGTTCCTATAGTATGTGTTGCAGGGGCTCCCAAGCAATGGAATTTAAGTGAATTGTTAAGCATTATCATTTTCATATCCAGTCCAAAGATGTTTAAAGCTCTGAACAATTGGGTTATGTTGAGTAATCAACACTGAATTCTATATATGTATATGTAATTTCAATGAATATCTTTACAAATTTTAGCCAAAGCGGAGCTGAATTTCCCCATTTATTAATCATTTTTTATTTTTATTTATTTGGTCAATCATGCACACGTCTAACAGTTTGCTCCAACGTAACGAGTGCGCTATACAGGTTAAGAATTATTTTTATTAATTATTCAAACACGTATAAACCCATTGATTAACACGACACCAATGGTCAAAAGATTAACAGCCACACAGACATCTATAGACAAATTTTTGCAGCATTTTATAGTCAGTGAAAATTGAGATCCTGAACAATTCGAAATTTGCGGAAGGGATTGGACCGTTTCAATGATAAATCAGATAAATTGGCAAACTGTGGTAGGAAACGAGCGACATTGGAGTCACATATCCAAGGTCTAGCCAGCAGTAGACACCAGATATAGAACCCGTGACCACACAATTGAAAGCATTACATGCTAACCATTGATATTGATGTTGCTGGTAATATTATAACTAGCAGCGTGGACTTGTGGTTAGCATATATGCTTTCGAACACAGTTGTCACGGGTTTGAATCACAGACCTTGATTTGTGCCTCCATGTCGATCGTTTCCTATCAGAGTTTACCAATTTATTTGATTTACGTATGAAATGCTGCAAATCTGTCCATAAATGTCTTGAAAATTTCGAGCTTTTCATTTATATAAAAAAAATGCTCCGAAAATGTAAGTTTATCAAAAATTTATCCATTGATGCTTTGTTAAAATTATTCTAAACAGTGTATATATGTATATGTATATTTGTAATTGACCAGGGAGCCGCATTGTGGTTTACCTGCTATATGTATATTTATTTATTTTATGTGTATTTATTTATTTTATCAAACCTCCCATCTCGTGTAAACACAATTCCGGACTAAAATAAATGACATTAGTGCAAGCCCATGCCGATGTCTGAAATATCACTATCTTAATTATAATTTATTGAGCACTAGTTTTTTTACCCGGCTTCGCTCAGTATTTGTAATATAAACAGCTTTATCAGCTTTATCATAAGGTAAGTTGATATTTAATATCTCAAAATTTTACTTTTTTTTATATTTTAAATTGCTTATGAAACTTTTATTGTTTTTTTTAGATGGGTCGGAACCTTAAAAATATGATAAATATGCAGTAAAAGAAAAAAAATCACGGTGTTTTTGACGAAATAACCATTAATCTTTGCGGGAACCCACGTCAACACTTAACGTAATTCAGAAGCAAAATTACTTCTAACACCATTCTTTTATTTTTGAAGACATTTTGAAGGATAACGTACCGCTATTTTTATCAATGACTAGAGTTGCCTTTAAGGATAAGCTTACAAAGACGGAGCCCAAAAGGTAACATAGTGAGTTATTTATGACCGTCACAAATGGACGTATACGCTGTTCAATCGGGTGCTCTAATTTCCTGTCGTGGGACTGTATGTATGTATGTATATATGAATTTAAAAATAAAATGTACAGCCAAATAAACATATTTAGATGTATTTTCAACAATGAAAATTTCAATTTTACTTCCACGCGTATATAAATACATACAAATGTATGTTTTTTCAGAACTCAAGTGGTATTTTTCGTATGCTCGGGGGAAAGCCCACTGTGCGGTCACGCACAGTGGGCTTTCGATGCACGCTCGCGTTTCTCACGCTGTCCCGAACTAATTTATCATCGCAAATACTCCCACACGTACACATCTTAAGGTGCTCGACCCCTTTGGATGTGGATAATGCCATCGTGGATATACACACATATGGATAGAGTGCTCGAAAAGACGTTTCACGATATTTCATCTGCGCTTATCGCACAATCGCCGCGGTGCTGATGCAGCACTCTTCTCGCAAAATGTATCCGCAACCTTGCAACCGCATTCGATGATAAATTCCGGAATTTACATTTAACAGAATTTTTTTTTGTTCAAAAAATATCGGGGACTGAAGTGGTATTCACAAAAAAACCTTTGTAATGTTTTCTTTTAAAAAGATTGATTTATTTCGTCGTTACCATCATTGTTTTGCTATAAACACTATACATAATTTTGTTTATATTTTCATACATGTATAAATTTGATGAAACGATGTGGACTGACTGATTAATTAATTATACTGAGAAAAATACGGAGCAGAGACTAGTAAATTTTTACTTCATTCAACCCACTTAATTCGAATATGACATTGTTGCTTTCTTTTGGTTTATGATATATGAAGTCTTTAACTAAAAATCTAATATTGCTGCGCTAAAAGTGAATCTCAGAATCAATATTGTGATTAATTGCTCCAAAATACATATAATTAATTATCAAGCGAAAATATGTATATTGAATAATTGGAAATGAATAATTTAATTTCGCTAATATTCGAAAGTGTTTCTTTTAACGTTTGCAGACTTAGTACGGGTGAAATATTGGCTGTGGAGCGTCGCATTAGAGTCGTTAAGCTCGAATTGATTTTCATTGTGAAAAATAAACCAATAAACTTAAGCCTGCGAAATACGGCAATATTTTATATGAAAATGTTCGATATTGAAAAAATAAAATAGAAATCGGAAGAAAAGTGCGAATGCGGAGTATCGAATGAATTTTTCTCATTGAGCGCAATATTTATAGGACTTTTAATGTTATAATGGAACCCATATGAAAAGTCATATGATAGTACCTACCGTCTCAAACTAATATTTTTTCAGTCGCTTAAATACTGAAATTGATAACGGTGACACTTGCAACTTATTTAAAACACAAATTGTACAAATTTATTGGTATTTATGTATATGTACATATAAAACTAGAGTATATAACAACGGTGGGAAAATGCGGCTCCTCGTCGAGATAATTGCGAGTTCCATTGATAGTTAAAATTCGTTTTTATTTTGTGAAAATTGTAAAAATGACAAAGTGAAGCATTCAAGTCGTATGTAATCGCTTCGATATTAGGTTTTAGGTTGAATCAGTATACGTTGGAGGGGGTAGTAGGAAGTTGTAATTTTTTTTAAAACAATATTTCATTATTTTATTTTGACCTTTTAAATTATTTTTATCTTCTTGATATTTAATATGTATAATATTTATAGTGATTTGAAGTAATGAAAAAAAATTGAACAAAATCCGACAACCGGAAGTAGAAGTCTTGTAAGATTGTTCTCATGGCCGATATGTGTGAACGTGTATGTACATATGTTTCATTATCGAATTTTGTTTTTTATACTTCTTATATTCCTCAAGTACATTGATAAAGTCGTGGGTTGGTCACATCCGATTTTTTATGTCTAATAATACAAGTGACGTGTGTAATAATCAAATTGCGTGTGTGCAAAATACTTAATTCAAGTAAATATAATATATTTCTGAACACGTTCGTATAAACGTTTGTACAAATGTACAATGTATGTTGAATAACTCCATTCAAAATGTTAATAGACGAGAAGCACGATCCGATAGAGCACAAATAAAATTATAAACCTTTATTCAGATTCAATCGAATGAAATCGGGCCATAGAATTCTGCTGCAGCATTTGTTAAAACTTTCCGACTTTCCACACTTCAGTGCCGCCTGAAACGTGACTTTTCAAATCCAGCCTCCAATGCTTGAGAATCATATTACATTGTAAAGGTAATGTGTACGTGTCTTTCATCCGGTTGCGATGTGTTGAATTTCAGTTTCAAAAGCCGATGTCCATACGCAATTCTTGAAGCATATTAAAAGCAAAAATTGCGTTTGGACAATCAGCCTCGAAAACCTAATCTGTTGATCCATGTAGTTTGAAGTTGCTTCCTCTCTTCATGATTACAGCTGGACGTCTTTGAAATAAATCGATTTGTTAAGGTTTTGATCTTCTTTCATCAGTTTTGACATTCTATTATACGAATAATGCCAATTCCATATTTTAACTTCTGTCATTTGGTGTTTCAAAACCCAAAGAATTAGTATTTAGTCTCTTCACGTATTGTCTCTTCGCGTTTCAGGTCAACATCAATCTTCTATGCAATGGAAAATGCGTCTAAAGCATCGGATAGTGTAGCATTTTTTTTGTTATCAATTTTAATTTGTTTATTTATACATTAATTATTTGCTAATGAAAGCCGAAGCTAAAAATTATTTTAATTTTATATATTATACTTCCTTTCGAACTATATAAATATATTTTTAGTATAATGAATTTCATATAAAAATATTTATTTAAAAACATGTCTAATATTCTTTCGTATGTACAAACACTTGCATGTAGTATGTGCATAAATTTGTACATACATAAAATGGACGTATATGTATGTCACATGTTTGTATTTAAATTGGAGGCAAAAATATATATTGGTGAAAGTTACAGTGTATTATTTTGAAATTATTTTTAGTAATATCTATCAAAATGTTCTTTGAAATAAATAAATAATACCATTTATATGAACGCATGTACATATGTACATATGTATGTAGGTTCGGATTGAGACAGATGACATTTGAGCACTTGTAAAAACTTCATAATATTTTATTTTTTATTTTTATTTTACATATATACCAGGAAGGCCTTACAGGTAAATCCCAATGCGCCTTCCTGGCCAATTACAAATACAAATACAGCATTTTTATTATAAGTCGTTGAATTGCGAGACACTGAAAAAACTCGCAAATTAACATTTGCGACATAACATCCCGAGTTATATGTACATTAAATATGTACATATAACTCGGGAATAATTCAGAAAATTTATGGTCGAGAAGGAATTTCTTATTATAATTGTTTTTTTTCACTGCGGTATTTTCATCAAGAGACTTATACATATTAGTCGATAAATTAAAACTTTTCGCCTAGTGAATACCACTCAAACGTTGCTCACGAAAACAAACCATTCATACGCCTTTTTTTTATTCAGACATGAACATGTAAATAGGTTTAAATTTAGTCGTTAATTAAGTTAGCGTTCGATTAAAACTTGAACGGGTAAACTGTAAAAAAAATCACAGATTTAAGTGAAATTGAAGTCTGTGCTAAAATTCCGATAGGCGACATACATAATTGGTACCTGCATACACACAAATACAAATAAATGGTAGATTATTTATAAACGAAATTCAATTTATTTTCACGACCGTAAAATTATTCTATTATATGTACATCAATATGGCTCAAAATATTTGCATTATATTGCACATATGTGCATAATACATATATACGAATATTATTTATACATACATATATGTGAATATACCATAAAATGGCGTGCAATGTCAATTCTCATTAAAATGGAAACATTCATTACTTCGCTCTTAAGCTAAAGCTTTGATCAATTTAATAGTCGTATGTAAAAGTTTCAAACGAAAAACCACAATTAAAGCGTATTATGAAAGTCAAAGAATATACCATAAAATGGGGTGCAATGTCAATTCTCATTAAAATGGAAACGAAACATTCATTTCTTCGCTCTGAAGCTAAAGCTTTGATCAATTGAACAGTCGTATGTAAAAGTTTCAAACAAAAAACCACAATTAAAGCGTATTATGAAAGTCAAAGATATACATTTACAATATATAGAAATTATATTATATATTATTTTATCTGTATCACTATTAAGGTGCAGACACACAGAATCGTACGCCGCATGTTTTTTTAGATAGTTTTGCACATGCAAAAAAAAAAACGCTGGCATGCTTAGTCTGTGCCATTACGATTATCCCAAAACTCACCTCCTGGAGTATTTTCGTCGATATTTTATCATTGTATTGACATAGGTTTGACAGTGATCAATAACGGTGATTCCCATATTTGAAAAAAAATGTAGGAGAAACTCGACATGAAGAAACGCCCTTCACAGCTGGAAACCACAAGCACACGTTGTACGATCTTGGAGCTATTACTAGAGGTAGGATAGTCACAGTGCTATCCATTGTTCGGCAAACCTTTAACAATGCATTTACAACCTTTGAACAATACACGGCCCCCTCAGGCTCCGGTTTCCAGCTATTACCACTTGTGATTTAAAATTGTCAACTCATATTAATTATATCATAAAAAATGCTATAATTTTCTTTATATTATTAAATTGTCTCAATGCCAAGCTTTTGGCCAAAATTTATAAAACATATACATATAAGCAAAAACTTGAATTTGCTTATTCCATTTGGAACCCTTATTTTAAAAAAGACATTGTATGTATGTATGTATGTTTAGAAAGCGTCCATCGAAGAATTACAAAAGTCACTTTTATATTATATGAGATCGAAAAGAATTAATTTTTATAAACCTCCTTTACGTTTCACTTACGATTATAATTTAGAGGACTTTTTACCTCTTATCCGATCGTTTTCATAGTTTGCCAAATTGCTCATTTTGGTCAACAATATAAGTGTAAATGTATCCACTGCCATTATTACACTTTGGAGACGAGAAAGATGAGAGGCGATCAAATTTAAGTCTATAAAATTTTACATAACCATTATCATTATAACAATTGTCCCATGAACCTCCTTATGTTTAATTTATCTCAGAGGTCATATTTTCAGACTCCAATAAAATATTTATTACAATAAAAAAAGAGGATCCTTCTTTACAAATAGAGTGTTTTAAGTTTGGAATAGTCTATTCAATGAATTAGTAACATAAACCTTTTTAAAATTAAATTTGATGATTTCCTTAAAATAAATGGCTTTTTGTGGTTCTTTTTTTTTAAGTTAAGTTTATTTTTTGTATTTTATCTTGTTTGTTTAATTTTCGTCTTTTTTTAATGGCTAATATTATCTTTTATTTAAATTTTTTTTCTTCATTATTTAATTTAATATATGTATGTATTTTTGTAGTACTATATGATTATCAAACAAATTGGGTCCATCGGCTTTGGCGCCTTTGCCAAATAAATAAATAAAAACATCGATTCAAGGTCTTTTGCAAATATGTACTAGTTTTCGTTTCAACGCATCATCATAATGGTTCTTGAAGATATTTAAGCGTTCAATTAGAAACACAATTTTATTTTAAAAAATCGATTGTATGACACCATCGATTGGTTGTACTCGTCCCAAATCCAAAATCAACAAAATACGAAAAATATGTTTCTTATAATTGAATTGTGTAGTTGCCTTACTTACATTGTCTAATTTGATATTCCGCGTATATATTACGAATACATATACATATGTACATATGCGATAATATGAAATAATATATAATAGAGATGCGATATGATTATAAACACAACTTAAAGACACGGTTTGAACACAGATTCGTATTGTTGTGTCACCGGATTCGCATTGTGATTAGGCACTCAATATCCGAGCATTTGTTCGCCACAAAGTTTCGCACGCGAGCATGTGAACTATTCCATATATGTACTAAAGTGAACGGGATATTCGAATATAAGTTATGGTAATCCGATGATATCTACATTCGGGATGAGGAGGCGAAAGTTTTGGAATTGTACCAAGAGCGTGTAACCGGAGGACACCGAGACGACCACCGACGACCCAAACAATGGCCAAAATATCCCCGGGAGGCGGTGACAGGGGATGGGTGGGCCGTGGGGTTGGGTTCGTGAGGTGGATTAGCTAAAGTCTGAGGCAATTGTCTGTAGGGATGTGCGCTCGCGAAATTTGCATTCGAAAAAGACAATTATGCGCGAGCGACATAACCCGAAAACGAAAACATTCATTATCGTCGTGGATTATGCAAGTCTAGAGGCTAAGTGGGGTGCAATTTATGCACGTCGAGGTCTCAGGGTGTGTTCAGGGGATCAAAGGTGGTCCTAAAGCGGAAACTGGCTTGTTTTCGTGAATACATTCTTTTTCCGTGTATACAATAAAATTTTAATAATTTATTTGTATATTTTTGAAAGCGAATGTTACCTCTCAGAGCAAAAGGGTTGAAGCTAATGTTTTGAAAAAGGTAGAGGAATATTGAAGAGCATTCTGAACATACTTACATAATTACTCAGACTTGCAATTATGAGGAGAGGAATTTACTTAAAAGAAAAGCTGCTTTCTACCCAATTATGATAGAAGCTCTTGTGATTCGTAACTCACCTACGTAAAACCTCAATTTGATAATTATTTAAGAACACTTGAGAATAAGCTCACAAATGAATTTTCCATTACTTAAATCATCCCCTCCCAAACTCATCATATATGATAATACTCAACGTCCCACTAGAATAGAATTATTTATAGGTGAACTCTTCTTTATATAAGTGAACGAACATACATACATAGATAGAAGGTAGAATAGAACAATCAACAAACTTGCAGTCTCATTTAAAAATTCTCAGTTTGCGAGTTCTTTAGATTAAAAAATGGGAACGATTTTTGTATTTTCATTTTGGTATCATAGGAAAAGGAATGTAGTGCTGGAATAGCATGCTAAATGGTAAAAGGAAGATGGGTGGACGAAATTATAAAAATGTGTGTGGTGAGAGTTATGTATCATAAAAGCACATATGAGCCACCATAAGTGGAGAAGTTCAATTTTCAGTTCCAAAAACACTATTTCAGTTAATTCACAAATTAGTATCATTTTATTAGACATAGATGGCTGTAGTTGTTTTAATTTCATTGAATAAACATTAGAAAAACAAAAAAAAATAATAATTGACTAACATACCACTTTTAATTTGGGCAGTATTAACAAAAATATTTAAAAATGAAATTAAAAAAAACCCGTAAGACTTAATATTTTAAATGATATGAGCCTTTAAGGCTTTACCAACCCTTTAAGGCTTTACACTTAGCTACCAAACACCCTGTATATTTTATCTCTTTATTATTTTTTGTTATATTTTTATTCTGTATGTGTGCCATGAAAATAAATAAATAACGTACATATGTAGAATGTTTGCTATTGGCCAAAAAAATCACCTGAAGATCGGAGCAATACGTAGAATCGTCCACTGCATAGTAACAATAAAACTATCAGATATTATTCTTGGTATTGTGTGATGTTGTACGCTGTTTTTTCAAAAGGTTATTTTTATATGAACTTCTTGGTTCAATCATAAGATACTGTCAAATTCTGACAGGATATTTCTACACATATAAATGCGAAATCGTGGAATCAACATTCGGACTTCCGTGAGATTTTCCACCGGCTGTGTACGCGCGTACCAAATTTGGACCGTTTAGATCGTGTCACGCGAAAATAAATAATAGAAATTTACGGGACCTCGTTTTCTATTTATGGTTTTTGGCTTTTGTCGTCGTCGTCGGTTATTTATTCGACCGTCTGTCGTGTCGGACAGGCACGGTTCGCTGACTGTCAAATGAATGGACGGGAGAGCGAATTCCGCGAACGAAACGTATGGAAACAATATGTTGATATGTCCAGTGTGTATTGTACGAATCGTGGTTAAAATTGGATAAAAATTCGTTTTTAAATTAAACGATTTAGGTATTTCGTTATTGTGCTGTTACCATAATATATTAAACGTACATATGTATGTACAATATGTAAATAAATACATAATTAGAAAATAAATTTATTTTCAAATTAAATTATAGGTACATATAATCGTGTTATTAACACTCAAAGATTCAATCGAAAAACATATGTATCTAAATACACAATATTTCATTTCAGTACTCTTTGTAATAAGCAAACTTTAAATCTTGATTCCTATTAAACCTCTAATATATTGGTCTAAGTATTCACTGTGAAAATTTGGATTGTTGTTTGAGATTTCGAAATTTATTCAGTACTAGCTGAACCCGGCATTTGTTGCAATGCCATAATAACGCATGCAATTCCCCTTCCCGTTTCCGTTTCTCGATGTCTTTCGATAAGTGAATGTTTCAGTTTTTAATTAATCTAATATATAATTTGGAAAGAGACTTTGTATCACTGGTTGGTCGTTGGGAAAAACACGTTCGATTTTTTTTCGATTCATAGGCGTCAATTCGATTTATTTTTAAAAGAGCAAAGGCTCAGGGGGCCGCCGAGGGCAAAGCCCAAAAAAGCAAAGGCTCAGGTGGCGCCGAGGCCGAAGCCATAGATGGCAAAAGGCTCAGGGGGCGCCGAGGGCGAAGCCCTAAAAGGCAAAGACTTAGAGGGGCGCCGAGGGCGAAGCCTTAGAAGGCAAAGGCTCAGGGGGCGCCGAGGGCGAAGCCCTAAACGGCAATTGATCAGGAGGCGAAGCCCTAAACGGCAATTGCTCATGGGGGCGCAGAGGGGCGAAGCCCTAAACAGCGAATACTCATGGAAGCACAGAGGGGTGAAGCCCTAAACGGCATAAGCTAAGGGGGGCGCAGAGGGGCGAAGCCCTAAACGGCAATTGCCCATGGGGCCGCAGAGGGGCGAAGCCCTAAACAGCGAATACTCATGGAAGCACAGAGGGGTGAAGCCCTAAACGGCATAAGCTAAGGGGGGCGCAGAGGGGCGAAGCCCTAAACGGCAATTGCCCATGGGGCCGCAGAGGGACGAAGCCCTAAACGGCAATTGCTCATGGGAGTGCAGAGAGACGAAGCCCTAAACGGCAATTAATCATGTGGGCGCAGAGGGGCGTAGCCCTAAACGGCATTAGCTAAGGGGGGCGCTGAGGGGCGAAGCCCTAAACGGAAATTGCTCATGGGGGCGCAGAGGGGCGAAGCCCTAAACGGCAATAGGTAAGGGGGCGCTGAGGGGCGAAGCCCTAAATGAAAATTGCTCATGGGGGCGCAGAGGGGCGAAGTCCTAAGCGGCAATTGCTCAGGGGGGCACAGAGCGGCGAAGCCCTAAACGGCAATAGCAATAGCTAATGGGGTGCAGCCGTCATCGAACAAATGATTCGATTTATTTTTTTATCGATTATTAGGCGCCGATTTGATTTATTTTTTAAAGGGCAAAGGCTCAGGGGGCGCCAAGGGCGAAGCCCTAGAAGGAAAAGGCTCAGGGGGTGCCGAGGGTGAAGCCCTAGAAGGTAAAGGCTCAGGGGGGTGCCGAGGGCGAAGCCCTAGAAGGCAAAGGCTCAGGGAGGTGCCGAGGGCGACGCCTTAGAAAACATAGGCTCAGGGGGGCGCCGAGAGCGAAGCCCTAGAAGGCAAAGGCTCAGGGGGGAGGGGGCCGAGGACGAAGCCCTAGAAGGCAAAAAAAAATGTTTTGATTTTTTTTTTAAAAAATTTTTATATCCATTTATTTTACCAATAATTAAATAAATTGGGTTACAAGTCAATTTTTAGTGAATTTTTAAAGTCGTTTAATTTATTTGAAAATTACTATTATTTTATTACTAACAATTTTATACGTTGGCAAGAAAAATCGATTTTACTAAAGTTGGTGTCGGAGTAAGAGCCAATTCGTAAGATTAAGTCGGAGTCGGTAAATTTTGAAGCGACTCAATAGCCCTAGTTATAATGAATGTTTGTTTCATTGATAACTTTTAACCAACTCTAATCATAAATTATGCAATTTATTCGATTTACATAGTTGAAGTTAATATTTTTTTCATGAAACTAATTTTTTATTTACCAGTGGTCGGCAAATTATGTCACGCGTGCCGCAAACTGGCACGGGAACAGATTTTCGATGGCACGACAACTTAATCCAATTTGCTTGAGAAAATTGAATAAATTTTGCCGACAGGTTTAAGATTTACAAATTCATGATTACATGAATTTATAAATTTACTCTTCGTGATCAAAAAATCCTATTTAGTCATATTTTAGTTTTTATTCTTTTCTTTTTCATTTGTTTGTCTATATGTACTAGATATATTATGTATTTTGTAAAAATCTATAATTGCACTCAGATGATATATTGTTATATTTATTCTTTATTTTTATGAATTTCTACATCTGAGGCCTGTTGATTTTTCAATAAATAAATAATGTAGTTAGTCTAGAAATGAAGCCCAGTAGTTAAGCTTTGACTAATTAAGAAATAATTCAGTCAAAGCTAAATTAAGCTTTTATTCGCATTTGAAATGTGGCTTACACTGGGGTTGTTTTTGTAATAAGAATAAATAATATGACAGGCAATCTTACTTCAAAGGCGAAGTTTAAAAAACAATTTGAAATGAAACCAGTTGAAATTGAGTGGTTGAAGTGAAGGATTCGTTAAAGTTAATTATTGACATGACTGCAGACACGGCAGCATTCCGGCACTTTGTCGTTAATGAGCGTAGTTGTAAAACGTTAATTCAAAGCGTCTTTTAGCACGTCGGTTGCATTCAGCGGAAAAACTTAGAGGTACACTCGCCTCTGAGAAAATGAGAAAAACGGAAAACGTTAAGGGGGTGAGTGCGCTTATACGTACATATAAACATACAAACATACAGACATACAGACAAAGCGAACGCGAGAAATTGGAGGGGATATTGAATGAGGAAAATCTGGGCTTTGGTACGTGTGTCGACGAGGTCACCGAGTGCGTGACCCGAATGCTTGTGGCATTTTGGCTAACAATCGACAGTTCGTTTGCACATTTAATGTTGTTAGTACGGATCTTGCACTTTCGCCAGTCTTGGGTCACACTGCAACGAATGCCTTGCGGTTCTTTGATCGAGTTATGCAGATTGGGGTCCATTAAATTGGACCTAGTCTGCATACATATGTACATAGATTCGGCTGAGCCTAAGCTTGTATCAGAGCAAAGGTGTCAGAAAACTATGTAGATTTGCTAGATGTGTTGAAACGTAGAAACACTCGGGCCTTCTTGCAGAATTATTGAAAAAATACCATGGTATATGTATATGTATTTAATATAAAAAATATACACATGTAACAAATATGTATGTGAGCTACATATAGAAGACTGTTGAATTTCTTTTGGAATTTAATCTTTCGAAATAAAAATATTGTAAGTGAACAATGGCAACATCATAAATCACTGACATGTCTTGTGTCTAAACCTATGTATGTACATACAAGCATGCATATGTACATATGTATATCTATCCATTAAATATGTTTTGTTATCTGAGTCTCATTTTTATTCGAAAGTGAAAAATTATTGAATTAAGTTTTGTTATTAAGAAATCTCAACCACCGAATATAAAAAAATCATATTGTCAAATTTGTATTCGACCCTGCATCATTGCATTATAGTAATGATTGTAACTAAAAATAAGAAGACTTGATGTATGCTTTGAAATTTTGAAAAAATTATTTGATGTGTGTATGTATAATAGTAGTATATTGGGTTTAAAATAAGGTTTAATAATTTAGAATTTATGTTGAAAAAACATCAATCAATATGTAGGTATATATTGATTGATATAGATAAAATATAAAGCATTTGTTAATGGAGATTTATAATAATCTTTTTTATAGAAATTATTTTTATGAATTTCTACATCTGAGGCCTGTTGATTTTTCAATAAATAAATAAATAAATAATGTAGTTAGTCTAGAAATGAAGCCCAGTAGTTAAGCTTTGACTAATTAAGAAATAATTCAGTCAAAGCTAAATTAAGCTTTTATTCGCATTTGAAATGTGGCTTACACTGGGGTTGTTTTTTGTAATAAGAATAAATAATATGACAGGCAATCTTACTTCAAAGGCGAAGTTTAAAAAACAATTTGAAATGAAACCAGTTGAAATTGAGTGGTTGAAGTGAAGGATTCGTTAAAGTTAATTATTGACATGACTGCAGATACGGCAGCATTCCGGCACTTTGTCGTTAATGAGCGTAGTTGTAAAACGTTAATTCAAAGCGTCTTTTAGCACGTCGGTTGCATTCAGCGGAAAAACTTAGAGGTACACTCGCCTCTGAGAAAATGAGCCACGGGTGAAATTTTAGAATAATGTATATGAAAATTTATAAAAAACTCAGTCATATCGCAACTTAAAGCTCGATAAACTTCACCCAACGGACCTAATTAGCGCAAAAACATTAAATTTAAAATAAAAACCAAGTAAAATGAGTTGCGCTCTGCTAGTTTTGAATTTCTCAAACTTGCTCATGTTCATTTAAAGTTATACAATTCAAGTAAGTGCACTTTTATTGCATTTTACTTTTAATGCGCTTTATAAGCTTAACGCTTATCTCATGTATTCAAGAAAAAGTATTTGGCGTGAGGATTATTTCATTGCGAAAATTTCAATTTTTTCTTGTAAAATATTTACATATTATATAACGTGTATTAATTTTTCATTAATAATGATAATTTTTCCGCTTTATTAGAATCACTAAGTGTGAGTAGTTGCACACAAGCATATTTGGCCATTTCTGTGAAAAATTTGCGTGTATTTGAAATTCTATCTGGCAAACAAAGTTATCGATTTTGGACCCGACCTTTCGTCTAGCACACTTTGCGAAACTTTGTCTATTCTTAACATAATACATATTTTTAAAACGACAATTGAGATGAAAATAGAATATTTATATGAGATCCAATTTAATCTTCATAATCGAAAAACATTATTATGAAAAATATTTATTCAATTTCATTTATATAATTATAAATATTAAAGAATATTTATAATCTATGTACATACATATATTCATAACGAGTGTGCATATAATATTTTTATTTTTATTTATTTGATGTGCTTTAATTACCTCGGGTGCCATTTAAACACGTCCTTTGTTCATTTACAATCCATGTGAATAGATTTGAGATGAACAAAGGATGTACTTGAATGGTACCCAAGAGGATGTTAGAGGAAACAAGACCGGCCAGGGGAAGGTAAATATATGGAATGCATCGGACAGTAATTGAGCTATGTGGTAAATAATTTAATATAACATAAAAGCTTTTACTTATTTTAAACAAAGCTTGGTTTTTTTCAGATTGGGAATCAATAAATCAAACCATAAATATATCATGGAATTGGAATATATTAAATTATATTAAATTCTCTACCACTTAATTGAGCTATGTGGTAAAGAATTTAATATAACATAAAAGCTTTTACTTATTTGAAACAAAGCTTGGTTTTTTCAGATTGGGAATCATTAAATCAAACCATAAATATATATCATGTAATGGATACTGAACTGTATTTCTTAAACATGTGTACTGTTGATGTTGTAGAAGGGTTATACGAGTATATACATACATATATGTATACACATGTATAATGAAGAGATTTTCAGTTGATTTCAAGAATAGACAGAATGGGGTGAATGTGAGGACTAGGGTGAGAAGTTATTTGGTATGTAACATCAGCACCTCAATTTACACCCCCAAAGCCCCAAATTATATTTGTCGAATATACAAAGCCCTGAAATTTATTTGGAGTTGCTTAGACAAGAATAGCTTAGTCGAGCATCGCAATTATGAACGTGTATTTATATTCTAATTAATTCTACCTAGATTTTGATCAAAATTTTATCAACTGCGATTTTATCTATGAAGCATGTTAAATTAAATTAGCATTATATTCCAGAAAAAATATTTTTGGGCTCTAAAAAATTATGCAGCAAGTAAGGCTGAACAGGGTAGAAAAAAATGTGAGTTTTTTATTTTATTTCATTAAATAAATCATGCACACTCGTCTAAACAGATTGCACCAATGCAACGATTGTGCTATACAGATTAATAATTATTAGTATTGTAAGTATTATACAAGGCAAATACAAACATCAATTAACATCCACAGAGACATCTTTGCAGAATTTATACAAATCAGCGAAAATAAAGTTGCTGAATAGCTCGAATTTTCGCGAGAGAGATATGACGTGGTTGCCAATTAGTTGGAGCCAGCAGAATAGACTAGTGGTTAGCATATAGTGCTTTGAACAAAGTGGTCACGGGTTCAAATCCCACTAGTTTCTGTTGACCAGACCTTGGATTTTTGACTGCAGGTCGATCGTTTCCTATCAGAGTTTACCAATTCATCTGATTTTCATTGAAATGGTTCCAACAAATTGGCAACCTTACCTATTTTCTCGTAAATCTCGAGTTTTCGACAATCTAAAATTTCGCTGAATTGTATAAAATGATGCAAATTTACAAATTTTACCACAAATGTCTCTGTAGATGTTAATTGACATGTATTTACTTTGTATAATACTAATAATATTTGTTTCAAATGTAAAATGTTTCTGGCCAAGAAGGCGCATTGGGGTCACCCGTTAGGCCTTCCTTAAATTAAAAATAAATAGATAAATTGGCAAAGTCTGATGGAAAACGATCGACCTTGGAGTCACATATCCAAAGTCTGGACAGCAACACACATTAGGGATAGAACCAGTAACCACACAATTGAAAACGTTTCATGCTAACCATTGATTTATGCTGCTGGTTGTATTCTTTGTTTGAATTAGTTAGTCAGAAAGATATTTTAAGCCGCGTAGTTATTTTTAGAAACTAATCAACGTGGTAAAAATGTCATACATAAATAAAAAAGTATGATTGGTTTGCGAGGGTATTGTATAATTCACAATGCATACATAAAATAACGATGACCGGAAAAATGCAATCGAGATAGATAGCACTCTCGTGACATCCGAAATTTCATAGATGCTCACAGAGAACTAACGCAATATAATTCCACAAAAAAACGCCAAGAGGTATTTATTTGTATGTTGATTGTACCTGTTTGACTGCTGCAAAAATCATATCCATTGAAGTTAATAAATAAAAATACTTGAATATTTCATAATCCAAGTATTCCTTTGGTGTTCTTTGTTGAGTGCAAGGATATATTAGAAATCGTTGAACGATATGAATAGAGTTCCACATTTCGCCCATTGCTTAGTACATACAGCTCATTGAAGCATTCGTACATATAACCGTTATTGTATTGTGCATACGACTTCATTCGAATGCAATATGGAATTTTTCAGTTCGGAATATTACCCGGGAAAGTCTTCAATTGAAAATTCCTCAAATGCGATGGTGGAAAAGCGAGGTTTGGAGGGCGAGAAGGGGATGGTGCGGTGTCGCGCTCGCAGACAATTCGGTGCCGTAAAACCGGCTGGGGGTCTGCCGGTTTTATATCGTCCGGATCTCCTTAATCCGGATCCGACGCCCTCCGACAATCGGCGCCCCCACGGGAGGGGTTGTGGACCTTTTATCCGCTCAATCATGCCGGACACTTTTGTCGCGACTTTCACCAGGGCCGGACAAAACCAAATCGCATTACCCTCCCCGAACCCGGAACGCGATTTTGTTAAACGTTTACTTGATTGAATTTAAATTAAATTACATAGCACACACGGCCATTTTCACTTATTTTTGATATATTAGAATTTTCTCATTTTCACGTACATATTTGCATCAAATTAATACCAATTTTTACTCGTTATTACTTTGATTAATTTAGAGCCAAATGGATTGAGTGCGTATATCGGCAAACGGTTGTTCAGTAAAAATTGTAGACACGACCGAAATTTTCCGAAACAAACTTTAAGACAGGTCTTTCATTTGACGAAGTCTTATCTATTAATAACTTGTGTATGTATTGGAAACAAATGCGTGTAAATTTTATACCGGTAGAAAAATCGTTTAGCCAGCAGTCAACATTGTTCAGTTTTATTTCATTTTGAACATGTGGGCATATCATAATAAAAACCATAATTTATTAATTAATTACTTTATATTTTAATATAAAAAGTAAAATAAATACAAAAAGTAAAGCAAAAAAATAGCAGTTAAGAAATAAAAAAATATGCCGTATTTTTTATTTCTTTAATGCTATTTTTTTTGTCAAATTTTATATTTATTGTACTTTTTATATTAAAATATGAACTAATTAATTGACGAATTATGGTTTTTTTTTTTATTATTTTATGATTATATGTGTAGTACACATTGTGTACCATGAAATAAAACTGAACAATATTTACTGCTGGCCAAACGATGTTTCACCTGGTATACAATTTACACGCATTTGGTTCCAATGCAAATTCGAGCTATTAATTGATAAGACTTCGTGAAATGTAAGACTTATACTTAGCGATATGATTATCGAAAAAAAATACCGGGGCCGAAATGAAAAAAAATGTATTTTGATTAAAAAAAACGATTTTTTTTATTTTCGAGGATTAAATTGCCATCTTATTGTTTATAACTCCAAATGAATTGAAAATTTGATAATTTTGATTTACGGACATCTTCTCAGGATTACGCAGATGCGTCTGATAAGGGTGCAAGAGAAAGTAGGACCAAATTGGAGGCAGCCAAAATAGGATTCAAAATACTTAAGTCTTTTGAATAGGGTTAAAATAAACTATGTAAATATACATACATACATAGATATAACTGAGCCGAGAATAGAATATATAATGTGCACGTATTAGAAATATTCTCGCTGATATGATCGAAAACGTAAATATGCAAATGAACCATTTAGCTTAGAAACACGCAAGTATTGGGTTTGATTCATTTTTCTTTCTTATGAATGAAAAAATTAATGAACTTCTTTGAGGAAAATCCTTTGTCTGGTGTAAAATATGTTTTATGTACATAGCTTTCATCGGTTAAAATAACATATCTTTACTTTAAATATTTCTTTACTTTATAATGAGTTCTTTCAATCTAAAAAAATTCAAATGAGCTACATTTACATATTAATTTGCTATGCTTTTTTTTTAAATCTCAGATGTTCAATTAATACCGTAGGTTTTTAGTATAAAATCGATATAAATTCTTTTAGTATTCCGTCGAGTTTTCAGTTATTTGGATGCGAAGCTACGAAACCTTTGCCGCATTAATATTCCCCTCTCGCGTGTTTCTTATGTCAACTTTCTTCCTTTTTCATCACCCTTATCATTCTCATGCGAATAAAAAAATACACGCAGAAGCGCACTTTCGAATTTCAAACATTCATATTAAATCGACAGAATACATACATACGGATGACGTTATTAAAGAGATTCTTTTAAAAATATGATAAAATAAATTGGATCCCTCGACATTTTTTTAAGGTACGCACACAGTTATTACAGACTTTTTACCGCAACACAATGAGTATAATACATTTTCGCAATGGAAATTTAATATTGCCGCAGCATCGCGGAATAATAAATTGGCGAAAAATCGTTTTAAACTTACATATGTACATTTCGAAATGTAATGGGTCGTCGTCGATTCTGCATCTAGTAGGAATATGTTTTTATTTGTACATTAAAATTTCAAA
Organism: Arctopsyche grandis; assembly: GCF_051622035.1. Classification (NCBI taxonomy): domain Eukaryota; kingdom Metazoa; phylum Arthropoda; class Insecta; order Trichoptera; family Hydropsychidae; genus Arctopsyche; species Arctopsyche grandis. Next base: position 24,863,883 of record NC_135356.1, on the reverse strand, counting down.
AGAAAGTTCCAATGTGTAGAATAGAAAAAAGTGTATGTTCATTTATTTAATTTTTATACAAATGTTGTTTAAAAATATAACAATTACAAAATTTTGATATTGTATTTGAATATTGAATAAATTGATTTTTTTGTATGTAAAATTTTATTGTTTTCCTTGTGTAAAAATTAAAGTTTTATTTAAATACAAAATTAGAAAAATATTTGTGTGAAAGTATTAAAAAAATTGATTTGAGCAAAATGTGTGATAGGAATTATAAAAAAACATTTGTATGAATGCGTGATTATAGAAATAAAGCACTTACCTTATATTGTGTCTTCTTTTCGAAGAATTGCTTGTGGTTCTGAAAGTTTTTCTGTCTGTCATCGGCGATGTCGTGCGGTGTGTTTTCTGGTGCTCTTCTTTTCTTGTTTTCTTCTGATTTGTATTTTTTCATTCTGGACGGCTACGGCAGATTCGCGCGCGAATTGAAAAGTTGCGCAAACTTTCGAATAAAATTTCAAATAAACGCGTCCCATCCAATTCAATCGCGACAATTTTTCCATTTAAGAAAAAGCTAATTTTTTGACACGTCGCCGCACTTATTCGGCCACTTTTTGGCGAGCCGGATAAATGAAAAAGAAAGCAAGTTGGTCGTGCGAATTTTCCCAATTGGAATTGAATCGAATCGGATGAGAGTCGTGGTGAGAGATGAGTGAGTTTTGGCGACTTTGTGGGCGGTCACCGTCGAAGTTGTCACTTTTGGAAAGTGCACTCCCGGTTTCCTGCTGGAGATGCTTTCTGGCCGAGCGGTGGGCACCAAATGCGACTTCTTCTGGGGCGTCAGGGGTAATCAACCCTCGTGAGGGGAGAGACGTGTGCGAAGCTTCATGCGCCTGCGCCTTCTTGTTCCTCGCCCCCTTCATACCACTACCCCTCACTGGTGGCGCCGCCCCCCATGGCGCCATCCCTTAGGGTACCTCTGGTCTCCCTCTATCCTCCATCATGCCCCCCCCCCCTCTAGACCCCATCCGAAAAATTACTCCATTAGAGATTTACACGCGATCTTCTGAAACAGTTGCAATGAGTTGCATCTGAAACATCCAGCCTATTTCGACTAGTTTGTGAGACTATAAAATGTTTCGATTCCAATGCAGCGCAATCTCTTGTAGTCAGTGAGCCGTTCAGTCAAAAATTTTATTGAAACCATTTCATGTATCAAAGATTTAACTCTTGGAACTCATTTCTAAACAAAAATTGCAAACAATCGGTGGATAGTTGAAGTAATCGACACTTCAAGTGCTGAAGCTTCAGAAAGAATGTTTGAAATTAAAATGGTGTAGATTTAACTATTCATTTGAGTTCAGTATGTGTATTGAAGATGATGGAAACTCATGACTAGACTTCGACGTTGGCTTTGGTGCTCTTTAAACGCCGATCTTTGCTCATAACTAGAGATCGGCGTTGGATGGGTGCTTTTCAACAATAGAAAGCTCTATTAGTGGTCTGTTATAGCAAGCGAGATTTTTATAAGAAATAATAACACTCTATCAAAACAAGAGAGCAAAAAAACATGGTTTTTGTAAAAAAAATTACAGTAGTGAACCATTTTTGTGCGAAAAGCATCCATCAAACGCCGATCTCTGCTAATGACAAAAATGTTGATCTTGGTTGACGGGGATGCGGAGAGGTGTGCTCTACTACATATGTATGTATATGTACAAACATTGCTAACAACCGGTTTATTTTTAAAAATAAAAATACTAAGTCGTAAGTAGTGGAATTAGAAAATTTGACCCCCCCCCTTCTTTCTTCTGAAACATTTATTTGAGATATAGGGAAAATTTTATTATCGCCAAAATCATTTTTAAACGTTCCGTATAAAATTTGAAAGATTAATTTTTTGTTCAATAAATGATATACATATGTATGTATTATATAGTATCCAATAAAAATATTAGCAGTTAGGCCGTAGCAAAATTGAAAGACGATGTGTTAATGCGAGTATAAAAATAAATAAGATATTTTTACGGGTAAATCATCTTCTCGAGCTAAATTAATTACCTTCACTGAAACCTAAAAAGTTAAAAATAATTTTTAAATAAACAAACGGGCATTATTAAAAGAAGTTGCTCAAATATTAATGTGAAAATTCACCAGCTGTATGTCATCTCTTCAATATTGATTGTGCATAATTTAACAAACACTGACATGTATGTATGTTTATACCACTTTGTTATATACATTAGAATTATATACATTATTTTTAAAATTTTAATTCACGTTAAACAAAAACAAATGAATTAATTTTATACAAGCGAAAGAAAATTTCAATACCACTTACGTAATTATGTATAAAAACTATTTTGAAAAACACGTACTGAAATCACTTTCTATTAAAATACGTAGCTAATAGAATGATAATTTATCTGAACAAAACACGCGGATGCTAAGTACGAAGTACGGATTCGCCGACAATGACATTCAATATAACTATAATAGACACTTGAATTGCCAATAACTTTCAGCTTCATTCACAAACGATATAATTGTATTGATAATTTGATTATGAATTAATAAAAATAGATATTTTTTTTAGGACCATATATGTAATTATTGTTGCGGCTTGCTATTTAGATCTCTAAAAAAATCATATGTACCACATCTGTAGACAGGGGGAATATGGTTGTGCTAGACCCTTAAATTCAAAAAATTATATATTATAATTATGAGAATGAACTTAGCGCATGAATTTTTTATCCGTTTCCAAGAAAGAATAATGCTCTGGTACTTTTCGAACTAAAATGTAAAGAATATTTTCGGTAAATTCTTTTGTTCTGCATCCTTTGTCAAATTTGCTCAAAATGTTCTTTTTTTTGTTTTTTCAGCTGACTTTTAAATATTATGTTATGATCAAATAAGCATTTACGAATTTTTTATAACGAAATAAGCATGTACATATACATATTTAGTGGTGTTTAATTTGGAGCGTACGAATTGCGTAGTTCTAGGATTACTGAAAATCAATGAGAGCGTTATTTTAATATCTATATATAAGAAAATTTCATAAATTAAAATCTGATTTAATGAATAAGGATTTCTTTTTATTGGTTTAGATCATCTTTAAATATTGATATACATCAATATTTCGTACGATATAATAATATTCAAACAATCTCATAGATTGTTTGAATATTAAAAAAAAAACATATTGTTGATTTGTATTTAAAAAGTGGCCTTATTTTAATCAATTACCAATATTTGAGCCGTAACATTTGAAAGATGTTGAAGTCCAATTTTAAGTTACAAAACAACTTTCTGTTTGACTTAAATCACAAATTGTTATCACTTTTTTTAATTCGATAAGTCCAGAATCTCGATAAAGCAGAATAAACTTATTACAGGCCACCAGTATTTTAAAAATTGATAAACGTAAAATATCAAATACAATAAATTGAACAAATTGAAATATTTCTCGAAATGAAGAAACGTGGACTTTTGCCAGTTTCAAATATAACGGCTTATTTTTTTTTGTATTTGATTGATTTTGGACAAATTTAACCTAGTATTTTTTTGTAATTTGTAATCATATCGGATACATTGTTATATTTATGTACATATATATCACGGCCGTAGTCAGCTTTTTTAGAGGGGGTTCAAACACAGGCGCACTTCTCCCCTAAACGTTTTTTTTTTCTATTTTTTATAAACGAAACTTTTTATAGGCTTTTCTGCGTTTGGAACTTGGAAAAAGCGTTGAATTACAATAAAATTTTGTAAATTTATTTTATGTACTTTTTACTAAATTGTATAAACAAAATTTGGAGCATCGAAAACCATTACATGACATACATAATACGTGATCATTAGTTGTATTGCGGAAAATTTTGAATTTAATTAATATTCGTTATATTCGTATACAAGTATTTTTCCGTCATCGCCTCTTTCTTATATTGACAACGCTGACTGGAAGTTTAATTAATTCACACTTCAAGCTTAAAGAATAAATTACTCCACGAGAAAAGTTGTCAAAGACATGCAATATCCATACCCAACGTTTTTCTTACGAAAAAAGTGTCTATCTCTATTTATAAAGCCGTATGTACACGTGAACACGTGTTTAAATTATATTAAATCAAACGACAAAGAGTTTATTTTGAAATGTAGCAAAATTGAATACAAACACAATTTGTTCACAATATATATGTATGTTGGTAACAAATTCGGAATTGAGGTTATTATGAGGACAATGGCAGAATTTAAATGCGAACAATTGAACGGTTTCAAAGGACTTCCAGTATTGTAAAACCAAATAAAATCAATGGAATATCCAATATCCCACGTACAAAAACATTGCATTATTCTCGTGATTGAATATTCAACATCCACATTTTCGATTATGTATGAATTGTCAGTTATGAGTTGCCTATTATGTATGAGCCGTTCAAATGCCGTATTTTAATTTTATATAACATGCTAATTCACGCAAATGCGAAGGATACACATATCTGTATGTATATTAAATATTATCTTAAGAATTGTAAATTGGCAAGTAAAATCACTCGGGCTTATTAAAAATATTGATATATGGATTTATTTTATATAATATTATCATTTTACATACAATATGAGGGCAATACATATTTACATATTTTCATATACGGAACTGACAAAACGTAATTATTTAATTATATTCTTGTCAAAAATATTTGCAAGGATTATTTTGTAATTTTGTATGTATCGAATTCGTTTAAAACAATCACGGCTGTAGCAAGATATCAACTGTTGGAATAATTTCGGTTTTACATTTTTTAAAGAAATTTTAATTAACTTTACTCTGTTAGTTCAGTGACATTCCCGCTCGTTAAAATATTCTGATCGGATTTTGAGCCACTTCCACTTCTCAGGTCGTTTTGATATTTTACCGACGTACGGGGGTTAGTTAACATTGAAGTAAGCTTATGTGTTCAACATGAAGCTAGAGGAGTTTAATCACAAACGAACTCATTAAATTTTACATCGGAATCCTGTGTCCAATCACAGCGATAACAACTAAATATCCATACGCGGGTTTCTACCGTCCCATCGAAACTCACAGGCTAAACAGGTGAACTCATATAAATTTAATATCACAAGCTTTTATACTTTCTCACATACGTTTTTAATTAAACAGTAAATTAAATTATGTTATATATTGGTGAAATTCGTGGCCGAACTATTGAAGTGTTTTGGCCAAATCATAACCTCTACGTAGCCGTCACTTTCAGAGCACTGGAGACTCAATAAAAATAGTATTTAATATGGGAAATTCTATGATAATTGCATTACAATGTAACTATGTACATACATATGTATGTATATATGAAATGCTTGGAGAGGACGAATCAAGTAGGTACCACAAAGTAAAAACATACATAGATAAAGTAAAAAGTGGTCATGTGGTTGGAGAGAGATGGTTTGGAACATCCACAATCCTCATAGGTTGGCCAATGGTGGTTACGATCCGCAAGAATGAGGGTATCGACAAGAATATATTCAGGATCAAGACTCTTTGCAGCCGGGCAAGCTTACGGTGACTTTGGCATATTGAAATTACTAAATGTACTGGGCATTAAACAATGAGACTGCTTCAAATTGAGTGACAAAAACACAAACTTTTGGGACTCTAAAAAGCATTGAATAAAAATGGTATTTTTTTTACCTACAAGCTTTTTATGAGTGTTTTTTTTAATTTACGTACATGTAGAGCTTCAGAATTTGGATATATCGTTCAAAATTTTGGAAATGAATATGTGAAAATTTACCTGAAATGCGTAATCCTAGATATGTTAGAAGTTATAAAATAGCATCGACAGTAAAAATATGTATTAAGTAAAAAAAAAAAAAAAATGTATAAAATAGCATATGACAGTATAGTTTTGTAATAAATATTATTTAAAAAGGTTTCACAAAAAGATATTTTTCTCAGAAGAAAAAATAGCACATTGAAAAAATAAATATCACATTGCAAAAATAGCGTAGCTCCAATTTGACTCAAATGCAACCATTTAATGATATATTTACTTTATTTACCTACATATATATAATTATATCAGCAGCATAGATCAGTAGTAAGCGTGTAATGCTTTTAACTGAGTGGTCACGGGTTCAATTCCTGGTCCAGTGCTACTGTCCAGACCTTGGATATATCCAGGTCGATCATTTTTTCTCATATCTGCATCTCAAATTTTCGGATTTATAAAATGCTGTAAAAGTGATTTGTTGTACAAATTTATCTATATAATGCTCTTTAAATTGTTTATAAATATATATACATAGATATACACACACACACACACACATATATATATATACATATATATATATATATATATATATATATATATATATATATATATATATATATATATATATATACATATGGCTGTATATAATAATATATTCGAATATTATCTATTTATTATTTACCCTCAGCAACCCACTCATACTTAGTAAACCCATGCTCGGAATTCCTTACGACAAAATTAACTTCCAACACATAGCACTATTATTTTAAGCACAGCACATTGTGTAAAATCAATGGATTCATATTATATTATAATATAACAAAAACATTCTGCTGACGGTTAATAATTGGCGTAAATCGGCGTAAATTGGCTCTTTAAATAGAAAATTTAATTAATCCGGAATGCAACAGTGAGTCCGTTTTTCACCCTACAGATGTTTTATTTTTAAAAATAATATAAAAGACTAGTATAAAATCGTATTTAGATTATGGGAAAAATAATTTAAAAAAATCATGTTTTAGTTTTTCATTGTTTTTTATTTGAAAAAGTGGATGGTTCATATATGTATTATCGTGCATTCGTTATGTTTATGAAAAGTTTTGAAAAAATTTTTGACCTCATGAGACAGCGTTTCTAATTTTTTTTATTGAATCTGGCAGCACAGAATTTCCTGTAAATGTCGATTGTATATTTGAAATTTTGTCTTTTTACCACAAAAATTAGTTTTATTTTGTGATGTTCTGTTGTGTTGATTCTACTTGATCAATATGACGATTATTTGATATTGAAGATTCTTTAATTGATTCTATTTGAGTAATATTTAATGGAGGCACAAGAATTGTCAATTCAGAAATATTATGGTTTTCTAAATAATTATCTAACATTGTCTCCGCAACAATAAGATTATCTTCTTCATCGCTCGAGTTATATAATTCGTCATCACTGCCGGCAGGTATGTTTTCGATTAAGTCGAATAAGGCATCATTATATAATTTTTACAAATCTATTCTTTCAACCCCGCTTTTGTATATGAAAGACATCTAAAATTAAAAAACATATATAAAAATTTGTATTCTAACTAAAGTACTAAATGTAAGCATATTCAATTGCATGCTGATTCATAAATCAATCATCCAGTATTTGACGTATAAGGGAAATAAATATAAATCAACTAAAGATCTAACCTTCTTTGCAAAGTAGCACGAAGTCACTACAGGTGTTGACAAGTCGAAAGATCGACACAAAATTGTCAGAAAAGGTTTAGGGATTATTTTTGTGAGTTAACATCTGGCGAGTGGATAGTTCACAATTGAATCGCCATGCATTCAGGTAAAAAAATCTTTGCCACGCAGTTATATGCAAAAATGCACAGCGGTGCATATACATACATATGTATGAATCACTGTGCACTGTAGGGTTAAATTAAGCTCTCGCATGCAAGTTCCCGGCGAAATGGCTTTTGTATTGTTTCGTTAATTGAACGAACGTTGGATTAATTGCAGAGCCCTCGAGGTTCGAAGGTGAGGGGAAGGATGGGTGAAACCAGGCCTAAAATGGGGTGGTGGATAGTTTGACTCCCCACTTTCAAATAAATCGACTGTTGCTAACGGAAACTATTCACTGCGCCTGTATGCGTATAAATGTACCTACATACACATGTACATATGTGGATGTATTCAATATAAACAAGGCAAAGATGATTGTAATGTTATCCAAATGTAAAATTATCAGTTACATTAAAATATTGTAAATATAGCAATGAAAATATGCGATACATCTTGTAACATCTTGGTGTTTTGTTTCTCTCATTAAAGTCAGGGTATCATAAGCCATACCTTTAATGCGACAGTCAGTCAGTACCTCCATTTAATTTCTATCCGTCTGTACAGTTCAATCAGTACGAGAAAAAATCTTAATAAACAGTTCTATGCGTCTTTTAGGTTCATCCTTCTAACGTTAAGTTCAATTTATTAAAGAGATAGTTAAAAAGTATAATATAAGGATTCAATATCAAAAAAATCTATTTTATTTATAATAACTTGTGAACTTAATAAGATTACAATAAAATAGAAATATTGATTGGGATGTTGACTCAATCTTCATCATCATAATCAACTTTTTAATTCAAAATGAGTGTTATATATTAGTGCGGTCTCCGTGACGCGACAGAATGTTAAACGACAGAAAACGCAAATATCGGAAGGCAAAGATCGAAAATCGAAAGATCTTAAGTCGAAAGATCAAAAAAAAAATGGTGCATGGTAAACGGTACATACTCATGTATACATTCACCATATATTTGCCCGAGCTCATGTATATATTTGCCCGAGCAGGATACAACAGGAACAAGAGGAACAGGCTTTTCCTCCCGTATTAATGTACGCGCGCAGAATACGAGAGGAAAAGCATGTTCCTCTTATTCCTGTTGTATCCTGCTCGCGCAAATTAAGTGAGTATGTACCGTTTACCATGCACCATTTTTTTTGATCTTTCGACTTAAGATCTTTCGATTTTCGATCTTTGCCTTCCGATATTTGCGTTTTCTGTCGCTTAACATTCTGTATCGTCACGTAGACCCATATTAGTGATATTATTAATATATACATATATATATTACTCCTCTTTTCAATTCTTTATAAGTTTAAATTTGAGGGTCGGAATTTTGCGTTTTCGAAATCATCGAACGAGAAACAGATAAAACAGTGCAGACGCGGCCGTTGCAATAACTCATTTTTAAACGGACACACTATATTGTGAATTTTGAACCTTTTCTCTTATTTCGACGACCACACTTTCATACCCCTTTTCACTTTTAGTGCAAATAGTCTCGTCGACCAAGGGGGCACGAACGGCGAAAATTCCTATAAAAAAGCTCTGCAATCGAGTCAAGTCGCCCTTTGTACGGGACAGAAAGGACGAAACCGAAAATATGATAGTAAAAACGTTTACGATAACGTTTATCTAGTAAATTGTATGTGTATTTTAGTGTATAAGGTATCGTAGTTACGGGGAACTACTGCGTTTGAAATTTGGATTTTCTGCGAATTAACTAATTTTCGTAAAAAAAATATATTTTACATATTGTATATAAGCTCCCATGAGATGTGCTCGATATACAATAAACAAGTGTAGTTTATTTATGTAAATATATCTATGTGATTATAAATAATAATTGTCTGTATGAAAGCCCTCATGAGATGTGCTCGATATACAATAAATATGTGAAGTTTATTTATGTAAATATATCTTTGTTAGTATATAAATAATAATTGTCTGTTAATATTCAGAGTCAGAGTTTTCAATATACTATTGATTCCAATACTCAATTTATTTTTATGAATTTCTACATCTGAGGCCTGTTGATTTTTCAATAAATAAATAATGTAATTAGTCTAGAAATGAAGCCCAGTAGTTAAGCTTTGACTAATTAAGAAATAATTCAGTCAAAGCTAAATTAAGCTTTTATTCGCATTTGAAATGTGGCTTACACTGGGGTTGTTTTTGTAATAAGAATAAATAATATGACAGGCAATCGTACTTCAAAGGCGAAGTTTAAGAAACAATTTGAAATGAAACCAGTTTAAATTGAGTGGCTAAAGTAAAGGATTCGTTAAAGTTAATTATTGACATGACTGCATACACGGCAGCATTCCGGCACTTTGTCGTTAATGAGCGTAGTTGTAAAACGTTAATTCAAAGCGTCTTTTAGCACGTCGGTTGCATTCAGCGGAAAAACTTAGAGTTACACTCGCCTGAGCACAGTAATACTAGATTTTAAGTTAAAGACCGCAAAGGCCAAAAAACTGTAAAAATCACGCATTTTTTTATCTCGTAAACGATAACTAATCAACAAAATTCATTATCATATTAGAATTCAGTGGGTGAAATTAATTAAAGATTGGTTAGTGTCCGCTCTGGTAATTTTTTTTGTTGCTCAGTGTAATTATTACAGAAACATACTGCATTTGACATTTTCCGCTTTTTAAGCTATTTCCAAATTTAAGCTTTTTAATTTATGTAAGCTATTTAAGCTTTTTCCGTTAATTTAAGTGAAGCAACGGGACGCATGCTCTTGTATCCTACCAGCTGTGCGACAAAAAAACAAAAATACATACATTTACCAAAACCCTTTGTTTATCTCTCAAACTTTTACATTGAAATGGTTATGTAGAATTTTAATACACATATGTACATATAGGTAATTATAATTTTTTTTAAACTTTTGAATTGAAATTTGTTTAATATTTGATTTTGGACCCAAACCCGACCCGAAACCTTTGAGTTTACAAAATAATGGACTCAACCTTGTCCTAATGAAGCTAATTTATTTCTCTTAATTGAAAGAGTACAAAATAAGTTTCTTCAATAGATGAGAAAGTATGGGTATTACCAATATTCACTTCCTATAGCTACAGCTACATACAAGGGTACCTTAGGATTTTTCTACGTAATACAGCAAAGTGTGGACAACTGTTCGATTGTATGTATATGAGCTCAAATATTTGGCCCCTGAATGCGGTAGAGCTTTGAGTCATCGTCCACTTTTCAAAACTACTGTGGTGAGAACGTCTGCTTTCAGCAACTCGTATCTTGTAGCATCTGTTATGTTGAACAATTGGTCAGATTCAAGAGTTTGTTCGAGTGTTTTGAATGAATGATCGCATTGGGGTAACATGTCAGTTGTCACTGATTGTTATTTTAAAAATAAATACACGAATATTTATATAAAATGTCCGAAGAAACAATAGATACCTTTTTGGGGTCAGCGTGGATCCATCCCGCGGGGCACATAAAGCAATCATTTAAATTGGGACGGATTCCTATGGCTTTGCGTGGCCCGTAAGGAAAAAGGTTCACGGCTTTGCTGCTAATCTTTTCAAATGGCTACGGCCCGTAGCTGTAGCTGCTACGACGGGGCAGGTCGCCAGGGGTAATCCCGCATAACGAATTCCAATTTTGCAGATCAACCGAGGCGAGATGGTACGGTGTATGGGGTGCAGAGAGACTTTGATGCCTAGATGGCCGACAAACTCGTTCATTAACAGCGACCTAATAATCCATAACTCGATCGACCTGCAAAAAGCTGACGTCAAATGGACCGAAATTTAATTAAAACTGTTCTAGGGTGCGACACGTGTGTGCCCGTGCAACTTTAATCGGCGTATGATACTGGCGTGCTAGTTAACTAGTCGCTTTGATCTATGTACATAGTTTCGTGTCTCTTCTTTGTAAAGACAGGTGTTTACAATGTCCAGTTCGCGATAGGACCCAAACGTACATACATTTATACATACAAAGGTACATATTATATATTCTACTAGTGATTGTATCCTGCTTCGATCGGTATTTGTAATATAAACATTTATTTGTTTTTTTATAAAATTTATTTGAATTAAAAAAAAAAAATTACGACAACCAATCAGAAATAAATTACACACACACAATGAATGGTTTTTTTTTTATATACATATGTATATGTATAAGGGAATTGGAACTGAAATCAGAATCAGAAATCAAAATCGGGACTGAAATTGGAATCGAAATCGAAAATGGAATCGAAATCGATATCGATATCGTCGTTATAGAAAATGATGTTTTTTCGATGACGTCACGGATTCTACGAACCAAACCTTACATACAAGTCTCTTTCAAAATTATATATTAGATGAAAGGTAATTTAAATCCCGATGATTATGATTGAGGAACAGACTAGGGTTCTGTAAATTTCTGGGAATTTACGGAATTATTTCCGTGTTTTACGGATCTCCCGTGTCCCAGGAATTCTCATCTCAAATCCCGTGAACAATATTTCAATCAAAACGCTTTATTATAACTTTTAATGTTATAATCAAGAGGAATGTATATATTATAATGGGATTATTATGAAGCGAGTGTATCCTTTTTGTATTGACGATTCCATAATGGAAGAAAATCTTTTAGATTCTGATGAAGAAAATTATGTATTTGAAAATGAATGAAAAGTGAAATTAGGAGTTATCAAAAACAAATCACCTGGACTTTAAAAAATAAATGCTGGCAGGAAAAAATTGAAAAAAAAATTGGAGATAGTTAAAAAATATATATTTTCGTCCCTTTTAACTCTAAAATTATGTAGCCTCGATCGAAACTGAAAAAAGTTTTTTTCATTGCTGGGAATATGTAAATATTTGTACCAAATGTAGAATAGCCTTCGAGAATAGCACTTAAATATTTTTATATTCTTAAGAAGCTTTTTCAAATAAATTTACTTTTATTGTAATTACATTTTTCACGTTAGTAAATAAATAAATACATTTTAATTTAGAAAAAAATTATAAATTGAAAAGATATTTTTCATCATATGTCCTGAATACTCGGGAGTCCCGGGAACGATATCGAGTTCTGTGCCGTGTCCCGGATATTGAAAAGGAATGGAAATCATAAACCCTAATACAGACATTAAGATTAATGTTTTTTTAGTCTTATTAATGCAAACAAAACCCTTTACAAGTGAATATAAACTATACTTACGCTTATATGCCTTTCACACGATAAATTTATTGATAAAAAATAATAAAACTAATTCAAATAATGTCTGTCGTAACGTAAAGGTTATCCAATGCTGAATAAACTGAAGTTTTTCTTAAATAAATTTCATATATATTTTAAGAGCAAAGATTGGAAATATTTTCATACATGAATCGAATATGTTTCAAAACTATGAAAAAATATTTAGAAAGTTGACAAATTTTGAATTATTTTTATAATTATTAAGTATTTTTATAAGATAACATTTTTTTTAATATACACATGTACATATAAAAACTCTTTTTCTCCAAAGTCTTAATAATTTCCCAACTGTAGAAGAAAGAAAGCTCGTACAGGTAATTACTACACACATTTTTTTTTGAAAATAAAATAAGGTAATTTTCTTTTAGTTCGCACTCGTATTCGTACTTAATATTCAGTTCTTAAGTATGTTTTGACTTTTTACACTTAGTATTTGTGTGTAATAGGATTTTCCAAACTTGTGAACATCGAAGATGAAAAGAAATCGGTTTATTGATGTGGATGTGAATCGATTTATTCTTCCTCGCATTAAGATAGCAAATATAGCTTAAATATAAATTTTACATTGCTGAATTAATATTTAATCTATTTATATAGTAACAGTTAATAATATCTTGAATATTATTGAAAAAATTAATAACGTACCAGAATGTTGTGGGTAGATTTAAATACACACACTCAAGTTACTGATATTTGAAAATAAAAATAATTTGTTGTATGATATAGCGATGGAATTTTACAACAATATGATAATTACAAGTGTTGTGCCCGTTGATTTCAACGGGTAGTTTTGAAAAGGAATTGATACGCGAATTAAAATAAAGTTATAAGATATTTATCAATGTAATGTAAGGTAATTTATAGGCGCACGCACGCATTCATAATAAAAAGTTGAGTGCGTGCATTAGACGTTCACCGATCCAACCCGTTCACCCGTTCAAAATTATGAATAAATGTGTGTGTTTGTGTGTCTTCGTGGTTGTGTACCCGTTCCAAGTCAGGTGCTCAATATCAGGAGCACAAGTCAGACGCTTCACATCCCCTACTTCCCCACTACCCCACTTGCCCGCTTCCTCGCGTCTACTTGATACGATCGGTCGTCACGCTACATTTCTATGCATAATGTATAATAATAATTGGATACTTCAATTTGTTTTTTGAAATCTTCTTACTTGTTGACGCGTCCACCATATAGCCACAAATATGCCCATAAACATACATTTTTAACATACATTCATCGCGTCCATATATATATATATATATATATATATATATATATATATATATATATATATATATATATATATATATATATATATATATATTTATTATTGTTTAAACCCTCTTGTATGTATGTACATATCTAGTTATAATAAAACAACTGTAAAATCTTCCGTATTTATGAAATATCTCTATACCACCCCTAGTATATTTTCAAAATGGTCGCGATGCATTTAAAATACATATGATGATATATTAAAAACCAAATAATACCACGTCTATCCAATTTTTGTATGTAGAACGGAGATTAATTGATTCATTCTCATGTCTATTCGACATTGGGTGTTGATGAAATGTTTCCTACACGAATGACGATATTCATTATCCTTCGAAACGTGCTATGGTTTCGTGTATTCGAGACACGCCGGGTATAATATATTTACAAGGTTCGATTGGTAGCTAGGTTTTGATTTGAAAGTTGAATTCAATCCCACTAAACATTTTTTGAGTTTACGGTCAATCGAAAATATGATAGATTGTCCTGTTGACTTATTTGTCGAGACCATGGCTGGATACAATTTTAAAGGATCTCGTCAATGGGTGGGATTACCATTAGAAATAACTGGATTATCAGTTGGGACGTGTATCCCAAACAAAAGCCATTATTTCAACAGAATCTATCCGGCTATGTACTCTTGTAATCAATTATTGTTCTGATGTGCCGCACCGGTGACACTAGCTATAATCAATCACGATTCGAGAAGGAGGTCATTTGCTGATTGATATATATATATATATATACATATATACATATATTATTTATTTAATTTTTCTGCTAATTATTGGATTGAATTTTTGTATCTAATAAGAATTAAAAATGAAAAGCTAATGATACAAATATTATAATATTCATATGTATGTATAATATATGTACGTATGAGCTGTTATATTTGAAAGTGCTATCAGTCCACTTTTTTTCATTTCGAGAAATATCTTGCAAAATATGAAATATAATGATTTGCGTTTAACAATATTTAAAAATACTGGTGGCCTGCTTTTCCGAGAATCTGGACATACAAATTTCAAATAAGTGATTAGAATTTGTGTATTTGAAACTGAAAATTGGACTTTGGCCACTTTCAAATATAGCAGCTCATATAATAAATGCATACACATAGTGAGCAAACTATTATGATATACAATTATTGATTTGAGTTTAAAACTCTATTAAGTATCATTGTACTCAACGTCAATAAAATATTTAAAGTCGTGTCTATATTATTAATTATGGCTGTCGTCAATTTTTTAATAATATTGGAGATTTTGTTTGTTAAAATTGTGATTAAATTTTGAATCTTCGACGGTTCTTCGACATTGTCAAGTTCATCATTTTTCAAAGGGTCAATTAAAGCGGTTTCATCTTCTTTAGCTCGATTTTTGAGATCCTCAGTGGTCAAATTCAAATTGGATTCTCGGTGTGAAAGATGAGCCAGAGTCCTGTTTAATATGTTGGTCACCATGTCGTTTATATCATTATCATTTAACTTTGTGTCTTCACACTTGTGATTCATCTGGTTGTCAGTTTTTTTTATCACATCTTCATCGAGCTTTATTGACGTGGCTACTAATTTCGAATCGTTTGTTTTGTTCTCTATCTTTTCGAGATCCAGGAGGTCAGTCTGATTATCGGCATTGTTCATTTCGTCTTCATCGATCATCGTATATGTACTTTTTGGATTTGTATCATTCGAATCGTTTTTCATGTCCTCAAAGTTTCCGGATTTTGATCGGATATCAATATTTTTTCCTCTACCTCCCGATGAAATGTTCTCTGTTGTTTCCTGACTTACTTCAGTATTTAAGATATATACTTGAACCGCCGTGTCTTTTTTTACATTCTCTTCAGTTTCCGTCAATTTTTTTTCTGATTCGCTTACTTTTGATCCATTTACCATCTCCTGTGCTTTGGATGAATCCGTTTGCTTCTCTGTATTCAGTGTGAGATTATTATCAGACGTCTCTGAATTATATTTCGTAAATATATTATTTTCGTTAGACAATTCCTCGTTATCTTCTGTATCACGAAAATCAATGAGGTCAGTTGTTACATTTACATTGTTATGTCGTAATGAATCGATCAATTTATTTAAACTTGTTACGTAGTGGATGATACTTGGGGTTGCCAAGTCCACGAAAAACACGAGAAAGAATACACTTGCGATCTTCATGATGACAACTATGGTATTGAACGTAACTAACATAAAATTTATGAAGCGAAGAGTGTAAAATGCTCTGTAATCAATTTTGATAAAATCTTTATTGTATTTCAGCATATTACTGATACTCACTGGTGCACAGGCACAACCATATACTATTATAAAATAATTGGATATCTAAATATGAAATTATTTTTAATCTAATTCAACTAACAGTATTTTTTTTTCTAAATCTTTATTATAAACTTGAATACATAATTTTGAATATTATAGTATTTACATACATATGTATATTATCTATTGTACCGTGTGTCGGTTTGTTTTACATGTGTGTTTGGCTATTGTGGCCCATTAGGGATTATATTGAATGTCACAAAGGTTAGAAATTAAAAAGAGTAAATATTCATTAAACATTAAATAAATAAATATCTGCATAGCTGCGATTTTATCGAAATCTTTTGTTGGCATTGTTTTGATTGATGGACTATTTTAAAATGCGTAATAAAACTGCATTTTATTTATGCAAAGAAATGTACGCGCTTCATTTTTATTTCTCATAAAAGTTTATCATAATCGATTATCGTGCACATTTATTTGAAATGTTGGCTTTATTCGTTCAGAATATAGAAATTTATAGAAATTTCAAATTGTTGTCCGGAATCAAATATTAGAATTGATTAAAGATTGACGATTAATAATAAATATTTTAAATGTATTTATATTAATTATAAATTTATTTGACAACTGAATGAAAAAAAAAAAAATATATGTATATATGTATATATATATATATATATATATATATATATATATATATATATATATATATATATATATATATATATATATATATATATATATATATATATATATATATATATTGCATATACCAGGGCTATGTAGGGCCATATACCAGGGCTAAAATTTGCCGACTCCGACTCCAACTAGAATGATTTTAGTGACATGGTTGTAATAATAAATATATATATATATATATATATATATATATATATATATATATATATATATATATATATATATATATATATATATATATATATATATATATATATATATAAAGCTTAAACTTCTAGATACGATAAAATTTCAGTTCAATAAACTAAAAGGTATCTGTGAAAAAGAAAAAAAAAACTCGTATCTCTAGAGTAAAAGTACTACTTCCGGTTCAGGTAAAAATATTCAAAAATATAAGGTTATAAAAATTATAATTTCTATTAATTCTAAAAAAAATTCAGTTCGATTTAGTTAGTGGTTTGGGAGATAATTGAATTCAAAAACTTAAAAAAGGGGACACCAACATATAAAGGGAGGTATCATTTACAGTCAACTTAAAAATATGAAAAAAATTTACATCATGTCGATAAGAATTTCAGTAACGAATACCAAGTTTCAGTTTGATGAGACTAACGGTATTCAAAAAATCTCCAAAATACACAGCCAAACAAACACAGCTACACACACACACACATACACACATTTTTTTCTATATCATGAAAACGTGATCAGTGATCGATTCGAATCAGTCAAAATCTCGAGTTCTTATTGTTGCATGATCACAAAACTTCATATATATTGTTACTACGTACATAGATAAAGTAAAAATTAGAGACACGGGTGAATTTTCCTTTCTAGCCGACTCTTGATGTGTTTCTTTATCATAATTTTCACAGCCTTGTAAATTTTCCATTTATTGATATATTTTATAGACACTTCATTTACCTCTAGTTAATTAGAACCGGATAAATCTATTTTAAGATCTAAAAAATATTCCTCCATGGTAGAATGAGTTTTATTAATAAGTAAGGGTTTTAAGAAGACCAGTACAGAAACGTTGTTTCATTAATGAAATATGTTGTTTAATCTCTTTGAACAATCAATAATTCGAAAATTTTTCGCTAACATAAAGCAGTCGATTGTTTTGAGCATGGTTTGTTTTATTTTTAAGTTTAATTTTTAATTAAAAAATAATTAATTCATGTTCATGCTATGATAATTTTTTATTTCTGGGTGGAGGCGTTTCTTTAGATTATTATTTTTTTTATGTAATTAAACGAAATATTGAAAAGCTTTAATGTTTCGTTCATTTCAGGGAAATTTTCGTTTCGATGGATACTTAGAAGTGGAAAGGTCGAAGTGGAAAAATAAAAGAAAATGTGGTTTTCCACGGTGAAAAGATCTTTCCGGTTCGGAGAGGTTTCCCCGTCTTCGAAGAAAATTACGGCAAACTGCCGCTAACTAACTCATTTCTCCAGCGTAAAGTCGGAAGGGGGTTAATGGTCACAAAGACTCCAAAAATAATAACCCAGCCTGCGAGAGAGAGAGAGCAGCTCTCAACGGGTTAATCAAACAATAGCCTACGCTCGTTAAAAAGCGACATGCTCACTTTTCAAACTTAAATTCACACCTTACTTTCTCCACATTTTCATTTTGAATATTCCGAGAATATAATGTTTTGTATTCAATTTTTCCTTTATGTTCCATAGAAATTTTACACATGACGGCACTGCTTCCGGTCGACCTGTGATTCAAATGCAATCCAGAGGATCGTGTCCGAATATACATACATACATATGTATATGCACAGTAAGATAACGTTACATAAGATACCGCTATTATCTACCGCATGAAACCAATGCTTGACAGATATCTTCAGCGAAATGCAAATAAAAATGCTTGTTTTCAATTTTTACTGAAAAATAAATTTGAATATACATATACATATACAAGGTTTTTCTTATTTATATACATACATACATATGTATGTAAGTACTATGTAGCTACATTCCAATGAGTAGTAGGCAGTAGAAGAAATCGGCATTTAAAATTATGAACAAGAATAAGTTTAATTACATTTTAAAATTATTTATGTTCATTTTCTTGTCATTAGCAATGCTTTGTATATAATCGAGTGAAGCTGAATATTTATCTAGCATTGAATAAAATCAAATTTTCAGTTATGTATGTATATAGGAAATCATGTTTGATATGTCGAAGTAAAGCGGGGTGGATAAATTGCATCTTGTCGGGTAGAGAGAGTAACCAGAGCAGACAAAGAAGACGAGAATAAAAGATTGGAGAGGAAATTGCACAAATATGTTCATGTATATACATACATACATATGTATGTATAATATGAAGGTACATAACAATATCCACACAAAGTGCACTTGTAGTTGTTCATCTTTGAAACCGAATACTTTCTTACTATAAATTATAGAATAGTTACATATTGACAATGTTACTTTAGAGAAGCGGTCTTCAAACGTTGAGCTGCACACCACTTGTGGTTCGAAAAAGGTCTGGAATAGATTTTATACCTCATTAAAATAAAACAAAAATAACATTCAAAGAAATTCAAAGAAATGATATGTTCACCTTTATATTGCACTAAATTGTCTTGGAGAGGTTAAACAATAGAGGCGCGTGAATTCAGCCTGGTTTAAAGTTGTAAATTTTGATTAAATGCTTAAAAACATATATTTGTGTGCGAAAATACATTTTCATCTGTTACAGCAATTGAAACTCGATATCTATCTCAGTTTGAAGTAAAACGGGTCTCTGTATTGCAGTTTCATCATTAGGGCCAAAAATTTATGGCTGTGGAGTCTGAGATGTGGAGTTGAAGCATTTAAAGCAGATTTAAATTCAAAGTCGGAGTCGTAAAATATCAACCTCTTTTTACTTACCTCCTTACGTTTCACATGGCTTTCGTGTTAGTGGTCATTTTTATCTCTTATCCGATCGTTTTCATACTTTGCCATATTACTCATTTTGGTCATCAATATACGTTAATGTATCGTCTGCCATTACGATGGAGATAAAATATCGTATACAATGCGTTTCAAATATCCAGAATCTCGGATACGGTGACTTCTATGACGGTACGTAAGGCTACCATAATCTATCTTCGCCTTGATATGCCCATTTCAGATTTTAATTGTTTAAACGCCTATAATTTATTATTTTCCTTAATCAATATTATTATGGTATTTGTCAACTAGAGGCTCCGTTTTTATTGAAGTGATTCCACTAATAAATTGTTCGTATTTTGATCTGTTGTGGCCAAAACTGATTATTTCCTACGTCTCATACTTTTTTACTCTCATTTTTTTAATTAAATTGATTTGTTCTGTATGATATTCATAAACATATACTATAAATGTACTAACTTTTTATTGATACCTATTTCATTACCAATATATTAATAAATCAGGTAACACGTCAATTTTCAGTGATTTCTTTAATTCCTTTACTTAACTAACAATACATGATGCTATATTGGCAAGAAAAATTGATTTAACTGAAATCATTTAAGTCAGAATCGGAGTTGGAGTCGGAGTTTGATAAATTTTGTAGCGACTCCACAGCCCTACAAAAATCAGCAGACTTATTTCAAATCAGGAAATCATACTAAAAATGTATAAAATTTAAATAAACCTTAATTATAATGTAATAATCAAACTAACCTTGATAAGCATTTTATAACTAAACAATCTATAAATATTCTGTTTATTTGAATAAAATGGAAGTTTTCTGATCATTATTTAAATCTATCTTTTGAAAAAAATTACATAAGTGGTCCATGGGATTTAATATCATGAATTTAATGATCTGAGGGTTTGTCTGAGGGTTTGAGGGTTTGTTGATGACCGCTGCTTTAGAACATCGTCGTTTTTATATTAAATTACAAACAAACTCGTTAAAATATGAACGAAATATCTTGTTAAGGGACGTGTCATTTCAAAGGGAAAACTCGTCGAATTATTTTTTTTCATAATTCTACATACATACATATATATTATTTGAATCTTGACGTAAAAGATCTCTCGATTCTAAGAATTTTATTTAAATATAACCGGTTTATTTTGCAATTCTGTTTTATCTATTCAAAACCACTATTCTCAGAAGGAGTCTGTGGTTTGCATCTGGCAAAAGAGTCTAAGAGAGCAAAAGGGGTTGAAAATATCTGCTTTGTGTACGTAAAATATAATATAATAGTTCTTAAATATTATATATATATATATATATATATATATATATATATATATATATATATATATATATATATATATATATAATATATATGTATGTGAGTACATTCCTACATATACATAATTCTCGGCTTATCTAGCTTTAAATTAAAATCAAAATCAAAAAGCAGTTTAAGCGGTATATCTAAAAACACGTCTCAATTAAAAAAAAAATACTTAGAGAAACGAAAACTATTTAAAAACCAACTATAATGATCGATTTATGTTTGTAAAGTGCTTACCTATATGTATAGGTACATATATATGTATTTGTAGAACCGTTTTATTCCTTTGTGAGATTTAAATACTTACTCGCTTCCGCATATCAACAGGTATGTATGTAGTATGTATGTACTTCAAAATGGTTAAAATGATTAAAAAAATACGTCAAAATATGATCGTGGGCTATTCATTCAAAGTTATTGAAAAAAGGAAACTGTTTTTATTGTTATATGAATTTTTTCTAACGCTTAAACCCATTTAACAAGCGAAGTGAAACTGTTCATAGAAAATGCACTCGAATATTCATATTCAGAGTATGATCATGGGGTGTATTCAAAAAGTATGACAAATGTATATCTTATATGCCAATTGAATAAAAGTATAACTTTTTTCATAATAAGGAAGTGTATTTGATTCATATAATTGTATCAGTCCACTTTCGGATGACAGTCCATTTTTGGATAATCTACTAGCATTTTTGGAAGAATGCGTGTTGTTCAATTTCTTCTGTAATTTCAACACAAATTGACAGTATAGAACAATTTTAAATTAATTATATGTACATTTAAAAAAAATTAAATTAAAACGTTGACTTACTTAATATATTGGGTGTTTAATATTTAAATCCTTTATGTATATATTTTCTTGATTTTTTATTGTTCATAATACACACATCTTAGATCTATTACATATAGGAGTTTCCGATCTAGTGATCATTTTTAATTAGTATAAATAGAATGATCTTATTTTTATGATAGTATACATAATAGGAAGAAAAGCTTTAAAAACTTTTACTTATTTATATAAAATATTATAACACGTACACCACTTACATATAATTGAACAAAATTTTGTTTAATGGACTTGACCCTCAAAATTGAGTTTTTAAATCATTGTGAATCTTTTAGTGTGCAATATGAAAACTCTTAAATGACAGTTAAAAATGAAAGTATTCTACTTTTTAAAAAAATTTGTGTGGATTAGATAGTTTCGATTAGGAGTTTGAAATTTTTTTTATTTTCAGTATTAAATGTCCAAAAATATGCATTCGTAAGATGCTTTATTAAAATTAGTAACACCGACCAACCAAATAGTAATTAAAGCGATCAGACGGTTGTTTCAATTATGATCCAAACTTTGAAATTATTTGTTATTTTTATAATTTTTATTGTTCAAATTATTCCAGGAAGGCCTAACAGGTAACCACAATATTATAAATATACATCAATACATCAATACATCAATACATCAATACATCAATACATCAACACATCAATACATCAATACATCAATACATCAATACATTACATCAATACTTAATTAATATCCACGGAGACGTCAAATTTGTAAATTTGCAGCAGTTTAAACAGTTCAGCGAAATTCAGTAAATACATACATCAATTAACACCCATAGAGACACTTTTTTATGTTTAAATTTGTAAATATGCAGCGTTTGTAAATTTATAAATTCGAGATTGCTGAAAACTCGAGATTTTGCGAGAAATAGTCCAAACTTTAAATAAATAAATCATCATTATCATCTACAGCCATTTACCATCCACTGCTGGATGAAGGCCTCTTCAACGCGCTCCCACTCTCACGTTTGCGTAACTCTCATCCATGTCTACTCATCTTCCACGCGGTCTTCTTTTCACCCTTTTGAATTCTCTCAGGTACCATTCTAGTTCTTTCTACTTCTGTTGTACACCTTTCATCCATTATCTTACCCACGTGACCCGCCCATTGCCATTTCAATATCTTCACTCTATCCACATTATCTACTCTACTCTTGTAATATTTATCACGCAAGTATTCCGTTTCTTGTATTTTCTCGTTATGCCAAGCATACAACGTTCCATGCTTATTGAGCGCTCATTAAACGCCCGTCGTTTTCCCACGTCAAAATGATGAATGAATATGTGTGCGTGTCTTCGTGGATGTGTGTATGTGTGTACGCTACCGCGCATCTGACGCTGACGCCACCCATTCCAATTCGCTCAATATCAGGAGCAGATGTTAGACGCTCAGTTCCCCACTTCTTCACTACGCCACTTCCCCGCGTCTCCTCGACACGATTGGCCATATTATGCCATAACGTACATATACTCCTGGTATTCTAAAATTTGTTTTTTTGAAATCTCCATACTTGTCCATACACATACCCACAAACATACATCGCGTCCGTTTTTTATATACATATACTAGCTGAACCCGGCAAGCGTTGCCATGCCAGAATAAGGCATGCAATTCCCGTTACCGTTACCGTTCCCGTTCCCGTTCCCGTTTCAAGTGATGGTTTGATGCTCAAATAACGTCATAAACCAACTGGTAACGTGGTTACCAACGAACATATTTCCTTGACTACACAATGGCGCCACAAACTTTCGCGTCGGTAAAATTGAATTAATTACGAATATTATTATTAAGAGGTTTTTTTTTCACATTAAGTTTCCCGGACAACAAATCCTGAAAGTTCCATCGTAATCGTTTGAGTAATTTAGGAGCCTATACGAGACAAACAGACAAACAGACATTCAGTTTTATATATGTATATATAGATATTATTTGACAACATTCACCTAAAAGTTATTTTTTATTACTAATGATTTAATTTAGATGAACATATGTATTTAGGAAAAGCAACACCACACAGATTCTAATCTACTTTCTATATTTACCGGTAAATACCGGTATACCAGTAGGGGGAAATTGTTGACCGTTTACCTGTTAATTAAATGAAACAGTTAATTGAAATCCTGAAATGAGATATTTTAATGAATGATGAAAATTTATATTAAATATGTCACAAAAGTAATGAAAACATATTTAATACGGCAAATACATAAACTTTGAGAGTTAATGGGAATTGAGATGGATATACAGACATATATTCATACACATACGATATCTATAATACAATACATATGTAGAATGTTAATACGTGCGCGAGCCTCGCAACGGTTAGAGGGGGAATATAACGCGGTTATGGTTTTGGAACTTTTTTATTTCAAACAAATGTACTGCACCATTGGCGCCCTTTAATTTTGGTTGCGATATGAAAAAGGCGAAATTGCTGGAGGGTTCGCATATTCAGTGTAATTTATTTCCCCGAATGCACGTCCTACTGAAAATAGCATCGCATATGCAAAACGTTTACCGGTTTTCCGTCCGCGTTATATTATTACCATTAAAAAAAAGTCAGGGTAGGTGTACTGGAGATCGTTCCGTGCTTTTAATTATTTTCTATAACCGCAATTGCAATTCAATTTGCACGTAAAATAATCCATAGCAGAGGTGAGTGATCACGTACTGATTGAAACGCATTAGTTGAAA
Organism: Arctopsyche grandis; assembly: GCF_051622035.1. Lineage (NCBI taxonomy): Eukaryota > Metazoa > Arthropoda > Insecta > Trichoptera > Hydropsychidae > Arctopsyche > Arctopsyche grandis. Next base: position 24,839,025 of record NC_135356.1, on the reverse strand, counting down.
AAATAACAAAGATACGGGAATTGTATTCAGGAGAGCGTTTGAAAGCCGCTCGATTATTCCACAGTGGTTCACTGTCTGATACTTAAACCATACTGAAAAACTAATATAAACCTTGTGAAAATAACTGTGGATTTGATCGAGATGTTTGATGGTAAAATTCGAACGACGCAAGTATTTAAAAAAAAAATTACGAAAATGAAAACAGCAAAGTACAAAGATCCATTCATCTCATCTTTGTAATTGTCTCCTACGTTTGTTTTATAAATATAATTTGAAATAATAATGATTCCGTTTATAGCAGCCATTTGCGTGGGGCGTTTCAAAACAAAATTTTACACATTTGATTTATTTTAGACTATAAACTACGCTCACTTAACATCATTTACCTTTCGCAGAGGTGTTTCTTTACTATATTTTTTTTATCTTCAGAATTTTAGCACTGCATGCTTCTACTCTTCAATCTCTGGTTTATTATAAAATACATTTGTATACGTATATGTACTTACATATAATATAAATCGATGACGGGATTGATTAAATTCAACGGATATGAAACCAATGTAATGTCGTACCAGAAGGGAATAATGCCCCGTAAAATTGAAAGCTTCACTTGCCTTCAGTTATCTGCAATTTTGAGGAAATTGCATTAACGTGATTTAAAATATACATATATGTAAGTATATAAAATGCAATTTATTTCACTGGATATTCTTTCACGTATGTATGTACATATGAACATATATAGTAGCAGACAAATTCTCTTGTGATGAAGAAATTGGTTGAATTTATTTGATTCTCTATGGTATTAATTTTTCAAATTCATTTATTACTTATTTTTTAATATATTTTTTGTGATCAACATCTATTAAACATTCATTGAGATACGTCTGCTTTGAATCAATATTAATATTAATTAAAAGAGATATATTTTGATAAAATAGTACACACTATTTCAAATAATTATGTATATACAATATAAAATAATATATATTTATATTTCTAAAACCAAAACAATTAAATGACCTTAAATAAATATTATTTTATATAAATTTCCATGCTCATAATAAAGTTTAAGAATAGACCAATGGTAACCTTTGATATATTTGTATACCTCTCTGGAAAACCCCACTTTATTTATTACATTAACAATCAAATTGTTCTTATTTCTGGTATTATAACTATGCACATTACACAATAGATCAAATGTGGTTAGTCAATGATATTATATGTTAAGGTTTATGTAGATTTTTGATTTAAAATATTCTCACTGTTGTATATACATAATATATAAATTTTCCTTGCCATTTTTTATGACGTTAATATACGTATAGGTAAGAATTGAAACTCATACATACGTATACATACATAAATATATGTATTTATGTATACCAATGTATTTAATGTAATCAACTAATTTCTCGTCCATCTTTACTTCTTTCACCACTTTTATTATTAGTCCACACCATTTTTGTTTTACAAATACTAATTTATTTACACGTAACCAATTACTTATAGTTCTCAATTCTTCATTTTAAATATCATACATCTCTCTTATATTACTTCCTTTGATATACACTAAAGTATCATCCGCAAAAAGAAATATCTTACACTAATTTATTATTTAAACAATATCAATTATATAAAAGATAAAAAGCAAAGATCATAACTTTGATCTTTGTCATTTACCATGGGATGTATTTATTTCACAAATTAATTCATGTGCTATTTTCAACTTTGCTTTTTAATTATACAAATAATATTCAAACCAATCCAAAACTATAATACTTATTTTTATTTTACACAATTTACAAAATATCTCTTTGTTTAGTTTTAAACACCCTCTTAAGTCTAAAAATACCGCCCAACAAATAAACATATCAATACAGTAAGAATTTTAATTTTTACAAATTTATTTAATACTGTTATATTATTATTTATACTTTTAGCTCAAATCTGTATTTAAAAAATAGAAGAGGCTTGTAAAAAAAAAACCAACAGTATCATTCACACTGTTAACATAAAATGTATTCAAATTATCAGTTATATCTGTCTGGTTATTACGTATTATCGTTTAAATTTCTATTTATTTTAGTCCTTGATCTGTTCCGCTCCAAATTTGCGTTGTTTTTTCACATTTTTATTATATTTCAAGAGTTATTTTTCAAATTATAAATCACACCAAATTTTCTTTATAATAATTTATCACATAACTTTAACAAAATTTTGAAAAAATGACTATAAATCACAAGGCCAAATGAAGTATTTTTGCTATGTGTGAAATAAATTTGATTTTATTACTGCTATTTTGTAATTTTACGTCAAAAGTTTACAATTTGGCTCCGGTCTAAAACATATGACACAACGTAATACTACTCTATCCCAATCCCAGCAACAATATTAACTTTTCAATAAATATTTACTTACAAATATGTACGTAACCATATACGATTTATATAACAGGGTTATTAACGATTTATAAAACAAGGTTATTATTATTATCGATCGTTATTAAAGAGCAAGTACTTACATAGAGATATTACAAGTATGTACATAGAGATATGAACGGTATCTGTTAAATCGTTTGACAGGAAATTTACGTAGGTATGTATGTATGTTTCTCTTATGATTTTTCGCAAGAAAGACTTCTACGGAATATTTAGTCTGCCGTTAAATGGTATTTTCACTTTCTTTAATATTTAAATATCTTGTTTAAAAATGTCTTGTTAATATTGGATGAATGTAATTTAATTAATTCTTACACTATAAGTTAAAGTGATTTTTTTACACTACAAGTTAAAGTGATTTTTTTACACCACAAGTTAAAATGATTTTTATAAGTTTTTGAAAAGTGAATTTACGCACATGTATGTATGTATGTACGTACATATATATGTACAATGTTGTACAAGATATTTTCCGTCTACGATGGGCTCATGTCACAGAAATTCTACAGAATTTAAATTGCTGTTTTGTATGACATTAATGTTTTTATTGGGCTTTTCCGACGACTTCTGTTAGCAAGTACAGCACTATTTCTAGTTTGGTCATTAAATCGTTCGCCATACTAACTATATTCCTCTCGGGTGGAGGTTGGATCATATTCAGTTGAGATGCGATTTTGTATAATGTTTTTTCACATTCTTCTTGGGGTTGAGAATCACTCATATATGAAGTATGTTTATCGCCTTTTACTGTATCAGCCCTGATTTTGTTTGATTGAAAATCAGTACTAGACGAAGTATGTTTATCGCCTTTTACCACATCAGCCCAGCTATTGTTTGGTTGAGAACCAGTACTATAAGAAGTATTTTCATCACCTTTTACTACATAAGTCCATCTTTTATTTGGTCGGGAATCAGCACTAGACGAAGTATGTTTATCACCTTTTACCACATCAGCCCAGCTATTGTTTGGTTGAGAATAAGTACCATATGAAATAGGTTTATCGCCTTTAACTGTATCAGTGCAGTTTTTGATTGTTTGAGAATCAGTACTATATAAAATATGTTTATCGTCTTTTACTGTATCAGTCCTGTTTTTGTTTGGTTGAAAATCAGTTCCATATAAAATATGTTTATCGCCTTTTGCAGTATCAGTCCAGTATTTGTATGATTGAAAATCAGTGCTATATAAAGTATGTTTATCGCGTTTAACTGTATCATTCCTGTTTTTCTTTGGTTGTAAATCAGTTCCACATAAAATATGTTTATCGCCTTTTGCAGTATCAGTCCAGTTTTTGTATGATTGAAAATCAGTGCTATATAAAGTATGTTTATCGCCTTTAACTGTATCAGTCCAGTTTTTTATTGGTTGAAAATCAGTGCTATGTGAAATATGTTTATCGCCTTTTAGTTTATAAGTCCAGTTTTTTTTTGATTGAAAATCAGTAGCACGTGCAGTATGTTTAATGCCTTTTACTGTATTGGCCCGGTTTTTGTTTTGTTTAGAATCAGTACTATATGAAGTATTTTTATCGACATTTACTGTATCGGTCCAGCTTCTGTCTGGGTGAACATGTTCTTTCATAATTGTTGTATCGTCGTTGTTTATTTTCAGATATGATTCTTTTTTAAACTGTTTTCTTATTTCACATCCTTCATAATTTTCAGAATGGTTACCTCCACAATTTACGCATTTTTCTTTTTTGTTGAAAGCTTTTGTCTTCCATGCGGATTTCATCGTGATGTTATCACCGGCACATTTCACGCATTTGGGTTTCAATCCGAAACAATGATGTTCCGTTTGACCATACGTATGAGATTTATCACATTGTGTTATCAATTTATTTTTATGGTTTGGTTCGATCTTTATTACTCTATTAAACAACGTTTTTATTTGGAAAATCATTTTGTTGTTGTCCTTTTTTTCTATGTCTATAGCGAACAGTGTTGTTGGACATTTTGCATTTAAGTCAATTTTACTGAGTATTTTAATAACTTTATGGCCGAGGTGATACATTTCTTTAATGATTTCATCTTTACTTGTTGAAGATTGTAAACCTCTTATTACAAATTTAAAAGTTTTATCCCGCTTGGTTTTATATGAATGAAATTTTGTCTTTGGATTATCCATTATGCGAGCGTCTTGTAGCGATTTTGCTTCTTGCAAGGGTCGAATGTTCTCACTGTTGATAACTCTATCTCCTATCGATTGAAGTTTCGCATGTTATTTCTTAGCCAATTGTCATTAGCTACGGTTTGTTGATTTGCAGACATATTGTATGGATTATGTTTTTTGGTTGTTATCTTTGGGGAACGTGACTATTGCATAATTGTGGGCAATGCTGTGCGCGCACCTCACAAAAACACACACTGTCACTGTTTTAATTCACTGATATGTATGTATGTAAGTATGTTTATACGTATTTGCGAATCAAAACGATTAAATACGAGGCTGCGAACAACGCGTCCACTCTGTTGCAGTATTCAGCTGTCACTGGATCTGCCCACCTAGTGCACTTTATTCATAACATAATGTACAATATACATTATATGTAAATTAGGTCAGAGCGAAAAGCGCAAATTTCCATCAATGGACCTAGTGGAAAACTTAACCTGACGCAAAATGTCAAAATAGAACATGAAACAAAACACATGGAGGTCATTTTGGCCCCTTATATTTCATAAAATTTGTGCATTTTTTGGGATTTTTTCTGTTAAAATTAAAACTACATACCAAGGGAAACTCTCGACGACTTTTGTTATCAAAATAGTCACGGGAACATGAAAAGAATGTTGACTTTATGAAAAAAACGCTCCCCCCCATACAAACAAACCCCATTGCGAGCGCGGCGCACTTTCTAGCTAAACGACGACTTGGAACTGCAATAGATGAACATCGGGCATTTATTATATTTAAGCACTTTAAAAATTGAAACTATTCTCAAAAAAGAGATAGATACATACATATGTATATGGTAATTTTTGTCGAGATAAATTGATTAGTTGGAGGCGTATTGTTTAAAATCAATGATTTTTTTTAATTAACGTTTCCTTGATAGGACGTAGGGTTTTTCCACTAGGTCAATCGATGAAAATCCAAAATTTGCGTTTTGTGCTCCGGCCTAATGCACATGCATACATATGCATATATGCGCGTACATATGTTCATATGTTCGTTCATTTATCTCACAAAGTCGAGAATAATAATTTAAATTGAAACACAAATATGACGGCAGTTTCATATTTGCTACAATATTATTTTATTTTATTTGCATAGAGAGCGGTCAATTATTTCCACGCTAAAATGAACCCTTTTAAATTACAAATAAATATGAATTCGAGTATTTATGCTGTAGTCCAAGGGTGTATTTCGTTCATTCATGAACGCATTAGTTTGTTCGTGCAATCATTTAATAGTTAAACAAAAAAAAATATTGTATTATATTGCTGTTTTACCTGGCTTCGCTCAGTATTTATAAAATAAACCGCTTAAACATGACTTATATCATAGTAAACATTTTATTAAAATAAAAAATTTAAAATAAAATTTAAAATTTTTTTTTTTCCTTCTAGGGCTTTGCCCACGGCGCTCCATGAGCCTTTGCCTTCTAGGGCTTCGCCCTCGGCGCCCCCCTGAGCCTTTGGCTTTTAAAAAATAAGTCAAATCGGCGCCTATGAATCGAAAAAAAAAATCGAATCATTTGTTCTTTGACGGCTGCGCCCCATAAACCGCTTAAACATGACTAATAATCTAATAGTAAGCATTTTATTAAAAAAAAAAATTTTAAAATTAAAAAAAAATAAAAAATAAAAAAAAAATCTAATCGCCCCTCTGCGCCCCCATAAGCAATTGCCGTTTAAGGCTTCGCCCCCCTGCGCCCCCATTAGCTAATGCCTATTAGGGGTTTGCCTCTCTATTGCCGTTTAGGGCTTCGCCTCTATACGCCCCCATGAGCAATAGCCGTTTAGGGCTTCTCCCCCCTGCGCCCCCCTTAGCTAATGCCTTTTAGGGCTTCGCCCTTCTGCGCCCCCATGAGCAATTTCCGTTAAGGGCTTCGCCCCTCTGCGCAGAAGGGGTCCCATGCGGCTTCGGGGCCCCATGCGGCTGCGCCCCATAAGGCTGCGCCCCATGAAACTGCGCCCCTCTGCGCCCCATAAGGCTGCGCCCCCTGTGGTGCCCCTGGCGGAGTCCCATGGAACTGCACCCCTTGCGCCCCCGCTGGGACTTTGAATCCATTGAATCGAAAAAAATCAAATCGGCGCCTATGAATCGAAAAAAAAAAATCGAATCACGTGTTCGATGACGTCACCGATCTAGGGACGACGAACCAACGAACGAACGAACCAAGGATACATACATATATATATATTCAAAGTCTCTTTCCAAATTATATATTAGATAGATTAGATATTCGAATATTGAATGTCGAATAGGAGCTTTAAATTATTTATTTGGAGTTTTAAGAAGGTCGAGATATTATTAAAATTGTAATCACAATCTGGAACATCAAATGGAACTAGTGCTGTAGATTGAAAATAAAAAAAAATAAATTCGTATTAAAAAGTATTCGAATATTCGGATTTGGAATCCCTTGTGTACATACATATATATATAGATTTTTCATTCCAAATTGAGCCTTTATCATTTCAATTTGACAATGAAAAGGGGTCAATTTGAAATGAAAAAGGTTTAATTTTAAATGAAAAAGGGTCAATTTCAAATGAAAACGCCTCAATTTGAAATGAAAAAGGCTCAATTTTAAATGAAAAACGGTCAATTTGGAATAAAAAACCTGTATACATATGTAAATGGCGGATATTCGGTTCGAATTATTTTCAAGATTTTGTCGAATTACGTTACTTACCATTTCCTACCTTGCCTTACGATTATTATTATCGAAAATGCCGCGCCAACATATCCACACACAACAATATTGCGCCGACAAAGCTACGTTAGACATTGCCGCGCCGACAAAGCCGCGTCAGACGTTGTCACGTCGACAAAGCCGCACAGAACAAAACTAAATGAGGACTTTTATTCTTATGTATGATATCTATCTATGTATATACCGATATATAAAAAAATGAATGTCTGTTTTCTGTCTGTCTCGTATAGGCTCCTAAACCACTCAACCGATTACGATGGAACTTTCAGAATTTGTTGTATGCATGTCCCGGAAGCTTACTGTAAAAAAAAAATCACCCAAAAACGGGAACGGAATCGGGATAAATGGGAATGAGTGGCATTCCAACGCATTTATTTCAAATGTTTACGCGTCGCCACCTGCGTTGTTAGGGTAAATAAAGAAACAATTGAATAATTTAAAATGTGTTCGCAGCCTGCATTTTTCCGACAAATGGGAACGGGAACGAGATCGAGAACGGGAACGGGAACGAGAACGGTAACGGGAACGCAACGGGAACGGGAATGCAACGGGAACGCAACGGGAACGGAAATGCAACGGGAACGGAAACGGGAACGAGAACGAGAACGCGAACGGGAACGGGAACGGGAACGGGAACGGGAACGGGAACGGGAACGGGAACGGGAACGGGAACGGGAACGGGAACGGGAACGGGAACGGGAACGGGAACGGGAACGGGAACGGGAACGGGAACGGGAACGGGAACGGGAACGGGAACGGGAACGGGAACGGGAACGGGAACGGGAACGGGAACGGGAACGGGAACGGGAACGGGAACGGGAACGGGAACGGGAACGGGAACGGGAACGGAAACGGGAACAGGAACGGGAACGGGAACGGGAACGGAAACGGGAACGAGAACGAGAACGGGATCGGGATCGGGAACGGTAACGATAGCGGTAACGGGAGCGCAACGGGAACGGGAATGCAACGGGAACGGGAACGGGAACGGGAATGGCATGCGTTATAGTGGCATTGCAACGCATGCCGGGTTCAACTAGTATCCAATAAAAATTAAAACACTCAAAATAATATAAAAAACGGATGTGATCAACTCATGACGTTACTACAGCGGCTTCCAAACTTTATGCTACTACGCCTCCCTAAAAAATATTTCTTTTTTCGCGCCTCAATACCTTTTATTTTTAATAGATATAATAATATAGACACGTTTTAAATAATAAAACTTTATTTAAAAAAAAATACTGATCACTATAATAGACAGAATAATAAAAAGGTTTTGCTATAACATAAATGTATACGAACATGTATGTATATTTATTTTTATATTAAATTACTAATTAAACTACATCTAACACATCAAAATTTATTGCGAAGGATGTTGTTGTTTATTGGCACAAAGTTTATCAAATCTTGGGGGCAATATGGAGAGTGCCACTCGTAACTCCTTTTCGACTATTAACCTGGCTCGATATTTGGTTTTCATTGCAGCTGGTGCCGAAAAGCCCGTTTCGCATAAATAAGACGTTACAAACGGTACAAGCACTTGCATTGCTTTGCAATACAAAGATTCATACTCTCCACTAAGATTCATCCAAAATTTAATTATGGTTTAATTTTGAAACTTTTGTTTCAGTGAGCTATCGCATGATAATTCTATCAATTTTTCTTTTTCCATGGTTGTCAGCTCGAATTCGTCTTCTTCATTGTAGTTAAATGGATTTTGTATCCACAAAAACTTTGAGAAATCAAGGTCTTTGAAATAATTGGAAAAATGCTCACTGAAACAAAAGTTTCAAAATGAAACCATAATTAAATTTTGGATGAATCTTAGTGGCGAGTATGAATCTTTGTATTGCAAATCAATGCAAGTGTTTGTACCGTTTGTACCATCCAAGTGGTCAATAAAAAGATTTTTACTTGCTTCAATATTGGCTGAAATCTTTGGAAAGTGAAAACATATCCAACTCATTCTTTTGTAAATTTGATTTCTATAACTTCAACTTTTTAATGAAAGCTTTTACTTTGTCTTTTTGAACAAGTGGATGTATTTGTGATCCCTGCATTGATTTATTTAAACCGGTCAATTTTCCAAAAATTTCAACCAAATAGGCAAGTTTAACAATAAAATTATCGTTCGTCCACAAATGTGCCTCTTCATGTTGGTTTTCTTCGAGAAAGGTTGCTAATTAAATGTGTATATAAAAATGAAAGAAAAATAAAAATTAACATTCATGCATTGAATTTTTACTGTTAAGCTACGATTTGAAGTTTTATTTATTTGTAGATATTATGTATTAAAATTGTTTTTTTATTAAAAAGTTTTGGCGCCTCCCCTGGCAATAGTCCGCGCCTCCCAGCTTGGAAACCGCTGCGTTACTATGAACGTATTTGAGGCATATAAAAATTATCAAGAACAATATTAAATAATGACAAACACATTCACATACACCGACTTTGAAAAAAAAATTGTACACGTTAATTGTTAATGCAGTGTAATTCACACATTTTGGATTTTCAATATGACAACATTGATTTTTCCGGTTGTTAAATTTTATTCATAAATTTTATCCTATTCTTCTCACTCAATTTAATAAAAATAACGCGAACGAATCGCTCATCTCGTCGAGAGCTGCTCTTAGCATTTAACGTTCGTGAACGAGTGAGTGTTCCCGGAAAATTTTGGTCGGTGGACGCTTTCCACGGCCACCCTTGCGACACTAAAAAATACAAAAGACACGAAAAATGGGTCCTTAAGTGCGGCAGAGCCTCCGAACAGACAACGACGTGGTCGTAACGTTTTATGCTGGTCCGAGCGTTATGAGCCGACAATCAAAACAACGGCCGACACCGGAACACACCGGCTTTTTGCAGACTCTTGTCCGGAATATTACCGACTTTTGGCTGCACCGAGAGGCCATAATGCAGATAATGGGACCGGGTCGTATCGCCAAAACGACCCACGACTTTTTAAAATTAATTTATTTGCGGTGGCAGGAAAACTCCTGTTCCGGCTGTTCGTTTTTGGATGAAAGTACTATTATGTATAATAATATCGTGTCCTTGGAGGATAAAGGTAATTGTTCCATAATAACCAATTTTACAGTTAAGTGTTTTAAAGGTTGCAATGATTCAAGGGGATTGGATTTAATATGATACTTTTTGCTTACTTCAATGTAATCAATGCGACCTAAAGAGCCGGAGTGGTTCAAAATCAAATCACAATTTTTTGACGGGCAGAAATGTTACTAATCTGCAGAGCAAAGAGTTTCGCAAAACAGAGACGAATGGAGAGACCTTCATCGAGCAGTGTATGGTGAATGGCTGTACATAGATGATAATGATGAAGATAATGATGATAATGATACAATTAGGAATGTCACTTTAAGAGTGAAGCTAGTAAAAAGCTTCTAAAAACAGGAAAAAAAAAATTAATAATTGAATTAAGCCTAATATGTAAGATATAAATGAATTTATATTAAATTTAGCTAAATATGTAAGATATACAGCTACATACATATATAAGTAAGATATATTCTACAAAGTAACTTCGTACATTATCATTTTTATTACTGAAATTTTATTTTCTTACGTTACGAATAGAGGTTGTGATTTCTCGACTTTTTTTGATTCTCGAGATTCAAGAATCTCCTTTTCTCGGAATATTTGAATCTCGAGATTTGAGAATCTTATTTTCTAGAAATATTTGAATCTCGAGAATTCGAGATTTTCTTTTTTTGTTTCTCGAGATCCTCGAGAATTCTCGAGAAAGTATAATTTTTTTTTTTTATATATTGAATTGATTTTTTTAGCATATAAACTTGACAACATACAAAAATCAAAAGGACACAAACACTACATACATATGTATATTATATCAGGGGTTTACAACTTTATTAAAGACATGACGAAAGAAAGATATAGAGAGATATATATAGACATTGAAAAGAAAAAAAGGTAAAAATATTATAAAAGAAAATAAAAATATACAAAAGTAATTTAAAATAGTAAAAATGATAATATGTAAAAAAGAATTTTATAAAATTCCCAGTGTTGCTACCCGGCTTTGCCCGTGTTTTTGTGACCGGACAAATAATAAAAATATTGACCATCTATGCATATTAAAATACGGACTATAAATTGATTAATATCTAAGGAACAAATACTCGAATAAATAAATAATAAATCAAAAATCTTTGTTTTATGTGTGTTAAGTGGGGTCATATTGTCAGTGAAAATATATTTTCACTAGCGTTTTAGTGATATCATAACCGAATAATTTCGCACTAGTGACTAGTACCTACATGCACATACATACATATGTATATGTAACTTAAAAATGGTGCGATTTCGTTGTAACATGTGTATATGTACTTATATGATGACCGAATAATAACTTACCGGACAAATAATAAAAATACTGACCATCTATACATATTACAATACTTCACAAAACTATTTACGAGTTAACAAGTATACAAATCAGTCAGTTTATTGAGCAAAAACATGTAGTGATAAATTAAGAATATTCTCGATATTTTCGAGATTCTAATAAACGATTTCTCGAAATACGAGAATCTCGAATTTTCATAATAAAATATTCTCGAGAAATGAGAATCTTGAAATTTTACAATAAAATATTATCGAGAAACGAGAATCAAAATTTCTCGAGATTTCTCAATCACAACCTCTAGTTACGAAGAACTTATTAATGATAGTGGAAGTCATTATATTATTGTGTTATTATACTCTTGGGAGGGAGGGTGCAAATTTGTGGCGGTATTGAAAATAGTCAGTGGCTTCAATATTGATATTCAAAGGCGTTTCAAAAATACATTCGGCACGATAGCAATTTACATAGTTCAGAAGGCGAAGTAGTTTTCATTTCAAAGAATTTGATAATTTAAAAAAAGTATGAAATAATTGCAATAGATCTTGCGTTGGCGGAATATATCATATGTATATTTTTCTCAAATATTATATGTATAATCAAATGAAAGATTGCATTAAAATAAATAACATGAGAAAAGCACATTAGAATAAACAAATGTACGTGTATTTAATCTTAATAAATTTAATTCACTTGTTTTTTTTATTCAATTCAGTCTACGAATAACGGACGAGCTTCACAGTAAGCAAAGATTGTGCTCGAATATTTAACGTTTCAATCAACAATCAAAAATATCTATCGATACAATTATATCGTTTGTAAATGAAGCTGATAATTAATTGCAAATTCAAGTGTCGACTATGGTTTTATTGAATGTCTTTGTCTGCAAAACCGTACATCGTAAGCAGCATCGGCGTATTTTCTTTATATAAATTATTGTTCGCATCGGATACCATTGACTATTGGCTATACATACATATATTGTGATACAAAATGATTTTACCGTGTGTTTTTCATAATAGTGTTAATAATTAATTTGTATTGAAATTTTCTTTCGCGTGTAAAAAAATAATTCATTTGTTTCTTTATAGAGTGAATATAAATTCAAAAAATAATTAATACAATTCTAAATGGTATTAAATTTAAATATCAGTATATGTAAAAGTGTGTGCAATTAATATTGAAGAAAATGATTGGCAAAGGGGCTTTATCTAATTTAGATGAAGACTACATATAGCTGGTGAATTTCCACATCGTTTAATTTCTGTTCAACTTTATTAAGTACCCGTATTTTGATTTAAATATTATATTTAACCTTTTAGGTTGCATTGAAGGTAGCAGCTTTAATTTAACTAGCGGAGATGACTTTACCTGTAAGCACATTTTATTTATTTTTATATATGTATAGTATGATATTTCATTTATTGTACAAAAAGTCATATTTAGTATTAGCCGATTTCATATGTTCAGAAAGTGGCATAGTCTACTATCGCGAAATATTTTGCAAAACATTAAATATAATGTTTTGCGTTTAACAATATTTAAAAATACTGGTGGCCTGTAATACGTTTATTTTGCTTTTCCGAGATACTGGCCATATCTGATTAAAATAAGTGATAGTAATTTGTGAACAGAAATTGCGTTTTTGGAACTGAAAATTGGACTTTACAGAATATTCTATATAAAGTTAATTATTTTTTTACAGAATAATATTCACATTTGTATATACATATGCATTTCAATTTTTTTTTTATTTCTTTAATAAATATTTTTATTTTGAGGTAGGGGTGTGATACACAGCCCCTTTCTTTTATACATACTTATGTAAATATATACATGTGTATGTTTTGTAGTTATTTTATTTAAAAATTATGATTTTCATATTAAAGGTTTCAATAAGTTTGAAGGTAAAACTTGAAACTTTTTAAAGGCTTAAACTTTTATGGATTTTTCTATTGTCGTTATTTGATCAAGAGTTTTCTAAGAAATGTTTGAAGTGGCACATGGAGTTGAAACTTTCTATTCACATATGTATTTATGTATGTTTTATACACAGTATCAGTTGGCGAGAGAAGTTTCAAAGTTCATGACAATTAATTGGATATTATTCGGTTTTCGTGTGTAAATAAATATATATTAAATATAAATACATTTGAATTAATGTGTGTATATTTTCCGTGTATATTAAGAAAAAAATCAAATGATAAGTCAATTTGAGAAAGTGTCGGGTGATTTTTGTGTCATTCACATGTATTATATACATACAATACATATTAAATGTGGACTTTGGTGAATTACGTTTTCACGAAATCAAATTTCGATTCATATATTCTGATATGTATATTATATTTTTCCAAATTATCACACCTTTTCACAAAAAAATCACAAGCGAACCGATACTAAGTTTCCCCAAAATCAATACATAGACACTTAAACACATTATTTTCTAGATCACGAAAACGTGATCATGAATCGATTCGAGTTTGAATCAGTCAAAATCTCGAGTTAAAATTTTCGTATGATCACAAAACTTAATTTATTGTTACTATGTACGTACATATTAATAATATGTAGTATTTAAAAACGGATTAATAAATTTTAAATTTTGACGTGGCAATGTCAACGTGGCATTATAGTGCGTGGTTTTTTTTTATATACATACATACCGACTATGTATATATGTATATGTATAAACGAATTCGGTATATAGCTAACCACTAGTCCATTCGGGCAGCAGAATGGACTAGTGGTTAGCATATAATGCTTTGAACAGAGTGGTCACGGGTTCAAATCCTACTGGTTTCTGCTTGCCAGACTTTGGATTTGTGACTCCAGGTCGATCGTTCCAACGAATTGGCAACCTTACCCATTTTCACGCAAAATCTCGAGTTTTCAGCAATTTCAAATTTTGCTGAATTGTATTAAATGATGCAAATTTAAAATTTTGACCACAAATATCTCCGTGGATGTTAATTGATATGTATTTACCGAGTTTTGCTGAATTATTTAAAATGCTGGAAATGTTCAAATTATCTATATATTAATTTATATATATATATATATATATATATATATATATATATATATATATATATATATATATATATATATATATATATATATATATATATATATATATATTTATGTACTTTGTATAATACTAATAGTATTTGTATCAAATATAAAATGTTTCTGGGTATGAAGGCGTATTGGGGTTACCTGTAAGGCCTTCCTGGTATTCATATATTAAAAAGATAAAATAAAATATATTCCTAAGGCTCACATACAAGCATTCGACAGACCCTTGGCAATTTTATGGAATAAATTCTCGGAAGAAATCTACCTTCTCGCCGACTGACCTCTTTCAAAATACAAAACCTTTCGTGATCTGTTTGTGTACGTGGGACTTTTCCGAGAGGACTTTTCTCGTGGTGCACTCGAATGGAACGTAATGGCAATACGAATTAAAGTAGTCTCGAGCCAATTCGAGTACCATATGGTATATATCCACCCACCCCTGCCCCCTCTAGTTCTATTCCTCGGTGAATCGGCAAATCGTCACCAAAGTGCTGGTGCACCAACTTGGCACAAACACCTTCAATTTACTTTCGGCGTATCTCGCAATTGCCGTCTGTGCACTCTGCAAACGTCGCTCGTTGAAATGTGCAGATATACAGATTCGCGTCTGCCCTCAGGGACAGACAGTACCATACCGTTTTGAAACGAGAGGGAGGTGCAGGTGTCAGAACCACCCTTGAAAATTATTTAAATGAACGTTCGTTGAAGTCGACGAGTCGAATTCGGGAGTCGCAGTCGTAATTATTATGTATCTATGTACTTATGTGTACACATATTTATGTATATGTGTTTGTGTATACAAAATGAGATAAAGATCAATTCAGACCAAAAGTTCAGTCAAAATATGATAAGAAAAGAACATAAGATAAGGCACGTTCGAAAGTTAGAAATTTGTAAATAATTTTTCATCATTGCTAGACGTCTTATTTTAAGCCTTCTAAAAAGTATGCACATTAGGTATAAACCCGCTCTTTCAAATGAAACTTTATAAAGGGTAGTGGTAGTAAGCGCTTTGAAAATATTCGACAAAAATATTTTTTTGTATAATAAATTTTTTTTTATAAAATTTCTTGAGAAATGAGAATTCTCAAATGGGATTTTTTTTCGAGAAATTCTCGAGAAGGAATACTACATATATGTATGTATATATGTATACATATGGTTATGCTGTATATGGCTATGTATTCCTTTTAGAAATCTTACTACGTGGAACGCAACCGTGCACTGTGGTTAACACACTTCCACGAATTGATTTCACGCATGCGGAAAAAAAAAATAAAAAACAAAATTTTTCAATTTGCGGTTTTTATTCGTTGTGAACGAAGGACTTGGTTCTTTTAAGAAGTCAAAAGGATTTCGAAACGCTTTCTATATACATTTTTTTCACGTTTTGCTTTCGCGATACCGGAGTGCGAGTGGTTGACACAGAGAGAGGGAAAGCTAGAGAGAGAGAGATTTCGCGTTTAGCATTATCGTTGACACGGTAACGTGCATATTATATTATTTTTGCGAAATTTCCATTGTGCAAAGTCACCGCGAATAGTTGTGCGAACAATCCTCGGCTCACCCCTTCTAGCCTCCATCATCCTCACTCCTCCACATTCGTGCTTGCGCTGAGCTTCATCGTTTCTAGCTACGGCAATTTTAGCGGATGTTTACGAAAGTTTTTGAAGCGTGTAATAAGCTCCAACAATCCAACTACGATTTGCGTTATTTGCGTCGTAGTTTCGTGCAAAATAAACAGATCATTGTTGCTATGACGAGCGGGCTGAACTTCGATATTTCTCAGCTGTACTTTTGCGAAGATGTATGTTTGTATTTATGTATGTATTGATTGGAGGTTGCATTACCGGTTTACTGGTTTACCGGCTTACCGGTAAATCGCCAAAAAAGCACCTTTGGTAATTACCGGTAAATTGGAAAATTACTGGTAATTACCGGAAATGATTTTTTTGTGAATTAAGGACAGCTACAGGCATATTATAACGTAAATTTAATGTAGATATGCATGTGGAAGGGGAGCTGATCCTAGTTATTTCGAGACAGAGGACGAAGAATATTGTATGATCATTAGTATTCAGATCCATATTCTACTCTGTTTGCATTGATTACATTCTTGTTTATATTTAATAAAACACATTTGTGAATTATAGATTTTATAAAATACATATTTATTGAATTTATTAATATGTAAAGTAAGATCAATAGTAAATATATATATATATATATATATATATATATATATATATATATATATATATATACATATATATTTATATAAAGAATTTACGGAATCCGTGAACTGGGCAACATGCTTGCATTTTTCACGCATTCGGCAATTCTCTTGCCGAATGCGTGTAATAGAAAATTTCACGGATTCGGTGTAACACGGTAATATGCATATACATGTATATGTAGGTAATATGGTTCGGTGATTATTCCGCAAAAAGCGATCTCGCAAAATCTCGATCACGGAACATCCGGCACCCAAAAACTACATCAATCGAAATATTGTACTAACGAGAATTCGAGTGCCAGATATTCCCTATTCGCGTTTTTTCTGGCGACGATTGTCGTTATTTAAATACAACAATACTCTGTACACATTTAATCAAAAACAATACGACAATACTAATAAACGTATGTATGTATGAATGTATGTATGTACATATTTCAAATATATGCGTGTGTGTATGTATGTAATGAGCTTTCATGGTGATCGTATTCCCACGTCCGCAAATACATATGTATTCATAATTTTTACGCATCCTGGATATTCCCTGTATTGATTTTTCTATCTTTCGACCTAATTCATACAAAGGAATACGGAACAAAAGTTTGCATTAATTTTTTTTATACATATTTTTACTTGCTTATTATATTAACCAGCAGCGTGGACTAGTGGTTAACATATATGTTTCCGAACATAGTGGTCACGGGTTCAAGTCCCACTGGTTTCTGTTGGCCAGACCTTAGTTTGTGACCTGTATTTATAAGGTTTTGGTTAGAATTCGTACACTACAAGTAGTAATTTTTTTTAAAACAATATTTCATTACATATTTTATGTAGACCTTTTAAATTAATTCTATCTTCTTGATACTTCATACTTAGAATATTTATAGTGATATTTTAAGTAATAACAAAGAAATCCGATAACCGGAAGTATGTAGAACTTTTGTTTTGTGTGAGCAGATTTTCGATACAAGCGTGTATGTGTGCATCATTGTCGATTTTTTTTTTGACGCTTCTTATTGTTTTTCCCAAATATGTATGTATGTTAATATGTAGATAAAGTCATGGGTTGGTCACATACGAATTTTTACTTTATTGTAACAATAGATAAAGTTTGTAATTATGCTAAAATTCGACTGATTTTTTTCCTTTCTGGGTGGTTCCATACCCAAACTGATTTCTGATTTATTTCAACAAAAAGTGAACCTTTTTACTAATAAAACCCATCAAGTCGTTGACGGAACTACTGCAAAAACATAATCGGAATCTGAAACTGATAGATTTACTAGTTTGTATACCTCCACTTTTATTTTCATTGTTGTATATTTCTTGCTTTTAGATGTAGCACTGGGTCAGAATAGTGTTACCAGAACAAGTAAATACAGGTGAGAAATTTGATAAAACGCGCATAATATGTTTTATTGGTTTATCAAAAAATAAAAATTTACAAAAAAAAAAGAAAAAAAAAAAGTAATAATTTACCGGTGAATTACCAAACAACTGTTTGGGTAATTTATCGCTAATACATGTATATTAATTCGCTTTGGAGCCGAATTAAATATTATAAACTCACTTTGAAAAATAAAGGACTTTCAATATAAGGGCGGTTTCAATTTATTTCACACCCACCGTGTATATTATACGTATATATGTAATATAAACGCGTTCGATTCATGTTTTGGCTTTTTTGTTTGTAAGGGCGCGTTACTAAGGGTTGTTATTTTAGTTGTCAAGTGGCCTGGGGACGACGGTTTACTCGTAACTCTCACCCCCATGCCACAGATGAATTTCACACCGTGTTAATTTACATTCAGGTACATATGTATGTATGTACAAATATTTTTCTTTATCTTGGTGTTGTTCGGTCGATGTTTCAAAATATGTCAATTTCCTGTTCAAAATGAATATTGGAATCTACATATAGTCGGGTATTTTATCTTTCATTTGTAGTACTTTTCAGCTTTGAAATCTCTCCAAGTAGTCGTCCCGTTCAAATCTGCCACTGTTAATACTGTTTTATATTGAGTTTTTTTGGGTTTGGTGCAGCCGCTCTAAAATCGCCAGACAAAGAACGACAGATTAACAGAACGGCAGCTATAAACGTAATTCTCGTTTTCTCGAATGATAGATTGCACATCAGATGACGAGTAACCTTTCGATGTGCACAGATGCAATCATTAAAATGGTAATTATTAAAATTCGGAAGATTCGCAAGATTCGGAACTTATCGAATCTTGCCTCATTAAACTCGCCTGAAAGATCCAACTCAATTTTAATAATTACCATTTTAATAATTGCATCTGTACACATCGAAAAGTTACCCGTCATCTGATGTGCAATCTATCATTCGAAAAGACGAGAATTGCATTTAAAGCAGCCGTCCGTTAATCTGTCGTTCAATTTGTCTAGTGATTTTAGAGCGGATGCATCGCATCCGTTTTTTTCTATTGAAACATGTTTATTGAGATAGTGTTCTGACCATACTATTTTTTGTTTTCGTTTAAAAGGCTTATTTGGAAGTGTGCTGAACTTTAAATCAGTAAAATTGCAAGCAAAAAGCTCGTACTAGTATTTACTCGTATTTACACGAATCTGAATTGAATTAATAGGGATAATATATTAAATTATCTTTATATGAGAATTAAATAAAATTCCACTTAAAGAAATTATATTTCGACTATTCTTGTGGATTAATAACAAAAATTCGTTTATTTTATCGAGGTAAACCAGTTATCAATAGAATTTTTGTTATTAAAATTTTAATTTTTAACTTTTAATTTCAAACATCAACATTTTTTATTGACAGATTCGTGTTCACTGGGCATTTCTATAAGAAAAGTCATATCTCGTCTCTGAACTAAAAAAAGTCGTCATTTGTCGAACAGTGGTATTAGTACATATTATCTTTATTTTAATGTTAGTGAACGGCATAGTAGGAAATAAGTCCAAAAACCTATTTTCAATTCTTATAAATGCTTATAATATATTTAATGCATACATAATTTTAACTTAAGACTCTCTAAAGTCGACGATCTAAAGTAGATCGTGTTTTGGTAATCTGTGTTTATACCTGAAGGGTATAGACATCTTGTTTTAATCACCAATATAATATAATCATTATTAATATGTATGTATGTATAATTAAATGGTTCCTATGATGAGAGATCTACATATATTTTAAATTTTGTGGAACATATTTACATACATATGTATATTGATAATCACTGATATAATTATACCACATGAATCATTTTTAATAATAAGTTTTTATCAAGTAATCATTTTGACTGGGATTGACCGATTTAAAGCAAACGCGTAATATCCTATTACGGTTCATATCCTATTCGTTAAAACTAACATACGTTCAAGGCTTCGTTAAAATTAAGCAGCTTAAATAGATAGAATTCCATTTCAAAAGGCATTTTGTCAAATGAACATTGAATTGCACCCGGTCATGTCTGAGCAATCGAAAAAGTCGCCTACTTTTCGCCACTTTTCACTGAACTCGACACGCGAATTTCCACTTCCGGATCCGTCGCTTCCTTTTTCGTTTTTCGCTGGTCTTCCCCTCCTGTTCCACCCCACTCTCACCACCTACCTCCCAGTCTTCGTCGAACGTTTTCTCAGTATCGATCAACGGGAGAGGAGGGACGAAATCACATACATTCTCCTCCTCGCCCTTGCGTCGTCCTTCTCGTTCCACACTATTTTTCTGCACACTGCATTGTCGTAAAGGGAAAATGAAAAGCGAAAGATACACAGGCAGAGAATGCGAAATCTGTGCGAGAATATGATACGTGCGACGCGTATTAAAGCGACATTAGCCGAATATAATATGTCAGAAGTCGACTGAGAAGAGTGGGGCTAATCGAGTCAAGTGTAATTATGTACATAGGTCTCGAGAGGAGATCTGTTTAATAATAATCGTTTGATGTTGATTCGTTCATATGGGCCAAGGGGCTGGAGAATTAGGGTCGTACTATTGGCAAAACAACCATCACCACTCTGTTCTCTATACAAATGCGAGAGCTTATAGATATGTGTATGTATGCGAAGTTTGCGCGTGAATTTATTTATTTAACCATAATTGGGCCGCCAATGTGCGCAAGGGATTTATCTGTAATTATGAACGGAAAAAAATACACAAAATATTGCGTCCTTAATTTTTTTTACAAATGTGGTAGTTTCATAAGACGTCACAGTCCGGGTCAGAGTTTCAACGACTAAAATAAATATTATTTTGTCAATAAACAGAAATATTTTCAATGAAAATATATGTATGTATGTAATATTCAATCAAAATTTGAGTTGATTTATTTGAGTATTTATTAAACTTTGAATCGATAGCAAGTGTAAGTTGGAAAATGTTGTGTTTTCTTGGTCATTATATCAAATAATCCGATGCGCTCCGATGTACCAACTTGCAATCTCTCGAAACTCGTTTACTCAACCTTTCGTCTGCTTAAACAGGAGTTTGTATATTGTATTCAAAATTGTTTATTGTATACATGTATGTAATATCTTGTGATCATTCATAGATTTTCAAGCTATTATCAAACCTTTAAAAAAACGTTGAAAAATTAGTTTATGTTTATCTCGTAAAATAAGTATTTCAATTTGTAAAAAATTTTCTAATATGTGTTTTGTATATATACATACAAACTCATATATACAATCTCGATGACGAAATACACTGAAAAAGATGGGTAAACGAGTCTTGAGATATTGCAAGTTGATGGAACGAGGTAGGTATATGTGATCAAAATTAAATCTTAGCGTATTTGATATAATAGTTAAAAAAAATATTAACTGAAGGATAAAATGTGTGTCTATTGATAGGAGATTAATTTTTAATTATGTATAATTTTAATGTTTAATTTTAAAAGAGGAAAATTGACATTATCTCTACAAACTTATTATTTTTAATTAGTTCACGTCTTATCAATTAAGATTTCAGTAAAATATAATGGTGTGAAATAACACCATTACATCCTTCAGTTTATTATAAAAAAAGTACGGTTGATTACACCGAGCAACAAAAAAATATCACATTTTTTACTTACTGGAGTGGAGACTAATTACTATTTAAATTTTACCCATTGAATTTGAGAATGATAATGATTTTTGCTTGTGTCTTCTCGTTTCTGAGATATAAGCGTATAAAAAATACGTCTTTAACTCAAAATCTAGAATTGATGTGCCAAAAGAATGGTATTGGAATCGATAATTCAATTTTTTTTTATTTATTTATTATTTCTATTGCTTTTAAAATACACATAATTATTTATCTAGTCAAAAATATACTTTTTTTAAAATGTCAAATTCGGATTCAGTGGGTCAAACTTAAAAATATTGATCCCCGGTATTTTTTTTTGTTGCTCAGTGTTAAGCTAAGCATTTGAAGCTAAAAACAAAATATTTTTCATCGAAATTAGTCATATAAATAATGTATAATTACCAACAGATTCATTGCGTGTCAAGTATTTGAAAGTATTTCAATTTATGTACATACATATAATAGATGAACTATAAAAGTTTGCCAATTTGATGAATTGGGTTAATATAAATTGCCATGGTTTCGACACGCGTCTCTACCAAATGGTAGCATCCATGGAGCTTAAAATTTAATATTGCCGATGGAAAGGGATTCGTTTTGTTTGCCCGACGACCGATAGAAACAGACTATAATTATATACACATATATTATATATAAATATAATAATGGAATAAATGTATATTTTATGTACATATGTTACAAAACTTCATCTATTGCTTTTCACTTCAGCGATATTTTGAACTATATATATATATATATATATATATATATATATATATATATATATATATATATATATATATATATATATATATTTTGACTTTTATTATTATTTTTATTGGATTATTTAATAGGCATAACCATTCGATGATATTTCATCGGGCTTATCACTAGTGTTATATACATAAGTTCCAGTATTCTGTTTAAGAATAATAAACTCTTTCCGGGAACTTTTTAAAAATCTTACATATGTACATATGTATGAGTAGTCGTCAATTGTTTGACCGTAGAAACTGGATGATATACCCGGTATCGCCCGAGGATATGTACATGTGTACTTAATATAATAATGGGTGGTAATGGGATTTTTTTTAAAGTTTCGACGGAGTCTCCGCGCTTGTATTTTGAGTTTGATGTAATTTTATTGTACATATTATGTTATGAATTTCAAGTATTACATGACGAACGCTAAAATCCCGTTACACTTGGTTAGGGAGACCAAGTAAATAAACTTGACTCGAAGCGATCGTCTTAATTTGCGACATAAAGCCCTCCAGCAACCTATGTACATATGCATAATATGTATTTCTGGACAATAGTAGAAAAATCACAGTGATTGTATACGATGTCGAAATATGTATGTGTCTGTACATATGTATACTTCCTGAATGCATCACATATCATATAGTCCTAGCGCAATTTAAATCTATTGATAACATGTACATATAAAATGACAAATTCTACATGAAATATTTCATTCCAATTTTACATTTCATACGACTGCATTTCCCGTTACAAGTCGTAGGTTGATTGTTGAAAATTTTCTGACGTGGAAAACAAATAACGCGAGCGCATACCGAGATACTTTACGACAAATATGACATTACGAGAACTCATATATGAAAAATTTATCAAGTCGATATTGGAATAACAGAACTAAAGGTATATACCTACATATGTATATGCATTCATCTAAAACCTAACGAATGTATGCATACATATTTTCCCCCGACTAAATAGTGTAAATTCTCAATTTGTAATTTTGTATAGTACATATTTTGAAGCATCTGCCCGAGCAAGCCCAAATTATTAATTTTTAAATAAGTAAATGTGATTATTTTGTAGGAAATTCTAGAATTGACATTGACAACGGGATTGTTTTCGAAATATTTGATTTTTTTTCAGTCTGTAAACTCTTTATTGTGATTATGTATTTTTTACAGCCACAGATAGTATGTAGATGTAGTTTATCTTTGAGTCTAAATATTTTATATGTATGTATGTATGTAGTTTTAACTGATTTAAAATAAATTGAATTAGCAAATAAGGAAATGCCAGTCAGCTTAGAACGATAAGATTATATATACATATATGTACATATGTATATATATATATATACATACATATATATATGCACATGTGATTTTGAATTCTACGTATCGATAAAATTATGCTCATAAGAAATGTCGATAAAAATTTAAATTAAATTATTTAAGCTGTTAAAAATAGCCTCGTAAAAAAAGATATTTTAAAAACAAACCTTTTTACTTTATCTATGTACGTAGTAACAATAGATGAAGTTTTGTGATCATGCGAAAATTCGAACTCGAGATTTTGACCGATTCGAACTCAGAATCGATCACTGATCACGTTTTCATGATCTAGAAAAAATGTGTGTGTGTGTGTGTGTGTGTGTGTCTGTGTGGGTGTGTATTTTGGGGATATTTTAAACACCGTTAGTCCTATCGAACTGAAACTTAGTATCGGTTACTGAAATTCTTATCGACACGACGTAAATTTTTTTCAAATTTTTAAGTTGACCGGAAATGGTACCTCGCCTTATAGGTGTCCTCTTTTTTTAAGTTTTTGAATTCAATTATCTCCCAAACCACTAACTGAATCGGACTGAATTTTTTTTAAATATAATACAAATAATAATTTTTATAACCTCATATTTTTTAAATATTTCTATCTGAACCGGAAGTAGTACTTTTACTCTAGAGAATCGAAGTTTTTTATGTTTTTTTCAGAAACTTTTTGGTTTATTGAACTGAAATTTCATATCTAGAAGTATAAGTTTAATACCAAGTTAATTATAAAATTTAGTTAGCATCCGTCAACCGGAAGTAGCAGTTTACTCTTGTTCGATTTTTCTTCCACTATTTTTTTCGACCCCTTAAGCATGTGTGTTCGTCACAAAAAAATTCAAGTATAATTCTTGTATCAATTTGATGAAAATAAAAAAAAATTATTATATTTTATAAACCGGAAGTGGGATTTTTTTCTCTTAGAAAGGTCGAAAATGTTGTGCCCACTACTCTGTCCACAACCCTGAACGTATTAAGCTGAAAATTTATATTTCTATCCTTTATGTACAAACTTAGAGCTGGTAGGGTTTTGCTCTGAATTCGTAAACCGAAAGTAGTATTTTTTTTTAAAACAATATTTCATTATTTTTTCATTCTTTTATTTTGACCTTTTAAATTGTTTTAAGCTTCTTGATATTTATTGTGTATAATAAAAATAGTAATTTTAAGTAAAAATAAAAAAAATCACTTAATTAATTGAACCGGAAGTGGGATTTTTTCCTCGTAGAAAGGTCAAAAATGTTGTGCCCACTACTCTGTCCACACCCCTGAACGTATTAAGCTGAAAATTTATATTTCTATCCTTTATGTACTAACTTAGAGCTGGTAGGGTTTTGGTCAGAATTCGTAAACCAGAAGTAGTATTTTTTTTTAAAACAATATTTCATTATTTTATTTTGACCTTTTAAATTGTTTTAAGCTTCTTGATATTTATTGTGTACTAGCTGTATTACCCGGCTTCGCTCAGTGTTTATAATATAAACCGCTTAAACATGACTAAGCTAATTTAATTAAAAAAAAAAAAAAAATTTAAAAATTTAAAAAAAAAATTAAAAAAAAATTAAAAAAAAAAAAAAAAAATCAAAAAAATAAATAAAAAAAAAATCAAAAAAAAAATTTAAAAAAATCAAAAAAAAAAATCAAATTTTTTTTTTGCCTTCTAGGGCTTCGCCCTCGGCACCCCCCTGAGCCTTTGCCTTCTAGGGCTTCGCCCCTCCACGCCCCATGAGCAATTGCCGTTTAGGGCTTCGCCCCCATGATCAGTTGCCTTTTAGGGCTTCGCCCCTCCGCGCCCCCATGATTCAAAGCCGTCTAGAGCTTCGCCCCCCTTAGTTAATGCCTTTTAGGGCTTCGCCCCCCGCGCCCCCAAGATTAATTGCCGTTTCGGGCTTCGCCCCCCTTAGTTAATGCCTTTTAGGGCTTCGCCCCTCCGCACCCCCATGATTAAATGCCGTCTAGGGCTTCGCCCCCCCTAGTTAATGCCTTTTAGGGCTTCGCCCCCCGCGCCCCCAAGATTAATTGCCGTTTAGGGCTTCGCCCCCCTTAGTTAATGCCTTTTAGGGCTTCGCCCCTCCGCGCCCCCACGATTAAATGCCGTCTAAGGCTTCGCCCCCATGATCAGTTGCCTTTTAGGGCTTCGCCCCTCCGCGCCCCCATGATTAATTGCCGTCTAGGGCTTCGCCCCCCTTAGTTAATGCCTATTAGGGCTTGCGCCCCATGAGGCTGGGCCCCCCGGGCCCCCTTCGGGGCCCCATGGGGCTGCGCCCCTTGTGGCGCCCCCTTTTGAGCCCCATGGGGCTGCGCCCCATGAGGCTGGGCCCCCCGGGCCCCCATTCGGGGCCCCACGGGGCTGCGCCCCTTGTGGCGCCCCCTTTTGAGCCCCATGGGGCTGCGCCCCATGAGGCTGGGCCCCCCGGGCCCCCTTCGGGGCCCCATGTGGCGCCCCCTTTTGAGCCCCATGGGGCTGCGCCCCATGAGGCTGGGCCCCCCGGGCCCCCTTCGGGGCCCCACGGGGCTGCGTCCCTTGTGGCGCCCCCTTTTGAGCCCCATGGGGCTGCGCCCCATGAGGCTGGGCCCCCCGGGCCCCCTTCGGGGCCCCACGGGGCCCCACGGGGCTGCGCCCCTTGTGGCGCCCCCTTTTGAGCCCCATGGGGCTGCGCCCCATGAGGCTGGGCCCCCCCGGGGCCCCACGGGGCTGCGCCCCTCGTGGCGCCCCCTTTTGAGCCCCATGGGGCTGCGCCCCATGAGGCTGGGCCCCCCGGGCCCCCTTCGGGGCCCCACGGGGCTGCGCCCCTTGTGGCGCCCCTGGCGGGGCCCCATGAAGCTACTCGCCTTGCGCCCCCGCGGGGGTGAATCCATTGAAACGAAAAAAACAAATCGGCGCCCATGGATCGAAAAAAAAAAAAATTCGAATCGCGTGTTCGATGACGTCACCGATCTACGGACGACGAAGACGACGACGACGACGACCAAGGATACATACAAAGTCTCTTTCCAAATTATAGATTAGATAATAAAAATAGTGGTTTTAAGTAAAAATAAAAAAAATTACTTAATTTAATGAACCGGAAGTGGGATTTTTTTCCTCGTAGAAAGGTCAAAAATGTTGTGCCCACTACTCTGTCCGCACCCCTGAACGTATTAAGCTGAAAATTTATATTTCTATCCTTTATGTACTAACTTAGAGCTGGTAGGGTTTTGGTCAGAATTCGTAAGCCGGAAGTAGTATTTTTTTTTAAAACAATATTTCAATATTTTATTTTGACCTTTAAAATTATTTTTATTTTCTTGATATTTAATGAGTATGATACTGATAGTGATTTTTAGTAATAAAAAAAATTTGAACACAATCAGACAACCGGAAGTAGAACTTTTGTTTTGTGCAAGTTTCCATACATTTGCGCTCAATTTGTATCGCTATCATAGTCATCAGTTCAATATCGAATTTTGTTTTGTAACCTTCTTATATTCCTCAAATACATAGATAAAGTCATGGGTTGGTCACACCCGAATTTTTTTAGTTGTGTATATAATATTAAGATATATAAATTATTATTTTGAATTAAAATACCAATAATTTTATTTTACTACCGCCATCTATGTATAAAACTAAAGACTATATAGACGTCAACCAGATTTCAAATTTGGAAAATTAAAACGCGTCTTAAACGATATTTTATCTCTATCGTAATGGCGGAGGATCCATTTACTTATATTGATGACCAAAACGAGCAATATGGCAAAGTATGAAAACGATCGGATAAGAGGCAAATTTTCCTCTGAATTGTAACCGTAAGTGAAATGTAAAGGAGGCTTAAAAGAGGACACCTATAAATTGAGGTCCCGATATCGATATCGATATAGAATTTCAGTAACCGATACTAAGTTTCAATTCGATAGGACTAACGGTGCTCGAAATTTTTTCCAAAATACCAGCCACGCATACTTACACACACACATATTTTTTTTTGACCATGAAAACGTGATCAGTGATCGATTCTGAGTTTGAATCTGTCAAAATCTTGAGTTTGATTTTTCGTATGTTCACAAAACTTCCTCCTTTGTTACTAGATACATACATATGTATGTATGTATGTACATATGTTTGTATATCTAGTAAAATTTTCAGTATTGTTCTTATGTGAATTTTGTACCTACATCAGCGGTTTCCAAACTTTATGCTACTACGCCTCCCTAAAAAAAATTTTTTTCCGCGCCTCCCTACCTTTTATTTTTTAATAGATATAATAATATAGACAGGTTTTAAATCATAAACATTTAAAAAAAAAAAATGACTGAACTCTACAATTGACAGAATAATAAAAAGGTTTTTCTATAACATAAATTTATACGAACACGTACATATATTCATTTTTATATTAAATTACTAATTAAACTACATCTAACACATCAAAATTGAATGCGAAGGATGTTGTTGTTTATTGGCACAAAGTTTATCAAATCTTGGGGGCAATATGGAGAGTGCCACTCGTAACTCCTTTTCGACTATTAACCTGGCTCGATATTTGGTTTTCATTGCAGCTACTGCCGAAAAGCCCGTTTCGCATAAATAAGACGTTACGAACGGTAGCAGCACTTGCATTTCTTTGCAATACAAAGATTCATACTCTCCACTAGGATTCATCCAAAATTTAATTATGGTTTCATTTTGAAACTTTTGTTTTAGTGAGCTATCACATGATAAGTCTATCAATTTTTATTTTTCGATGGTTGTCAGCTCGAATTCGTCTTTTTCATTGTAGTTAAATTGATTCTGTATCCACAAAAACTTTGAGAAATCACGGTCTTTGAAATAATTGGAAAAATGCAGCACTAAAACATCCAAGTGGTCGGTAAAAATATTTTTACTTGCTTCAATATTGGCTGTGGCCCAGAAATCTTTGGAAAGTGAAAACCTATCCAACCCATTCTTTTGTAAATTTGATTTCCATAACTTTAATTTTTTAATGAAAGCTTTTACTTTGTCTTTTTGAACAAGTGGGTGTATTTGTGATCCCTGCATTGATTTATTTAAACCGCTCAATTTTCCAAAAATTTCAACCAAATAGACAAGTTTAACAATAAAATTATCGTTCGTCCACAAATGTGCCTCTTCATGTTGGTTTTCTTCGAGAAAGGTTGCTATTTCTTCTTTGAGTTCAAACACTCTTTAGAATCATTTTTGCACGAGATTGCCAGCGAACTTCACAATAATACAAAAGTGAGGTATAATTGGCTTTCATATCAGCACACAGCTTTGCAAACAGCCTTGCTCTCAAAGGACTATTCTTAATGTAGTTTATAATTTTTATATATTTTGTAAAAATGCTGTTCGGTTCCTCGCTCATATTTTTTGACAATAGAGCTGCTCTGAGAATCATACAGTGTGTCCAAATAGCATGTGGTGCTTTCTTTTTGATCAATGCTTTAAGCCTTGCTTTGTATCCGGCCATTGAGTGAGCTCCGTCGGTACACAGTCCAATTATTATTTTATGTCGTTCACAACGCAATTATTTCACTTTATCTCGTTTTCTTCAACAAAACTGTCTATTATATTAAAAATTTCAATGGATGTGGTCTTCCCAAGAATGTGTTTGCAAAATAATATATCTTCTTATATATTATAATCCGCGACATATGCAATTAAATGGGCATCTTTAGCTAAAACAGAGCGTATGCAAAGGCGCAATTTTTAAAATCTTCTTCTCCGGATAATTTTTTATAGGAATTAAATGTACATATATATAAAAATGAAAGAAAAATAAAAATAAACATTCATGCATTGAATTTTTACTGCTACGATATGAAGTTTTATTTATTTGTAGATATTATGGTATGAAAATTATTTTTTTATTAAAAAGTTTTGGCGCCTCCCCTCGCAATAGTCCGCGCCTCCCAGTTTGGAAACCGCTGACCTACATACATATGTACATGCATAGATATTTTGATCAATACAGTATCGATTTTTGATTGAATTCGAACGATTTAAAAAATATATTATGTGTTTGTTTTAGTATGAAGATTAATTGGAATACTGTTAATTCTTATCGCATTGAAATGTTTTATTTGTAAGTAAAATGCGTTGTATCTTTTTTAATTTTTTTGTTCAACCGGAAGTTGTACTCCTCCTTATATATTATATAAGTATTTATTTAAGTTTTTCTTTGGTTTTATTTCTAAGAATTATATTTTTTGAATATTATTATTTTTTAAACCACAACTAGTAATTTTACACTTTTGAGGTTTTCCTGCTTTCTTCGAAAATATTTGGCGTATTGAATAATTATCATTTGTAACAAATGTAAATTTACGATGCGGTGCAAACGATCGACAAGCGCCAGACTGAACCACAGATTAACGATACGTGTACCTTATGCGTGCGCACTGCTCGCACTTTCACTAAGCGAAATCTACTCGAATTCCCGACATACCTACCCCGTATACGTTCTGTGCTTCTGATACTTTTGTTCCGAATTTTGCCTTATTAAACTCGCCAGAAAGATCTAACTCAATTTTAATAATTACCATTAGAATAATTGCATCTGTGCACATCGAAAGGTTACTCGTCATCTGATGTGCAATCAATCATTCGTGAAATCGAGAATTGCGTTTAAAGCAGCCATCCAGTTAATCTGTGGTTTAGACTGTCTGGCGCTTGTCGGTCGTTTCCAAATTTAACAGCCGAAAGTATTTGTTTATTCTTGTTTGCATTTTCTATCATATTTCGATCTATTGAATTTTTTTATTTTTACACATCACCTTTACGTTTTTATAATAAATTAAATTACAATCCCCACATTAATATTTCGTAAAAAATGAAAAACGAATTTTCTTAGATTTTTGATAAATATAATAAAAACTAAATCAATTGCACACATTGCGATTCATTTATTTTGCATGACAATATTACTATTATTATTATGTTTTTAATTTATTTTTACCACGGTGTTAGGATTGCCCCCAGGAAACACCTGAGGTCAACTTTGTTCAAATGTATGTACATATGTATATACAAATTTGGTAGTAGCAATGGAATCAGATAAATTGCCAAACTCTGATAGGAAACGATCGACTTCGATATCTGGCCAACAGCACTGGATCATGGCTCAAACCTATGACCCCTCAGTTATTACCATCATACGATCTCGACTGTTGCTAGTTTAAAAAAAAGGAGATTTAAAAAAAATCCGATATACTTTTCACAAATAAATGTCTGGACGCAACACGTATTAGAAATTAAACGAAATTTAAAAAATGAGCATTGATTTCCTTCATACTGTGACATTTCTAATTGTTAATTGTATAGGGATTGATATATTTAAATATGTATGTATGTACATACATACATATGTATGTAGATAGTTTAGTATAATATAAAATTGGCATTTTATGTATCGGCCTATTCGGTGCATTCCACAGTATACGGCGTGCGCGATTCGTATATAGTTTGCCGAATTCGATCGTAGATGTCTAGAAATTCTCGACGAGGCCCTTTATAAGGGCGGCGTATATAAAAATGTAAATTCTTGTAATAATCGGCAGTGGGTCGGCGGATCGATGCGAGCCCCTGCTCTAGTCGTAAATATCGCGCGATTTACATTTCATAAGCGGAGGGTTGACATTTTATATTCCAATATAGCCGCCGGGGTGCGAGAGCCCTTCGAATGGGCGCACAAAAGGGCCGGCTGGAATTAAGAGGAATCATTCTGCTGGACGGCGAGTAACGTGACGCTCGGAAAAACCACCCCCTTCCCTTCTCCCACCTTTCCAACAATGGGGATCGAAAAATTGCGCTGCAAGGAAAATAGTGCGATGAGCTTTGAGTAGTGTTTCCATCAGTGTTTACAATGTTATGTTATGTATTATATGATGTGGTACATTTTTTCGGGTGTTATTAAAGTAAAACGATCAAAAAACGAATTTTTTTATATATATTTGAAGAAGATCATTTTTAACTAAATTGATCTCTCATAATTTGGTGTTGATCGTTTCTAAAATAATTCCATATTTATATCAATAGTTGTATTGCTACAGATCTTTATGTGTATGAGGCACTTACTGCATTTACATATATCACACTTAACGCAATCAGATTAATCGTGATCGTTTCAGTAATATAAAAAGACCATTCGTAATTCTAGACATTGACAATGACTTAATGGGATAAAATTTAATTATTGTAATGCGGCTAAAATTGATCACAACTCGCAATGAATATAGCTCTACTTGATTACAATTAACGTGACTAGTCATAGTTTGTACTTAATTAATGCAATGATTTTTGTTGAAATCTTCTCGTTTATGAGATTTAAGCATTTTAAAAAAATATGAAATTTTTACAGATTGTCGGCTTTTGCAGTATTTAACTCAAAATTTAGTATTGCTGTGACAAAAGTAAGTATTGGAATCAATAGACAAATGTTTTTTCTATTGAGCGTTATTTTTAATTGCTTTAAAATATTTATAATTAATTATCCAACGAATTTTAAAAGCCCAAAATTAGCTCTTTTTTACGTTATTTACACTTTTTATGGAGCTATTATTTATTTATTTACAAGTCAAAACCATTTTAATACAATGAAACATAAAATTACATGAGAATAATAACAAAAGAAAAATATCAATAGATAAAAGTAAATACATACATATGTTATTTAATCATATGAGCCCATTACATTTGAATGTGGCAAAAGTCCACTTTCTTCATTTCGAGAAATATCTCGCAAAATATTTAAAAATACTAGTGGCTTGTAATATGTTTATTCTGCTTTTCAGAGATTTTTTGCATACATATGTATATTGAATTAAAATAATTGATAACAATTTGTGAATTAAGTCAAACAGAAATAATATTTTTGGAACTGAAAATTGGACTTTCGTTCCTTTCAAATATAACGGCTCATATATGTACATACATATGATACAATATAACAAAAACATACAAACCGAAAATGTAATGTAATTTTAAGGTACATAAAAAGTAGTATTTATAATTAAAAACTAATAATAATTTTATATCCATTGGGCCAGTTTTATGTTTTATTGCGTTTACAAGGAATGGTTTTCAATCTGAATATATATTTTTTATTTTTTGGTACCAGTTCAAGCGTTAAATGATTTCGAATGATTGGATAAATGTTATCAGATGTATGTGTGTACGTAGTGAAATTACACATACTCAATGTTGTAAATAATTTCCCAAAAGTTTTAACTTTAGATAAAATACAAAAATTTCAAAATTCATTAACTCGCGAGACATACACACATATGTGTAATAACAGTGTCTCCGTGTTACTTGAGAGCTAGGGCTTCCAAGCCGGTTTAAATCGAAACCGAAAAGCCGGCTTTTTGAAAAATGTTCAAAAACCGGCTTTTTTATCTCGATCAATCGGCTTTTTAAGGTTTTCTTTAGTTAATGTTTTTTTCCTCAAAACTAACAGTTATGAATTTAAAATTTCTATGAAATATCAAAATAAATGTGTACATATATCCAACCTTTCTACTTGAATAGGCGAATATCAGCAATTAACGGTGGCTTTGAGATTTATTTATGGAAGAAGACCAGATCATAAACCAATAAAATATGATTGAAAGTAGTTTCAATAACCTACACAAGGCCTTTCAAAATTTCGGCGAATTGGGTTTTCCATAATTTGTAGTTTTTGCGTGTTCAGGTATAAAAGTATAGAAAACGTTATCGTAAGTAAGAATTCGTTCTTGTTTTAAGATATAATAGATGTGTAAAATAACTTTGAAATATGGAAATATATCATAGTTAATTACGTTTTCGAACACAAATTCATCTCAGCAGTGTTTCTATTCACCATTCCACGATAACAGTTTTTCCACGAGGTAAGACATTATTTTTTTTTAATATATTCATGATAGCAGCTTATTTAAATCATTTAATTATTTGTGCGTATTCAGGATCTACCATTTTACGGCTGTGATATATAATACCAATTTTATTATGTGTCATATTTGTAATAATAATATATTATAATGATCTTATGGAAGTTCATAATGTTTTTAATTCAATTTAATTTATAAGCAATTTTTTTTTGCATAATATAATATGTATATATGTAAGTATGTATTTACAATTTTTTTTCCATATAAAAATTTAAAACTTAAGAAAAATCCAAATTTTCTGAAACCGGTGAAAGCCGATTACCCGAATTTTTATTTGTAAAAAAACCAAAACCGGCTTTTTCTTTTGGGCGTTTTTTTGGAACCCCTACTTGAGAGCATTGTGTTTCGCGGATGATGGAATGCTTGTGCGTCTCGTGTCTCCGTGTCTTAACTTTGAAAGCTGTAGATGTCAAAATATACACTCACTAACTAGTAAATGCGTACGCCTTCGTCCCCTCTCCAAAGTCTTGTTTGTTTTTGATCGAAGGATTTCACCGAAGGGGAATCCCCCCTTTCAATATGCGAGCGAAAGCCTCAGAGTGCCATACATAAATGTGAGGTGTAAGCGGCTTAAACACTGTCAACGCAAAAATATAACACCTTTAATTACCACTCCAGGACCACGGTTCCCGTAGGACACATCCAAAGGGCTCGCCCGGCTCATGTGTTTGTCACTAACCAGAATTTATGCGCGGTCATTTCGCTCACAAATAGCTCCGGCGAGTTTCCTTACTTTTTTCCTTCTTTCCTTCCCTTTTTCCCAAAACGCTCCCTCTCCCAGTCGACGCTCTCGCCCTACGTCCTTCTGTCCCTTTCTTCTTTCTTCCCACGCACACGTGTATACTCCCACATGTGGGTATCCTTACACATATTGCCAATTTGGCGTTGAAAAAAAAGGTATCACTCTTCGTTCTTTGTCGCACATGTCGCCTCGCGTGGAAAATGCATTTTCCGAAGTTTCCGATCGAACATCGGCGTATCTATAGGGCCTCAACAAAGACAAGATTTCTCTTACTAATAAATATAAATTGTATACTCGCGCGCATAAAATAATGTTTTATATCCCACCGCTGCCACCAATTTTGCTATGTTTTATAATCATACTTTTATATTTCAAATGTTCGTGTTCACGTTTCAGGCCCTGCCATCAATATTTTACATCATTAGCGTTTCAGGAGTTGTTTCTATTTTTATAATTAATTTTATGTTTCGGTTTTCTTTCCGGCAAAAGTAACGGTTATTCCGGTTTTCGGTTTTCGATTCGGGTCCCTGTATAGCTCAATAAAAAAAAATGCTAGACAAAACAAAATTATAATATTATATATGGGAAAGCTCGCCAAATAAATTACGATATTATATCCATGGGTGTGAATCAGTTAATAATTTTTGATTTCGCATCGAATAGAACTAGATAATATGCTTTGTTCTTTTTTATTTTGGTAATTAATGTATGTGTGTACATATGAGTCCAATTTTCAGTTTCAAAAACGCTATTTCTGTTTGAATTAATTCACAAATTCTGGACATATGTCCAGAATCTCGGAAAAACAGAATAAGCGTATTAGAAAGCACCATATTTTTAAAGATTGTTACACGCAAAACATTATATTTGATGTCTTGCGAAATATTCCTCGAAATGAACAAATGTGTACTCATGCCACTTTAAAATATAGCGGCTGATATGTATGTAAATGCATATGTGGTATTTTTTTACGTTTAGTCATTGATTTTTTTTCTCCACAAAATCGATTCATATATGTATGTATAATAGATGGAAAAAGTAATCAAACAAGTACAGTCGGCGGGTTCGTAGACGGGCGAGGATCAATTAGTTAACCAAATCGGGTCGCTTAGAGGCAAATAGACACTTTAGTGGGCTCGTATATCTCTATTCAACACAGAGCGTAGATAATCTAACCCAATCCGATCGCCAAACCCAGACCGACTCGATTTACATCGCAGCTTCCGCCGCTGTACCAAAAGCAGAATAATTGACGATTCGTTATGCGATTATTTGTTTAGGACAGTGTAACCTCAAATCGTATAAGAAAATTCGCGGCACCATAGATGATTTCGATTTGCATTTTTAAACCCGTCATTTTGGTTTTCCATTTGGAGCAAAGCTCTTGGATGCAGAATAAACATAAAAATTGAAAATGTATCCCAATCGGCGATCAATGTAAATACAATAAATTATTATTTTCATAATATATAAATTGACAGAAGACGATTGCAAAATAAACATGATCAAATTGAGATTTTTGGATATATCCAAGTGTCTTCGATTTAACATTGGGAAAAACTGTGTAAGAACAGTTTAATGTTATAAGATTATACATATGATGTTTGATTTTGGTTTCTACAATTGAAATGTGGAGCCGAATTAAGATTTATGTTGTATTTTACGATTTTACGGGAGGGCCATATAATAAAGTACTAATGCACTCTGCGATGAACGATAAAACAGTAACGCAACACATATGTACATACATACATATATACATAATACATATCTTTATTCTACTAACGATCTATAACATTTTATATTTTGATTTTATTTTTGAATCTCTATTGCATTTAAATTAATAATGCAATTTCCTTTATCATATAAAGTAAATAGAAAAAAAAAATAATAGCCTTTTATTTTGTTTTTATAACGACGGAAAATAATGGATAACAAAACGACTCACAAAGTGTTCATAATATTTATTTTATTTAAAAAAATCAATACCACAGAGACTTGACAGGTTGCCCCAAAGCGTCAATGTGATTATAATACAAATAATAAAAATCATAAATAAAAAAAACATAAAAAAATAATAAAAATCATAAATAAAAAAAAACATCATAAAAAAATAATAAAAATCAAGTAAAAAATATGTACACAAAATAAAAACAAAGAAATAAGATTGAAATTTATATCGTGCTATTTAGGATGTGTTCCACCAACTCAACATAACTGGCATCGAATAGGTCCAAGTAATGTGCCAGTAAGTTAAGGAGTCGAACAGCTCTCGAGAGGGGGGAGTTCATGAGCACGTTTGATTTAGCCCTAATTGGCAAAAATATATCATGTTTTCTTAAAACTCTACGATTTTACGGGGCCCAGAATTTTAGTTTCTCCAGGATAGTGGAATCTCTCCTCTAAGTAATTTTACGAAATGTTTCCCAAGAAATAAATCTCTTCTCTTTGCCAGGGAGTTGAAACCCAAAGATCCCAAGACAAAGGCACTAGGGAACAGATATGGATAAAATCCAAATGTCTTCAGATATAAAAATCTAAGGAATTTTCTTTGGACTCGTTCCAACATTAGAGAGTAACGAAGTTGATAGGGAGACCATATAATGGAGCCAAACTCGAGCACACTGCGAACTAATGTACAATATAAGAGACGAATGGCAGTGAGCCCTAGTTCGGACGAATTTCGGATTACGAATCCAAAGATTTTTGTTGCCCTATCACAGATATTCTCAATGTGAATGTTGAAACTCCAACTATTTTCGAAGACTATTCCCAGATCAGATATAAATAGTTCTCTCTGAAGAAGAGAATCATGAAATTTATACGGATATTTAATTGGAGAACGAGAACGAGAGTAAGAAATGACCCGACACTTTAGGATATTGAAGGGAAGTTTATTAACATTAGCCCATTCATAAATAGAATTCAAATCCTCTTGCAAATAAAGAGCGTCAGGTAAATCAATTATTCTCTTATAGATTTTTAAGTCATCCGCATATAACAGCGGTTTCCAAACTGGGAGGCGCGCCTCCCTGGGGAGGCGCGGACTATTGCCAGGGGAGGCGCCAAAACTTTTATAAAAAAATAATTTTCATACCATAATATCTACAAATAAATTTCATATCGTAGCTTAACAGTAAAAATTCAATGCATGAATGTTTATTTTTATTTTTCTTTCATTTTTATATCTACATTTAATTCCTATAAAAAAATATCCGGAGAGGAAGATTTTAAAAATCGCGCCTTTGCAAACGCTCTTTTTCGGTAATGCACAAAACGACCGCTAGTTGCATGAAACAATAACCTCAAATTTAAAAGTCACTCGTGGCTGAAGTGTCAACTGAAGCGTATTGTCGGGATGTGATATTGTTTTTATCGTGATTTATTTCTGAAAATAATAGTTAGTATATTTTTATAATTACATTTCATTATTATTTTTTTAAATTATATCAATAAAATATTTTTTAGCCGAATGGATAAATTTTTGAGTGATTACAAGAGAAAAGTCGACAATAATGAAGATACTGATGCTTATATAAGTGGGAATAAAAGCAAAAAAGAACAAGGAGATAAAGCTTTGAAGAAAAGACGATACAGTTCATCGAAATAATAGTTAATATATTTTTATAATTACAATTCATTATTATTTATTTTAAATTATATCAATAAAATATTTTTTAGCCGAATGGATAAATTTTTGAGTGGTTACAAGAGAAAAGTCGACAATAATGAAGATACTGATGCTTATACAAGTGGAAATAAAATCAAAAAAGGACAAGGAGATAAAGCTTAAAGTGTTATTATAGATGGTTTGGAAAAACCAATGTGTTTGTTGTGTTCGAAAGTTTTGGTTTCAGATAGTATGAGACCAGTCAAATTAAAACGGCACCTAGAAACTCTACATTCTGAATACGTTGAAAAGCCCATAGAATTTTTTCAAAGAAAATTGGATGAGATAAATATTCAGAAGCAAACGTTCAAAAAAATACTTTCAGTTACACCAAACGCATTATTGGCTTCGTACCATGTCTCTTACCGAATTGCAAAATGTAAGAAAGCACACATAATAGGAGAAACCCTACTTTTGCCAGCAGCTGTTGATATGGTTCGAATAATGTTCGGCGAATCGTATGCAAAACAGTTGAGACAAATTCCACTAGCTGATAATACAGTCGGAAGGAGAATCAATGATATATCTGAAGATATTTGCGATCAATTAGTTTCTCGGCTTTGTACTTCAAAATTCGCAATACAAGTAGATGAGGCAACTGATATAGCTAAAGATGCCCATTAAATTGCATATGTTCGATATGTCGCGGATAATAATATATTAGAAGATATATTATTTTGCAAACCCATTCTTGGGAAGACCACATCCATTGAAATTTTTAATATAATAGACAGTTTTTTTGAAGAAAACGACATAAAGTGGAATAATTGCGTTGGATTGTGTACCGACGGAGCTCACTCAATGTCCGGACACAAAGCAGGTCTTCAAGCATTGGTCAAAAAGAAAGCACCACATGCTATCTGGACGCACTGTATGCTTCACAGAGCAGCTCTAGTGTCAAAAAAATATGAGCGAGGAACTGAACAGCATTTTTACAAAAGTTATAAAAATTATAAACTACATTAAGAACAGTCCTTTGAGAGCAAGGCTGTTCGCAAAGCTGTGTGCTGATATGGAAGATAATTATACCTCACTTTTGTATTATTGTGAAGTTCGCTGGCTATCTCGTGCAAAAATGATTCAAAGGGTGTTTGAACTCAAAGAAGAAATAGCAACCTTTCTCGAAGAAAACCAACATCAAGAGGCACATTTGTGAACGAACGACAATTTTATTGTTAAACTTGCCTATTTGGTTGAAATTTTTGGAAAATTGGGCGGTTTAAATAAATCAATGCAGGGATCACAAAAACATCCATTTGTTCAAAAAGACAAAGTAAAAGCTTTCATTAAAAAGTTCAAGTTATGAAAATCAAATTTACCAAAGAATGAGTTGGATATGTTTTCACTTTCCAAAGATTTCTGGGCCACAGCCAATATTGAAGCAAGTAAAAATCTTTTTATTGACCACTTGGATGGCTTAGTGCTGCATTTTTCCAATTATTTCAAAGACCTTGATTTCTAAAAGTTTTTGTGGATATAGAATCCATTTAACTACAATGAAGAAGACGAATTCGAGCTGACAACCATCGAAAATGAAAAATTGATAGAATTATCATGCGATAGCTCACTAAAACAAAAGTTTCAAAATGAAACCATAATTAAATTTTGGATGAATCTTAGTGGAGAGTATGAATCTTTGTATTACAAAGCAATGCAAGTGCTTCTACCGTTTGTAACATCTTATTTATGCGAAACGGGCTTTTCGGCACTAGCTGCAATGAAAACCAAATATCGAGCCAGGTTAATAGTCGAAAAGGAGTTACGAGTGGCACTCTCCATATTGCCCCCAAGATTTGATAAACTTTGTGCCAACAAACAACAACATCCGTCGCATTAAATTTTGATGTGTTAGATGTAGTTTATTATAAAAATAAATATACGTGTTTGTATAAATTTATGTTATAGCAAAACCTTTTTATTATTCTGTCTATTGTAGGGTTAAGTTATTTTTTTAAAATAAAGGTTTATTATTTAAAACGTGTCTATATTATTATATCTATTAAAAAATAAAAGGTGGGGAGGCGCGGCAAAAAAAATTTTTTTTTAGGGAGGCGTAGTAGCATAAAGTTTGGAAACCGCTGGCATATAATAAAAATTTAGAATGGTGAATAGAAGATTGAATATCGTAATCAATCTTCGCTAAACTTAACCCAATGAATTCAAATATGAAAATGATCTTTTTTCGCTTGCTCTCTTTTAAGAGTTGTGAGCGTTTAAATAGAAAGGAAATTTGTTATTAGATTTTTTGGCTTTTGCAGACTTTAATTCAAAATCCAATATTACTGTGCCAAAGTATTGGAATCAATAGTTAAATATTTTTTCTATCAATCGCGATTTCTCGTTGCTTTGAAATACTTATAATTAATTATCTAGCGAATTTTAAAATATTTTTTTCTGTAATATTATGAGCTAGTTTGAAATAATATTAAAAATTAATCCACTAATTTTTCCACAGATAAAACATCTAACTATTGATTCCAATACTCATTTCTGACTCTCAATCAAAAGTGATCCAACAAAATTCATTGTCGTATTCGAATTTAGTGAGTCAAAATGAGTTAAGATTAATTAGGTTCCGTTTCTTTGTTGCTCACTGTAATTATCGGTAGAAATTAAAACTATCTAATTAATGAAATTAAAACTAGCTCCAAATCAAATCGTGCATTTTAAAATTATGATTGTTTTCCCAATTTGCTTATAAATTGTCTTTGTATAATAATAATAGTAAGAAGAATTAAATACGTTGAAAAGCGGGAACGGAGTGTTAATGTTTAATAGACGGTATAGTACAGTTGCATCTCATCATTATCGTGTTACACTTGAACATTATGTGCCATAGCGTGAGGAAAATGCTTAATGCGTTTTCCACGAGGCGTCGATTGACGTCGCAATAGGTGGAATACGAAAGGGAAACATCTGTGCTAACTACCCTGAACACTCCCCATACCTCCCCTTAGGAGTAATTTTCCGCCGATTTCCGCGATTTTCCGACCCGACTACGCAAACGGAACCGTCTTTCAAAACGACTATGTACGTACAACGACTATGTACATATGTATGTATGAATGTACAACGTTGAAATCGCTTGTTAATATAATTTTACGCATTACACACTCGCGTCTACTAATCGAGCAACCTTTAAAAGGTAAATAAGGTATCAAATGACCTAAAGCAACATAACCTAAGTACATATGCCAATCACACAATATGTATTCAAATAAAATATATTTATTAAAATACTACTAGCTTGACAGGAGCTATAAGAAATATTTATTGATAAATAAAGTAACGTCTCGCATACTAAGCTTTCCAAGCTCCAAATAATACAAAATAAATCCCTAAAATTAATTTATAATACACCCATATATACTAACTTGAAAAAACTGCATGCCATAAATAATATTCCGTTCGTTACATATATTACTAACAAACTAACCAATAGATTATATGACAGAATAACTAATAACAATATTAACACACTTGTGAAGAGTCTCGGTGATTACAACAAAATGTCTATACCCTTCAGGTATAACCACAGATTAGCTAAACACAATCTGCTTTAGGTGATCGACTTTAGAGAGTCTTTAATTAATATTATGTATTGGATGTATTATGAGCATTTATACGAATTTTAAATAGGTTTTTGAGCTCTTTTTCCTATTATGCTGTACATTAACATTAGAATAATATAATACTATTATTACTAACAAAATTAAATTAAAGTTGTAAAATAGAAAATGATCAGTGGATCAGTAGCTATTAAAATAGATATAAGATGTGTTGTGAACATAATTTAGCAATAATAAAAAGCATTTAAAAATCAAAATCAAATGTATACAATAGAATTGCATTTTATGAAGTTGAGGGGTGTGAAAATAGTGAAAAATTATTTGCTCACCTATATTTATGTATGTATCAAACCACTTTGATCAACCTTAATCAAACCACTTTAGTTGACATTGCATCAATATTATTCCGAATTCGCTTGTTTAAAAATAATATTATTCGTTTGCTTGAAATCTCACTCAGAGGACGCCTCTCTTGAAATGTCATACATTTTCCAGCTATGGGGAGGTGTGGGGCAAAAGGGAGAGATCTCCCCACGTCGGCATTTTCATGTCGTTTGTCTCCGGTGCAATTCCCGGATAGTCGGTAAACTACGGGCTCGGTGACTCGTTCATCATGCGAGCCGCAGATTGAGAATCGCGGCGAATCCGTATTGACAGGATATTTGTTGTCACCTTCCACAGCACTGTGCGGTACTCACAGATGCCTCACCCCATGCTCATCCTTGTGGGACAGACATTTTTTATCGGCAAAACCTGTATTACATATATGCTGCGATGCGAAAACGAAACCCATACATACATCTACATATGTACATATGTATGTTAGTGCATATTTTTTTGAATACTGAAGGACCTCAAGAGTTGAAACACAATTTAAATTTGGAAAATCATTTTAAAACTGTGTAAGGGGAGATAAAAGGCAGTTCTAATTGACGGTACTTTTGAACAAAATTACGAACTTGATGCGATTTCATAGTTCAGTACAGTTCTGAAAACAAACAAAGCTCATATTCAAAACGGCGTGAAATAAATAATTGAAATTTAAATAATTTAAAATTGACAAAAATGTGATTTTTAAATAGTATTTTTTTGAATTATCATTACAATAACACTATGATACATATCTGTCATAACCATGAAGTTGAAATTTTTCACGAAAAAAATACTTAGACTATCATTTTTTTGATTTTTAAATGCTTTTTATTATTACTAAATTATGTTGACAATACATCCTATATCTATTTAAATAGCTCCGGATCTAGTGAACATTTTCTATTTTACAATTAATTTTGTTAGTAATCATAATTATATTATTCTAATGTTAATGTATAGCAGAATAGAAAAAAGAGCTCAAAAACCTATTTACAATTCTTATAAATGCTCATAATACATCTAATACATAATATTAATTAAGACCTAAAGCAGATTGTGTTTAGGTAATCTGTGTTTATACCTGAAGGTTATAAACATTTCGTTTAGACTATCATAGGAATATATACTGGGGCAAAATCATACAAATATCTATGTACATATATTACTATATTTACAAAAATGTAAAATCTGGATTAAGTCTAAATGATTCATTGAATCCTGTATATGTGTTCATACAGACATATATGTATGTTTATATGTATATTTATATGAATTTATATGAATTTTGTGTGAAGAAACTTCTCTTTAATATATTGCGGAAGCGTGGTGGAAATGGGCATAATTGACGGAAGAAACCCATAAACACTTTTTTATCTCTTTTTTCCATTAAAGAAAGGGAATAAAAGTAAGAAAACTAGTTTTTGAAAGTATTAATGTGTACGAACAATTTATTTCAATTTAATGCAGCACACTTTAATAAAAAAAGGGCATAATTCACATTTACTAGAATATAAAGGAATGACAGTTGCGAACTTGATTCGCATATCTCGTTGGGATTTTATTCATGTATGTATGTATTTTTGTATGTATGTAAAATAATAAATATTTAAAATGAAATAAAGCAATTGAAATGGGTGCTAATAAATTGAACTTTAATTTTGATCATATTCACTTTCATAATCATAATGTACAGTCATAACTCATATATCGCACGAAAACTTTGTTAAATTATTCAAGTTTAAGTATATGTATTCAAAATTAAATAAATTATTCCAACATTAAAAAATATATCAGACGTGAAAAATATTATTATCAATGGAATTTATTTATTTGCACTATAAAATTACTAAATCAAACGGTTTTTTTTTTACTGGCAACGTTATA
Organism: Arctopsyche grandis; assembly: GCF_051622035.1. NCBI lineage: Eukaryota > Metazoa > Arthropoda > Insecta > Trichoptera > Hydropsychidae > Arctopsyche > Arctopsyche grandis. Next base: position 24,794,705 of record NC_135356.1, on the reverse strand, counting down.
TTTCCAATAAATTACGTTTTTGTACACAACTTTCTTTTTATTTGTGTTTCAAACTGTTTCACAACAGACGTGGGGTAAAATGAAATGACAACCCTAACCAACTCAGTTTTAAACAAAATTATTTCTTCAAAAATATCTCAAATATTCAATCGCCAACTGAAAACCATTCAATTAAAAATGATTTCTAAATTTAAGTGCATGATATTTAACATATGTATGTCAGGCATATAGCGAGCATTTAGATTGTTTTTTTGGTGATTTTGGGGATATATGTATGTATACATATAGGTAGTATATACATATGTACGTAGTTTGGTACAATATAATATATTGTAGAATAATGGACGAGTCATGTGTGCGGTTGGTTGCAGTTTAATATGGAGCTCTCGATTTTCCAGTTAATTTGGAATGCGGAATTGCGGTCGTTATTTATGGCCGTAAAATTAGCTCCGTACCGGATCGACACTGTTCCCGAAAAATTATTCGAAGAGAGTCGCTTACGATTAATCGTTCGAAAGGTAAACGCCTCGTAGGAAAATTTTGCAAACTATGAATTATAAAAATAAAATCACCCAGTTGATAGTACAAAAAAAAAATTATAAGAAAATATGAAACAATAAAAGTAAAAATAAAATTTTCGGTTGAAAATAAATAAAAACATACTGTTTCCTGAAATGTGTTTCGTACTAACTAAGCACAATTGTATAATATCGATATAATTTTTAACTCAATCTCTTCGGCAGACGAAGAAATAAAATGTATAACAAAATTATAATACTGTCGCATAAGTGTGGGTCCAAATGAAAAGCCAAAGTCGCTTCACAGCATTTATTGAATAATTCAGGAGGTCCACACGCAGCCAACGCTCGCTCCAGAATAATCTAATTTGGCCTAAGTACCTCCTTATAAAGGACAAGTTGCTCACCACAGCTTCCCCGATCTGTTTATGTATCTATTGTCTAGGCACGTACAGTTTTAAGTGAGTCTCACACTCTCGCAATTTCAAACTCTGTTTCTGAGAATTCTAGTGGCTTCTCACTGAGTTCCGTTAGGTCAATTCGGGGGTCTCCATTGTTAACCCCCGAATGCATTTAGACAGCGGATACTCTCTCTCGTATTCCCACGTTACAATATATATCAAAACGGACGGGATATATGTATGTATGTATGTATTGCGAGTATATCAACGAGTATGGAGATTTCAAAAAAGCAAATTTTAGAATACCAGGAGTATGCGTTATGAACAGGGATGTGGCGTGACAACCGTGTCGAGGAGACAGCGTCTAACATGTGCTCCTGATATTAAGCGAGTTGGAACGGGTGGCGTTAGCGTCAGATGCGCTGCGCGGGAGCATACACACATACACATATCCACGAAGTTACATACACATACATTCATTCATTTCGACGCTGGCGAACGGGAGGCGTTTAATGAGTGCTCGATTTTTACTATTAATACGTGTGGGCGCTTTTAAATTACCTTACACTATGTTTATATAAATTTATGTATAACATATACATTTAAGGTCTGAACGCACTATGCGTCAGTCGACCGATACGACACGACACGTCAGAACGCGACCAAATATTGTTTGTATGAAATAGTATGGGACATCACGCACTACACGTCACGCGACAGAGTTGCCTTTTGTATCAACTTCGACGCTGCCGTGTCGTGTCGTGTCGTAGCGGTCGACTGACGCATAGTGCGTTCAGACCTTTATTTTAATTCGTGTATCAATTCCTTTCCGAAGCCACCCGTTGAAATCAACGTGCACGACACTAGTAATAAATAAAGAAAAAGAGGCAATCTACATATGTATACGCATACAACATAATATATAAGACGAGGTACTAATTCAAGTCGGGTGACATTTTTAAAAAAAATCACATACATATACATATATTTATGGAGTTCAAATTTTCCGTAAAATACAGATACACACAGAGATATATTCCTAAAACCAAAATCACGTGGTTAGTGAATGCTACTCGTTACAAATCAGTGAAATTGTTTTCAAACTCTGTAATTTTAGCTCATTGCGACACCAGAATAATAATCTTTTTTTTTTTAGATTTTAAGTAAATACATAAAAAAACTACATACATAAGTGGTTGTCTTAGTTTAAGCTGAGCAACGTTACACTCGAGCTTTCGAACGAGGATTTTCAGCATTAGATGTATCCTTACCTACATATTCATATGTAGTATATAATATCATATGATAGTGAACTTTAGCGTCAACATCAGAACCAAAGCTTAAAGTTTGCTATAGTTTATTGAATACGAGGTAACTTATCTATCTTCAGAACAGCATATATATATATATATATATATATATATATATATATATATATATATATATATATATATATATATCATGCGGGGAAGACGTGCTTCTGCGTTCTTCCCGCTATTACTCGCTTAAACCCGGCTATTGCACGAAATTTAATCTAAAAACTTAACCATCTAATCACTTATTTTACTAATTGCATCCTAGTATAATTTAAGTGTAAAAATAAACAGCAAATCGGTCGTAAAAAGCGGTTTTATATCAGTTATTTCGAAAAATTTTGTGCTAATTTTTGTGTCAAATCTGAGCAAAAGAATATACGAACGAGATACATCTCCTTACCTGAATACAAAAAAAGGGTCCTTCGTCAGTCAAGTCGGTCCCACAGAAGCAATAAATCTTCCACATAATTGCTTCCAGCCAAAAATCTTTAACGAACTTTACTTAATAGAATAATAGCAAACAGAAACGGTGTTTCCCAACTGTCTATCAGTTATTTTTCATATTTAAATTATATTAAAGTAATTCGTGTAAATTTATATTCTTTACTAAAGTTATTATTAAAATATTAAATTGCAAACCGCACTCACATATATAAATCCGTTGTCTCCAAAGAGGCGTCTCACGATAAAGATCTGTAAAAAAGTAGTATAACAATTGCTAATCTATTATTATCATAACTAACTACTTTCACTTACAAAGAAACCCTGTTAAATGGCATGTAATAACTCATAAGTGATCCAAGTGATACCTAGGATGACTATCTGTCAAAGCTGACCACAGAGAAGAGTCTATGGCGGTAAGAACTCACTCCTTGAATGGAAATCTCTCTCAAGTACCGCCTTTTTCTCAACACATCTTGGATAAATGCGAGAAAAATAATATCCAAACCTCCAACAAGGTAAGAGTGACGATGGATGATAGCTTAGCTAATAGAAACCTGTATTTAGCCACGTACAATGTAAGAACGTTATCGAGTGAAGGAAGTGTGCTTGCATTAGAGAATGAATTAGAAAATATCAAATGGGATATAGTAGGACTTAGTGAAGTAAGACGAAAACAGCAAAACCAAATAATCCTAAAAAGTGGTAACTGTCTCTACTGGAGAGGGCTACCAAATGGTAGAATAGGAGGAGTAGGGTTTCTTATCAATAAGAGAATAGAAAGAAATATTATAGAAATAAGCGACATATCGGAACGTATATGCTATATATGTAGTATTAAGAATCTCGAGCAAGTACACTTGTCAAATCTTCCAAGTGTACGCCCCCACATCTAGCCACCCAGACGAGGAAATAGAAGACTTCTACGAAAAAATACAGGACGCATACGATAATAGCCGTCACCACTTTAAAATAATCATGGGCGACTTTAACGCAAAAATAGGACAAAAGGCAAATACAGAAAGAGCAGTAGGCAATTTTGGTACCGGCCAAAGAAACGACAGAGGCGATCGCCTCATAGAATTCGCAGAACACAACAGGCTCTTTATCACTAATTCATTTTTCAGGAAAAACACCAACAATAAGTGGACTTGGGAGAGTCCTAAAGGAGACAGAAACGAGATCGATTTCATCCTAACAAATGCCCTGCACTCCGTTAAAGACGTTAGTGTTTTAAGTAAAGTAGATATAGGTAGCGATCACAGATTAGTCCGTGCCAAGATGGCCATTAATATAACTTGCGAACGTAGGAAATTAATAAAAGGATGCAGTAACTCTCCAGATTTCGCTCAACTAAGGTCTAGGAAAAAGGAATTCGAACTCGAACTTGGAAATCGATACGGAAAATTAAACCCAGAAGCAGACATCGAGGAATTGAACACTGTAATTAGTTCGGTTCTAACCTCAACAGGTAAGAAATTAGGTGGATTCAGGAAACAGATTAAATTAAGCAAAATTTCAGCGGAAACAAAAAACCTAATTAAGCATAAAAGGAATTTAGATAGGGATAATAATAAGCAAGAATACAATCTAGTAAATAAGGAAATTAAAAAGAGAATAGTCAGGGATGTCAGGGATTTTAACAGCAAGCTAATAGAAAATACCATTAAGAATAACCGTAGCCTGAAAAAGTGCAAACAGGATCTTTTCTTAGGCAAAAACCAAATGATCGCAATCAGATCAGAGAGCGGAGTAATAATTAGGAATAGAGAAGAAATCATAGACAGAGTTTACACGTTCTATGCAAAACTATACGAGAACGACAACGGCCAATTCCCCGCTCTGGAATCGACACACGGCCAAAGGGTTCCTGCAGTATTGCCTAGCGAAGTAGAGGCCGCGCTAAAAACTGCAAAGAACGGTAAAACCCCAGGGGAAGATAATATTCCCATTGACTTACTAAAATGTGGCGGCCCCCCCCTAATTAATATCTTAGCTAGGCTTTTCAGCAAATGCATCCAGAACCAAGCTATACCAGAAGGATGGAATAACGCAACTATCATTTTAATACACAAAAAAGGCGACAAAAGCGATATCAAGAACTACCGACCCATTAGTCTACTTTCAGCGGTCTACAAGCTCTTCACGAAGGTTATTACAGAAAGGCTGAAGAATATCCTCGACGAGAACCAACCTATAGAGCAGGCAGGGTTTAGGGCAAATTTCAGCACAATGGACCACCTCCAAGTAGTTGGCGAACTAATCGAGCGCGCCAACGAATATCAACGGCCATTGTGCCTAGGTTTCGTCGATTATGAGAAAGCCTTCGATACAGTTAGTCATAATGCAGTACTTAACGCTCTAAAAACACAGGGAGTGCCGGAACCCTATGTGGGACTGTTAGCTGCAATATATAAGAATGCCACAGCTTCGGTTAAAATTTTTTCAGGTACAGATAGATTTAGCATAGGAAAAGGAGTAAGACAAGGAGATACAATCTCGCCCAAGTTATTCAATGCGGTGCTTGAGGGAGTTTTCAGGAAATTGGATTGGGATACAGCCGGAGTAAGCATCAATGGTCGCTTTTTGAGTCACCTTCGGTTCGCAGACGATATAGTTTTAGTAGCTCGTGATTCAGCTGACCTACTTATCAGACTAACACAGCTGGACAGGGAAAGTAGAAAAGTAGGATTAAAAATTAACGTAGATAAGACTAAACTAATGTTCAATAGTTATTGCATGCCTGATAGCATCCCCTTAGATGATAAACCAGTAGAAGTAGTAAATAATTATTTATATTTAGGTCAAATAATTGACATGTCTGGTAGTAAAAATGAAGAGATAAAGAGACGTATGAAATTAGGGTGGAGTGCATTTGGACGGATGAATGCTGTTTTTAAATCAAAAATGCCACTCTGCCTGAAGAAAAGGATCTTTGATCAATGCGTTTTGCCAGTGATGACGTATGGATGTGAAACTTGGACACTGAACGCCAAGATGCAAAATAAAATCCAATGCACTCAAAGAAGTATGGAACGCTGTATGCTTGGCATAACGAGGAAAGACAGGAAGCGGAACACGTGGGTGAGAAATATGACAAGGGTAGTGGACATAGTGGATAGAGTGAAGAGATTGAAATGGCAATGGGCGGGCCACGTAGCTAGGAGGATGGACGAAAGGTGGACAAAAGAAGTGCTTGAATGGTACCCGAGAGAAGGCAAAAGAGTAAAAGGAAGACCGCAAGGAAGATGGGTGAACGAAATTAGGAAAATGTGCGGAATGAGATGGATGAGTGTTGCGCAAAACAGAGACGAGTGGAAGCGTGTTGGAGAGGCCTTCATCCAGCAGTGGATGGCGAATGGCTGTAAATGATGATATATATATATATATATATATATATATATATATATATATATATATATATATATATATATATATATATATATATATATATATATATATATATAGATATATATATATATATATATATATATATATATATATATATATATATATATATATATATATATATATATATATATATATATATATATATTAGTAAACAAAGGAACATTTACATTACCAGTGTTTTATTGATAGGTAAAGTAGGAAACTACCATTTCATACATTTAATTAATTATACCACCCAAACTAAAAGTGATTGGTCAATCTATACCTCAAGCACGAAAGAAAAATAGATAGATAATATATAATATATATAGATAGATAATAAATAGATATATATATATATATATATATATATATATATAGATATATATATATATATATATATATATATATATATATATATATATATATATATATATATATATATATATATATATATATATATATATATTAGTAAACAAAGGAACATTTACATTACCAGTGTTTTATTGATAGGTAAAGTAGGAAACTACCATTTCATACATTTAATTAATTATACCACCCAAACTAAAAGTGATTGGTCAATCTATACCTCAAGCACGAAAGAAAAATAGATAGATAATATATAATATATATAGATAGATAATAAATAGATATATATATATATATATATATATATATATATATATATATATATATATATATATATATATATATATATATATATATATATATATATATATATATATATATATATATATATATATATATATATATATATATATATATATATATATATATATACCACATATAGCCACAGCCATAGCCCATGCGATAATATTCCATCGGGTACAACACTATGTAGCATGTACATACATCATATATATAAAGACGGTAATCTGTGTGTGTGTGTGTCCTAACTCTCGCCGAACATAATGAATGAATCGATAAATTCATTTTTCGACGAGACGACTTTGTCGCGACTCGAACCGATCACCCCAATAGCCTAAATTGAGCTAATGGTCACGGACATCACGCCAAATCCAATTCTTCATTTCGCCTTTTTTTTTTAAACATTAATTGAAGTATTCCTTCTCGCCATATAAAAATACGTAATTTTAATAATTTCATTTAGCGAGGTTTTGAACCATTTTTTTATATATTTATTTTCAGTTAAATTAAAATTATAATTTAAATTATTTATATTTTGACGATATTCGAGAAAAAAATTGATTTCATTCGGACCCTCCGATCCAAACGCAATGTCCTCACGAGCCCGCGGCGCACGCCATATCCTCGCCCAGAATACGTGTTGTAAATACACATCATATGTATATGCACGTAATTTGTTATGTGTTATAATAATACTAGTGTTGGACCCGTTGATTTCAACGGGTGGTTTCGAAAAGGAATTGAAACTCGAATAAAAATAAAGTTAAAGATATTGAATCGACTGGTTTCGGAAAGAAATTGATGCACGAATTACGAAGTGATTACGAATTACGAACTACGTTTTGTGCATCGCCGACCTCCTGACGCCTTTGCCCCCGATGCCTCCGTCCGATGCCCCCGATGCCTCCGGCGCCCCCGACGCCTTCGGCACCCCGGGGGCTTCGCCCCCAGCGCCGCCGACGCCTCCGGCGCCCCCAGCCCCCCCGATGCCTTCGGCACCCCGGGGGCTTCGCCCCCAGCGTCCCCGATGCCTTCGGCACCCCGGGGACTTCGCCCCCAGCGCCACCGACGCCTCCGGCGCCCCCAGCCCCCCCGATGCCTTCGGCACCCCGGGGGCTTCGCCCCCAGCGTCCCCGATGCCTTCGGCATCCCGAGGGCTTCGCCCCCAGCGCCGCCGACGCCTCCGGCGCCCCCAGCGCCCCGATGCCTTCGGCACCCCGGGGGCTTCGCCCCCAGCGCCGCTGACGCCTTCGGCGCCGCCAGCGCCCCCGGCAATGAAGAAAATGAAAAAACTGAAAAAATGAAAAAAATGAAAAAAATGAAAAAACTGAAAAAATGAAAAAAATTAAAAAACTGAAAAAATGAAAAAAATTAAAAAAACTGAAAAAAACTGAAAAATATGAAAAAACTGAAAAATATGAAAAATATGAAGAAAAAAAAAATTTTGTTCCCCATACTGGTTGACGGTTGATCGTCCGTCACATATATACAAATATACAAATATACAAATATATTTAGCGACAGTCCGTTTTTATATATATTATTCAACGTTACGAGGTCAATGACCGTTTGTGTATAATCGGAAAATATTACATTTTGTTAACGTTAACTTTAAGAATTGAAAATTATTGCAAATAAAGAATTGAAAACTATCTATGAGAGTCTACGAAAATAACGGTTCCGGTTCCGGATTTTTTTTTTAGTTTTATACGAGTATATAATAATTTTATACCCATGCGATGATATTTCATCGGGTTGCCAGTAACAAAAATAAAATTTGACAAAAATAAACACCGACCCTAACAACCTAACCTTCAATGAATAGGGCCAACCCTTACTTAACCTAACCTAACCTTACCCTTAAATTAATAAGTGTGGGCTGATACTACGATTACCCAGAGAAAATGTTTTTTAGGGTTATGATTTCACTGAAACGTCAAATTTTACTTTTGTTACTGGCAACCCGTTTGACGTTTGATCTGCCGGGCGAACGCCGATTCTATTTTGCGAGCTATTTTAGAGATGTTAATTTGACATTAAATGTCGTTTTGACATTTGTCGTGTAATTTGTTTCAGAGCCGTACCAAATATATTATCCCAATTGATAATGTGAAACAATTCCGAGGTTTCAAATATAAATTCGTCAAATCCGGTCAGTTATAATCACGCCAGCTTAAAATTAGTATACATATACATACATATATATTTTTCCCACGTTAATACTAACGATCGGAACACGAGACTTTGTAACAGCGATATCTCGCCGAAATTGCACATATCCGCTTTTAATAATCCATCCGTCGCGTCGGCGGTCAAAAATCATTTGCGAACATCATTAGCGAAACTCACGTGTACAATTTCATTTACACGTGTCGTGCACAGTGCGGTTAATTGGTGGATCGCCTGTATGACAGTTATTCAAATTACAAAACATATTTCTTATGAACTATGGATGCGTTAATAAAATATATATGTATGTATGTACATATATGAATATTTTAAAAGTGTACTTTTTTATTATGATCCTTGTGCCCGATGCAAACTAGCAAGTTAATCAATAATTGGTTGCAGTGTTGTCAGCGACAAATGAAGATCGCCTCTTTTGAGAATATCTAGACGGTCACAGGCTTTCGGGAGGAAATAAATAACCCAATTAGGTCCAGATTCAATGAAATAAGATCTGGGAAATGCAATTAAATATAAACTTACAGTCTCCCAGAGCTATGGAAATGTTCTCAACATTTAATTTAAGGGTTTATCCAGAAATTATCTCTTCTTAATAAGTTTCCTGCAGCGGACTATAATATTGATCTATAAGAAAGTCTTACAGATCTGTAAAATAATTTGAGAGCTCAAGTTATATTTAAACTGAATAGAGATAATTTTTAAGTTTCTTCCTAAAGAGGACGGATTATAGTATCAATTGCGTTCACATTAAATTACCCAATATGGAGTATTTATATTTATATGTATATCATTAAATCGAACTCGTATATTCCACGGAATAGCCGCTCACTCAAAACTATCTAATCTATCATGCGTACCTCCTTTAAAAGGACAATTTGCAGAGCACAGACTCTGTGAACCGATGCGTCAGACACACAGAGAGGTACGCGGCATGTGTTTTTTTCATTTTTAGATAGTTTTGAACGTGCTAAAATAACGATAGCACGCCTGATCAATGTATGACATCCAGACCAAAAGCCACCCCCTGGTGTGTTTTCAGTAATATTTTAACGTAGGAACATGGGAGAGAGTGTCCATTATCTAAGTGCATTTGTTGGTGAACAATAGAAACTAATCCGGGGTAAATTCTCAAAGAAACGATACGCTGGGGCTTTCACAGAACTGGGGGAGTGCGGGTAGACCTATGTATGTACGTGCCTACACAATAGACACGCCAACGGATCGGGGATGCTATGCTGGGAAAATTGTCCTTTATAAGGAGGTATACAAGGTTGTTCTCCTGAATTGTTCGACCTCCTGAATTGTTGAATAAATGCTGTGAAGCGACTTTGGCCTTTCATTTGGATCCTGAACCCGCCCTTACGCAACAATATTTTATCTTTGTAACGATATTTTTCATGATATTTTATCCTTCGGTGATAATTTATCCGATAACGATGATTCCCATATTTGAATAAATTTAGGAGAAGCCTTTCGAAGCAATAAGATCGTGCGAATTCACAATGGCCTGAAGAAATGTGTTTCAGTGCGCTTGCATTTTACGTGTCCATTGTCTGAGCACGTACAGGTCTGGTCAGGTTAATCTGGCATACATGCATACAATATGCATACGGAGAAATTTAACTATGTACATATTGACATAGGTCTGTGAGAACTCTCGCCCCGTTAGCTTAATCTAGCATGTCTATTGTACATTAGGCTGGACTGAATATTGGATATTGGAAATCCATCGGTGTACCTAGTGGAAAACTTGCGGCGTATCAAGGGAAAGTTAAATTTAAAAAATGGTCGATTTTAAACAATGTCCTGTGCCTCCATCCAATCAATTTATTTCGATAAAATTTCAAAACTTTAGATTTTTTCATATGTACATATATGTATATCTTTTTCACAGAGATATGGAGCAACCATTTTTTTAGTTGCTCCACTCCAGCTCCGCTTAACACCTACATACTTGCTCCAGTTACACCCCATGCTCCGAATACTTTGAATAGGTATCATTTTATTTATGATCTTTATTTATTAACTAGTGTTGTGCCCGTTGATTTCAACGGGTGGCTTCGGAAAGGGATTGATACACGTATGGTGATAAGTAAAATACGTAAAACGTAAAAAAATACGTAAGGCATTAATACAAATTAGTGTAAATTTTGTTAGCTTTCTTAGAATTTTTATTCCTCTAAAAAGATGATTTTTGTGCTTGTGCCTCCCTTAAAATATTCTGGTGCTTCAAGGGAGCCATATGGACCTCGGTTGAGAAACGCCGTTGTAGAGTATGCTCCATACTCCATTGAAACTTTTGCAAATGTTCTAGAAACTTTCGAGTTGATTATCGATTGGTGGAATCGAAGATCGACATGTTGAATTAAATTCTACTTAAATATAACTTTTGAAGTATTTCAGAGCTCGGAATTTATTGATAGCGTTACACGCAAGTGAAAACATATTCGCGACCAGGTTGCACTGCGAAGCGTCAATATGCGCAGTTCGTATATGCAAACGATTCCTACTTATGAAATGACCCTCGTATCTTCGACATCGTTACGCAAGCAGAAATCTCGACGGAATGTTTGCTTGTAGGCAAAAGAAAAACAAGAGGAGAAAAGCTCGAAAACGCCCTGGCAAAATATATGAGCAATACAACCGGCCCTAGAGCGCTTTTCTTTCGGGCTTTTCGCGATTCGACCGCACGAAAGAAGTCTCAACACAAATAAAGGCTGAGTGCTTTCGATGGGACATCTTCGGTGTGCCTCCCGCACGAGTGACGCTCGTCTCCATCTGATGCTTGTTTCCGAAGAATAGCTTTTTATGGTAGTATCGCGTGCCACAGCCTCGCGGTTGGACCCTGTGGAAGTGTGGGTTGGTGGGGTGGCGGGTCGGGGGGGGGGTTAAGGGTCAAAACCCAAACGAGTAAATGGAAAATTCTCGTGTCACCCTTAAACGAAAACACGATGCTTTGTTTTGATCGATCTTATTCAGCGGCTCGAAAATGCGGTTCCGCTGAGCTGTTTTCAATTTTTTTTATTTATAAAATATTCACTTCTGGACATTTGAAGTCATATTGTATTAGCTGGTGATACCCGGCGTTGCTCAGATGAAAGGGCCGCATTCAAAACCCGTCTACATAAGATCTAAGTTAGAGTCACGGGAGTCACATTATAATCAATACTAAACAATTACTTAGGGTTGATCGTATGAGAGATCTTGATAGGGAATTATTTTTCCGTTTTCATATTGATTTAATAATAAGGAAGCCATATATGAATCTGGGTTTCATTTTAGACTACCTAGTCCTTTAAATCCCATAGTACTATTGCCTTGCTTTTCAATTCATTTGTGTGAAGTCATCTGAAATTTGCTAGTATTCTATGGAATCTTTTCTATCGCGCTCATGTTAATAATTTAGAACGCATAAATAAAAAAAACCCGCTCTTCACAATGGTCGTTTTGTTTCCTTACAATCTAGGGAGAAAATTTATCATTTATGTTTTTTGTTTACGCTTTTTAATTATATAATTGATAGTCCTTATTAAATAAGATCATATTCCAATGTTCAATCAGATCCCTTCGTAATTATTCATTATTTCACATTAATCCCTGTTCTACCAAAAATTCCTTTTTAATATAGAATCTTCTTTAAGAAATTCCCCCTCATATTGATTCTTTTTGGTATTCCTTTTTCTTGGTTTAAATTTATGATGTGTGATCATTTTTCTTAGTAATACATATTATGTACATATGTATATCTCATATCATATTGTAATTCAAAGCTTTTCCTCCGTTTTTATTTATTTTTTCATTGTTGTTACTAATTTTAATCTTTATAAACTTTTTTGGTTTCAATGTTATATACATAGATACATACGTTGTAATGCTGTTTGTTTCTGTTTTTTTTTTAAATATAATAAATAAATAGCAACTATGGACATGTATTTAGATATCTATTGAAATTTTGTCAATCCAATAATGTGCAATATTAGATTTATGCAATATTTGTATTATTTTGTTTCACAGCTTAAATTTTGTAGTTTCGCCATTCTTTTAATGTAAAATTTGAAATACTCAAAATTGCATTTATCTTATACATATGTACATATATAAAACCGAAACGGCGTCTGTAATTCGCTTCTGATTGGCTGTCGTCAAAGTCGTTTTTGATTGGCTAGATTGGTCAAAGATGTTTGCGATTGGTCGGTCGTTAAATAATATTAAATTTTTTAGATTGGAAAAATTTGAAAGGATGAGCTGACTTTCTTAATTTTACGGATATCGGGATATATCGGTTAAAGTTCTTAAATTTATGTACATATGTATGTATGTATGTATTTTGCTTGAAAGTAAAGAAATATGAACATATAGTAAGTTTGGGAAACACTGCTATAGGCCATGATGATTTTTAGTTTTATTGATTGATATATTATAATTATAATATAATTACTCATTGACTTGCTTGGTAGCTTGATCACGCTTGCTTAATAAATTTTAATTTTGTTATTTAATATTGTACATATGTAAGTATGTATGTAGTATATATTTAATTTATGTTATTGAATTATTTTATTGATTGTTTGTAGAAATAAATCTGTTATTTACTCTACAAAATAAGTTTTCCCCAAATCAAGCTAGATAAAACGATAGTTTCATAGATAGACACACAGAATAGCTTTATTATACCTAAATACATATAGATAGAGGATGAGAAAGAGTATTTCTGTTGAGTATGTAAAGTGAAATTAGCGTTTTTATACAAGATGAATCCGGGTTACCTTAAACTGTCAGTCAATGGGTTACTTACCGTTTTCGCTTCGACCTCAACGGGTTGAGTCGGCGATAAATCGCGTCAGTTTACCTCGATGGCTTATCCCGTATTTTCCCGTTTTTTCCCGACACCGGATTATGACGAGACCTTCGGCACGGACGATTGCACACTTTGGGTAGAAAGCTTCACCGAGCGTAAAATTGAACTTTGAACAGATGAAGCTTTCGTTCTTTCTATTTGTCTATCTCGTTGGATGTCTTCAAGACGCTAGCGTGACCCGGGGACTGGAACTGGTTAATTGGTTAAAAAAATTATTATTATATAAATTGTGACCTCGAACTATTTAATTAACTGGTGTCGGTATTAAACGGTTGCCACTTGGTGAAAAAAATCATTATTCGTAATGCAATAAAACTCATATCGTTGAATAGAGCAAGAATAACTGTCTGTGATTTGAATTACTCTCATAAAGCAGTATTGCTTCAAATCTACGCCACAAATGAAGAAAATTTTGTATTCAGTTCGGCAAATGAATGTATGATAAGATACGAGAACGTACATAATTTATTTCAATGCTTTCTGTTTTGTTGTTTGCGAAATTATTTACGAATTGTTGATAGTGATCAATTTATTATTCAACTTGAAAATTATATGATGATAATAATACACGTAAGCTTGTTCAAATTTGCTCCAACTGTTCGTTGATTGTAAAGAAGCTGGATGACTACCCGTCGAGAGAATGATTCAATGGCCACTATTTTTTCAATAGGTAGTTTCGATGATTGCTGAGTCTAATTGCGAATATAATGCGTCTGAAGAAGGTTGGCAAGAAATTCTGCTTTTTTATTTACCACAGGGGATGGTGTACAATTGAAATATTACATATATGTTAATTAAAGTATTGCACACTTTAATAGTTTTTGCCAATTTAATGGAGGAACTTTACCGATTTTCGAAGTTTGACATGTGTTCAAGTCGTACATAAATAACCAAACTATTTTAACATCTACCTCACTCACAGAATCAATAACTCGATCCGAACACCTTCACATACCTAAGACACAATACATTGAATACAAACTAGAGATAACTGACTTTGTTACAAATCTAATAAAAAGTAAAAATAAACTCCGTAAAATTTGGCAAATATCAAAAAATCCAGCATTGAAAACATTAATAAATAAGCTCACATATCAAATTAAAATTAGAACCAAAGAAATCAAAAATGAAGCTTGGTCTAAAAAATAAGAAAAATTAAGCTCAGTTGATGGCTCTCTATGGAAATTAGCTAAAGCGATTCGCAGAACAAAAAACTCGATTCCCCCATTAGATGATGCGGGAATCACAGTGACGCGTGATTGCCACAAAGCAGAACTATTATCAGAATCTTTCCAAAAACATCACACACTTACACAACATTACAATCACATATCAACGCATAATAAAGTCAACCGGTCCATTAAAATCATCACAAAAACCTCTACTAACAGGACAATTTACCATGCGACCTAAACATTTATTAATGAACAACCACATTTATGCACGTATATGAGGCTATAAACGACTTTTATTTTAAAAATAATCACGGGAACATGAAAAAAATGGCGATTTTCTGAAAATAACGCTTCCTCAAACAATCGTTGCGACTCCCGAGTGAATCGGCGAATTTGAATTCTCGTCTATCAAACTTATCACAATTGAACCAAATAAATTATTCTTGAAAAATATTGCAGTTTAGTTGAATTCCGATTATATTTATTTATTTATAGTTTTGGACCATTGTGGCATTACATGAAGAACCCAATGCGCCACAATGGCCAACATACCATTGATTTTTTTTTTAATGCTATTTATTATTACGAAATTATTATATCTCTATTTTAATAGCTACTGATCTACTGATCATTTTCTATTTTACAATTTAAATTTAATTTGGTTAGTAATCATAGATAGTATTATATGTATTATTCTTATGTCAATGTACAGCATAATAGGAAAAAAAACTTAAAAACCTATTTACAATTCTTATAAATGCTCATAATACATCTAATATATAATATTAATTAAAGACTATCTAAAGATGATGACCTAAAGCAGACTGTGTTTAAGTAATCTGTGCTTATACCTGTCACATACCATTGAGGATATATAATACATATATATGAACATATATGTAAAAACAACTAACTTTTTGTAATTTTATTTTTATCGAGATAAGTCGATTGGTTGGAGGCACAAGACATTATATAAAATCAATGATTTTTCTTTATCTAACGTTCCCTTCGTACTACGAAAGTTTTCCACTAGGTATATCGATGAAAATTTAAAATACGCGTTTTTCGCTCTGGCCTAACGTATATATATCAAGCATGTTTATACGCATACAAAGCGAATTAATTAACTATGAATATCGCGTTTTCCCGTGCGAATGAAATATTGATTGAAACAATGTATGCAGTGCAAAAATTAAATTCGTTCACAATTTGTATTTGCGCACTGTATTGAAAAACAACAAAGCACTATGTTGGGTAAACTTTACGCCGTGTCGAAGTGGCGATCGGTGTAACAAAAAAAAGCAATTTTAAAGTTTGTTTGAATTTTCAACGAGGATCACAGTGGTGTAAGTTTCTCTCGCTGACAGAGATAGCTCTGTTTGGCGAGTGCAAAATTTATCCCATTTTTTGTTTGATCGTTGCATAGTATATATGTATGTATGTATGTATGTATGTACATATATGCTGCTGATGAGATCTGTACAATTGTGATGTACAGGTATTTTTTTATACAATATGTGTACAGGTATTTTTTTGCGATGACTGATCTGATAATATGAAAACTTATTTTCAGCTTTTAAAACCATCGTCGTTGAGTGCATCTGGAGATCGTCGTCTCTCGAGAAAGTGCACCGCGTCTCTTTGTTTACGAGACAAGGCTATAAATAAGCTTTTAAAAAAGTTCAACATTCGTTTTTTGACCGAAGAATACATAGTACAGGACAGAGATGGCAGAAGGGAATGGGGAGGTAAAAAAGCTCATATCCCGAAAGAGTCGTAATAAAATATCGTTCGGGGGATTCGAACGGACGTCCAACGCCAGCAGTTCAAGAGTCGTGGAGGGACACTTCGCATTTTTTTATATATACATATATATATGTGTACATATATACATATATAGATTTCTTTTTTATTTTACTTCTTTTTTTGCCATCATCCATCACACCAATAAATTTAGGGATATAGTTAGTATTTCGGCAACAAATCATACAGGGGAAAAATCGTCTTATAGGAAATGATTCAAAAGGTCTCCTTTTGAATTTGAAGTAAGTCGCGTAACACTGTTTGTGAGGATTTAGCGTGATTAGTGAGAGTTTGATTTAGTGATTTATGTATTTCAATAAGACTTTGAGAAAACAAATCCCCACGGTCCTCGCTATGACGCAAACGGAGATTACTATCTGGATTCAACGAAAACTTAAACACTGTATTACATAGTGTATTCAATGATACTGTTATGACTATTACAATTATTAATACATATTAGAATAACTAAAGCATTGCGAAAGCCAAATATTGAATGTATAATTTATATTAATCTTACGATCATCGCGTATATATACATATATATGGGGTTGAAGGTTAGATAATCCAAACCTTGTGCAAAGCACTGGATTCTCTAGAGATATGGAATGATAGACAAGTAAATGCTCCGCATTTATTAGTTGACAGATTGGTAAATAATGGAGTACTATGTAAGTGCACGAATTAATTTTGCAGACAATGGAACTGTAATATTTTGGACATAAAATACGTAATGAAAAGTAGTAGAGCCTATAGGCAATCATTACTCAGATAAAATATTCATAATATTGCATGTAGTTTTAGACATGACAAGTTTTTGATGATGGTATCAAAATCGGAAATTTATTTTAAAAATCATATTGCTTTTTATAATATTTTATGCCTGTTCATTTTCATTTGAAAGCTGATAACTAGAATTTTCAATTTTAAAAGCACGGCATGAACGCTAGAGATGTTATGTTTTGGACCATATTGAAAAAAAATACAGTGTTTGAAAATGTTTTTTAAACTTTTAATTGGAAATACAGTTTTTGCTTTATTTATTTACCTGGGTTTGAGTTTCACTACATTTATTTTTCATCTGCATTTTGTTTGGTCTGCACGTAGGAAGTTTTTTTTTAATTGTAGTTATGACGACCATTTTTTTTGTGTAACAAAATTCTCGTTTCATACGGGCGTGCGAAAAAATTTCATATGTTCATTAAAGCAAGTGCTGTAATGACGTTGTCAAAAATCAATACCTACATATATTTAAATTTAAAAATCAAAATAAAATCATATACTTGATTTTCCATACATATGCATGATCATAATACATATACATACATATATGCACACATTCGCTAAAAGACATGCCATTTTTTCTATATTAGCATATGAAAGTATAAATGTGACATTAAATCAAATTAAATTAAATTAAATCATTAGTCGTTCAAATTAACTTTTCTATAAAATAAAGATGTGGTAGAATTTTTTTTTAATAGATTTGGGGATAAGCACAAATTGAAACGTTTCAGAAGTACGGCTTATGAATGCACTGGTCTATTACTATGTACATACATACATATGTCATTCATATGAATGAACTAAATATGTACATACCATATGATTCCACATTTCGCTCCTGCAAAGGGATTCCAAAGATTTGCAGGGGCGGTTAATTTTTTATAAATATGTATTTATAAAATACCTTAAACATTTTATATACCTTTGTATATTTTTGTATTTGTATTTGTTTATTAAAATCGCTTTACGTTTTGTAATATATATTTTTTCATACTCGTTAGGAGTTTAGAAAGAGTATATTAAAGCTAAGATTTAATGAAGAGATTCCATGCGTCAAATATTCAGAAATAGTTCATAGTGTGCAAAATAGAGCGATTGGAAAGAATTAAAAAGAAAACCGAGTGTATCGTTTCTCATCTCTCCAGTGTGCTTTCAGACATATTTAATCATACCCGATGCGGTCTGCAGGCCGTGGTTTGCATTACTTTGCTATAGGGTTTCGATCGTCTATTTGTCTATGGGAAACTTCACACCTTTTTACTATTCGTCGGAATCCGGATTTTAATTAATATTTACTCGACTTTGCACGCGGAACGTTTCCAATTATTCAAAAGGTAAAACGGCTTTGTTCCGTCGCTGTCGAAACGCTTTCCGTGGCTACAATTCGGAAGTCGCATGGCCAACTTCATTAATTCGAGTGATTTTGCCTTCGGATGAAATGAGATAAAAAATTAAATGTTTTCTATTCAAGCATCTTAAAAATTTTAATTACTTTGAAAGAACTTTTCATCGTATCCGGAATTTTGTATATTTATAAGATATATATGTACATACATAATGTTATTCATAAATAAAAATTTGTTAGAATAATAGAACACATATGTACATATGTGTACATATATGTACATACATATGTATACACATAGCCAGCATTATGGCTCAATGGTAGCGTGTATGTTTAGCACCAAGTGATCAGTGAGTTCGATCTGCTATACTGCTGGTTGGATTTGGGGGTATTTGTTACTCCAAATCGATCGTTTCTTATCAGAGTTTGCCAATCGTATCTGATCATTGTTGAAACGGCTCCTCAAAGGTGTTTAAGAAGGCACATATGTAGGTACAAATTATACATAGATACAGATATTACAACAATGACAAAAAAGCTTGAAAAAAGCGTACACTTACACAAATTAAATTTAAGATTCTTCCATTTTTACAAGGCTCTATGTTTCACTTCGCTTATATTATTTCGCTTGTAGTATTTACTTTCTGTTTTTTTCCAGTTTATTTAGTTATTATTATTTTAATATTCTATAAAATTAATTATATCTTATTTACCAAAGAAGATTGAGAAAAACTTTGATTCAGTTGTTTTGATAAAAGTAAAAGAAACTTTGTAAATAATAAAAGAAAATACCTCATTACATGGCTTTTTAATATTATGTTTTATTTGTTACGAGCATTTATAAGAATTTTAAACAGGTTTTTGAGCTCTTTTTCCTATTATGCTGTACATTAATATAATATAATACTATATGTAATTACTAACAAAAAAATAGAAAATGATCAATAGATCAATAGCTATTAAAATAGATATAAGATGAATTGTGAACATAATTTAGTAATAATCAAAAGCATTTAAAAATCAAAATCAAATTTAGTATAAAATCGTTATTCTTGCTGCAGCTTAAATCAAAATTTACACAGCATTCGAGAATTTCTTCGATTCCCTTTCATCAGACCACTATATTTCCATTAGTGAAAATATCCTTACCACATTTCTATTATGGCCAGGTATTGACAAAAGATATTGACATACTTTAAATATGTTAATATACTGCTCGGGGAACATCTCCCGCGAAAATACAAATTCCCATCTTGGTTTTTAAACGTATATATTATACTATAACGCATTTATTTTTAAAAGTATATATTATAAGAATTGTAAATAGGTTTTTGAGTTATTTTTCCTATTATGCTGTACATTGACATTAGAATAATATAATACTATGATTAAAAACAAAATTAAATTAAAATTGTAAAATAGAAAATGATGAGTAAATCAGTAGCTATTAAAATTGTAGATATAAGATGTATTGTGAACATAATTTCGTGATAATAAAAAGCATTTAAAAATCAAAAATTAAAAAAATGTGTGTATGTATGAAAGTTTAAAATCTTTCTATTTCATACTTGAAATGAGTATTTTAAATTTTCCAATTTAAAATACAAATCTTTCGTTGACGGTTGATCGCTTTTTTTAAAATAGTAAAATGCTCAATTTTTTTTTGATTAAATACATTAATGAAAGGAAAAAACATTTTTCGATATAAATTAGTTTGCACAAAAATATAACGAAACAATCATTATTGATAATTGATTGAATTGATCAAATGCACGGTTTAAAAAATAATTAATATCGATATTGGACGGCTAACTATCAAAGAAAACGAATGATAACACTGTGTATGGGGAAAATTCGTACACAAATGATCACATATACATATGTATGTATGTAACTAGATACCCGGAAGCATTACAACGTGCTTAATTACATATACGAGACTTGAATTGAGCTCTGTTTGAGTGGACTGACTACTATATGTGAGTAGGCACATGACTTTGAGTGCCTTTGCCACCGTTTCTGCCCGTATTGCAATATTTTCCGAGTGTTGGAAAGTCTTGGAAATGATGTATAGGTAGCTATATTTTACTGTATATGTAGTTAAGCTTGAAAATGAAAAAAAAAAGTTAGTGAAATATTACGTTTAAGAACTAACAATGAAAAGTATTATATATATATATATATATATATATATATATATATATATATATATATATATATATATATATATATATATATATATATATATATATATGTATATATATATATATAAATATGTACATACATACTACATATGTATGTATGAATATGATACTGTAATAAATGTACGCATGTATGGATGTATCTAAATATGTTTGTATGTAGATATTGATTTTGTGGTTGAAGCGCAGGCTAGAACACAGTTTCCCGAACATTTTGATCGTTATATTTTTAATCACGCCGGAAAAATCATCTATAACTCAACTTACGATAAAATTTTAAGTAGTATGTAGGTATTTGGCATTTAATTTTGATTTTAAATTGTAAGTACAGTCGGTTCTGCCTTAATCATTGCAGTATGCATGTATTCAGTGTTTAACTGCTGAAATAAAATTTTTAAAACATGAAAAAAATATTTCCTTATTCAAATTGTTTAAAATATCAATAAAAGCTTTGTATTGTTCATGTGGTATGTTCACAATACATAGCTACTACTGATGCAGTGGTCATTACACTGTTCGACTTGAAAAATGGTTCAGAGACGAGATATGATAACTGGCTTACCTCGATAAAATAAACGAATTTTTGTTATTAATCCACAAGAATAGTCGAAATATGATTTTTCTAAGTGGAATTTTATTTAATTCTCATATAAAGATAATTTAATATATTATCCCTATTAATTCCATTCACATTCGTGTAAACACGAGTAAATACTAGTACGAGTTTTTTGCTCGCAATTTTACCGATTTAAAGTTCAGCACACTTCCAATTAACCCTTTTAAACGAAAACATAAAAGAGTGTGGTAAGAAAAATATTGAAATAAACATTTTTCAATAGAAAAAACTGAATATAAAATAACATTAACAGTGGGAAAAAATCCCAAGTAAAAATACGTACTTTTGACCTTTGATTTGAACTGGACGACTATTTAGAGAGATTTGAAAGCTGAAAATTACTACAAATAAAAGATAAAATACCCGACTATAAATTCCAATATTCATTTTGAACAGGAAATTGACATATTTTGAGACATCGACCGAACAACACCAAGATATAGAAAAATCGTGCGTACATATATGTATCTCAAAAAACACATACATATATGTATCTCCGAATCTCGAGCCAATCAACATTTTTTATTATCAGATTCGTGTTCACTGAGCATATATATTATATATATATATATATATATATATATATATATATATATATATATATATATATATATATATATATATATATATATATATATATATATATATATATATATATATATATATATATATATATATATATATATATATATATATATATATATATATATATATATATATATATATATATATATATATATAATAAAAATCATATCTTGTCTCTAAACCAAAAAAAGTCGTCATTTGTCGAACAGTGTTATTAAAGATTTAAAAAATATCGACATTTATCACTACAGGAAAAAAATTCCAAAAACTGGTAGATCCGGTATCTATCTGTATTGATTTATTCAACCAATACAATTTAATAAATAATAGTAAAATATTAATTAATTTATTGCAAGGCTTTGCGGGCCCCTCAAAAACAATTTGACCTGCCATTCAGAGGTTTATTAACTAGTCGATACAATGTTTTCTTCTAAATTTAAAACAATTCAATTTGATCCGCTATAAGAAGACACTTAGGAAAAACGTACATGCTGTCCCTTACACCATCTCTCTATCAATAGAATTTCGTGCAGAAAATAGAACATTGCATATGCGAAATGCTATTGGTCGAGATGGGGTGTAGGAAACAGCGTGTGCGGTTTACCTGTCTTTTTAATCTTCTTAAGTGTCTTCCTACAGCGGATAGACATATAAATGAAATTATTATATTTCAGTACTACCACTAGTTCATTTCGTATTACTGGTAGAACTAAATGTCAGCATTTTGTCCAAAAACTGGTAGAACCGGTTTCGGTAGTACTGGTTTTGAAATCCATAGTCATTGGCTTTTTTACACTTTTTTTATTTTGTCAGTGTTTATAATACATATGTATATCATATTTTGATAATAGTTTTCATGGCCGAATATGAAATAAAAAATGACCGCTTAAACGAAAACCATGTGAAACGTATAAGAGGTTAGTAAAAAAAAAAAGCTATTGAACTGTAATTTGTGCTTATACCTGAAGGGTACAAGCATCTTGTTTTATTCATAGACTATTCAAAAGTTTATTAGTATGGGTATTAGTGATTTTTTCATAGAATCTTGTGCTTAGTTTTCTAGTTGAATCGTTTAATTGGAATGTGCATGCGTCGATTTGAAATGCGTTTTATATTTACACATATAAAATAGTCAATTTATGTATGTATATATTTCAATGTTGCGATACAAGCAAAATTTTAAACGAAGATTCCTTTTAAAAAACTTTCCATAATTATAACTAATAATTTACATATGGGTTTGGGTACACATGTAAAATCCTTATGATAGTTACGTTTCTATTTTAAAAAAATATAAATTTCAGGGGAGGTCTATATCATCTATATAAATACTCACTTGCTTCTTTATTCCCCATATCTTCCTTGTGATCAGATATTCTCCCTAGATTCAGCACCCACTTGGGAATGATTCGGACCACTTTGGGAAACAGTGGGTCGGAATAGCGTTACAACTGGCGAAAAATTTAAAATCGTGTTATCTGCAGAGGATGAATAAAATTCAATATGCAAACTGCTAAATATCACCGTTTCCTATAATTTCAAAATCGAAACATTACTATTTTGCAAAATTTTAATTTGGAATTATTTTGCCGTTATTGAAAAAATAATTTGGTGTTCTGATAAAGTACAAAAAATAGCCGGAGTAATATTTTCATGCCTTTTAACATGCAAAAATATCCAGACTGCACTGTCTACCTATGTATATACATATATATTTATTTGTTGCATTTTAAATTCGATAACGTCATATTGGCCTGATATAATTTTTACTTTATCTATGTACGTAGTAGCAATAGATGAAGTTTTGTGATCATGTTTTTGAGAAATAGTGTAGTCGATTGATGTTATGCACCCTTAAAATGTAATTAAGGGTCTCTATTACATGGGAGTGGAGACTTAATTGAATCCCGCGACGTTTAAAGCTTTTATGCAAACAGTATGCTATCGGCAATATGTATGTATACATATAGTACAATATGTATGTATACATATAGTCTAGTATCTTTCATTTTATGCAATATGCATATATATACGTATGTATGCTGTATAATATATCCATACATACATATACAACTAAACATACATATTATATATGTATGTACATATGTTTAGTTTATATTTTTCTTACTTTTGTTCCACGCCATATTCTAAATTTATTGTTGTAAATTTAGAATATGGCGTAATTTTAATTTTAGGTTGTTCTAGAATATATCTATGTACATATGTTAATTCATGTGAATACACGTACATACATACGTATTGTTTTATATTAAATTTGTTGATTGGCTGATGTCATTTCATCGGATTGATATTTCAGCTTGGAAAATTACAGGACAAGTTTTTTCTCAAGAAAAAAAGAAATCGGAAAATATTCTTCTTGGAAGACAAACTCTTTTAATGAAGTTGATAATAATGCTTTATGAAAAAAACTTTTTGTTTCAGAAATAACTATGGGTGATGACATAAAAATTACGTATTTTAATTCGGTAAAAATCCAAGATTATCTCTCGTAAAACGTTAAAGTTATGCAAAAAATGTATGAAGTATTGCAATTTACATCAAATAAAATTACATTAGTATATGTATTGTAAATACTATGATGCTCACGAAACAAATTTACATACAATATAATAGTGACAATGATGAAATGAATTATGATTTATGGTTGAAATCGACAAAGTGTAATATCATGTCCACCATTTATGTATGTGTAAAAATGTATGTACATACATACATATATGGGACAATAAAAAATGATCCTTTCAGAAAACCTTATTATTTTATTTTACGGATATAACATATAACAATTCAATTGCAGAACGCATAAAAATCACAATCTTTCTGCAAAATAGTCCATTTATCGCCAATACACACAGTAGACGCAATCAGAAGTATTGTAGCAACCTTGAGTGAGAGCATTGAATGATATCACAGGAAATGCTAAAATAAGTAAAGAAGGACTTTATGAAAAGAGCGTACAACATATGTAACAGCTCATACATGCCTGATAGTGTAAAAAATTACTACTTCCAGTTTATTTATGTAGTACATAAAAAATATAAACATTAATTTTCAGCTTGATACGTTCAATGGTGTGGAAGAAATCGTGTGGTCACAACATTTTTAGATTTTCTCAGAGGAAATAATCCCACTTCTGGTTAATTGAATTTAATGATTTTTTTTATTTTCATCACATTTATATAAGAGTTATACTTGAATTTTCTTGTGAAGAGCACACATATTTAAAGGTTCGAAAAAAATAGTAAAAATCGAACAGGAGTAAACCGCCACTTCTGATTGACGGGTGTTCACCAAATTTTATAAATAGCTTGGTATTAAGTTTAAACTTTTAGATATGAAATTTCAGCTCGATACACTGAACGGTTTCTGAGAAATATATAAAATAACTCGATTCTCTAGAGTAAAAGTAGTGCTTCCGGTTGAGGTAAAAATATTAAAAATATATTAGAGTATAAAATTTATAATTTATATTATAGATAAAATTGACATTGAGTGGTTCGGGAAATAATTGAATTCCCGAACCACTCAATATTAGGGGAGCTACCATTTCTGATCAACTTAAAAAATTGAAAAAAATCTACGTCGTATCGATAAGAATTTCAGTAACCGATTCTAAGTTTCAGTTCGATAGGATTAACGGTGTTCAAAACATCCTTAAAATACACAGACACACACATTTTTTCTAGATCATGAAAACGTGATCAGTGATCGATTCTGAGTTCGAATCAGTCAAAATTTTGAGTTCGAATTTTCGTATGATTACAAAAATTCATCTATTGTTACTACGTATGTATGTACATAGATAAAGTAAAACATGAGCTATGAAGGGACTTCAGCCGCACCTTGTATGATATTAATTTTCATGCTTTCAAGCATTTATTCAGACTGGGAAAATTATCGGAGGATACCCACACACACCCACACTCGTTATATGGTTAGACGATATATTTTAAACATATAAATACAATGTATTATACATAGGTAGAATATTAATAGTCAGCGTCGTCCCCTCGAGGTTTTCAAAGAGAAGGCGACCGCATCGGGTGCCGCACTTTATACATACGTATATATATATATATTATAGAAGCTCTCAGTGACGCTGTTGCAAATATTAAACTACTAATGAGACAACGTCGTTTTGCAAAACGTAACGAAATGTCGACAATTTATACGCATTCTTTTGTCGCCGTTACGTGGTTCTACTTCTTTTTAAAGTCCAATGTGACAATGAGGGGCTCGACCGAGACGAACACCTACATATTCGTAACTCGCCTCTCACATTCTCTAATCTCTTCCACTCTACTAACGTTCATATTAATCATCCGACTGAGATACATTTACCGGGTAACGAGCCTCTATTATATTATATTATGCATGTATACACCTGTATGTAGTATGTATGTTCGTAGACGGTGCACCGAACGAAGCCCTGTGAAAATGATGAGTTCGTTGCATACGAAACTTAATGTATAAAACGTCTTAATTTCCTCCCTCGCATATTAAACGTTTGAACGTCGAATGGAATGAGATTTAATTCAGTTATGATTCGATCATTTGTGGTTAGTTGAATAAATGAGCCGTTATATTTGAAAGCGGCAAAATCTACTTGTCTTTATTTCGAGAAATATTTTGGAAAACATTAAATATGTATAATATTTGATTTTAAATGCTTTTTATTATGACGAAATTATGTTCAGAATACATCTTTTATCTATTTTAATAGCTACTGATCTATTGATCGTTTTCTATTTTACAATTTTAATTTAATTTTGTTAGTAATCATAGTATTACATTATTCTAATGTTAAATAATGTACAGCATAATAGGAAAAAGAGCTCAAAAACCTATTTACAATTCTTATAAATGCTCATAATAATCTAATTCAGTTCAATTCTTATAAATGCTCATAATAATAATCTCTCTAAAGTCGATGACCTAAAGCAGATTTTGTTTAAGTAATCTGTGTTTATACCTGAAGGGTATTTACATTTTGTTGTAATCACCGATTATTAGTTGTTATTAGTGATTCTGTCTGAGATGGTTATTAGTGATTCTGTCACAGAATCTACTAGTTATGTATTTTGATAGTAATGTCTACTAGTTATGTATTTTGTTAGTAATGGCATGCAGTTTTTTCAAGTTAGTATATATGTATGTGTGTTATAAATTATTTTTAGGGATTTATTTTATTATTTTTAGGAATTTAAAGAAGTGATAACAATTTGTGAATTAAATCAAACAGAAATAATGTTTTTGGAACTGAAAATTGGACTTCCGCAAATTTAAAATATAACGGCTCAAATATTAATGTATATTTTACTTGGTGTAGGATTGTAAACATACATATATATTTATAGTGATGGTGGAGACTATTGATTCATTCATTTTAAAAAAGGAATTCTTTTAAGATTTAAACAGTTGCTGACGTCTATATATGTACGTACATACATATGTATGTAGGGATCGTTTGAATGCAGGAATAGTACATTTCATTTTGTTTGCTTTCACGATGTAAGAAAATAGCGCTCGAGAAAATTTTTATGTAAAATCTATTTGTCACAATCAAATATTTATATGATCGATTCAATCCTTCGAGAGATTTTCTCTTTCAGCCAGTTTTTAGTGTTTGCTGACATCAATTGAAAAATTTTATGTATTATTATTGAAAATCAATATTTAACGAATTTCTACTTTATGCACGTGCATTTGGGTACATCGAAAACAGAAAAGAATGTAGAAACAGCTTACGTTGGAAATGACGTTCTCTATCATTGAAAATTCGTAAAAAATAATATAAAAATGTATTATAATGTAAAATGTGTCAAATATATTTCTACGGCCGCCAGCCTATTAAAGTTTGTGAAAATCGTGATTTTTACCGATTTTCGATGTTTTTTTACCTATTACTTTCACATGGATAATTTCATAATCGGTAAAAATCATTATTTTTACAAACATGAATAGGCTGGCGGCCGTAGAAATATATTTGACACATTTTACATTATAATACATAAGCTGTTTCCACGATTCATTGTTTTTGATATATCCTAATGTTTATACTTTTTTATGTTCACATACATATATGTATATATATATATATATATATATATATATATATATATATATATATATATATATACATATATATATATATATATATATATATATATATATATATATTAATATATACCAGGAAGGCCTAACAGGTAGACCCCAATGCACCTTCCTAGATAATTAATTATAAAGATTGCAGAATTTTTATTATATAAATCGCTGTATTTTGAGAGGCTGAAGAACTCAAAATTAACAAATAATTAATTCATTCATAGAGACATCTATGCGTTTAGACTTGTATTCAGATATTTGTGACAGCGGGTAGGATGATTTTTGCCGATTTGATCTAGGAACCGTTTCAACAATGAAATCAGATAAATTGACAAACTCTGATAAGAAATAATCGACTTGGAGTTACAAATATCCAAGTCTGACCAGCAGTATCAAAGATTAGCGTGGAATCGAACCCGGTAATCCCATCGGTGATAAGCATAAACGCAACCACTGAGCCATACTGCTGGCTCTTTATGTATGATTAATATAAAAATTGATTACTTTTTACGTGGTGTACTTAAATATAAAATAAATGGCACATTTTATGGTATATTCTATGTATTTCTTTGAAGTTAGCGTCTTGAAATTAAATTCTTGTAAATCTACGCTAACCGCTAAAAATAAAAAACGTTGTGAAGCACTTTGTATAATGAAGAAGGAATAATAATAATTATTATAATAATAATGGAGCGAATTTTGGAATCCTGTAAATAAACGACCATTTTAATTTTCCTACCTAATAAACGTGACATCCGAACCTGTGCAAATGTTACATCAAAGAGAAATTTGCCAACGGAATTAATTAAAATCGAAAACTTTTGTTTAATTAACCACATTTCTCGCTTTGCACAAGGAGTGTGTTCCGATTTAATAATTAAATTACGAAAAGCGATTCGGCGAACCTGCGATTCTGAAAATGATTGCGAAATTTTTGAAGCGGGGGTTGTGTGAATGAATAAATTTGAAAATGTGTGTATTTTCAAGTTTCCGTTTGAATATTGACGTGAACATAAATTGAGTCCCTATTTGAAGCCCGACGGAGACGATAAGTTCATAAATCGTCTGTAACTTACTAAGTATTGGAGCGACGAGATGTAGCGAGGATGCTGTTGGTACTCGAAGCGGAAGTGGTGGCTTCGAGTTTCAAACTGTCGCAATTTTCCTCCAAGTTTTTCTCGCGCCGTATGTCCATCTGTCTGTTTCCAGAGCCGCGAGCTTTGGTAACTTTAACCGGGAAACGTAACTCGTATTATCGGATTTGGATGAGTGCTGAAAAATGACCACGAGTATCAAAAAATTGCACCTCTGCCATTATAACTTTTCGCGAGCAATCGATTTCGAAACATTTTCCATTTAAACTGACAAACCTTTTGCGTTTACTCATATTTATCTATTTATAGTTGTTTTACACCGGCTTCACTCAGTATTTGTAATATAAACAGCTTAATAATACATGGCGAATATTAATCGTAAATATTCATTTGTTTTTTTATTAAATTTATTTGAATTAAAAAATATATATATTCAACCAATGAAATCGACACAGAGAATGGACTTTCTCTATGTCGATGTCGAAGTTTTCGATTTCCAACTAACTATAGTTATAAACTTATAAAGTCTCTTTCGGAATTAAATTGACTGTCACGAACAAACAAATATATATAGTAAGTCTCTTATAAAAAATATATATGTACGCCCCCGTCGTCTGCGCCCCCGCCGTCTGCGCCCCCACCGTCTGCGCCCTTGCCGTCTGCGCACCCGCTGTCTGCGCCCCCACCGTCTGCGCCCCCGCCGTCTGTGCCCCCGCCGTCTGCGCCCTTGCCGTCTGCGCCCCTGCCGTCTGCGCCCCTGCCGTCTGCACCCCCGCCATCTGCGCTACCTAGGGTCTACGCCCCCGACGTCTGCGCCTCCTAGGGCTGCGCTCTCGGTGCCTACGCCCCCGGAAAAAAGCGAATTATTTGTTCGATGACGTCACGGATTTCTACAACCCAACGACCGAAGGATACATACATATATACATACATTTGTACATACATACATATATACTAAGTCTCTTTCCAAATTATATACTAGATTATACCAGAACCCGGTGGCTCACCCGGTGCCCCCGGGCCTTCACCCCCGGCGCCCCCCGTCCTCCGTTCCCATGTCGTCATGAAAATTTTGACTTGTTTTCGAAGCTCCCAACCATTTTCCAACCAACAATATTAACTTACATACAAAGTCTCTTTCGAAATTACATATATATATATACATATATTAGATCAATTTTGTTTTAATAAATAACGTCTGTGAAATTAAATGTTCCGTCTATTGCGCTATTTACATATAAATATATGTATAAAAATATTTATCATCTTGTTGAATTTCTGACGATGTTGACATTTATCGAAAGTAAAAAATATTTGAAATGTTAATATATCACAAAATGTCGTTAAAAATGTCGGCAGAAAAAATAAGGGTTTGTTGACGAATCTACGATACTGGTTTAGTTGTAATTCATTGATCTTATTTATTTTCTGTTTATGCGAAATAAAATTAGATAGCCATGATGTTGTGCAATTTCCGATACAAGCTATTCGAAAAATATTTTTTTATTGATGCTTAACATTAATACAAAGACAACTCTCGCGTTCTATTATATAAATGATTTCTGTATTTTTTATTCGCATTCTTTTCTAAAGATTCCTTTATATAGAAAAGTTTTTGTATGGAAATTTTCTGTCTATTCAAATATCTACTGCATAATTTTTATTAATGCCTTCCTATTGTTGACAAACACGTGAGCTAGTTTATATAAATACGGAGTAAGTTCTTCTAAAAAAGAAAGAAAAGATTTCAGCTTTGTGCAACCACTCAATTAATATTATACCACTCATCTATATACACACATATATATATATATATATATATATATATATATATATATATATATATATATATATATATATCTTTCGTGTCATGTGAGGAGGACGTGCTTCTGCGTTCCTCCCGCTATTACTCGCTTAAACCCGGCTATTGCACGAAATTTAACTTAACCATCTAATCACTTATTTTACTAATTGCATCCTAGTATAATTTAAGTGTAAAAATAAACAGCAAATCGGTCGTAAAAAGCGGTTTTATATCAGTTATTTCGAAAAATATTGTGCTAATTTTTGTG
This sequence comes from Arctopsyche grandis, assembly GCF_051622035.1. Classification (NCBI taxonomy): domain Eukaryota; kingdom Metazoa; phylum Arthropoda; class Insecta; order Trichoptera; family Hydropsychidae; genus Arctopsyche; species Arctopsyche grandis. The sequence continues at coordinate 24,763,122 of NC_135356.1, read as the reverse complement.
TCAAATCGGTGTCAAACGAGATACATCTCCCTACCTGAATACAAAAAAAGGGTCCTTCGCCAGCCAAGTCGGTCCCACAGAAGCAATAAATCTTCCACATAATTGCTTCCAGCCAAAAATCTTTAACGAACTTTACTTAATAGCAAACAGAAACGGTGTTTCCCAACTGTCTATCAGTTCTTTTTCATATTTAAATTATATTAAAGTAATTCGTGTAATTTTATATACTTTACTAAAGTTATTATTAAAATATTAAATTGCAAACCGCACTCACATATATAAATCCGTTGTCTCCAAAGAGGCGTCTCACGATAAAGATCTGTAAAAAAGTAGTATAACAATTGCTAATCTATTATTATCATAACTAACTACTTTCACTTACAAAGTAACCCTGTTAAATGGCATGTAATAACTCATAAGTGATCCAAGTGATACCTAGGATGACTATATGTCAAAGCTGACCACAGAGAAGAGTTTATGGCGGTAAGAACTCACTCCTTGAATGGAAATCTCTCTCAAGTACCGCCTTTTTCTCAACACATCTTGGATAAATGCGAGAAAAATAATATCCAAACCTCCAACAAGGTAAGAGTGACGATGGATGATAGCTTAGCTAATAGAAACCTGTATTTAGCCACGTACAATGTAAGAACGTTATCGAGTGAAGGAAGTGTGCTTGCATTAGAGAATGAACTAGAAAGTATCAAATGGGATTTAGTAGGACTTAGCGAAGTAAGACGAAAACAGGAAAACCAAATAATCCTAAAAAGTGGTAACTGTCTCTACTGGAGAGGGCTACCAAATGGTAGAATAGGAGGAGTAGGGTTTCTTATCAATAAGAGAATAGAAAGAAATATTATAGAAATAAACGACATATCGGAACGTATATGCTATGTAGTATTAAGAATCTCGAGCAGGTACACTTGTCAAATCTTCCAAGTGTACGCCCCCACATCTAGCCACCCAGACGAGGAAATAGAAGACTTCTACGAAAAACTACAGGGCGCATACGATAATAGCCGCCACCACTTTAAAATAATCATGGGCGACTTTAACGCAAAAATAGGACAAAAGGCAAACACAGAAAGAGCAGTAGGCAATTTTGGTACCGGCCAAAGAAACGACAGAGGCGATCGCCTCATAGAATTCGCAGAACACAACAGGCTCTTCATCACTAATTCATTTTTCAGGAAAAACACCAACAATAAGTGGACTTGGGAGAGTCCTAAAGGAGACAGAAACGAGATCGATTTCATCCTAACAAATGCCCTGCACTCCGTTAAAGACGTTAGTGTTCTAAGTAAAGTAGATATAGGCAGCGATCACAGATTAGTCCGTGCCAAGATGGCCATTAATATAAATTGCGAACGTAGGAAATTAATAAAAGGATGCAGTAACTCTCCAGATTTCGCTCAACTAAGGTCTAGGAAAAAGGAATTCGAACTCGAACTTGGAAATCGATACGGGAAATTAAACCCAGAAGCAGACATCGAGGAATTGAACACTGTAATTAGTTCGGTTCTAACCTCAACAGGTAAGAAATTAGGTGGTTTCAGGAAACAGATTAAATTAAGCAAAATTTCAGCGGAAACAAAAAACCTAATTAAGCATAAAAGGAATTTAGATAGGGATAATAATAAGCAAGAATACAATCTAGTAAATAAGGAAATTAAGAAGAGAATAGTCAGGGATGTCAGGGATTTTAACAGCAAGCTAATAGAAAATACCATTAAGAATAACCGTAGCCTGAAAAAGTGCAAACAGGATCTTTTCTTAGGCAAAAACCAAATGATCGCAATCAGATCAGAGAGCGGAGTAATAATTAGGAATAGAGAAGAAATCATAGACAGAGTTTACACGTTCTATGCAAAACTATACGAGAACGACAACGGCCAATTCCCCACTCTGGAATCGACACACGGCCAAAGGGTTCCTGCAGTATTGCCTAGCGAAGTAGAGGCCGCGCTAAAAACTGCAAAGAATGGTAAAACCCCAGGGGAAGATAATATTCCCATCGACTTACTAAAATGTGGCGGCCCCCCCCTAATTAATATCTTAGCTAGGCTTTTCAGCAAATGCATCCAGAACCAAGCTATACCAGAAGGATGGAATAACGCAACTATCATTTTAATACACAAAAAAGGCGACAAAAGCGATATCAAGAACTACCGACCCATTAGTCTACTTTCAGCGGTCTACAAGCTCTTCACGAAGGTTATTACAGAAAGGCTGAAGAATATCCTCGACGAGAACCAACCTATAGAGCAGGCAGGGTTTAGGGCAAATTTCAGCACAATGGACCACCTCCAAGTAGTTGGCGAACTAATCGAGCGCGCCAACGAATATCAACGGCCACTGTGCCTAGGTTTCGTCGATTATGAGAAAGCCTTCGATACAGTTAGTCATAATGCAGTACTTAACGCTCTAAAAACACAGGGAGTGCCGGAACCCTATGTGGGACTGTTAGCTACAATATATAAGAATGCCACAGCTTCAGTTAAAATTTTTTCAGGTACAGATAGATTTAGCATAGGAAAAGGAGTAAGACAAGGAGATACAATCTCGCCCAAGTTATTCAATGCGGTGCTTGAGGGAGTTTTCAGGAAATTGGATTGGGATACAGCCGGAGTAAGCATCAATGGTCGCTTTTTGAGTCACCTTCGGTTCGCAGACGATATAGTTTTAGTAGCTCGTGATTCAGCTGACCTACTTATCAGACTAACACAGCTGGACAGGGAAAGTAGAAAAGTAGGATTAAAAATTAACGTAGATAAGACTAAACTAATGTTCAATAGTTATTGCATGCCTGATAGCATCCCCTTAGATGATAAACCAGTAGAAGTAGTAAATAATTATTTATATTTAGGTCAAATAATTGACATGTCTGGTAGTAAAAATGAAGAGATAAAGAGACGTATGAAACTGGGGTGGAGTGCATTTGGACGGATGAATGCTGTTTTTAAATCAAAAATGCCACTCTGCCTGAAGAAAAGGATCTTTGATCAATGCGTTTTGCCAGTGATGACGTATGGATGTGAAACTTGGACACTGAACGCCAAGATGCAAAATAAAATCCAATGCACTCAAAGAAGTATGGAACGCTGTATGCTTGGCATAACGAGGAAAGACAGGAAGCGGAACACGTGGGTGAGAAATATGACAAGGGTAGTGGACATAGTGGATAGAGTGAAGAGATTGAAATGGCAATGGGCGGGTCACGTAGCTAGGAGGATGGACGAAAGGTGGACAAAAGAAGTGCTTGAATGGTACCCGAGAGAAGGCAAAAGAGTAAAAGGAAGACCGCAAGGAAGATGGGTGAACGAAATTAGGAAAATGTGCGGAATGAGATGGATGAGTGTTGCGCAAAACAGAGACGAGTGGAAGCGTGTTGGAGAGGCCTTCATCCAGCAGTGGATGGCGAATGGCTGTAAATGATGATGATGATGATATATATATATATATATATATATATATATATATATATAATATATATATATATATATATATATATATATATATATATATATATATATATATATATATATATATATATATATATATATATATTATATATATATATATATATATATATATATATATATATATATATATATATATATATATATATATATATATATATATATATATATATATATATATATATATATATATATATATATATATATATATATATATATATATATATTAGTAAACAAAGGAACATTTACATTACCAGTGTTTTATTGATAGGTAAAGTAGGAAACTACCATTTCATACATTTAATTAATTATACCACCCAAACTAAAAGTGATTGGTCAATCTATACCTCAAGCACGAAAGAAAAAGGCATCACGAGTTTCAGAAACAGACGAGCAACGGGTTGCAAGACTGGAAACCAATCGAATACGCACTACTCGAGCCCGTATATTTGATTACGATGCTAATTATGATAAGTCTTCATCCGAGTGTGCTTATTGGAAAAATGGATAAATTATACGTGTATTGCAGTGCCCTCAAATTTAAACATGAAATACCAGGAATGTGCTGCGCGGGTGGAAAAGTGAAATTGCCAGAATTACATTCACAACCCGAACCATTATCAACGTTGTCAAACATTTTCAAATTATATGTATACCGGAATCCGGCTCCTGCGCCCCCTAGAGCTTCACCCCCTGCGGCTACGCCACTGGCCTCTGCACTCCGGCGCCTTCGCCCCCGGGGGACTTCGAATCCGTTGAATAAAAAAAAAATCGAATCGGCGCCTATGAATCGAAAAAAAAATAAATCGAATTTGTCCACGAACTACGAACCAACGAACGAAGGTTACATACATACAAAGTCTCTTTCCAAATTATATATTAGATTATAGCTACATATTTTGATCTAAAGCCCCGGAAATATTCTACTATTCAAAATTGAGACCCCCGACGTATTGACACGTGTTTGTGTGAACGTGTGTGCGTCGGCTATCTTTTGCGGAATGGTATTGTTATGTGAACCAACAAGTTTCCGCGGAGATATGTTTATCTTGAGAGCATTATATGAGCAATAATGTTCGAGCAGATCAAAATGTAAATATTGACGCTGTGCCGAAGACTGTTGCCCCACCCTCCAGAAGACCCCTGCTCCAGCTCCAACGGCTTCTCATAAATACACCCCGACGAACAGCATCCGCCGGAAACATCCCCATCCAACCATCCCTACATCTCTCGCATACATTTCGCGCAATGCTAATTGGTCCGGATTTCAAGGCGGTTTTATCTACGACCCGTTTTCCGAAGCGTTCAATACCGGGCGCTTTATATTTTTATCACGTATTTTGACGCGCGTGCTACGTTCGTAGCGTAGAGGGAAGGGGGTTGTAGGGTTGGGTGGAAGATATAGGGTGGCTTGTGTCTTTGTAACGTGTATCTGTCCGCACTTATGGCATGTGCACGATGGATACTTACCTGACGGGTGAGGGTACTCACAAGTTCGACAGGATTCGACGTCTACTGCTACTTGGCAGTTTCATCTGTATGTATGTATGTGCTTATGTATGATATGTATGAGAGTATTGTGTTTTATGATTCAGTATTTCTCAAACATCAGTCTTAAATTTAAAATATTTTTTCCTATCACAGGTTTGACTATTTTAGAACTTATTTTGTATTTAAGCTGAGCGATTGATCACACTGAGCAACAAAAACGATTTACCGAAGCGCAGACTAATCAATATTTACTAAATTTGATCTACCAAATTCGAATATGATAATCATTTTTGTTGTTTTATTTTCGTTTATGAGATATGAGCGTTTAAAAAAATGCGCAATTTACACAAAATCTAGTATTGCTTTAACCCAAAATCCAGTATTGCTGTGCCAAAAGTGAATATTATTCCAACTGGTGTTTTAGGTCATTCATATTCGAATACGATTAAACTAGTAAATTATGTATATCTTTACAAACGCAAATACACTTTCAACAATGGCCGCCAGTTGTAATATAAATATGATTTTTGACAGCTCTGATGATTGTACAAATGCTTTAGAATTCAATAATGCGTTAATACTTGCTGGGTATTACGAATAAAGATAATAAGTACCGTATTAAAATAATTCTAAGAATGTGTTCATGGCAAAAATGTGACTTTCTAACTCAATTTACTAGTTGAGTGACGTTTTTACGAAAACTTTACCTCTCCATCAAACCTGGTGCCAACTTATAGTTGAACTATATCTGCAGTTGTAATATATTTTGACCAGTTGGAATGTAATTCGTCATATGAATTAACTTACGTGGGTTAAACGGAATATATTTCAACTTTGTAGTAAATATATATTACATCTGAAAATACACTTTAACTACATATGTATACCGGTAGTTGGTGCCAGGTTAGATGGAATATATTCCAACTGGTCAAAATGTGTCACAACTGGAAGATACACTTCAACTGTAACATATAGTATATCAAATATGTGTATGGAATTTCGTATTTACATACATATGTATGTACATATGGACATATGTACATATGTATGTTTCTATCAAATTTAGAGTTACCTTATATTGATGCATATTTCAACAGAGTACATACATACATATGTACATATTTCAAAATACCTTTCCATATATGTATATGTATGTAGAATACACATCGCATTTAATATACATATATGTACATATGTGAGTTAATAAATGTCCTTATTTCTGTTTCGAAATACAAATGGGAATTTTTGATAAGATGACAAAGCAGAATAAAGAATCACAAATTATTACGGAAAATCTTCGTGTTTTGAGGACGTGATATGTATGTAAATAGCACGACCCAAATCGAAGTTGCAATATGTGAAAATATTTTCTCCATACAGCGTCCGTAAGTTCAACAATGAGATACCTGTCCGAGTTTTCGTTTCCATTGAAATGGAGGAATTCGCAAAGTTCATATTTTTATTTTTACCATCCGTCGTCTGCGTTGATGTTGGTATTATGATTAGTTTCCGGCCAGATGCTTCACATTTTCGCCCCGTTGTCATTTTGTAGTTGAGAGGTTGCGCAAGCTCCTTATTGTCCTCGCAAATTCGACGATATTGAATTTTTAAAGCGAATGTGCATATTGTGTCCTCCTTGAGCTGTTTTACTCACCCTATCTGTGAAATTGGTATGATAAGTTACCGACAGGAAGATACTAGCGTGTTTGTCGTAAACGGAAAAACTTTAAGCAAAATCGCGCTGCTCGTCTCGTAGCGTTATTGAATTTTCGCGACGTCTGGATATATTTTCCCGAATACTCAATATTCCATAATTTATATACGAGAAAACATATCAAACACACACTTCAAAAAATTGACAATTTTTTTAAGCGCTTTAAATTAATACTTATTAGTTTATTTGCCATGTGACACGACGATTTTCTGCATGTCTCATTCTGGCGTTGCAATGCCAGAATGAGACATTTCCCGTTCCCGTTCCCGTTCCCATTTCAAGTAATGGTTGGAGCTCTACTAACATCTCTTCAACGCCGTGTCGTCATAAACCAACTGGTAACGTGGTTACCAACGAACATATTTCGTTGATTACACAATGGCGGTTCAAACTTTCGCGTCGGTAAAATCGTAATTACGAATATTATTATAAAGAAGTTTATTCTAGTGTTTTTTCACAGTAAGCTTCCCGGACATGTTAATTGAGTGGTTTAGGAGCTTATACGAGACAGACAGACAAACAAACAGACATTCAATTTTATACATATACATATATAAAGATAGTGTGAAAAAGAATAAGTTATAGGCGTTTAAATAATTAAAATCTGACAAAACGAGGGTGGCGGAAAGTCAAACATGCTACATACAACAGGCTACTGGCGTAGCTGAGCTGTCATCGACTTCAAAAATTTTGGATCATTAAACGTGTTTATTACGATTATTTTTCACCATCGTAGTGTCGCAAGCGATTTAAAGTTCTATCATTGATCAAAACGCGCAAAATGTCAAAGTTTCAAAACCATCAGAAGAATGTAGGAATAGTGTCAGACCAATAAGCGAAGTGAAACATCGAAAAGCCTTGTAAACAGCTTGTGCTTAGAAAACATTTATCACCATTATTATTTTATTTTATGCTTTTTAGAATTCCAGAAATGTTTGTTTTGTCCATAGATATAGAAGATTGTGTTATTTCATATCTGTCACTTCATTTAGAGCAGTCTAAATACTTAAATTAGCAATAAATTTCGTGATTTCAATCTGCTCATGTCAGCGTAGGCTTGAGAGGCAACAAAAAGTCCTGATCCTAAATATATTCTAGTCGATATCCTCATTCTTGAGGATCGTGACCTCCATTAGTTCTCCGATGAGGAATGTGAACCAGCTCTCTCCAACACTATCTGGAATCAGCTACGCGAAGAGCCGTGACCACGTCTTTGCTTTTCACCCTCTTGTAACGTTTCGTATAGGTATAAGTAGCATTGTAATGCGATGCTCATACAACTTTTAATCCATTTTAAATAATATTTTTAAGTCATCGGTGTTTGAAAAGTAGTGCGAAGAGATCATCATTCACCACGTCGAGCATCTGTATTATTTATTTGTCATGTGGTGAAATTGTCTGGGGAAATAATTTTATTTGGAGTATTCATCACTTTCCCCCTGGAGCGTAAATAATCAATCATGATTTGGATGAAAATTTTGAATGAAATCATCGCAACATAAAAAAATTGACAAACTCAGAAGATTTTCGATTTGTATTTTAAAATCTGAATTGAAATGAAATGTAGCGTGATGAGATACCAGACGAGTTTTGGGAGCATATAAAAGTGACAGCTACGCAGAGGTTATGATCTGGCCAAAAAACTTCAATAGCTGGGCCATGAATTGCATCAATATATTACTTTATTTAATCTACTAGTGAATTGAAAACGTGAGAAAGTATAAAAGCTCGTAATATTAAGTTTAAATAAGATGATAGTAAATGAGAGTGAAAACAGTAACTGTTTAGCTGTTTAACCTTTGAGTTAAAAAAGGGTTGTAGAAAGACGTGTTTGGATAGTTAGCTGTCATCGCTTCATTCTGACAAAAAATTTCGATACAACTTTTAATGAGTTCGGTAATAATAACTACACTAATTACAGATATTATATTTACTTCACGTGTTAGACAACCCCCGTATGTCGGTAAGATACCAAAGCGTCCTGAAGAATAAAATTGGTTCAAAATCACATCACAATTTTTTGCTGGGCAGGAATGTCATTGAACAAAGCTTATAAAAAGTCCGTAAAAAAATTGGACTATATATAAATCATTTTAACAAGCTATACTATACAAGCTATACAAGCTAGATATACATAAATTTGAGTTATCTCTGACCTATTAGTACATACAAACATGTATGATAAAATTTTGAAAATAACAATAATGCACGTTAAAATCAAATTTCAAAAAATTTTGTTCCATAATGTGACATCCGGAATGGTTCCGAATTATTTATACAATATACGAATGGCGTTTATTGACGCGTTAATATTTTTACATGTCGTTTATGTTTCTATGCGGATGTTTGAACGGCCAAGCGTCCACTCTCACTCATAAATTGATAAATTATTTTGGCGGTAATTGTTTACTGCGGTCACCTAAAGCGAATTTATGGCCGTTCCGGCTCCTGTTGCCCGAAACGAGCCAATGATGGGGGTGAGAGAGGTGCCGGGGTAGTCAACCCAAAAGCTATCTGTTAAAACGTGACGTGGAAAAAGGTTTTAAAAAAATATACACTTTATAATATACAATATTTGGAGGAATAAACATCGATCGGTAAATATAATACATACATATGTACATATGCATGTGATGAGGGCGTAGAGAATAAACGTTGAGAAGAGTGTAAGCTTTCATTATTTTCCAACTCTCAATCAATAATTTAAATTATTTTTTATTATTAATTTTTAAATATAAAGTTTATTTTAATAAAATTTATATTTGCCCATGATGCCATTATGGGTTGTCCTTGAGCGACACATATTTATTTATTGAAAAATCAAAAGGATAAATATAACAAAATGACATCTGCGCCCAATTTTAGATTTTTACAAAATACATAATATATCTAGTACATGAAAAGACAAACAAATGAAAAAGAAAAGAGTAAAAACTAAAATATTACTAAGTAGAACTATGCATAATTCAACATAAAGTGATATAATATAATTGGATAAACATAAAGTGATATAATATAATTGGATAAAGAATATACATTAGAAATAGAAATATAAATGGATCAATCAATTAAGACTCTCCTGATGGCAGTTCTGAATTGATGTAAAAAATACCGAATAGATCAACCTCATTCAGCTCCCCGTTAAGCATACGATAAACACGCTGTATATAGGAATATTTTAGGGAATTGGTTTTGAAAGGATTAAGTGAAAATAGTGCTACGTGGCTAGAATATCTAACTGGGATTCTGAAACCAACCTAACTCAGTAAATCGGAACAATCAAGGAAACCATTTAAAAACTTAAAAAATAATGTAGCATCAGTGAGTCGTCGCCTGGCAGAAAGATTGTTTAAGGATATGATTTTGAAAATATCAGGAACAGTACGCATATGGTATTAACTCGTACTCAAGATAGATATATATGTATGTACATGAATAATAATAATAATTTAATTAATATATATGTAAGTTTTAATTCCTAAGCTTAAGCTTTTAAAAAAAAACTAAAAATCACTTAATGTACAAAAAAATATTATTAAAAGCACGTGAACAATTGTAATATAAACTAGTAACGAACAAAAAAAGGTTTATTAATGAAATAAAATTTAAATAAATACTTTGTCTTATGTGAAATAAAATATGATTTTTTTTCCCAAAACGAATTGACACCGCTAATTGACCGATTTTGCATCCTCCTTCAACCCTTTTTTTTTCTTTTCAACTTGGGTCAGTACATATTCAATCTTAAATTTTTGTTCATATTTGCATTCAGTAGCCTGTTTTACTATTTAACCTTAGAGCAGAGCCAGACCGCTCAACTTGTGAACGACTTGGTTGACGGGGATTGTTACTTGGCAGTTGCAAAATGACCGATCCGTATTTTTATTGTTTTTTACTTTTAATTCCATTTAAATTATATATTTTTTATTATTTTCAATTTATAATTTTTCAATATTTTAATTTTTTATTTTCTATTTTTATGTACAATTTTTTTAATGTTTTATTTTTATTATTATTATTTTTTTTTCTTATGTTTATATTTTATACAAATATCTTTTATGTATTTTCTAGCCACAATGTCATATTGGGATGACCTGTGAAGACACCTTGGTATACGTGTATTAAAAATAAATATATATACATGTACATACAACGGTAGTTATTCTACAATCTGGAATCGCATTTCTTATTTGATGAGTTTCATCTCCTGAGGGGGATAGGAGATATCGTAAGATGCTAGATGATATTTCATGAAGTACGGTGCTGACACAAATGTAGAAAACAAATCAGTAATAGTAAATAACGTCGGGTGACATACATATGTATGTATGATTTATTTTATTTACAAAAAGTATTTTTATGCAATTATTATTATTATATATAAGAAAACCTTTGAACACTTTCACGAAAATCCGTCTAATTCGAAGTCGTTGTCCGCTCAAGTTCATTCAGGCATAATACTTGTGATAGAACTGCCTAGGTAATAACTACATAATTGCTTGGCGAACCGATCTAGTATGAGACTAGTTTCGGTTTCGCATTGCATTTTGGTCAAGAAATACAAAATCGTTCGGGCGTATAGCGGTCGGTAGATTGGACTATGTTTTATGCTAGTTTTGAGTTCGTGTTTCTTATTGTGAAATATTTACATTAATAAAATTTTAATATAAAAAGTGAGTTGTTGATATTATTAATTTATTTATGGAATACGTATATATTTTATATTAATGGAAATTTATATTTTTTAGACGGTAAAAGTAATTGTCAACGTCATGTTTTGTACAGCAAAACTTACAGTAATATTATTTAAGACTTTGCATTGAATAATTTTGTAGTGTCGCCGCAGATACTTGGTCAGTCCAGGGGAATACGGGGGATCTGCCTCAGCATCGTCTGCCTTCGACGCTACCAACCACAACCAACCGGTCCAGCAATCACAACCACAACCAACAGCTCCTTCCTGCAATGTGGCCGAAGAACTGCAATATACGTTTCAGGCATATTATTGTTGTAATAATATTACATACATATAAAGTTAAATAAGAAATAATTTAAAAAATAATTAAAAAACACATTGCACTAATGCGAGAACATGCATGGTTCTCGTAAATATCACGGCAATCGATCTCATCTTTTAAACCTGCTAGCAAACGATCGATTATACTGTATAGCAAAACTTTTTATGCAATGGATTATTATGGCGATTTTATTTTATTTACCTCTCGGTTGTCTGATATGCGTCCGATTTCAAATTCTGACATTTCACAAATAATTATCTTAATTATAAATTTCTCAAGCCTCCTTCTACATACATTTGTACATATGTATGTAGGTATGCGGATCTTCAAAATTTACGCATAATTTTCAAGCGTCGAGTGTTTACGTAGTAAGATTACACAAGTTTCCGTGTGACCCTAACTGACAGTGGGTACCGTCGAGTGTTACTCAAAACGATAAGGGTAGAAACCTAAGATCTTGACGGATGTCAACCTGGTTTGATATTACCTGATGATTCTGGAACGCCAGATTATTTTGCACGCACAAAGCCGACTCGTCCTCGAACGGTAATTGTTGTCGACGTGCGTCAAGTTGAAGAGTGCCACTTTACACTAAATGAAACATAATTCTGTCTCTCATCCAAATATACATACATATGTACACATGAATATATATAAATATATATATATATATATATATATATATATATATATATATATATATATATATACACACTATATATATATATATATATATATATATATATATATATATATATATATATATATATATATACATATACATATACATATACATATACATATATATATATATATATATATATATATATATATATATATATATATATATATATATATATATATATATATATATATATATATATATATATATATATATATATATATATATATATATATATATATATATATATATATATATATATATATATATATATATATATATATATATATATATAATATGTATATGTATATATAATATGTATACATATATATGAAATTTATAGCACTATTTTAATGAGTTGCAAAAGTGTTATGGATAGTAGTTGTCTGTCATCACTCCGATCTGATACAAGATTCCGATGTAAATTTTAAGTGCGTTAAGTGAGCTCGTTAATGATTAAACTGCTTTACCTTCATGTCGGAAACATTAGCTTAGCATTAGCTTCAATGTTAGATCCAACTCTTGATATCTTACCAACCTCGCGTAGGTCGGTAAGATATCAAAGCGATTTGAGGAGTGGAAGTGGTTCAAAATCAGATCTCGATGTTTTGACGGGCAGGAATGTCACTGAACTAACAGAGTAAAGCTTATAAAAATATTGATCATGACACAATTACAAATACATATGTATGTATTATCATAATTGGATTAGATTAGATTTTAGAATTTCGCGTTTTTGAATTATAATTTCGCATATATACATATGTGTATGTATATGTAGATTTGTTAATAAAAAAATTACAATGTATTTTTCTCGAAAATTTCCTTCCTTAAACTTTTCTATTTGGTTTTTTTTAATTTCTTGTGTATAACATTTCATTTACTGCAAAAAATGTCCTACAAAAATTAAGTATAATTAAGTAACGTGAATATTGGACAATGCTTTCTGTTCCGAAAAAAAAAGAAGGCACACATTTTTGAACGTTTATTCTATATAATTAAATCAGTGTATTTATGTATGTATGTATGTACATACCAGTGGCGCGCTGTGGAAATCTCCCCCTTTTCGTATTCGTATCACACAGCGTTACATATGTACATACATGTGCGTGAGAAGGATATATACATACATATAAGAGGACTGGGTGATATCATACCGAGTCCCCTTTTATTCTGTTCGCAGATACGTTTCTGAGGCTGTGCGATAAAAATAGTGAGATTTTCACTGCACGCCACTGATACATATGTACATGTTATATGGTATCCAAATTTGGCGATCCGTAACGAACGAATGGCGATCCATAACGAACATATTTAAACAAACACATAAATTTTATTTTTACATACATATACTAGTTATATATACATACATACATATGTAGACTAATGTGCCGAATATATATTAAATGTTTTTTTGAAATCTCCATACTCATCGATGTATCGAAACACACACACACACACACCCCTTTCATTTTTATATAAATTACTAGCTGAACCCGACATGTGTTGCAATGCCAGAATAAGGCATTTAACCAGTTCCCGTTTGTGATCAAGTGATGGTTGGAGTTCAACTAACGTCTCTTCAAGCCGTGTCATCATAAGCCAACTGATAACGTGGTTACCAACGAACGCATTTCCTTGACTACACAATGGCGGTTCAAACTTTCGCGTCGGTAAAATCGTAATTACGAATATTATTATTAAGAGGTTTTATCCCGTTTTTTTTTCACAGTAAGCTTCCCGAACATGCATACAACAAATCCTGAAAGTTCCATCGTAATGGGTTGAATGGTTTAGGAGCCTATTCGAGACAGACAGACAGACAATCATTGATTTTTATATACATATAGAGAAGTGTAAAATTTTAAATTAATGTACATGTAGGTACAATATATGAGCCGTTATATTTAAAAGTGGCGGAAGTCCAATTTTTAGTTCCAAACACACTATTTCTGTTTGACTTTATTCCCAAACTGTTATTACTTATTTTTATTTGATATGCCCAGAATCTCGGAAAAGCAGAATAAACGTATTACAGACCACCAGTATCTGTAAATAATGTTAAACGTAAAAAATTACATACATATATTAAATATTTTTCGAAATAAAGAAAGTGGACTTATGCCACTTTCAAATAAAACGCCCCATATGTACATAGAACAAGCTAAACCTTTTACAGAATATTTATTTATTAAAAAAAGGAAATTCCATTTTTTTTTTAGAGAATTCGATGTTTTTCGTCCATTACAAATTTACATTTTACACCTGACTACATAAAATATATTCATTCGATTATGTTAATAATAGTTATTATTTTATAAAATGACCAATTTTGACGCAATATATTAAGTTTATGGCAAAACAGGTCATTTTGATCACCTTACATTTTATAAAATTTTTAATCTTTTTCAAATTTTGTTATGTTCATATTAAAGGTATATACTCGAGAAAGCTTTCGACGTCTTTTATTTTCAAAATAATCACAGGAAACATAATAACAAAATAACGCTTCCTCAATACAAATACCCATTGCGAGCGCGGCATGCTTAACCGCCACATTTAATTCTCATTGATCAGTCAAAACTCATCATAATCAACCCAAAACCTTAAATTGGTAAATATTGAGTACTTATCATTTTTTAAAATAGTAAAAATAATCTCGAAAAAGAGTGATATGAAAAAAACCTACTTTTTTTAAAAATTTAAAGATGAATCGATTGGTTGGAGGCACGGGACGTTGTTTAAAATCAATGAATTTTTTATTTAACGTTCCCTTAATACAACATAAGTTTTCTCCGGCCTAAATTGTACATAGTACATACATACATATGTACTATGTACAATTTACAATTTTCTATAAATAAGATGATATAAAGAAAAATGATACAAAAATACAATGATATAAAGAAAAAAGCTTTTATTGTAGGATATGAGTTATATGGGATACTAAGAATTGAAAAAAATTACTAAAGATAATGAGACAAGGTATGTAAAATAAAATTCTAAGATAAGAGTTGGATCTACATTTGTAAATATATTAAAAGGAATTACAGTAATAGATGGTGAAATAATGAAGGCTTGCGAAGGGTAGATATGTAAAATTTATGTACCTGTATTTATAATACATGTATTTATAATAATTGTAAATAAATGACAACTGTACCTGTATTTATAATAATTGACAACCAAATTATTTAAAAGTATACTGTATTTAATTGCCAGCAAATAAAATAAAGTAGTCAGTACATTCGAGTGAGTAGACAAATGGTCAGTAATTAAAATAAATGGTCGGTTTATATCTAACGATCATACTTTAATTAAATGGTTAGTTTATTTTGGAATTTACTTTGAAATGTGATATATGAAATTTTAAATGGGTGTGTACACGAATGCGTTTATATTATACATACGTATGTTTGTATATCATACGTATATATGTACATATATGTATGTATGTAAATACCTTATAACGACACAAACCGTTGTTCGTCGTTTGTTTTATTTGCGTAGTCGTTTTATCGCATCAATTCGTAAAAATCAATTTGGTACAATGGCGGCACAATTTTTGAGCGCGAAAAGCGACGCGCTTTTCCAGTTTTTCC
Source organism: Arctopsyche grandis (assembly GCF_051622035.1). Lineage (NCBI taxonomy): Eukaryota > Metazoa > Arthropoda > Insecta > Trichoptera > Hydropsychidae > Arctopsyche > Arctopsyche grandis. Next base: position 24,747,136 of record NC_135356.1, on the reverse strand, counting down.
GACGCTCGTTTGTCAGCTGCGACGATGCGGATCGCCATTGTTTCCCCGTGGCGAAATTGTACACAGTTCGAATTTGCATTTATATAATGTGTATTCGCATGCGATACCCCCCACGGACGGACGGAAGGGGTCGAGATGGGGACAGAGATGATGGTTTCCGTAGGAGGGGGGAGATATGGTCTTGGTGGTCCCCGATCCCGTAGATTTGACAGCTAACTACTTTTCAGAGAGTTAATGATTGGCTCGGGGGTCCCCATGGCCCCGACCCAGCAAACGCGATACGATGACTCCCCGGCTCTCCCCGGGGACCCCCACCGGTTAATTAACCGCCATCAGCTGGTTTGCGCGTCGGCAAAAGAGTAAATTTTGTGTTCTCCCGCCGTTCATTTTCCGAGTCAGGATCAAGTTGGGAACGATGTGTCTAGATCGTATTCGAATTTATGCATGAAATGCAATCTCACACTCATATTGCTTTTTGCGCGTCGCGGCAATGTTGTCTAGGCAAATTACATAATTAAAATTTTTCTATATATGTATATGTAGAAAATGTATACGTAGTAATAATATAATATATATTCGAATATTTTAACTCAAGATTTTGACTGATCCGAACTCAGAATCGATCACTGATCACATTTTATACTGTCTAGAAAAAATGTGTGTGTGTGTGTGTCTGTGAAACTTATTATATTCCTCAAATACATAGAAAAAGTCGTGTGTTGGCCACATCCAATTTTTTTACATACCTTCTTTACGTTTCACTTACGATTACAATTCAGGAAAAAGTTTGACTCTTATCCGATCGTTTTCATACTTTGCCATATTGCTCATTTTGGTCATCAATATAAGTAAATGGATCCTCCTCCATTAAAAATATTGTGTAAGACGCGTTTGAAATTTGAATTTCTGAAAAGTGCCTGATGTCTATCCAGTTCTTAGTTTTAAACATAGATGGTGGTAGTAAAATAAAATTATTGGTATTTTTATTCAAATTAATAATTTTATATACAAATTATAGAAGAGGTATGTTTTTAAAAAACTTTTTTTTTGTATCTATTCTAATGCTAAAATCTATTTTTTGGAATGATCGTTTCATATTTTATAATGGTCACTTTATTCGTTAAGTTGAGAAAAGCAATTACTTTGATTGAAGTTGAAGTTTTAATGTTTTCATTCGTAGCATTTTTTCCCCCCTACTTTTAGTAGTTTTCATTCCAGTCGAGTTTCAATTTGAATAAAAAAGCTAGTTGCTTCTTGGAAGTGAAATAAGAATTTGCTATTTTTTTAAAAAGAGGATTTGTCCCTATTTCATTAAAAAAGATTTTTTTCATAATTATAAAAATAGTCACAACATGATATTGGCGGTGATTTTACGGTGGATACGACTCAAATCTTTCACAGACTATAGCTTGGGTAACACTTTTGGAAATATTTATATATCTACATATGTATATATATATAAAAAAATCAATGTTTGTCTGTCTGTCTGTTTTGAATTAAAAACCAAAAGCGATGAAACTGTAAAAATTGCGCATTTTTTTAAACGCTCATCATTTTTAAACGAGAGAAAGCCGGTAAAAATCATATTTGAATTCATTCGATAAAACTTAGTAAAGATTGATTAGTTTCCACTCACTTTTCCAATGTTACCAATATTTGTTTGTCGATTTAGTTGCAGCTCTGCATTTATTATCTATATACATATGTATGTAGAATTGAATTTTTGTCCGTCTGTCTGCCTGTCTCGAATTGGCTCCTAAACCACTGAACCGATTACGATGGAACTTTTAGGATTTATTATATGCATGTCCGGGAAGATTACTGTGAAAAAAAAAAACGGGAAAAAACCTCTTAATTATAATATTCGTAATTACGATTTTATCGACGTGAAATTATGAAGTGCCAGTATGTAGTTAGGAAATGTGTACATTGGTAACCAACTTGCGCGCACGCATGCCAACCCTTACATTACTTACCACTCATAACAATCCTACATATATACGTATACATATAAAAATCATTGTTCGTCTGTCTGTCACGTATGCGTTCCTATATTTTACTATGATTTAATTTGATTATTAAGTATTAATTTGAAACTGAAACATTAATTTATCGAAACGCATCGAGAAACGGGAACAGGAACGAGAATTGCATGCGTTATTGTACGATGGAACAATTGAACTTTCAGGACTTATTGTATGCATGTCAAAGAAGCTTACTGTGAAAAAATCGGCCAAAAACAGGAACATAAATGGGAAAAACGGGAATGAGTGGTATTGCAACGCAATAATTTCAAATTTTTTCGCTTGCCGGGTTCAGCTAGTAATACATATAAATAAGCTGGTAAAATATTGATTGCCTAACTGTTTGCCAAGATACTAAGCATATAATAGGCAACTATTAGATGATATCAATGCTTAAAATGCGATATGGGGTCATAGAGCGTCAAAACAAGTGACCACTAATTGCCGACAGCATCCAGCCTCTCCCCTCGAAAATCCCACCCCCCCGACCCCCTCGTCTGCGACGGGTATTACAGCAAAAAAGCGGGAGAACCGCCATAAATCCATATTAACGGCGTCGGCAGGGAAATATCTGTCAACAAATGGAAGTGAAATTTAATTATGGCCGCGTGCAGCCCGTGGATATAATTGTCGCGCGTTTCCATTTTATTTTTGTATTTTTTATTTTTTATTTTTTGCTTTTATTCATTCCACTTACGAGAGGCGGTGAACCCTGCAAAGAAAAGCATCTGCTCTTGCATAAAGCTTCTTTTTCTCGTATTTGTTGCGAAGTGTCTGCTAACTATGTACGTACATACATATTTGCGCCTAGACATTTCGTTGCACAGGAATCGCTTTGCATTAAAAGCATGCTTTGCGATATTTTTATTTAAAAGCACGCTTTCCGATATTATTGATATTTCCGACCAAAAAAACCACTATTAGCTATGCGTTATATTATTATAACAATATTGTATTATATAATTTTTTATAGCAAATTTCTTTTATGTGAAGTAACGCGCTACATATGTATGTATATTGCCCAATATCGTTTAGAAACACAAACATAAATTTTTGCACTAAGCAGATTTTCGTATTAAGCAGTATTTTCAATAGATGGCGCTTAATGCTCAGAGACTTATTTGCCTAGATGAAACATTGGTAGCAAACAGTATATATAGAAGTTTTTTGTTGATCTGTTATTATGTTCGTATTATATTCGTACTATTTGTTGGAATTCTCTAAGCTGTGACGTACATATGTCGAAAGGAAACGAATATTATAGTACGGCGAGCGTTATCGCACACAGGTACAAAGACATACAGTCACACAGGATAGCACTTTTATATACATATATGTATGTACATATACATACATATGATAAATCATCAGATATCAAAATTGACTGGTTTTTTCTCGCGTGGCTTACTTCTTAAATGAATTATTTCATAATAATAATAAAATAGACAATGATCGATTTTTTTACGTTACATAAAATTTATATAACATTCACATGTAAAACGTGCATTATTTGTTTCTCATATGTTTTTGCCTGTTCAAACAATTTAGTAAACAATTAGTCTCATACATAATTTTACAGAAAAAAAAGTGTTCCATTTTTGTACATTAAAAACTGTGAATGTTGAAACAATGCTTTTGCCACATTTATTACAGATATGAATGCTTGTCAAATACATTGAACCGTGTTGTCAATTTCAAATAATCAAAATAGTTCCGTCTGTTGAGCGTCGAGGTATGTACATATTATACAGGTACAATGCTTTGAGCAAATCGATTTCTGCGTACGAAAGCCTTTCATTACATTGCGAAAGCCGGTGGAAAGTTCGAATTGAGCTAAAAGTTATCGCAAAATGTGTAATTTTGAAGTTGAAGTATGATTTTATTTTATGCTTTGGTATTTTTAATATTTCCAGTCAAAATGATAATCCAGAGGACGTCAGTTTTAAAATTGCAACGACAAAGAAATGTAATACTCGGTAGAAAAGCCTTTCAAGTAACATTATCTTAACGTAGACACAAAGAAATAGCAGTCTTTGATATGAAATTGCAGTAAAATTACACTAGCAATTTTGCCTGTTTGCAATTTCATTACAAAACGAACGTACGTTTCCCGACATATTATATTAGCATATACTTTAAGCCGTTACAAAGGCTTTATGTCAACCCTGTCGTGAAATTTTCAATATGAGTTCGCTTCGGCAATATAAAGGGCATTCTCGCTACTAATTACATAGAATTCGTATGTTTCTCGTGCTAACGAGAGATCATTTTCTTTTATAACGCTTCGCCAACGACACTTTTCCACTTTTGTGTACACGTGTACGTATGTATGTACATATGTAAATGCGTGCTCTCTTTAATGTTTGTGATATATAATATAATACATATATTAAAGAGAGCTGTAATTAGAAATTAACATAGTGAATATGGTTAATGAGCGTAGGTTTTTAAGCTACAACAATTTGAAAATGGCTTTAGCAACCTTGTTTCAGTGACATGGTATGATTCAGGGTCGATTGCTTTAGTGTGACATGGTTATAGTGATTCTTTCGACTACAACAGTATAACGGATTCTAAAATTAAAAAAAGATTAACCTTATTTTATTATAAATTAGAATTGATATAAACATTAGAAATCCTATTCGTATCACTTTTTTTTTTGGTAATTACTTATTTCAACTGTTTGTTTATGATGTTTAAGAAAAATTGATAATGGACTGGAGACGCGCGACAAAGTTTCAGATATTTTTTCGCACCTTAGCAATGTGAAGAAACATCCCATGTAAGGTTTTTTTAATGTCAAATTATTCCATTTACATGTTGAGGTGAATTGAAAAAAGAAACTACTAAAACCAACCTTAAATTAAAAAAATTCTTCGAAAATTGGCTAAATTTACGATTTTCACAAACTTGAATGGGCTGGTGGCAGTGCAAATATATTTTTTAGAATTTTTATACTATTTTTTACCGAATCCCCACCATACAGAACACCTTTTCTAACTAGAGGCGTTTCCAAATTCTAAAATTCGTTGTTTTCGATGAGCCCCAATGTACATACATACATATATATATATATATATATATATATATATATATATATATATATATATATATATATATATATATATATATATATATATATATATATATATATATATATATATATATATATATATATATATATATATATATATATATATATATATATATAATAAAATCGTCAATATTAATCATGTAAACGCTATTCATAACCAATATTTAGATTTGAAATGCTTTCCACGAAAATGCGGTGTGTGAATATTGACTTAGCATCTATTAGCGAAATTCATAGTAATATTGTTAGAAAATGGACCGCTTCTGTCCATAAATGCATTAATCATATGTGAACGCACGTTCGGCATCAAATGTCTCATTCGGAAAACTGTGTTTACCATTTGTCACGCCGATAAACCAAACACTGCTCATCGTGGAAATTAATTCGCTAATGTGTTTTGGGCATTAATTCCAGTTTGCAAATATAATAAAACTATACATATGTACATGTATGTATGTATTTGTATATGTATGGACCGTGATTGCGAATATGCAGCCAATTTGATGACGTTCGAATTCATCCGATTGCACCAGGTTGATTCATATCCGCAATCAAGGTGCTTCCATACGTCTACAAGGGCTCGAGATTGCGAGATTCATACATATGTAAATTATAATTGGAAATCTCTCTGCCATGAGTTGTATTTTTGAATGCGTGATTGATTTGTCATTGTGTTACGTTGTGGTTGAAAGTTTCGACATTTTGATAATATCGATTACAATTATACAACATCGTCAGATCAGCGAGGATTGCGTTAAATACCTTTCCAAAATTTTATATCATCATCATGTAAATGCAGAGGTCACAAACCTGATCGTAATAATTGAATGGTTGTTGTATTCACGACAAACATTCTATTAATACAAAAAGCGTTTGAAGATAAATTTACAGATTTTAAGATTAATATAAGAGTGTTTCAAATTTCCAAAATCCAGTTGTAAACATTTTTATTATTCTTTTCTTTTATTATTATGTATAAAATTTATTATGAACATTTATTGTATAAAACTAAAAAATAGAATTTTTCATTAATATAAGATATTGTTAATAATACCAACAAAAAAACCTAAAATAGAAAATGATCAGTAGATCATTAACTATAATTAAAATAGATATAAATGTATTATGAAAATATTTTTAAACAATAAATAGCATTTCAAAATCCAAAATCAATTATTTTTTCTTCCTTTTTTAGTTACAAATTCTGAGTGTACATATGTACATACAACGTATACATACATATGTATGTAAATTTATTCCAATTGGATTACATATAAGATTTTTTCATCACACCTACCATACAAACATTATAAATTTCAAAATGGCCCTTTCCATTTTGCAAAAGTAAAAAATGTGATTACTACACTATTTAACTAATCAAGCTGAATATTTATATTTATATAGCATATAAACCTTGTATGTTTATATGTATGTATCCTGAGCTAGTATGATTTTAATATTTGCATTGATTTTAATTGAAAATAAATTATAAAAAAAATCGGACAGCCGGAAGTAGAACTTTTGTGAAGGGATGGTAAAGGATGGAATTGTGAAAGGATGGTAGTACAAGAGGCGTATGGATAGCTAGCTGTCATCGCTTCAATCTGACACAAGATTTTGATTAAATATAATGAGTTGGTTAATGATTAAACTCTAGCTTCATATCGGAGACATTAATTTAGTTCAATGAAAGCAAACGCCGTATGACGGTAAGATATCAAAGCGATCTAAAGAGTGGAAGTGGTTCAAAATCAGATCACAATTTTTTGATGAACAGGAAAGTCACTGAACTAACAGAGTGAAGCTAATAAAATTTTAGTAAAATATATATATTTAAATGTCGTAAAAATATATATGTTGGAAGAATGGACAACAGATGGACGAAATAAATACTCAAATTGTACCCGAGAGGATGTAAAAGGGAGCAAGGAAGGTCACAAGGTAAATACATAGGTGGACGAATTTAGGAAAATGTTGTAGATAAGTCAATATATGAGATTTGCACTAAACAGAGACGAATGGGAGTGCTTTGAAGAGGCCTCCATCCACCATTCGACGGTAAATGGATGAAAATGATACAAAAAAAATTCGGGTGTGACCAACCCATGACTTTATCTATGTATTTGAGGAATATAAGAAGGTTACAAAACAAAATTCGATATTGAACTGATGACTATGATAGCGATACAAATTGAGCGCAAATGTATGGAAACTTGCACAAAACAAAAGTTCTACTTCCGGTTGTCAGATTTTGTTCAAATTTTTTTTATTACTAAAAATCACTATCAGTATTATACTCATTAAATATCAAGAAAATAAAAATAATTTAAATGTCAAAATAAAATAATGAAATATTGTTTTAAAAAAAATACTACTTCCGGTTTACAAATTCTGACCAAAACCCTACCAGCTCTAAGTTAGTACATAAAGGATAGAAATATAAATTTTCAGCTTAATACGTTCAGGGGTGCGGACAGAGTAGTGGGCACAACATTTTTGACCTTTCTACGAGGAAAAAAATCCCACTTCCGGTTCATTAAATTTCATTCATTTCATCCGATTCATTTTTTTTTTATTTTTACTTAAAATCACTATTTTTATTATACACATTAAATATCAAGAAGCTTAAAACAATTTAAAAGGTCAAAATAAAATAATGAAAAAATAATGAAATATTGTTTTTAAAAAAAATACTACTTCCGGTTTATGAATTCTGACCAAAACCCTACCAGCTCTAAGTTAGTACATACAGGATAGAATTATAAATTTTCAGCTTCATACGTTCAGGGATGTGGACAGAGGAGTGGGCACAACATTTTCAACCTTTCTAAGTGAAAAAAATCCCACTTCCGGTTTATAAAATTTAATAATTTTTTTAATTTTCATCAAATTGCTACAAGAATTATACTTGAATTTTTTTGTGACGAACACACATGTTTAAGGGGTCGAAAAAAATAGTGGAAGAAAATCGAACAAGAGTAAACTGCCACTTCCGGTTGACAGATACTTACTAAATTTTATATATAAGTTGGTATTAAACTTAAACTTTTAGATATGAAATTTCAGTTCAATAAACCAAAAGGTTTCTGAGAAAAACATAAAAAACCTTGATTCTCTAGAGTAAAAGTACTACTTTCGGTTCAGATAGAAATATTTAAAAAATATAAGGTAATAAAAATTATTATTTCTATCATATTTAAAAAAAATTCAGTCTGATTCAGTTAGTGGTTTGGGAGATAATTGAATTCAAAAACTTAAAAAAAAGAGGACACCTATAAGGGGAGGTACCATTTCCGGTCAACTTAAAAATTTGAAAAAAAATTAGGACGTGTCGATAAGAATTTTATTGACCGATACTCAGTTTTAGTTCGATAGGACTAACGGTGTTAAAAATATCCCCAAAATACACACACACACACACACACACACATTTTTTCTAGATCATGAAAACGTGATCAGTGATCGATTCTGAGTTCGAATCAGTCAAAATCTCGAGTTCGAATTTTCACATGATCACAAAACTTCATTTATTGTTACTACGTACAAAGATAAAGTAAAAATATTTTAGCTTTATTTATAGCAGGAAGGTCTAACAGACAACCCCCATGCGCCTCCCTGTCCAGAAACATTGTACATTTAAAACAAGTATTATTATACAAGGTATATACATATCAATTACATTCAAATATATATCTATGGTCAAACATGTAAATTTACAGCATTTTTTAAACAATTCAGTGAAATTCAGTAAATAAAAATCAATTAACACCAACAAAGACATTTATGGTTAAATTTTTAAATTAGCAGTATTTTATATAATTCGGTGAAATCCTAGATTGCTTAAAACTCGAGATTTGTGATGGGTAAAGTTACCAATTTGTTGGAACCGCTAGAAGTATTTTATACATTCGGCGAAATCCTAGATTGCTTAAAACTCGAGAAGGTTACCAATTTGTTGGAACCGTTTCAATGAAAATCAGATAAATTGACAAACTCTGATAGGAAACGATTGGAGTCACAAATCTAAGGTCTGACTAGCAGAAACAAGTGGGATATGAACTCGTGACCATTTTATTCAAATCATTATATGCTAACCACTAGTCTATTCTGCTGCACATGCGTTTTTCTTTTGGGTTTGAATGAAAAGCTTTCCTACTTCTTCCGACATCGTCATCGTCATCGACCAACCTTGCAAATTTTCCATCGATGACTTTAAATATCGCAATCCGTAACCCTTCTCGCAAAAATATTGATGCGAATAACAGTTGTGAAATACTAATAGAAAATATTCAATATATTTAATAAACCTTTTACTATCGCTTATTTTTAATACGATACTATTAAAATATTTAAAAATGAAAATGTTTTTTGAATTACTTTTTATACGAAAAAACCAATGACAATGCTTAATCGTTTTTCTAAGAGAATTTCCGTCACAGTTTTCGGAGACAAATTTAAACAGTTCACAATTGATTTTGTTCGATTTTTTTTACCGAAAATTAAGCACACTGTTTATATATTAAATTTTGCGAAACACACACACTTTTACCCTATTCAAATATTGTAAAATTTAGTGCGAATAACGGTCGACCAAAACTTCGACTTATTAGTTACCAAGCAACTAGTCCAACTAGACAAACAACTAGGTTAGAACGATGATGATACATAAACGTGTTTTACAATTTGATTGCTGACAAATAAATCCTTCAAAGTCGATCCGGATTCAAACCGATCCAAGCGTAAAATTAGGAATTTGCGACAATCGACGGTCGAGAGTATTTAGCGCGTCAAACGCTGGACCAAGAGATAGTTAGTGGGTGCAGCTCGTTCTGGGAGCAATTAACAGTGGCGTGCAGGGGCTTGCCGCCCTATCCAAGGGCGTCCTGCCAAATGGGCGCTGGCTCACGTCCATTGCGGCGTCGTTGTATAAGTAACGCCATCTAGCGAGAGCGCATCTTATTAAAGACCCTACCGAAACTCCCCTTCCCCTTGCCGTGGACCAACTTTCGGTATAATCGCAAACGCCACAAAACTTTTTGGCTCTTCGTATATGTACTTGTATGATAGACAGCCTGTATGTATGTAAATCATATACCTATATACATACATATGTATACATGTTTAAATTAGAAATACCGGGCGTTGATCGTGTGATTGAAAGTTGGACAAAAATATACGAAAAGTTAGAGCACTACGAGAAAGTATACCGAATTCGGTGGTCCTCAATTTCAGATATTTGAATTTGGATATACATACATACATACATACGTACATATACTTAAATATGTGTGTACATAATTTTCACATACAAACAGACTAAAATTCTTAATTAAAACATGCTTCTTCTATATTTTGTATATAAAATTAAGACAATAAATAACAAATCGAATGTCTCGACGGGCGCACGGGTCGCGACGATTGACGGTACGCACACAGCCGATGTAATAAAAAAGACCTTCTAGGCCAGGCCTGGGCAAACTTTTTGTATGAAGGGCCACATTAGAAATTAAAAATGAGCGGCGGGCCGCAAGTAAAATACAATTTTTAGATATACATTATTCATTATCGTAAAAGGAATTAAAACATGATTTTTTATACAAAAAAATAATTTAATTTGAAGAATGAAACTGTTTTAGATCTTTAACAGTTTTTTTTTAATTTCGAGAGGAAATTTTGTAGTTGAACTTCTTAAAAATGCTTGTAAATTCTGTGTGATGCTTGGTTGTAAATATTTTTTATTAATATTCACGATTGAAAATGTTTGTTTACATATGTAGGTTGATCAAAAAACCACCAGCATTTTTTGAGCAAAATCTCCAAGTTTGTCGAATTTTTCCGTATTAGGGCGTTGTAAAATTTTTCAAATTTCTTCATAACGGTGTAATTCTCTTAAATCAGAATCCCACTGTAAATATATAAACTTAATTTATATCTCCGTCGATACGCTATCAATATATATTGCAATTGATTTCGTATAATTGCCAAGCCTATCCCAATTTTTCGGAAGTTGCCAAATCTTCATGGAAACTCACCACTCAAATCGTAGATAATTTCACCATATTCTTCAAATTTATTTTCTGGTATCTTCAGCAATTTCATGGTTGAAAAGTGGTCTACTCGTTTAATAAATAAATGGTGAAGAAACAGTCGTAGTTTTCGTAATTTAAATCCATTCAAACTTTTCACCACATCATGGACATATAAATTTTCCCCTTGGAGCACTGTGTTGAAAGTATTTAAATGTTTCACGATGTCCAAAGTAAATGCAAAATCACACAGCCAGTCATTATCAGTTAATTTGGGAAAGTCGATAGTATTTTTCATTTTTAAAAATAGAACGATTTCTTCTTTTTGTATCTCATACTCGCCGAAATTATGATAAATAATATCTGTGAACTCGGATTCAATATCTTGAAGAAAAGGAATGAATTGTCTGTGTTTCGAGCCACTCCATCGTATTAAATTTACAAGTTTAATAATACAAGATATCACATGTTCAACTTTTAACACATTTGTGTACAATACTTGTTGATGTATAATACAATGAATTATAATTAAATTGTAATCAGGACAATTTTCGCAAATTTTATCCTGGATAAAATTTGATCTTTAAGTGATTCCAATGACAAAAGCTCTACAATAATTTCAAATTTAGAGTTACATCCGCGTATGAAAATTAATTACTGCGCGGTATCTTTTCGATCATTACTTTCGTCGAGAGCTATCGAGTACCTTGTGATCGATTCTAATATTGATGATAATTGCTCATTAAAGTTTGTAGTCTAGTTTGGCCCAAATTCGAATTGTATCTTATGTCAGAAACGATAAAACATTTAACAAATCAACAAAAAAAAATTTACATCAGAAAATAGTAAACTTTTTTGAATTTTGCTCGCGGGTCGAACCAAAATACTTGGCGGGCCGCATGCGGCCCGTGGGCCGCAGTTTGCCCAGGCCTGTTCTAGGCTATTCGATGCACCCCGGTTAATGTGCATACTTTAACCAAAATCTACCCATGTCAACGAGTTGAAAACAAAACAAAAAGATCGACCGATTCGTACAGCGATATGTCAGTGTCACAAATGTCACAATGACAGTTGAGTCTGACGTATTTTGGTCATAACAAGCATATCAAATCACCATTATAATATAAACATATTAGCATTCATTCAGCACGTAAGTAGCAGTACGAAAAATATTATTTAATACATTCTACATATATGGACACATTCATATGTTAGTAATATGCACGTGGCCTATCCCTAACAGCGGTAATCGACACTATATATTCATACAATACAGAAATACATGTCAACGAAACGTATCAAACGGAACCGGTCCGAAAAGATATTCTTGATATTATAGTGGCAAGTGCACCCGTACTAACAAAAGTGCTGTCATGTACATAAGAATATTTTCGGAAACGTCATATTGTGAAAACATTGACTCGATGATACGACGTTTGCAATATTATGTCGTATCGTCGCGCTCTGAAATATATCTGCAAGCCGAATTGCCTTGCACTTGTCCAAAACAAGTATAACCATGCCGAAAATGGGTGGTGCCGTATAGTGTGAATAGCATATGTCTTTTCTGTGCAGTGCTGTGCCAAGCTGTTGTGTTGGAATATGTCAGAAAAAAATGTCAATTTCCAATTCTAATAGTTCAGTATAAATGGAATGCAATGAAATATATAATTTTTTCCACATCGTAAATTATGAAGGTCCGTTTGAAAATAGAATGATATTCAAATATAATAATTATACATGACAATGTTAATAGGCATCCCTGATATACGACGAGAATGTGTCGATGATTTACAATTCGTACAAACATTCGGTTTCAATAAATCAACGTATCAGATATCTTTAATATGTGTATAATATAATATGTATGCATGTATTTCGGGGACTGAATTTAACCCTCGGTGTGTTGCAATTTTAGCTTGTATACATATAATTATATATCCATATATAAATTGTATAACTTTGTGAGACATTTCGAATCGCTCGCTTATCATGTCAAGTGCACGATCATGATACATATGTATAAAACGAGTATGCATGTAAATTATATACACACTTTGATAAGTGGAAATTACTAATATTTATAAATTTTTAATTTTCTAATGGATATTTATATTTTATATTAAATATTATTCAAATTTTATATCAGTTTAATTTCACTCAAATAAAGAATACTAAAATGATAATCTTTCCTATTTCACTTCAGTCAACTGTTTGTTTCTCACATGGAAAGTGTACTCTCGATTATCATGTACATACTAAACACCTCGATCATTTGAATCGCAATCAAACCAATCCTTGATGTTTTCCCGGTCAACAATTTGAAATCATTTTAAATTTTTCATTAATCTGTATATTTCAGATACACATATCACTTGCCTCGACCTCTTCACAGTCCGATAAATCTACATATTAGAAATAATCTTTCCCCATAATCGAACCAGTGTTATTGGTATTACTTTCGACAAAGATTTTGCTATTCCGTGTACATCATTCAATATAGTCATTTTTTCAAAATATTGATCAAGTCATCATCTTTCTCGGAAAGAGTTTTGAGAAAACAGCACGTTAACATTTCATTTATGATATGGAAGAATTGTAAATAGGTTTTTGAGCTCTTGTCATCGACTTTAGAGAATCTTTAATTAATATTATGTATTAGATGTATTGTGAGCATTTATTGAAGAATTGTTAATAGGTTTTTGAGCTATTTTTCCTATTATGCTGTACATTAACATTAAAATAATATAATACTATGATTACTAACAAAATTAAATTAAAATTGTAAAATAGAAAATGATCAGTAGATCAATAGCTATTAAAATAGATATAAGACGTATTGTGAACATAATTCCGTAATAATAAAAACCATTAAAAACAAAATCAAATTGATGATATGTCACCTTGCTCTATGGGTTGATCAGACTCGTCACATAAGTCGGTAACAAATTAGCTATCATAAGACTGTCGTTTGTTTTTATTATACATATTAACGTTTCATTCGGATGATAAAGATCATTATCTTCAAACAATATTACTTTCGTTAGCAACCCTTTACTTTTTAAAACAAATCTCTCACTTCAGGAACCCATTTAGTTTTGAACTAATCTTCAAAGATCTTTCTATCTATCCATGATCTTTTTTTGGTTATAAAAATCAACAGGAAGATTTTCGTTCCCCTTAAATGATCTAGGTTCTTTTGATTTTCCAATTGCTATAAGGTTAATTTTATGAGTCCTTGATGAATTTCCACAATACACGATTGTAATACGCTCTTTAGATGATTTGGATCTTGGAGTGGACTTTTATTTTGACGAAGCAAGCGTTTCGTTGAAATTTTAAAACAATTGAATTTAGGTATTTCAAGCACGGATATAATAAAAATAACCAATAGCCCGTATAATAGAAAGTATAATGTATGGATGCTTTTTTTTGTATTTTATAGTAGTCTTTTTTATCGTTGACAGTTTAATGGGCGATTTTAGAAAATAATTCATACGTAGTTTGTAATTAAATCTAAAATTTGTAACACTTGTATTATTAAAATAAAAGTCCTGTGATAATATCTTTATTATAAATATAAATACATATGTAGTATGTATATTCAATATGATACGGTATATTGTAGTACTCATAATTATTATATGTATGTATTAATTTGAGCATCGAAATAGTCTATTCTGACGACTCTTCCGTGTATTGAATCGTAAATTGTCATAATAACACTGAGCAACAAAAAAAAATACCAGAGCGGAGACCAGCCAATCTTTACTAAGTTTGACCCGTTGAATTGGAATATGATATTGATTTTTGTTGGTGGGTGATCGTTTACGAGATATGAGCGTTTAAAAATATCCGTGATTTTTACAGTTGTTTAGCTTTTGCGGTCTTTAACTCAAAATTTAGGATTGTTACGATTAAAGTGAGTATTGGAATCAATAGTCAGATACTTTTCCTATTAGTTTTTGTATTTCATTGCTTTAAAATACTTCTAATTAATTGTCTAGCGAATTTTAAAAGTCAAAAATATATTTTTTTTTACGGATTTTTTTTCCGTGCTATTTTTCATTTATTTGGAAATTTTTTTATTTCTCCACGTTTATAAGGATTGGTTTCTAAATATTTTTTTTTATCTAAACATACTAACTCGAGCGGTTTTTGCGTAAGAAAGATTTTCATTCAGATCCCGTAATGCGTTTAACAGTAGCGTTTGTGCAAGCGAGAGCAAGCGAGATGGCAAGTCGCTCCCAGCGCCGCCGACGCCTCCGGCACCCCTGGGCTTTCGCCTTCGGCACCCCCAGCCCTGGGCTTTCGCCTTCGGCGCCCCCAGCGCCGCCGACGCCCCCGGCGCTCTGGGGCTTTCGCCCCCAGGGCCGCCGACGCCTCTGGCGCCCCCATCGCCGCCAACGCCTCCGGCACCCCAGCGCCGCCGACGCCTCTAGCGCTCCCAGCGCCGCCAACGCCTCCGGCGCCCCCTGCGCTGCCAAAGCCTCCAGCGCCCCCGGCGCCGCCGACGCCTCCGGCACCCCTGGGCTTTCGCCCCCGGCGCCCCCAGCCTCGCCGACGCCTCTAGCACTCCCATCGCCGCCAACGCCTCCGACGCCCCCAGCGCTGCTGACGCCTCTATTTATTTATTTATTTATATATATATTTTAGCTATCAAGCTAATTTAAAAATACATCTTAATTATTATACTTAACTCTAAAATTTATAATTAACTTATATGTACTGTCTCTCACAGAGGTGTCTCTTCGCACCTCGCAGGAATGCATCCATGTTTTTAGCAGACCTGACGCACTCAGGGAGGGCATTATACATGAGCACACCCCTGTGAAAAACACCCCCAGCCGTCTTATTCTTTCTTATTTTACTTACAACTAGTTTGTCCTTATTTCTAGTATAAAAACTATGTTTATCTCTATTCCTTATTATATAATCATCAAAATACTTAGGTAATAACTTATGATCTAACTTATAAACAAAAGACAATGTACTAATATTTAGACTAATTCTAATACTCATCCATCCTAATTCATCTAACATACTTCCAATACTCTTAAATCTACTCACATTCAAAATAGCTCTCATAGCTTTATTCTGTATTTTTTGCATTTTTTCTAAATCTTGGCCACTAAACAAATTAAGCACAGTGGCACAATAAACCACATGTGGCAAGACAATTGAATTAAACACTAAAATTTTACTTTTTTTACTTAAAATATTTCTTAATCTACATAATACACCAACTTTTCTAGCCATTTTTTTTATTATATAGTCAGCGTGCATTTTAAAATTTAGTCCTGAATCTATGTATACACCTAAGTATTCTATATTTTCAACTTTTTCAATTAACTTATCATCAATTCTAATTTCATTCAATATATTTTTATTTTTACCATTCAACCAGATCATTTTTGTTTTATTCACATTCAACTTTAAATTATTTTCACACAACCAGTCATTCACATAATTTAATTCTATATTTAAAATCTCAGACATTACATCAACATTCTTTCCAATTATATATATCAATGTATCATCTGCAAACAAATGTATTTTACACATCTTAATTACCTTAACAATATCGTTTATATATAATATAAATAATAAGGGTCCCAATTTGGACCCTTGCGGCACTCCATGAGGTGTTACAAATTCAGAGGATAACACCTTATCAATTTTTACTATTTGCCTTCTATTATTTAAGTATGATTGAAGCCACTTTAATACTATACCATTTATTCCTAACTTATATAATTTTTGTAATAAAATATTCCTATCTACTGTCTCGAACGCTCGCTTAAAATGTAGAAAAACTGCTCCAACAACCATGCTAGATTCATCCATCGTCTCCATCCAATCAGAAACCACCAATTGGATAGCGGTTTCTGTTGAATGTTTCACTCTAAATCCAGACTGTTCCACAACCAAACAATCATTTATACTAATGAACTCTTTCAATTGAATCATAACGATTTCCTCCAGCATCTTCTCAACAATTGGTAACATATTGATGGGCCTCATTTCACTGGCTTTATGTGTGCCAGTAACCTTTGGTACCGGTACAATAGTAGACACCTTCCATGCATCCGGGACGGATCCCACTTCAAACGATTCATTTATTAATTTCAGTAACTGAGGTCCAACCATGTCCCAAGTGTTGATTAAAATATCTAGAGTCAATCCATCCATACTAGAAACTGATTTCATGCCCTTCAATACACCATTTAATCCCCCCATTTCCACTAATTTAAACCTTTCAAACTTATTTTAACCCAAATTAATATCATCATTCACACTATTATGCCTTGTTTGTATTGAATTAACTATATCATTCACACTATTGATGTAAAACTCATTCAATCTTTCAACCATATCATCTTTATCATTATATACTACTCCCTCGACTTCTAATTCATTCAAAGAAACATTTTTTCCCCCGGAAATCAAAGTTTTAATTATTCGCCACATTTTTGTGGGATCTTTTTTTGCACCATCAATATTTCTTTCATGCCAATCCCTCTTCGCATTACGTAAAAAATTCACACATTTATTCTTCTTTCTTTTATACTCTAACCAAGCCTTTTCTAATTGGATTCCATCCATAGCCTTAATAATTTTATATCTTTTATAACTAACATTCTTATCAACTAAGCTTTCCTTTACTTCCTTGGTAAACCAAGGTTTCAGCTTATGCTTATGCATGATTCTTGTGGTTTTTACGCATTTACTTTTAGAATATGTTATATTACGATACATTATCTCCCACATTTCATTCACACTATCACCATCCTTTCCCCATACACACTCCTTTAACAATTCATTCATCAATTGATAATCAATGTTTTCTCTTTCAGTCACCTGCATATTTTTAAGTCCTCTGTTACTAAACCGCTGTCCCAAAAACATGTTGACAATAGAATGGTCTCCTATTTTCGGTACATCTTTCACCTCACACCGCAAATCCATTATATTTGTTATAACCAAATCAATGAGAGAGCTTGATAAATTATTCACTCTCGTTGCTTCCGTCACTTTTTGTTTAAAACCCAATTCATTTACCCAATTTCTCAACTTTTTTACATAAAATTCTTCTGTCTGTAACCAATTAAAATTCCAGTCCCCAAACATAATTATATTTTTACTCACATCTATACTTCTTTCACTCAATTCTTCTAAAAATTTAAGAAATCTTCCACTTCTACCATTCGGAGAGCGGTAAATTACTAGCAAAAACACAGTAACTCCATTCACAAGCAGATCCACACCAATTGTCCAAAACTCATCATCAACCTTATTAACTATTACATTACCGTAACTTAAATCATCCCTTAAATACAATAGTACCCCAGCCGCCCCCATCGCCGCCAACGCCTCCGGCACCCCATCGCCGCCAACGCCTCCGGCGCCCCCAGCGCCGCCGACGCCCCCGGCGCTCTGGGGCTTTCGCCCCCAGGGCCGCCGACGCCTCTGGCGCCCCCATCGCCGCCAACGCCTCCGGCACCCCAGTGCCGCCGACGCCTCTGGCACCCCTGGGCTTTCGCCCCCGGCACCCCCATCGCCGCCAACGCCTCCGGCACCCCCATCGCCGCCAACGCCTCCGGCACCCCAGCGCCGCCGACGCCTTTGGCGCTGCCAGCGCCGCCAACGCCTCCGGCGCCCCCAGCGCTGCCAAAGCCTCCAGCGCCCCCGGCGCCGCCGACGCCTCCGGCACCCCTGGGCTTTCGCCCCCGGCGCCCCCAGCCTCGCCGACGCCTCTGGCGCTCCCATCGCCGCCAACGCCTCCGGCGCTCCCATCGCCACCAACGCCTCCGGCGCCCCCAGCGCCGCCGACGCCCCCGGCGCTCTGGGGCTTTTTCCCCCAGGGCCGCCGACGCCTCTGGCGCCCCCATCGCCGCCAACGCCTCCGGCACCCCAGTGCCGCCGACGCCTCTGGCACCCCTGGGCTTTCGCCCCCGGCGCCCCCATCGCCGCCAACGCCTCCGGCACCCCAGCGCCACCGACGCCTCTGGCGCTGCCAGCGCTGCCAACGCCTCCGGCGCCCCCAGCGCTGCCAAAGCCTCCAGCGCCCCCGGCGCCGCCGACGCCTCCGGCACCCCTGGGCTTTCGCCCCCGGCGCCCCCAGCCTCGCCGACGCCTCTGGCGCTCTGGGGCTTTCACCCCCAGGGCCGCCGACGCCTCTGGCGCCCCCATCGCCGCCAACGCCTCCGGCACCCCTGGGCTTTCGCCCCCGGCACCCCAGCGCCGCCGACGCCTATGGCGCTCCCATCGCCGCCAACGCCTCCGGCGCCCCCAGCGCTGCCAAAGCCTCCAGCACCCCCAGCGCCGCCAACGCCTCCGGCACCCCTGGGCTTTCGCCTTCGGCGCCCCCAGCGCCGCCGACGCCCCCGGCGCTCTGGGGCTTTCGCCCCAGGGCCGCCGACGCCTCTGGCGCCCCCATCGCCGCCAACGCCTCCGGCACCCCTGGGCTTTCGCCCCCGGCACCCCAGCGCCGCCGACGCCTCTATGGTCATATCGACGACGATATGACCATTTTGGATTTTAATTGTTAATTATAGGTTCTCGTTATCTCTAATATTTAAATATTTATAGTTTTAACTCTCATATGTATATATAAATTTCAAATTTGGCGTCTAGCTTCATGTAATGTAATACACGATATATGTATATTGATTTTTGGCCAAATATGTCAGATCTGTCATTTCACGGCTAAAAGTATATCTCTTCACGGAGTTTTATCTGCGAGATAAGTATTCAATAAGAAGTTATGTTGTATCTATTTGTTAATATGAGTTACAATAAGCTAACATACATTTAGTTTTTTACAATAAGCTTACATACATACATCACATACAATTATTTTTAGTTATCAGCTGATTTAATTTATCTGATGATTGAAAAGGTTATTTCTGTAAATACATAAACTCATTTATGGACAATCATACATTGATAAACTATTCTTAATTATGTATTTGGATTACATTACAATTTCATTGTTAATATTATTACAACTTCAATTTTATCATTAAAGCAATCTTAGTATTAATAAACTATTCTTAACTGTAAGGTTCCCGGCATAAATGAGTATACATATTTCCGGCAGCAACTCATTACCTCAAATTTCAAATTAAACTTTTTCAATAAATTATGTAATACAGCAACTCTCGTTCCGTAGATGCATATATACAATTTTAAGATTTAAACATCTTTGCAACTGGACTTGATGACTATGATATATAGAAATACTACATATTGAGATTTTAAAGTCATTTAGATGCGATATTACTCAACAATGCAAATAATTATAAATAATAATTAAATTAATTTGTAAATAATTATAATTCAGTATTATAGTAATTTCTGGTATGTATGTGATGATCTAAAAGTGGCCCATACCTCTTAGTAATATATATAATTACATTAGCTTAAGCCGGGATCATAATTTTGATTGAAACCCCAATCATTGAAATCTTTTTGTTGTTGAAATATTGATTAAATTGCCTTTTTATTTGAATAATTTTAGTATTTGTTTATATACATTTATTTTACTTGAGTTTTTTTTAACCCTTTGACTGCTACAACAACGATAAATCGTTGTTTTGAAATCGGCGAAGATTGCTACGACGATCGTTGTTGACGTCATTAATTGTCGTATTTCAATACTTTCTTTGAGCCACCAGCGCATCAGTGGCACGAAACATTTTTTTTATATACGTATTTATATTCATTTTTCAATCAAGCTTTATAAATATTTATCAATTTTTTAAATAAAAGCTCTTCAATTTCGGGTTCATCATCAAAGTAAATTTCGGGTTCGTTGTCAATGTCATATAAGGAGTTATTGCTTGGGAATTGATTATTATCGATAAATTCATTTTCAGAATCAGTAGAGCTGCTGATTTGTCGAGTTCCTCGGCGAGGAGCTATTATTTCGCTTTCATCACTTTCACTGTCCAATATCATTTTGCAGAGTTAAAATAAATGGCAAAAAACAATAGAAATCCGCTTTCAATTATATAGGTCACGAGACGTCACGAATTCATGCAATCAATCAAATGCAACTGAAATGCATACAAAATGTTTATGATACATGTTGAAAAATTATTTGATTATTAGAAACTTCGCATCCTTGTGTGTCTCGCTCATACGTACACAATTAAAATCAAGAAAGAAAGAGAGAGAGACCGCTACCTGTTTCGAATATATCGCATGTTGTAAGGATACATCGATATCTAAAAATAGATTATTGAAAAGAATAAAGCCTCGGAAAACAATCGTCAAAACTTATTTAGTGTATATATGTAGGTATCTCTTTCGCACGCACGCATGTAAAAGCAAGACAGAAAGAGAGAGCACGAGTCCACGACTGCTTCTTAAAAATGTATATAAAGTATTATAAAAATTACGAGTGTTCGGCGAAGTAAGTATGTAAAAAAAAATATTATATTTATTTTTTTTCAAAATAATTACAAATGTTAGCATTTTTCGCTTGGACATTGAAAAACCTCGTAGCAGCCAAAGGGTTAATATAGTTTTTTTACTGAAGTTTTTTATATACATTTATTTTTTTATATTTTAGTACATTATTTTTTATATACATTTATTTTGTTACTCGAGTTTTTTTACTTAAGTTTTTTATATTATATATATTATTATTACGAATTTACAATTGTATATTGATCACATGAAATGGGACGGGCTTATTAATAATTTAACGTCGAAGTTATAATAACGATTAGAATTTTTTTTGAAAGAAGGGATCGAAAAGAAGACACAATTCCTTTATGACGAGTTTCACTTGCCGATCCTTTTTACTTAATTAGAGAAAGTAGGAAGATGATATAAAAATTCGATTATCCTCTTTTTTCTATTATCTTCAAGCTAACTGAATCGAAATGGTGAATTTAGCCGTAGCCACGTCTGAAAAAAAAATAAAAAAAGGTCACGCCGTAGTTAAACTGTTACGACCAAAAAAAAAAAACGATTATAGTTTACTTTAGTTGTCATTATTTCATATAATCGATTAAATACTTACATACATATGTACTGTTTCCACTAGAGTATTTTTCACTTTGATAATAATGTTATAAGTTTGAATATAATGCGATAGTGTGGAATCCGCATCAAGCAAATTAATCTCTAGTGATCGAGAAAGTGCAAAAAACATTTCTTCGTTTCCTATATGGGAAAGAGTATAGGTATAACCCATATCTATACCATACTTGTTTCCTTTTGGGCATGCTTGGGTATAATTCCTTTGAACTTCGGAGAAACTTCTCATTAACTCGTTTTGTTCTCCAGCTTCAACGTGGTAATACATCATGCCCGTTGTTGTTGGGACAGTTGAGACTTTATGTCCCTTATTTGTGTGGTAGACATCATCATTTGAGGGTTGTACCTCTGCCCGCACAGTACTTTATCGGATGGCTCTTATTACAAGAATTATCCGACTTCTCAATAAAATCGTTGCTGTTGTGCCTGAATGTGATGTTTTCCACCTCGGTGAGCATAGATTATCTTAATATATCTGTCTCGTAGCCTATGCTCATCATTATTTTTATAATTATATGCGATGCATGAGTGGAATTTTGATCTTCTCTTTTCCATTTGGGCCTCGACGGTATGTATTGTATTTACGGCTAGTAGAATTATTTTTTCTATATAATTTTTTTTCTCTTCTCTGTTATATTTTTCAGCATTGTGACGAATCAGGGATTCCTATAATGCTACAATGTTTCAAACTTAAATAAATAATAAAAAAAATACTAAAATGTAAAATAAATAACTACGATACCCGCTATAATAACTAAATTACTATCTAAGATTAATAATGTACATATGTATGTACATACCTAGTTAAATGAACCTAATATGTATACTTGCTTTCGGTATAAATATTGAATGGTAAAAATATTCTTAGAAGAATTTCTCTATATAACTAAATATAAATTCTTGGGATGCACGGATATGATTTAAAAGTTTTGCACAATATATTTACGGGATGCACGGATAAGATTTATAAGTTTTGCACGGATATGATTTAAAAGTTTTGCACAGTATTTACATAAAGTATTTATCGCAAAATATGATAGTATTCAATTGTATGTAGTGAAATGTATTCATTAGAATAAGTACTGCGATTTTTGCAGAATAAGTATCTTACCTTTTTTCCACAGAGTTTCTGCAGCTGAGACCTGTGAGTTTTCCTCTTTCATTTCAGACGTGATTTATCAAAAGAAAAATAATATCCAGCGGGGAAAAAAATTGATGCGCCATCTCGTGCATTTTCCTCAGAGCCCGTTTTCATTTCAGTGCAATGGCACTTAATCTGGCATTTTAATTTTCCAGACTGCCTGTTAAGTGAGTAGGTACGTGCAGGACTTATTTCATTCGGAGCGAGGAAATTGTAACCTGTTAGTGCAATCCTTCGTGCATATTTTCCGAAATTTGTTTTTCAAATTTATTTTCTTCGGCAGTATTCTGAGTTTTATGCTGTAGTGTGCTTTTGCTAATACAAATTCGTCGATGGGAATATTTTCAATTCAAACTGAAAATTGAACGCTATTAGAGGCGAATGCGTAACGAGAAATTACGTCAATTATCTCATGAAAGTCCTTCATACAAATCGAAGTCACTTCAAAGTTACAAAAATTCCAAAACTCCTCCTCTCTTACTCGTTTCCTCGCCTTCAATTCTTCGAAATTAACTTTTTTGCATTACTATACCCTTCTACGAGTTCACAAGGCAATATATTTGAAACTTCTGGATTATTTAATTGTAATTATTTTTAATTATGTATATTAGCGCCACTATAATTTTTAAAGAAAGACAATATATCTATTGATATATCAATTCTAAATTTCAACTTTTGTTAACGACGTTAATCAATTACATTTTCAGAGTCCAATTTTCAGTTTCAAAAACACTTTCAGTTTGAGTTAATTCACAAATCGCCATCACTACTTTCAATTCGATATGTCCAAAATATCGGAAAGACAGAATAAACTTATTACAACCCACCAGTATTTTTAAATATTGTAAAATGCAAAGCATTATATTTAATGTTTTGTGAAATATTTCTCGAAACGAAGAAAAGTAGACTTATGCCAATTTCAAATATAACAGCTCATTTAACAGAACAAAAAGAAGAAAAAAACAGACCTGTCAAACGTACATATACACATATGTATGTGTCAGCTACAGCAATTTTGTATTTAACATTCACTCATACAAAATAAATTTATGCATGAGTGAATGTCCCCTGTGTAATTGTATTTTAAATAGTTACAAACTTTTGCAATAAGAATTAATAATTCCCAATACCTACTATTATTCAACTGGACTATTATTCGACATCTGTATATTATACTAATACTAGATTAGAATAAGTTAAATTTTGAATTATACTCGAAAAAAATCAATTTCACATTTGAATTTGTGACTTTTCAAAGTATAAAAATTCTATCTATTCTGCATTACGCTTCGGAACGTTGCATATAAAAATACAATTCACATGTCATATGTAACTGTCTGAGATGTTGCAATTGCAAATATGTATGTTCTTCCTTCACGGCTTGTTACACACATATTATATATACATACAATATATGCATGTTAGTCATGATACATACCGTTGCCAATTTAACGTCCAATTTAACCATCCAGTGAAGCAAGCTGTCATCTATGCATGCGTAATATGCAACATGTGTAATTCAAATATCACATTCGCATTCACATGATACTGCAGTACATACATATGTACATCCTTCTATGACTTCCGCAAAGCGAAACAACGAGTCCGTCAAAAGCATTTACCGGGGTAAAAATAAGGTACATTAGTTGCAGCATCCCTTCTAACGTTTCATATTGTTTGTGTGTGAATTCAGTTAAATATAGAGCGTACAACGATGATACATATTTCAGTATCGCATTCGGATTACTCGTGCATTAACTTTTTCGCTCGTGTGTAGTTCGCATTAAAAGAGCCCACGGTTTATGTGACTTTCGACGACACAAGGGTTACGAAATAAACAAGATAAAGTCCATTAAAAAAATACAGGGCCGTTTCGGTGGCGACACGTTTGCGCCCACCTCAGGTGTGCATTCCGCAAATTCCGAAATTCCACCTCGAATCGCAGATTCGTCTCGCGATTGCAATCTCCGGCTGGTCTCATTGGGTCCATTGGGATTTCATGCTGGGTAGTCTGTGGAATTTAGCGTCAATCAACTCTAACGCCGTGGAATATCCTCAGAATCCCATATGCGTGATCCGACCCTGGCCATAAGCGAAAGCTCTCCCCGGTCCACGATAGTAAAATAGCGACGAGCTTTATACGCCCCCGTGGAAGTGTCACACTCGAGCTTTTGCATTTTGTTTTATTTTTATTTTTTGCAGTGCTACCATTCTGTTTTAATCTAGCCTTTCTCTTTGTGTACCGTATTTTATTTTATATACGTGCATATATTGTAAGTCGGCCACCGAATGATTCCAACATGAAATGTCCCTTAACGATCGAATAAATGTTTTCAATGCAGCTAGAAGTTAAGTATGTACTACATATACAAAGCGTTTCAAAATTCCATAGTATGAATGCTATATTTATAAATACCTATAGAATCGTATCTCCGCCATAGACCCATTCCAATACATATTTTATTTCATCTCTGCGACCCCATATCGAATTTTAAGTGGTTGTGTGATATTTGCCAATTACATGCTAAGTATCTTGGTACTCGGTTAGCCAATTCTTTTATTTTATTCGAAATTATTTTATTCAACAAAAAAAGGTCCATTCAAACATGTGTAAAATGTAAGTGAATGTACATACATAAATACAATGTGTATATTTGAATAAATGTACGTATAGGTACAATATATGTAGATCAAGCTAAAATTTCTACAGAATATTGAAGTTGTATATTATTTTTTGCGAATTTGATGTTTTTCGTCCATCACAAATACACATTCCGCACTCGACCACTTATTATGCTTGGGTATAATTCCCTTGAACTTCGGAGAAACTTCTCATTAATTCGTTTCGTTCTCCTGCTCTTACGTGGTAATACGTCATGCCCGTTGTTGCTGGAGCAGTTGGGGCTTTATGTCCCTATTCACTATGTGCGTGGTAGACATCATCATTTGCTGGCTGTACCTCCTGCCCGCACAGTCCTTTTTCGAATGGCTCCTATTCCAAGAGCTATCCGACTTCTTAATGAAATCGTTGCTGCCGAGACTGAATGTGATATTTTCCACCTTAGGGAGCGTAAATTGTCGGAAATTACTCTAACCCATTTATCTGGTAGTCTGCGCTCATCATTGTTTTCATGATTGATTGTGATTTATAAGTGAAATTTTGATTAACTCTCTTCCATTTGGGCCTTACAGGGATGTTTTGTATTTGTAGTTGTTTCTTACATATTTATTGAAACTGGCTGTAGGTGCAAGGCATTCCTTATGCTATATTTTATTTGATATTTTTACTTTATCTGTTATTATAAATGCTATTTTTTATGTATGTATGGATGTATTTATGTTTATGTTTAATTGTTATTTTGTTTTTTTTTCTTTTTTGTGTTATATTTTTTGACCATTGTGGCGCTTTAGGAATTCCTGTTATGCCACAATGGTCTGTTTAAAATAAATAAATAAATAAATATTAAGAAATAAATATTATACTCATTCGATAATTTTCATAATTTTATTATTTAAATAAAATAAAATGTTTTGACGCAAAATGTCATGTTTTACGGCAAAAGGTCATTTTGATCTCCTTACGTCTCATAAAATCCGCTAATTTTTTGAGTATTTTTTGTATTAGAATCAAATATAACCGAGGAAGCTCTCTCAATTCAAGAACACTCAATTCCAAGCATACATAGAAGAACTCACCACGTCGAGCATCTGTACTATTTATTTGTCACTAGTGTTTTAACCCGGCTTCGCTCGGTATTTGTAATATAAACTGCTTAAACATGACCAATCTACATAATACTAAACCTTTTATTAAATTTATTTGATTTTTATTTTATTTAAATTTATTTGATTATTCATTTATTTTTTTTATTAAATTAAACGTCACAGAATCTACGACCCAAACAAACAAACATACTTACATACATACATACAAAGTTTCTTTTATATTAGATGTGGTGAAATTGTCTAGGGAAAGAATTTTATTTGGAGTTTTCATCGTGTTTTTCCTGGAGCGAAAAAAATCAATCATGATTTAGATTTGAATTTTAATGAAATCATCACAAAATAAAAAAATCGACATTCTCAGAAGATTGTCCATTTGTATTTTAAAATCAGGATTGAAATTAAGTCTTCGGTGACTGAAAAGTAGCGCGATGAGATCAGATACCAGACGAGTTTTGACAGCAATATAAAAGTTATATTATTTAGCCAAAACACTTCAATAGTTGGGCCACGAATTTCATTAATATATAGCTTTATTTAATCTATTAGTGAATTAAAAACGTACATTTGTGAGAAAGTATAAAACCTTGTTATATTAAGTTTATATGAAATGAGAGTGAAAAAGTAAGTGTTAAACTGTTTAGCCTGTGAGTTGTGAAAGGGCGGCAGACAGACGTTTTTGGATAGCTAGCTGTCATCGCTTCGATTTGGCACAAGATTCCGATGTAAATTATAATTATAATTAGCTAACCCCCCCCCCCCCCCCCCCGTAAGTCGGTAAGATATCAAAGCCATCTGAGAAGAGGAAGTGGTTCAAAAATCAGATCACAATTTTTTGACGGGCAGGAATATCACTGGACTAACAGAGTGGGGCTAATACATAAAACGCTTTTAATAAAAACATACCTCTTCTATAATTTGTATATAAAATTATTATTTTGAATAAAAATACCAATAATTTTATTTTACTACCGCCATCTATGTTTAAAACTAAGAACTGGATAGACGTCAGGCACTTTTCAGAAATTCAAGTTTCAAACGCGTCTTACACGATATTTTTGCACTATCACAATGGCGGAGGATCCGTTTACATATATTGATGACCAAAATGAGCACTATGGCAAAATATGAAAACGATCGGATGAGAGGCAAAATTTTTCCTGAATTGTAATCGTAAGTGAAACGTAAAGGAGGCATGTAAAAAATTCGGATGTGGCCAACACACAACACACACACATTTTTTCTAGACAGTATAATACGTGATCAATGATCGATTCTGAGTTCGGATCAGTCAAAATCTTGAGTTAAAATTTTCGAATGATCACAAAACATATATTATATTATTACTATGTATACATTTTCTACATATACATATGTAGAAAAATTTTAATTGTGTAATTTGCCTAGACAACAATGCCGCGACGCGCAAAAATAATATGAGTTTGAGATTGCATTTCATGCATAAATTCGAATACGATCTAGACGCATCGTTTCTAGACGTAAAGGAGGTATGTAAAAATTATTAGTTACTCGACTTTGGTAGTGATTTGACTAGTAAACAATTTTTTAATCAGTGAACTATGCAAATTCTAATCTATACATACATAAATGAAAAATAATTTCATACTATTTTTGGGGGATGATGGGAGGGGGGGAGGGGTGATTTTTAAAATAATTAAGATTCAGATCGATTATTCACGATGTCGCCGTTCAAATTGACAATCGAATTAGGTTTGTGTACATGTGCAAAGGGTTTTGAATGCAAGCTGGACGCTTGGTCAACAAAGTTTGGTCACGCGTGGGCCAATGTGCGAGCATCGATCCAATATAGAGTTTCACCGACGGACAAAGGGGGCCCCGGGAGGGTGAGAGGGAAGGGAATGGGGGGGGGGTGCCAAGGGCCCCCTTTATTGGTAGAGGCCTATGCCCTTCTACACCCTCGGGCACGTGCCCCTACGAGCAAATCAGCCTCCGATTCACTAGTTAGGAAACGTGACGGATCCTGACCGGACAATGAGTGTTAGCACAATGCGACACGCTTACATCACATATGTATGTACACCAGTGCTCATTATTAACCGTTCACCTGTTCTCGTGCACCGACACAAATGGTTGATTTGCGAGATGTTCCGGAAGTGATGATTAGAGGTAGGATAGTCACAGTGCTATCCATTGTTTCATTGTTCTAAATCCTTTGTAAAAAAGGTTCGGCAAACGTTTGAAAATGCATTTACAACCTTTGAACAAAAGACGCGGCACCTTCTGGGTCCGGTGACTAGTGATGATCATCATCGGGTAATCAAACGATTAGTTAGGTTTGCCTATCTATCGTATACATCAGCGGTTCCCAACATTTTTTGACACACGTGCCACTTGGTAGTACATACATAGCGTTAAATTGTACCACCATATAAAAATGATTGTATTTCATGAAATTTGTTTTTGCAAGTGTATGAAATTATTATATATTATATATATACATACATATATAGTATTTCGGTCTCCGTGACGGGCCCGAATGTGAAACGCCCGAAAACGCAAATATCGGAAGGCAAAGATCGAAAATCGAAAGATCTTAAGTCGAAATATAAAAAAAGGGTGCATGGTAAATGGTATATATTCACGTACATACTCACTTAATTTGCGCGAGCAGGATACAATAGGAACAAGAGGAACAGGCTTTTCCTCCCGTGTGCGCGCGCAGAATACGGGAGGAAAAACCTGTTCCTCTTGTTCCTGTTATATCCTGCTCGCGCAAATTAAGTGAGTATGTACCATTTACCATGCACCCTTTTTTATATTTCGACTTAAGATCTTTTGATTTTCGATCTTTGCCTAGCGATATTTGCGTTTTCGGGCGTTTCACATTCGGGCCCGTGACGGAGACCCATAGTATTTGCATGGTAAGGAATATGAAGACAGGATACACGCAATATGTAGATCTGTTTTGGTAAGAAATTTTGTGGAAAAAAAGTTATTTGCGGCGTCACAATTATAATATGCTCAAACTTTAATATATTTATCTACTATTTTGTCATACTTCTATTATTGATAAATGGTTTTAATAAAAACTATTTATCGCTAATAAGCTCTATGTCAGATAGCTGTTAATAGTATTTACTAATACCTAGGCAAAAATTAATAACCTTATTTATTTCGAATTCAGTTTTTAAATGATATAATTTGAAAGTTCAATCAAGTTCTTCTTTTAATTCAATTGTTTGCTTCCTCAGGTATGGGGAAGCACTGCGTAAAAGACGATTTCGTCCCTATTAAATGTTCAATTATTTTTCACGTATATCCCGAGACATACTATTCTTGTTTTCATACTTTTATTCATTAGAGCTTTAACGCGGTAAATTTTAAAATGCAATC
The DNA here is from genome assembly GCF_051622035.1 of Arctopsyche grandis. Lineage (NCBI taxonomy): Eukaryota > Metazoa > Arthropoda > Insecta > Trichoptera > Hydropsychidae > Arctopsyche > Arctopsyche grandis. The sequence continues at coordinate 24,716,701 of NC_135356.1, read as the reverse complement.
CAAAATCCATGCCGGATCTGAGGAAAACGTTTCGATTGCCAGATTTTCGATCATCAACTGTACATATTGACGTTGACGATGACTAATTAAGATAATGTTTATTAATTATATAAAAATATTTCTATTTTTATGATTGTAAATCATTCATTGCTGCATGTCCGCCATTTAGTACGCGTACCACAGGTTGGAAGCCACTGGTATACATAATTACCTGCCGTATTGCGAGTAGGGTTTCTGACCCGGGTTGCCCCGGGATAGACATTCCCGGGAATACACGGAATTTTTGTTGTCCCGTATCCCGGAAATTCTTATCTCGAATCCCGGGAATTGGATTAAAAACAATCTTGAAAATATACAACATTTTCACAACTGCACGAAGAGAAATAATAAATCAAATACACAAAGAATCGTAAAATATTCTCAAAGGTTTGTTGTTTAGCAGAAATTACAGTGCATTCCCCGAACTTGAAAGTTTTATGAACATAATGGTTCTGTGCGTTTGGCCAAAATCGTTTCTTGTGATTCTATTTTTGGAAAATCTCAATACCGAAGGACTTGACCTTACCGATCAATTATTCCGAGAATTGAAAATTAAAATCGAAGAAAGAAGAAGCCTAAAACTGACTTTTTTAACACAAATTTTAAATAATTCTAATTTTATACCGAACAAATTCTTTAAATGTTGTAATAAAAGCGAATTTATATCCTACGGTGTAACTATTATGAAGCGAGTATATCCTTCTTGTATTGACGATTCCAAAATGGAAGCAACTCTTTTAGATTCGGATGAAGATGAAACAATTGTTTGCTTGACGATGAATGAAAAATTAAATAAGGACTTATCAAAGACAAATATACAAAATAACGTAAATAAAAATAGCCTCGACTTTAAAAAATAAATGTTGATAGGAGAAAAAACCGATTTTCGTCCCTTTTAACAATAAAACCAATTTCGACCGAAACTGAAAGAATTTTTTTCCATTGCTGGAAATTTTTGTACAAAATCTAGAAATAGGCTTTTGGATTCTCATTTTAATATTTTAGTATTATTAAGAAGCTACTTTAAATAAGTTTACCCTTATAATTACATTTTTTTCAGTTAATAGATATATTATGTATTGCTTACTTTTTTATATTTTGTAAATAAATAAATATTTTTTTATTAATAAAAAATATATTAAATTGAAAAAAAAAAACTTTTTTTTTTAAATGTGTACCGGGATGCCGGGAATCCCAGGAACAATCCCAGGCTCCATCCCGTGTCCCGGGAATTGAAAAAGTCCAGGAAATTAGAAAACCTAATTGCGAATCGTGGTTGTGTGCGATGTCTGGGTCTTCGCAGGACTTCGAAGTATCCCAGGACTTGGAGACTTCTATTCTTCCCAGTCCTGGGATACGTCGATGGAAGCATTTAAAGAGAATAATATTTTTGACTCCGTCACTTGGTCTGTCTATTTTGCTCTTCGCTTTTCCTTCATTATTCCCAGTATGTACAATATCTTGGTTTGTTTTCTATATAAATCAGGACTACAAATATTTTATATACATGTATACATATCTCATGGTACCTTAACTGAAACCTTAGACCTTTTGTGCAGAGTAAAAAATAGTATATATGTACCTATATATATATATGAGTAGGCACTCCTTTATCAAATAACGTACAGAAATAAATGTTTTTTTAAGCAATTAGCCAAATATGCTGTTTGATCTTTTTCTAAGAAAATGAAATAAGAATAATTCGTTAAGATTTCCAATCATCTCTGGAAAGTGTATTTACTTCATTTATTATTCAAGTAAAATAGAACACTTTCACAATTCGTGAGTTTTTTTTGCTACAAATAATAAACACAATATAAATTTATGTATGTAGATTTGTTTATTGAATTGAAAAAAAAGTTTTAAATTAATGTACGTATACTGCCAATTTTGTAATGCGTGCCAAATTTATATTGAAAACAGTGCAAATTTATATTTTGAAAAAAAACGAAATAAAAAATTTGCTAGTTTTAATATATTTTTTATAAAAGCTTCAATTTTAAACGTTTGAATAAAATACCTTGCCTATTTAAACGGCCAGCTATATATCTACATATTGTATATATTAAAATAAATATTTTATCAGAACATCAACCCGTGTCTGGCATCAGAGACGTGTCTAGTAATACGAAAGTCTATTAATTTCATTAATTTTATTAATTTCAATATGAAGCGTATGTACATTATGAATATAAATCCAAGCAGAACTAAGTACTTTTGCAAGTCTAGTATGTACTTGAACCTTCGAAAATTCTGTAAGAGCTTAGACAATCATCCCCTAAACAAAATGAATGAATATATTTCAGTAACAACTGGAGTTTTCCACGTCTGATATACACACACACACATACATACTATATGTACATACTCATATAATATAATGTTTCCATTTCGTTTTTTATCGTATTTTTACTTTCTCGCTTCGATTTTGGTCTCAAATCAGATTTTTTCGCCGTTATCAAATTGGTTTCCGAAAGGTATTCGTACATTTCGCAGCCTCGTCGGTATAAAATCAACATTATCCGATTTTGTCACATCTAGCGCGCATCAATTTGGAAAAATTGACAACCCCTGTATGGATAAAATATGGATTTTTCCTTACCCCGAGCCCCGTCATTACAATAAATAACAATATTGTGTTATTTGACGACGCATCGTAAAATACAATCTCGCTTATTTCATTCCGAGACACGCTTTGCGTGAATATTTCCAACTCAATAGATGTTTGTATCGTTTGTTTGCAATTTTTTCTGAATGAGTAATCTTTGCTTATATCTTAGGGTCGATTTCATCGTCATCCAGCGTACTTAAGGGCTTTCGGAAACTCCTCGTAAAATGTTTGAAATTTCCACAAAATTATTATTAAATGTTTTCATTAATAAACTTTTGTTTGCGGGAAATGTTTTGGCAGTGGAAAATTTTGAAAAGAAATGAAAATAAAATACATAGTACGGTGCGATTTCTGATTAAGTCGTTATTTATATAAAAGTGTTGTGCCCGGTGATTTCAACGGGTGACTTCGGAAAGGAATTGATACATGAATTAAAATAAAGTTATATGTTATATATAAATATAGTGTAAGGTAATTTATAGGCGCTCGCACGTATTAATGTCGAAAGGATGAATGAATGTGTGTGATGCTGACGCCACTTGTTCCAACTCACTCAATATCAGGAGCACATGTCAGATGCTCCACACTCCCCCACTTCTCCGTTACCCCGCTTCCCCGCGTCCCCTCGACATGATACATACTTATGCATATAGACGTATACTCCTGGCATTCTAAAATTTGTTTTTTTGAAATCTCCATATTTTTCTACGCGTCCGCCGTATTAAGTTATATAGTCATGCACATACATCATAACCCGCTCAGCCAGCAGTTTGGCTTAGTGATAGCGTATATATTTAGCATCACTGAGGTCATAGGTTCGTGTCCTCGCCACTGCTGGTTAGATTTAGGCGTTTTGTGACTCCAAATCGATCGTTTCTCTATCAGAGTTTGCCAATTTTATCTGATCATTGCTGAAACGGTTCCTGAAAATTGGTATTAAAAAATCTAATCCTGTTGTCACAAAAATCTGCCTGTGTATAATTTGTATTAATTATACACAGTAATCTGAAATCCATAGATGTCACTATGATTATTATTTCTGATTAATTGTTATATTCTATATATTCTGATTGTATATGTATGTATTACTGTATTTCTGATTTCTGATTGTTTATGTATTTCATTAACGTACACCCGTCGCATTGGAGCAAATCTGTAATGGCGAGTGTGTATTGATATGTGACAATAAAATAAATAAAATAAATATACATCGTGTCCGTTTTTATATAGTAAATAATAAAAATAACTAACTACCTGAAAGGCAATGCAATAAGAGAGATTTTTGTAACACCTTGCAAAAAAATGTAACTTTGAAGCGATGATCAATATTAACCGTTTTTTTTAATGGAAATACACATAACTGTTTCATATTTAGAGAAAGAAAATTTGAGTGTTCTTTTTCTCTTTCATTGGTATTTGTTTGAAATTTTGTATGGAGAATTTTTCGAAGCGAATTGATCAAATTGTACAACTATCCATTAATTTTTTGTGATTTAATTTACTTTGGCACTAACGCTCCTTGTGATGAACCTCTCCTGATAGTAGACGAGATAAAAATATAATTTATGGGTAAAATCGAAAGAGGGTTGGTATAATTTATAATTTCATTTCCATTAAAAATAATTAACTCGAGAGTAGTTAAAAGCAGTTGAACGCTCGGAAGAGAAACTCTGCCTTTTGAACTCTATTAATTACCTAGGAAAATTACATTTAATTAAAGCTCCCCGATAACAACCTTACAAGTAGTTTGATGAACGCGGGGAATTCGCAAAGTTTCGGATACAACTTGCCGGAGTTGAAGTCTCACGAAATATGAAAGTTAATCAAAAAGGTGAAACGAAATATATTTTCGGCAAATTCTGCAAATAAAATCCATTAAGGAACAACTTCTCTACTACGCACACACTTGATATACGAAATTATTATATCGTGGTGAAATTTTCCGCTGACTTTTTCTGTAAATGAACCCCATTGCCATAAAAGTGAAATAAGGCAATGAAAATATTTAAGGTTTTTGAATTACCACTGAAAAATGTATTTACATACTGGAGTGAGTCTCACCTTTTAGAATATTTTTTTTTTATTTTAGTAACATTACATATGTTACAAAAAGATAAACGCAAGTATCAAGGATTTGAATGTTTTATATAATCACTCAAATTAAGGTTAGAAAATAACACTGGTCAGCGTATTTCGCAAGATTTTCGACCAAAGACGTGTTTCATTTTAAAAATACATATTAATACATTGAAAAATATATAAAATTTTATTTTGGATTTATTTTCTATAGGTCAGTGCTTCTCAAACTTTTTCAGCTGGCGGACCAGTATTTTTTTTCAGTAATCCTCACGGACCAGCATCATATTTCAAAATAAAAACGTTATATGTATATATATGGTTGAAAACTTGTAAACAAATAAAAATAAAATAAAATCTAATTAGTAAAATTCGTGGATCATCATCTGGTGGAAAATAGAAATCGAAACACTCTGATAAATTTGTCAAATGACAACTGATTATATCGCGCATAGACGTCATATTAAGCCCCTATCCTCCTTCGTAAATAATATCAGCCAAATTGTGAAACATGTCATAGTAATATTTTGGAACACGAATCTTCCATGCTTTCAGTTTTCGTTTCAACCCATCTGTATTGTCTGCCATTGTGAAACAAGATGACATTCTTCCTTGAATGGATAAGTTAAGGTCATTCAAAATGCAAAAAATATCTGTCAAATAAGCTAGCTTGGTTATCCAGTCTATATTTTTAAATAGTTCTGACATAAGTTACTGTTATGGGCCGGTTATGGGCCGCGGACCATAGTTTGAGTAGCACTGCTATAGGTGCAATGTTTCCCTCTTTTTTAAATTTTCTAAAATTTACCGACTCCGACTCCAACTTGAAAGATTTTAGTAAGATGGACTTTTCTTGCCAACATATAAAATTATTAATAGTAAAAATTATATACAAAACCAAAAAGAGGTATGTTTTTAAAAAACCTTTTTTTAGTAAAGTTTTTATTATTTTCTACCTTTTAGTGTTACAGAAATTACTACAATACCGCAGGCAGTCCGTGAGAATTACTAAAAAATATATGCTGGTGTATATAACTGAAAATGTTAGAGTACCACTGATTTAAATACTACAGACATTTATTTATGAATACAATATTTTACAAATTATTTTAACTATTTTATACATAGTAATTTAATTATCATTTACAAATTAATTGTAATTATTTACAAATTAATTTAATTATTATTTATAATTATTTTCATTGTTGAGTAATATCGCATCTAAATGACTTTAAAGGCTCTTTAAAATCTCAATATGTAGTATTTCTATAAATCATAGTCATCAAGTCCAGTTGCAAAGATGTTTGAATCTTAAAATTCCATAAATGAGTTTATGTATTTACAGAAATGAACTTTTCAATCAGCAGATAAATTAAATCAGCTGATAACTAAAAATAAAACTATCACTGTTTGATCTGTGTACATATGTATGTAACTTGTATTGGTTAGAAAGTTTGTTTTGGAGGATTAAACAATTAAATTTGAGGTTATGAGTTGCAGCCGGAGATACATATGTATACTCATTTATGCAGTTAAGAATAGGTTATTAATACTAAGATTGTTTTAATGATTTGCTTTAAGAATACATTATCTATGAGTGATTGTCCATAAATGAGTTTATGTATTTACAGAAATGAACTTTTCAATCATCAGATAAATGAAATCATCTGATAACTAAAAATAATTGTATGTGATGTATGTATGTAAGCTTATTGTAAAAAACTAAATGTATGTAAGCTTATTGTAAATCATATTAACAATTAGATACAACATAACTTCTTATTGAATACTTATCTCGCAGATAAAACCGACTGAGGAGATATATAGTGAAATGTCAGATTTGACATATTTGGCCAAAAATCAATATATATCGTGTATTACATTACATGAAGCTAGACGCCAAATTTGAAATTTATATACATATGAGAGTTAAAACTATAAATATTTAAATATTAGAGATAACGAAAACCTATAGAGCAAATTTTATAAAATATAGAGTGAATTATAGGCGTTTAAACAAGAAGACAGATTATGGTAGCCTTACGTACCGTCATAAACGTCACCGTATCCGAGATTCTGGATATTTGTTACGCATTGTATACGATATTTTATCTCCAACGTAATGGCAGACGATACATTTACGTATATTGATGACCAAAATGAGCAATATGGCAAAGTATGAAAACGATCGGATAAGAGATAAAAATGACCACTGACACGAAAGCCATGTGAAACGTAAAGGAGGTATGTAAAAATAATAGCGATTTTCAAAATATAAAATAAATCACTAAAAATTTATTATGTAGCCCAATTTGTTGAATTATTGGCAATTAAATACATAGGTAATAATAACATGTCAGAACATTCATAGTACATACATATGTATGTATAAGTGTATCAATTTTGTACACAAAGAAATCAATAAATAAAAAAAGTATGAGATTGGGAAAACAGCGGATTTGGCCAGAACATATCAAAATATTTATTTATTTATTAAAATTTTGCCAAAGTGACATTACAGAGTAATTCCAAGTCGTCACCATCAATAAACAAAAAAAGAAAAAATCATACAATAAAATAAAACATTAAAAGGTAATAAAAAAAAACAAAACTCAAACCAATATAAAATAAATAATCAGAAAAAAATACAATAATAGAACACTTTACGATATCAATTTATTAGTCGATTCACTTCAATAAAATTTGAGATTCTAGTTGACGCATAGCGTAATACTATTAATTGAAAAAATAATAAAACTGGGTGGGAGTCGGTTGAGTTTTTTACTCCGACTCCGATTGGAATGCTCCGACTCCGTGAAAATTATTTCTCGGTTGTGTGAGATGAATCGTATTCAGATCTATGCCCAGTGAACACGAATCTGGTAATAAAATATGTTGATTGGCTCGAGATTCGGAGATATATGTGTTTTTTTAAATCGCGCGATTTTTCTTTATGTATATTTTGGTGTTGTTCGGTCGATGTCTCAAAATTTGTCAATTTCCTGTTCAAAATGAATATTGGAATCTATAGTGGGGTATTTTATCTTTCATTTGTAGTACTTTTCAGCTTTCAAATCTCTCTAAGTAGTCGTCCAGTTCAAAATAAAAGTCAAAAGTACGTATTTTCACTTGGGATTTTTTCCCACTGTTAATACTATTTTATATTGAGTATTTTATATTGAAACATATTTATTGTTATTTAGTGTTATTAAATGCATAATAGCAGAATATCTGCAGAACTTGCGTTCTTTTGTTTCATATTTTAACAATTATACCCTACATATGTATTGTGTTTGATTTTGAAACGCTTTCTCTTATTTCATTTATATGAAGTTAATATGCATTGCTTTAATTGCATTTTCAGAAAATTATTTCAATTTATAATCGGATTCAATGTTGTTTTATTGTTATTATTTTGTTGAAAAATTATGTTCACAATGCGTATCATGTCTATTCGGTACATATAAATATATATGTACATATACATACATATGTGATGTAGTACGCAGTGATATGTATTAACATACATATGTATATAATTGAATTTTTTTCGAAATCGCGGTCTTGCCTCGGGGTATGGAGCTAGTCTTGACTATTTGACATACCGCATATTATACACGCTAAATTTATTTTGCCAAATCGAATTCCAGTGTTGACCCTTTTAAAAAAAAAAAATGTAAATATATACATATATAACATCCATACAATAAATAGGGTTTGTTTGGAAAAAAGAATTGATATCGAATACAGCTCTTTACAGCCCGTCAGAACTTATCCCAAAGATTATCTTTTATTTTTTCGACTATGCGCTGGTGTGTTGTAATTTTGAACTATCAATTAAAATACAATTGTCAAAACCAATAAAAAACTATATATGTACATGTTCTTATGGACCCACACGAATTAATCAATTCACACAGTTATGTAATACTTGAACAAAATTAACTAGATAATAATTTCAAAAATATGTATAAATTATTTAAATTTACACGACCTTATTTAAAGTAAAATGAGACTTGAATAATAAAACAATGCAATATGTTGAAATCATCAAATTCTCGATATCAAAATCAAATAATTCGATATCAAATTCAAATCAAATCAAATAATTCGATAAAACAAGAACATCAGACGTTAGGTCTCACGACATATGTACATATATAATAATATTGATATCAGGAAATCATTGCTATGTAAGCCGTACCCTCAGTACGAGAGTTTATTACAGTATTGTCAGTCTATACAATGATTTACCTATATATATATATATATATATCTATATATATATATATATATATATATATATATATATATATATATATATATATATATATATATTTATATATATATATATATATATATATATTTATATATATATATATATATATATATATATATATATATATATATATATATATATATATATATATATATGTACACATGTATGTATTCATCGTTCATGTACATACGTTCATCGTTCCAAATTCGACTTTCAAGATCAAGTTACAAAATACTTTTCGGATATACATACTAGGGAGGGATAAAAAGTGTGAAATAAAAAGAGATTCAGTGTTCAAAAAAATATCTTTCATTATAATTTGTAACATAACTTTAAAATTATATGTACATGAATAAAAATACAGAAATATTGATTGGGATTTTGACTGAATCTTTATTATCTTCACTAACTTTTTAAAAATAAAACCAACCCCAGGGCTGTGACAGTATACAATATCAAATATGTATGTATATGTGTATATATGCAAATTTTTCATTTATAACTTTCAAACTGTTTCAACCATAAACTTTTCCAATTAAATTGCGTTACATACATATGTACCTGAGAGATTTACAACATGAATACTTACAAATCATTGACGAATAGCAACTTTTTAATTTTATTATATAATTACATAACTCGGCTCACTAGGTTTCAAACATTTTACTAGTGTTGTGTCCGTTGATATTTAAACGGGTGGTTTCGGAAAAGGAATTGATACATGAATTAAAATAAAGTAATGTATAACAATAATAACAAATAACAACAGTTGTCGATGCAATCGTAATCGTATTTGAAATCGGAATCGAATTCGGAACTGAAATCGGGACTAAAGTCGGAACCAACGTCAGAACCAAAGTCGGAATCGAAATCGCACTACTACATATAATAACTCTTGATAATTCTAAATTTTTTTTTTTAAATCTCCATGCTGGACGATGCACTCATCACACACCCACATCCAGGGCTGATGAAAAGGGGGGTGGGGGGGGGGGGTACAGGGTATGTAAATAATCAGGGTGTGACTTCAAAAAAGGCCTGGTCATAATATTCGATAAAATATGTATATGTATTTTAAAAATTATAGTTTGAATTTCGTTTAAATTTTCGTTTTATCCGGATCAGTGGCGTAGCGAAGGGGGGGGTCCGGGGGGTCTGGACCCCCCTCTTGGCGGAGCGCAGTCGGCGGCAAAATATCCCACAAATTATCACAAATCCGTTACAGATTTTTAGGACATAAACATATACTTAAAAATTTCCAATGTTTGCTTCCCGATGGAAAAAGCTCTCAACCATCAAGTGTTTAAAAAATAAGATAAAGACTTTGGGGGAAATTTACAACCAATATATATATTTTGTGGGCCTTGCATTCTTACTGAAGAGTTGGAAATGTGGTGGCAATATATAAGTACTAGTGAAAATCGACCAAAAAACGCACTAGCTGCAATTGCAATTTACAATCCTTCAATATTCCCCAATATTTACATACTTCTAAAAATTCTAGCAACACTTCCGGTGACAACAGCCATAAGTGAACGAACGGAGCTTTTCCACACTACGACGACTAAAAACATATTTAAGAAATACGATGTCGGAAAATCGACTAAATGGACTTGCTTTATTAAATATTCATAGGGATATAAATGTAAGTGCAGAAAAAATATTAGATATGTTTACAATAAAGACGCGAAAATTGGATCTGTGAATTTCGTACTTTTTTAAAGTATTCATTATTTTTATTTTATTTGAATTTTGTTCATACCATATTTTTATTACGTATTTACTTTATTTTTATATGTTGTGATTTTATATTAATTAAATATAAATTATATAAATTATCTTGCTTTTTTTCCTGTCAAACCCCCTCCCCCCTTGACAAAATCCTGGCTACGCCACTGATCCGGATTGATGTTTCGGATCCGGATCTCGATTCCTTTTTCAGCTCCGGATCTGGATTCCTTTTTCAGTTCCGGATGCGGACTCCATTTTCAGTTCCGGATCCCGATCCCTGTTTGATAAATTTATATGCACTGTCCTTCACAGAGGTGTTTACTCGCACCTCGCAAAAATGCATCCACGGTCTTAGAAGACCTGATGCACTCAGGGAGGGCATTGTATATGTGAAAAACACCACCAGCTGTCTTATTTTTTCTTACTCTACCTACAACTAAATTGTTCTTATTTCTAGTATTCTAACTATGCATATCCCTATTTTTTATTGTATAATCCTTAATAACTTATGATCTAACTTATAAACAAAAGACAATTTACTAAGATTTAAACTAATTCTAATATTCATTCCTCCCAATTCTTCTAACATACTTTTAATACTTTTTAATCTACCCACATTCAAAATACCTCTCGTAGCTTTATTTTGTAATTTTTGTATCTCTACTAAACGTATTACTACACGTATTGTAACTTTATTTTAAATCACGTATCAATTTGTTTCCGAAACCACCCGTTGAAAATTCAACAGGCTCAACACTTAGTATTATATAATATTGACACGTTTTGCTGAATCTCGGGTAATTTATTTTGAATTAGAACTGTTCAGGAATCCGTTCGATTTTTTGTTTAAATGTGACTTTAAAAACAAACGGCTCAAATATACATGTAATAGTAGGTATTTTATTAGCGATTCACGATTCGGATTCGACAGAAACGCGAGTCAATAACGGTTGCGAACAATGAACGAGGCTGAGCGATAACTATTTAGCACGTTCGCCTCCAACACGGCAATAACCCTTACGATTTGCATATCGATACGTTATTGTCAGTCTCAGCTTATGGGGGTTTAAGGGTGTCGCACGTAATTTTTTCCCTCTGGCCGAATAGATACAGCTCGACACGAATATCTTCTCACGCTAATTAACGAACGGGACGGGTCGGTATCTCCGTGGACAGAATAACACATTAAGGTCCGGCCGCATTGCTGTCATTTGCATGCAAACGTTGCAGGGAATCGGCGGCCTGGGCGATTCCGGGTATTTTAGTGTTGGATATCGTCGTGTCTACAGCGTCAATTTATGTGTGTGCGGAATTCTCCCAGTCTCCGTTTATTAGCTCAGTGGATATTGAACGATCGGTTTACGAGCTACGTATTCCGGATTGGAGATCCGAACCCAGTTGACTTTTTCCCGGGGGGGTGGGAGGGGGCGATTCGTATAGAATATCGTAATACACACAGTGGGCAAATAAAATACCTCGTTTTCTATGACTTGTTATGGAGTCGATGAGGACAGTGACGCTCGCTACCCAAAGAAAACCAAACTTTTTATGAACTCGTTTCTGAACGTTGCCTCGCTTCTATTGTTGTCAATGTTGTTTTGATATAAATAAAGGCCATAAAAATACAAAAAAATGTCCACCGGTTATACTTTTCATTTTTGTAATTTAGTACGGACCCGGATGCAATGATCGTTTATTTCATTTACTGACCAGTTACTATAATAACAAGAGTATTTGAAGTTAATGACCGTTTGTATAAATACAGGTCATAAAAATATATAATAAATTTGTCCATCGACAATTTCTTTCATTATAAGCACATATTACTGATTCAAATTCACTGATAGTTTAATTCATTTACTGAAAAATTATTATAATTTCAAAAAAATTTCAGGCTTCTGAACATTTATATAAATACAGGCCATAAACAAATACAATAAATTTGTCCATCGGCTATACTTTTCATTGTAATTAATTATTACTGACCAGAATGCACTGATCATTTATGGATTGTAAATTTTTATAGGCTGTATATATAAATATAATACTGTTCTTATAATTATAACAACTAGTCAGTAAAAAAAATTGATTTCATTCACCACGGGCGCCGATAATCGAACTTCGGACCCTCCGATCCAAAGCGATGTGCTTCACGAGCCCGCGTCGCACGCCATATCCTCGCCCAGAATACGTGTTGTAAATACACATCATATGTATATGCACGTAATTTGTTATGTGTAATAATAATATTCAACGTTACGAGGTCAATGACCATTTGTGTATAATCGGAAAATATTACATTTTGTTAACGTTAACTTTAAGAATTGAAAATTATTACAAATAAAGAATTGAAAACTATCTATGAGAGTCTACAAAAATAGCGGTTCCGGTTCCGGATTTTTTTTTAGTTTTATACGAGTATATAATAATTTTATACCCATGCGATGATATTTCATCGGGCTATTCACTAGTAATAACATAACAGCCAAGAATTTATTAAAAAGAAAATAAGAGCAAAAAAATTAGTCGGCCTTTTTCGTTACGCATTCGTTTGAATATTAACCTTTGTTGGATAAAGATCTTACGTATTTCTTCAACCAAATTATATTATGCTGTAACAGTCACATAATATCCTCTCCCCAATGTATTAATTATATACAGATACAAACAAATCTAAAAAATATTGGTTTCTGTAATTGAGACAATTTAATTTCAGTTTTACATAAGTAATTTTCAATTGATGTCCATTTAATTTAGTCACGGATTTATTTATAAAAACGTAAAAAAACCGTAATGCAAAATATTTATATTATTTTTAAATTTAAAGTATATATTATTTTTGAATTCAAGGCTATATTTATTTTTGTTCATATTTTTCTAGGAATTTTAACAGCAATTATTTGCTGTTTTTCATAAGTTAGAACATCATAGAGATAATATTAATTAAAGTCTTTAAGCGAAACAATCGCTTTTGAATTGTGATATCAAATTCTGAAAATACGTTTTAAAGATAATAAAAAGTTTCAAGACGTGTTTACTAAGTCAAAGATATTAAGACCTCTCTTATTATTTTTCAAACGCCACTGATTCAATCATAATAATAAAATTTGTCAAAAATCTGTAAATTTTTCCCTTAATATGAAGCTTTATATATTTACTCGCTATTAATATAAAAGTTATTAACTGTATGTAGTTGACAACCGACCGAAAATTCAGTTGTTTATTATCAGTCATCGCCCAAAACCCTACTTCGATGATTAAGATATCAGTGTCCTGCTTTCTAATGAAATAAAAATAAAATCGGTTGATAAGCAAGTAATGGAGCGAATTGACAAATGTTTCTTTACGGTTCGAAGCAATTCGAAACAGGGTTAATAGGTCAAAAATAAATGTGATTTGATGAAAAACGCGTATAACAAAATATATGAACAAAAGAGACTGTTTTTCGCAATAATTTCACGCTCTTGGGATGTGTTTGTCAACAGATATGATTAGTTGTTATTTATGAGAAAGGTAAGGGTCCGCGCATAAAGGAATATACACGAGCACTAATAACATCATTCATAAGATAATTAAGTTGCCTGTATGGGCCCGCTTATATACAACGGATAATTGCGCTATTTTCATTTAAAAAGTTTCCCTTTTGGGTTCCCTCGGTTTTCCCTTTTCCGTTTCCTTTATCTTTGTCGGTACCTCGGCTCATTCACAGCTTTTTTGCGAACTTTTTTCTAATTGACGGCACATTTCCATTTATCGCGTTAAATTGTAATACGTCATCGGGCGAAATAATAATATTGTGACGACTTATTTCTATCTACGAATTATAGAATTATGCATAATTTGTGTTCATTGGGCGTTGAAAGTTCAATCCACCCAGAGAATGTATGTACATATGTATGTTCGGTATAATTTATTTATTCAATAAAAAAAGCAGAAACAAACAGCATTACAACTAGAGGTTGTGATTTCTCGACTTTTTTTGATTCTCGAGATTCGAGAATCTCCTTTTCTCGGAATATTTGAATCTCGAGATTTGAGAATCTTATTTTCTCGAAATATTTGAATCCCGAGAATTCGAGATTTCCTATTTTTGTTTCTCGAGATTCTCGAGAATTCTCGAAAAAGTATAATTTTTTTTTTAATATAGTGAATTGATTTTTTTAGCATATAAACTTGACACAAACACTACATATGTATATTATATCAGGGGTTTACAACTTTATTAAAGACATGACGAAAGAAAAATATAGAGAGATAAAATAGAACAGTGAATAGAAAAAAAAGTAAAATTATATAGAAAAAATATATAATAAAATAAGGCATGAAAAGAAAATAAAAATATACAAAAGTAATTTAAAATAGTAAAAATATACAAAAGTAATTTAAAATAGTAAAAATATACAAAAGTAATTTAAAATAGTAAAAATAACAATATGTAAAAAATAATTTTATAAAATTTCCAGTGTTGCTAACCGGCTTTGCCCGTATTTTTGTGACCGGACAAATAATAAAAATACTGACCATCTATGCATATTGAAATAATGACTATAAATTGATTAATATCTAAGAAACAAATACTCGAATAAATAAATAATAAATCAAAAATCTTTGTTTTATGTGTGTTACAGTGGGGTCATACTTCAGTGAAAATATATTTTCACTAGCGTTTTAGTGATATCATAACCGAATACTTTCGCACTAGTAACTAGTACCTACATGCACATACATATATGTAACTTAAAAATAGTGCGATTTCATTGTAACATGTGTATATGTACTTATATGATGACCGAATAATAACTTCCCGGACAAATAATAAAAATACTGACCATCTATACATATTACAATACTTCACAAAATTATTTACGAGTTAACAAGTATAAAATCAATCAGTTTATTGAGCAAAAACATGTAGTGATAAATTAAAAATATTCTCGATATTTTCGAGATTCTAATAAACGATTTCTCGAGATACGAGAATCTCAAATTTTCATAATAAAATATTCTCGAGAAATCAGAATCTCGAAATTTTACAATAAAATATTCTCGATAATTCTCGAGAAATCTCGAGACGAGATTTCTCGATTATAACCTCTACTTACTCGATTACTCTTACAACGATATGACACTAAAAATGTTTCAATACAAAAAAATAACAATTGACAAAATAATATAATAACTTTAAAAATATTTATAACAATAATGAAAAAAATTCGGATGTGACCAACCCATGACATATCTATGTTTATAAGGAATATAAGAAGGTCACAAAAAAAAATTCGGTAATTAAACATACATTACACGTTCAAACACGCCGGTTATGGGAGCTTTTTCAATACAAATTGAGCGCAAATGCAGGAAAACTTAGACAAGACAAAAGTTATACTTCCGGTTATCGAATTTTGTTCGTATTTTTTTTATTACTTAGAATCACTATAATCATTATACATATTAAATATCAAGAAAATAAAAATAATTTTAAATATCGAAATAAAATAATGAAATATTGTTTTAAAAAAAATACTATTTCCGGTTACGAATTCTGACCAAAACGTTAGCAATTCTAAGATAGTACATGAAGAATACAAATATAAATTTTCAGCTTAATACGTCCAGGGGTGTGGACAGGATCCAGGCGACAACAATAGAAGAATTATACTTGATTTTTTTCGTGAAGATCACACATGTATAAGGGGTCGAAAAAAATAGTGGAAGAAAAATCGAACCAGAGTAAACTACCACTTCCGGTTGAGGGATGCTTTCCAAATTTTATACATAACTTGGTATTACGCTTAAACTTCTAGATGTGAAATTTGAGTTCAATAAACCAAAAGGTTCTTGAGAAAAACATAAAAAACCTCGATTCTCTAGAGTAAAAGTACTACTTCCGGTTCAGATAAAAATATTAAAAAAATATAAGGTTATAAAAATTATAATTTCTATTACATATAAAAAGATTTAATCCGATTCAGTTAGCGGTTTGGGAGATAATTGAATTCAAAAACTTAAAAAAAAGAGGACATCTATGTATGTATGTATAAGGGGAGGTACCATTTCCGGTCAACTTAAAAATTTGGAAAAAATTACGTCGTGTCGATAAAAATTTCATTAACCGATACTAAGTTTCAGTTTGATAGGACTAACAGTGTTCAAAAAATCCCCAAAATACAAAGACACAAAATTTTTTTCTAGACCATGAAAACCTGAGTGATCGATTCTGAGTTCGAATCAGTCAAAATCTCGAGTTAGAATTTTCGCATGATCACAAAACTTTATCTATTGTTATATCGTACATAGATAAAGTAAAAATTCGTTTAGCGGCTTGGGAGATAATTGAATACAAAAACTTAAAAAGACGACACCTATAAGGGGAGGTATCATTTCCAGTCAATTTAAAAATTCGAAAAAAAGTTACTGCATTTTAGTTACTGTAAAAAGGTTACATCACATTTAAAAAATTCATTCTTATAATAATTATTATATACTAGTTGTTTTACCCGGGTTCGCTCAGTATTTGTAATATAAACAGCTTTAACATCAAATAGTAAATATTTATTTATATTTTTATTAAATTTATTTGAATCTAAAAAAAAAAATATTTAACCATATGGAATCATCGTCATAGAAACTTTGATTTGTTTTCGAAGCTCCCAACAAAACTTACATACGTACATACATACATATGTATATACAAAGTCTCTTTCGAAATTATATATTCGATATTGTAACGTAATTTTAATTCATGTATCAATTCCTTTCCGAGACCACCCGCTAAGATTTCAATGGGCCCAAAATAAAGCCTAGCCCATTCAAAATGGCTATTCTGAGTAGAGCCTGTATGTGAGTGTGTGTGTATGTAGATTAGTTATTTTGTAGAATCTCACAGTCTGAATTAATCTACATGTGTGCACGATATATTGACTGATTTGTATTCAGTTTCGATCCTCAACCATATTTTTAATAAGATTAATATATAAATCAATCCGCAATCTGACAGCAGGACATGTTGTAATATGAGGAGAAGGCACGTGCCGCATTGTTCATATGTACACAATAGATACGGCCAAAAATAGTCGGTAGAGCCAGCTAATTCGGAAGGGCAATCACGCTGGTATATGTACATATGTATAACACATTATTCGAACGACAAATTAATTGACAGGCCAATAAATGATCACGCAGCTAGTCTAGTTGCGTGGAATTTGTAATATGGTGTTGGAATCTGGTCGTTGACTTGCACTAGGGCGCTTTGTCGATAAAGCGAATTTTCCATGTATGACGCTCGCTCATTACAGTTTGCATGCAAAATTCGTCCTTAGCGAGGCGCCCTCAGGGCACAAAGGGACCCTTCTCAATATCGTCACGAGCCACGTCTCGATATACATACATATATTGGGCCTTCATTATCAGGAATATTGTTGTTGTAAGCTCGCAATCGGTAAACCGCCGTAACTTTGAAACCGAACTCGTTCGTCCCGAAATCTACACGCTTAATAAGTGATCACGCGAATATTGGGCGAAAACAAATATTCGGATACAATACGTTCTCTCGATTAATAATTATTATTAATCGAAATAACTTATCTACATATTCGAGGTATAACTTTTCTAAAGTTGCGTTCGAATAGAATATTTATTTATTTATTTTATTTTTTACATATATATATACCAGGAAGGCCTTACAGGTAAACCCCAATGTACCTTCCTGGCCAATTACAAACAATGCAAGATTTTTATTACACAAGTCGTTAAATGACGAGACACTGAAAAATTCGCAAATTAACCAGACATCTATGAATTGTACATAAATTTTATTGTACATTAATCATACTCAAATAGTGGTGACATAGTAGGTAGGAAGGTTTTTAACCAATTTCAAAAGGGAACCGTTTCAACAATGAAATGAGAGAAAATTGGCAAACTCTTATAGAAAAAGATCGACCTGGAGCACAAATATCCAAGTCTGGCCAGCAGCACTACAGATGTACTCAGTAAAAATCTTTTCAATCGAGGTCAGCTCATGGGATCGAACCTGGCGCTTCTCGGTGTTAAGTAGAAGCTGAACGACCGAGCTATGCTGCAGACTTATATGCGGTCGAACTTGCTCGATTTTTTCATACATATGTACATATAATAAATATATAAAATATATAAAAACGGACGGGATGTATGTTTGTATGTATCTATGTATATATAGGGCTTTCAGCCGGTTTAAACTGGAACCGAAAAGCCAGCTTTTTGACTATTTTTCAAAAAACCGAAAACCGGCTTTTTTTGGCGGGATCAGCCGGCTTTTTAAGGTTTTCTTTAATTCATGATTTTTTCCTTAAAACCAACCATTATGAATTTCAAATTTCTATGAAAGATAAAAAACAAAGATAAAGATAAGTAAAAATGTGTATATCCAAACTTTCTTCGGAAATAGGTGTATATTTATTTGAATAACTAAAAAAGGTATAGCACTTTACGGTGACTTCGAGATTTAGTAATGGACCAGGTCATAAACCAATAATATATTATTTAAAGTAGTTTCAATAACCTACACAAGGCTTTTCAGAATTTCGGCAAATTGAGTTTTCCATTATTTGCAGTTTTTACGCTTTCACGTATAAAAGTATAGAAAACGTTATCGGAAGTTGTTATGAATTCGTTGCTGTTTTAAGCTAAAAGAGATGTGTAAAATAACTTTGAAAGCTGGAAATATTTCATAGTTCATTACGTTTTCGAACAAAAATAGCAAATCTCAGCAGTGATCTTATTCACGATTCCACGATAACAGTTTTTCTACGAGTTAAGACATTGTTTTTTCAATATTTTCTTGATAGTAGCTTATTTAAATCATTTGAGTATTTGCGCATATTCAGGATCTCCCGTTTTACGGCTGTGATATATAATATAAATTTTATTATTTGTAATATTTGTTATAGTAATATTTAATAATGATCCTATGATAGTTTATAATTCAATTTAAATTATAAGCAATAATATAATATATATATTTATAATTTTTTTTCGATATAAAAATTTTAAACTTAAAAAAAATGCTAATTTTCTGAAACCGGTGAAAGCCAGTCAACCGGCTTTTTTACTATTTTCATATAGGATTGTAAATAGGTTTTTGAGCTCTTTTTTCTATTATGCTGTAGATTAACATTAGAATAATACCGATTACTAACCAAATTAAATTAAATTGTAAAATAGAAAATGATCAGTAGCGGGTCTTCGTGACGAGACAGAATGTTAAACGACAGAAAACGTAAATATCGGAAGGCAAAGATCGAAAATCGAAAGATCTTAAATCGAAAGATAAAAAAAAATGGTGCATGGTAAACGGTACATACTCACTTAATTTGCGCGAGCAGGATACAACAGGAACAAGAGGAACATGCTTTTCCTCCCGTATTCTGCGCGCGCACATTAATAATACTTAATTGTTACTATTATTATTTCATTACAATATAATATTTTATTTATCTGAATATTTTATCAAGCGGCAATCGAATCGGTACGTTTAGAAAATAAAAAAAATATATTGAGATGAAAAATAGTACGAATTGTTAATTCGTATGATCTTATTATTTCGACAAATTTCTCCTGCATTTCTTCAATTGTGAAAGTTATCGCTATCGCTCATTATGTCAATACAAGGATAAAATATCACCGAAAACCCTCCACGGGGTGAGTTTTGCCAAGGATCGCGATGGAATAGATAAGGCTTGCTAGCGGTTTTTTTAATGCGTCAAATTATTAAAAAAAAAGTCACGTGCCACATTCCACTGTGTGTCTGCACCTTTAGGGTGCTAATTTACGTAAGGATTTGTTTGCAAAAAAGTCTCTGGTGACGATATTTGATATATACAGACATATTAATAACATATTTTTTTATCGTTTTAATAAACACGAGGAATAAGGTAAAAAAATTCAGTACGATATCCGTAGATGTGCATACATTACAGTGGCGTAACAAAGGATGTTCAACGGAGGTATAGATACCTCGAGCGCGCCAGCTTCGGGGGCAAAATATGTCATAAATATATATTGCACTAACTTAGATTCACTTCGAAAATAATAATGTGAGCGGGTGACGAATGCGAATTTTTTAACAAAATTCGCCAAAAGCATCTGTCGAACATGTATGTAATCTTTCTAAGGTTTGTTTTGAAAGCGAAAATTTTTCAAACAAGTTTCATTTAAGACAAATTTTGTTATACATAAAAAACAGAAATTCTTCTATTTTACGGTAATAAAATTTATATATATGCATGTACCATATGTACATATTTAAAAATTATAACTAAACAAATCACTGGGCCTCGCAAGTTGAATTACAAAATATGTGGATGCATTCTCTATTTACAAGGCTTTAATATGTTTTTCTCTATTTCGACAACGAACTTTTGACAGATGTAATCTTCGACATGTGGCATTACAAAAACGAAATGGGATGACTGTAAAATGGCTTATAAAATCTAGTATTATAAAAGGTTAAAATACCTATATATAAAATCGATCCAGAAAGACATCAGTCCAACTGATACGCGTTTAAATTTTTGGCCGTAACACGTACGTACATACAATATGTATATGTACGTATATCAGAATTATAATATAAAGATTTGTGAAGTATAAATATATATATGATAGATAATTAGAGCCTATAATACAAAGTTAATATATAAGATATAGTGTGAAAATGAAAAGAAAATGGAAAATCCCGATTTCTGTTTTATTTCCGATTCCGATTAATTACACTGTTCGACAAATGACGACTTTTTTTTGGTTCAGAGACGAGATATGACTTTTCTTATAGATATATGCCCAGTGAACACGAGTAAACACTAGTACGGGCTTTTTGCTCGCAATTTTACGGATTTAAAGTTCAGCACACTTCCAATTAACCATTTTAAACGAAAATAAAAAACAGTTTGGTCAGAACACTATCTCAATAAATATGTTTCAATAGAAAAAACTCAATATAAAATAGTATTAACTGTAGGGAAAAATCCCAAGTGAAAATACGTACTTTTGACTTTTGATTTGAACTGGACGACTACTTGGAGAGATTTGAAAGCTGAAAAGTAATACAAATGAAAGATAAAATACCCAACTATAGATTCCAATATTCATTTCGAACAGAAAATTGACAAATTTTGAGACATCGGCCGAACAACACCAAGATATAGAAAAATCGCGCGATTTAAAAAACACATATATCTCCGAATCTCGAGCTAACCAACATTTTTTATTACCAAATTCGTATTTAATGAGCATAGATCTATAAGAAAAGTCATATCTCGTCTCTGAACCATTTTTCGTGTCGAACAGTGTTATTACAATACGTATTGTAACTTTATTTTAAATCATGTATCAATTTGTTTCCGAAACCTAGTCGAACACTAGTCGAACTATAAAAATCGATTGTAATATCCATGGTTGACCAAACCGCGCAAAATGGCAAAGTTTAAAAACGATTTGAAGACTGTAGGATATTTAGATCAATTTATTGCGAAATGAAAGATAGAAGAGGCTTGTAAAATCGAGATAATTTCGTCGTCTTCAGCCAAGAGGACATCGTACATATTTTTCTTAGAAAGTCGAAAAATATGATAATAGAAGGGTGGGTAGGGGGTGGAAATAAAGCTTGCCCCGGGTGCCATTTATCCTTGCTACATCACTGGCATACTACAAACATATGTATAAAAATATTTTGCAGATATTTTATATTATTGGTGCATACAATGATACAACTATGAACTCGTTGACGAATCTGGTTTTGAATCCGTAATGATTGGCTTTGTCACTGTAACTGTCATTGTAACGAATCTCAATCCCCGATTGACAGCCAATGGAAAATTTAACACGGTTAGTCCCGTTGTGTTAATATTCTATAGTTTGTATAACAATGGAGGATTGAGCACAATATTAACCCCAATCACGTTTCCGTATATAAATTTAATTTATAGTTTTATACATTTAATCAAACTTTCACAGATTTCACAACAATATTACTGTAGATACACATTTATTTGAATAAATATAACTAATGTAATACTCTTCAAACAAGACATGATTTTTTTTATTCTGTTGTTATATATTAAAATGTTATGGTTATAAAATAATAATAGTAGCACCTGTTTCACTCTTTCCAGAATCAAAATTTTCGTTCCTGTTTCACTCTTTCCAGAATCTTCATCGTGTTTGTTTCACTACCGATACATTTAGAACGGAGTTATTTTGAAAGGAATATCTGTCAAAAAATGTGTATTGGAATTGCTGTACGTAGAACGAATAAAACTATTCCCAGTCAACGCAATGTAAAAAAAAAACGAAGGAAAACATTTCTGCGACAAGGCAGCAGCAGGAATCTTTTTTCTTATTTATTTTTTTCATTCCTCTTATTTAATCATATTTTAAATCGTGACTTAAATATTTATTTTGTGCTAATATAATATATGATACATATAAATCGTGGTATACCTGGCTATGTCAAATCTAAAATTAGTTCTGTACATGATATTATTTATTGTATGTGTGGGGAAAAATGAATCAAATTTATTTGCATTTATTATATGAATTTATTATATGAATTTTGAAATATATATATACATATACATGGGTACGTATTTGTCTATTTGAATTTGCAACTACTATTTTTCTTATGAGTGACATCTTTTGGTAGTTGTAAAATTGTAAAATATAGTCATTTATATTCGAAAAGGGTTGAAATAAAAATCAGATATATATTCATATAATACATAGATACATTGATTGAAACATTACAATGTTTTTTAAATTTTAAATTTTAAATCGATTGAATTCATGGTGATGTCTTTGTCAGAATTAGTGACACCTTTAGAACTATAAAACAACTTTTTATATTATAAATATTTCATTTTTGTTCGACCAAATGGTTTTAATAGTTTTTTAAACATTCAATAGATGTACGAATTAATTTGAATGTGTCTCTACTTCAATGTCTGTCAAATAAACTAATTTATACAAAACACAACGATTTAATGCTGGTTTCATTGAATGATAAATTAAAAAAAGTAAGCAGAGGTTAGTAAAAATATTAAATTATAAGAAATAATATACATATTTAAAATAAAAGATTTCGTTTCCAATAAATTCGTTAGCATCTTATTTCTCGCACTGTAGATTATTCTTTTTCTTTATACAAGGGGTTGTTATCATCTTTTCAATCCCAAGGGATTCTCCGAAATATTTAAATTAATACCTATCCGAAAAATGTAATAAATATATTCATGATCGTATTTCCACACCCCAACTGAATAATTCAATGTTTTTCAAAAATCAGAGGCGCGAATAAATGATGAATAATTTTGATATTAAATAGAAATGAGTAAACGTAAATAGTATACATATAAGCTCGATAATTGTTTTTGGCCTTTGGCCAAGCCTAAATATGCATTTCCTTTTAACTAAAAATTAAATAGAAAAATATATTTTATTATGTATGTACATATATTTTTTTTATACAAATAATTAAAAAACAAATTTTTATGATGCGAACTATAACATCTAGTGAAACAATGAGAGGATTTAAGATTTTCGTAAATATAAAACTACCCCATCCTTATCAACAATTTATTCACTGGTTAATTAATATGCTTAAATTGCAAGAATTAGTTGAACATGCCTGTATGTAATCGGCATACAAAATCAAAAAACAAAAATAAAAACTGTAAGAGAAATCTTGAATAAGATCACAGGATATCGGTAAAAGTGATAAATCTTATAAATTTATTTACAATTGCTAATCATATGTTTATAATACATATTATTTATACGCAATTCAGAATCCGCAATGTTATAAAAATTATGCTATTTATATTTAAAGGGCAAGAGACATCTTTTTGTAATCACTGGAATCATTCTCCAATATATTAGTGTGGATATTGGAAGTTCTGTCATAGAATTACCCAATTAATTTCTTAGTGACATCTACAACCTACATAAAGTATTTTTTGAATATTATACATAAGTGTGTGTGTTAAAAACATCTTTAATGATATATTTCTGTCCACTCGGAGTTTCTAGTGGTCAGAATTAGAAACATTGTCACATGACGATGCACTTTAAATGTTTCATTTTTCATCCATTTCATAGCAACTTAGATATTTTGAAATTATTTTTCAAAACCTACCCCTTTTGAATATAATTATTCTATAGAAGCACTTTTTAAAACTTTCCTTACTGTGTTAAAAAAATTCGCTAGGATAAAATTCGTTCTGGACGCCAAGCGTTCAGTAAAAAATGTGTGTTTAAAATTAAATTAATCAAATAATATAAAATAATAATAATAAGAAACGTTGAATAATATAAAATAAGTGCAAGAAATGAATAGAAATAAGCGGATATCATTCTCACACTGACCGTTGAGTGAGACGCATACTGAATTCTCTCGTATCTGTGAGGCATGTATACAAGAGACTTTCCGCGAAAATAATTATTTCTGTTGATATGGATGTATGTTTTTATTTCTTAATGACATAATTCGAATTATAAAGGTTTTGATGAGGAATGTTTATGCATTATATATGAATGCTTATGCATTAATATGAAGAACCTGCATTACGTATATTTGGAGAAATAAAATGAAATACATATAAGACCTGGTCACTAGCTATCCATCACAGCGCGGCAATTGTTAAGACGTTGTAAAGTTTTATTTTCCAATGTTCGATTATTAGAATATTGATGTTGATTCGTTAATAAACAGCTTTTTGTGAGGGAGGAAGAGTATCAACTTGAATTTCGATATATCAATGTATTGTATTGTAAAATTTTCAAGAAAATTGGCTCAGCGTAATTGAGACAATAATTAATTGCAAGAACCCACAACCTCACCAATGTTATAGTCAAGTTAAATAAACGAAGAGGAAGATTTATATATGTACATATGTATAATATATGAATATGATAATGTTAACAGAAAATACATCGGGTACATTACGTTTGCGGTGTTTTCTTCAGATTTATCTCGTATTTGTATCGAATTCGATTTGACTGAACAAACGCGTTTTAACCCTTTTGTTCGTTTCGGCGCGGTCGAATAGGATCAAAGCAATCTCTGTTGATGACTTTTATTGTGTCGTATGATTAATGCACAGATAGGGGGTGTGGGCGTTTACGAGGAGGAGAAGAAGAATTTTCCGACAAAACGGGGGAAAACTCCTCGCATTGTTTACACTAGCGCACCGGAAGAGGCAAATCATTTCCGTTGATTTCTTTGGCGACATCGCGTCGTTACGACAGGCCTGTTTTCCCGCTGCAAGCGTGCTCTTTTATGTGCTTTTTCTCTATCTCTCTTCGAGGGAGGTAAAAAATCCCTCTGTCGGATTTTTTCGGGTGCCATTTTTGGCTCTCGATACCGTCTGTTGTCAATCCATGAACGCGTAGAATAACGACTTCCGAAGTAGAGCCATTTCTTTGTGCTTGATGGCTTCATAAATTCATCCTCCGCACATAACGAATAATAGGCGAAAGGAATCGCTGCAACCCTAACTTTTCATATAACGATAACCTCGTTATATGAAAACTGTTTGCTCTCACGGGGTTCATTCACACATTTAATTCGATAAGACAAATTTTTATTTTCATTTAATCATCGGCTAGATCAACACTGTAAGCATCATTTTCATAATTATACAAGAGATGAAAAAAAACTAGTTGTTATCAGTAAATACATTTTATAGTAACTACAGTATTATAGGACAAGCGTTTAGAATTAATAAAAAAAGTGAAAACTAATAATCTTATAAACTATACCTGGGCACACCTTTCGAATGAAGGGCCGCATTAAGAAAATGAACGTGGAGCCGCAAGTAAAATAATATTTCTTGATATACATTATTATTTGTGATATTTTCGACCATTGTGGCGCATTTGGGATTCATGTAATGCCACAATGGTCCAAACTTAAATAAATAAATATAAAATACTGACCGTTTATTATAATAGCTGACTATTTATTAAAAAAAAAACAGAAAGCATTTAATGCTACCAACTAAATAAATGTAGACTATTCCTAAATATGTATAATCTACCAGACTATTCCGTTCAAAGACTGGTGCGAATATCATTGCGAAACATTCACCTATCTTTCTATATGGCTGTATGTATATATGTATATACGTTGCTACCTACATAAATACAGGCTGTTATTATTCCCGAATAATATATGTATGTACTGTCATTTTGATAAGCAACATAAGTAAGTACAAACGGAAGTTTTGTGTAGCGAGCACTGTTCACAGATGTCACTATTTAATCCTTTATCATTCTCGACACTTTCATAATTTATGTACAATCCAGTTTTATTTCACGTTGTTGAAATACTCGTATATTAAATTTAAATTTTTCATTTTTCATATATTATAACGGTTTGTATTCTTCTTTGAATTTATATATTTTTACTAGCTTTGGACCAGTTGATATTTCAATAATTTGCATATACATATTATGATATGTACAGGTATATTATTGATACATTTGAATACTATGCACTGTAAAAAAAATTGTGTGTTTCTATGTATGTATATTTATATTGAAATGCAAATTATACTACAAATTCTTTGTTTCAGAAGGGGATGAACAACTTCTTGAACATAATTCTTGCGTAATTTTTTAATAACGGGTAATGAAAGTCCTTATTTGTTTAAAATATCCCCAATTCCCAATTTCCAATTTTCATTTCAAGATTGTTTATTTATTTCCTGAAGAATTTCCATACTCTTTTTTGAAAAGTTGTAAATATTTTTTTCACGGAATGAAATTTCTCTCACAATAAACTGATAAAAGTTGCGAGCTATATTGTATCGTGGAAATTCAACAAACCACAACAAAGATTCGGGATTTCAATTGAAACATTGAAAGGATTTGTCGAGACATATGTATATGAACAGGTAAATCTATTGTCGCAATTCAGAGCATTTTTCTCTCTGGTTGGTGAAAAGATTTCCACACACCAAATTCGGAATTATTTTATTTGATTCATAATAAAAATTTTCTCTCAAAATCTAAAATATTGCTGAAGGGGCAAATCAAACCATTTAAAATTGCCTTTGAACGACTAACAATGAAAATCAAAATTTTCTAATATTTAAAAGACGATATTTTGATACCGCAATACCTTATTTCACAATGTTGACTATTATTTACAGTTGGATATTCCTTTCACTGTTTATATTTATTGACAGAATAACCGATTTTTATTGTTATTTTGTTGGCATTGACCAAATATTCTAGACGTTTTATAGCTCGTGAAGCCAAGATATACATATACAATGTTTATATGAGAATTTCCAAAAGGTATTTCAAATCCATTCATTATTAAAACACTTATGTAAATGTCTAGCGATTTCATGTAGAACGACTTTAACGATAAACAAATCGTTCGAAAAATCACTTCGTTTGTAGACCGCATTAAATATGAATTTGCATTTAAGCAATCACATGAATCTTAGACAAATGAGCTCAATCTATTAAAGGTAATGGTAACTCAAGCGAGAGTAGACTCCAGTATTTTTTAAAGATATATTTTTCTGGAGAGATTTTTTAACGCGACTAGAGATTTTATATCGCATTCAAAATGAGGATAAAAAAATATATAATATACTCTGTCGACCTTACATTTTGCTCTGAAATTTATGAATTATATTTTTGTATTTCTACTCATCATGGAAAAGTCGAGAGGATTTTTTCGACGAGTTGACTAAGGAGCGGAATACAATTGATGTGGAAATAGCGAAGGATCTTATACAAAAAAAATATAATTTTAATCTGATATACTTACATTTATACGGCTATACATATTTAGGTTTTGATATTTCAAATAAATATCGCATAAAAACACTTTTCAAGCTATGTATTATATATGCTTTTGTTAACTTTAAATTTCATTCCTGACCAGCTCACATATTCAGAAACTATAATGCAAGTATTCAATATTTATCATATATGGCAACGAAATAAACAGTTTCCATTTATCTGATAATGTTTATATTAACTCTCTGGAGGAGGGGGGAGGGGGAGTTAATTAAAATGTTGATATTCGTGATTCAATTAACACGAAACCCGTTGTTGTGGTGTTGTGCCCGTTACTTTAAACGGGTGGCTTCGGAAAGGAATTGATACACGAATTAAAATAAAGTTAGATATTTATATATAAATATAGTGTAAGGTAATTTATAGACGTGCGCACGTATTAATGTCGAAAGGATGAATGAATGTGTGTATGTGTGTACGCTCCCGCGCAGCACATCTGAGGCTGACACCACTCGTTCCAACTCGCTCAATATCAGGAGCACATGTCCGACGCTCCACACTCCCCCACTTTCCCGCTTCCCAGCTTCCTCGCGTTTCATATATATGTATATATATATATATATATATATATATATATATATATATATATATATATATATATATATATATATATATATATATATATATATATGATAATATAAGTGATATTTTTTATTTACAATATACATATTTATTGATATAGTAAATAAACTGCAATTTTCATGCGAAGATCAAATGCATGTGTAAATTTGGAACGTCAAAAAAATTGTAAAAGGACATGCAATGAAAAAAAATTGTAGAAGAAAAAATTTGCTGCTTTTCAATATTGACGAATCTTCACCAAATTTATTATCTTAATTAATATTCTGCTGAAATAAAAAAAAATTTAAATATAAAATATCAGTTCAATACACTGAATGGTTTTGAGGATAAACGCAAAAAGCTTCAAAGCTCAAGAAAAAAAGAACTACTTCCGGTTAAGAAAAATTATTATAAAAAAACAGTTTTTCCTTTCAAATTCAATCCTTTGAGCGGCTTAGAAAGAGAATAGATTTAAAAGAAAAATTAAGAAGACGAGAATTATATGCAGAAAAAATTGTATCATAACGAATATTATTTCAAACATCAATACAAATTATCTCCAAAATACACACACACACACACACACACATATGTCCTTTACACCACTTAAAACGTGCTCAGTGATCCATTCTGAGTTCTAACCAGTCACACTCTTAAGGTCAAAGACCACAAGATTTCATCAATTGATAGAACGTACATTTTTGTACATATACATATATTATATTGCTGTCGGTTCCCTCATCACTGAGGATCGTGACTATGATGTGCGGTCAACCAGCTGCCTCCATTCAGTTCTAAATTCGGCCAGGCGAAGACTTGCTACCGTGGAAGCGCCCGTCGCTGCAGATACTTGGTCAGTCCAGCGTGCGGGGGATCTGCCTCTGGCTCTTCTGCCTTCGACGCTACCAACCACAACCAACCGCTCCAGGCTCTCCTCACCTCTTCGTGCAATGTGGCCGAAGAACTGCAATATACGTTTCAGGCATATTGTTGACAATCTATCCTTGATTTTCAATTCTTCAAGAATAGACACATTCGTGCGTTTGTCGGTCCAAGGCACGCGCAGTAGCCGTCTCCAGGACCACATCTCGAAGGCATCGATTCTCCGTCTATCCGCCGCCTTCATGGTCCACGTCTCGACACCATAAAGGCAGACAGAAAAAACGAGACTCTTCACGAGACGGATTTTGACAGCAGTTGTAATGGCTCTATTCTTCCAAATCTTCGTTAGTTGTGACATTGCCGATTTTGCTAATGTAATCCGGCGCCGTATTTCCAATTCGCTGCCGCCGTTGTTAGATATGAGTGACCCCAGATAGACAAAATTATCAACCACATCTATACCGTTTAAAGCTGAGTTGTTGTTTTGCAGCTGTTGGTGACGGTCAATTATCATAATTTTTGTTTTGGGGCGGTTTATCTGGAGGCCAAGCACATTACTCTCTGTCTCAACACGACGGATCAGTTCGGCCATTTCTTCATGATTATTAGCTATGAGCGTTGTGTCATCCGCATACCGAAGATTGGATAGTTTTTTTCCACCAATGGACACTCCACCCTTCCAACCATCCAGTGCTCTACGCATTATATACTCTCCATATATATTAAATAGGTCTGGAGATAATATACACCCTTGCCTTACTCCACGTTGTACTCGAAAATTTGTCGAGTTTAGCGAATTGATTCGAACTACTGCATTGTTATCATTATACAAGTTATGTATTATCTTTACAAGATGCATGGGGACTCCCATGTCCAGTAGAACTTTCCACAGATAGTCCCAGTTCACAAAGTCAAAAGCTTTTTTATAGTCTATAAAACAAAGAACGGCTGGAGTTTGAAACTCCCGACATTTTTCAATGAGTTGACGTATATTCAGTATTTGTTCCCTCGTCCCTTTGCCTTTTACAAACCCTGCTTGTTCGTTCGGTATTTGCCATCCAAGGTAACTGCTCAAACGATCTTTAATTATATACAGCAATACTTTACTAGAGTGCGATATTAAGGCTAAGGTCCTGTAATTCTCGCATTTTTTTGTAGATCCTTTCTTGTGTAAGGGAATGAATATTGAATTGACCCAATCTTTCGGCCATACTCCGTTTACCCAGATCTTGTTGCACATATTACATAGCGCCTTTATCGCAGTTTCACCAAGCTCTTTCAGAAGTTCAGCTTGTATACCATCGCTGCCAGGAGACTTTTTACATTTCAGTTTCTTTATGGCATTTACAACTTCAGATGTCAAGATGTCAGGCTCCCTGACATCATCAATTAGGGAAACAATTGAGGTCGACGAACTACCACTGTACAATTCCGAACAGTATTCTTTCCATCGGTTGAGTATCACATCAATATCTGTAAGCGTGTTTCCAAATTGATCATCTATTGTCCAAGTTTTGGGTGAAAATTTTTGAGTGACGATTTTTACTTTGTGAAAAATATCCCTTGCCTGATTCTTTAATGCGTGTTTTTCTATCTCCTCACATATGTCATTTATATATTTAGCTTTATCCCGCCTACAACTCCTTTGAATATCTTTATGTAATATTGCATACCTTTCAAGATATTCTGTCGATGTTATGCCAGTTTGTTTAAGTCTTTTACGTTCTTTTATCTTAACCCAAGTTGAATCAGAGATAAAAGACTTACGATGTTCATTTTGCGGTGTTTGATGTTTTCTGGCATACCGAATTATGAGATCTTTAAAAATTTTCCAAGACTCTTCTACATCTACATTAGGATTTATTTGGAATTCTGCATCTTTTTCTCTGATTACATTGCCAAAATTAATTACATCATCATTGGTGAGTTTAATTGCTTTATTTTGATGTCTTTTAATCATTTTCAATTTCAGTCGAAATTTAGCAACAAGTAAGTTATGGTCCGATCCGCAATCTGCACCTGGATATGTTTTGACGTTATGTATCGATGATTTCCATCTAGAATTTATTAATACATAATCGATTTGGTTGCGGTGACGATCCCCAGGAGATATCCAAGTGTACAATCGCCTAGGATGATGTTGAAACCAAGTATTCATAATGGACATTTTATTTTCAATGCAGAAACTTATAAGTTTCTCTCCTCTCTCATTTTGAATACCCAATCCATATTTACCTACTATGTTATCAATGTTGCTATTATTACCGACTTTGGCATTAAAATCACCAAGAATGATGGTCATTTCTTTGTTTGAGATATTTGACAATGTATCGAGTAGTGAAGCATAGAACGCATTTATTTTAATATCTTCGGCATCTGCAGTAGGAGCATATATTTGAAGGATGTTTAGTTTATACGGATGCGTGTTGAGTTTTAAGTGTATAAGTCTGTCACTTATGGGGTTGTAGCCAATTAGTGCACTGGTTAATTTAGATGCTAAGATCACCGCGACACCGCTATGTGACGAATCTTGGTTACCAGAAAAATATATCGTATTTCCATTTGAAGTTTTATAATGGCCGTTGTTCTTCCAGTGCGTTTCCGAGATTCCGAGTATATCTAGCCCATGACTGTACATCTCTTTCTCAACAACCAGTGTTTTCCCAGGATTCAGGAGTCCTCTAACGTTCCAAGTACCTATTTTGGATTTGTTCCGTAAAGTTTCTCCAGTCGCATATTTTCCACATGATGCCTGGTGAGTCACATGCATGTGGCCAGTAGCCAATTTCACACCGTGAGACCTGGAACCTCGAAGGCGCCGGGTGTCAGCCGGAGAGTCAGACTTCTTCACACTTTTATTTTTGTACATCATAGTTATCTTGGGAGAATACTGCAGTGGATTCCCACTTCCTATATACATATATTATACATCGATAAAATAATAAAGATAATGATCACTGGATTAGTAGCTATTAAAAAGTTATTAACTATTTAAAAGACATGGTGAACATAACGTTTTATTTTCACCACAGTACCATAAATTTTATGGCTAAACTTTTACTTATCTATAGACTAAATACATAGTTATATTAAATTAATATACAAACTTATTAAATACATGTAATGTAAACTTGTCAACTAACGGGCTGACGGACGACTTACATATACTATTATTTTTGTATTTACATACATACATACATATTACACGTATGATACCCATATATATGTATGTAAATTTGAAATTATGTATGTATGTATATTCAATTAGAGAGTGGTGACGAATAGAGGGTAAATATCCAATCCGTGAGGAACCGTTTCGACAATTAAATCAGATAGATTGGCAAATTTTGAAACGATCGACTTGTAGTAACGAATACTTAAATTTGAGAAGCAACACTATAGATATGTGTACGTACATACATTTGTACATATGTACATATGTACTTAAAATTCTAGAACGCTTGAATTTTTTCAATCAATCAATATTTGACTGAAAATTTAAAAATCCTGAAGAGTTTATTTATGCGGCTATAAATATATATGTATGTATAAATGTGTATGTGTGTGGGTATACATATGTATGTACATTTTTTTAAACGATTTTTGTCGATTTTTGTTAAACTGTGACATAGTAAGCGTGGTTCCTGAAAAGCATCTAATGGCCCAATCAATCAAAATTTAGTAGAGAAGGAACGAACATTTTTCACAACATCCAATAACGGTCCAAAAAAAGACCAAAATCCGAAATGAAAAAAGCAGATGTCATTTAAAAGAAAATTTTCCGTTTATGTATGCGCCGGAATAGAAAGCAGAACTTTCATTCGGCCTCATTTTCTACCCGAAATTTTAAGCAGGGACAATTACCTCCAGTTTTTGACGAGGTACCAATGCTGGACTCATTGTACGGACTCACGGAAAAACCAATCATCTTCAAACATTATGGTTTTCCAGCATACTGAAGTTTAATAGTTCAAAGAAAACTACAATAATATTTTTTCGGATAGTTGAGTCGTCAAAGGTGGACTATGACTTAGGCTTGCTCGGTCACCTGATTTGACCATTTTAAAAATTTCCGTCTGAGTACAGGCTAAGGAGCTCATTTACACAAAAAAAAAAAAATTACAAAATAACATATAATCAGAAATATATAAAAATATTTTAAAACCACAAAGAAGAAATAGAACCAAAAATTATCATCATGGAAGTGAGACGAAGGACTCTAGTATGCATTTGAAATCGGCATTTGAACATAAACAATAAATAATTTTATCAAAATTTTTTGAGAAATTTATTGTTTATTTGACAATAGACGATAGCATTAAA
Source organism: Arctopsyche grandis (assembly GCF_051622035.1). Taxonomy (NCBI): domain Eukaryota; kingdom Metazoa; phylum Arthropoda; class Insecta; order Trichoptera; family Hydropsychidae; genus Arctopsyche; species Arctopsyche grandis. Next base: position 24,682,349 of record NC_135356.1, on the reverse strand, counting down.
GTCGCTCGTGGAAGACGGCCTTTGTTCGGCGCACTCCCTCAATCAGGTTTTACACCTTAATTCTCGTAATTGGCAAGATATCTGTATGAAAGATATCTTAAAAGAAAGGGCAACAAACAGGCGTGTTTTTAAAAAGGTTTTACCTCTTAAAATCATTTTTGTTATTTTTTTAAATACAAAAAAAATATCAGATTTTTCCTATTTGGATACTTATGGTGCATCTATTATTTTTTTCTGTTGACACAAATGGTTGTATTAAAAAAAAATAATTGACTAACATACCACTTTTAACTTAGGCAGTATTAGCAATTAACTATGAGATTTTGGTGTTTTTACTAAAAATCTTAAGAAAAAAAAAACCGTAAGACTTTGAGTATGCGTATTGTGGTATGCGTGGCTCAAAAGCAGAGAAATTTTATAATAATAGAAGTGGCTTTAGGCGTTATATTTTTGTCAAGTGACGATTGTCCACAGACATTCCTAGATAATTTTAGCATCAGTCGTATTTAATGCTTGGTGCTCGACGTATGTTTGAGTCTCGGTGATTACAACTAAATGTCTATACCCTTCAGGTATAAACACAGATTACCTAAACACAATCTGCTTTAGGTCATCAAATTTAGAGAATCTTTTATTAATATCATGTATTAGATGTATTATTAGCATTTATTAAAATTGTAAATAGATTTTTGAGCTCTTTTTTCCTATTATGCTGGACATTAGAATAATATAATACTATGATTACATACTAAAAAAAATAAATTAAAATTGTAAAATAGTTAATGATCAGTAGATCAGTTGCTATTAAAATACATGTATGATGTATTGTGAACATAATTTCGTAATAATAAAAAGCATTTAAAAATTGAAAAAAAAATTCGTTCTATAATATATTAACACTGTTTGACAAGTGACGACTTTTTTTTTTGGTTCAGAGACAAGATATGACTTTTCTTATAGATATATGCCCAGTGAACACGAATCTGGTAATAAAAAAATGTTGATTGGCTCGAGATTCGGAGATATATGTTTTTTAAATCGCGCGTTTTTTCTATATCTTGGTGTTGTTCGGTCGATGTATCAAAATCTGTCAATTTCCTGTTCAAAATGAATATTGGAATCTATAGTCGGGTATTTTATCTTTCATTTGTAGTACTTTTCAGCCACCGATAACGGGCTTAACTTGATAAAAAAAATGAATTTTATTTATTAATCCACGACAATAGTCGAAATATGATTTTTCTAAGTACAATTTTATTTAGTTCTGATATAAAGACAATTTAATATATAATCCCTATTAATTCAATTCAGATTCGTGCTATCATGACATTTCTCTGGGAGGAAGTGTCACTGCACTAACAGAGTGAAGCGAATCGAAAGCTATTAAAATCAAAGCGAATTGGCTCAAATATTGACGCAAGTGCGAATTGTGTTCTACCAAGAGAATCACCACAAATCTATCTATCTATGTACATCTACATTGAGAACCTCTGCCGTCACAGAGTACTGACGAATTTCAGATAATTTTCCCCTTCCACGGCACATCCGCGTGTGCCGGCATTAAAGCTCAAATTTGACGGCCGCACTCGAGAACGCTTTCGGTTAAGGTCGCGCACACTGGAATTCGGCAGGGAGCAGAGGGATATCACGAGGAGGAGGGACGCGGGGGAGGGTCGTAGGGGATGAAACGGGCAAAGAGAGGGTGAGGACGAGGGTGAGTGCCTCAGCCTCGCAGCTTTTGGGAGAGAGAGCTTTTAGACGGCAAAAGCCCGCCGCTGCGGCCGCACGCGGCTCGTTGTCCTTCGCCACCCGTCAGAGCAACCGGTGGTTGTACGGCGACTTTCCGACGATCGCATCCCCCCGTCAAATCTGACGGCTCGCCCTGGTCTTCCCGTGTCGACATGTCGAAGAGGACGCGCGTGTTTGAGCGCTCGTTCGCGCTCACTTTGCCGAGCCGTTCGCGAAAATAATCGCCGAGACATGACCGTTTCGCGAGAACCCAACACCACCACCACCACCACCACCACCACGTGGAAAATTCAAGCCACCAAGTCACACTCCCGCTCTTCTGGCAAATGTAAGTTTTTCCACCATTTTACATCTGTGTTGTGTTTGTCTATCTCAGACGCCTGTCTAAGATTGAGCCCACATTTAAAATGCGACCAATTTCTGTCCTAAACACTGCGATAATCATTTAAAAGCGTCATCATTTACATACATCTAAAATTAGCGTAGCTTTTCGTAATGGACCTAACTATAATAATAAAATTAAAAGCAAACGATCACTGAAATATCAATCAAACGAATTACATATTCATACAACAACTTTTGCTTTTTATTTATAGTTTCACTAGTTGTTTTACCCGGCTTAGCTCAGTGTTCGTAATATAAACAGCGCAAACATGGCGAATCTAATAGTAAATATTCATTTGGTTGTTTAATAAATTTATTTTAATCGAAAAACCAATTGAATTGTCGTCATAGAAACTTTAGATACTCACATACATACAAAGTCTCTTTCGAAATTACATATATATTAGATTACATCAAATGTTCCCTACATATGAGCCGATGACAATTCCACTTTTCTTCATTTCGAAAAATATTTCACTAAACATTAATTATAAAGTTTGCGTTTAACAATATTTAAAAATATTGGTGGCCTGTAAAAAGTTTATTCTGCTTTTTCGAGATTCTGGACATATCGAATTAAAATAAGCGATAACAATTTGTGAATTAAGTCAAACAGAAATAGTGTTTTTGGAACTGAAAATTAGACTTCCGTCGCTTTTAAATATAACGGCTCATACAATGAAATAATTTGATAGATTGCTAAAAAATCATTTTTCTATTATGATTCTTATTACACAATTATATTAAAAAAAAACAACATAAAAAGATTTGGCCCATTATGCAAAACTACCTCCATTTTATAAACCTCATCCTTTGATTTGCACGTATTTTTGTATCACATATTTACTTATTATATACATATATATGTACCTATATTATAATATGAATACAATTTTGCATGAACGATCCAAATGAGACTGAATTGTATTATGTTCTTTATAACTACACACATTGTACAAAAAATATACACAAAAAAAGCACATAAAATGAGAGGAATGTATCTGTCTCTTTGTCATTACCATACCGGTAGACGTGCACTCGCAATGCATGAAAACATACCGTAAATTACTATAACACATGATTTATGATATCTACTTATATATGTATACATTTACACATGAAACTACATATATACATAACAAAACTCATGAACATTGCGAGCTAGCGTTCGTTATTTCGCGGTTCGAAGTATCGCATCGTATAAACTAAATATACATTATATCGCATGTGCAAAGGTATAATAAATATTTAGTTATACATGCACATATTTTTATTTAAGTTCTCACTATAATAGATATCTGGATATATGTTTTTATATACAAATTAAATTTGATAATTATTTTTTTTTATTTTAACCGTTTTCTGGTAGCCATAATTAAATTTAACGTCATACAAAAGCCTTTCGTTTAAACTTTTATCGTAAAATAAAGGGTTTTAATTTTTCCTCACGCTCGTAATTTAATTATACAACCGCTGGATGCTGACATTCTAAGCTATTATACTATTTTATGTTATACTCCGTCAGTCGTCGGCAACCTATGACCCGATAGCAGTTAAGTGATCCGCGGTTTATCATTTATCCGCGGTTCATTCAATAATATGTCATTAATAACGTTTTTATACATATGTATACTTTGTTTTATGGAAATTAGCATTGTACTGAATAATTTTTCATATTTAATCCACAACTATAGAAAATTTTCCTAAAACTTATGTAATTTATTAAGAGATTACAAGTAATTTATCGATACATTATAAAATATGAAATTTTAATTTCATCCAGTCATGCAAAGTTAGCCGACTATTGCTCTACATTTTTATCAAATCTTTAGAATTTTTCTAATGAACTTTGTATATTTACTCATATACATATTTGACAAAAACTAATATTAGAGTGTAAGACTGTTTTTCTTTTGATTTTGAAAGGCTTTTTATTGCTTATAAGGAATGTTAATATTATTTTTAAGCAATGCACAATTGTTCTGAAACAATGCAACTCATCTATTGATAGTAACGTATTTATTTTGTACATTTTAGTTGTTACAATATTTATAATATAGTATTTATCTTGTTTTAATGTGTCAGTTTTAAAGACACAATAGGAGAAAAAGCTCTTTATCATGTACCTATAAGATCTCTTTAATAAACTCTCAAACATCTCGTTTATATTTAAATTTCTTTTTGAATTAAAACGTTTGTCTTTTTCATATTAAAATGTCCTCATATTACATTATGTTTGCACTTCTATTGAAAGTAACAAAAAAATTATTCATTAAATGGGATATGTTCCCAGCAAAAAGCTATCGATTTCTGAATATAATAGATCATGAAGTTTAACAATAATTGCATATGCATGGGAAACTTGAACGTTGAATGCATTAAATCATATCCAAGTAGAGAAATATTATATGAAAATATGCATACATAAATATTTTATGGAAGAATAAATTACATATCGTAAAAATATCGTTTCTATCCGATATGGATGAAAGCGATAAAAATACTGATAACATAATGCAGTTAGTTGAATATATAATACATGCATATATGTATGTACATACATGCATATGTACGTAGTATATTGAGATGAATTTAAATTTATTCTAAAACCAATAGATTCACGTGTGCATTTTTAAAAATCGAATTTTATGTCGAGACACGCTCCACAGAGATATGTATCAATTGAATGAAATCTTTTATGTGCCCTAATAAACTGTACCCTTAAATTAAATACATAATCAAATAAATTTATACGTTAAGATATGCACACGTATGTAAATATTTAAATAGTTTAGTGCACACTGCAAACTGGTCTCGCGGGAAACGACGATATGCATGTTTAAATGCAGCAACACCGAGAAGAAGACATTATATGCAATTGACTATACGTAAATATACATATACGTATGTATATAATTTACATTATGCAAACATTTACTCCAAAGTTTTCGAAAGTTTTTTGCACAATGATCGAAATTTTTTTATGGAAACGATTCAATTTTTTTTCTACTTAAATTATGTTATTATACGAATATACATGTCGAAAAAAATATTTACTACAATAGGTATTTTAAGCTTTGCCAATACATCAAGCGTTTATTGTCATGTAGGTACATATGTATGTATTTTAAATATGTAGCTTTAAGTTTCAAATTTATTATATTTGCCATGTGCGTATTTATTTGTTCGAAAAACATTGTATTTCGTTTATATAACAAAAAGGTATTTATGAATGAATCATCGCCTGTTAAAATGATACTAATAAACAAGCTGAATTAAAGAAATAAGAGCATTCAGAAAACGTTGTATCGCCTAGTTTGTATGGATTAGTCGAATAATGACCCAACATCAAGCATCCTTTTTAACCAACTTTCCAAAGAATCCGCTAAGTTTATAGTAAAATTTAAAATTAAAGATTACTTATGACCAAAATATCGTACTTGAGATTAATTCTGAATATAAACATAAACATGAGCCGCTATAACTGAAAGTGGCATAAATTCACTTTTCTTCATTTCGAGAAATATTTTACAAAACATTAAATATAAATGTATGCGTTTAACAATATTAAAAAATAATGATGGCCTGTAATACCTTTTTTCTGCTTTTCTGAGTTTCTGGACATACCGAATTAAAATAAATGATAACAATTTGTGAAAAAATAAAGGAATAATAATAACAGGAATAATGTTTTGAACTGAAATTAAATAATAACAGGATTAATGTTTTCAACTGAAAATTGGACTTGCACCACATTCAAATATAACGGCTCATATATTGATTTATAACTGACTGCTAACAAAGAAAAGCCTCGTCGCCTTGCGACTTTTCACAAGTATTTGAATAATTATGTAATATTAAAAGATAAAACAATCGCTTCCACTCAAAAATTCTTTAAAGCAAGTAACATGCAAAAATTGATTTACTTCTTTTATACTTGCTAATCGGTAATTTGCGCGGTGTTGAAGGATTCATTACATTTTTTTTATAATTAAGGAATTGCGTAATTGAAGGAATTGAATTACGTAATCATAAATATTAATTTATTTATGATTACGCAAATTACCTACGGTGAAGTATTTAATATTTAATGGTTAATTAATTAAATTTTATTGCACTAATTGCTTAAATATATCAATAAATATATGTACATATGTATATATAAATGTACTACAGGTAGTGAATTACATTTTCGGTAGTACCGATGTTAGCAAACGTCGTTATTTTTGGAATCCCTAGTATGTACATACATACATAGATACACACATACAATATATGTAGTACAATAGTTCTTACTTTGATGAAAAATATTGATTTCTTTTGTATTCCAATAAATAAATAAGCAAAAAACTCGGAATATATGTACATACGTATGCGCGTAACATAATATATTAAAGATGAAAAATGTAAAAAAAATTCAATCATAATAAGTTTTTGCAAAAGTGTTTGTATTATTAGTCATATTTCAGAGGCGTTGTATTTAAAACGTTCGCGGAATGGACTTTTGGCCGAATGGACGTTACGCCGACGGACGCTTGGCCGAACGGGCATTACGCCAATGGACGTATGGCCGGACAGACAGAGTAATCTAAATTAGTCAAAACTCACTGAAAAGATATAAATTATTTTAAAATTTGAATTCAAAATTTCATTCGGCCAAATGTCCGTCGGCCTTATGTTCGTTCGACAAAGTGTCCGTTCTGTATCGATCTTCGTGCAGAGATGATCGAATCCGAACGTATCAGAAGACTTAAATACGATTTAATAATAATTTATGCACAAATCAAACACTTAAAAAAAATACACGTATACGATGTGGTTTCCAGAATAATGCTAATTAATGAGGCTCTTAGCTCGAAAAAGGTTCCCGAAAATTGCATTAGAGCGTTTCGGAACACGAACAAGGAGGCTGCGTCACCAAAAGCAACCCCGACACAAGTTAGGTCGATATCGGTCAATATGTGCGGGATAATTAAACCGTCGAGCAAACTTGTTGATGACCAAAACTTTATAATCCATCCGGGCCGAGAAGATGGCATGGCACAGCCAGCTGCTCATATTCGCTGACAGATTTTATCGGTTCATTTACAATCCGAAGGCTTTAGCCATCGAGCCGAGATGGCTTCTCGGCAACCCTCCCTTTTGCGCGAATTACTAACACCACCTGATCCTGAGACAACCAACCCCCCCCCCCCCCCCATTGAAAGTTCCGCCAAATATGCCAGGCTGGTCTTAAAAGTTTGCCGTCGAATTTTCCTAAATAACGATCACAATATATCGGGGGTGTCGCGTTGTGTATTCTGCGCTCTCGTCTACTACTTTGTACGTTGTTTTCGTACTCGGTGTCGCTACAGCTAGAGATTATGGGATTTAAATTTATATTGAGTCGTCAGGTGTTTCGAAATTGACGCGGGGGTTTAAGGATTCCAAAGAAAGCGCGATAGATATAAAATAGAATAATTTATTCGTACAAATATGAAACAGGTGCAACGTGTGCACTGACCAAGGGCCCAAAATGAAGGGGACCCGAAATGGAACATTTTATTTTGAAATAGTATATTGGATTTTCAAAAATAGTATTGACAAAAGTTTGACAGTGATTGGATAACGATGATTTCTATATGTATATTTGAAGAAATGTAGAAGAAACTTGTAGAATTAATAAGATCGTTCAGGGTTCTTATTTTTATTTAAATTCAATTCTTATTTTACCTGTTATCTGAATTGATACATGTAATTTTATTTTTTTATTATAAATATTTGCAATCGACCCGTCGTTCATAAGCAAATTTTATCACCGGTAAATTTTATTTAAGAAGATTTGGCAATCCGTTAATTGCCAGCTTTTTATCAATTATTCGAGCACTCTGCGGCGCTTTAGTCTAGTGTTTTTTGCACTAGACTTTATAAGAGCTTTTGCCAGCTCGTTTGAGTGGGTTTCAAGTCTACGCTTGTAGTTCTTTGTATAAATATCTATTTCAGTTTTAAGTGATATAAAATTTGAAAATTAAAAGTATGATAGGACTTTTTTGTTAATATTTTTAATTATTTCAAATATTGAAGTTTTACTTCCTGGACTTTATTTTAAGACCATTAATGGAGTAAATATAATTTTGCACCAATATCAATATAGCTAAAGTTGAAGTTTTATTACTTGAAAATAGTTTTAAATAGAATTTGAAAACGCATTGTTTTATTCGCATTTCAATGAAAATACCTCTTAATTGACTAGTTAGTGTCAGTTCATATTTTGTGACACAATTTTGTTTGAATATTTTCATTAAGGTACGAATCGTACCATAAGTTCCATAACATATTATTTGCGTATTTGCAGCAGTATGTATATACATACATACATACATACATATAAGTAAGTGTACATTCCGAATTCGAATATTAAAATCGCAAACTCGATATTCGGCCTTCGTGCGTGTAATATTAACCGAAAATATTGGAAAACTATTGTTTTTTACGAGTCAAGAATACTTTGAATACAAAACGCGCATAAGAGAATGAAACTTTCTATAGAATTACGCGTGAAAAATATGTTTATTTGAATTGTAAGTTACGCGTTTGTAGATAAGATAACATATTTTTTCTTTCGCGAAATATATTACCTACTGGATTTCTTCTAAGGAAAATTCTCTCCCTTTTCAGCCGTGCGCGCCACCTAAGGTGTCCATTTCCCAAAGAGCTATTTTTCAGCGGGGAAAGAAAATATCACCTTTCATAAGATTAACTTTTTAATTTGAACGGTGTTTCGTACACAAAAAACCGACGACTTTGTTTACACATGCATACATATGTATATGAATATTTTCCCTTCGTATAAGGAACTCGAATTCGGGTCCGTTAATCACGATAGTAATTAGTTAATTGTGATCGATCGTTTATCGCTTTCCGGACTCTGCTCCTCTCGCTTTCAAAAGGAGCTGGGCGGCTTTACGAGGCTTGTCAATCGGAGCGTACTCTAAGTAATTAAGTCACCACGGCGGGGTGTGCTCAAAACTCGCATATCAAATGTTAAATTGCTATAAAATTAGTCACACGTGAATAATCTTTGCTGAGACAATTGGAAACTTGAAGTATGATCGAATTTCATACCTCCATGCATGCATTGAATGTATGTATGTCACAAGCATACTTATGTATGTATTATATCGGTCTCCGTGACGAGCCAGAATGTTAAATTACAGAAAACGCAAATATCGGAAGGCAAAGATCGAAAATCGGAAGATCTTATGTCGAAAGATAAAAAAGGGTGCATGGTAAACGGTAAATACTCACGTACATACTCACTTAATTTGCGCTAGCAGGATACAACAGGAACAAGAGGAACAGGCTTTTCCTCCCGTATTAATGTGCGCGCGCAGAATACGGGAGGAAAAGCCTGTTCCTCTTGTTCCTGTTGTACCCTGCTCGCGCAAATTAAGTGAGTATATACCGTTTACCATGCACCCTTTTTTTGATCTTTCGACTTAAGATCTTTCGATTTTCGATCTTTGCCTTCCGATATTTGTGTTTTTTGTAATTTAACATTCTGGCTCGTCACGTAGACCCATATTATATGTATGTATGTCTTATGCATATATTTAATTACACTGAACAACAAAAAAATACTTTTTATTTTATATATGTACGTACGTAGGTAACATTGATATTGCCCATTTTGCGATTTTAAATTTATTTTATTTTTATTTTTACATACATATACGGCCGCAAGGACCATTGAATTAATTTTAACAATTAATCAAGTACAGAAATAAGCATAGAGACATCTATAGATTTTAGTTTTTTTTTTGTGCACAGGTATTACAATTTATACACATAATAAATACAGATTATAAGATTATAGAGACATTTATAGATTTAGATTATTGTGCATAATTTTTACAAATAATACATAAGATTTTTTGTGACAACAGGAAATTATTTATATGCCAATTTGAGGAACCGTTTCGACAATGATCAGATAAAATTGGCAAACTCTGATAGAGAAACGATCGATTTGGAGTCATAAAACCCCCAAATCTAACCAGCAGTTTTGGCGGTTCGAACCATTGATCGCATGGTGCTAAATATATACGCTACCATTAAGCCTGGCTATGAAATTTAAACCTGTTGGGCGTCAACGGGCAACGGGCTAGCTTCGCTAATTGGTTTAAATAGCGAAAAAAAATGGCATGGAACTTAGTAGTCCCAGTAGTCCCATATACTGTTGAACGTTCAATTGAAGTCATGAAATCCACCGTATTTTATACACAGTCGTAAATACAAGTGACAGATCCGAGACTAGTATTTCATTATTTTATTTCGACCTTTTAAATTATTTTTATCTTCTTGATATTTAACGTGTATAATATTCATAGTGATTTTAAGTAATAAAAAAATTTCGAACAAAATCTGACAAGCGAAAGTAGAACTTTTGTCTTGTTTAAGATTCCTTACATTTGCGCTCAATTTGTATCGAAAATGCTCTCATAATCGGTATGTGTGAACGTGTATGTTTGTTTTGTGACCTTCTTATATTCCTCAAATACATAGATAAAGTCACATCCGAATTTTTTAATCGGTGTACTATACAAATTCTAATCTATACAATTTTTTTTTTCAAAGTTGTGCGTAATTTTACATCAAACACTGATTTGTATTTTTATTTTCGATTTTCAATCAACATTTTAATTTAAAACGAATCGAATCATGGAATAAATACTACTACAATATATCACACAAAATACACACATACATGCAGCTTTCGATTTGTTTACTTTTAATCAAGTTATACACATAAGCCGTTATATTTGAAGTGGCGGAAGACCAATTTTCAGTTCCAGAAATACTAAATATTTCTGTTTGACTTAATTCACAAATTGTTATCACTTATTTTAATTCGATATATCCAGAATCTCGGAAAAGCACAATAAACATATTACAGCCCACCAGTATTTTTAAACATTGTTAAACGCAAAACAAGACAAAAGTTCTATTTTAAACATTGTTAAACGCATTGTTTTGCGAGATATTTCTCGAAATGAAGAAAAGTGGACTTTTGCCTCTTTCAATTATAACGGCTCAAATATTGAACAAGAAGAGTATTCTTTTTACATTACAGTTAGTTTAATATTTGCCCTCAGTGTAATAATAAAATGCAACTACGTGATCAGTTTTATGAAGCAAAATACCATATTCCCAGTAGTCTCGTATATCTATCACGTTATTATACTACACGCTTGATAAAACGTGACATCATTTATCTGCGTTTCTATACCACGTACATATGTATATACATACCGATGGGTGTTTATTGTGTTTCTGAAATTCTATACATGGTATTATAAAATAAATTTCACATTCACTGCAGCTGGTAATAATTTTTTGCGTTTAAGATAAACATGTATTGATAATTAATCAAATGTTATGCATTTTTAACGTAATAAATCGGTTTGATTGAATTAATGAAATTTTGTTCCTTTATTTATTTATTTACATATATGTACATACTTTGGGAAAGACTCATAGCAGATGGACCTAATTTTATTTTGTCCCTGGTTGTCCCTGATCGACATCTATGTTATTAAACGTGACCTATGTAAACAAATTTTATAGATTATAATTTTAGATCATATTCAAATAGTGGCGACATAGTGGGTATGATGGTTTTTTCCAATTTGATTAATGAACTGTTTCAACGATGAAACCAGATGAATTGGCAAATTCTGGTAGGAAGTCATCGACTTGGAATCATAAATATCCCAGTCTGGTCAGCAGCACGAGAGCAGATAATACTCGGAATAAATTCGAGCTTAATCTACGGGATTGAACCCGGCAACCTCTCGGTGGCTAGCAATAACGCAACCACCAAGCTATGCTGCTGGGTTATGTAAAAAAAAATTGATCAGTCAAAGATCGTAAGCTATCAATTTCAAGAATTATTCCAAGAAGTTTTTAAGTATTTTCTAGCTAAGGAAAAATTTGTAATGTTGCAAATATAGGTATTAAACAGCTATAAATCCCATTTTGCAAATATTTATCGGGTTTTCTAAAAGTGAATTTCAGTTGTTGCTGTTTTTTTTAAACATAAATACCTTGGAAAATACATATGTATGTACATTTGACTTATTCATTTTAAATGAAAGAGTACAGTAGATTTAAATGAAATTACACAATTTGTCGTGAAAGACTATATCATTTAAATGCCTACCATGACTTTGATTCGAATTTTATCATTTTATATGTCGTTTTAAATCATCGAGACATTTATCTTTCACATGGCGGCTTTGATGTTTGAATGCTTTCTGGTTTGTTACCCTAAATTGTATTTTCAAAACAAACGTAAATGATTTCTATACCTTGTTTTCAAGAAAGCAATCTCATATAAGAAGTGTTTGACTTTGGCTAAATGAAATTTCACTTATAAAGAAAGTACCCTTTACGCATTGGAATTTAAAATTGTCATCATTAATTTCTTATTTTTGACACACATATGTATGAATATACTTCCATATACATACATACATATATGTGTATATACATATAGGTTTATGTGCGTGGTAATAAAAGTTTCATATATTCGCAAAGCACCTTTGCTCGCTTAAATCTTTGAATATTTTTTACTGCTATGGTTTTTATTATTTTATTTTTCCTAAGTAGACGTATTATATGTGAAACGTATAGGGTAACATCTTAACATAGAAGGTTTTATGCGGAAAAAACCTATATTGTATTTTTCTTTGAAGGTATGATATGACATATTAAATACACATGTATATAATACGAGAAGGAAGTATACACACACACACACATTACAAATGATATAAATATTCATATTTGTTATTCGAAAACATTTGTAAGAAATGAATGCTAATCCCCAATCCCATATTCTACTTAAAACCTTATAATGAAAATATATACATTTTCTTTCATGGTAAGCCCCCTTTGACCTTCTCAAATCCCCAATTTTTCCAAGAACCACTGTAACGAATTTCCATTGTGAAAAACACGTTTATATCGAGCACAAAAAAAACTTTTTTCCGACAGACACATTTTAATAATGAGAATGTTTATGCCTCGTTGTTAATTGTTGGAATATATCGCATATATAGGTTCATACATTGTCGTGCACATATTTTATTATTATCATATTGGGTCATAGCAACATAACAGGTAACTTCAATCCGTCGTACGTACATACATATGTATGTAAGTGTGTGCATCTCAGTAAAATGCAACTTGAGGAGTTTTCCAGCGACTCCCAAGCCTTTCTATTTTCCGTCCATTAATTTGAAATCTCGTCGCGAGGCACGTCATTAATTTGAAACGGGTCCTCACTTTTTCCCGTTTCCTCTTCTCGGTCGCATTTGTCACTTGTCGCGCCAAACGACCGACCGGATATAATTGTTTTCGCTTTATCCGGGAAAACGGCCATAAAGAAAATTATTGTTTTCCGAGCGGAAAATCGAATCCGAGGACACTCGAGACAAAGACTCCTACAGTTTCATTTTTCCAATTGCGTAATTAAAATGTTTTAATACAATCTCTAAGGTCCTACATTCAATTGCCTACAATACGAACTTGGATAAACGAATTCCTTTTTCCAAAATAAACGATATTTTAACATTCATATATATATATATATATATATATATATATATATATATATATATATATATATATATATATATATATATATATATATACATATATATATATATATATATATATGAATATATATATATATATATATATATATATATATATATATATATATATATATATATATATATATATATATATATATATATATATATATATATATATATATATATATATATATATATATATATATATATATATATATATGTATATATATGTATGTAGATACATAAATTCGTATATATAGCAAATTTAATTAAAACAATCGTGCTTTTATAACATCAGTGGTGTGCTGTGATTTATAAAACAAAGGACTAGATATGGACAAAAAATATTTTTAATTTTTGAATTGTAATCGACTGTCTTAGAGCGATGAGTATAATTTTTCGTTTTTGTGTTAAGAAAAATATTAGTAGTCTACCTTTCTTAATAACATCTTGTTTGTCTTCAGAACGTAAATCTTCTAAATGATTTGTCGAAAAATCGTTCGAGAATTCATCATTCCAAGGCTTTGTTATTTGTTTCTGTGTGCTCCGCAATGATATTTTGTGAGGGAATCGTTTCGCGAACCGAGTTTGCCATATTTCTATTGTAATTTTAACAAAAAATAATACTTCAGAATAATGTTTGATAGACTAAATCACAAAGTAGGTGAAGTGACGAGTAAATTAAGGGAATATTTTGTTTTCGACGGAACGTCTACAAACGCCAGTACTGAGAAGGGAATAGAATTGTGACGGTGAGTACGTGCAAGCAAACGACGCGGTGGACCATACTATAACAATCCACTACCACTGTCGCTTCCTCAGGTTGGGCCAATTCCGGTTTCTGAACTTCACTAATCCGAGTGAACAATATCAATATGGATATTGATTTGAATGTATTGTAATAGAATTGTTGACATTTTAAATTTTCGGTAAAAGATTTTAGGGGTTCCCTATTCCCTCAAGTTCAATACGATACACCACTGATAAACATATATACTTTTCAATATCTTACACGAAAATCTGTATGAATTTTTTGTTCGATAAATGAAATATTACACTTTTAAGCCGTAAAGCTACAGCGAAATTCAAAGGCGATTTTAATTATTTATGCAAGTATTATATGTGTTAAAATAAATAAAACATGCTTACAGGTAAATTATCTCCGCAAGATAAATTAATTCCCCTACCTTAACTGCAACCTAAAAAGTGAAATATTATATTTTAAATAAACATGCAGGCATTAAATAAAGTTGCACGGTAAAAGAAAACAAAGTGAAAATTTACCAGGCAAATGCAATATCCATAGCAATAGTTTAAGCGACTTTGGCACTCATCTTCTTCAATGTGTTTACATTCAAAACGGCCGCATACAATTAAAAAAAAAACACTCTTATTTATTTTTGATACTATACGATAAGAATAAAAAAAATTACTTTCAAAATTTAAATTCATTCTATACAAAAACAAGTGAATTTATTTTTCACAAGTGAATATTATAATTAAATTTACATATTATTTAAAACACGAACTGAAATCACTTTATGCACAATACGTAGCTAATAGACACTAGTAACCGGTACGAACGATGATTTTTCTGAACAAAATACGCGGATGCTGCAAACGAATTCACAGACAAAAATATTCAACAAAACACTTTTTGCCTAGTATGAGGCTCGATCGGTATTCTTAGACTGAAATTGAATAAAAAAAAAAGTGAACTACGTTTATTAAGTTCAAATGTATATATGTGTATTTATTTAAACATTTTTAATGTAATAAACCTGAATGTAATTACCGTTTATTATATGTAATTATCGACCTTTTACAATATTTTTTTTTTGATTTTTAAATGCTTTTTATTATTACGAAATTATGTTCACAATACATCTTATATATATTTAAATAGCTACTAATCTACTGATCATTTTCTATTTTACAATTTTAATTTAATTTGGTTAGTAATTATAGTATTATATTATTCTAATGTTAATGTACAGCATAATAGAAAAAAGAGCTCAAAAACCTATTTACAATTCTTTTTTACAATAATAACAGGCAATAAGCAAGCATTTCAAATCACGAATCAATTAAAATATGACAAACCATACTCAATAATTTTTTAAATAGATAAATATAAATAAGTGCATTATATAACAATGTAAAATATATATACATATGGTGCATATTCATATGTAGCTTTTATCGGAGAAAAATGTTATACTAAGCTACAATGTACAAACAAAAAGTCATCTCAAATACCAACTTACTGCATATACACAAATATACATGCATACATATTATATGTATGTATGTACATACACATATCGTTTACGTTTGGTCAAAGATTTCTAGGAATCTGCCAAGCTTTTACGGCCAATTTTATTTACTTCACAATCTATTACGCCGGTAGGGGAGTTTGGTGGGTGCGTATTCGCACTTTGAAAACCACTGCTCCTAATTATGGCCATTTATTCACGTTGAGGTATCTGTCTTTCGAATTTCCTAATTTTTCTTCGTCGCGACGGAAAACCGCACCCCACCGCTTTTCGTTTTGGGCCAAAAACGTCTAACTTTCGAATATAAATCTCAGCCAAAAAGAGTGTGAAGCGAATCGTTTAGTTCGGAAACAAATATCGCACATACCTATACATACAGATATATGCACATACCTATGTACATACACTGGGGTGAATATCATTTCGAAAATTCCAGTCCGTGCTTAAATAATAAAAAAAAAAATCATCGGAATGCTTGATTTTTGCTTACTTTGTGAGGGCTTTAAACAATTGAATGCTTCTAATTCCACAATACTGTTTTTGATCTACTCGAATTAGCAAGAGTCTTCATGGGATGCGCAGAATCCGTCTCCAACACCAATCGAATGCATCTAGAATGTCTCTTTATATCTTTTTCAGGGTCCATGTCTAGACTCCATACAATACAATGGGAAACACCCGAGTTTTTTTTTTCTACTTATAATAGAGCGATTTTTCCATATTTTATCAGACTGACCTTTTTCGCAATTTCTACTCTTCTCCAGATTTCCGATTGGCATCCTCCTTCCTTTGAGATCAAGGCTCCTAGGTAGATAAAGTCATCGACTTCCTTATAGTATTTTAGGGCGTTGGACTTTATGAGACTCAAAACTGGGAACGAATAGGATTTTCTATTTATTTTGTCTATTCACAATCTCTTTTCTACGAAGTAGTTCAGCCATTTCATCCTCATTGCTGGCCATTAACGTAGTGTCGTCTGGGAATCTTATGTTAGAAATCTTTCTGCCACCTATTGTAATTCCACCTTTCCATCCGTTGCGTACTCTTTCTTCTTTTTATACATACATACATATATTTCCTATATATAATATATTAGACACCTTTTTTGGACTTTGAATTTTTCCGAAAGTATATATAATACATATGTACAAATTGGAATGTAAATGAGAACATAATACATATTTGTATACATATCCGTTAATTCAAATTTATTCTGCAGAGTAGTGTACGAACACATGTAACACTAAACATGTGTATTTGTTATCGGATACATAACATAATACACATTCGACTCACTATATTAGAGCAATACGTATTACATTACATTATAGTAGTTATCATAAATAAGTTGTACATAACTCTAGCGTGACTAAACATTGTCATAATTTACACAAACAAGTTTTTCTTTTACCCTCGTTTCGGATTTTTTTTTTGCTAGGCGCGTTCGGCGACGAAAAACTAAACTTTCCCTCGCCGTTTTCCAGCCGCAGTCGAACTTTTCCGGCCCGGCGCTATATTTTAACGCTCGCCGTTTGCAATAACGAACTTTTTCCAACCGAATATTTGGAAGGAGGGGTAGGAGGGGTGGCTGCTGGACTAGGATGGTTTTCCCGATGGCGGAAAAGGCGCGGAAATACGATTGTGTGCGACCGGATGCGAATATCCGGCCAAAGGGCTCCGTCTGATACGTGTGAAAGATGCGGCTCATATTTTTTCCGCGTACATATTTGATTCTATAGGACCGCTGCTGTCCCTTAGGGGAGTTTTATTCTTCGAAAGTACAGTAAAAAATTATTAATAGTCGTATCGATGGGGAACGACAACGACTCGACTAAATCTGTACTTTTTTTGCATGTTTTTATAAACTCGACATTTCTTTTTGTATGGGTCAAAAAATGCTCAGAATATTAAATATATCTCTTTCAAAGATTTATTTATTTCATTATTGTTTTGTACATTAACTTAGTGAATTTCAATGGAAAAACCTTCCCTCAATGCAGAATTTCAGACATTTGACCCAGTTCTGTGGACTGACTTTTAGCCACCAGGATGTTTGTAATTATAATTGTTATAAACCATCATTCTTCCTCTATTCAATGATTTTTGCAATTCGAGATAGCACCGCGGATTTATAACAAATTTAAAGACTTCATTCTTGTAATGCTGCAGCTACCCAGTTCAAGTTCATTGAAATTGTAATTTGTCTTTCGATTCATTGCTGAACAAAGTGCTAGGCTGTTCATAGATCCAGTAACTTATTGCATACACATGTAGCATAATAATGCGCTCATTATTGGACTAAAAGTATTATGATATTAAATAATGTAGCAAACATTTTAATGAACGATATGTCAATGTGATCTCACAATTTCATTTCAAAAAATATTTTCTTGTTCGATAAAAAATTATATGAATCAAAGATGAGCAATTTATAGCTCGATGAATCACTCATATTAGCAGCATAGATCAATGGTTAGCGTGTTATGCTTTAAATTGTGTGTATACGGGTTCTATCCCTGGCCTTGTTGCTGGGCAGATCTTGAAAACGTGACTTCAAAGTCAATCGCTTACTTTCAGGGTTTACCAATTTATCTAATTTCATTGGAAACGGTTCCAACAAATTAGCAATCCTGTCCTATTTTTGACTGAATTTGAGTTTACAGTATCTCAAAATTGGTTTATATGTAAAATGCTGCAAAAATTTGTCTGTGATTGTGAATCGATGTTTATAATTGGCCATGAATAATACTTAACAACGTAAAATAAAATTGGTTTATACCTACATATGTAAATAAATAAATATCATTGACCTTTACAAAAAGTTTCGAAGCAAGGAACTTATAGCGTAACAAATTGATATTGTGGAAAAAAATCATTAAATTTAATTAACAGGAAGTGTGATTTTTTCCTCTTAGAAAAGTCAAAAATGTTATGACCATTATTCTTTTCACACCCCTGAACATATCAAGCTGAAAATTTATATTTGTATTTGTTATGTACTAACTTAGTTGATAGAGTTGATAAGGTTTTGGTTAAACCGGAAGTAGTAAATTTTTTAAACAATATTTCATTATTTTATCTAGACCTTTTAAATTATTTTTATATTCTTGGGATTTTATATCTATCTAATATATAATTTCGAAAGAGACTTTATGTGTAAGTATTTTTGGTTGGGAACAAAACAAGTCAAAGTTTCAATGACGACCATTCGGTTGGTTGAATACTATTTTTTTTCCGATTCAAATAAATTTAATAAAAAAACAAATTAATATTTACTTTAAGGTTTGTTTACGCTGTTTACGCTTGTTTACGCTGTTTATATTTCAAATACTGAGCAAAGTCGGGTAAAACAACTAGTTTATAATATTTATACATAGTGATGTTAAGTAATTCAACGAAATCCAACTACCGGAAGTAGAACTTTTGTCTTGTGTAACTTTGTGCTTCCTTAAATTTGCGATCAATTTGTATCGAAAATGCTCTCATAGTCGGTATGTCTGAAGGTGTACGTATGTTCCATGATCGAATTTTTTTTCGTATACTTTTTATATTCGTCAAATACATAGAGTTATTGTTCTGTGGCTATCACAATTGCAATTTCAATCGTTTGAAATTGCAATGGGGTATCAGCCAATCAACATACTTATGTATGTAGTTCGAAGTTACTGAAACGTTAGCGCCGATTGATTGCCAAACGTGTTCTCGCCATGGTACTTGCGGGGGATGAAACTGGGATCGGTTCAGACACACCCCAGCCATTATTCTCCACTTCAATATTTCCACAATATCGTTAAGTGCGTTGGAAGTCGTTTAAGGAGAGAAACTGCCGCCCTCATAAGCATACAAACTGTTAGCGCTCACATGTGCGCCAAAGCTCCCGTGTCAAAGGGTTTGAATAGGGTGATGATAAATTTAACGCGGCCATTGTGGAGTTAATTTTCACGCAAAACCCAGCCCGGCCTGCTCGAAGGATCACGAGCGCACGTGCACACGTGCCTAACCAACTCCTCATCTTAGGATTCGAAGTGCTGCGGCCTGTGGAACAAAGTATGTCTTATGCTGCGTACGGACCAAACCAACGACGATTTTGGTCCAACGTTTTAACCAGCAGGATAAAACCAGTAGCGTACAAAATATCGAAATAAAAGTTAAATTTAAAAATTGAAATTAAATATCAAAATTAAAACTATTATTATTATATTAAAATTAAATTCAAATATCAAAATAAAATTATAATCAATATATTAAAATTAAAATAAAATATTGAAAGTTAAAACAGAACAAGCCCAATTTAAATAAATTTTCGAGATTGACCTAAAATTAGATCATCAACAATCACATACAGGTAATCCTCGACTTTTGTTTGTCGAAGATGTTTTGACTTACGAAGATATGCACTAAGATCGAAAAAAAATCAAAGAATTATTATTTTTACTTCCCCGTAATGCGCAGTTACTGAGAATATCTCATGTATAAGTGTCGGTTTATCAAACGAAATTTTTTTAGTCTTCAATTGTTTCTCTCGTCGAAATAAATCAATTAATTAAATCATTTCAGAGGTAAATTTTATCGGATAATGTCGTAATTGTTTCTCTCGTCGAAATAAATCAAATAATTAAATCCATCTTAGAGGTAAAATTTATCGGATAATGTGTGATTATTAATTTTATTTCGACGAAAGAAAAAACCCCTTTGACAAATCACCGACAGTTTTTTGTTTAATGTCTCGTCGGCGGCGGAAACACAATAGTATATCGTGACGACTTTTAATAAGAAATAACAACAAGGTTTTTTTCGCTCGTAATCAGAGAAATTATAATATTTCTCTGGTTGTAATGAGTATCGTCGTAATTCAAAACATTGTTTTAATTCAAAACATCAACGATGATCTAATTTTAGCTCAATCTCGCTCGTTAGATTAATTTTGATATTTAATTTCAATTTTTTAATTTAATTTTTATTTCGATATTTTGTACACTACTGGTTTTAAAAGTTGGCCCAAAATCGTCGTTGGTTTGGTGCGTACGGACCATTATGACGGAAATTATGCGTAAAAACACACCAAGGCAGCGTTGCATGACACTCGGGAGAAATTCATTGGAATGTGACGACTGTATATATACATACATATACCTATATATTATATTTATACAAATGTGTAAAAATCAACGGTCGCTTCTTGAGTCATCTTCGGTTCATAGACGATATAGTTTTAATAGCTCTTAGCAGACTGACATGGACTTAGAAACGCAGCTGGACAGGGAAAGTAGGAAAGTAGGGTTAAAAGTGAGAGTGTGATATGGACCCGCCATTGTCCCCCTTTTCACACTCCTCTGGCTAGAACTGTGGCTTATAGTAAATCTCCCATTCCTCGTGGCCTCCGTTTCTTAAATTCACTGGATGGTGCCATTGACATTTGTCACATCTCTCGTCATTTTCTGCACCACTTTCTAAATTACGGAAGTCGCGACCAATTAGAACGGTTGAGTTGATCAGTTAAGAACTTTTTAAGAATTTATTTTGTCATATTTATTTATTTTTCTTTTCTTCTATTTATTTTAATTGTATTTCATGTACATCTATTTATTTTACTTGTATTACATGTACCCTTTTTTTAATCTTTTTAGCACACTCGTCGCGTTGGAGCAATCTGTTAGACGAGTGTGCTTGATTAATTGCTGTCTTATAAAAATAAAAATAAAAGTTAATGTAGAGAGGGCCAAACTAATGTTCAATAGTTATTGCATGCCTGATTGCATCACATTAGATGATAAACCAGTGGAAGTAGTAAATAATTATTTATATTTAGGTCAAATAATTGACTTGTCCGGTAGTAAAGCATGGGTGGCGCTTCGCTACAAATCTTGCAAACCACATGGCCGCATGCTCATTTCATAATTTTGTCTCGGCTTTTGCCATTTTAAGTTGCCAGAAAGATCCAACTCAATTATAAGAATTGCCACTCATAAATGTACATTGAAATGTCATCTGCGCAACCCCATGAATATCTCGTCTTTCGTACATGCTGAAATTCAAACTGTCGAAATGAGCATGCAGCCGCGTGGTTTGCAACCATTTGTAGAGATGAAGATATAAAGAGACGTATGAAATTAGGATGGAGTGCATTTGGACGAATGAATGCGGTTTTTAAATCAAAAATGCCACTCCGCCTAAAGAAAACGATCTTCGATCAATGCGTTTTGCCAATGATGACGTATGGATATGAAATTTGGACATTGAACGCCACTTTGCTACACAAAGTCCAATTTTATACAAGTAAATGTTTTCATCCAACCCCTGTAATAACTTATATGAAATATTTTCATTATTTCCGTGAAATTCAAATACAATTAGAATGCTTCAAACTTTGTGGCATTTCCTCATTTTCATTTAGCCAGAATTTCAAATATGCTTAATAGAGAGCGGTATGTGTAACGATTAGTACTAAATTAAATGTAACGTGCAAGAGGCGCGCACGTAGCACGAAATTAACACGTCAAGCCCACCCCACCCCACCGAGCCGGGGGGCGAATAGTTTAAAATATTTACTCGCACATGGTATGCTTAATATATCATTTGACAAAATTTATATGCATATGTATATATGTAGTATATATATATATACAAATGTACTGAATAGAAATAATAAATACATATTTGTATGTATTTATGTATTAGGGATTCTATGTAATACCGGTACTACGGTTTCGGTAGTATCCGTTTTTTGTCAATATTAGACCTTTGGTAGTATTGGTAGTATCGAAATATAATAATTTCAATTTAATCTAAGTTTAATTGTTTGAATTCAGAAGAAAATTTTTGTATCAGCCATTTTGTATGGATTAGTCGAATAATGAATCAACACTCAACATCCTTTTTGACCTGCTATTCAAAAAGCCGCTAAGTGTTTCATTAATTTAAAATAAAAAAGCATGCCGAAAATATTTTACTAATAACTGAGACTATTTCTGAATACATACATACATACAATTATATTGATTTATAACCGACTGTTGATGAACCTATTTTTTCATTTGACAATTATTTGAATTCATTCAAAATATTTCAAAGCTTAAACCATCCCTTCCACATAAAAACTATTCAAAGCAAGAAGCGCACAAAATTTTATTTACTATTTTTTGAAAATAAATACTCAACTCAACATATTATTTTATAATTAATTAAAAATGAAATAATGAAACTGATGAAAATAATAAATGATTAAATGGCAATTCAAATTAATATTATATTGCTAATTTATTAAATTTTATTACACTTACACGCTTAAATAAACTATTACCGGTATTACTGATAGTGGAAAGTGATCTTCTATGTACACTGCAGTTGTATTTATTCAAATCACACGCTTAGCTGGATTTTAGTTTAAGTCATAGTTCGAGTAATTAAATTCACCAAAATTCGTATTCGATTTTGCGAAAAGGTTCGCCATCGTTGCTATTGAAGATTATTCCTGGAATTCAAAGGGAGTGGCTTAATATTGCAACGTTCTCATATTATATATAGAGAACGAAAGTGAGAGACATAAAATAAATAACGTCGTATGAATTTTTTATAAAGTAATTTCAGATCAAAGGCAATACATATATGTATATTCAAAGTTGAAGCGCACAAATTTGTAGACATACATATGTATGTATATTGTAGAAGGCAATGGTCCTATTAAAAAGTTACGAGAGTCCATTTTATGATTTGATTGCGATTATTTTTTTATTGACTTTTGTTACAAAATATTAGCAATCTATTTATGTGTATCGATGTGAACTGAGAATAGGATTTGAGGATTTTATTTATTATTTACTTCCTGTAAAGCTATAATCGTCCAAAACTATAAATAAATATATGTAATGTATTTGTTTATTTATTTGTAATCCACAACTTTCAGCCGGGCAATGGCGGGAAATTTGAGCTAGCTATTATTTAAGTTGAAGTGGTGGTATTCAGACTTACGTTCTCAAAAGCATGGACATGTTTTATTCAATCGTGTATGTATGTATATCGGTGTGATGAAATTGACCATGTGTCAACAAAAAAGTAAAGAATGATGCTAAATCAAAGTGTAAATATATCGGAAAGGCCACAGACGAGTCCCTGTCAAAGGCATCCTCCCACCTTCCCCTTAACCATCCCCATGCTTCAAAGGGGTGGCTGTAAGCGCCTCCGGTGGCTCTGCTTTTGCTACCACCACGCTCCGAATCCCAAAGGTCTGATTTCATTTAATAACAAGAACGAAAAAAAGGAACTGAATTCGTTTAGGCAAATAAAAAAAAGCCACTTTAGGAAATTCGTCGTTTGGATGGAAGAACTTTTCCAACGTAGCACGAATTCGAGCGACTCCATGAAATTTAATTTTCCCATTCGGATGACCGTTCCCTCTTCGGATTCAGGAGAATTTCCTACTGTATTATATTACAAGGATGTTTACAAACACAATGCGTTTGTTTGAAACTTTCTCATACGAATTAATTTGAATATTATTTTTCGAAGCCGCAAACATTCGAGAGGCTTTTAAACTATGCGGTAGTCGGAAATTCGGAAAGTTCAAACTCACATCATTGTATTTTTATATCCTTTATGGTGGAAATTTTTCGTTTTTCTCTATTTACATATATCTATAACCTCTCAGTGCTAGTTACAGTCTGTTTTCTTGTAGTGTCATATCTACCAACTCCATATAGTTTTTGGTCTTTCAATTGGATATTTCATCATACTGAAAACATTTCTCAAAATAACAGGTCAAACATCATAAGCATTACTTTGAAATATGCAACTTCTTAAATTCTTTTTGTATAGAAAAAAAAATACCGGGGCCGAATTGGATCCATTTGCTGTACTAACAATTTACTAAGTTTAATCCAATGAATTCGAATATGACAATGATTTCTGCCGGCTTGCTCTCGTTAAACAAATATGAGCGTTTAAAAAAGTGCGCAATCTTTACAGCTTTTTGGCTTTTGCAGTATTGGAATTATTCAAATCAAATCAAATTTCTGTGTCAAAAGTGAGTATTGGGATCAATCAGAGTCAGATGTTTGTTTCTATTGATTTCGATATTTTATTGCTTTAAAATACTTATAATTAATTTTTTAGCGAATTTTAAAAGTCAAAAATATACTTTTTTTCACACATTTTTTTCCGTAATATTATGAACTAATTTTCGTTGACTATGGGCTTTTTTATTTTATTTATTTAGTATAATCGTATTGTAATGCTTAGTACTTTAGTACTAAAATTTGACAATTGGTGTCACCAAGTGATGGAAGTCCGATTTTCAGTTCCAAAATCACTATCACTTATTTTAATCCAATATGTCCAGAATCTTGGAAAAGCCGAATAAAAATATTACAGCCCACCAGTGCTTTGAAATATTGTTAAACGTTAAACATTATATTTAATGTTTTGCGAAATATTTTTCAAAATGAAGAAATGTTGACTTATGCCACTTTCAAATATAACGGCTCATATATCAATTTTTTTCCAACCCAATTTAAAGAGCACTCGTTCCAGATGCAACTTAAATCTAACAAAGAAATAAAAAATTTTACGTGCGATAAAATAAGCATTCCGTTTACGAATAATAACCATTTTCCGGAATCCCTTAGTTTTCCCTACACATGTACATACATATGTACATACATATATACAAATGTCATGAAATTTGTGTCAGGCTAGGCTCAGAGAAAGGTTCACAGTTTGGTCGTTGTTAAGCCATAACACATAATCGCCACCCGCCCACCCAGTAATCCGCCCACCTTGCACACCTCTCTGGCGCGAATCTCCGGTGCTAAAATTAAATTAGCCTTTGCCCCAAAGAAGACCTAATGGATCGAACCAAATCGAATTACTATAGTGATCGGACAAAGAGAAATGGCCGTGAGCCACTTAGCCCTTTGTGAGGATCATTTCAGTTTCATTTTCGCCCAACAATACCGATGTTAATTCAATACAAAGGGCGTGCGAGCCGCTGTGCAAAGTATAAGCCGGATAACTCTTCCCTTTGATGTGAAAAACATCCACTCACAAAACATATAAATTATTCATATTATTATTATTCACATTACAGCTTGCCCAACGGATATTGCGATTTCGACATTTTTTCGGTTTTATAGTACGGTGATAAAATTTAATCGTAATTCACGTTCGGTCGTGCAAATATGATGTGATCTACATATGTAAATACATACGTATGTAAATGTGCATAAATGCATGAAACTATGGCCGTTATTCGATTGGATGGATTAAATTTGATTTTAAATCGGGCCCATTCAATATGCATTTATCATTTCATCCATTTGATTTGACGATTGCTTATATGTATATATGTACGTATTTGCATTTACTTTTTATTTTGACGAAAACATTTTTTAGGCTTCAATGAGTAATATTTGTACAATTTATTAAATATAATAAATACAGAGCTGCAAATTCGTTGCTCAGTGTTACAAATATTGGTAACACTGAGCAACGAAGAAAATTACCGGAGTAGAAACTAATCAATCTTTACTAAGTTTGATCCACTGAATTCGAATATGACAATGATTTTGCCGGCTTGCTCTCGTTTAAAAAAATGGGCAATTTTTACAGATTTTTGGCTTTTGCAGTCTTTAATTCAAAATTTTGTGTCAAAAGTGAGTATTGGAATCAATCAAAGTCAGACTCGTAGAAAGCTAGTGGTTAGCGTAAATAATGAATTATCGTCTCCAAAAATAATCACAGCTGGCGTTCCGCAGGGGAGCTTGCTTGGCCCACTCTTGTTCTCCATATATATAAATGACATACCTATTCCAAAAAACTGTCACATAGCCCTATATGCAGATGATACAGCTTGCTTCACAAGTAGCAAAAAACCAGACACTATTCTTAAAAATCTTGAATTTGCAATTAAAACAATGACTGAACACTTCACTAAGTGGAAAATTCAAATTAATCAAACCAAAACAGACGCCATATTCTTTAGTGTTAGAAAACATAAGCCAAGTTCAGATCTGAAAATCCCCTCTGGAGAAAGTCTGAAATGGCAGTCAGTAATAAAATATTTAGGAGTAACGTTTGATAAAAGAATGAGATGGGCACCTCACATTGAGGCAGCGAAATGCAAGGCGATGCGGGGTATATCCTCAATATATCCAATATTTAATCGCCATAGTTCTTTATCAACGCTAAATAAAATAAAATTATATCGCGCGCTCATATTACCATTATTAACCTATGCTTCACCTGTATGGAATAACGCCTCGAATACTAACCTTTCCAAGCTCCAAGTAATACAAAATAAATCCCTTAAAATAATTTATAATACACCCATATATACTAACCTGAAAAAACTGCATGCTATATATAATATTCCGTTTGTTACAGACATTACTAACAAACTAACCAGTAGATTCTATGAAAGAATCACTAATAACCATACTAACACACTTGTGAAGAGTCTCGGTGATTACAACAAAATGTCTATACCCTTCAGGTATAAACACAGATTACCTAAACACAATCTGCTTTAGGTCATCGACTTTAGATAGTCTTTAATTAATATTATGTACTAGATGTATTATGAACATTTATAAGGATTGTAAATAGGTTTTTGAGCTCTTTTTCCTATTATGCTTTAGATTAACATTAGAATAATATAATACTGTAATTACTAACCAAATTAAATTAAAATTGTAAAATAGAAAATGATCAGTAGATCAGTAGCTATTAAAATAGATATAAGATGTATTGTGAACATAATTTCGTAATAATAAAAAGCATTTAAAAATCAAAAAAAAAAAAAATCAAGTCAGATGTTTTTTTCTATTGATTAAAATACTTATAATTAATTATCTAGCGAATTTTACTAGTCAAAAATGTACTTTTTTTCACACATTTTTTTCCGTAATATTATGAACTAATTTTCGTTGACTATGGGCTTTTTTATTTACTTATTTAGTATAATAGTATTGTAATGCTGAGTACTTTAGTACTAAAATTTGACAATTGGTGTCATCTTGGAACAACCTATCATGATAGAAATGTATGTATAATAAAATATGTACATATGTCACCATTTATAAATTTATGAATTTCTTTTTGAAATTTAAAGAGTGATTCTATTACACTGAGCAACAATTAATAAATACCGAGGCGAAAACTAATCAATCTTTACTAGGTGTAAGATACTGAATTCAAATATGACATTAAATTTTGTTGGTTTGCTCTATTGGTTGTAAAAATATGTGTCAAAAAAGTATGTTTTTGACTTTTAAAATTCGCTAGATAATTCAATATAAGTATTTTGAAGCAATAAAATATCAGAATCAATAGAAAAAACGTAAGACTATTGATTCCAATACTTATTTTTGGCAAAGTTTTGGCTAGATTTTGAATTATAGACTGCAAAACCCAAAAATCTATAAAAATTGCACATTTTTTTAGACGCTCATATATGTATATCTTAAACGAAAGTATTTCAACATAAATTATTGTCATATTCGGACTCAGAAGGTGAAATTTAATTGATTAGTCTCCACTCGGGATAGTAAAAAACGTGATTTTTTTGTTGGTCAGAGTAATCATCGGCTATGCAAATTTTCGTCGTGTGAAATTTTTGTATGTACGATTTAATTTGCCTATTAGAAAGTTTTACCACATGACTAGTTGTTGGACAATAATTACATTGATTTTTATTCAGTTTTTTTATAATTTATTTTTAACAACAGTGCAAAGTTTAACAAGATGTTTTATGGATAGTCAGATTTCTAAGCCATTGTAAAATATTACTATTATCACAAGCTTAGTTTACATTACATTGAAATATAAATGCTGATGATAAAACAATGAACGTTCATTGGAATTTGGTAAATACAATTCCTAATAATATGATATGAATTCAACCATGAAACCAAACGATACAAAGTCTGCAGATAATTAATGTTGTTAAGATAACTGAATAACATGTACAATATTAAATGACAGTGGATATTTTCAGGTCAATGAATGAATAAAGATTTGTAATGACAATAATAAGAAATTAAGTGAAAAGACGATATAAAAATATATCAACATAAAGAATAGATTCAGCTAGATTTTAAAAAAGATCTTTTGTTTTTATTAACATATTTAAATGTATGTACATAAAATATTTATATGAAAACGATATACTGTGGATAAGGTGCATTTTATTAGAAATGATTTTAAAATCTGCACAAATTATATAAATACTTCATGTACATTTAAACATGTAAATTAAAATTTGTTTTATTTGTGAGTTAAAATTGTATACGAGATATGAAAAAAGTTACTGTTATAACTATTCAATTACATATGAACATACATATTATGTACATATGAGCATATAATTACATAACTTAGTGAGCGTAAATTTTCGAATATTACTCTTAACCATTTATCTGATAGTCTGCGCTTATCATTATTTTCATGATTGATTGTGATTTATGAGTGGAATTTTGATTTACTCTCTTCCATTTGGGCCTCACAGGAATGTTTTGTATTTGCAGTTAGTACTTATTTATTGGAACTGGCTGTAGGTGCAAGACATTCCTTATTTTGTATTTTATATTTGATATTTTTACGTTATCTGCGACTATTAAATGCTATTTTTTTATGTTTAATTATGGATGTATTTATGTTTATGTATAAATTTATTTATGTTTATGTTTAAATGTATTTACAAATGTATTTTTAATGTATAATTAAGTAGTATATTATTTTCGTCATGTATTAATTTATGTTAAATTGTTTTTTTTTTTTTTTTTTGTGTTTTATTTCTTGACCATTGTGGCGCATTAGGAATTCTTGTAATGCCACAATGGTCTAAACTTTAAATAAATAAATAAACGAGTGTTCAATTACATAATTGAAGTTCACTATTCTTCATTTCGAGAAATATCTAGCAAAACATTAAATATTTTACGTGTAACAATATTTAAAAATACTGGTGGCCTGTAATACGTTTATTCTGCTTTTCTAAGATTCTGGACATATTGAATTAAAATAAGTCAAACAGAAATAGATAGTGTTTTTGAAACTAAAAATTGGACTACCGCCACTTTCAAATATAACGGTTCATATACCTTGTAAAAAGAAGGCCGTCAGGAAGATGGGTAGACAAAATTAGAAACAAGAGTAAACTGCCACTTCCGGTTGAGGGATGCTTACCAAATTTTATACATAACTTGGTATTACGCTTAAACTTCTAGATATGAAATTTCAGTTCAATACGCCAAAAGGTTTATGAGAAAAACATAAAAAACCTCGATTCTCTAGAGTAAAAGTACTACTTCCAGTTCAGATAAAAATATTTAAAAAATATAAAGTTATAAAATTATTATTTATATTATATGTAAAAAAATTCAGTCCGATTCGGTTAGCGGTTTGGGAGATAATTTGATTCAAAAACTTAAAAAAAGAGGACACCTATAAAGGGAGGTACCATTTTGAGTCAACTTAAAAATTTGAAAAAAATTTACGTCGTGTCGATAAGAATTTCAGTAACCGATACTAAGTTTCAGTTTGATAGGACTAACGGTGTTCAAAAAATTCCCAAAATACACAGATACACAGACACACACATGTTTTCTAGATTATGAAAACGTGATCAGTAATCAGTCAAAATCTCGACTTCGAATTTTCGCATGATCACAAAACTTTATCTATTGTTACTACCTATGTATATACATAGATAAAGTAAAAATTGTGGAGCGAGATGAGAAATGGGCAAAACAGAGACGAGACAAGACAAAATGCGCAGATGATGAGAGATGCGCAAAACAGAGACGAATGGAAGTTTTGAATCGTGATTGGCTGTGTGATTAAATATTGTAATTTTTATTAAAAATTATTTACAATTATTTTTAAAAAACATTGTAAAACAAAAATTAAACATACATATTTCATTGTCGAGCAATACGAGTTGTTGTTCGAGTGTGCATTTTGTATTTTCCGTGCGTCATAATAACAATTGAATGCTAGCCCGGGTCCGTTTAGACCCCGATTAACGTGTCGCGATATACACTTTCGGGTCGCCCTGTACCCACACGACCTACGCTTAATCACAGGGCTATTCAAACGGTGGCCCGCGGCCCTCCAACTTTGTTTTGCCAGCGGACCCTTGGCGTGTTTATTGAGGTCTCCGACCGTTTCCGACTCTTTGGATCCGTTGATGGGTGACCTGAGAGCGACTCGGGGGAATCGACTCGCAAACACTCTGCAAATAGCCTTTCCAACGAGCCAATCACACGTGTTTGAACGACCTATGGACCACCTCTTCTACCCCCCCCCCACCCCCCTTCTCCTCTCCAACTCACCCATCCGCACCCTTCAAGCCCTTACGGTGAATCTTAATTAATTTCGGGAACACTGTCGATGCACGTTTCCATTGTAATTTTCACATATAATATTATGTAATGGTGCTGTCTATTTACAACATTATTATGTACAAAATTATCTCTTGCCTAATGGGGAATATATTCGAATGGAATTCACAATGGGCTGAAAGTATTAGTTTGTTATTTATATTTAACAGAAACTTTGCTGATAAAAGCATAATTTATGATTGAATTGACTACACACATAAGTACATATAATATGATTCTTAGGTACACGATCAATTTTTCAAATTTTATTTATGACAAGTGTAAGTGGCCCATTAAAAACTTAAAAACATAATGATAAGATAAAATGTTTGATCTATTCGTTTCGGTTGATTATTTATAAAATGTTTTATAGGAAAATAATAATGAAAATGTTTTATCCAATAAAATGAATTATAGCTTAATATATGAAATTATATATGTACGTATATATGTATGTATATATGTATAAATTTTTGAAAATACGAAAAAAAATTCACTTATCAAGCGCTAAGCTATATGTATGTACGTATGTACAAAGAACAATCAAAATGAAAATTTAAATTTGTGATTTTTTACTATTAATTATCATAAAAAAATTATACTTAAAAAAAAGCAGACGATTAAAAAAATGTACGAGATCATTTAATGAAATATTGAGATAAAAAGAATACATGTAAATATGCTAATAATATTCAAAGTTTAATTAATGAACGGAAAAGTTTATTTAACATTTTACTTTATTTCTGTTTTTCAGTTCAAAATAATGATATGAATTGAAAAACATTATTTTGAAATGTTTTTTTTGTTAAACTTTCATTCATTAGTATATTTGTATTTACCAAGAAGTCCGATATTTTGTTTACAAATTAGCGAATTTTTACATATCAAATTAAACTACTTCTTTTGGTATTAAATATATTTAGCCGAACGATAGCAAAAATGCTACGATATATTGCCCAAAAAAAAGGTATGATATGTAATGAAATCTTTATAAATTAATATTATTATTTTATAATATTAATTTATAAAGTAATTTATAAATATTAATTTTTAAAATAACTATTATTTTTTTTATTTGTGTTCAAAGAAAATAATTGTGAAGAAAACATAATGTAATGTTGAATAGTTGTGATCTAATTTTTATTTCAGATTTATTTCATTTCATCCAAAAAGTTATTTCCTTTCTCACAATTTCTCTGTATTGTATTTTCCTTCTGGGAGCATTCAGAAGTGAACTAAAGCCTTTTTTTAACTGATATTAACTATTAGATTCGCCATGTTTAAGCTATTTTTATTACAATTACTGAGCGAAGCCGGGTATGTACATACATATAGGTATAGTTATTATTATTTTTCTTTTCTGTTATATTTTTGACCATTTTGGCGCATTAGCAATTCCTGAAATGCTACAATGGTCCAAACTTTAAATAAATAAATATATATACAAAGTCTATTTCGAAATTATATATTAGATATTTTCGTACATTTGTTATTTAAATAATGTTTAAATTGTATTTTTATTTTATTATATAATTATTAACGAAGAGGTCAGAACATGAGGTTAAATTAAAAGGTAAAAGACAAAATCAAAAATAAACTTATAAATTTTTCTGAAAAAATAAAATTTTATTTTTAACAACTCCCACTTGTACAAATTTTTAATTATTTTATGAAAGGGTTAATTCTCACCGTAAACCACAACAAATTCGGACAGACTGTGATAGCGTTCTGTACACATAATTTACAGATAGATACGTGTGTGGGTTCCGTCCCTCAGGCCATATTGATTTACAAATTAAACACGTTTGGCGTATAAAAATTAATATGAGATTTAAATCATAACGATACGATGTTATCGCGCCAATGACGCGATGGGCTCCAGATCGGTCGAAAACAGGTGTTGGTATTTGACACGCTTGAAATTGAATGATCGATTGATTGTCATTAGCGGTTGGGCGAGCAGAGCGGTCAAATGTTCGGTATGTTAGAATAGTATAAATTTTAAAATATATCTTACATACATACACACTGTCTGACTTACTCGAGCGGGTATATTTTACTACGACTTTTTTACAAATCAAATTCGTCGTTTTACAAACCTAATTCATCATGTTGCAAATTAAATTAAACAATTGAATGTATTTTACATATACATATGTATATAAAAAAAAATGAGAATTCGTTTTTAATCAGACCTTTATACTTTAATTACAATACCATTATTAATTCCATACATAATTATGAAATTATAATATTTATTATAATACTACATATATAATAAATAATATATTATTCATTATAATAATATAATTTAATACTTAATTATATTATTTCAAACTTAATTAAAGTTCGAAATTAATAATGGTATTAATTAATATAATAATACCATTATTTATTTATTAATTAATTAATTAATAAATGAAAAGTCTGAAATTGCCTGCAGCCGCAGCAAATGAACCTTTATAAATTATAAATAATAAATTCTATGTATAATATATTCTCTATACATGTGTATTTTAATTCGATATGTCCAAACTTTAAAAAGCAGAATAAACCCATTACAGGCCACCAGTATTTTTAAATATTGTTAAACATATTATATTTAGTGTTTTGCGAAATATTTCTCGAACTAAAGAAAACTGGACTTATGCCACTTTCAATTATAACGGCACATATGTATGTATGTATGTATGTACATACATAGTTCGTTAAATTGCTTATTTCACGAAAAAGTTCAGGAGCGGTACAAAACCTGTTTTTTTTTCATGAAATGAGATGAATCAAATTTGACGAATTGAGTGTAATCAGTTGGTGCTCAAACCCCGGCTGAATTCGAAAATTTCATTCGATTTTCTCAAGTATCGTTTTTATATCGGAATAGAGATTTTTTATTCCGTTTTATTTACATATTTTGATATTTCTGTTTGTTCTATTCAAATTTTATAATCAATTTCTACCCAATTTCATTGTTTTGAATTTTTCTCACATTCCAATTTTCAATGTAAATAAATACATTATCTATCGAATTTTGAGTTAACTAAGTTTAAGTACTTCCGGCCCATTCTTTTTACAAGGTTTTTATTAATTTGCCGCCAGCCCATTCAAGTTTGTGAAAATTATAAACTTTACCGATTTCCGAAGGATTCTTAAAAATTATTGTATTATTTTATTTTTTTAAGTACTTTGTTTTTTTTTTCTGATTCACCACATCATATAAATGGAACAGTTTTATATTAAAAAAACATCATGTGAAATGTTTCAACGTATTTCTTAGATACGAAAAAAAATTTGAAACTTTATCGCGCGTACTATTAGCGCGTCTCCAGTCCATTGTCGATCTGATATTGTAATAAACATCGGTTCTTACGTCTTTTTAAATTAATTTTTGACTGTTTAGTTCAGTGCATCCCAATTACTTTCATGTCACGGCCCCCTATATCTGAAATAATTAATTCCCGGCCCCTAAAAAATTTTTTTTTCTTGTTAAAAGGTTTATTTGGAAGTAATTATTACAATTTTAATACACATATTTATATTCAGCACAAAATCATAGGAACTTGCTTAAAAACATTTTTTTTAAATAAAAACTATACACACATGAAACAATTTAATGCGATAGATGAGGTCGCATGTTTTTACATAACAACTCGATATCGGGTTCAATGTCAGAAATGCTAACTCGCAAAGCATCTTCCAAAGTCTCCGTGGAAAGGCATGACCTTTGCTTGTAATGACGAAAATGCTGTTTCGCATAGATACGTAGTTGCGAAAGGAATAAGAGTTACCAGGGCTTCTTTTCCAATAGCAGGATATTCTTGCTGTCGCCTTAACAAAAATTCTGAAATACTTTTTTCATTAAATTCCACTTCAAGCAAATTATCTGATCTGATATCGATCAACTCTTCTTGGGCTGTCCACGTAATATGATCATATTTTAAGGACTTGGCAAATGGAGTTATTATCCAATTGTTCCTTTCATTCTCATTCAAGTTTGGGAAATATCTTTTGAAAAATAGTATCGATTCGGCCATGTGATCAAGTATAACATTTTTCACTGAAGTCGACAGTGATATTTCATTATTCGTGAGAAAATTATTCAAACACGAAAACATCTCCGTTCATCCTTGACTAATACCTTTTGACCACAAAGAAAGCTTTTGGTCGAAAGTTTTCATATAATGTGTTATTATTTAACAGACTTAAATATATACATTCCCTAAATATGTAATGTGGAAAAATATTCATAAATAAATGAATATTTGTACTTTCTACTGAATATTTTCGCAGCACCCGCGAGAAATCCTACGGCCCCCCAGGGGGTTGCGACCCCCAATTTGGGAAGCACTGGTTTAGTTGATATTTATACCACATAAAGAGTATACAATGATTTAGAACTATCAAATGTAGTGTAAATTTTGGAGGGTTGAGTCAAAAGCCGTTTTCAATTACATATATTGCAAAATTTCAATTCATTCTGAGCTTTGATAAATCCGAGCAATATAAACAAATGGAATAATTGAATTTTTTTTTTATTTAGTGAAAAATATTCTTTTGTTTTTTTTTTCACTGTACGATTTTTGTTTGTTTTTTCATAACAAGCTTATCAGTTCATAGAAATCGAATGCTGACATCTAAGGTTTATTCAAAATTTAAAACATAACTAATCAACACTGATCTTGAAATGATGTTGGGGCTATAATACATATTCTTATCACAAAATTTTCGCTTTTGTTTCAGACTTAATACCGAGACGATTCGCTATGGGCGTCAGTCTGTGGACCTTGACGGCAGGACTCCTGGTCCTGGCGACCGCAGCATCAGACCGTGAACGCTTGGAAACAGCCCACCAAATCTTGGCGGAAGTGCCCCTAATAGACGGGTGAGTCAAGCTGAGATTGCTCTCGGGCATTATTTATTTTCTTCCCGGCAGGAGATTTACTGTCGGCCGATAAGCGCCTTATAAAGAAACATCCAAATTACCTAATGTGCCCCCCTCCTTGCTTCTGTGATTCTTACCTGGACCTGTGGCCCTGGATGTACCCGGATAAGAGCGGACACAAATAAGGGTAGACCGACCTAAATCACATTTGTACTGGGCCGGAAGGGCAAAGGACGAAATTTGCTGCCTTAAGCTCGAATCCTCTTTAACCGGTTCCAACGGCGAATCCTCTTCTCATTAACATTGTTTGCTGCCATCCTGACATCGAACGCTCGCATCAAGACTTACTTACAAATTAGTTTTCGAACGTGTACACCCTCAAGTATATGTATGTATGTACCCTTTAGATACATATAATGTGTATTTATTTACACCTTAATTGGATTTGTGGTATGTGTGCGAAGATGGGGTGGTATAAGCATTGTTAAATTTTTGCTTTGTTTATAATCGATTTTTTCAATCTAGCTAATCAGTATAAACCCAGAGAAACGTTATAATAATAGAAACGTCATTATGAATAAATAATTTGTTTCAATATTATGATGTACGAATCCATAACGACGCTAAAACGCACGGAATAAAATCAGGTTCATCACATATTCACTACAGAAATTAAAGTTTTATTTTGATATAGATTTATTTACAATTTGATTATATGGTGGTGTCGGGCGTTGGTGGCCAATCCGTTTAATTTCTCAGTTGGCGGACTATTTTTATCCAATTTTTTGTATTTGTCTGTCCTTGGGAACTCTTAAATTAACGTGTAATGTATAGTTTCATAAATAATTGGCTATTAATATTGTTGCGTAGGGGTGGGTGGAGGATCCAAGTAAAAGGCCAAAATTCGTTTCACAGCATTTATTGATGATTCAGGAGATACACGCATTGCCAGTGCTAAGTCCAGAATGACATGATATCGCCTACGTACCGCCTTATAAAGGGTAGATCTCTCAGGGCGCCTAATCTGTTTACCTGTTGTATAGTCACGTATTCGGATATGTATTTCCACGACATTGGGTCTTCCCGTACCGATTCTGAGAAATAACTAATAACGGTCATTGTTTAGCCTAAATGCACTTTTGCACAGAGTCCAGATATAATCCTGGAAGTAAGTGCAAGCACTTACATAGTTAATCCGATAACAGATAACCCTTGAACGGTCACCTAGTCTCTGGGATTCTATTCGCTTAATCCGCGGCGTACGTAACAATATAATTGAGTATTCGGCGCCACCAAGAGAAATGTTTTTGCATTTATTTAAAAGTAGTTTTTAAATTTCTCTGGTATATATTTATTTTTTACATTTCTGCCACCCCTGAAATGTTATTTAGAATACCGGCGATCGCCATGACATTTTTAAAAACTGTCAAACTACGATGTTAATTGAATAATATGTTACTTAAATGATCAATTTACTTGTTTATTTTGTGTTTTTGAATGTATTGTGCAATTTTTAACGATGCACTTGCCTATTGCCCTTGCCCAGAGAAGTTTTTATAGAACATATGTACGTCGAGCACCAAGCATCAAATACGACTGATGATAAAATTATTTAGGATTGTCTGTGGACAATCATCACTTGACAGCAATATAACGCTTAAAGCCACTTCTATTATTATAACATATGTATCTCTGGTATAAAATATTTATAAACAATCACTGTTGTATTTATATGTCACAGTGAAATTATATTTTCACTGACGTCTCAGTGAAATCATAACCAGTTACATTTTCAGGGTTGGTTTTATTCATTTAAGATTAGATTGTTAGGGTTGGTATTATTTAAGGGTTAGGATAGGTTGTGTACTAGATGCTGCGTTATTTTCACATGTTTAAAAGTATCTGAAAAGAACACCTACCACGTACCACTCAATGTGTTTTCGCCATAATTGGCCGTTTTGTATGGAGCTCGCTTTGTATGAGAGTTTCCAGCAAAACGGTGATTTTGAATTCTCGTTAATCAGTTAAAATTAATCATAATCGATCCAAATAAATTGCAACACATGATTATTTGGCTTTTTTAAAGGTAAAAAATATCATTTTATTTAACGTTTTATTGATACGATTCAAGTTTGTCACTAGGTATATATGTAGGGGAGAGTGGTGTACCTATGGACGAATGTACCTGTGGACAATGACTTTATTTCGGTCGGGAAAAATATTTTTGCTACACAATGTTCTAGGGAATTATGAACATCAAATATTGGCAACATTCAATCCACCTTTTGGTGCCGCGCGCTGCCAGATTCGAGTTTTTTCGAGAATTTCGTTATTTGGGACCCAAAAGAAAATATTTACCAATGAACTGTTTGTTTTTTCATATTTATTCAAATAACTGTTCATACAAGATATGCATTTAGTTTTGTATAGTGGTTATTTAACTATTTGGTAACGACGATATCTGTATTAAAACGTAAACACAAAGAAGTGTATTTTAATATTAGTTGAATATTTCGTTTTGTTGTACCTTTGGACATTTATTTGGTTGTACCTCTGGACGCGTCTAGATGTTAAGGTTAGAGGTTCTTGTGAAAAGTATTTTGTTGCTGAAGTTATGAATAATCCAATTGAAAATGATATTGAAATTAAGTATTACAAAAAAATATCGACAAACAAATTTCTTGTGGTCGATGACAAAATTTATAATATTTGTCAAGAGGAAATTTCTGGAAATTGCCTCCTCCTCGAGTGGTAGGCCAGTCTGGGAGACTCAAATCACAGTTGGAATTTAATGTAGACCTTAAGAATTTCAACATTGGATGAAATAGTTTAATTTGTATAAATTATCATATCTGTCCAAAGGTACAACATACACTGTCCATAGGTTGAACATAGTGTTGAACCTTTGGACAATTTTTTTGTCTCTATTATTTTTGCAAAAAATAAAAAACTGTTATGCAATCATTAATTTTTCTTTTTTAATTTTAATTTTGAATATTCAATCTATCTAATGACATTAAAAAGTTTGCATAAAACAATAAAGTTGCTGAGCTATGAGTGAAAAAGCGAAAATTGTCCACAGGTACACCACTCTCCCCTACATACATATGTACATACATCGTAGGAAATCCAAAATTCCTATTTTTGTTCCGGCCTTATATATTTCCTTTTAATGTAAAAAAAATCATCCTATTCTTTCTTTTCGAAGCAATTTCAAATGACCCTCACATTATAAAGTAAACCAATACGAGAAATAAAAACAATAGCGAAAGGTAGGCAATGCAAACCCAGCAGCCTCGTCAGGTAAACATACAATATAATGTAATATTCGAGTTTCCCTTAGTTTTTAGTCAGCCCGTGAACGTAAAATGAGATAAATGAACTTAACCTTTCATTTAACTGTGTTGTTTTGTAGCAGACGGGCGTTCTAAACGAGGCACGGCTTTTATTTGCACACTGTGTAAATCACATTACACAATCACACACACGTATGTACATATGTATGCACATGTGTGTAAATCGACAGTAAATACACTCATGCACATTTTGTGTGCGGCTGCCGTAATTTGCCAGACGTACAACTGTAATAAAATCGGAAGCGGAAACCGTTAAAAATATCGTATTGCGCCGGGGTAATGACGCGCGAACCGCGTGCCGTTGTCGAAAGTGCGTATCATACGGAAAATAAATACGTATGTATATATGTAGGTACATATATACATATGTATATATGTATGTACAATGTTCATTGTGTACATTGTGTATATATCAGCGGTGGCGAACCTTTTGTAGCTCATGAATCTATCTAAAGCTCGAGTAGGAAAGAGTGTGTGATATGAGAAACGGCCTGATTTTTTTTACTTTATCTTGATATGTATATAGGTATACGTAGAACAAACAAATAAATGCAGTGCTATCACCCAATTTCGGAACAAAGGGTTTCCAAAAATATAGCATTATTTTTGTGCAAATATTTATTTGCGCAAATGTATTATATACACACATATTTGTGGAGGACCAAAATATAATGAAATATATCGATGGCTTGGTGCACAAATATTGTTTGTAAATTTTTGAATTTGTATCGAATTTTAAGTTTGTAGATGCTGGAATAATTCAGGTTTTTACATTGAAAGGAAAACCCCGAATTATTCCAGCATCTACAAATTTAAAAATAGACATACAATATCTGTGCATCAAGATATCGATATATATTTTGTTATAAAATGTAAAAAACGCGCCGTTGGAGAATTATTTCGTCAAAACATGCAAATATTTATACGAAATTAATAAGAAATGCCAAAAAAATATGAATATCCTAGTCAAATTAGAACAATTAGACAGTTTATTTCTTGCAGAATATAATATAAGTTGTTTTTTTCCGCAAGATATTAGTGTAATATTTAATTTTATTATATGAAAAAGTGATGTGTTTGAGAATTTTTTGTTTATTATTATCAAAATTTGCTGAAATTTGCTGAAAAGTGCTGCGCAGGATGGACTGCATTCAAGTTATAAATTCATTGGTTTTTAATAGTTGTTTTTTTGTTTGTATTTATAGTACAATATAAGGCGCATGCGATTTTTTTCTGAAAATATGTATTTGAATTTTATTTGAATTTTTGGATATTTTTCAAGTAAGTGCTCGCAGTCTTCCAAGGAGCTCGTAGTTTTTAAACCTTGGAGCTAAAGTATAATAAACCACATATGTGTATGTTTATCATGCAAATTTTCTGTAAATACTAAAACTTGTTAATATTTAATATAAACCACATATGTGTATGTTTATCATGCAAATTTTCTGTAAATACTAAAACTTGTTAATATTTAATATAAACCAGGAAATTA